>NC_092010.1:17490744-18760160 GCF_044704955.1 Pristiophorus japonicus
GATCGGGAGAGGGAGAGCAGGAGGGGGAGGGGGAGATTGGGAGGGGGAGGGGGAGATCGGGAGGGGAAGATCAGGAAGGGGAGATCAGGAAGGGGAGGGGGAAATCGGGAGGGGGAGGGGGAGATCGGGAGGGGGAGGGGGAGATCTGGAGAGGGAGATCGGGTGGGGGAGGGGGAGATCGGGAGGGGGAGATCGGGAGGGGGAGGGGGAGATCCGGAAGGGAGATCGGGAGAGGGAGATCGGGAGGGGTAGGGGAGATCGGAGGGGGTGGGGCAGATCGGGAGGGGGATGGGGAGATCGGGACGGGGAGCTCGGGAGCCGGAGGGCGAGATCGGGAGGGGAGATCGGGAGGGGGCAGGGGAGATCGGGAGGGGGAGATCGGGAGGGGGAGTGGGAGATTGGGTGGGGGAGATCGGGTGGGGGAGATCGGGAGGGCGCAGGGGAGATCGGGAGGGGAGAACGGGAGGGGGAGGGGGAGATTGGGTGGGGGAGATCGGGTGGGGGAGATCGGGATGGGGAGATCGGGAGGGGGAGATCAGGAGGGGGAGGGGGAGATCGGGAGAGGAAGATCGGGAGGGGGAGGGGGAGATTGGGAGGGGGAGATCGTGAGGTGGGGGGGCGATCGGAGGGGGAGGGGGAGATCGGGATGGGGAGATCGGGAGGGGGAGGGGTCGATCCGGTGGGGGAGATCGGGAGGGGGGATCGGGAGGGGCAGGGGGAGATCGAGAGGGGGTGATCGGGAGGGGGAGGGGGAGATTGGGAGAGGGAGATCGGGAGGGGGAGGGCGAGATTGGGAGGGTGAGATCGGGAGGGGGAGGGGGAGATTGTTAGGGGCAGATTGGGAGTTGGTGGGGGAGATCGGGAGGGTAAGTTCGGGAGGGGGAGGGGGAGATCGGGAGAGGGAGATCGGGAGGGGGAGATTGGGAGGGGGAGAGGGAGATCGGGAGAGGGAGATCGGGAGGGGGAGGGGGAGATCGGGAGGGGAAGATCGGGAGTGGGAGATCAGGAGGGGGAGGGGGAGATCGGGAGAGGGAGAGCAGGAGGGGGAGGGGGAGATTGGGAGGGGGAGGGGGAGATCGGAGGGGAAGATCAGGAGGGGGAGATCAGGAAGGGGAGGGGGAGATCGGGAGGGGGAGGGGAGATCGGGAGGGGGAGATCGGGAGGGGTAAGAGGAGATCTGGAGAGGGAGATCGGGAGGGGGAGGGGGAGATCGGGAGGGGGAGATCGGGAGGGGTAAGAGGAGATCTGGAGAGGGAGATCGGGAGGGGGAGAGGGAGATCGGGAGGGGAAGATCGGGAGGGGGAGATCAGGAGGGGGAGGGGGAGATCGGGAGAGGGAGAGCAGGAGGGGGAGGGGGAGATTGGGAGGGGGAGGGGGAGATCGGAGGGGAAGATCAGGAGGGGAGATCAGGAAGGGGAGGGGGAGATCGGGAGAGGGAGGGGGAGATCGGGAGGGGGAGATCGGGAGGGGTAAGAGGAGATCTGGAGAGGGAGATCGGGAGGGGGAGGGGGAGATCGGGAAGGGAGATCGGGAGAGGGAGATCGGGAGGGGGAGGGGGAGATCGGAGGGGGAGGGGCAGATCGGGAGGGGGAGATCGAGAGAGGGAGAGCGTGAGATCGGGAGGGGGAGATCGGGAGGGGGCGGGGGAGATCGGGTGGGGGAGGGGGAGATCGGGATGGGGAGATCGGGAGGGGGAGGGGTCGATCGGGAGGGGGAGATCGGGATGGGGAGATCGGGAGGCGGAGATCTGGAGAAGGAGCGGGAGATCGGGAGAGGGAAATATGGAGGGGCAGGGGGTGATCGGGAGGGGGAGATCGGGAGAGGGAGCGGGAGATTGGGATGGGGAGATCAGGAGGGGGTGATCGGGAGGGGGAGGGGGAGATCGGGATGGGGAGATCAGGAGGCGGGGGGGAGGGGGAGATCGGGATGGGGAGATCGGAAGAGGGACATCGGGAGGGGGGAGGGGGAGATCGGGAGGGGGGGATCAGGAGAGGGAGAGCAGGAGATCGGGAGGGGGAGATCGGGAGGGGAGGGGGAGATCGGGAGGGGGAGATCGGGAGGGGGAGGGGGAGATTGGGTGGGGGAGATCGGGAGGGGGAGACGGGAGGGAGATCGGGAGGGGGAGATCGGGAGGGGAGATCGGGAGGGGAGATCAGGGATGGGAAAAGATCGGGAGGGAGGAGATCGGAGGGTGAGGGGGAGATCGGGATGGGGAGATCGGGAGGGGGAGGGTTTCGATCGGGAGGGGGAGATCTGGTGGGAGGGGGGAGATCGGGATGGGGAGATCGGGAGGGGGCAGGGGAGATCGAGAGGGGGAGATCGGGAGGGGTAGTGGGAGATTGGGTGGGGGAGATCGAGTGGGGGAGATCGGGAGGGCGCAGGGGAGATCGGGAGGGGGGAGAACGGGAGGGGAGGGGGAGATTGGGTGGGGGAGATCGGGTGGGGGAGATCGGGATGGTGAGATCGGGAAGGGGAGATCAGGAGGGGGAGGGGGAGATCCGGAGAGGAAGATCGGGAGGGGGAAGGGGAGATTGGGAGGGGGAGATCGTGAGGTGGGGGGGAGATCGGAGGGGGAGGGTGAGATCGGGATGGGGAGATCGGGAGGGGGAGGGGTCGATCCGGTGGGGGAGATCGGGAGGGGGAGATCGGGAGGGGCAGGGGGAGATCGAGAGGGGGTGATCGGGAGGGGGAGGGGGAGATTGGGAGAGGGAGATCGGGAGGGGGAGGGCGAGATCGGGAGGGTGAGATCGGGAGGGGGAGGGGGAGATTGTTAGGGGCAGATCGGGAGGTGGTGGGGGAGATCGGGGGCGGGAGGGCGAGATCGGGAGGGGGAGGGGGAGATCGGGAGGTGGAGATCGGGAGGGGGAAGCGGAGATCTGGAGAGGGAGATCGGGTGCGGGAGAGGGAGATCGGGAGAGGGAGATCGGGAGGGGGAGGGGGAGATCGGGAGGGGAAGATCGGGAGGGGGAGATCAGGAGGGGGAGGGGGAGATTGGGAGGGGGAGGGGGAGATCGGAGGGGAAGATCAGGAGGGGGAGATCAGGAAGCCGAGGGGGAGATCGGGAGAGGGAGAGCAGGAGGGGGAGGGGGAGATTGGGAGGGGGAGGGGGAGATCGGAGGGGAAGATCAGGAGGGGGAGATCAGGAAGGGGAGGGGGAGATCGGGAGGGGAAGATCAGGAGGGGGAGATCAGGAAGGGGAGGGGGAGATCGGGAGGGGGAGGGGGAGATCGGGAGGGGGAGATCGGGAGGGGTAAGAGGAGATCTGGAGAGGGAGATCGGGAGGGGGAGGGGGAGATCGGGAGGGGGAGATCGGGAGGGGTAAGAGGAGATCTGGAGAGGGAGATCGGGAGGGGGAGAGGGAGATCGGGAGGGGAAGATCGGGAGGGGGAGATCAGGAGGGGGAGGGGGAGATCGGGAGAGGGAGAGCAGGAGGGGGAGGGGGAGATTGGGAGGGGGAGGGGGAGATCGGAGGGGAAGATCAGGAGGGGGAGATCAGGAAGGGGAGGGGGAGATCGGGTGGGGAAGATCAGGAGGGGGAGATCAGGAAGGGGAGGGGGAGATCGGGAGGGGGAGGGGGAGATCGGGAGGGGGAGATCGGGAGGGGTAAGAGGAGATCTGGAGAGGGAGATCGGGAGGGGGAGGGGGAGATCGGGAAGGGAGATCGGGAGAGGGAGATCGGGAGGGGGAGGGGGAGATCGGAGGGGGAGGGGCAGATCGGGAGGGGGAGATCGAGAGAGGGAGAGCGTGAGATCGGGAGGGGGAGATCGGGAGGGGGCGGGGGAGATCGGGTGGGGGAGGGGGAGATCGGGATGGGGAGATCGGGAGGGGGAGGGGTCGATCGGGAGGGGGAGATCGGGAGGGGGAGATCGGGTGGGAGGGGGGGAGATCGGGATGGGGAGATCGGGAGGCGGAGATCTGGAGAAGGAGCGGGAGATCGGGAGAGGGAAATATGGAGGGGCAGGGGGAGATCGGGAGGGGGAGATCGGGAGAGGGAGCGGGAGATTGGGATGGGGAGATCAGGAGGGGGTGATCGGGAGGGGGAGGGGGAGATCGGGATGGGGAGATCAGGAGGGGGAGGGGGAGATCGGGATGGGGAGATCGGAAGAGGGACATCGGGAGGGGGAGATGGAGATCGGGAGGGGGGGATCAGGAGAGGGAGAGCGGGAGGTCGGGAGGGGGAGATCGGGAGGGGGAGGGGGAGATCGGGAGGGGGGGATCGGGAGGGGGAGGGGGAGATTGGGTGGGGGAGATCGGGAGGGGGAGATCGGGAGGGGGAGATCGGGAGGGGGAGATCGGGAGGAGGAGGGGGAGATCGGGATGGAAAAAGATCGGGAGCGGGAGGGGGAGATCGGAGGGTGAGGGGGAGATCGGCATTGGGAGATCGGGAGGGGGAGGGGTCGATCGGGAGGGGGAGATCTGGTGGGAGGGGGGAGATCGGGATGGGGAGATCGGGAGGGGGAGATCTGGAGAGGGAGCGGGAGATCGGGAGGGGGAGATCGGGAGGGGCAGGGGGAGATCGGGAGGGGGAGATCGGGAGAGGGAGGGGGAGATTGGGAGGGGGATATCGGGAGGGGGTGATCGGGAGGGGGAGGGGGAGATTGGGAGAGGGAGATCGGGAGGGGGAAGGGGAGATCTGGAGAGGGAGATCGGGTGGGGGAGGGGGAGATCGGGTGGGGGAGATCGGGAGGGGGAGGGGTAGATTGAGAAGGGAGATCGGGAGAGGGAGATCGGGAGGGGGAGGGGGAGATCGGAGGGGGAGGGGCAGATCGGGAGGGGGAGGGGGAGTTCGGGACGGGGAGCTCGGGAGCCGGAGGGGGAGATCGGGAGGGGGAGATTGGGAGGGGGAGGGGGAGATCGGGAGGGGGAGATCGGTATGGGGAGAGGGAGATCGGGATGGGGAGATTGGGAGAGGGAGACCGGGAGGGGGAGATCGGGAGGGGGAGGGTGAGATCGGGAGGGGGAGATCGGAAGAGGGAGATCGGGAGGGGGATATCGTGAGGGGGAGGGGGAGATCGGGAGGGGGAGATCGGGAGAGGGAGAGCGGGAGATCGGGAGGGGGAGATCGGAAGTGGGCGGGGGAGATCGGGAGGGGGAGGGGGAGATCGGGAGAGGGAGATCGGGAGCGGGAGAGGGAGATCGGGAGGGGGAGATCGGGATGGGGAGATCGGGAGGGGGAGATCAGGAGGGGGAGATCGGGAGGGGGAAGGGGAGATCGGGAGGGGGAGATCGGCAGGGGGAGATCGGGAGGGGGAGGGGGAGATCGGGAGGGGGAGATCGGGAGGGGGAGTTCGGGAGGGGGAGGGGGAGATCGGGAGGGGGAGATCGGGAGATCGGGAGGGGGAGTTCGGGAGGGGGAGGGGGAGATCGGGAGGGGGAGATCGGGAGATCGGGAGGGAGAGGTGCGAGACACGCTCACCCATCCCCCCCTGTGCTCGCTGACCTACACTGGCCCCCGGTTCAGCAACGCCTTAATTTTAAAATTCTCATCCTTATTTTCAAATCCCTCCATGGCCGTGTAGCCTTCTCGAGGTCTAACCCCCCGCCCCCCCCGCCGTGCCACCCCCCCCGCAAGATGTCTGCGCTCCTCTAATTCTGCCCTCTTGAGCATCCCTGATTATAACTGCTCAACCATCGGTGGCCGTGCCTTCTCTGGCCTCGGCCCTAAGCTCTGGAATTCCCTCCCTAAACTTCTCTGCCTGTCTACCTCTCTCTTCCTTTAAAACGCTCCTCAACACTTCCATCTTTGACCAAGCCCTGCCCTAATATCTCTTTATGCGGCTCGGTGTCAAATTCTGTCTGATAACGCTCCTGTGAAGCGCCTCGGGACGCTTTGCTACATTAAAGGCGCTGTATAAATGCAAGTTGTTGCTGACCTGCCGTGAGTCTCCCCCTCCTGCTCACCCACTCGCACGCCAGAAGCACTGACGCTTCCACTGGTGTCAGTTGACATACCACAGCTGAAAGTGCTGGGTGGGCGCCGGCATGTTCGGTGGCACAGCTGGCACCGCCCACGCTGGCAACAGCCCCTCCGGCACGACCGCGGGCACACACTGTCCCAATTAGAAGCGTTTCATTTAAGTAGCTGGTGTGTGTCACAGATATCTGCGGAGGCTCCTTCACCACGGTCCCCCGCACTTTCTGTCACATTGCACTGTAAATCTGAACTGGCTTTCAGCTTCAAAAGAAACAGGGGCCTGCTAATGATTTTCAAGCGGTTGTTTTACTGGTGGTATTTTTCCTGTAGTTTATGCTGGCTATAAGCCAGCTTCAGTCAGTCGCATACTCCATGAGAAGCACGCTCCCCCGTTTAGGTATTGAAGTTCCTACTAAACGTGAGGTCCAGCAGGGAGTGAGCCATTTGTGGGTGGGTTCGTTCTAGGCCAAGGAGCGTGTAGCCACCTCCAGGAGCCAGTCCCACGCTGCTTGGGTTCACACTGGCGGCAATTTTCTCCCTTGTTAGCTCCGGCTGGGGACAGACCCCCTCCCCAGTGGTTAGCAGCCCTCCAATGCCTTTCCCATTGACAGTGACAGCTGGCAGGCTATGTCATTATAGAGTCATCACAGCCGAGCCTGATATTATCCTCACTTGAAAGAGTAGAATGATACGGCACAGAGTAGGCTATTCGGCCTGTCGTGCCTCTGCCAGCTCTTTGAAAGAACGATCCAATTAGTCCCACTTCCTCCCCTCCCCCATCCTCCCTCATCCTCCCTGTTCTTGAGGACCCGAGAAAGGATACATTCATGCAATAAAGTCTTGATTTCAACACAGTGAAAAGACAGGGAGGAGGAAGACGTGTATTTTGAGCCTGAGCAGGGCAAGAGAGGAAAGTTCAGAGAGAGACACGACAGGCCGTGACAGGGAGAGTTTGAGGCTGGAGCTGAGAGAAGGATCACCTATCAGACGCTTTATAGAGTGTTGAGAGATTACAGCCTTGAGACTTCTAAATAACCTCTGGTCACTCTCTCAGCTACCCAATTACATCAGGCACACGACACTATCATTTGCCAGGACAGGACGCTACAGATTTTAATCATGTGCATCGCAAAATTAATTACCACAGCATTATCACATTGCTGTTTGTGGGAACTTGCTGTGCGCAAATTGACTGCCGCGTTTCCTACAAGTGTAGTTACAACAATGACTACATTTCAAAAGTGCTTAGTTTATAAGGGTGTCAGCTGTGGCTCAGTGGGCAGCACTCTCACCTCTGAATCAGAAGGTTGTGGGTTCAAGTCCCACTCCAGGAACTTGAGCACAAAAATCTAGGCTGACATTCCAGTGCTGCACTGTTGGAGGAGCTGTCTGTTGGATGAGATGTTAAACTGAGGCCCTGTCTGCCCTCTCAGGTGGATGTAAAAGATCCCATGGCACTATATTGAAGAAGAGCAGGGGAGTTATCCATGGTGGCCTGGGCAATATTTACTCCTCAATCAATGTAACAAAAACAGATTACCTGGTCACATTGCTGTGTGTGGGAGCTTGCTGTGTGCAAATTGGCTGCTGAATTTCCTACATTACAACAGTGACTACACTCCAAAAGTACTGCATTGGCTGTAAAGTGCTTTGAGGTGTCCAGTGGGTGTGAAAGGTGCTATATAAATGCAAGTCCTGTCTTTTTCCTCGATCACAAAAAGATTACAGTCATTAATTGTTTATTAATGATTGCATTATGTAACTGAATAATCAACTACAATTTTGCTGCAGTGCACAATAACACAGTTCCATATTATTGACATACTCATAATTCTCAATCTATCAACCCAAGAATTGTACCAGAATCAATGATCTAAATGTCTTGCTGGACTATGTCCGAAATCTCTCCAATTATTTGTATGAGCAAGAGGCTGAGATTATCATTCCAAAAACAACATCAAGCCTTCTAACTCTCCTATTGGCTGTCAGTACCATTATTCCCAGCAGAGCTTTCCTCGGAGACATTCTTGCAAACAAGAGATTTACCTCAAGTTAAAGGCTCGGAGACAACAACAAAAACTTGCATTTATATAGTGCCTTTAGTGTAGTAAGCATGTCCCAAGGCGCTTCACAGGAGCATTATCAGACAAAAAAGGACACCGAGCCACACGAGGCGATATTAGGGCAGGTGACCAAAAGCTTGGTCAAAGAGGTAGGTTCTAAGGAGCGTCTTAAAGGAGGAGAGCGAGGGAGAGAGGTGGAGAGGTTTAGGGAGGGAGTTCCAGAGTTGGGGCCCGGGCAACAGAAGGCACGGCCACCGATGGTGGAGCAATGATAATTGGAGAAGCTCACAAGGCCAGAATTGGAGGAGGGCAGAGATCTCGGAGGGTTGTTAGGGTTGGGGCCATGGACAACCTAAAGTATTGGCCTGAGAAACACACCCGGGTTATTGAACTGATCAATACACTCTTTCTGACCTGTTGATGAGATAAGTGCGCATGGGTTAGCAGCACAATAAAGGCGCTATGATTACCAGCTTGACCGATCTGCTGAAATTCTTGACCCACCACAACCACATAGCCCTTCTGAGGGGGTGGGCGGGGGAGGTCCTGTTCTCATTTGACGTCCTGGTGGAATAAACTGTTCCTAGGTGCAGTTTGATGGCGACCCAACTCGGTTCCGTTATCAGCAAGTTCTCCAGAGCTGGAAGAGGTGGGTGGCTGATGACTATCTGTGAGGTTTAACCACCAGCACTGCAAACAGGATCCAGGAAACTGGAGGCAGGGAGAGCCACAAAACACGGAATAAAAAGTAAACTGAAAACTGTCTGCTGACGGAGAATATGATGTTTGTTTTAATTTTCCTACCCTCCTGTCCTGTTGGTATTGATTCAGGCTGGTGTACATGGTGTCTCTGGTTAGTAGCTGTCTGTGAGGGTCTCTAAGGGTGAATAGCTGTCTGTGAGGGTCTCTATGGGTGAATAGCTCTCTGTGAGGGTCTCTATGAGTGAATGGCTCTCTGTGAGGGTCTCTATGGTAACTAGCTGTCTGTGAGGGTCTCTATGGGCGAATAGCTCTCTGTGTGGGTCTCTATGGATGAATAGCTCTCTGTGAGGGTTTCTATGGGTGACTAGCTCTCTGTGCGGGTCTCTATTGCTGAATAGCTCTCTGTAAGGATCTCTATGGGTGAATAGGTCTTTGTGAAGGTCTCAATGGGTGAATAGCTCTCTGTGAGGGTCTCTCTGGGTGAAGAGTTCTCTGTGAGGGTCTCTATGAGTGAATGGCTCTCTGTGAGGGTCTCTATGGTAACTAGCTGTCTGTGAGGGTCTCTATGGGCGAATAGCGCTCTGTGAGGGTTTCTATGGATGAATAGCTCTCTGTGAGGGTTTCTATGAGTGACTAGCTCTCTGTGTGAGTCTCTATTGCTGAATAGCTCTCTGTAAGGATCTCTATGGGTGAATAGGTCTTTGTGAAGGTCTCTATGGGTGAATAGCTCTCTGTGCGAGTCTCCAAAGGTGAGTGGCTCTCTGTGAGGATCTCTATGGGTGAATAGCTCTTGGTGAGGATCTCTATATGTGAATAGCTCTGTGAGGGTCTCTATGGGGGAATAACTCTCTGTGAGGGTCTCTATGGGTGAATAGCTCTCTGTGAGGGTCTCTATGGGTGAATAGCTCTCTGTGAGGGGCTCTATGGTGAATAGCTCTCTGTGAGGGACTCTATGGGTGAATAGGTCTCTGTGAGGGTTTCTATGGGTGAATAGCTCTCTGTGAGGGTCTCTATGGGTGATTAGCTCTCTGTGAAGGTCTCTATGGGGGAATAGCTCTCTGTGAGGGTCTCAATGGGTGAATAGCTCTCTGTGAGGGTCTCTATGGGTGAATAGCTCTCTGTGCGGGTCTGTAAAGGTGAATAGCTCTCTGTGAGGATCTCTATAGGTGAATACCTCTCTGTGAGGGTCTCTATGGGTGAATAGCTCTTGGTGAGGGTTTCTATGGGTGAATAGGTCTCTGTGAGGGACTCTATGGGTGAATAGGTCTCTGTGAGGGTCTCTATTGATGAATAGCTCTCTGTGAGGGTTTCTATGGGTGAATAGCTCTCTGTGAAGGTCTCTATGGACGAACAGCTCTCTGTGAGGATCTCTATGGGTGACTATCTCTCTGTGAGAGTCTCTATGGGTGAATAGCTCTCTGTGAAGGTCTCTATGGGTGAATAGCTCTCTGTGAGGGTCTCTATGGGTGAATAGCTCTCTGTGAGGGTCTCCATGGGTGAATACCTCTCTGTGAGGGTCTGTATGGGTGAATAGCTCTCTGTGAGGGTCTCTACGGGTGAATAGCTCTCTGTGAGTGTCTCTATGGGTGAATAGCTCTCTGTGAGGATCTCGATGGGTGAATAGCTCTCTGAGAGGATCTCTATGGGTGAATAGCTCTCTGTGAGGGTCTCTATGGGTGAATAGCTCTCTGTGAGGGTCTCTATGGATGAATAGCTCTCTGTGATGGTCTTTGTGGGTGAATAGCTCTCTGTGAGGGTCTCTATGGATGAATAGCTCTCTGAGAGGATCTCTATGGGTGAATAGCTCTCTGTGAGGGTCTCAATGGGTGAATAGCTCTCTGTGAGGGTCTCTATGGGTGAATAGCTCTCTGTGAAGGTCATTGTCTGGTAAAATGAGCAACAAAAATGCTGTTAGTTAATTCAGATACTGGATTCCTCCTAAGCTTCCATATGAACTAATTCCAGTCTCTGAAAGCGGCAGTGCACATCTTTCTTTCTAGCAAGACAGACTTGTTTTAATTTTAAAGTAGCAAGCAGATTTCTTTTGGGCCATTTACGGTGTTTCTCTGGGGCTTGTGTGGCTCCAGTCTTAACTAACATCAACTGCTTCAGCAAGGACAAAGGGTCATCTGAGTCACAGTCTGATTACTGAGAATGTTAATATCATAAACCATGGGGCAGAAGATTTTATGTTTGTCCCTGCTGAAATGATGTAAAAGTCAAATAAAACGAGCAGCCGTCCCCAAAGTCTCAGTAAGTGTCCTACCGAGTGCAGTACTGAGCTGTACAGACCGAAAAAGTCCCACATTCCATCCTTGGTCAAGGCTGAGTTCGTTGACTCTGTCTGGGTGCCAGTCGGGGACTACATTGGGCCTCAGTGCCCCTAGCCAATCAGACAGGGACCCTGCTTCTGCTCGCCATCTAGTGGCCCCTGCTGGAAATGCGGGTGTGTGCAGACAAGGAGCATGGTAGCGTGTGTTACTGGACCAGTAATCCAGAGGCCTGGACAAATAATGCAGAGACGTGAGTTCAAATCCCACCACGGCAGCTGGGGAATTTAAATTCAGTTAATTAAATTAGATTGGAATTAAAAAGCTAGAGTCAGTAATGGTGACCATGAAACTACCGGATTGTCGGAAAAACCCATCTGGTTCACTAATGCCCTTTAGGGAAGGAAATCTGCCGTCCTTACCCGGTCTGGGCCTATATGTGACTCCAGACCCACAGCAATGTGGTTGACTCTTAACTGCCCTCTGAAATGGCCTAGCAGTTGTACCAAACAGCTACGACAAAGTCAGCACTGTGGGAGAACCTTCACCAAAATGGACTGCAGTGGTTCAAGAAGGTGGCTCACCACCTTCTCAAGGGCAATTAGGGATGGGCAATAAATGCCGGCTTTGCCAGTGACGCCCACATCCCAGGAACGAATAAGTTAACAAAAACACCAGGTGATGATGGGATTGGGTGATGTCTCCTGTGGTGGAACTGCCTGCTGACACTCACCATTCAGTTCCACCCACGTGAAGAACAGCCACTTGAGTGAGGTACCGGAGGGCACCCTGCGTCCGAACACCCACACGTGCAAGCAGAGGTCACTCAACAGCGATGAGGAACGGTATCGCCAGCTGAAATGTGCCCTCCCATCCTTAGGGCACTACGATCAAAATGGTGGCAGCGTCCCATTGCCCAGCTGGCTCAGATCGGAGAGTTCAACACCTGTGTGGCCCCCCACCCCCCTCCCCCCACCTCCCCGGTGCATTTACCCACCCGCTAACTTTTTAGGGGTAAACTCTTCCTGGCACAATGATGTCATTGAAAATCTTGGGGGTATGAACCCGTCCTGGACATTGCCGTGAAGCGGGCGCTAGCAAATGGACAGCGCCCAAGGATGGATTTATACCCCCTTGTGTCGCCAGTCACAAGGCCAACTGAGATGCCAACAGGTTCCATCAGCCAGGGTACTGCCACCCTGGCTGAGATCAGCTAACTTGGCACAGAGCAGGCGCTGAACCCAGACCTTCCTGGTCCTGGTCAGTCAACCACTGCACATATTTACTGAGCCATCACAGGCTATTCGAAACGGGGCAGGAATTAGAAATGGGGCGGGGAACCACTGCATTAACTAACCGCCCCTGTAACTAGACACATACCCTGAAGATACTTTGCATCAGCCGTGACATGGGGCATCTAACTATGGGTTAATTCGAAAGCCACACTCTGGAATGTGACTTCATGCTTGGCTCAGTGTGAGGATTGTACGTCCCTGATGTGTGTACTATGTGTATTATTACCACAAGCTGTGTGGTAAACTTGGCAACCATCCCCAGACCTACAGAGAACAGTTCCACTGCCGCCAATCGTCTTGCAATGCTCTCTGCAGTTCTCTGACTGGGCTGCTCGCTGAAACAGAGGGTGAAATTCTGTAGCTTTCTGTGGGGAGGTAAGAGCAGGGATAAAAAGACAGATACAGTGAGTGAAACAGAGAGACAGAGATCGGAATAGTGAGAGGAAGAGACAGAGGCAGAGGGAAAGAAAGAAACAATGAGAGACGGAGCGAGTAAAAACAGATATAAATAGCGAGGGAAAGAGAAAAGGCAGAGGGAAAGAAATAAATATCTGGCCAAATCTTGCCGGAGCATCTCGCGACATACGCTGTTATTTTAGACTTTGCCTGCTTGAAACATTTTTCCACCACAACTTACTGGAAATGTGAGCTGATAGTGGCGTGATGAGGGCAATGGGGTATCTGGGAGCTTGATGAATGACAGCACCAACAGTCTATCTCCTTAACCAATCGTAGAATCATAGAAGTTTACAGCACGGAAGGAGGCCATTTCGGCCCATCGTGTCTGTGCCGGCCAACCAAGAGCTACCCGGCCTAATCCCACTTTCCAGCTCTAGGTCCGTAGCCCTGTAGGTTACGGCACTTCAGATGCACATCCAAGTGCTTTTAAATGTGGTGAGGGTTTCTGCCTCTACCACCCTTTCAGGCAGTGAGTTCCAGACCCCCACCACCCTCTGGGTGAAGACATTTCCCCTCAAATCCCTTCTATACTTCCCCCCAATTACTTTAAATCTATGCCCCCTGGTTGTTGACCCCTCTGCTAAGGGAAACAGGTCCTTCCTTTCCACTCTATCCGGGCCCCTCATCATTTTATACATCTCAATCAGGTCTCCCCTCAGCAAAAGAAAAGAAACCCAGCCTTTCCAAACTTTCGTCATAGCCAAAATTTTCCAGTCGAAGCAACATCCTGGTAAATCTCCTCTGTCCCCAATGAGATTTAATGATTGAGAAAGAAACAGAGGAACGATGGAAAAGGAAATAGAGTGAATTAAACTCAAATCAGATCCAGAAAGTGAGGGAAACAAAGACTGAATTAAGAGAGAGAAAAAAGAGAACGTAAAAAAAAATTTTTTTTTTGAATCTCCAACAACAATTTACTACATGCAGGAATGAGACCCAACAGTTCCCTTTCTGGGCAGGAACGATTGATTGGAATTGTGTTGACAATGATCACGTTGCTAATTGGGTGCTTACGCTCTTAGTTACCAGTGCTAACTTTCTGCGGCGAGTTTAATAGTTAATTATTGTGCGAATCCAGCAAGTTCTGAAAAATAACGGGGAGGCGAAGGGTGAGATGCCTTTTGTGTGAAGCTCACGGCGGAGCGGCGTAAATCGACCAGCAAGTTCTGGAGATTCACAGCTCACGACGTATCTCTTCATCCCCTGAACTTGCACAAAATTGGATCGTGAACTCGCCATTACTTTTGCAGCAAGATTTGACCCAATGAGAGAGAGAGAGCGGGAAAAAGAGAGAGACATTGAGCCAGGGAGAAATACAGCGGCAGAAAAGGATTAGAGAAACACACAGAAGAAAGGAAAACACACTCCACAATCACAGTGAGAGAGACAGAGAGGGAGAGAAACACACACAGTGATAGACGGTGGGGGGAGAGAGGGAGAGACACACGCAGTGATAGATGGTGGGGGAGAGAGGGAGAGACACACAGTGATAGACGGTGGGGGGAGAGAGAGAGAGACACACACACAGTGATAGATGGTGGGGGAGAGAGAGAGAGAGACACACACAGTGATAGACGGTGGGGGAGAGAGAGAGACACACACAGTGATAGACGGTGGGGGAGAGAGAGAGACACACACAGTGATAGACGGTGGGGGAAGAGAGGGAGAGACACACACAGTGAAAGACGGTGGGGGGAGAGGGAGAGACACACATAGTGATAGACGATGGGGGGAGAGGGAAGAGATACACAGTGATAGACGGTGGGGGAGAGAGAGACACACACAGTGATCGACGGTGGGGGAGAGCGGGAGAGAGACACACACCGTGATAGACGGTGGGGGGAGAGAGGGAGAGACACACGCAGTGATAGATGGTGGGGGAGAGAGGGAGAGACACACAGTGATAGACGGTGGGGGGAGAGAGAGAGACACACACAGTGATAGACGATGGGGGAGAGAGAAAGAAACACACACAGTGATTGACGGTGGGGGGAGAGAGGGAGACACACAGTGATAGACGGTGGGGGAGAGAGAGGGAGAGAGACACACAGTGATAGATGGTGGGGGAGAGAGAGAGAGAGAGACACACACAGTGATAGATGGTGGGGGAGAGAGAGAGAGACACACAGTGATAGATGGTGGGGGAGAGAGAGAGAGAGAGACACACACAGTGATAGATGGTGGGGGAGAGAGAGAGAGACACACACAGTGATAGACGGTGGGGGGGAGAGAGGGAGACACACAGTGATAGACGGTGGGGGAGAGAGAGGGAGAGAGACACACAGTGATAGACGGTGGGGGAGAGAGAGAGAGAGACACACACAGTGATAGATGGTGGGGGAAAGAGAGAGAGACACACAGTAATAGATGGTGGGGGAGAGAGAGAGAGAGACACACACAGTGATAGATGGTGGGGGAGAGAGAGAGAGACACACACAGTGATAGATGGTGGGGGAGAGAGAGAGAGACACACACAGTGACAGACGGTGGGGGAGAGAGAGGGAGAGAGACACACACAGTGATAGATGGTGGGGGAGAGAGAGAGAGACACACACAGTGATAGACGGTGGGGGGGAGAGAGGGAGAGACACACACAGTGATAGACGGTGGGGGAGAGAGGGAGAGACACACACAGTGATGGACGGTGGGGGGAGAGAGGGAGAGAGACACACACAGTGATAGATGGTGGGGGAGAGAGGGAGAGAGACACACACAGTGATAGATGGTGGGGGAGAGAGAGAGAGACACACACAGTGATAGACGGTGGGGGGGAGAGAGAGACACACACAGTGATAGACGGTGGGGGAAGAGAGGGAGAGACACACACAGTGAAAGACGGTGGGGGGAGAGGGAGAGACACACATAGTGATAGACGATGGGGGGAGAGGGAAGAGATACACAGTGATAGACGGTGGGGGAGAGAGAGACACACACAGTGATCGACGGTGGGGGAGAGCGGGAGAGAGACACACACCGTGATAGACGGTGGGGGGAGAGAGGGAGAGACACACGCAGTGATAGATGGTGGGGGAGAGAGGGAGAGACACACAGTGATAGACGGTGGGGGGAGAGAGAGAGACACACACAGTGATAGACGATGGGGGAGAGAGAAAGAAACACACACAGTGATTGACGGTGGGGGGAGAGAGGGAGACACACAGTGATAGACGGTGGGGGAGAGAGAGGGAGAGAGACACACAGTGATAGATGGTGGGGGAGAGAGAGAGAGAGAGACACACACAGTGATAGATGGTGGGGGAGAGAGAGAGAGACACACAGTGATAGATGGTGGGGGAGAGAGAGAGAGAGAGACACACACAGTGATAGATGGTGGGGGAGAGAGAGAGAGACACACACAGTGATAGACGGTGGGGGGGAGAGAGGGAGACACACAGTGATAGACGGTGGGGGAGAGAGAGGGAGAGAGACACACAGTGATAGACGGTGGGGGAGAGAGAGAGAGAGACACACACAGTGATAGATGGTGGGGGAAAGAGAGAGAGACACACAGTAATAGATGGTGGGGGAGAGAGAGAGAGAGACACACACAGTGATAGATGGTGGGGGAGAGAGAGAGAGACACACACAGTGATAGATGGTGGGGGAGAGAGAGAGAGACACACACAGTGACAGACGGTGGGGGAGAGAGAGGGAGAGAGACACACACAGTGATAGATGGTGGGGGAGAGAGAGAGAGACACACACAGTGATAGACGGTGGGGGGGAGAGAGGGAGAGACACACACAGTGATGGACGGTGGGGGAGAGAGGGAGAGACACACACAGTGATGGACGGTGGGGGGAGAGAGGGAGAGAGACACACACAGTGATAGATGGTGGGGGAGAGAGGGAGAGAGACACACACAGTGATAGATGGTGGGGGAGAGAGAGAGAGACACACACAGTGATAGACGGTGGGGGGGAGAGAGGGAGAGACACACACAGTGATAGACGGTGGGGGAGAGAGGGAGAGACACACACAGTGATGGACGGTGGGGGGAGAGAGGGAGAGAGACACACACAGTGATAGACGGTGGGGGAGAGAGATAGACACACACAATGATAGATGGTGGGGGAGAGAGAGAGGGAGACGCACAGAGTGATAGACGGTGGGGGGAGAGAGGGAGAGAGACACACACAGTGATAGACGGTGGGGGGGAGAGAGGGAGAGAGACACACACAGTGATAGATGGTGGGGGGGAGAAGGAGAGACACACACAGTGATAGACGGTGGGGGGAGAGAGGGAGAGACACACACAGTGATAGACGGAGGGGGAGAGAGAGAGACACACACAGTGATAGACGGTGGGGGGGAGAGAGAGAAACACACACAGTGATAGACGGTGGGGGAGAGAGAGGGAGAGAGACACACAGTGATAGATGGTGGGGGGAGAGAGAGAGAGACACACACAGTGATAGACGGAGGGGGAGAGAGAGAGACACACACAGTGATAGACGGTGGGGGGGAGAGAGAGACACACACAGTGATAGACGGTGGGGGGAGAGAGAGAGACACACACAGTGATAGATGGTGGGGGGAGAGGGAGAGACACACACAGTGATAGATGAAGGTGGGAGAGGGAGAGACACACACAGTGATAGACGGTGGGGGAGAGAGAGGGAGAGAGACACACAGTGATAGACGGTGGGGGAGAGCGGGAGAAAGAGACACACACAGTGATAAGACGGTGGGAGGGGAGAGAGAGAGACACACACACAGTGATAGACGGTGGGGGAGAGAGAGAGACACACACAGTGATAGACGGTGGGGGAGAGAGAGAGAGAGACACACACCGTGATAGACGGTGGGGGAGAGAGAGAAAGAGACAAACACAGTGATAGACGGTGGGGGAGAGAGAGAGAAACAGACACAGTGATAGACGGAGGGGGAGAGAGAGAGACACACACAGTGATAGACGGTGGGGGGGAGAAGGAGAGACACACACTGTGATAGACGGTTGCGGGAGAGGGAGAGGCACACACAGTGATAGACGTTCGATGGAGAGGGAGAGACACACACAGTGATAGACGGTGGGGAAGAGAGAGAGAGACACACACAGTGATAGACGGTGGGGGGAGAGAGAGAGACACACACAGTGATAGAGGGTGGGGGAGAGAGGGAGAGACACACACAGTGATAGACGATGGGGGGAGAGAGAGAGACACACACAGTGATAGACGGTGGGGGAGAGAGAGGGAGAGAGACACACAGTGATAGACGGTGGGGGAGAGAGAGAAAGACACACACAGTGATAGACGGTGGGGGGGAGAGAGACACACACACAGTGATAGACGGTGGGGGAGAGAGAGAGACACACACAGTGATAGATGGTGGGGGGAGAGGGAGAGACACACACAGTGATAGATGGTGGGGGAGAGAGGGAGAGAGACACACAGTGATAGACGGCGGGGGAGAGAGAGGGAGTGAGACACACAGTGATAGATGGTGGGGGAGAGAGAGACACACAGTGATAGACGGTGGGGGAGAGAGAGAGAGACACACACAGTGATAGACGGTGGGGGGGAGAGAGACACACACATTGATAGATGGTGGGGGAGAGAGCGAGAGACACACAGTGATAGAAGGTGGGGGAGAGAGGGAGAGACACACACAGTGATAGACGGTGGGGGAAAG
The DNA here is from genome assembly GCF_044704955.1 of Pristiophorus japonicus. Classification (NCBI taxonomy): domain Eukaryota; kingdom Metazoa; phylum Chordata; class Chondrichthyes; family Pristiophoridae; genus Pristiophorus; species Pristiophorus japonicus. The sequence continues at coordinate 17,509,082 of NC_092010.1, forward strand.
AGGGAGAGACAAACACAGTGATAGACGGAGGGGGAGAGAGAGAGACAAACACAGTGATAGACGGAGGGGGAGAGATAGTGACACACACAGTGATAGACGGTGGGGGGGAGAAGGAGAGACACACACAGTGATAGACGGAGGGGGAGAGAGAGACACACACACAGTGATAGACGGTGGGGGGGAGAGAGAGAGACACACACAGTGATAGACGGTGGGGGGGAGAGAGAGACACACACAGTGATAGACGGTGGTGGAGAGAGAGAGACACACACAGTGATAGATGGTGGGGGGAGAGGGAGAGACACACACAGTGATAGATGAAGGTGGGAGAGGGAGAGACACACACAGTGATAGACGGTGGGGGAGAGAGAGGGAGAGAGACACACAGTGATAGACGGTGGGGGAGTGAGAGGGAGAGAGACACACAGTGATAGACGGTGGGGGAGAGCGGGAGAAAGAGACACACACAGTGATAAGACGGTGGGGGGAGAGAGAGAGAGACACACACACAGTGATAGACGGTGGGGGAGAGAGAGAGAGACACACACCGTGATAGATGGTGGGGGAGAGAGAGAGACACACACACCGTGATAGATGGTGGGGGAGAGAGAGAGAGACACACACAGTGATAGACGGTGGGGGGGAGAGAGAGACACACACAGTGATAGACGGTGGGGGAGAGAGAGAGACACACACAGTGATAGATGGTGGGGGGAGAGGGAGAGACACACACAGTGATAGATGGTGGGGGAGAGAGAGAGAGACACACTGTGATAGACGGTGGGGGAGAGAGAGAGAGACACACACAGTGATAGACGGTGGGGGAGAGAGAGAGCGACACACACAGTGATAGACGGTGGGGGGGAGAGAGACACACACATTGATAGATGGTGGGGGAGAGAGCGAGAGACACACACAGTGATAGATGGTGGGGGAGAGAGAGAGAGACACACACAGTGATAGACGGTGGGGGGGAGAGAGGGAGAGACACACACAGTGATAGACGGTGGGGGAGAGAGGGAGAGACACACACAGTGATGGACGGTGGGGGGAGAGAGGGAGAGAGACACACACAGTGATAGACGGTGGGGGAGAGAGATAGACACACACAATGATAGATGGTGGGGGAGAGAGAGAGGGAGACGCACAGAGTGATAGACGGTGGGGGGAGAGAGGGAGAGAGACACACACAGTGATAGACGGTGGGGGGGAGAGAGGGAGAGAGACACACACAGTGATAGATGGTGGGGGGGAGAAGGAGAGACACACACAGTGATAGACGGTGGGGGGAGAGAGGGAGAGACACACACAGTGATAGACGGAGGGGGAGAGAGAGAGACACACACAGTGATAGACGGTGGGGGGGAGAGAGAGAAACACACACAGTGATAGACGGTGGGGGAGAGAGAGGGAGAGAGACACACAGTGATAGATGGTGGGGGGAGAGAGAGAGAGACACACACAGTGATAGACGGAGGGGGAGAGAGAGAGACACACACAGTGATAGACGGTGGGGGGGAGAGAGAGACACACACAGTGATAGACGGTGGGGGGAGAGAGAGAGACACACACAGTGATAGATGGTGGGGGGAGAGGGAGAGACACACACAGTGATAGATGAAGGTGGGAGAGGGAGAGACACACACAGTGATAGACGGTGGGGGAGAGAGAGGGAGAGAGACACACAGTGATAGACGGTGGGGGAGAGCGGGAGAAAGAGACACACACAGTGATAAGACGGTGGGAGGGGAGAGAGAGAGACACACACACAGTGATAGACGGTGGGGGAGAGAGAGAGACACACACAGTGATAGACGGTGGGGGAGAGAGAGAGAGAGACACACACCGTGATAGACGGTGGGGGAGAGAGAGAAAGAGACAAACACAGTGATAGACGGTGGGGGAGAGAGAGAGAAACAGACACAGTGATAGACGGAGGGGGAGAGAGAGAGACACACACAGTGATAGACGGTGGGGGGGAGAAGGAGAGACACACACTGTGATAGACGGTTGCGGGAGAGGGAGAGGCACACACAGTGATAGACGTTCGATGGAGAGGGAGAGACACACACAGTGATAGACGGTGGGGAAGAGAGAGAGAGACACACACAGTGATAGACGGTGGGGGGAGAGAGAGAGACACACACAGTGATAGAGGGTGGGGGAGAGAGGGAGAGACACACACAGTGATAGACGATGGGGGGAGAGAGAGAGACACACACAGTGATAGACGGTGGGGGAGAGAGAGGGAGAGAGACACACAGTGATAGACGGTGGGGGAGAGAGAGAAAGACACACACAGTGATAGACGGTGGGGGGGAGAGAGACACACACACAGTGATAGACGGTGGGGGAGAGAGAGAGACACACACAGTGATAGATGGTGGGGGGAGAGGGAGAGACACACACAGTGATAGATGGTGGGGGAGAGAGGGAGAGAGACACACAGTGATAGACGGCGGGGGAGAGAGAGGGAGTGAGACACACAGTGATAGATGGTGGGGGAGAGAGAGACACACAGTGATAGACGGTGGGGGAGAGAGAGAGAGACACACACAGTGATAGACGGTGGGGGGGAGAGAGACACACACATTGATAGATGGTGGGGGAGAGAGCGAGAGACACACAGTGATAGAAGGTGGGGGAGAGAGGGAGAGACACACACAGTGATAGACGGTGGGGGAAAGAGGGAGAGACAAACACAGTGATAGACGGAGGGGGAGAGAGAGAGACAAACACAGTGATAGACGGAGGGGGAGAGATAGTGACACACACAGTGATAGACGGTGGGGGGAGAAGGAGAGACACACACAGTGATAGACGGAGGGGGAGAGAGAGACACACACACAGTGATAGACGGTGGGGGGGAGAGAGAGAGACACACACAGTGATAGACGGTGGGGGGGAGAGAGAGACACACACAGTGATAGACGGTGGGGGAGAGAGAGAGACACACACAGTGATAGATGGTGGGGGGAGAGGGAGAGACACACACAGTGATAGATGAAGGTGGTAGAGGGAGAGACACACACAGTGATAGACGGTGGGGGAGAGAGAGGGAGAGAGACACACAGTGATAGACGGTGGGGGAGTGAGAGGGAGAGAGACACACAGTGATAGACGGTGGGGGAGAGCGGGAGAAAGAGACACACACAGTGATAAGACGGTGGGGGGAGAGAGAGAGAGACACACACACAGTGATAGACGGTGGGGGAGAGAGAGAGAGACACACACCGTGATAGATGGTGGGGGAGAGAGAGAGACACACACACCGTGATAGATGGTGGGGGAGAGAGAGAGAGACACACACAGTGATAGACGGTGGGGGGGAGAGAGAGACACACACAGTGATAGACGGTGGGGGAGAGAGAGAGACACACACAGTGATAGATGGTGGGGGGAGAGGGAGAGACACACACAGTGATAGATGGTGGGGGAGAGAGAGAGAGACACACTGTGATAGACGGTGGGGGAGAGAGAGAGAGACACACACAGTGATAGACGGTGGGGGAGAGAGAGAGCGACACACACAGTGATAGACGGTGGGGGGGAGAGAGACACACACATTGATAGATGGTGGGGGAGAGAGCGAGAGACACACAATGATAGACGGTGGGGGAGAGAGGGAGAGACACACACAGTGATAGACGGTGGGGGGGAGAGAGGGAGAGAGACACACACCGTGATAGACGGTAGGGGGGAGAGTGAGAGACACACACAGTGATAGACGGTGGGGGAAAGAGGGAGAGACAAACACAGTGTTAGACGGAGGGGGAGAGAGAGAGACACACACAGTGATAGACGGTGGGGGGGAGAGAGAGACACACACAGTGATAGACGGTGGGGGAGAGAGAGAGACACACACAGTGATAGACGGTGGAGGGGAGAGAGAGACACACACAGTGATAGACGGTGGGGGAGAGAGAGAGACACACACAGTGATAGATGGTGGGGGGAGAGGGAGAGACACACACAGTGATAGATGAAGGTGGGAGAGGGAGAGACACACACAGTGATAGACGGTGGGGGAGAGAGAGGGAGAGAGACACACAGTGATAGACGGTGGGGGAGTGAGAGGGAGAGAGACACACAGTGATAGACGGTGGGGGAGAGAGAGACACACAGACAGTGATAGACGGTGGGGGGGAGAGAGAGACACACACAGTGATAGATGGTGGGGGAAAGAGAGGGAGAGAGACACACAGTGATAGACGGTGGGGGAGTGAGAGGGAGAGAGACACACAGTGATAGACGGTGGGGGAGTGAGAGGGAGAGAGACACACAGTGATAGACGGTGGGGGAGAGCGGGAGAAAGAGACACACACAGTGATAAGACGGTGGGGGGGGGGAGAGAGAGACACACACACAGTGATAGACGGTGGGGGAGAGAGAGAGAGACACACACCGTGATAGACGGTGGGGGAGAGAGACAGCCACACACACAGTGATAGACGGTGGGGGAAAGAGAGAGAGAGACATACATAGTGATAGACGGTGGGGGGGAGAGAGAGACACACACAGTGATAGACGGTGGGGGGGAGAAGGAGAGACACACACTGTGATAGACGGTTGCGGGAGAGGGAGAGGTACACACAGTGATAGACGTTCGATGGAGAGGGAGAGACACACACAGTGATAGATGGTGGGGGAGAGAGGGAGAGAGACACAGTGATAGACGGTGGGGGGTAGAGAGGGAGACACACACAGTGATAGACGGTGGGGAAGAGAGAGAGAGACACACACAGTGATAGACGGTGGGGGGAGAGAGAGAGACACACACAGTGATAGAGGGTGGGGGAGAGAGGGAGAGACACACACAGTGATAGACGATGGGGGGAGAGAGAGAGACACACACAGTGATAGACGGTGGGGGAGAGAGAGGGAGAGAGACACACACAGTGATAGACGGTGGGGGGAGAGAGAGAGACACACACAGTGATAGACGGTGGGGGGGAGAGAGAGACACACACAGTGATAGACGGTGGGGGAGAGAGAGAGACACACACAGTGATAGATGGTGGGGGGAGAGGGAGAGACACACACAGTGATAGATGGTGGGGGAGAGAGGGAGAGACACACAGTGATAGACGGTGGGGGGAGAGAGGGATAGACACACACAGTGATAGACGGTGGGAGAGAGAGAGAGACACACACACAGTGATAGATGGTGGGGGAGAGAGAGAGAGACACACACCGTGATAGACGGTGGGGGAGTGAGACAGACACACACACAGTGATAGACGGTGGGGGAGAGAGAGAAAGAGACAAACACAGTGATAGACTTTGGGGGAGAGAGAGGGAGTGAGACACACACAGTGATAGACGGTGGGGGGGAGAGAGAGACACACACAGTGATAGACGGTGGGAGAGAGAGAGAGACACACACACAGTGATAGACGGTGGGGGAGAGAGAGGGAGAGAGACACACAGTGATAGACGGTGGGGGAGTGAGAGGGAGAGAGACACACAGTGATAGACGGTGGGGGAGAGCGGGAGAAAGAGACACACACAGTGATAAGACGGTGGGGGGGGAGAGAGAGAGACACACACACAGTGATAGACGGTGGGGGAGAGAGAGAGACACACACACAGTGATAGATGGTGGGGGAGAGAGAGAGAGACACACACCGTGATAGACGGTGGGGGAGTGAGACAGACACACACACAGTGATAGACGGTGGGGGAGAGAGAGAAAGAGACAAACACAGTGATAGACTTTGGGGGAGAGAGAGAGAGACAGACACAGTGATAGACGGTGGGGGAGAGAGGGAGAGACACACACAGTGATAGACGGTGGGGGAGAGAGAGAGACATACACAGTGATAGACGGTGGGGGGGAGAAGGAGAGACACACACAGTGATAGACGGTGGGGGAGAGAGGGAGAGAGACACAGTGATAGACGGTGGGGGGTAGAGAGGGAGACACACACAGTGATAGACGGTGGGGAAGAGAGAGAGAGACACAAACAGTGATAGACGGTGGGGGGAGAGAGAGAGACACACACAGTGATAGAGGGTGGGGGAGAGAGGGAGAGACACACACAGTGATAGACGGTGGGGGGGAGAGAGACACACACAGTGATAGACGGTGGGGGGGAGAGAGAGACACACACAGTGATAGACGGTGGGGGAGAGAGAGAGACACACACAGTGATAGATGGTGGGGGGGAGAGGGAGAGACACACACAGTGATAGATGGTGGGGGAGAGAGGGAGAGACACACAGTGATAGACGGTGGGGGAGAGAGAGAGAGAGACACACACAGTGATAGACGGTGGGGGAGAGAGAGAGAGAGACACAGTGATAGACGGTGGGGGAGAGAGAGGGATAGATACACACAGTGATAGACGGTGGGGGGGGGGGGGAGAGACGGAGACACACAGTGATAGACGGTGGGGGAGAGAGAGGGAGTGAGACACACAGTGATAGATGGTGGGGGAGAGAGAGAGAGACACACAGTGATAGACGGTGGGGGAGAGAGAGAGAGACACACACAGTGATAGATGGTGGGGGAGAGAGAGAGACACACACAGTGATAGACGGTGGGGGGGGAGAGAGACACACACAGTGATAGACGGTGGGGGAGAGAGAGAGACACACACAGTGATAGATGGTGGGGGGGAGAGGGAGAGACACACAGTGATAGACGGTGGGGGAGAGAGAGAGAGACACACACAGTGATAGATGGTGGGGGAGAGAGAGCGACACACACAGTGATAGACGGTGGGGGGGGAGAGAGACACACACATTGATAGATGGTGGGGGAGAGAGCGAGAGACACACAGTGATAGACGGTGGGGGAGAGAGGGAGAGACACACACAGTGATAGACGGTAGGGGGGAGAGAGGGAGAGAGACACACACCGTGATAGACGGTAGGGGGGAGAGTGAGAGACACACACAGTGATAGACGGTGGGGGAAAGAGGGAGAGACAAACACAGTGATAGACGGAGGGGGAGAGAGAGAGACACACACAGTGATAGACGGTGGGGGGGAGAAGGAGAGACACACACAGTGATAGACGGAGGGGGAGAGAGAGACACACACACAGTGATAGACGGTGGGGGGGGAGAGAGAGACACACACAGTGATAGACGGTGGGGGAGAGAGAGAGACACACACAGTGATAGACGGTGGGGGGGAGAGAGAGACACACACAGTGATAGACGGTGGTGGAGAGAGAGAGACACACACAGTGAGAGATGGTGGGGGGAGAGGGATAGACACACACAGTGATAGATGAAGGTGGGAGAGGGAGAGACACACACAGTGATAGACGGTGGGGGAGAGAGAGAGAGACACACAGTGATAGACGGTGGGGGAGAGAGAGGGAGAGAGACACACAGTGATAGACGGTGGGGGAGAGCGGGAGAAAGAGACACACACAGTGATAAGACGGTGGGGGGGGAGAGAGAGAGACACACACACAGTGATAGACGGTGGGGGAGAGAGAGAGACACACACACAGTGATAGACGGTGGGGGAGAGAGAGAGAGACACACACCGTGATAGACGGTGGGGGAGAGAGACAGACACACACACAGTGATAGACGGTGGGGGAGAGAGAGAAAGAGACAAACACAGTGATAGACGTTCGATGGAGAGGGAGAGACACACACAGTGATAGACGGAGGGGGAGAGAGAGAGACACACACAGTGATAGACGGTGGGGGGAGAGAGGGATAGACACACAGTGATAGACGGTGGGGGGAGAGAGGGATAGACACACACAGTGATAGACGGTGGCGGGGGGAGAGACGGAGACTCACAGTGATAGACGGTGGGGGGAGAGAGAGAGACACACAGTGATAGACGGTGGGGGGAGAGAGAGAGACACACAGTGATAGACGGTGGGGGAGAGAGTGAGAGACACACACAGTGATAGACGGTGGGGGGCAGAGAGAGAGAGACAGACACAGTGATAGACGGTGGGGGAGAGAGAGAGAGACACACAATGATAGACGGTGGGGAAGAGAGAGAGAGACACACAGTGATAGACGGTGGGGGAGAGAGTGAGAGACACACACAGTGATAGATGGTGGGGGAGAGAGAGAGAGACACACACAGTGATAGACGGTGGGGGAGAGGGAGAGAGACACACACAGTGATAGACGGTGGGGGAGAGAGAGAGACAAACACAGTGATAGACGGTGGGGGGAGAGAGGGATAGATACACACAGTGATAGACGGTGGGGGAGAGAGAGGGAGTGAGACACACAGTGATAGATGGTGGGGGAGAGAGAGAGACACACACAGTGATAGATGGTGGGGGAGAGAGAGAGAGACACACACAGTGATAGATGGTGGGGGAGAGAGAGAGACACACACAGTGATAGACGGTGGGGGGGGAGAGAGACACACACATTGATAGATGGTGGGGGAGAGAGCGAGAGACACACAGTGATAGACGGTGGGGGAGAGAGGGAGAGACACACACAGTGATAGACGGTAGGGGGGAGAGAGGGAGAGAGACACACACCGTGATAGACGGTAGGGGGGAGAGTGAGAGACACACACCGTGATAGACGGTGGGGGAAAGAGGGAGAGACAAACACAGTGATAGACGGAGGGGGAGAGAGAGAGACACACACAGTGATAGACGGTGGGGGGGAGAAGGAGAGACACACACAGTGATAGACGGAGGGGGAGAGAGAGACACACACACAGTGATAGACGGTGGGGGGGGAGAGAGAGACACACACAGTGATAGACGGTGGGGGAGAGAGAGAGACACACACAGTGATAGACGGTGGGGGGGAGAGAGAGACACACACAGTGATAGACGGTGGTGGAGAGAGAGAGACACACACAGTGAGAGATGGTGGGGGGAGAGGGATAGACACACACAGTGATAGATGAAGGTGGGAGAGGGAGAGACACACACAGTGATAGACGGTGGGGGAGAGAGAGGGAGAGAGACACACAGTGATAGACGGTGGGGGAGTGAGAGGGAGAGAGACACACAGTGATAGACGGTGGGGGAGAGCGGGAGAAAGAGACACACACAGTGATAAGACGGTGGGGGGGGAGAGAGAGAGACACACACACAGTGATAGACGGTGGGGGAGAGAGAGAGACACACACACAGTGATAGACGGTGGGGGAGAGAGAGAGAGACACACACCGTGATAGACGGTGGGGGAGAGAGACAGACACACACACAGTGATAGACGGTGGGGGAGAGAGAGAAAGAGACAAACACAGTGATAGACGTTCGATGGAGAGGGAGAGACACACACAGTGATAGACGGAGGGGGAGAGAGAGAGACACACACAGTGATAGACGGTGGGGGGGAGAGAGAGACACACACAGTGATAGACGGTGGGGGAGAGAGAGAGACACACACAGTGATAGATGGTGGGGGAGAGAGAGGGAGAGAGACACACACAGTGATAGACGTTGGGGGAGAGAGAGGGAGAGAGACACACACAGTGATAGACGGTGGGGGGAAAGAGAGAGACACACACAGTGATAGATGGTGGGGGGAAAGAGAGAGACACACACAGTGATAGACGTTGGGGGAGAGAGAGGGAGAGAGACACACACAGTGATAGACGGTGGGGGGAAAGAGAGAGACACACACAGTGATAGATGGTGGGGGAGAGAGAGAGACACACACAGTGATAGACGTTGGGGGAGAGAGAGGGAGAGAGACACACACAGTGATAGACGGTGGGGGGAAAGAGAGAGACACACACAGTGATAGATGGTGGGGGAGAGAGAGAGAGACACACACAGTGATAGACGGTGGGGGGAGAGAGAGAGACACACAGTGATAGACGGTGGGGGGAGAGAGAGAGAGAAACACACACAGTGATAGACGGTGGGGGGAGAGAGGGATAGACACACACAGTGATAGACGGTGGGGGGAGAGAGGGATAGACACACACAGTGATAGACGGTGGCGGGGGGAGAGACGGAGACACACAGTGATAGACGGTGGGGGAGAGAGAGAGAGACACACAATGATAGACGGTGGGGGAGAGAGTGAGAGACACACACAGTGATAGACGGTGGGGCAGAGAGAGAGACACACACAGTGATAGAGGGTGGGGGAGAGAGGGAGAGACACACACAGTGATAGACGATGGGGGGAGAGAGAGACACACACAGTGATAGACGGTGGGGGAGAGAGAGAGAGACACACACAGTGATAGACGGTGGGGGGGAGAGAGAGACACACACACAGTGATAGACGGTGGGGGAGAGGGAGAGACACACACAGTGATATACGGTGGGGGGAGAGGGAGAGAGACACACACAGTGATAGACGGTGGGGGAGAGGGAGAGACACACACAGTGATAGACGGTGGGGGAGAGAGAGACACACACACAGTGATAGACGGTGGGGGAGAGGGAGAGACACACACAGTGATAGACGGTGGGGGGGAGAGAGAGACACACACACAGTGATAGACGGTGGGGGGAGAGAGAGAGAGACACACACAGTGATAAACGGTGGGGGAGAGAGGGAGAGACACACACACAGTGATAGACGATGGGGGAGAGGGAGAGAGACACACAGTGATAGACGGTGGGGGGGAGAGAGAAACACACACACAGTGATAGACGATGGGGGAGAGGGAGAGAGACACACAGTGATAGACGGTGGGGGGGAGAGAGAGACACACACACAGTGATAGACGGTGGGGGAGAGAGAGAGAGAGACACACACAGTGATAAACGGTGGGGGAGAGAGGGAGAGAAACAAACAGTGATGGAAGGTGGGGGGAGAGACGGAGAGAGACACACACAGTGATAGACGGTGGGGGAGAGAAAGAGACACACACAGTGATAGACGGTGGGGGAGAGAGAGAGACACACACAGTGATAGACGGTGGGGGAGAGAGAGAGACACACACAGTGATAGACGGTGGGGGAGAGAGAGAGACACACAGTGATAGACGGTGGGGGGAGAGAGAGAGAGACACACACAGTGATAAACGGTGGGGGAGAGAGTGGGAGAGACACACACAGTGATAGACGGTGGGGGGAGAGAGAGAGAGACACACACAGTGATAGACCGTGGGGGAGAGTGGGAGAGACACACACAGTGATAGACGGAGGGGGAGAGAGAGAGACACACACAGTGATAGACGGTGGGGGGGAGAGAGAGACACACACAGTGATAGACGGTGGGGGGAGAGAGAGAGAGACACACACAGTGATAGACGGTGGGGGGAGAGAGAGAGATACACAGCGATAGGCGGTGGGGAAGAGAGGGAGAGAGACACACAGTGATAGACGGTGGGGGGAGAGAGAGAGACACACACAGTGATAGACGGTGGGGGGGAGAGAGAGAGACACACACAGTGATAGATGGTGGGGGCGAGAGCGAGAGACACACAGTGATAGACGGTGGGGGAGAGAGGGAGAGACACACACAGTGATAGACGGTGGGGGGAGAGAGGGAGAGACACACACAGTGATAGACGGTGGGGGGGAGAGGGAGAGACACACACAGTGATAGACGGTGCGGGAGAGATGGAGAGACACACACAGTGATAGACGGTGGGGGGGAGAGGGAGAGACACACACAGTGATAGACGGTGGGGGGGAGAGAGGGAGAGAGACACACACACCGTGATAGACGGTGGGGGGGAGAGAGGGAGAGAGACACACACAGTGATAGACGGTGGGGGGGAGAGGGAGAGACACACACAGTGATAGACGGTGGGGGGGAGAGGGAGAGACACACACAGTGATAGACGGTGGGGGGGAGAGAGGGAGAGAGACACACACACCGATAGACGGTGGGGGGGAGAGAGGGAGAGAGACACACACAGTGATAGACGGTGGGGGGGAGAGAGGGAGAGAGACACACACAGTGATAGACGGTGGGGGGGAGAGAGGGAGAGAGACACACACCGTGATAGACGGTGGGGGGGAGAGGGAGAGACACACACAGTGATAGACGGTGGGGGAGAGATGGAGAGACACACACTGTGATAGACGGTGGAGGGAGAGAGAGACACACGCACAGTGATAGATGAAGGTGGGAGAGGGAGAGACACACACAGTGATAGACGGTGGGGGGAGAGAGAGAGAGACACACACAGTGATAGACGGTGGGGGGAGAGAGAGAGAGACACGCACAGTGATAGACGGTGGGGGAGAGAGAGAAAGAGACAAACACAGTGATAGACGGTGGGGGAGAGAGAGAGAGACACACACAGTGATAGACGGTGGGGGAGAGAGACAGACACACACACAGTGATAGACGGTGGGGGAGAGAGAGAAAGAGACAGACACAATGATAGACGGTGGGGGAGAGATTGAGAGAGACACACACAGTGATAGACGGTGGGGGGAGAGGGAGAGAGACACACGCAGTGATAGATGGTGGGGGGAGAGAGATGGAGAGAGACACACACAGTGATTGACGGTGGGGGGAGAGGGAGAGACACACACAGTGATAGACGGTGGGGGGAGAGAGAGGGAGAGAGACACACACAGTGATAGACGGTGGGGGGGAGAGGGAGAGAGATACACACAGTGATAGATGGTGGTGGAGAGAGAGAGAGAGACACACAGTGATAGAATGTGGGGGAGAGAGAGAGAGACACACACACAGTGATAGATGGTGGGGGGAGAGAGGGAGAGAGACACACACAGTGATAGACGGTAGGGGGGAGAGAGGGAGAGAGACACACACAGTGATAGACGATGGAGGGGAGAGGGAGAGACACACACAGTAATAGACGGTGGGGGGGAGAGAGACACACACCGTGATAGACGGTAGGGAGGAGAGAGGGAGAGAGACACACACAGTGATAGACGGTGGTGGGGAGAGAGGGAGAGAGACACACACAGTGATAGACGATGGAGGGGAGAGGGAGAGACACACACAGTAATAGACGGTGGGGGGGAGAGAGGGAGAGAGACACACACCGTGATAGACGGTAGGGGGGAGAGAGGGAGAGAGACACACACAGTGATAGACGATGGAGGGGAGAGGGAGAGACACACACAGTAATAGACGGTGGGGGGAGAGAGAGACACACACACAGTAATAGATGGTGGGGGAGAGAGAGACACACACACACAGTGATAGACGGTGGGGGGAGAGGGAGAGACACACACAGTAATAGACGGTGGGGGGAGAGAGAGAGACACACACAGTGATAGACAGTGAGGGGAGAGAGAGAGACACACACAGTGATAGACGGTGGGGGGAGAGGGAGAGACACACACTGTGTTAGACGGTGGGGGGAGAGAGAGACACACACACACAGTGATAGACGGTGGGGGGAGAGGGAGAGACACACACAGTAATAGACGGAGGGGGAGAGAGAGAGACACACACAGTGATAGACAGTGAGGGGAGAGAGAGAGACACACACAGTGATAGACGGTGGGGGGAGAGATAGACACACACAGTGATCGACGGTGGGCGAGAGAGAGAGAGACACACACAGTGATAGACGGTGGGGGGAGAGAGAGAGACACACACAGTGATAGACGGTCGGGGGGAGAGGGAGAGACACACACAGTGATCGACGGTGGGAGGGAGAGACACACACAGTGATAAACGGTGGGGGGGAGAGGGAGAGAGACACACACAGTGATAGACGGTGGGGGGAAAGAGAGAGACACACATAGTGATAGACGGTGGGGGGAGAGGGAGAGAGACACACACAGTGATAGACGGTGGGGGGAGAGAGAGAGACACACACAGTGATAGATGGTGGGGGGAGAGAGGGATAGACACACACAGTGATAGACGGTGGGGGGGGGGCAGAGACGGAGGCACACAGTGATAGACGGTGGGGGAGAGAGCGGGAGTGAGACACACAGTGATAGACGGTGGGGGAGAGAGAGAGAGAGAGACACACAGTGATAGACGGTGGGGGAGAGAGAGAGAGACACACACAGTGATAGACGGTGGGGGAGAGAGAGAGACACACACAGTGATATACGGTGGGGGGGAAAGAGAGAGAGACAGACACAGTGATAGACGGTGGGGGAGAGAGAGAGAGACACACACAGTGATAGACGGTAGGGGGAGAGAGGGAGAGACACACACAGTGATAGCCGGTGGGGGGAGAGAGGGAGAGACACACAGTGATAGACGGTGGGGGGGAGAGAGACACACACAGTGATAGACAGTGGGGGAGAGCGGGAGAGACACACACAGTGATAAGACGGTGGGGGAGAGAGAGAGACACACACAGTGATAAACGGTGGGGGAGAGAGGGAGAGACACACACAGTGATGGAAGGTGGGGGGAGAGACGGAGAGAGACACACACAGTGATAGACGGTGGGGGAGAGAAAGAGACACACACAGTGATAGACGGTGGGGGAGAGAGAGAGACACACACAGTGATAGACGGTGGGGGAGAGAGAGAGATACACACAGTGATAGACGGTGGGGGAGAGAGAGTGACACACACAGTGATAGACGGTGGGGGAGAGAGAGAGACACACACAGTGATAGACGGTGGGGGAGAGAGAGAGATACACACAGTGATAGACGGTGGGGGAGAGAGAGAGACACACACAGTGATAGACGGTGGGGGAGAGAGAGAGACACACACAGTGATAGATGGTGGGGAGAGAGAGAGAGACGCACACAGTGATAGACCGTGGGGGAGAGAGGGAGAGAAACACACACAGTGATAGATGGTGGGGGGGAGAGAGAGACACACACAGTGATAGACGGTGGGGGGAGAGAGAGAGAGACACACACAGTGATAGACGGTGGGGGGAGAGAGAGAGAGACACACACTGTGATAGATGGTGGGGAGAGAGAGAGAGACACACACTGTGATAGATGGTGGGGAGAGAGAGAGAGACACACACAGTGATAGACGGTGGGGGGGAGAGAGAGAGACACACACACAGTGATAGACGGTGGGGGGGAGAGAGAGAGACACACAGTGATAGATGGTGGGGGAGAGAGAGAGACACACACAGTGATAGACGGTGGGGGGAGAGAGAGAGACACACACAGTGATAGATGGTGGGGGAGAGAGAGGGAGAGAGACACACACAGTGATAGACGGTGGGGGGGAGAGAGAGAGACACACACAGTGATAGACGGTGGGGGGGAGAGAGAGAGACACACACAGTGATAGACGGTGGGGGGAGAGAGAGAGACACACACACAGTGATAGACGGTGGGGGAGAGAGGGAGAGACACACACAGTGATAGACGGTGGGGGGAGAGAGAGAGAGACACACACAGTGATAGACGGTGGGGGGAGAGAGAGAGAGACACACACTGTGATAGATGGTGGGGAGAGAGAGAGAGAGAGACACACAGTGATAGACGGTGGGGGGAGAGAGAGACACACACAGTGATAGACGGTGGGGGGAGAGGGAGAGACTCACACAGTAATAGACGGTGGGGGGAGAGAGAGACACACACACACAGTGATAGACGGTGGGGGAGAGAGGGAGAGACACACACAGTGATAGAGGGTGGGGGAGAGAGGGAAAGACACACACAGTGATAGACGATGGGGGGAGAGAGAGAGACACACACAGTGATAGATGGTGGGGGAGAGAGAGGGAGAGAGACACACACAGTGATAGACGGTGGGGGGAGAGAGAGAGACACACACAGTGATAGACGGTGCGGGAGAGAGAGAGACACACACAGTGATAGACGGTGCGGGAGAGAGAGAGACACACACAGTGATAGATGGTGGGGGAGAGAGGGAGAGACACACAGTGATAGACGGTGGGGGGAGAGAGACACACACAGTGATAGACGGTGGGGGGAGAGAGGGATAGACACACACAGTGATAGACGGTGGGGGGGGGCAGAGACGGAGGCACACAGTGATAGACGGTGGGGGAGAGAGAGGGAGTGAGACACACAGTGATAGATGGTGGGGGAGAGAGAGAGACACACACAGTGATAGACGGTGGGGGAGAGAGGGAGAGAGAGACACACAGTGATAGACGGTGGGGGAGAGAGAGAGAGACACACACAGTGATAGACGGTAGGGGGAGAGAGGGAGAGACACACACAGTGATAGACGGTGGGGGAGAGAGAGAGAGACACACACAGTGATAGACGGTAGGGGGAGAGAGGGAGAGACACACACAGTAATAGACGGTGGGGGGGAGAGAGACACACACAGTGATAGACAGTGGGGGAGAGCGGGAGAGAGAGACACACACAGTGATAAGACGGTGGGGGACAGAGAGAGACACACACAGTGATAAACGGTGGGGGAGAGAGGGAGAGACACACACAGTGATGGAAGGTGGGGGGAGAGACGGAGAGAGACACACACAGTGATAGACGGTGGGGGAGAGAAAGAGACACACACAGTGATAAACGGTGGGGGAGAGAGGGAGAGACACACACATTGATAGACGGTGGGGGAGAGAGAGAGACACACACAGTGATAGACGGTGGGGGGGAGAGAGAGAGAGACACACAGTGATAGATGGTGGGGGCGAGAGCGAGAGACACACAGCGATAGACGGTGGGGGGGAGAGGGAGAGACACACAGTGATAGACGGTGCGGGAGAGATGGAGAGACACACACAGTGATAGACGGTGGGGGGAGAGAGGGAGAGACACACACAGTGATAGACGGTGGGGGAGAGAGAGGGAGAGAGACACACACACCGTGATAGACGGTGGGGGGGAGAGAGAGAGACACACACAGTGATAGACGGTGGGGGGGAGAGAGGGAGAGAGACACACACACCGTGATAGACGGTGGGGGGGAGAGGGAGAGACACACACTGTGATAGACGGTGGGGGGTAGAGAGGGAGACACACACAGTGATAGACGGTGGAGGGAGAGAGAGACACACACACAGTGATAGATGAAGGTGGGAGAGGGAGAGACACACACAGTGATAGACGGTGGGGGAGAGAGAGAGAGACACACACACAGTGATAGACGGTGGGGGAGAGAGAGAGACACACACACAGTGATAGACGGTGGGGGAGAGAGAGAGACACACACACAGTGATAGACGGTGGGGGGAGAGAGAGAGAGACACACACACAGTGATAGACGGTGGGGGAGAGAGAGAGACACACACACAGTGATAGACGGTGGGGGGAGAGAGAGAGACACACACACAGTGATAGACGGTGGGGGAGAGAGAGACACACACAGTGATAGACGGTGGGGGGAGAGGGAGAGAGACACACGCAGTGATAAATGGTGGGGGGAGAGGGAGAGAGACACACGCAGTGATAGACGGTGGGGGGGAGAGGGAGAGAGATACACACAGTGATAGATGGTGGGGGAGAGAGAGAGAGATACACACAGTGATAGAATGTGGGGGAGAGAGAGAGAGACACACACAGTGATAGACGGTGGCGGGAGAGGGAGAGAGACACACGCAGTGATAGACGATGGAGGAGAGAGAGAGACACACACAGTGATAGATGGTGGGGGGAGAGGGAGAGACACACACAGTGATAGACGGTGGGGCGGAGAGAGGGAGAGAGACACACACAGTGATAGACGGTGGGGGAGAGAGAGAAAGAGACAAACACAGTGATAGACGGTGGGGGAGAGAGAGAGAGACAGACACAGTGATAGACGGTGGGGGAGAGATTGAGAGAGACACACACAGTGATAGACGGTGGGGGGAGAGGGAGAGAGACACACGCAGTGATAGATGGTGGGGGGAGAGAGATGGAGAGAGACACACACAGTGATTGACGGTGGGGGGAGAGGGAGAGACACACACAGTGATAGACGGTGGGGGGAGAGAGAGGGAGAGAGACACACACAGTGATAGACGGTGGGGGGGGAGAGGGAGAGACACACACAGTGATAGACGGCGGGGGGGAGAGAGGGAGGGAGACACACACAGTGATAGACGATGGAGGAGAGAGAGAAACACACACAGTGATAGACGGTGGGGGGAGAGGGAGAGACACACACAGTGATAGACGGTGGGGGGGAGAGAGGGAGAGAGGCACACACAGTGATAGACGATGGAGGAGAGAGAGAGACACACACAGTGATAGACGTTGGGGGGGAGAGAGAGGGAGAGAGACACACTCAGTGATAGACGGTGGGGGGGAGAGAGGGAGAGAGACACACACAGTGATAGACGGTGGGGGGAGAGGGAGAGACACACACAGTGATAGACGGTGGGGGGAGAGGGAGAGACACACACAGTGATAGACGGTGGGGGGAGAGGGAGAGACACACACAGTGATAGACGGTGGGGGGAGAGGGAGAGAGACACACGCAGTGATAGACGGTGGGGGAGAAAGAGGGAGACACACACAGTGATAGACGGTGGGGGGGAGAGGAAGAGACACACAGTGATAGACGGTGGGGGGGAGAGAGAGACACACACAGTGATAGATGGTGGGGGGAGAGAGGGAGAGACACACACAGTGATAGACGGTGGGGGGGAGAGAGGGAGAGAGACACACACAGTGATAGACGGTGGGGGGGAGAGAGGGAGAGAGACACACACAGTGATAGACGGTGGGGGGGAGAGAGGGAGAGAGACACACACAGTGATAGACGGTGGGGGGAGAGGGAGAGAGACACACACAGTGATAGACGGTGGGGGGAGAGGGAGAGAGACACACACAGTGATAGACGGTGGGGGGAGAGGGAGAGAGACACACGGTGATAGACGGTGGGGGGGAGAGGGAGAGAGACACACACAGTGATAGACGGTGGGGGGAGAGGGAGAGAGACACACGGTGATAGACGGTGGGGGGGAGAGGGAGACACACACACAGTGATTGACGGTGGGGGGAGAGGGAGAGACACACACAGTGATAGACGGTGGGGTGGAGAGGGAGACACACACACAGTGATTGACGGTGGGGGGAGAGGGAGAGACACACACAGTGATAGACGGTGGGGGGGAGAGAGGGAGAGAGACACACACAGTGATAGACGGTGGGGGGAGAGGGAGAGACACACACAGTGATAGACGGTGGGGGGAGAGGGAGAGACACACACAGTGATAGACGGTGGGGGGAGAGGGAGAGACACACACAGTGATAGACGGTGGGGGGAGAGGGAGAGAGACACACGCAGTGATAGACGGTGGGGGGAGAGAGGGAGAGAGAGACACACAGTGATAGACGGTGGGGGGGAGAGAGGGAGAGAGACACAGTGATAGACGGTGGGGGGAGAGGGAGAGACACACACAGTGATAGACGGTGGGGGGGAGAGAGGGAGAGAGACACACACAGTGATAGACGATGGAGGAAAGAGAGAGACACACACACAGTGATAGACGGTGGGGGAGAGAGAGAAAGAGACAAACACAGTGATAGACGGTGGGGGAGAGAGAGAGAGACAGACACAGTGATAGACGGTGGGGGAGAGATTGAGAGAGACACACACAGTGATAGACGGTGGGGGGAGAGGGAGAGAGACACACGCAGTGATAGATGGTGGGGGGAGAAAGATGGAGAGAGACACACACAGTGATTGACGGTGGGGGGAGAGGGAGAGACACACACAGTGATAGACGGTGGGGGGAGAGAGAGGGAGAGAGACACACAGTGATAGACGGTGGGGGGGAGAGGGAGAGAGATACACACAGTGATAGATGGTGGGGGAGAGAGAGAGAGAGACACACAGTGATAGAATGTGGGGGAGAGAGAGAGAGACACACACAGTGATAGACAGTGGGGGGGAGAGGGAGAGAGACACACACAGTGATAGACGGTGGGGGGAGAGGGAGAGAGACGCACAGTGATAGACGGTGGGGGGGAGAGAGAGAGACACACACAGTGATAGACGGTGGGGGGAGAGGGAGAGAGACGCACAGTGATAGACGGTGGGGGAGAGAGAGAGACACACACAGTGATCGACGCTGGGGGGAGAGGGAGAGACACACACAGTGATAGACGATGGGGGAGAGAGGGAGAGTGAGACACACAGTGATAGATGGTGGGGGGAGAGTGAGAGACACACACAGTGATAGACGGTGGGGAGAGAGTGAGAGAGACACACAGTGATCGATGTTGGGGGAGAGAGAGAGAGACACACACAGTGATAGACGGTGGGGGGAGAGAGGGAGAGACACACACAGTGATAGATGGTGGGGGGAGAGAGGGAGAGACACACACAGTGATAGATGGTGGGGGGAGAGAGGGAGAGACACACACAGTGATAGATGGTGGGGGAGAGAGAGACACACACACGCAGTGATAGACGGTGGGGGGAGAGGGAGAGACACACACAGTAATAGATGGTGGGGGAGAGAGAGACACACACACACAGTGATAGACGGTGGGGGGAGAGAGGAAGAGACACACAGTGATAGATGGTGGGGGGAGAGGGAGAGACACACACAGTGATCGACGGTGTGGCGAGGGGGAGAGACACACACAGTGATAGACGGTGGGGGAGAGAGGGAGAGACACACACAGTGATCGACGGTGGGGGAGAGAGGGAGAGACACACACAGTGATAGATGTTGGGGGAGAGAGGGAGAGACACACACAGTGATAGATGGTGGGGGAGAGACAGAGAGACACACACAGTGATAGACGGTGGGAGAGAGAGGGAGAGAGACACACGGTGATAGACGGTGGTGGGGAGAGGGAGAGAGACACACACAGTGATAGACGGTGAGGGGGAGAGAGAGACACACACAGTGATAGACGGTGGGGGAGAGAGTGAGAGACACACACAGTGATAGACGGTGGGGGGAGAGAGTGACACACACACAGTGATAGACGGTGGGGGAGAAAGGGGGAGACACACACAGTGATAGACGGTGGGGGAGAGAGGGAGAGACACACACCGTGATAGACGGTGGGGGGAGAGAGTGACACACACACAGTGATAGACGGTGGGGGAGAAAGGGGGAGACACACACAGTGATAGACGGTGGGGGAGAGAGGGAGAGACACACACCGTGATAGACGGTGAGGGGGAGAGAGAGACACACACACAGTGATAGACGGTGGGGGAGAAAGAGTGAGACACACACAGTGATAGACGGTGGGGGGAGAGGGAGAGACACACACAGTGATAGACGGTGGGGGAGAGAGAGAGACACACACAGTGATCGACGGTGGGGGGAGAGAGGGAGAGACACACACAGTGATAGACGGTGGGGGAGAGAGGGAGAGGCACACACAGTGATCGACGGTGGGGGGAGAGAGTGAGAGGCACACACAGTGATAAATTGTGGGGGGAGAGGGAGAGACACACAGTGATAAATTGTGGGGGGGGAGAGAGAGAGCGACACACACAGTGATAGATGATGGGGGGGAGAGAGAGAGACACACAGTGATAGACGGTGGTGGAGAGAGGGAGAGACACACACAGTGATCGACGGTGGGGGGAGAGAGGGACAAACAAGGAAGTAACATGGAGAATAACAAATATTTCACTTCAGACAACCAAATGCTATCGGCAAACTTAGTGACCTTCTGCTGGTTCACTACTAGAGCACTCTCGTCCAGCTGGCTGTGCGTGTGAGTGTGTGTGTGTGAGTGTGTGTGTGTGAGTGAGTGAGTGAGTGTGTGTGTGTGTGAGTGTGTGAGGTGAGTGAGTCTGAGTGAGTGTGAGGTGAGTGAGTGTGAGTGAGTGTGAGTGAGTGTGAGTGAGTGTGAGTGAGTGAGTGTGTGTCTGAGTTAGTGAGTGAGTGAGTGTGAGTGAGTGAGTGTGTAAGTGTGTGTGTGTGTGTGAGAGTGTGAGTGAATGTGTGTGTGTGTGAGTGAGTGTGTGAGTGGGTGTGTGAGTGTGTGTGTGTGTATGTGTGTGAGTGAGTGAGTGTGAGTGAGTGAGTGTGTGTGTGAGAGTGTATGTGTGAGTGTGTGTGTGAGTGAGTGTGAGTGAGTGTGAGTGAGTGAGTGTGTGTCTGAGTTCGTGAATGAGTAAGTGTGAGTGAGTGTGTAAGTGTGCGTGTGTGAGTGTGAGTGTGTGAGTGAGTGTGTGTGAGTAAGTGAGTAAGTTTGAGTAAGTGCGTGTGTGTGTGAGAGTGTATGTGTGAGTGTGTGTGTGAATGAGTGTGAGTGAGTGAGTGTGTGTGTCAGAATGTGTGAGTGATTGTTTGAGTGTGACTGAGTGTGTGTGAGTGAGTGTGTGTGTGAGAGTGAGTGAGTGTGTGTGAGTGAGTGTGAGTGTTTGTGAGTGTGAGTGTGAGTGTGTGTGAGAGTGAGTGTGTGTGTGCGAGTGTGTGTGAGTGTGTGTGTAAGTGAGTGTGTGTGAGTGAGTGAGTTTGTGTATGTGTGTGAGTGTGAGTGAGTGAGTGTGCATGTGTGTGAGTGTGAGTGTGTGTGTGTGTGGGTGTGAGTGTGAGTGTGTGTGTGTGTGAGAGTGAGTGTGCGTGTGTGTGTGTGAGAGAGAGTGAGTGAGTGAGTGAGTGTGTGTGAGTGAGTGAGTGAGTGTGTGTGTGCTTGTGTGTGTGTATGTGAGAGTAAATGAGTGAGTGAATGAGTGTGTGTGTGAGAGTGAGTGTGAGTGAGTGTGTATGTGAGAGTGAGTGTGTGTGAGTGTGTGCGTGTGAAAGTGAGTGAGTGAGTGTGTGTGTGTGAGAGAGTGAGTGAATGTGTGTGTGACAATGAGTGTGTGTGTGCGAGTGTGTGTGTGTGTGAGTGAGTGTGTGAGAGAGAATGAGTGTGTGTGTGAGAGTGAGTGTGTGTGAGTGAGTGTGTGTGTGAGTGAGAGTGACTGCGTGATTGAGTGAGTGTGTGAGTGAGTGAGTGTGTGTGTGTGAGTGTGAATGTGAGTGTATGTGTGTGAGTGAGTGTGTGAGAGAGAATGAGTGTGTGTGTGAGAGTGTGTGTGAGTGAGTGTGTGTGAGTGAGAGTGAGTGCGTGATTGAGTGAGTGTGTGAGTGTGAGTGAGTGAGTGAGAGTGTGAGTGAGTGAGAGTGTGAGTGAGTGTGTGAGTGTGAGTGTGTGTATGTGAGTGAGTGAGTGAGCGTGAGTGAGTGAGTGTGAATGAGTGAGTGAATGTGTGAATGACTGAGTGAGTGAGTGAGTAAGTGTGCGTGTGTGAGTGAGCAAATGTGTGTGAGTGAGTGAGTGTGTGTATGTGAGAGTGAATGTGTGAGTGACTGAGTGAGTATGTGAGTTAGTGTGCGTGTGTGAGAGTGAGTGTGTGTGTGTGTGTGTGTCTGTGTGTGTGAGTGAGTGTGTGAGTGAGTGAGTGTGTGACAGTGTGTGAGTGAGTGAGTGTGTGTGAGTGAGTGTGAGTGAATGTGTGAGTGAGTGTGTGTGAGTGAGAGTGAGTGAGTGAGTGTGTGTGTGAGAGAGCGACTGAGTGAGTGAGTGTGTGTGTGTGTGAGCGTGACTGAGTGAGTGAGCGAGTGTGTGAGTGTGTGTGTGTGTGAGAGAGAGAGTGAGTGAGTGAGTGTGTGAGTGAGTGAGTGTGTGAGTGAGTGTGTGTGTGTGAGTGTGTGTGTGGGAGTGACTGAGTGACTGAGCGAGTGAGTGTGTGTGTGAGAATGAGTGAGTGTGTGAGAGTGACTGAGTGAGTGAGTGTGTGTGTGAGAGTGACTGAGTGACTGAGTGAGTGTGTGTGTGAGAGTGACTGAGTGAGTGAGTGAGTGTGTGTGTGAGAATGATTGAGTGTGTGAGAGTGACTGAGTGAGTGAGTGTGTGTGTGAGAGTGACTGAGTGAGTGAGTGAGTGTGTGTGTGAGAGTGACTGAGTGAGTGAGTGTGTGTGTGAGAGTGACTGAGTGACTGAGTGAGTGTGTGTGTGTGAGAGTGACTGAGTGACTGAGTGAGTGTGTGTGTGTGTGAGTGTGTGTGTGTGAGTGAGTGAGTGTGTGAGTGAGTGAGTGTGTGAGTGAGTGAGTGTGTGTGTGAGTGAGTGTGTGTGTGAGTGAGTGAGTGTGCGAGTGAGTGAGTGAGTATGTGAGTGAGTGAGTGTGTGTGTGTGTGAGTGAGTGTGTGTGTGAGTGAGTGAGTGTGTGAGTGAGTGAGTGTGTGTGTGAGTGAGTGAGTGTGTGAGTGAGTGAGTGAGTGTGTGTGTGAGTGAGTGAGTGTGTGAGTGAGTGTGTGAGTGAGTGTGTGTGTGAGTGAGTGAGTGAGTGAGTCTCTCACTGAGTCTGCTGACAATGTGGACAGACCTTGCTGTGAACAGTGATGCTGGTGAAGGAGCAGTGCAGCAGCCCCACAGTGTCCATTT
This sequence comes from Pristiophorus japonicus, assembly GCF_044704955.1. Classification (NCBI taxonomy): domain Eukaryota; kingdom Metazoa; phylum Chordata; class Chondrichthyes; family Pristiophoridae; genus Pristiophorus; species Pristiophorus japonicus. Next base: position 17,533,146 of record NC_092010.1, read on the forward strand.
AACAACAATAAACAGGCAGTGGGCCGTGTACTGCCTGTTTATTGTTGTTAAATGGACACTGTCTTCATTGACAGCATGTCTGGCGGACTGACGGCAGAGTGAGGCGATAAAGTAATTTGCTCCCTTACGGCAACGACACAGTCATTTCCACGTGATGTCACGGAGAGAAACAAATACACGAATGTCCTCCCCCCTCATTTATCCTCATTCTCATATTTGTTCTCTGTTAAATTTCTGCTGATCAGGGTGAGGAATGTTAGTATTGGGAAACAAAATATATTTGAGGCGTAAACCAGCCTATCAAACACTCACCGGTCACACATAGCATGGTTAGCTGCAAAGTGAATTCCCTCGACAAGTTAGAGACCGAGGAGGGGTCGAGAGAAGTGGTGGTGAGGTAGAGCTGGGTGTCTCAGCGTACATGTGGAAACTGACGTGTGTTTTCGGTTGATGTAACCAAGGAGCAACATGTAGATAAGAAATAGGAGGGGGCCAAGGATAGATCCTTGGGGGACACCAGAGGTAACGATGCGGGAGTGGGAAGAGAAGCCGTTGCAGGTGATTCTCTGACTACGATGAGATAGATAAGAATGGGACCAGGCGAGTGCAGTCCCACCCAGCTGGCCGATGGTGGAGAGGCGTTGGAAGAGGATGGAGTGGTCAACCGTGTCAAAGGCTGCAGACAGGTCGAGAAGGACGAGGAGGGATAGTTTGCCTTTGTCACAGTCACAAAGGATGTCATTTGTGACTTTGATGAGAGCCGTTTCAGGTGCGGACTCCGGATTGGAGGGATTCAAACATGGAGTTCCGGGAAAAATGGGCACGGATTGGGAGGCGACAACACGTTCAAGGACTTTGGAGAGGAAAGGGAGATTGGAGATGGGGCAGTAGAGTGTAAGGACGGAGGGGTCAAGGGGTCAAGGGTTGGTTTTTCATGGAGAGGGGTGACGACAGCAGATTTCAGGGAGAGAGGGACAGTACCTGAGGAGAGAGAACTGTTAACAATGTCGGCTAACATGGGGGCCAGAAACGGAAGTGCTTTACAGCCAATGACGTACAATGTACGAAACGCGACAGCCAATTTGCACACAGAAAGGTCTCACAAATAACAATGTGATAATGACCAAATAATCTGTTTGAATGATGTTGGTTGAGGGAATACATCCACTTTAACAGGGCAGACGGGACCTCGGTTTAACGTCTCATCCAGAAGACGGCAACTCTGACAGTGCAGCACTCCCTCAGTATTGCACTGGAGTATCAGCCTGGAGTGTGTGGTTAAGGAGGGAGATTTGAACCTAGAACCTTCTGATTCAGAGGCAAGAGTGCTACCCACTGAGCCAACCAGTGACGATGAAGGAACAGCAATATATGTCCAAGTCAGGATAGTGTGTGACTTGGAGGTGAACTCGGAGATGGTGGTGTTCCCATGCACCTGCTGCTGTTGTCATAACAACATAAGAATTAGGAGCAGGAGTAGGCCATTCGGCCCCTCGAGCCTGCTCCGCCATTCAATACGATCATGGCTGATCTTCGACCTCAACTCCACTTTCCTGCCCTACTCCCAAATCCCTTGATTCCCTTAGTGTTCAAAAATCTATTGATCTCAGCCTTGAATATACTCAACGACAGCCCGCTGGAGCAGAGAATTCCAAAGGTTCACCACCCTCTGAGTGAAGAAGTTTCTCCTCATCTCAGTCCTAAATGGCCGACCCCTTATCCTGAGACTGTGTGACCCCTGGTTCTAGACTCCCCAGCCAGGGGAAAAAGCCTCTGTTTGTCATCCTGGGTGGTGGAGATTGCGGGTTTGGGAGATGCTGCCGAAGAAACATTGGCGAGTTATATCCTGCATAGCATAAACATTCCTATTCCTCTGACACAGTGACTCATTTTCAGCAACACCATGGGAGGTATAGTTGAAAACTTCTGCGTGTGGCACACACTACCTGTACAATTCACACTTACTTCCATTGTCACGTCAGAAATCACTGTTTTTTTTGCAGCTTTTTTCTTACGCCCACCTCTGGTTCGCTCAGGCTGCCCATGTGACTTGAGTTATCGGTTCCCTTTGCGAGGCGTACCTCTGTTAGAAGGCCCGAGCTCCCCTCGCTAACTGATAGCACTCGCTGCCGTGTCCTCTTGTGATCTATCCTTTTTAATATAAGCTCATCTGTTCCTTCTTTGTTGAATTGGCCGTTCCTCATTTTTAGGTTTTGTCCAATTAACTCGTTCGTCTACTGGTGCTGCCCTTGGCGGCAACCAAGATCTGGTTGCCAGGACACCAGCCATGCACAAACATAGGAAAACGAGGCGTTTCTTTCACAGAATAAATTGTTTCGTTGTTTATTGATCGGCGAGTGCTTTGTTTATCTGCCACAAATGTCTGTTTGCAGTTAGTAATTTTAATTTAATTGATTAATTCCTCCTGCTATTCAGGAAATCGTGGCTGCCTCCATGCAGCCGGGGGGGTATAAAAAGTAAAGCAGACAAGGAGGCTCTCGTTTTTAAATATTCCCAGGGATATGAATTCATTTCTGCCTCATTTGTTTGGCGTGCGTCCATTTTCAATTTTGCATTTTGATTGAATTCATTTATTATTTTCTCCTCATGACTCCAACACACACACACACACACACACACACAAAAATCCAGGCCTAGAAAAGCGACGGAGCCTGAACCGGGGAGCGATCCCTGTATATATCACAAGATCGGTCGGCAGGGACACAGGACAAGGTTGTAGCGAGTGGGGAGGCAATCAGGAGGGGCAGTTTCCGCTCTCAAAGGACACCCTCAAAGCCTCCCTGATAAAGTGCAACACCCCCACTGACACCTGGGAGTCCCTGGCCAAAGACCGCCCTAAGTGGAGGAAGTGCATCCGGGAGGGCGCTGAGCACCTCGAGTCTCATCGCCGAGAGCGTGCAGAAATCAAGCGCAGGCAGCGGAAAGAGCGTGCGGCAAACCAGTCCCACCCACCCTTTCCCTCAACGACTATCTGTCCCACCTGTGACAGGGACTGTAATTCCTGTATTGGACTGTTCAGTCACCTAAGGACTCATTTTAAGAGTGGAAGCCAGTCTTCCTCGATTCCGAGGGACTGCCTATGATGATGATGATGACACTCTCGCCTCAGAGTCAGAAGGTTGTGGGTTCAAGTCCCACTCCAGGGACTTGAGCACATAAATCCAGGCTGATGCTCCCAGTGCATTGCTGAGGGAGTGCTGCACTGTCGGAGGTGCCGTCTTTCAGATAAGGTGTTAAACTGAGGTCTGTTTGCAGGTGGACATAAATAACACTAAGTTGGGTGGCAGTGTGAGCTGCGAGGAGGATGCTGTGAGGCTGCAGAGCGACTTGGATAGGTTAGGTGAGTATGCAAATGCATGGCAGATGAAGTATAATGTGGATAAATGTGAGGTTATCCACTTTGGTGGTAAAAACAAAGAGACAGACTATTATCTGAATGGTGACAGATTAGGAAAAGGGGAGGTGCAAAGAGACCTGGGTGTCGTGGTACATCAGTCATTGAAGGTTGGCATGCAGGTGCAGCAGGCGGTTAAGAAAGCAAATGGCATGTTGGCCTTCATAGCAAGGGGATTTGAGTACAGGGGCAGGGAGGTGTTGCTACAGTTGTACAGGGCATTGGTGAGGCCACACCTGGAGTATTGTGGACAGTTTTGGTCTCCTAACCTGAGGAAGGACATTCTTGCTATTGAGGGAGTGCAGCGAAGGTTCACCAGACTGATTCCCGGGATGGCGGGACTGACCTATCAAGAAAGACTGGATCAACTGGGCTTGTATTCACTGGAGTTCAGAAGAATGAGAGGGGACCTCATAGAAACATTTAAAATTCTGACGGGGTTAGACAGGTTAGATGCAGGAAGAATGTTCCCAATGTTGGGGAAGTCCAGAACCAGAGGTCACAGTCTAAGGATAAGGGGTAAGCCATTTAGGACCGAGATGCGGAGAAACTTCTTCACCCAGAGAGTGGTGAACCTGTGGAATTCTCTACCACAGCAAGTTGTTGAGGCCAATTCACTAAATATATTCAAAAAGGAGTTAGATGAGGTCCTTGCTACTAGGGGGATCAAGGGGTATGGCGAGAAAGCAGGAATGGGGTACTGAAGTTGAATGTTCAGCCATGAACTCATTGAATGGCGGTGCAGGCTAGAAGGGCCGAATGGCCTACTCCTGCACCTATTTTCTATGTTTCTATGTTTCTAATCCCATGGTACTATTTCGAAGAAGAGCAGGGGAGTTCTCCCCGGTGTCCTGGGGCCAATATTTATCCCTCAACCAACATCACTAAAACAGATGATCTGGTCATTATCACGTTGCTGTATGTGGGAGCTTGCTGTGCGCAAGTTGGCTGCCGCGTTTCCCACATTGCAACAGTGACTACACTCCAAAAAGTACTTCATTAGCTGCAAAGTACTTTGGGACGTCCGGTGGTCGTGAAAGGCGCTATAGAAATGCAATTGATGATTTAGACGAGGGGGTTAAATGTAGAATCTCCAAATTTGCGGATGACACTAAGTTGGGTGGCAGTGTGAGCTGCGAGGAGGATGCTATGAGGCTGCAGAGCGACTTGGATAGGTTAGGTGAGTGGGCAAATGCATGGCAGATGAAGTATAATGTGGATAAATGTGAGGTTCTCCACTTTGGTGGTAAAAACAGAGAGACAGACTATTATCTGAATGGTGACAGATTAGGAAAAGGGGAGGTGCAACGAGACCTGGGTGTCATGGTACATCAGTCATTGAAGGTTGGTATGCAGGTACAGCAGGCGGTGAAGAAAGCAAATGGCATGTTGGCCTTCATAGCGAGGGGATTTGAGTACAGGGGCAGGGAGGTGTTACTGCAGTTGTACAGGGCCTTGGTGAGGCCACACCTGGAGTATTGTGGACAGTTTTGGTCTCCTAACTTGAGGAAGGACATTCTTGCTATTGAGGGAGTGCAGTGAAGGTTAACCAGACTGATTCCCGGGATGGTGGGACTGACATATCAAGAAAGACTGGATCAATTGGGCTTGTATTCACTGGAGTTCAGAAGAATGAGAGGGGATCTCATAGAAATGTTTAAAATTCTGACGGGTTTAGACAGGGTAGATGCAGGAAGAATGTTCCCAATGTTGGGGAAGTCCAGAACCAGGGGACACAGTCTAAGGATAAGGGGTAAGCCATTTAGGACCGAGATGAGGAGAAACTTCTTCACCCAGAGAGTGGTGAACCTGTGGAATTCTCTGCCACAGAAAGTGGTTGAGGCCAATTCACTAAATATATTCAAAAAGGAGTTAGACGTAGTCCTTACTACTCGGGGGATCAAGGGGTATGGTGAGAAAGCAGGAATGGGGTACTGAAGTTGCATGTTCAGCCATGAGCTCATTGAATGGTGGTGCAGGCTCGAAGGGCCGAATGGCCCACTCCTGCACCTATTTTCTATGGTTCTATGTTTCTAAGTCTTTCTTTCTTTTGCCAGTCACCTGAGGAACCTGACTGCAGCACGCACTGCATGCACGGTGGTCGGGCGCAATCCAATTTTGCAAAGGAGACCGTAAGCGGGTGTCAGGCCCCTTGGTTTGTTTGAGGCACGCACCGCGGACACCCTGCGGAATGAGCGGGCTCGCCACCCGCCATAGTGGACCCTTCGGCCCGCAGAAACGGGCACAGCGCCATCGAATGTCTCGGCCCAGAAGCGTTGACCAGCGACACGAAGAGATGTTTTTGAAAGAGAATTTCTGACGACATCTCAATTGGTCTGGTGCTTCTGTTTTTTTTTCCTTTCCGTCTGCACACGCCCACACACACACACACACACACACACACTTCATGTAGGGGTGTGAGGGTCACGGGAGGGCAGCCATCGAATGACCTCAACCTCAGCGCCGCTCCCGTTTCCCCCGCCGCCGCCACTCCTCCCTCACACGTCGTCCTGGAGACCTGCTGAGAAGCGTGGAGAAAGTAAAGTGTCACTGGGGCTGCTGCTGACTTTTGTGAGGGCGCTAATCTCAGGCGGCTGGGTTAAGCGTATTGATTCTGGTTCACGAGACCCGAAAAGGCTGAACCCAATCCCTGATCCCTCCATGGTGTTGTGTGCAAGGCGGCAGGGCTGGTGGTCTGTGCACTCCCCCCCACCCCAGCACACCTGCCCCCACTACAATGGCTTTCATTGCATGCTCATTTCCATGTGACAGGAGCAGCAACGCCCCCGGGAAGGTGGGGGGGGGGAGGGGGAATGAGGTGCTGCCGTTTCCGTGGCAACCGCAGATGTTTCGTCAGTGAGGTCACCCCTTAGTGCGAGTGGCACAGGCCGGTGGGATTCAGGTGCATCACCCCCTGTGCACACTGCCCCGTGTTTTAACTCGCACCAAGTCCCACTCACCCATCACCCCCTGTGCACACTGCCCCGTGTTTTAACTCGCACCAAGTCCCACTCACCCATCACCCCCTGTGCACAATGCCCCGTGTCTTAACTCGCACCAAGTCCCACTCACCCATCACCCCTGTGCTCACTGACCCGTGTCTTAACTCGCACCAAGTCCCACTCACCCATCACCCCCTGTGCACACTGCCCCGTGTCCTAACTCGCACCAAGTCCCACTCACCCATCACCCCCTGTGCACACTGCCCCGTGTCCTAACTCGCACCAAGTCCCACTCACCCATCACCCCCTGTGCACACTGCCCCGTGTCCTAACTCGCACCAAGTCCCACTCACCCATCACCCCCTGTGCACACTGCCCCGTGTCCTAACTCGCACCAAGTCCCACTCACCCATCACCCCCTGTGCACACTGCCCTGTGTCCTAACTCGCACCAAGTCCCGCTCACCCATCACCCCCTGTGCACACTGCCCCGTGTCTTAACTCGCACCAAGTCCCACTCACCCATCACCCCCTGTGCACACTGCCCCGTGTCCTAACTCGCACCAAGTCCCACTCACCCATCACCCTCTGTGCTCGCTGCCCTGTGTCCTAACTCGCACCGAGTCCCACTCACCCATCACACCTGTGCTCACTGCCCGTATCCTAACTCACACCCAGTCCCACTCACCCATCACCCCCTGTGCACACTGCCCCGTGTCCTAACTCGCACCAAGTCCCACTCACCCATCACCCTCTGTGCTTGCTGCCCTGTGTCCTAACTCGCACCGAGTCCCACTCACCCATCACCCCTGTGCTCACTGCCCGTATCCTAACTCGCACCAAGTCCCGCTCACCCATCACCCTCTGTGCATACTGCCCCGTGTCCTAACTCGCACCAAGTCCCACTCACCCATCACCCTCTGTGCTCGCTGCCCTGTGTCCTAACTCGCACCGAGTCCCACTCACCCATCACCCCTGTGCTCACTGCCCGTATCCTAACTCACACCCAGTCCCACACACCCATCACCCTCTGTGCACACTGCCCCGTGTCCTAACTCGCACCAAGTCCCACTCACCCATCACCCCCTGTGCACACTGCCCCGTGTCGTAACTCGCACCAAGTCCCACTCACCCATCACCCCCTATGCACACTGCCCTGTGTCCTAACTCGCACCAAGTCCCGCTCACCCATCACCCCCTGTGCACACTGCCCCGTGTCTTAACTCGCACCAAGTCCCACTCACCCATCACCCCCTGTGCACACTGCCCTGTGACCTAACTCGCACCAAGTCCCACTCACCCATCACCCCCTGTGCTTGCTGACCTGTATCCTAACTCACACCCAGTCCCACTCACCCATCACCCCCTGTGCACACTGCCCCGTGTCCTAACTCGCACCAAGTCCCACTCACCCATCACCCTCTGTGCTCGCTGCCCTGTGTCCTAACTCGCACCGAGTCCCACTCACCCATCACCCCTGTGCTCACTGCCCGTATCCTAACTCGCACCAAGTCCCGCTCACCCATCACCCTCTGTGCTCACTGCCCCGTGTCTTAACTCGCACCAAGTCCCACTCACCCATCACCCCCTGTGCATACTGCCCCGTGTCCTAACTCGCACCAAGTCCCACTCACCCATCACCCTCTGTGCTCGCTGCCCTGTGTCCTAACTCGCACCGAGTCCCACTCACCCATCACCCCTGTGCTCACTGCCCGTATCCTAACTCACACCCAGTCCCACTCACCCATCACCCTCTGTGCACACTGCCCCGTGTCCTAACTCGCACCAAGTCCCACTCACCCATCACCCCCTGTGCACACTGCCCCGTGTCGTAACTCGCACCAAGTCCCACTCACCCATCACCCCCTATGCACACTGCCCTGTGTCCTAACTCGCACCAAGTCCCGCTCACCCATCACCCCCTGTGCACACTGCCCCGTGTCTTAACTCGCACCAAGTCCCACTCACCCATCACCCCCTGTGCTCACTGACCCATGTCTTAACTCGCACCAAGTCCCACTCACCCATCACCCCTGTGCTCACTGCCCGTATCCTAACTCACACCCAGTCCCACTCACCCATCACCCCCTGTGCACACTGCCCCGTGTCCTAACTCGCACCAAGTCCCACTCACCCATCACCCTCTGTGCTCGCTGCCCTGTGTCCTAACTCGCACCAAGTCCCACTCACCCATCACCCCCTGTGCATACTGCCCCGTGTCCTAACTCGCACCAAGTCCCACTCACCCATCACCCTCTGTGCTCGCTGCCCTGTGTCCTAACTCGCACCGAGTCCCACTCACCCATCACCCCTGTGCTCACTGCCCGTATCCTAACTCACACCCAGTCCCACTCACCCATCACCCTCTGTGCTCGCTGCCCTGTGTCCTAACTCGCACCGAGTCCCACTCACCCATCACCCCTGTGCTCACTGCCCGTATCCTAACTCGCACCAAGTCCCGCTCACCCATCACCCTCTGTGCTCACTGCCCCGTGTCCTAACTCGCACCAAGTCCCGCTCACCCATCACCCTCTGTGCTCACTGCCCCGTGTCCTAACTCACACTAAGTCCCACTCACCCATCACCCCCTGTGCTCACTGACCCGTGTCTTAACTCGCACCAAGTCCCACTCACCCATCACCCCCTGTGCACACTGCCCTGTGTCCTAACTCGCACCAAGTCCCGTTCACCCATCACCCCCTGTGCACACTGCCCCGTGTCTTAACTCGCACCAAGTCCCACTCACCCATCACCCCCTGTGCTCACTGACCCGTGTCTTAACTCGCAACAAGTCCCACTCACCCATCACCCCTGTGCTCACTGCCCGTATCCTAACTCGCACCGAGTCCCACTCACCCATCACCCCTGTGCTCACTGCCCGTATCCTAACTCACACCCAGTCCCACTCACCCATCACCCTCTGTGCACACTGCCCCGTGTCCTAACTCGCACCAAGTCCCACTCACCCATCACCCCCTGTGCACACTGCCCCGTGTCGTAACTCGCACCAAGTCCCACTCACCCATCACCCCCTATGCACACTGCCCTGTGTCCTAACTCGCACCAAGTCCCGCTCACCCATCACCCCCTGTGCACACTGCCCCGTGTCTTAACTCGCACCAAGTCCCACTCACCCATCACCCCCTGTGCACACTGCCCTGTGACCTAACTCGCACCAAGTCCCACTCACCCATCACCCCCTGTGCTTGCTGACCTGTATCCTAACTCACACCCAGTCCCACTCACCCATCACCCCCTGTGCACACTGCCCCGTGTCCTAACTCGCACCAAGTCCCACTCACCCATCACCCTCTGTGCTCGCTGCCCTGTGTCCTAACTCGCACCGAGTCCCACTCACCCATCACCCCTGTGCTCACTGCCCGTATCCTAACTCGCACCAAGTCCCGCTCACCCATCACCCTCTGTGCTCACTGCCCCGTGTCTTAACTCGCACCAAGTCCCACTCACCCATCACCCCCTGTGCATACTGCCCCGTGTCCTAACTCGCACCAAGTCCCACTCACCCATCACCCTCTGTGCTCGCTGCCCTGTGTCCTAACTCGCACCGAGTCCCACTCACCCATCACCCCTGTGCTCACTGCCCGTATCCTAACTCACACCCAGTCCCACTCACCCATCACCCTCTGTGCACACTGCCCCGTGTCCTAACTCGCACCAAGTCCCACTCACCCATCACCCCCTGTGCACACTGCCCCGTGTCGTAACTCGCACCAAGTCCCACTCACCCATCACCCCCTATGCACACTGCCCTGTGTCCTAACTCGCACCAAGTCCCGCTCACCCATCACCCCCTGTGCACACTGCCCCGTGTCTTAACTCGCACCAAGTCCCACTCACCCATCACCCCCTGTGCTCACTGACCCATGTCTTAACTCGCACCAAGTCCCACTCACCCATCACCCCTGTGCTCACTGCCCGTATCCTAACTCACACCCAGTCCCACTCACCCATCACCCCCTGTGCACACTGCCCCGTGTCCTAACTCGCACCAAGTCCCACTCACCCATCACCCTCTGTGCTCGCTGCCCTGTGTCCTAACTCGCACCAAGTCCCACTCACCCATCACCCCCTGTGCATACTGCCCCGTGTCCTAACTCGCACCAAGTCCCACTCACCCATCACCCTCTGTGCTCGCTGCCCTGTGTCCTAACTCGCACCGAGTCCCACTCACCCATCACCCCTGTGCTCACTGCCCGTATCCTAACTCACACCCAGTCCCACTCACCCATCACCCTCTGTGCTCGCTGCCCTGTGTCCTAACTCGCACCGAGTCCCACTCACCCATCACCCCTGTGCTCACTGCCCGTATCCTAACTCGCACCAAGTCCCGCTCACCCATCACCCTCTGTGCTCACTGCCCCGTGTCCTAACTCGCACCAAGTCCCGCTCACCCATCACCCTCTGTGCTCACTGCCCCGTGTCCTAACTCACACTAAGTCCCACTCACCCATCACCCCCTGTGCTCACTGACCCGTGTCTTAACTCGCACCAAGTCCCACTCACCCATCACCCCCTGTGCACACTGCCCTGTGTCCTAACTCGCACCAAGTCCCGTTCACCCATCACCCCCTGTGCACACTGCCCCGTGTCTTAACTCGCACCAAGTCCCACTCACCCATCACCCCCTGTGCTCACTGACCCGTGTCTTAACTCGCAACAAGTCCCACTCACCCATCACCCCTGTGCTCACTGCCCGTATCCTAACTCACACCCAGTCCCACTCACCCATCACCCCCTGTGCACACTGCCCCGTGTCCTAACTCGCACCAAGTCCCACTCACCCATCACCCTCTGTGCTCGCTGCCCTGTGTCCTAACTCGCACCGAGTCCCACTCACCCATCACCCCTGTGCTCACTGCCCGTATCCTAACTCGCACCAAGTCCCGCTCACCCATCACCCTCTGTGCTCACTGCCCCGTGTCCTAACTCGCACCAAGTCCCGCTCACCCATCACCCTCTGTGCTCACTGCCCCGTGTCCTAACTCACACTAAGTCCCACTCACCCATCACCCCCTGTGCTCACTGACCCGTGTCTTAGCTCGCACCAAGTCCCACTCACCCATCACCCTCTGTGCTCGCTGCCCCGTGTCTTAACTCGCACCAAGTCCCGCTCACCCATCACCCCCTGTGCTCGCTGCCCCGTGTCCTAACTCGCACCAAGTCCCACTCACCCATCACCCTCTGTGCTCGCTGCCCTGTGTCCTAACTCGCACCGAGTCCCACTCACCCATCACCCCTGTGCTCACTGCCCGTATCCTAACTCACACCCAGTCCCACTCACCCATCACCCTCTGTGCACACTGCCCCGTGTCCTAACTCGCACCAAGTCCCACTCACCCATCACCCCCTGTGCACACTGCCCCGTGTCGTAACTCGCACCAAGTCCCACTCACCCATCACCCCCTATGCACACTGCCCTGTGTCCTAACTCGCACCAAGTCCCGCTCACCCATCACCCCCTGTGCACACTGCCCCGTGTCTTAACTCGCACCAAGTCCCACTCACCCATCACCCCCTGTGCACACTGCCCTGTGACCTAACTCGCACCAAGTCCCACTCACCCATCACCCCCTGTGCTTGCTGACCTGTATCCTAACTCACACCCAGTCCCACTCACCCATCACCCCCTGTGCACACTGCCCCGTGTCCTAACTCGCACCAAGTCCCACTCACCCATCACCCTCTGTGCTCGCTGCCCTGTGTCCTAACTCGCACCGAGTCCCACTCACCCATCACCCCTGTGCTCACTGCCCGTATCCTAACTCGCACCAAGTCCCGCTCACCCATCACCCTCTGTGCTCACTGCCCCGTGTCTTAACTCGCACCAAGTCCCACTCACCCATCACCCCCTGTGCATACTGCCCCGTGTCCTAACTCGCACCAAGTCCCACTCACCCATCACCCTCTGTGCTCGCTGCCCTGTGTCCTAACTCGCACCGAGTCCCACTCACCCATCACCCCTGTGCTCACTGCCCGTATCCTAACTCACACCCAGTCCCACTCACCCATCACCCTCTGTGCACACTGCCCCGTGTCCTAACTCGCACCAAGTCCCACTCACCCATCACCCCCTGTGCACACTGCCCCGTGTCGTAACTCGCACCAAGTCCCACTCACCCATCACCCCCTATGCACACTGCCCTGTGTCCTAACTCGCACCAAGTCCCGCTCACCCATCACCCCCTGTGCACACTGCCCCGTGTCTTAACTCGCACCAAGTCCCACTCACCCATCACCCCCTGTGCTCACTGACCCATGTCTTAACTCGCACCAAGTCCCACTCACCCATCACCCCTGTGCTCACTGCCCGTATCCTAACTCACACCCAGTCCCACTCACCCATCACCCCCTGTGCACACTGCCCCGTGTCCTAACTCGCACCAAGTCCCACTCACCCATCACCCTCTGTGCTCGCTGCCCTGTGTCCTAACTCGCACCAAGTCCCACTCACCCATCACCCCCTGTGCATACTGCCCCGTGTCCTAACTCGCACCAAGTCCCACTCACCCATCACCCTCTGTGCTCGCTGCCCTGTGTCCTAACTCGCACCGAGTCCCACTCACCCATCACCCCTGTGCTCACTGCCCGTATCCTAACTCACACCCAGTCCCACTCACCCATCACCCTCTGTGCACACTGCCCCGTGTCCTAACTCGCACCAAGTCCCACTCACCCATCACCCCCTGTGCACACTGCCCCGTGTCGTAACTCGCACCAAGTCCCACTCACCCATCACCCCCTATGCACACTGCCCTGTGTCCTAACTCGCACCAAGTCCCGCTCACCCATCACCCCCTGTGCACACTGCCCCGTGTCTTAACTCGCACCAAGTCCCACTCACCCATCACCCCCTGTGCTCACTGACCCATGTCTTAACTCGCACCAAGTCCCACTCATCCATCACCCCTGTGCTCACTGCCCGTATCCTAACTCACACCCAGTCCCACTCACCCATCACCCCCTGTGCACACTGCCCCGTGTCCTAACTCGCACCGAGTCCCACTCACCCATCACCCCTGTGCTCACTGCCCGTATCCTAACTCACACCCAGTCCCACTCACCCATCACCCCCTGTGCACACTGCCCCGTGTCCTAACTCGCACCAAGTCCCACTCACCCATCACCCTCTGTGCTCGCTGCCCTGTGTCCTAACTCGTACCGAGTCCCACTCACCCATCACCCCTGTGCTCACTGCCCGTATCCTAACTCGCACCACGTCCCGCTCACCCATCACCCTCTGTGCTCACTGCCCCGTGTCCTAACTCGCACCAAGTCCCGCTCACCCATCACCCTCTGTGCTCACTGCTCCGTGTCCTAACTCACACTAAGTCCCACTCACCCATCACCCCCTGTGCTCACTGACCCGTGTCTTAACTCGCACCAAGTCCCACTCACCCATCACCCCCTGTGCACACTGCCCTGTGTCCTAACTCGCACCAAGTCCCGTTCACCCATCACCCCCTGTGCACACTGCCCCGTGTCTTAACTCGCACCAAGTCCCACTCACCCATCACCCCCTGTGCTCACTGACCCGTGTCTTAACTCGCAACAAGTCCCACTCACCCATCACCCCTGTGCTCACTGCCCGTATCCTAACTCACACCCAGTCCCACTCACCCATCACCCCCTGTGCACACTGCCCCGTGTCCTAACTCGCACCAAGTCCCACTCACCCATCACCCTCTGTGCTCGCTGCCCTGTGTCCTAACTCGCACCGAGTCCCACTCACCCATCACCCCTGTGCTCACTGCCCGTATCCTAACTCGCACCAAGTCCCGCTCACCCATCACCCTCTGTGCTCACTGCCCCGTGTCCTAACTCGCACCAAGTCCCGCTCACCCATCACCCTCTGTGCTCACTGCCCCGTGTCCTAACTCACACTAAGTCCCACTCACCCATCACCCCCTGTGCTCACTGACCCGTGTCTTAGCTCGCACCAAGTCCCACTCACCCATCACCCCCTGTGCTCGCTGCCCCGTGTCTTAACTCGCACCAAGTCCCGCTCACCCATCACCCCCTGTGCTCGCTGCCCCGTGTCCTAACTCGCACCAAGTCCCACTCACCCATCACCCTCTGTGCTCGCTGCCCTGGGTCCTAACTCGCACCGAGTCCCACTCACCCATCACCCCTGTGCTCACTGCCCGTATCCTAACTCGCACCAAGTCCCGCTCACCCATCACCCCCTGTGCACACTGCCCCATGTCTTAACTCGCACCAAGTCCCGCTCACCCATCACCCCCTGTGCTCGCTGCCCTGTGTCCTAACCCGCCCCGAGTCCCACTCACCCATCACCCCCTGTGCTCACTGACCCGGGTCTTAACTCGCGCCAAGTCCCACTCACCCATCACCCCATGTGCTCGCTGCCCCGTGTCCTAACTCACACTAAGTCCCACTCACCCATCACCCCCTGTGCTCACTGACCCGTGTCTTAACTCGCACCAAGTCCCACTCACCCATCACCCCCTGTGCACACTGCCCCGTGTCTTAACTCGCACCGAGTCCCACTCACCCATCACCCCTGTGCTCACTGCCCGTATCCTAACTCGCACCGAGTCCCACTCACCCATCACCCCCTGTGCACACTGCCCTGTGACCTAACTCGCACCAAGTCCCACTCACCCATCACCCACTGTGCTCACTGCCCCGTGTCCTAACTCGCACCAATTTTCGCTCACCCATCACCCTCTGTGCTCACTACCCCGTGTCCTAACTCACACCGAGTCCCGCTCACCCATCACCCCCTGTGCTCTCTAACCTACATTGGCTCCCGGTTCAGCAACGCCTCAGTTTCAAAATTCTCATCCTTATTTACAAATCCCTCCATGGCCTCGCCCCTCCATATCTCTGTAATCTCCTCCAGCCCCACAACCCCGAGATCTCTGCGCTCCTCTAATTCTGCCCTCCTGAACATCCCTGATTAAAATCGCTCAACCATTGGTGGCCGTGCCTTCTGTTGCCTGGGCCCCAAGCTCTGGAACTCCCTCCCTAAACCTCTCCGCCTCTCTACCTCCTTCATGAATACTCCTTAAAACTGACCTCTTTGACCAAGCTTTTGGCCACCTGCCCTAATTTCTACTGATGCGGCTCGGTGTCAAATGTTTATCTCATAATACTCCTGTGAAGCGACTTGGGACGTTTCACTTTGTTAAAGGCGCTATATAGATACAAGTTGTGGTTGATTGCTGCACGGGACTGCAACTACTGAGGTGTCTAACCATAGCAGAGAGCGCTAAGTGCGGTCTAACACAGATCTACAGTGCGGTGCGCTGGTGGGGCATGGCTCCTGCCCTGGGTCCTGCTGACTTCCTGATTCCAGGCGAGGGGGGCAAGCGGACGGCAGGGGAGGACACCTGAGGGAGAGTCGTGAGCAGCCAGGCCCTCATTCCTCCGCGTCACCTCAAAGTTGACGCAGGCTTTTGGAAATCGGGATCAGGATCCCGGTTAGGATTGCTGTTTTGAATCTCGGAAGACTTTTTGGCCTTCGGTGAAAATGCACTGTTGTATTGTGGGATTGGCAGCAGCCAATTTGCGCACAGCAAGCTGCCACAAACAGCAATGTGATAATGACCAGATAATCTGTTTTTTTGTGATGTTGATTGAGGGATAAATATTAACCAGGACACCGGGGATAACTCCCCTGCTCTTCTTTGAAATAGTGCCATGGGATCTTTTACGTACACCTGAGAGAGCAGAAGGGGTTTAACGTCTCATCCGAAAGACGGCACCTCCGACAGTGCAGCTCTCCTACAGCACTGCACTGGAGTGTCAGCCGAGATTTCTGTCTGTCAAAACGATCGCCCCGCCCACAGTTGCACTGGCTGAGATCAGCTAACTCAGTCGAGAACGCAGGGATTGTACCTGCCTGGCTCAGTCCCGGCCCACATAGTGCATGTACCCTCTGAATCACTCGAGGTTTAATCTGATTGGCAGATGCTGAGGGAGAGGTGATGAAGCAGCCAACCCGTGAAGTATTTTGACATGGACCCACGGGGCAGTGCGTCTTTGATGCTGCCCGGGGATTCAAAGTGGATCTGATATTGACTGAAGTTTCACCTCCATGAATGTGGAAGAAACTGCTCTCGGATTAATTTGGTATAAAATAAGACTCAACTCGGGGCTAGGGTTGTCTCTGCCACTAATTCGAAAGCAGAACAGTAACAACAACATTCCTCGCATATCGACAAATATCTCAGAGCGATTTATGGGACAGGTGGACACATATAAGGGAGACTAAGCAGTAGGGGAAAGGGAAGAGATGGTTGAAGAAAGAAGACTTGCATTTATATAGCACCTTTCACGACCACCGGACATTTCAAAGTGCTTTACAGCCAATGAAGCACTTTTGGAGTGTGGTCACTGGTGTATTGTGGGAAATGCGGCAGCCAATTTGCGCACAGCAAGCTCCCACAAACAGCAATGTGATAATGACCTGATAATCTGTTTTAGTGATGTTGGTTGAGGGATAAATATTGGCCCAGGACACCGGGGATAACTGCCCTGCTCTTCTTCAAGATAGTGCCATGGGGTCTTTTACGTCCACCTGAGAGGGCAGACGGGGCCTCGGTTTAACATCTCAGCTGCAAGACGGCGCCTCCGACAGTGTGGCGCTCCCTCAGCACTGCAGTGGGAGCGTCAGCTGAGATTTATGTGCTCAAGTCCCTGGAGTGGGACTTGAACCCACAACCTTCTGACTCAGAGGCGAGTGTGTTACCCACTGAGCCACGGCTGACACAAGGGGGCTGCAATGCTCCACACTTGGCTCCAGATCTCTCTGCGGACTAGCGCTCCAATAAGTGGGGTGACCCTAGCTGCACATGGAGTGAGGAAACTCTCCAGTGAGCTGCTCTGGTCAGATGTGCAGTTTTAGCCCTGCTCACACATGAGAGGTTCCCTCGGCCAAACTGCACGTCCGACTCTCTGGGTTTAGTTAAGTGGATATCCAGTTTGGATAAGTCAAAACCCCTCTATGGGCCGGGGGGTGGGGGGAGGGGCGGAGTGTCAATTACTCTGTAGCCCGAATTGGATAATGACAATCTTCTGCATTCGCCAGACAAAAACAAGACCCCAGGTCTGTCACATCATCCGAAACAGACAGACAGAGCTGCAATTTAACATCAGGCAGCAAGTGCACTGAGAATTTTAAAATCGAAGTGCTGGACTTGGTGCGAGTTGGGACACCAGCAGCCGCGTTTTGGATGACCTCAAGTTTACGTGGGGTGGAACACAGGAGGCCAGCCGGGAGTGTGTTCGGTGGTCGGGTCTGGAGGTGGCAGGGGGGGGGCGTGGATTTGAGGGTTTCAGCAGCAGATGAGGTGAGGCAGGGGCGGAGTCCAGCAATGTTACGGAGGTGGAAATAGGCCGTCTTAGTTATGCCGCAGATATTTCGTTGGAAGCTCATTTTAGGGTCAAAGGTGACACCAAGGTCACTCCAGCTCCATGCCCGTGCCGATGTGCAGGCGCTCTGAAGCGCAGGGAGAGGCCTCGGGACCGGGATCGCTGATGGGCGCAGCGGCAAAACGTAAGCGCGCATCTTTTCTCTGGAATTAAGTCGAATGCCCGCGGGGAGAAGGAAGTGGGATTTCAGGGCCCTTAAGTTCGCTGAACACTATATCGGCATGCAGGCATCATTGCTGGCTCATGCATGTCTTACATATCGCACTCCAGGGACTTGAGCACATCAATCTAGGCTGACACTCCCAGTGCAGTGCTGAGGGAGCGCTGCACCGTTGGAGGTGCCATCTTTCGGATGAGACGTTAAACCGAGGCCCCGTCTGCTCCCTCAGGTGGACGTAAAAGATCCCATGGCACTATTTCGAAGAAGAGCAGGGGAGTTCTCCCCGGTGTACTGGGGCCAATATTTATCCCCCAATCAACATCACTAAAACAGATGATCTGGTCATACCAAAAGTACTTCATTGGCTGTAAAGCGCTTTGAGACGTCCGGTGGTTATGAAAGGCGCTATATAAATGCAAGTCTTTCTTGCTTTAAAACCATGGCTGTTGTTTCCCCCAGCTGTTCCCTCACACTCCGACCAATTGGCTCCTCCGCCCCACCCCCTCCTACTTTCCTTGGCTGCTGTTGGAAGCCAGAAAAATACATTTGTTAATGCATATGCGCATGAACATTGTATGTATAGTACCAATATCGGACTGGAGAAACGCATTTCCCAGAGTGGAACTGAGCTGTAACAACTCAAGAAGGTCTTCCAAACATTTAAAATAATGAAAGGGATAGACAAGATAGAGGCGGAGAGGTTGTTTCCACTGGTCGGGGAGACTAGAACTAGGGGGCACAGCCTCAAAATACGGGGGAGCCAATTTAAAACCGAGTTGAGAAGGAATTTCTTCTCCCAGAGGGTTGTGAATCTGTGGAATTCTCTGCCCAAGGAAGCAGTTGAGGCTAGCTCATTGAATGTATTCAAATCACAGATAGATAGATTTTTAACCAATAAGGGAATTAAGGGTTATGGGGAGAGGGCGGGTAAGTGGAGCTGAGTCCACGGCCAGATCAGCCATGATCTTGTTGAATGGCGGAGCAGGCTCGAGGGGCTAGATGGTCTACTCCTGTTCCTAATTCTTATGTCTGACCTTTGACCCCCCCCACCCCCCCCCCCCCCCCCAGTCTTGGCTGATGGAGCTGACGTCAGATGAGAAAGTGGTCATGGTGCTACAATTGGGCGCATTGCCCATGCGTTGGGGGAGGGAGCAATGTTCCGGATTGTCATCCAATGAAACATAGAAACAAAGAAAATAGGTGCAGGAGCAGGCCATTCGGCCCTTCGAGCCTGCACCGCCATTCAATATGATCATGGCTGATCATGCAACTTCAGTACCCCATTCCTGCTTTCTCTCCACACCCCTTGATCCCTTTAGCTGTCAGGGCCACATCTAACTCCCTTTTGAATATATTTAGTGAACTGGCCTCAACAACTTTCTGTGGTAGAGAATTCCACAGGTTCACCACTCTCTGGGTGAAGAAGTTTCTCCTCATCTTGGTCCTAAATGGCTTACCCCTTACCCTTAGACTGTGACCCCTGGTTCTGGGCTTCCCCAACATCGGGAACATTCTTCCTGCATCTAACCTGTCCAATCCCGTCAGAATTTTAAACGTTTCTATGAGATCCTCTCTCATTCTTCTAAATTCCAGTGAATATAAGCCTGGTCGATCCAGTCTTTCTTCATATGTCAGTCCTGCCATCCCGGGAATCAGTCTGGTGAACCAGTGACGCCTGCTGCAAGGTAAGGATGTGTGGATGTTAGCTGAGGACAGGATTAAGCTCAGTGATGCCCTTCACAAGGGAATAATGTGCGGGCACTCGGGCAATCAGCCTCTTGGTGAGGCATTGAAGGGTGGTTCTCAGCCATACAACCGTGTCTTGCAAGAGATGGTGCTGCCAGGAAAGGGGTATTGAATAGGACCGACTCCTTCGACAAACCTTTCCACCGCCAGTAGATATTGACGATCTAGCACCTCGCAGCAGGCCGCCAGATTTGATTGATTTAAAACAGCTGCAACTTTGAGAATCAAGAGAGTAACCAAATGTAGAAAAGAACTTGCATTTCTATAGCGCCTTTCACGACCTCAGGATGTCCCAAAGGGCTTTACAGCCAATTAAGAACTTTTTTTTGGAGTGCAGTCACTGTTGTAATGTGGGAAACGCAGCAGCCAATTTGCGCACAGCAAGCTCCCACAAAGAGCAACGTGATAATGACCTGATAATCTGTTTTTAGTGATGTTGGTTGAGTGATAAATATTGGCTCCAGGACAGCAAGGGAGAACTCCTTTACTCTTCAATGTAAAATAGGACTTCTATGCAACACACTTCTATAAATAACGTTCAAAAAGGAGTTACATTCAACTGGTGCCTTGCACACCTGCAGGTCACACCACTTCCCTTCTTGATACCCTTGTGTTGTCTGTGTGAAAGTGATCCTACCTTTCCTGCAGTGCATCCCAGTCTCTATAGCATTGTTAAACCTGAGTGAGAAAGTGATCTCTTTCACCCTCTGAGTTCCCTGCTGGTTCTCTCAGTAATGCAACTCCCTCTTGACAGCTCCTAATCTTAAGACAATGAGCTATAACACCTATTGCCTGGGCATTAAAACACATCAGACCTCAGTCGAACTCTTTACGTTTCCTAATTGACCGTGTTGGGACACAGGCTTTTGGCTTTGCTAACAGTGACCTCACATAGGAAAAGAGTGTGAGATTCTTCCCCCTCAGCAACAAATATCCTGCTCCAGTGACCAAATTTACACGAGAGCATTGCGTCGCGACAAACTGGCTATTGATTAATCTTGTTTATTTAATGACCACCTCGCGCGTGGTATTGAGTCAGACAGACCCCAAGAAGCTTCCCGATACTAGACTCCCAAAGCAAGCGCTATACTCAGAACTTCGACACGGCAAGCGAGCCCCAGGTGGGTAGAGGAAACGCTTCAAGGACGCCCTCAAAGCCCCCTTGATAAAGTGCAACATCCCCACCGACACCTGGGGAATCCCCGGATCAAGACCGCCCAAAGCGGAGGAGAAGCATCCGAGCAGGCGCCGAACACCTCAAGTCTCTCCGCCGGGAGCACGCGGAAGCCAAGTACAAACAGCGGAAGGAGCGCACGGCAAGCCAAGCCCCCCACCCACCCGTCCCTCCAACCACCGTCTGCCCCACCTGTGACAGAGACTGTGGGTCCCACATTGGTCTCACCGGTCACCTGAGAACTCATAGTGTGGAAGCAAGTCATCCTCGACTCCGGGGGACTGCCTAAGGTCAAGGAGAAGCTCCCCGATTTGATCTCAGACCTGTGCTGAGGTTTATGACCGTAAATGCTGTGGGCAAAGCATTGAGGGGGTCAGAGTGGAGCGAAGTTTGCCTCTCCCGATCACTGCGGGGAAGTGAGCGTAAGAAAAGAAAGGACCTGTATTGATATAGCACCTTTAACATAGTAAAACGTCCCAAGGTGCTTCTCGGTGTCAGCTGTGGCTCAGTGGGCAGCACACTCGCCTCTGGGTCAGAAGGTTGTGGGTTCAAGTCCCACTCCAGGGACTTGAGCCCGTAATCTAGGCTGACACTCCAGTGCAGTGCTGAGGGTATGCTGCACTGTCAGAGGTGCCATCTTTTGAATGAGACATTAAACCGAGGACCTGTCTGCTCTCTCAGGCGGACGTAAAAGATCCCACGGCATTATTTCGAAGAAGAACAGGGGAGTTATCCCCGGTGTCCTGGGGCCAATATTTATCCCTCAATCAATATAACAAAAAAAAACCAGATTATCTGGTCATTATCACATTGCTGTTTGTGGGAGCTTGCTGTGCGCAAATTGCCTACTGTGTTTCCTACATTACAACAGTGACTACACTC
Organism: Pristiophorus japonicus; assembly: GCF_044704955.1. Classification (NCBI taxonomy): domain Eukaryota; kingdom Metazoa; phylum Chordata; class Chondrichthyes; family Pristiophoridae; genus Pristiophorus; species Pristiophorus japonicus. The sequence goes on from NC_092010.1 coordinate 17,554,879, forward strand.
CAAAAAGTACTTCATTGACTGTGCAGCGCTTTGAGACGTTCGGTGGTGGTGAAAGGCGCTATAGAAATGCAAGTCTTTCTTTTTTCAGAGGTGCGTTATCAAACAAAATTTGACATCGAGCCATATAGAGATGACAGATGACCACAAAAATTGGTCAAAGAGGTAGGTTTTTAGGTCTTAAAGGAGGAGAGAGAGGTGGAGAGGCAGAGAGGTTTAGGGAGGGAATTCCAGAGCTTGGGGCCCAAGCAGCTGAAGGTATGTTATGGGTGCGATGAAAATTGGGGCTGCGTGAGACGCCAGAATTGGAGGAGCGCAGAGATCTCGGAGGGATGTAGGGCTCGAGGAGGTTAGAGAGATAGGGAGGGAGAAAATTCAGAGATTAACAAGACAAAACAAGACTTATGCGAGTCACCGCGCGTTGTGTCAGCATGACTGAATGTTATTTATTGAGCAATTGGCAAAGGCCCTGTGTGGTTTGGTACTGAGCCATACAGACTAGAAGGTCCCAACTTCAACCCTTGCTGTGTCCTGATTGCTATCCCATGACTCCTTTGGAAATAGTCACTATCAAGCGAAATGATGCAATATTCAGAAATAAATTGCGTGGTACAATAACCATCAATTTATACTATCAGCAAAAAAGTCACACGGCACGGACTGTACCTTTAAATCAGGCACTACACATCTTTCTATATCTATATATATCATTAAAATTTGTGTGTCCTATCATCGGTCCATTCATAACTTCTATGTTAATTGTGTTCACGTCTGCTAATGTCTATCCTGTCGCATATAGAGTTGGATTTTCCCATGAATATGTCCGCCTATGATTCTGCAGTTCTGCTCCTTGGCCACCAGGTGGCTCTGTGAGTAGGGACTGCAAAGCAAATCTGGTGCCGAGAAATGTGTTGACATTATGCCCGTTTTACTGTGAATGCTGGAGGCCGCCACCAAAAACCGTAAGTTTAAAAAAAAAGTACTTTACTCCAGGAGTGCTCCTCCTGGCTCCTCAGCGCATCCAATGACCTTTGCAGGTCGCCTCGGCCCGTGCACCCCCCTCCCCCGGGGTACCAAGCTTACAGTGCACAAAACATTCCCAGACTGCACGACAAAACATTCCCAGTTGCTTGTTCAACATCCAGTTCTGGATGAGCAGAAAATTTCTCCAATTGAATAACGGGAAGACCGAAGCCATTGTTTTTCGGTCCCCGCCACAAACTCCGTTGCCGCGTCACTGACTCCATCCCTCTCCCCAGCTTTTCTCTGAGGCTGAAACATACTGTTCACAACCTCGGTGTCATATTCGACCACATATCCACAGCATAACTAAAGCCGCCTATTTCCACCTCCATAACATCGTCCATCTCCGCCCTTGCTTCAGCTCATCCGCTGCTGAAACCCTCATCCATGCCTTTGTTACCTCCAGACTTGACTATTCCTACGCACTCCTGGCTGGCCTCCCACATTCTATCTTACATAAACGAGAGGTGATCCAAAACTCGGCAGCCCGTGTCCTAACTCGCACCAAGTCCCGCTCACCCATCACCCCCTGTGCTCACTGACCTGCCTTGGCTTCCGGTTAAGCAACGCCTCGATTTCAAAATTCTCATCATTACTTTCAAATCCCTCCATGGCCCTCGCCCCTCCCTATCTCTGCAATCTCCTCCAGGCCCACAACCCCCCGAGATGTCTGCGCTCCTCTAATTCTGCCCTCCTGAGCATCCCTGATTATAATTGCTCCACCATTGGTGGTCGTGCCTTCTGTTGCCTGGAACTCCCTCCATAAACCTCTCCACCTCTCTTTCCTCCTCTAAGATGCTCCTTAAAACATACCGAGCTTTAGGTCACCTGCGCTAATTTCAACATTGGCGGCTCAATGTCAACCTTTTATCGCATAATACTCCTGTGAAGCACCTTGTGATGTTTCACTACGTTAAAGGCACCATATAAATACAAGTTGTTGTTGTTGTTGTAGTAGATAAAACATTCCCAGTGTGACGAAACATTCCCAGTGCAATAAAACATTCCCAGTGCAATGAAACATTCCCAGTACGACAAAACGTTCCCAGCAAGACAAACCATTCCCAGTGGGATAAAACATTCCCAGTGCGATAAAACATTCCCGGTGCGATAACACATTCCCAGTTTGATAAAACATTCCCGGTTTGACAAAACATTCTCAGTTCGATAAATCATTCCCAGTGTGACAAAACAATACTAGTGGGGTAACTTATTCCCAGGGGATCAAACTTACCCAGTACGATAAAATGTACCCAATGTGACAAAACAGTCCAAGTCCGATAAAACATTCCCAGTGCGACAAATCAATCCCAGTTGGATAAACCATTCCCAGCACGACAACACATTCCCCTGTAAAACAAAATATTCCCAGTGTGACAAAACATTCCCAGCACGACAACACATTCCCCTGTAAAACAAAATATTCCCAGTGTGACAAAACATTCCCAGACCGACAAAACATTCCAAGTGTGATAAAACATTCCCAGTGCGCTAAAACAGTCCCAGTGCAACAAAATGTTCCCAGTGTGACAATACATCCCAGTATATTCTATATATCCCAATGAGAAGGAAAGACTGTAAGAGAAGGGATAACCATCCGTGGCTAACGAAGGAAATAAGGGATGGTATCAAATTGAAAACAAGGGCATACAATGTGGCCAAGACTAGTGGGAGGCCAGAGGATTGGGAAATTTTTAAAAGCCAGCAAAGAACGACTAAAAAAATGATAAAGAGAGGGAAGATAGATTATGAAAGTAAACTAGCACGGAATATAAAAACAGATAGTAAGAGTTTCTACAGATACATAAAAAGGAAAAGTTTGGCTAAAGTAAATGTTGGTCCCCAAGAGGGTGAGACTAGGGAATTAATAATGGAGAACAGGGAAATGCAGAGACGTTGAACAAATATTTTGCATCGGTTTTCACGGTAGAAGAACAAAAAACATCCCAATAGTGGATAATCAAGGGGCTATAGGGAGGGAGGAACTTAATACAATCACTATCACTAATGAAGTTGTGTTTGGTAAAATAATGGGACTAAAGGTGGACAAGTCGCCTAGATCTGATGGCTTACATCCTAGGGTCTTAAAGGAAGTGGCTGCAGAGATAGTGGATTGTTGTATTCTACCAAAATTCCCTGGATGCTGGGGCGGTACCAGCAGATTGGAAAAACCGCAAATGTAACATCCCTATTTCAAAAAGGAGGCAGACAAAAAGAAGGAAACAATAGACCAGTTAGCATAAAACATTCCCAGTGGGATAAAACATTCCCAGTGGGATAAAACATTCCCAGTGTGACAAAACGTTCCCAGTGGGATAAAACATTCCCAGTGCGATAAAACATTCCTAGTGGGATAAAAATTTCCAGTACAATAAAACATTCCCAGTGGGATAAAACATTCCCAGTGCGACAAAACATTCCCAGTGCGATAAAACATTCCCAGTGGGATAAAACATTCCCAGTGTGACAAAACGTTCCCAGTGGGATAAAACATTCCCAGTGCGATAAAACATTCCCAGTGGGATAAACATTTCCAGTAAAATAAAACATTCCCAGTGAGATAAAACATTCCCAGTGCGACAAAACATTCCCAGTGCGATAAAACATTCCCAGTGCGATAAAACATTCCCAGTGCGATAAAATATTCCCAGTGGGACAAAACATTCCCAGTGGGACTAAACATTCCCAGTGTGATAAAACATTCCCAGTGTGATAAAAGTTTCCCAGTGGGATAAAACATTCCTAGTGTGATAAAAGTTTCCCAGTGAGACAAAACATTCCCAGTGGGATAAAACATTCCCAGTGCGATAAAACATTCAGTGGGACAAAACATTCCCAGTGCGATAAAACATTCCCAGTGGGGTAAACATTCCCAGTGCGATAAAACATTCCCAGTGGGATAAAACATTCCCAATGCAACAAAACAGTCCCAGTGCGATAAAACATTCCCAGTGGGACAAAACATTCCCAGCGCAATAAAACATTCCCAGTGCGATAAAACATTCCCAGTGGGATAAAACATTCCCAGTGCAATAAAACGTTCTCAGTGCGACAAGACATTCCCAGTGGGACAAAACTTTCCCAGTGCAATAAAACATTCCCAGTGCGATAAAACATTCCCAGTGGGATAAACATTCCCAGTGCGATAAAACAATTCCAGTGAGATAAAACATTCCCACTGCAACAAAACAGTCCCAGTGCGATAAAACATTCCCAGTGGGACAAAACATTCCCAGCGCAATAAAACATTCCCAGTGCGATAAAACATTCCCAGTGGGATAAAACATTCCCAGTGCAATAAAACGTTCTCAGTGCGACAAGACATTCCCCGTGCGATAAAACCTTCCCAATGCGATAAAACGTTCCCAGTGGGATAAAACATTCTCAGTGCGATAAAACATTCCCAGTGCGATAAAAGTTTCCCAGTGCGAGAAAACATTCCCAGTGCGATAAAACATTCCCAGTGTGACAAAACATTCCCAGTGCGATAAAACATTCCCAGTACGACAAAACATTCCCAGTGTGATAAAAGTGCCCCAGTGGAATAGAACATTCCCAGTGGGATAAATCATTCTCAGTGGGATGAAACATTCCCAGTTAGATAAACATTCCCAGTGTGACAAAACATTCCCAGTGTGATCAAACATTCCCAGCGAGATAAACATTGCCAGTGCGATAAAACATTCCCAGTGCGAAAAATATTCCCAGTGGGATAAAACAGTCCCAGTTTGATAAAACATTCCCAGTGGGATAAAACATTTACACTGCGATAAAACATTCCCACTGCGATGAAACATTCGCAGTGGGACAAAACATTCCCAGTGCGATAAAACATTCCCAGTGAAAGAAAACATTCCCAGTGCAATAAAACGTTCTCAGTGCGACAAGACATTCCCAGTGGGACAAAACATTCCCAGCGCAATAAAACATTCCCAGTGCGATAAAACATTCCCAGTGGGATAAACATTCCCAGTGCGATAAAACATTTCCAGTGGGATAAAACATTCCCAATGCAACAAAACAGTCCCAGTGCGATAAAACATTCCCAGTGGGACAAAACATTCCCAGCGCAATAAAACATTCCTAGTGCGATAAAACATTCCCAGTGCAATAAAACGTTCTCAGTGCGACAAGACATTCCCCGTGCGATAAAACCTTCCCAATGCGATAAAACGTTCCCAGTGGGATAAAACATTCTCAGTGCGATAAAACATTCACAGTGCGATAAAAGTTTCCCAGTGCGAGAAAACATTCCCAGTGCGATAAAACATTCCCAGTGTGACAAAACATTCCCAGTGCGATAAAACATTCCCAGTACGACAAAACATTCCCAGTGCGATAAAAAGTGCCTCAGTGGGATAGAACATTCCCAGTGGGATAAATCATTCTTAGTGGGATGAAACATTCCCAGTTAGATAAACATTCCCAGTGTGAGAAAACATTCCCAGTGTGATCAAACATTCCCAGCGAGATAAACATTGCCAGTGTGATAAAACATTCCCAGTGCGAAAAATATTCCCAGTGGGATAAAACAGTCCCAGTTTGATAAAACATTCCCAGTGGGATAAAACATTTACACTGCGATAAAACATTCCCAGTGCGATGAAACATTCGCAGTGGGACAAAACATTCCCAGTGCGATAAAACATTCCCAGTGAAAGAAAACATTCCCAGTGGGATAAAACATTACCAGTGCGATAAAACATTCTCAGTGGAATTAACATTCCCAGTGCAGTAAAACATTCCCAGTGCGACAAAACATTCCCAGTGCGATAAAACATTCCCAGTGCGATGAAACTTTACCAGTGGGATAAACATTCCCAGAGCGACAAAACATTCCCAGTGGGATAAACATTCCCAGTGCGACAGTGCGAAAAAACATTCCCTGTGCGATAAAACATACCCAGTGGGATAAAACATTCCCAGTGGGATAAACATTCCCAGTGCGACAAAACATTCCCAGTGCGACAAAACATTCCCACAAAACATTCTAGGTGTGATAAAACATTCCCAGTGCGACAAAACATCCCCAGTGGGATAAACATTCCCAGTGTGACAAAATATTCCCAGTGGGATAAATATTCCCAGTGCGATAAAACATTCCCAGTGCGATAAAACGTCCTCAGTGCGACAAAACATTCCCAGTGGGATAAAACATTACCAGTGCGACAAAACACTCCCAGTTGGATAAACATTCCCAGTGGGATAAAACATTCCCATTGCGATAAAACGTAAAACATACCCAGTGGGATAAACATTCCAAGTGCGATAAAACAGTCCCATTGCAATAAAACAGTTCCAGTATGATAAAAGTTTCCCAGTGGGACAAAACGTTCCCAGTGCGATAAAACATTCCCAGTGTGATAAAACGTTCCCAGTATGATAAATGTTTGCCAGTGTGATAGAACATTCCCAGTTGGACAAAGCAATCCCAGTGCAATAAAACATTCGCAGTGGGATAAAACATTCCTAGTGCGAAAAAACATTCCCAGTGGGATAAAACGTTCCCAGTGCGACAAAACATTCCCAGTGCGATGACACGTTCCCAGTATAATAAACGTTTCCCAGTGGGATAGAACATTCCCAGTGGGACAAAGCAGTCCCAGTGCAATAAAACGTTCGCAGTGCGACAAAACATTCCCAGTGCTATAAAACATTCCCAGTGCGATAAAATCTTCCCAATGCGATAAAACGTTCCCAGTGGGATAAAACATTCTCAGCGCGATAAAATATTCCCAGTGCGATAAAAGTTTCCCAGTGGGATAAAACATTCCCAGTGTGATAAAAGTTTCCCAGTGCGATAAAACATTCCCAGTGCGATAAAACATTCCCAGTGCGACAAAACATTCCCAGTGCGATAAAACATTCCCAGTGCACTAAAATTTTCCCAATGCGATAAAACGTTCCCAGTGGGATAAAACATTCTCAGTGCGATAAAACATTCCCAGTGCGATAAAAGTCTCCCAGTGGGATAAGACATTCCCAGTGTGATAAAAGTGCCTCAGTGGGATAGAACATTCCCAGTGGGATAAATCATTCTGAGTGGGATCAAACATTCCCAGTTAGATAAACATTCCCAGTGCGACAAAACATTCCCAGTGTGATAAAACATTCCCAGCGAGATAAACATTGCCAGTGCGATAAAACATTCTCAGTGCAATAAAAAATTCCCAGTGGGATAAAACATTCCCAGTTTGATAAAACATTCGCAGTGGGATAAAACATTTCCAGTGCGATAAAACATTCCCAGTGCGATGAAACATTCCCAGTGGGACAAAACATTCCCAATGGTACAAAACATTCCCAGTGGGACAAACATTCCCAGTGCGATAAAACATTCCCAGTGAGAGAAAACATTCCCAGTAGGATAAAATAATCCCAGTGCGATAAAACATTCTCAGTGGAATTAACATTTCCAGTGCAATAAAACATTCCCAGTGCCACAAAACATTCCCAGTGGGACAAAACATTCCCAGTGCGACAAAACATTCCCAGTGGGATAAACATTCCCAGTGGGATAAATATACCCAGTGTGACAAAACATTCCCATGCAATAAAACATTCCCAGCGCGACAAAACATTCCCAGTGCGATGAAACGTTCCCAGTGGGATAAACATTCCCAGTGCGATAAAACATTCCCAGTGCGACAAAACATCCCCAGTGGGATAAAAATTCCCAGTGCGACAAAACATTCCCAGTGAGATAAACATTCCCAGTGTGATAAAACATTCCCAGTATGATAAAACGTCCTCAGTGCGACAAAACACTCCCAGTGGGATAAATATTCCCAGTGGGATAAAACATTCCCAGTGCGATAAAACGTAAAACATTCCCAGTGGGATAAAACATTCCCAGTGTGACAAAACATTCCCAGTGCGATAAAACATTCCCAGTGCGACAAAACATCCCCAGTGGAATAAAAATTCCCAGTGCGACAAAACATTCCCAGTGGGATAAACATTCCCAGTGCGATAAAACATTCCCAGTACGATAAAACGTCCTCAGTGCGACAAAACATTCCCAGTGCGATAAAACATTCCCAGTGGGACAAAGCATTCGAAGTGTGATAAAACATTCCCGGTGTGATAAAAGTTACCCAGTGGGATAAAACTTTCCAGTGTGATAAAAGTTTCCCAGTGGGACAAAACCTTTCCAGTGGGACAGAACATTACCTGTGCAACAAAATATTCGCAGTGGGATAAAACATTCCCAGTGCGATAAAACATTCCCAGTGTGATAAAACATTCCCAGTGCAATAAAACATGCTCAGTGAGATAAAACGTTCCCAGTGGGACAAAACATTCCCAGTGCGATAAAACTTTCCCAGTGGGATAAAACATTCCCAGTGCAACAAAACATTCCCAATGCGATAAAACATTCCCAGTGGGATAAAACATTCCCAGTGCAACAAAACATTCCCAGTGGGATAAAACATTCTCAGTGGGATAAAACGTTCCCAGTGGGACAAAACACACCGAGTGGGATAACACATTCCCAGTGGTATAAAACGTTCCTAGTGCGATAAAACATTCCCAGTGGGATAAAACATTCCCATTGTGATAAAAAAAACACACCCAGTGGGATAAAACATTCCCAGCTGGATAAAACATTCGCAGTGGGATAAAAGTTTCCCAGTGGGATAAAACATTCCCAGTGCGATAAAACTTCCCAATGCGATAAAACGTTCCCAGTGGGATAAAACATTCCGAGTGCGATAAAACATTCCCAGTGCGATAAAAGCTTCCCAGTGTGATAGAACATTCCCAGTGGGATAAATCATTCTCAGTGGGATCAAACATTCCCAGTTAGATAAACATTCCCAGTGCGACAAAACATTCCCAGTGTGATAAAACATTCCCAGCGAGATAAACATTGTCAGTGCGATAAAACATTCTCAGTGCGATAAAAAATTCCCAGTGGGATAAAACATTCCCAGTTTGATAAAACATTCGCAGTGGGATAAAACATTTCCAGTGCGATAAAGCATTCCCAGTGCGATGAAACATTCCCAGTGGGACAGAACATTCCCAATGGGACAAAACATTTCTAGTGGGACAAAACATTCCCAGTGCAATAAAACATTCCCAGTGAGAGAAAACATTCCCAGTGGGATAAAATATTCCCAGTGCGATAAAACATTCTCAGTGGAATTAACATTCCCAGTGCAATAAAACATTCCCAGTGCGACAAAACATTCCCAGTGCGACAAAACATTCCCAGCGGGATAAACATTCCCAGTGGGATAAATATACCCAGTGTGACAAAACATTCCCATGCAATAAAACATTCCCAGTGCGACAAAACATCCCCAGTGAGAGAAAACATTCCCAGTGGGATAAAATATTCCCAGTGCGATAAAACATTCTCAGTGGAATTAACATTCCCAGTGCAATAAAACATTCCCAGTGCGACAAAACATTCCCAGTGGGACAAAACATTCCCAGTGCGATGAAACATTCCCAGTGGGATAAACATTCCCAGTGCGACAAAACATTTCCAGTGCGATAAAACATTCCCAGTGCGACAAAACATCCCCAGTGGGATAAAAATTCCCAGTGCGACAAAACATTCCCAGTGGGATAAACATTCCCAGTGCGATAAAACATTCCCAGTACGATAAAACGTCCTCAGTGCGACAAAACACTCCCAGTGGGATAAATATTCCCAGTGGGATAAAACATACCCAGTGCGATAAAACGTAAAACATTCCCAGTGTGATAAAACATTCCCAGTGCGACAAAACATTCCCAGTGCGATAAAACATTCCCAGTGCGACAAAACTTCCCCAGTGGGATAAAAATTCCCAGTGCGACAAAACATTCCCAATGGGATAAACATTCCCAGTGCGATAAAACATTCCCAGTACGATAAAACGTCCTCAGTGCGACAAAACATTCCCAGTGGGATAAAACATTCCCAGTGCGACAAAACACTCCCAGTGGGATAAATATTCCCAGTGGGATAAAACATTCCCAGTGCAATAAAACGTAAAACATTCCCAGTGGGATAAAACATTCCCAGTGCGATAAAACTTTCCCAGTGCAATAAAACATTCCCAGTGCGTGAAAACATTCCCAGTGGAACAAAATATTCCCAGTGGGATAAAACATTCCCAGTGCGATAAAACATTCCCAGTGGGACAAAACATTCCCAATGGGACAAAACATTCCCTGTGGGACAAAACATTCCCAGTGAGAGAAAACATTCGCAGTGTGATGAAACATTTCCAGTGGGATAAAACATTCCCAGTGCGATAAAACATTCCCAGTGGGATAAAACATTCCCAGTGCGATAAAACATTCCCAGTGCGATAAAATGTCCTTAGTGAGACAAAATATTCCCAGTGGGATAAAACATTCCAAGTGCGACGAAACACTCCCAGTGGGATAAATATTCCCAGTGGGATAAAACATTCCCAGTGCGATAAAACGTAAAACATTCCCAGTGGGATAAAACATTCCCAGTGCGATAAAACGTTCCCAGTGCAATAAAACATTCCCAGTGCGTGAAAACATTCCCAGTGGAACAACATATTCCCATTGGGACAAAGCATTCGAAGTGTGATAAAACATTCCCAGTGTGATAAAAATTTCCAAGTGGGATAAAACTTTCCAGTGTGATAAAAGTTTCCCAGTGGGACAAAACCTTTCCAGTGGGACAAAACATTACCAGTGCAACAAAACATTCCCAGTGGGATAAAACATTCCCAGTGCGATAAAACATTCCCAGTGTGATAAAACATTCCCGGTGCAATAAAACATGCTCAGTGGGATAAAACGTTCTCAGTGGGACAAAACATTCTGAGTGCGATAAAACATTCCCAGTGCAAGAAAACATTCCCAGTGGGATAAACATTTCCAGTGCAATAAAACATTCCCAGTGGGATAAAACATTCCCAGTACGATAAAACGTAAAACATTGCCAGTGGGATAAAACATTCCCAGTGCGATAAAACTTTCCCAGTGCAATGAAACATTCCCAGTGCGTGAAAACATTCCCAGTGGAACAAAATATTCCCAGTGGGACAAAGCATTCGAAGTGTGATAAAACATTCCCAGTGTGATAAAAGTTTCCAAGTGGGATAAAACTTTCCAGTGTGATAAAAGTTTCCCAGTGGGACAAAACCTTTCCAGTGGGACAAAACATTACCCGTGCAACAAAACATTCCCAGTGGGATAAAACATTCCCAGTGTGATAAAACATTCCCAGTGTGATAAAACATTCCCGGTGCAATAAAACATGCTCAGTGGGATAAATATACCCAGTGTGACAAAACATTCCCATGCAATAAAACATTCCCAGTGCGACAAAAATTCCCAGTGCGACAAAACATTCCCAGTGCGATGAAACGTTCGCAGTGGGATAAACATTCCCAGTGCGACAAAACATTCCCAGTGCGATAAAACATTCCCAGTGCGACAAAACATCCCCAGTGGGATAAACATTCCCAGTGCGACAAAACATTCCCAGTGGGATAAACATTCCCAGTGCGACAAAACATTCCCAGTGGGATAAACATTCCCAGTCAGATAAAACATTCCCAGTATGATAAAACGTCCTCAGTGCGACAAAACACTCCCAGTGGGATAAATATTCCCAGTGGGATAAAACATTCCCAGTGCGATAAAACGTAAAACATTCCCAGTGGGATAAAACATTCCCAGTGCGACAAAACATTCCCAGTGCGACAAAACATTCCCATGTGGGATAAACATTCCCAGTCGGATAAAACATTCCCAGTACGATAAAACGTCCTCAGTGCGACAAAACATTCCCAGTGGGATAAATATTCCCAGTGGGATAAAACATTCCCAGTGCGATAAAACGTAAAACATTCCCAGTGGGATAAAACATTCCCAGTGCGACAAAACATTCCCAGTGCGACAAAACATCCCCAGTGGGATAAAAATTCCCAGTGCGACAAAACATTCCCAGTGGGATAAACATTCCCAGTGCGATAAAACATTCCCAGTATGATAAAACATCCTCAGTGCGACAAAACATTCCCAGTGGGATAAAACATTCCCAGTGCGACAAAACACTCCCAGTGGGATAAATATTCCCAGTGGGATAAAACATTCCCAGTGCGATAAAACGTAAAACATTCCCAGTGGGATAAAACATTCCCAGTGATAAAACTTTCCCAGTGCAATAAAACATTCCCAGTGCGTGAAAACATTCCCAGTGGGATAAAACATTCCCAGTGCGATAAAACATTCCCAGTGGGACAAAACATTCCCAATGGGACAAAACATTCCCTGTGGGACAAAACATTCCCAGTGAGAGAAAACATTCCCGGTGTGATGAAACATTTCCAGTGGGAGAAAACATTCCCAGTGCGATAAAACATTCCCAGTGCGATAAAACATTCCCAGTGCGATAAAACGTCCTCAGTGCGACAAAATATTCCCAGTGGGATAAAACATTCCCAGTGCGATAAAACGTAAAACATTCCCAGTGGGATAAAACATTCCCAGTGCGATAAAACTTTCCCAGTGCAATAAAACATTCCCAGTGCGTGAAAACATTCCCAGTGGAACAAAATATTCCCAGTGGGACAAAGCATTCGAAGTGTGATAAAACATTCCCAGTGTGATAAAAGTTTCCAAGTGGGATAAAACTTTCCAGTGTGATAAAAGTTTCCCAGTGGGACAAAACCTTTTCAGTGGGACAAAACATTACCAGTGCAACAAAACATTCACAGTGGGATAAAACATTCCCAGTGCGATAAAACATTCCCAGTGTGATAAAACATTCCCGGTGCAATAAAACATGCTCAGTGGGATAAAACGTTCTCAGTGGGACAAAACATTCCGAGTGCGATAAAACATTCCCAGTGCAACAAGAAATTCCCTGTGGGGTACACATTTCCAGTGCAATAAAACATTCCCAGTGGGATAAAACATTCCCAGTGGGATAAAATGTTCCCAGTGCGAATAAAACATTCCCAGTGTGATAAAACATTCCCCGTGTGACAAAACTTTCCCAGTGGGATAAAACATTCCCAGTGCAACAAAACATTCCCGATGCGATAAAACATTCCCAGTGGGATAAAACATTCCCAGTGCAACAAAACAGCCCCAGTGCGATAAAATGTTCTCAGTGGGATAAAACATTCCCAGTGCGATGAAACGTTCCCAGTGGGATAAAACATTCCCAGTGCGATAAAACATTCCCAGTGTGAAAAAACATTCCCAGTGGGATAAAACATTCCCAGTGCAATAAAACATTCCCAGTGCGACAAAACATTCCCAGTGCGATAAAACATTACCAGTGGGATAAAATATTTACAGTGTGATAAAACATTCCCAGTGGGATAAAACATTCTCAGTGGGATAAAACGTTCCCAGTGGGACAAAACACACCGAGTGGGATAACACATTTCCAGTGGTATAAAACGTTCCCAGTGCGATAAAACATTCCCAGTGGGATAAAACATTCCCATTGTGAAAAACATTCCCAGTGGGATAAAACATCCCCAGTGCGACAAAACACTCCCAGTGGGATAAATATTCCCAGTGGGATAAAACATTCCCAGTGCGATAAAACATTCCCAGTGGGATAAACATTTCCAGTGCAATAAAACATTCCCAGTGGGATAAAACATCCCCAGTGCGACAAAACACTCCCAGTGGGATAAATATTCCCAGTGGGATAAAACATTCCCAGTGCGATAAAACTTTCCCAGTGCAATAAAACATTCCCAGTGCGTGAAAACATTCCCAGTGGAACAAAATATTCCCAGTGGGACAAAGCATTCGAAGTGTGATAAAACATTCCCAGTGTGATAAAAGTTTCCAAGTGGGATAAAACTTTCCAGTGTGATAAAAGTTTCCCAGTGGGACAAAACCTTTCCAGTGGGACAAAACATTACCAGTGCAACAAAACATTCCCAGTGGGATAAAACATTCCCAGTGTGATAAAACATTCCCGGTGCAATAAAACATGCTCAGTGGGATAAAACGTTCCCAGTGGGACAAAATATTCCGAGTGCGATAAAACATTCCCAGTGCAACAAGAAATTCCCTGTGGGGTACACATTTCCAGTGCAATAAAACATTCCCAGTGGGATAAAACATTCCCAGTGGGATAAAATGTTCCCAGTGCGAATAAAACATTCCCAGTGTGATAAAACATTCCCCGTGTGACAAAACTTTCCCAGTGGGATAAAACATTCCCAGTGCAACAAAACATTCCCGATGCGATAAAACATTCCCAGTGGGATAAAACATTCCCAGTGCAACAAAACAGCCCCAGTGCGATAAAATGTTCTCAGTGGGATAAAAAATTCCCAGTGCGATGAAACGTTCCCAGTGGGATAAAACATTCCCAGTGCGATAAAACATTCCCAGTGTGAAAAAACATTCCCAGTGGGATAAAACATTCCCAGTGCAATAAAACATTCCCAGTGCGACAAAACATTCCCAGTGCGATAAAACATTATCAGTGGGATAAAACATTTACAGTGTGATAAAACATTCCCAGTGGGATAAAACATTCTCAGTGGGATAAAACGTTCCCAGTGGGACAAAACACACCGAGTGGGATAACACATTTCCAGTGGTATAAAACGTTCCCAGTGCGATAAAACATTCCCAGTGGGATAAAACATTCCCATTGTGATAAAAAACACACCCAGTGGGATAAAACATTCCCAGCTGGATAAAACATTCGCAGTGGGATAAAAGTTTCCCAGTGGGATAAAACATTCCGAGTGCGATAAAACATTCCCAGTGTGATAAATGTTTCCCAGTGGGATAGAACATTCCCAGTGGGATAAATCATTCTCAGTGTGATCAAACATTCCCAGTTTGATAAACATTCCCAGTGCGACAAATCATTCCCAGTGTGATAAAAGTTTCCCAGTGCAATAAATGTTTCCCAGTGCGATAAAACATTCCCAGTGCGATAAAACATTCCCAGTGTGACAAAACATTCCCAGTGGGATAAAACATTCCCAGTGCGATAAAACATTCCCAGTGCGACAAAACATCCCCAGTGGGATAAACATTCCCAGTGCGACAAAACATTCCCAGTAGGATAAACATTCCCAGTGCGATAAAACATTCCCAGTACGATAAAACGTCCTCAGTGCGACAAAACATTCCCAGTGGGATAAACATTCCCAGTGCGATAAAACATTCCCAGTATGATAAAACGTCCTCAGTGCGACAAAACATTCCCAGTGGGATAAAACATTCCCAGTGCAACAAAATACTCCCAGTGGGATAAAACATTCCCATTGTGATAAAAAACACACCCAGTGGGATAAAACATTTCCAGCTGGATAAAACATTCGCAGTGGGATAAAAGTTTCCCAGTGGGATAAAACATTCCAAGTGCGATAAAACATTCCCAGTGTGATAAAAGTTTCCCAGTGGGATAGAACATTCCCAGTGGGATAAATCATTCTCAGTGGGATCAAACATTCCCAGTTTGATAAACATTCCCAGGGCGACAAATCATTCCCAGTGTGATAAAAGTTTCCCAGTGCAATAAATGTTTCCCAGTGCGATAAAACATTCCCAGTGCGATAAAACATTCCCAGTGTGACAAAACATTCCCAGTGGGATAAAACATTCCCAGTGTGATAAAACATTCCCAGTGCGATAAAACATTCCCAGTGTGATAAAAGTGCCCCAGTGGGATAGAACATTCCCCGTGGGATAAATTATTCTCAGTGGGATCAAACATTCCCAGTTAGATAAACATTCCCAGTGCGACAAAACATTCACAGTGTGATAAAACATTCCCAGCGAGATAAACATTCCCAGTGGGATAAAACATTCCCAGTGGGATAAAACATTTCCAGTGCGGAAAAAAAAATTCCCAGTGTGATGAAACATTCCCAGTGGGACAAAACATTTCCAGTGCGGAAAAAAAATTCCCAGTGTGATGAAACATTCCCAGTGGGACAAAACAGTCCCAATGTGACAAAACATTTTCAGTGCGATAAAACAATTCCAGTGGGATAAAACATTCCCAATGTGACAAAATATTCCCAGTGGGATAAAACATTCCCAGTGGTATAAAATATTCCCAGTGGGATAAAACATTCTCAGTGCGATAAACATTCCCAGTGGGATAAAACATTCCCAGTGCGATAAAACATTCTCAGTGCGACAAAACTTTCGCAGTGCGATAAAACATTCCCAGTGTGATAAAACATTCCCAGTGCGATAAAACATTCCCAGTGTGATAAAAGTGCCCCAGTGGGATAGAACATTTCCCGTGGGATAAATCATTCTCAGTGGGATCAAATATTCCCAGTTAGATAAACATTCCCAGTGCGACAAAACATTCCCAGTGTGATAAAACATTCCCAGTGTGACAAAGCATTCCTAGTGGGATAAACAGTCCCAATGTGACAAAACATTTTCAGTGCGATAAAACAATTCCAGTGGGATAAAACATTCCCAATGTGACAAAATATTCCCAGTGGGATAAAACATTCCCAGTGGTATAAAATATTCCCAGTGGGATAAAACATTCTCAGTGCGATAAACATTCCCAGTGGGATAAAACATTCCCAGCGCGATAAAACATTCTCAGTGCGACAAAACTTTCGCAGTGCGATAAAACATTCCCAGTGAGACAAAACATTCCCAGTGGGATAAAACATTCCCAGTGGGATAAAACATTCCCAGTGGGAAAAAAACATTCCCAGTGTGACAAAGCATTCCCAGTGGAATAAACATTCCCAGTGGGATAAAACATTCCCAATGGAATAAACATTCCCAATGGGACAAAACATTCGCAGTGCGACAAAACATTCCCAGTGGGACAAAACATTCCCAATGGGATAAACATTCCCAGTGGGATAAAACATTCCCAGTGGGATAAACATTCCCAATGGGAAAAAACATTCCCAGTGCGACAAAACATTCCCAGTGGGAAAAACATTCCCAGTGGAATAAACATTCCCAATGGGACAAAACATTCCCAGTGGATTATAACATTTCCAGACAGACTAAACATTCCTAGTGGAACAAAAAGTTCCCAGTGCGATAAAACATTCCCAGTGCGACAAAACATTCCCAGTGCGATAAAACATTCCCAGTGCGACATAACATTCCCAGTGTGACAAAGCATTCCTAGTGGGATAAACAGTCCCAATGTGACAAAACATTTTCAGTGCGATAAAACAATTCCAGTGGGATAAAACATTCCCAATGTGACAAAATATTCCCAGTGGGATAAAACATTCCCAGTGGTATAAAATATTCCCAGTGGGATAAAACATTCTCAGTGCGATAAACATTCCCAGTGGGATAAAACATTCCCAGCGCGATAAAACATTCTCAGTGCGACAAAACTTTCGCAGTGCGATAAAACATTCCCAGTGAGACAAAACATTCCCAGTGGGATAAAACATTCCCAGTGGGATAAAACATTCCCAGTGGGAAAAAAACATTCCCAGTGTGACAAAGCATTCCCAGTGGAATAAACATTCCCAGTGGGATAAAACATTCCCAATGGAATAAACATTCCCAATGGGACAAAACATTCGCAGTGCGACAAAACATTCCCAGTGGGACAAAACATTCCCAATGGGATAAACATTCCCAGTGGGATAAAACATTCCCAGTGGGATAAACATTCCCAATGGGAAAAAACATTCCCAGTGCGACAAAACATTCCCAGTGGGAAAAACATTCCCAGTGGAATAAACATTCCCAATGGGACAAAACATTCCCAGTGGATTATAACATTTCCAGACAGACTAAACATTCCTAGTGGAACAAAAAGTTCCCAGTGCGATAAAACATTCCCAGTGCGACAAAACATTCCCAGTGCGATAAAACATTCCCATTGCGACATAACATTCCCAGTGTGACGAAACATTCCCAGTGGGACAAAACATTCCCAGTGCGATAAAACATTCCCAGTGGGATAAACATTCCCAGTGCGAGAAAACATTCCCAGTGGGATAAATCATTCCCAGTGTGACAAAACATTCCCAGTGCGATAAAACATTCCCAGTGGATTATAACATTTCCAGACAGACTAAACATTCCTAGTGGAACAAAAAGTTCCCAGTGCGATAAAACATTCCCAGTGCGACAAAACATTCCCAGTGTGATAAACATTCCCAGCGCGACAAAACATTCCCAGTGGGATAAAACATTCCCAGTGCAATAAATGTTTCCCAGTGCGATAAAACATTCCCAGTGTGACAAAACATTCCCAGTGGGATAAAACATTCCCAGTGTGATAAAACATTCCCAGTGCGATAAAACATTCCCAGTGTGATAAAAGTGCCCCAGTGGGATAGAACATTCCCCTTGGGATAAATCATTCTCAGTGGGATCAAAAATTCCCAGTTAGATAAACATTCCCAGTGCGACAAAACATTCCCAGTGTGATAAAACATTCCCAGCGAGATAAACATTGCCAGTGCGATAAAACATTCCCAGTGGGATAAAACATTTCCAGTGCGGAAAAAAAATTCCCAGTGTGATGAAACATTCCCAGTGGGACAAAACAGTCCCAATGTGACAAAACATTTTCAGTGCGATAAAACAATTCCCAGTGGCATAAAATATTCCCAGTGGGATAAAACATTCTCAGTGCGATAAACATTCCCAGTGGGATAAAACATTCCCAGTGCGATAAAACATTCTCAGTGCGACAAAACTTTCGCAGTGCGATAAAACATTCCCAGTGAGATAAAACATTCCCAGTGTGACAAAACATTCCCAGTAGGATAAAACATTCCCAGTGGGATAAACATTCCCAATGGGAAAAACATTCCCAGTGCGACAAAGCATTCCCAGTGGGATAAACATTCCCAGTGGGATAAAACATTCCCAGTGGAATAAACAAAACTTTCGCAGTGCGACAAAACATTCCCAGTGGGACAAAACATTCCCAGTGGGATAAAAATTCCCAGTGGGAAAAACATTCCCAATGGGAAAAAAACATTCCCAGGGCGACAAAACATTCCCAGTGGGATAAACATTCCCAGTGGGATAAAACATTCGCAGTGGAATAAAATATTCCCAGTGGGACAAAACATTCCCAGTGCGATAAAACATTTCCAGTGGGATAAAACATTCCCAGTGGGATAAACATTCCCAGTGCGATAAAACATTCCCAGTACGATAAAACGTCCTCAGTGCGACAAAATATTCCCAGTGGGATAAAACATTCCCAGTGCGACAAAACACTCCCAGCGGGATAAATATTCCCAGTGGGATAAAACATTCCCAGTGCGATAAAACATTCCCAGTGGGACAAAACATTCCCAATGGGACAAAACATTCCCTGTGGGACAAAACATTCCCAGTGAGAGAAAACATCCCCAGTGTGATGAAACATTTCCAGTGGGATAAAACATTTCCAGTGCGATAAAACATTCCCAGTGGGATAAAACATTCCCAGTGCGATAAAACATTCCCAGTGCGATAAAACGTCCTCAGTGCGCCAAAATATTCCCAGTGGGATAAAACATTCCCAGTGCGACAAAACACTCCCAGCGGGATAAATATTCCCAGTGGGATAAAACATTCCCAGTGCGATAAAACGTAAAACATTCGCAGTGGGATAAAACATTCCCAGTGCGATAAAACTTTCCCAGTGCAATAAAACATTCCCAGTGCGTGAAAACATTCCCAGTGGAACAAAATATTCCCAGTGGGACAAAGCATTCGAAGTGTGATAAAACATTCCCAGTGTGATAAAAGTTTCCAAGTGGGATAAAACTTTCCAGTGTGATAAAAGTTTCCCAGTGGGACAAAACCTTTCCAGTGGGACAAAACATTACTAGTGCAACAAAACATTCCCAGTGGGATAAAACATTCCCAGTGCGATAAAACATTCCCAGTGTGATAAAACATTCCCGGTGCAATAAAACATGCTCAGTGGGATAAAACGTTCTCAGTGGGACAAAACATTCCGAGTGCGATAAAACATTCCCAGTGCAATAAAACATTCCCAGTGGGATAAACATTTCCAGTGCAATAAAACATTCCCAGTGGGATTAAACATTCCCAGTGCGACAAAACAATCCCAGTGGGATAAATATTCCCAGTGGGATAAAACATTCCCAGTGCAATAAAACGTAAAACATTCCCAGTGGGATAAAACATTCCCAGTGCGATAAAACTTTCCCAGTGCAATGAAACATTCCCAGTGCGTGAAAACATTCCCAGTGGAACAAAATATTCCCAGTGGGACAAAGCATTCGAAGTGTGATAAAACATTCCCAGTGTGATAAAAGTTTCCAAGTGGGATAAAACTTTCCAGTGTGATAAAAGTTTCCCAGTGGGACAAAACCTTTCCAGTGGGACAAAACAGTACCAGTGCAACAAAACATTCCCAGTGGGATAAAACATTCCCAGTGTGATAAAACATTCCCGGTGCAATAAAACATGCTCAGTGGGATAAAACGTTCCCAGTGGGACAAAACATTCCGAGTGCGATAAAACATTCCCAGTGCAATAAATAATTCCCAGTGGGATAAACATTTCCAGTGCAATAAAACATTCCCAGTGGGATAAAACATTCCCAGTGGGATAAAATGTTCCCAGTGCGAATAAAACATTCCCAGTGTGATAAAACATTCCCAGTGTGACAAAACATTCCCAGTGCGATAAAACGTTCCCAGTGCGATAAAACATTCCCAGTGCGATAAAACGTTCCCAGTGGGACAAAACATTCCCAGTGGGAGTAAACATTCCCAGTGCGATAAAACATTCCCAGTGGGACAAAGCATTCGAAGTGTGATAAAACATTCCCAGTGTGATAAAAGTTACCCAGTGGGATAAAACTTTCCAGTGTGATAAAAGTTTCCCAGTGGGACAAAACCTTTCCAGTGGGACAGAACATTACCTGTGCAACAAAAAATTCCCAGTGGGATAAAACATTCCCAGTGCGATAAAACATTCACAGTGTGATAAAACATTTCCAGTGCAATAAAACATGCTCAGTGGGATAAAACGTTCCCAGTGGGACAAAACATTCCCAGTGCGATAAAACTTTCCCAGTGGGATAAAACATTTCCAGCGCAACAAAACATTCCCAATGTGATAAAACATTCCCAGTGGGATAAAACATTCCCTGTGCAACAAAACGGTCCCAGTGCGATAAAATGTTCTCAGTGGGATAAAAAATTCCCAGTGCGATAAAAAGTTCCCAGTGGGATAAAACAGTCCCAGTGCGATAAAACATTCCCAGTGCGAAAAAACATTCCCAGTGGGATAAAACATTCCCAGTGCAATAAAACATTCCCAGTGCGACAAAACGTTCCCAGTGCGATAAAACATTACCAGTGGGATAAAACATTTACAGTGTGATAAACCATCCCCAGTGGGATAAAACATACTCAGTGGGATAAAACGTTCCCAGTGGGACAAAACACACCGAGTGGGATAACACATTCCCAGTGGTATAAAACGTTCCCAATGCGATAAAAGATTCCCAGTGAGATAAAACATTCCCATTGTGATAAAAAAACACACCCAGTGGGATAAAACATTCCCAGCTGGATAAAACATTCGCAGTGGGATAACAGTTTCCCAGTGGGATAAAACTTTCCCAGTGCGATAAAACTTCCCAATGCGATAAAACATTCCCAGTGCGATAAAACTTTCCCAGTGCAATAAAACATTCCCAGTGCGTGAAAACATTCCCAGTGGAACAAAATATTCCCAGTGGGATAAAACATTCCCAGTGCGATAAAACATTCCCAGTGGGACAAAACATTCCCAATGGGACAAAACATACCCTGTGGGACAAAACATTCCCAGTGAAAGAAAACATCCCCAGTGTGATGAAACATTTCCAGTGGGATAAAACATTTCCAGTGCGATAAAACATTCCCAGTGGGATAAAACATTCCCAGTGCGATAAAACGTCCTCAGTGCGACAAAATATTCCCAGTGGGATAAAACATTCCCAGTGCGACAAAACACTCCCAGCGGGATAAATATTCCCAGTGGGATAAAACATTCCCAGTGCGATAAAACATTCCCAGTGGGACAAAACATTCCCAATGGGACAAAACATTCCCTGTGGGACAAAACATTCCCAGTGAGAGAAAACATCCCCAGTGTGATGAAACATTTCCAGTGGGATAAAACATTTCCAGTGCGATAAAACATTCCCAGTGGGATAAAACATTCCCAGTGCGATAAAACATTCCCAGTGCGATAAAACGTCCTCAGTGCGCCAAAATATTCCCAGTGGGATAAAACATTCCCAGTGCGACAAAACACTCCCAGCGGGATAAATATTCCCAGTGGGATAAAACATTCCCAGTGCGATAAAACGTAAAACATTCGCAGTGGGATAAAACATTCCCAGTGCGATAAAACTTTCCCAGTGCAATAAAACATTCCCAGTGTGTGAAAACATTCCCAGTGGAACAAAATATTCCCAGTGGGACAAAGCATTCGAAGTGTGATAAAACATTCCCAGTGTGGTAAAAGTTTCCAAGTGGGATAAAACTTTCCAGTGTGATAAAAGTTTCCCAGTGGGACAAAACCTTTCCAGTGGGACAAAACATTACTAGTGCAACAAAACATTCCCAGTGGGATAAAACATTCCCAGTGCGATAAAACATTCCCAGTGTGATAAAACATTCCCGGTGCAATAAAACATGCTCAGTGGGATAAAACGTTCTCAGTGGGACAAAACATTCCGAGTGCGATAAAACATTCCCAGTGCAATAAAACATTCCCAGTGGGATAAACATTTCCAGTGCAATAAAACATTCCCAGTGGGATAAAACATTCCCAGTGCGACAAAACAATCCCAGTGGGATAAATATTCCCAGTGGGATAAAACATTCCCAGTGCAATAAAACGTAAAACATTCCCAGTGGGATAAAACATTCCCAGTGCGATAAAACTTTCCCAGTGCAATGAAACATTCCCAGTGCGTGAAAACATTCCCAGTGGAACAAAATATTCCCAGTGGGACAAAGCATTCGAAGTGTGATAAAACATTCCCAGTGTGATAAAAGTTTCCAAGTGGGATAAAACTTTCCAGTGTGATAAAAGTTTCCCAGTGGGACAAAACCTTTCCAGTGGGACAAAACAGTACCAGTGCAACAAAACATTCCCAGTGGGATAAAACATTCCCAGTGTGATAAAACATTCCCGGTGCAATAAAACATGCTCAGTGGGATAAAACGTTCCCAGTGGGACAAAACATTCCGAGTGCGATAAAACATTCCCAGTGCAATAAATAATTCCCAGTGGGATAAACATTTCCAGTGCAATAAAACATTCCCAGTGGGATAAAACATTCCCAGTGGGATAAAATGTTCCCAGTGCGAATAAAACATTCCCAGTGTGATAAAACATTCCCAGTGTGACAAAACATTCCCAGTGCGATAAAACGTTCCCAGTGCGATAAAACATTCCCAGTGCGATAAAACGTTCCCAGTGGGACAAAACATTCCCAGTGGGAGTAAACATTCCCAGTGCGATAAAACATTCCCAGTGGGACAAAGCATTCGAAGTGTGATAAAACATTCCCAGTGTGATAAAAGTTACCCAGTGGGATAAAACTTTCCAGTGTGATAAAAGTTTCCCAGTGGGACAAAACCTTTCCAGTGGGACAGAACATTACCTGTGCAACAAAAAATTCCCAGTGGGATAAAACATTCCCAGTGCGATAAAACATTCACAGTGTGATAAAACATTTCCAGTGCAATAAAACATGCTCAGTGGGATAAAACGTTCCCAGTGGGACAAAACATTCCCAGTGCGATAAAACTTTCCCAGTGGGATAAAACATTTCCAGCGCAACAAAACATTCCCAATGTGATAAAACATTCCCAGTGGGATAAAACATTCCCTGTGCAACAAAACAGTCCCAGTGCGATAAAATGTTCTCAGTGGGATAAAAAATTCCCAGTGCGATAAAAAGTTCCCAGTGGGATAAAACAGTCCCAGTGCGATAAAACATTCCCAGTGCGAAAAAACATTCCCAGTGGGATAAAACATTCCCAGTGCAATAAAACATTCCCAGTGCGACAAAACGTTCCCAGTGCGATAAAACATTACCAGTGGGATAAAACATTTACAGTGTGATAAACCATCCCCAGTGGGATAAAACATACTCAGTGGGATAAAACGTTCCCAGTGGGACAAAACACACCGAGTGGGATAACACATTCCCAGTGGTATAAAACGTTCCCAATGCGATAAAAGATTCCCAGTGAGATAAAACATTCCCATTGTGATAAAAAAACACACCCAGAGGGATAAAACATTCCCAGCTGGATAAAACATTCGCAGTGGGATAACAGTTTCCCAGTGGGATAAAACTTTCCCAGTGCGATAAAACTTCCCAATGCGATAAAACGTTCCCAGTGGGATAAAACATTCCCAGTGCGATAAAACATTCCCAGTGCGATAAAAGTTTCCCAGTGGGATAGAACATTCCCCGTGGGATAAATCATTCTCAGTGGGATCAAACATTCCCAGTTAGATAAACATTCCCAGTGCGACAAAACATTCCGAGTGTGATAAAACATTCCCAGCGAGATAAACATTGCCAGTGCGATAAAACATTCCCAGTAGGATAAAACATTCCCAGTGGGATAAAACATTTCCAGTGCGAAAAACAAAATTCCCAGTGTGATGAAACATTCCCAGTGGGACAAAACAGTCCCAATGTGACAAAACATTTTCAGTGCGATAAAACAATTCCAGTGGGATAAAACATTCCCAATGTGACAAAATATTCCCAGTGGGATAAAACATTTCCTGTGGTATAAAATATTCCCAGTGGGATAAAACATTCTCAGTGCGATAAACATTCCCAGTGGGATAAAACATTCCCAGTGCGATAAAACATTCTCAGTGCGACAAAACTTTCCCAGTGTGCTAAAACATTCCCAGTGCGATAAAACATTCCCAGTGGGACAAAACATTCCCAGTGGGATAAAACATTACCAGTGGGATAAACATTCACAATGGGAAAAAACATTCCCAGTGCGACAAAACATTCCCAGTGGGATACACATTCCCAGTGGGATAAAACATTCCCAGTGGGATAAACATTCCCAATGGGAAAAACATTCCCAGTGCGACAAAACATTCCCAGTGGGATAAACATTCCCGGTGGGATAAAACATTCCCAGTGGAATAAACATTCCCAATGGGATAAAACATTCCCAGTGCGAAAAAACATTCCCAGTGCAATAAATCATTCCCAGTGGGATACACATTCCCAGTGCGACAAAACATTCCCAGTGCGATAAAACATTCCCAGTGGGACAAAACATTCTCAGTGTGATAAACATTCCCAGAGCGATAAAACATTCCCAGTGGGATCAAACATTCCCAGTTAGGTAAACATTCTCAGAGCGGCAAAACATTCCCAGTGCGATAAACATTCCCAGCGCGACAAAACATTCCAGAGAGACACAACATTCCCAGTGGGATAAAACATTCCCAGTGCGATAAAACATTTCCAATGCGACAAAACATTCTCAGTGCAATAAAACATTCCCAGTGGGATACAGCATTCCCAGAGGGATAAACATTTCCAGCACTTGGAATGTTTTATCGCACTGGGAATGTTTTATCCCACTGGGAATGTTTTGACGCACTGGAATGTTTTGTCGCGCTGGGAATGTTTTGTCGCGCTGGGAATGTTTATCCCACTTGTAATGTTGTATCCCACTGGGAATGTTTCATCCCACTGGGAATGTTTTGTCCCATGGGGAAGAACCATTCGCAGTGCGAAAAAACATTCCCAGTGCAACAAAACATTCCCAGTCGGATAAACATTCCCAGTGCGACAAAACATTCCCAGTGGGATAAAAGATTCCCAGTGCGACAAAACATTTCCAGCGGGATAAATCATTCCCAGTGCGACAAAACATTCCCACTGCGATAAAACATTCTCAGTGCGACAAAACTTTCCCAGTGGGATAAAACATTCCCAGTGTGATAAACATTCCCAGTGCGACAAAACATTCCCAGTGCGAAAAAACATTCCCAATGCGACAAATTATTCCCAGTGGGATATACATTCCCAGTGCGACAAAACATTCCCAGTGCGATAAAACATTCCAAGTGGGATAAAATATTCCCAGTGCGACAAAACATTCCCAGCCGGATAAAACATTCCCAGTGGGACAAAATATTCCCAATGCGACAAAACATTCCCAGTGCGACAGAATATTCCCAGTGCGATAAAACATTCCCAGTGCGACAAAACATTCCCAGTACGATAAAACATTCCCTGTGGGATAAAACATTCCCAGTGCGACAAAACATTCCCAGTGCAATAAAACATTCCCGGTGGGATAAAACATTCCCAGTGGGACAAAATATTCGCAGTGGGATAAAACATTCCCAGTGCGACAAAAAATTCCCAGTGGAATACAGCATTCCCAGAGGGATATACATTCGCAGTGCGATAAAACATACTTAGTAGGATAAACATTCCCAGTGCGACAAAACATTCCCAGTGGGATAAAACATTCCCAGTGCGATAAAACATTCCCAGTGGTATAAAACATTCCCAGTGGAATAAACATTCCCAATGCGATAAAAAAATTCCCACTGGGATAATACATTGCCAGTTCGTATAAACATTCCCACTGGGATAAAACATTCCCAGTGGGACAAAACATTCCCAGTGGGATAAACATTCCCAGTGGGGCAAAACATTCCCAGTGCGATAAAACATTCCCAGTGGAACAAAACATTCCCAGTGCGATAAAACATTCCCAGTGGGATAAAACATTCCCAGTGCGACAAAACATTCCCAGTGGGACAAAACATTCTGAGTGCGATAAAACATTCCCAGTGGGACAAAACATTCCCAGTGCGATTAAAAATTCCCAGTGGGATAAACATTCCCAGTGGGCCAAAACATTCCCAGTGCGATAAAACATTCCCAGTGGGATAACACATTCCCAGTGCGTATGAACATTCCCAGTGCAATAAATGTTTCCCAGTGCGATAAAACATTCCCAGTGTGACAAAACATTCCCAGTGGGATAAAACATTCCCAGTGTGATAAAACATTCCCAGTGCGATAAAACATTCCCAGTGTGATAAAAGTGCCCCAGTGGGATAGAACATTCCCCGTGGGATAAATCATTCTCAGTGGGATCAAAAATTCCCAGTTAGATAAACATTCCCAGTGCGACAAAACATTCCCAGTGTGATAAAACATTCCCAGCGAGATAAACATTGCCAGTGCGATAAAACATTCCCAGTGGGATAAAACATTCCCAGTGGGATAAAACATTTCCAGTGCGGAAAAAAAATTCCCAGTGTGATGAAACATTCCCAGTGGGACAAAACGGTCCCAATGTGACAAAACATTTTCAGTGCGATAAAACAATTCCCAGTGGCATAAAATGTTCCCAGTGGGATAAAACATTCTCAGTGCGATAAACATTCCCAGTGGGATAAAACATTCCCAGTGCGATAAAACATTCTCAGTGCGACAAAACTTTCGCAGTGCGATAAAACATTCCCAGTGAGATAAAACATTCCCAGTGTGACAAAACATTCCCAGTAGGATAAAACATTCCCAGTGGGATAAACATTCCCAGTGGGAAAAACATTCCCAATGGGAAAAAAACATTCCCAGGGCGACAAAACATTCCCAGTGGGATAAACATTCCCAGTGGGATAAAACATTCGCAGTGGAATAAACATTCCCAATGGGACAAAACATTCCCAGTGCGAAAAAATATTCCCAGTGCGACAAATCATTCCCAGTGGGATACACATTCCCAGTGCGACAAAACATTCCCAGTGCGATAAAACATTGCCAGTGGGATAAAATATTCCCAGTGCGACAAAACATTCCCAGCGGGATAAAATATTCCCAGTGGGACAAAACATTCCCAGTGCGATAAAACATTCCCAGTGGGATAAAACATTCCCAGTGGGATAAACATTCCCAGTGCGATAAAACATTCCCAGTACGATAAAACGTCCTCAGTGCGATAAAACATTCCCAGTGCGATAAAACTTTCCCAGTGCAATAAAACATTCCCAGTGCGTGAAAACATTCCCAGTGGAACCAAATATTCCCAGTGGGATAAAACATTCCCAGTGCGATAAAGCATTCCCAGTGGGACAAAACATTCCCAATGGGACAAAACATTCCCTTTGGGACAAAACATTCCCAGTGAGAGAAAACATCCCCAGTGTGATGAAACATTTCCAGTGGGATAAAACATTTCCAGTGCGATAAAACATTCCCAGTGGGATAAAACATTCCCAGTGCGATAAAACATTCCCAGTGCGATAAAACGTCCTCAGTGCGACAAAATATTCCCAGTGGGATAAAACATTCCCAGTGCGACAAAACACTCCCAGCGGGATAAATATTCCCAGTGGGATAAAACATTCCCAGTGCGATAAAACATTCCCAGTGGGACAAAACATTCCCAATGGGACAAAACATTCCCTGTGGGACAAAACATTCCCAGTGAGAGAAAACATCCCCAGTGTGATGAAACATTTCCAGTGGGATAAAACATTTCCAGTGCGATAAAACATTCCCAGTGGGATAAAACATTCCCAGTGCGATAAAACATTCCCAGTGCGATAAAACGTCCTCAGTGCGACAAAATATTCCCAGTGGGATAAAACATTCCCAGTGCGACAAAACACTCCCAGCGGGATAAATATTCCCAGTGGGATAAAACTTTCCCAGTGCGATAAAACGTAAAACATTCGCAGTGGGATAAAACATTCCCAGTGCGATAAAACTTTCCCAGTGCAATAAAACATTCCCAGAGCGTGAAAACATCCCCAGTGGAACAAAATATTCCCAGTGGGACAAAGCATTCGAAGTGTGATAAAACATTCCCAGTGTGATAAAAGTTTCCAAGTGGGATAAAACTTTCCAGTGTGATAAAAGTTTCCCAGTGGGACAAAACCTTTCCAGTGGGACAAAACATTACTAGTGCAACAAAACATTCCCAGTGGGATAAAACATTCCCAGTGCGATAAAACATTCCCAGTGTGATAAAACATTCCCGGTGCAATAAAACATGCTCAGTGGGATAAAACGTTCTCAGTGGGACAAAACATTCCGAGTGCGATAAAACATTCCCAGTGCAATAAAACATTCCCAGTGGGACAAACATTTCCAGTGCAATAAAACATTCCCAGTGGGATAAAACATTCCCAGTGCGACAAAACAATCCCAGTGGGATAAATATTCCCAGTGGGATAAAACATTCCCAGTGCAATAAAACGTAAAACATTCCCAGTGGGATAAAACATTCCCAGTGCGATAAAACTTTCCCAGTGCAATAAAACATTCCCAGTGCGTGAAAACATTCCCAGTGGAACAAAATATTCCCAGTGGGACAAAGCATTCGAAGTGTGATAAAACATTCCCAGTGTGATAAAAGTTTCCAAGTGGGATAAAACTTTCCAGTGTGATAAAAGTTTCCCAGTGGGACAAAACCTTTCCAGTGGGACAAAACAGTACCAGTGCAACAAAACATTCCCAGTGGGATAAAACATTCCCAGTGCGATAAAACATTCCCAGTGTGATAAAACATTCCCGGTGCAATAAAACATGCTCAGTGGGATAAAACGTTCCCAGTGGGACAAAACATTCCGAGTGCGATAAAACATTCCCAGTGCAATAAATAATTCCCAGTGGGATAAACATTTCCAGTGCAATAAAACATTCCCAGTGGGATAAAACATTCCCAGTGGGATAAAATGTTCCCAGTGCGAATAAAACATTCCCAGTGTGATAAAACATTCCCAGTGTGACAAAACATTCCCAGTGCGATAAAACGTTCCCAGTGCGATAAAACATTCCCAGTGCGATAAAACGTTCCCAGTGGGACAAAACATTCCCAGTGGGAGTAAACATTCCCAGTGCGATAAAACATTCCCAGTGGGACAAAGCATTCGAAGTGTGATAAAACATTCCCAGTGTGATAAAAGTTACCCAGTGGGATAAAACTTTCCAGTGTGATAAAAGTTTCCCAGTGGGACAAAACCTTTCCAGTGGGACAGAACATTACCTGTGCAACAAAAAATTCCCAGTGGGATAAAACATTCCCAGTGCGATAAAACATTCACAGTGTGATAAAACATTTCCAGTGCAATAAAACATGCTCAGTGGGATAAAACGTTCCCAGTGGGACAAAACATTCCCAGTGCGATAAAACTTTCCCAGTGGGATAAAACATTTCCAGCGCAACAAAACATTCCCAATGTGATAAAACATTCCCAGTGGGATAAAACATTCCCTGTGCAACAAAACGGTCCCAGTGCGATAAAATGTTCTCAGTGGGATAAAAAATTCCCAGTGCGATAAAAAGTTCCCAGTGGGATAAAACAGTCCCAGTGCGATAAAACATTCCCAGTGCGAAAAAACATTCCCAGTGGGATAAAACATTCCCAGTGCAATAAAACATTCCCAGTGCGACAAAACGTTCCCAGTGCGATAAAACATTACCAGTGGGATAAAACATTTACAGTGTGATAAACCATCCCCAGTGGGATAAAACATACTCAGTGGGATAAAACGTTCCCAGTGGGACAAAACACACCGAGTGGGATAACACATTCCCAGTGGTATAAAACGTTCCCAATGCGATAAAAGATTCCCAGTGAGATAAAACATTCCCATTGTGATAAAAAAACACACCCAGTGGGATAAAACATTCCCAGCTGGATAAAACATTCGCAGTGGGATAAAAGTTTCCCAGTGGGATAAAACTTTCCCAGTACGATAAAACTTCCCAATGCGATAAAACGTTCCCAGTGGGATAAAACATTCCCAGTGCGATAAAACATTCCCAGTGCGATAAAAGTTTCCCAGTGGGATAGAACATTCCCCGTGGGATAAATCATTCTCAGTGGGATCAAACATTCCCAGTTAGATAAACATTCCCAGTGCGACAAAACATTCCGAGTGTGATAAAACATTCCCAGCGAGATAAACATTGCCAGTGCGATAAAACATTCCCAGTAGGATAAAACATTCCCAGTGGGATAAAACATTTCCAGTGCGAAAAAAAAAATTCCCAGTGTGATGAAACATTAAACAGTCCCAATGTGACAAAACATTTTCAGTGCGATAAAACAATTCCAGTGGGATAAAACATTCCCAATGTGACAAAATATTCCCAGTGGGATAAAACATTCCCAGTGGTATAAAATATTCCCAGTGGGATAAAACATTCTCAGTGCGATAAACATTCCCAGTGGGATAAAACATTCCCAGTGCGATAAAACATTCTCAGTGCGACAAAACTTTCCCAGTGTGCTAAAACATTCCCAGTGCGATAAAACATTCCCAGTGGGACAAAACATTCCCAGTGGGATAAAACATTACCAGTGGGATAAACATTCACAATGGGAAAAAACATTCCCAGTGCGACAAAACATTCCCAGTGGGATAAACATTCCCAGTGGGATAAACATTCCCAATGGGAGAAAACATTCCCAGTGCGACAAAACATTCCCAGTGGGATAAACATTCCCGGTGGGATAAAACATTCCCAGTGGAATAAACATTCCCAATGGGACAAAACATTCCCAGTGCGAAAAAACATTCCCAGTGCAATAAATCATTCCCAGTGGGATACACATTCCCAGTGCGACAAAACATTCCCAGTGCGATAAAACATTCCCAGTGGGACAAAACATTCCCAGTGTGATAAACATTCCCAGAGCGATAAAACATTCCCAGTGGGATCAAACATTCCCAGTTAGGTAAACATTCTCAGAGCGGCAAAACATTCCCAGTGCGATAAACATTCCCAGCGCGACAAAAAATTCCAGAGAGACACAACATTCCCAGTGGGATAAAACATTCCCAGTGCGATAAAACATTTCCAATGCGACAAAACATTCTCAGTGCAATAAAACATTCCCAGTGGGATACAGCATTCCCAGAGGGATAAACATTTCCAGCACTTGGAATGTTTTATCGCACTGGGAATGTTTTATCCCACTGGGAATGTTTTGACGCACTGGAATGTTTTGTCGCGCTGGGAATGTTTTGTCGCGCTGGGAATGTTTATCCCACTTGTAATGTTGTATCCCACTGGGAATGTTTCATCCCACTGGGAATGTTTTGTCCCACGGGGAAGAACCATTCGCAGTGCGAAAAAACATTCCCAGTGCAACAAAACATTCCCAGTCGGATAAACATTCCCAGTGCGACAAAACATTCCCAGTGGGATAAAAGATTCCCAGTGCGACAAAACATTTCCAGCGGGATAAATCATTCCCAGTGCGACAAAACATTCCCACTGCGATAAAACATTCTCAGTGCGACAAAACTTTCCCAGTGGGATAAAACATTCCCAGTGTGATAAACATTCCCAGTGCGACAAAACATTCCCAGTGCGAAAAAACATTCCCAATGCGACAAATTATTCCCAGTGGGATATACATTCCCAGTGCGACAAAACATTCCCAGTGCGATAAAACATTCCAAGTGGGATAAAATATTCCCAGTGCGACAAAACATTCCCAGCCGGATAAAACATTCCCAGTGGGACAAAATATTCCCAATGCGACAAAACATTCCCAGTGCGACAGAATATTCCCAGTGCGATAAAACATTCCCAGTGCGACAAAACATTCCCAGTACGATAAAACATTCCCTGTGGGATAAAACATTCCCAGTGCGACAAAACATTCCCAGTGCAATAAAACATTCCCGGTGGGATAAAACATTCCCAGTGGGACAAAATATTCGCAGTGGGATAAAACATTCCCAGTGTGACAAAAAATTCCCAGTGGAATACAGCATTCCCAGAGGGATATACATTCGCAGTGCGATAAAACATACTTAGTAGGATAAACATTCCCAGTGCGACAAAACATTCCCAGTGCGATAAAACATTCCCAGTGGTATAAAACATTCCCAGTGGAATAAACATTCCCAATGCGATAAAAAAATTCCCACTGGGATAATACATTGCCAGTTCGTATAAACATTCCCACTGGGATAAAACATTCCCAGTGGGACAAAACATTCCCAGTGGGATAAACATTCCCAGTGGGGCAAAACATACCCAGTGCGATAAAACATTCCCAGTGGAACAAAACATTCCCAGTGCGATAAAACATTCCCAGTGGGATAAAACATTCCCAGTGCGACAAAACATTCCCAGTGGGACAAAACATTGTGAGTGCGATAAAACATTCCCAGTGGGACAAAACATTCCCAGTGCGATTAAAAATTCCCAGTGGGATAAACATTCCCAGTGGGCCAAAACATTCCCAGTGCGATAAAACATTCCCAGTGGGATAACACATTCCCAGTGCGTATGAACATTCCCAGTGGGATAAAACATTCCCAGTGCAATAAAACATTCCCAGTGGGACAAAACATTCCCAGTGCGATAAAACATTCCCAATGCGATAAAACATTCCCAGTGGGCCAAAACATTCCCAGTGCGATAAAACATTCCCCGTGCGACAAAATATTCCCATTCGATAAAACTTTCCCAGTGGGATAATACATTCCTAGTGCATATGAACATTCCCAGTGGGATAAAACATTCCCTGTGCAATAAAACATTCCCAGTGGGATAAAACATTCCCAGTGCGATAAAACATTCCCAATGCGATAAAACATTCCCAGTGGGCCAAAACATTCCCAGTGCGATAAAACATTCCCACTGCGACAAAATATTCCCATGCGATAAAACATTGCCAGTGGGATAATACATTCCCAGTGCGTATGAACATTCCCAGTGGGACAAAACATTCCCAGTGGAATAAAACATTCCTAGTGTGACAAAACATTCCCAGCGGGATAAAACAATCTTAGTGGGATAAAAATTTCCATTGTGATAAACATTCTCAGTGTGATAAAACATTCCCAGTGTGACAAAACATTCCCAGTGCGACAAAACATTCCGAGTGGGATAAACATTCCCAGTGCGACAAAACATTCACAGTGGGATAAACATTCCCAGTGCGGCAAAACATTCCCAGTGGGACATATCATTCCCAGTGGGATAAACAATCCCAGTGCGACAAAACATTCCCAGTGGGATAAACATTCCCAGTGGGATAAATATTCCCAGTGTGACAAAACATTCCCAGTGCGACAAAACATTCCCGGTGCGATAAACATTCCCAGTGCGATAAAACATTCCCTCTGCGACAAAACATCCCCAGTGGGATAAACATTCCCAGTGCGACAAAATATTCCCAGTGGGATAAACATTCCCAGTGGGCCAAAACATTCCCAGTGCGATAAAACATTCCCAGTGTGACAAAATATTCCCAGTGCGATAAAATATTCCCAGTGGGATAATACATTCCCAGTGCGATAAAACATTCCCAGTGGGATAAACATTCCCAGTGCGATAAAACATTCCCATTGGGATAAAACATTCCCAGTGCGATAAAACCTAAAACATTCTCAGTGGGATAAAAGATTCCTAGTGCGATAAAACTTTCCCAGTGCAATAAAACATTCCCAGTGCGTTAAAACATTCCCAGTGGAACAAAACTTTCCAAGTGGGATAAAACATTTCCAGTGCGACAAAACATTCCCAGTGGGATAAAACATTCCCAGTGCGACGAAACACTCCCAGTGGGATAAACATTCCCAGAGGGATAAAACATTCCCAGTGCGATAAAACTTTCCCAGTGCAATAAAACATTCCCAGTGCGTTAAAACATTCCCAGTGGAACAAAACATTCCCAGTGGGATAAAACATTTCCAGTGCGATAAAACATTCCCAGTGCGATAAAACATTCCCAGTGGGACAAAAGATCCCAAATGGGACAAAACATTCCCCGTGGGTCAAAACATTCCCAGTGCAATAAAACATTCCCAGTGGGATAAACATTTCCAGTGCAATAAAACATTCCCAGTGCGATAAAACATTCCCATTGTGATAAAATGTTCCCAGTGTGAAAAAAACATTCCCTGTGCGATAAAACATTCCCAGTGCGATAAAACGTTCACTGTGCGATAAAACATTCCCAGTGCGATAAAACGTTCCCAGTGCGATGAAACATTCCTTGTGCGATAAAACATTCCCATTGTGATAAAATGTTCCCAGTGTGAAAAAAACATTCCCTGTGCGATAAAACATTCCCTGTGGGATAAAACATTCCGAGTGCGATAAAACGTAAAACATTCCCAGTGGGATAAAACATTCCCAGTGCGATAAAACTTTCCCAGTGCGTTAAAACATTCCCAGTGGAATAAAACATTCCCAGTGTGGTAAAACATTCCCAGTGGGACAAAACATCCCCTGTGCGATAAAACATTCCCAGTAGAGAAAACATTCCCAGTGGGATAAAACATTCCAAGTGCGATAAAACATTCCCAGTGCGATAAAACATTCTCAGTGGAATTAACATTCTCAGTGCGATAAAACATTCCCAGTGCAATAAAACATTCCCTGTGGAACAAAACATTCCCAGTGGGATAAAAGATTCCCAGTGTGACAAAACATTCCCTGCGGGATAAATCATTCCCAGTGCGACAAAACATTCCCACTGCGATAAATCATTCTCAGTGCGACAAAACTTTCCCAGTGGGATAAAACATTCCCAGTGTGATAAACATTCCCAGTGCGACAAAACATTCCCAGTGCGAAAAAACATTCCCAATGCGACAAATTATTCCCAGTGGGATATACATTCCCAGTGCGACAAAACATTCCCAGTGCGATAAAACATTCCAAGTGGGATAAAATATTCCCAGTGCGACAAAACATTCCCAGCCGGATAAAACATTCCCAGTGGGACAAAATATTCCCAATGCGACAAAACATTTCCAGTGGGACAGAATATTCCCAGTGCGATAAAACATTCCCAGTGTGACAAAACATTCCCAGTACGATAAAACATTCCCTGTGGGACAGAATATTCCCAGTGCGATAAAACATTCCCAGTGCAACAAAACATTCCCAGTATGATAAAACATTCCCGGTGGGATAAAACATTCCCAGTGGGACAAAATATTCGCAGTGGGATAAAACATTCCGAGTGTGACAAAAAATTCCCAGTGGAATACAGCATTTCCAGAGGGATATACATTCGCAGTGCGATAAAACATAATTAGTAGGATAAACATTCCCAGTGCGACAAAACATTCCCAGTGGGATAAAACATTCCCAGTGCGATAAAACATTCCCAGTAGTATAAAACATTACCAGTGGGATAAACATTCCCAATGCGATAAAAAAATTCCCAGTGGGATAATACATTGCCAGTGCGTATACACATTCCCACTGGGATAAAACGTTCCCAGTGGGACAAAACATTCCCAGTGGGATAAACATTCCCAGTGGGACAAAACATTCCCAGTGCAATAAAACATTCCCAGTGGGATAAACATTCCCAGTGGAACAAAACATTCCCAGTGCAATAAAACATTCCCAGTGGGCTAAACATTCCCAGTGCGACAAACAATTCCCAGTGCGATTAAAAATTCCCAGTGGGATAAACATTCCCAGTGAGCCAAAACATTCCCAGTGCGATAAAACATTCGCAGTGGGATAATACATTCCCAGTGCGTATGAACATTCCCAGTGGGATAAAACATTCCCAGTGCAATAAAACATTCCCAGTGGGACAAAACATTCCCAGTGCGATAAAACATTCCCAGTGCGATAAAACATTCCCAGTGGGATAATACATTCCCAGTGCTTAGGAACATTCCCAGTGGGATAAAACATTCCCAGTGCAATAAAACATTCCCAGTGCGATAAAACATTCCCAATGCGATAAAACATTTCCAGTGGGCCAAAACATTCCCAGTGCGATAAAACATTCCCAGTGCGACAAAATATTCCCATGCGATAAAACATTCCCAGTGGGATAATACATTCCTACTGCATATGAACATTCCCAGTGGGATAAAACATTCCCAGTGCAATAAAACATTCCCAGTAGGACAAAACATTCCCAGTGCGATAAAACATTCCCAATGCGATAAAACACTCCCAGTGGGACAAAACATTCCCAGTGCGCTAAAACATTCCCACTGCGACAAAATATTCCCATGCGATAAAACATTCCCAGTGGGATAATACATTCCCAGTGCGTATGAACATTCCCAGTGGGACAAAACATTCCCAGTGGAATAAAACATTCCCAGTGTGACAAAACATTCCCAGCGGGATAAAACAATCTCAGTGGGATAGAAATTTCCAGTGTGATAAACATTCCCAGTGCGATAAAACATTCCCAGTGGGATAAACATTCCCAGTGTGATAAAACATTCCCAGTGTGACAAAACATTCCCAGTGCAACAAAACATTCCGAGTGGGATAAACATTCCCAGTGCGACAAAACATTCACAGTGGGATAAACATTCCCAGTGCGGCAAAACATTCCCATTGGGACATATCATTCCCAGTGGGATAAACATTCCCGTGCGACAAAACATTCCCAGTGGGATAAAAGATTCCCAGTGCGACAAAACTTTCCCAGTGGGATAAAACATTCCCAGTGTGATAAACATTCCCAGTGCGACAAAACATTCCCAGTGCGAAAAAACATTCCCAATGCGATAAAACATTCCCAGTGCGACAAAACATTCCCAGTGCGATAAAACATTCCAAGTGGGATAAAATATTCCCAGTGCGACAAAACATTCCCAGCCGGATAAAACATTCCCAGTGGGACAAAATATTCCCAATGCGACAAAACATTCCCAGTGCGACAGAACATTCCCAGTGCGATAAAACATTCCCAGTGTGACAAAACATTCCCAGTGCAATAAAACATTCCCAGTGCGATAAAACGTTCCCAGTGCGATGAAACATTCCTTGTGCGATAAAACATTCCCATTGTGATAAAATGTTCCCAGTGTGAAAAAAACATTCCCTGTGCGATAAAACATTCCCTGTGGGATAAAACATTCCGAGTGCGATAAAACGTAAAACATTCCCAGTGGGATAAAACATTCCCAGTGCGATAAAACTTTCCCAGTGCGTTAAAACATTCCCAGTGGAATAAAACATTCCCAGTGTGGTAAAACATTCCCAGTGGGACAAAACATCCCCTGTGCGATAAAACATTCCCAGTAGAGAAAACATTCCCAGTGGGATAAAACATTCCAAGTGCGATAAAACATTCCCAGTGCGATAAAACATTCTCAGTGGAATTAACATTCTCAGTGCGATAAAACATTCCCAGTGCAATAAAACATTCCCTGTGGAACAAAACATTCCCAGTGGGATAAAAGATTCCCAGTGTGACAAAACATTCCCTGCGGGATAAATCATTCCCAGTGCGACAAAACATTCCCACTGCGATAAATCATTCTCAGTGCGACAAAACTTTCCCAGTGGGATAAAACATTCCCAGTGTGATAAACATTCCCAGTGCGACAAAACATTCCCAGTGCGAAAAAACATTCCCAATGCGACAAATTATTCCCAGTGGGATATACATTCCCAGTGCGACAAAACATTCCCAGTGCGATAAAACATTCCAAGTGGGATAAAATATTCCCAGTGCGACAAAACATTCCCAGCCGGATAAAACATTCCCAGTGGGACAAAATATTCCCAATGCGACAAAACATTTCCAGTGGGACAGAATATTCCCAGTGCGATAAAACATTC
The DNA here is from genome assembly GCF_044704955.1 of Pristiophorus japonicus. Lineage (NCBI taxonomy): Eukaryota > Metazoa > Chordata > Chondrichthyes > Pristiophoridae > Pristiophorus > Pristiophorus japonicus. Next base: position 17,593,428 of record NC_092010.1, read on the forward strand.
CCAGTGTGACAAAACATTCCCAGTACGATAAAACATTCCCTGTGGGACAGAATATTCCCAGTGCGATAAAACATTCCCAGTGCAACAAAACATTCCCAGTATGATAAAACATTCCCGGTGGGATAAAACATTCCCAGTGGGACAAAATATTCGCAGTGGGATAAAACATTCCGAGTGTGACAAAAAATTCCCAGTGGAATACAGCATTTCCAGAGGGATATACATTCGCAGTGCGATAAAACATAATTAGTAGGATAAACATTCCCAGTGCGACAAAACATTCCCAGTGGGATAAAACATTCCCAGTGCGATAAAACATTCCCAGTAGTATAAAACATTACCAGTGGGATAAACATTCCCAATGCGATAAAAAAATTCCCAGTGGGATAATACATTGCCAGTGCGTATACACATTCCCACTGGGATAAAACGTTCCCAGTGGGACAAAACATTCCCAGTGGGATAAACATTCCCAGTGGGACAAAACATTCCCAGTGCAATAAAACATTCCCAGTGGGATAAACATTCCCAGTGGAACAAAACATTCCCAGTGCAATAAAACATTCCCAGTGGGCTAAACATTCCCAGTGCGACAAACAATTCCCAGTGCGATTAAAAATTCCCAGTGGGATAAACATTCCCAGTGAGCCAAAACATTCCCAGTGCGATAAAACATTCGCAGTGGGATAATACATTCCCAGTGCGTATGAACATTCCCAGTGGGATAAAACATTCCCAGTGCAATAAAACATTCCCAGTGGGACAAAACATTCCCAGTGCGATAAAACATTCCCAGTGCGATAAAACATTCCCAGTGGGATAATACATTCCCAGTGCTTAGGAACATTCCCAGTGGGATAAAACATTCCCAGTGCAATAAAACATTCCCAGTGCGATAAAACATTCCCAATGCGATAAAACATTTCCAGTGGGCCAAAACATTCCCAGTGCGATAAAACATTCCCAGTGCGACAAAATATTCCCATGCGATAAAACATTCCCAGTGGGATAATACATTCCTACTGCATATGAACATTCCCAGTGGGATAAAACATTCCCAGTGCAATAAAACATTCCCAGTAGGACAAAACATTCCCAGTGCGATAAAACATTCCCAATGCGATAAAACACTCCCAGTGGGACAAAACATTCCCAGTGCGCTAAAACATTCCCACTGCGACAAAATATTCCCATGCGATAAAACATTCCCAGTGGGATAATACATTCCCAGTGCGTATGAACATTCCCAGTGGGACAAAACATTCCCAGTGGAATAAAACATTCCCAGTGTGACAAAACATTCCCAGCGGGATAAAACAATCTCAGTGGGATAAAAATTTCCAGTGTGATAAACATTCCCAGTGCGATAAAACATTCCCAGTGGGATAAACATTCCCAGTGTGATAAAACATTCCCAGTGTGACAAAACATTCCCAGTGCAACAAAACATTCCGAGTGGGATAAACATTCCCAGTGCGACAAAACATTCACAGTGGGATAAACATTCCCAGTGCGGCAAAACATTCCCATTGGGACATATCATTCCCAGTGGGATAAACATTCCCGTGCGACAAAACATTCCCAGTGGGATAAAAGATTCCCAGTGCGACAAAACTTTCCCAGTGGGATAAAACATTCCCAGTGTGATAAACATTCCCAGTGCGACAAAACATTCCCAGTGCGAAAAAACATTCCCAATGCGATAAAACATTCCCAGTGCGACAAAACATTCCCAGTGCGATAAAACATTCCAAGTGGGATAAAATATTCCCAGTGCGACAAAACATTCCCAGCCGGATAAAACATTCCCAGTGGGACAAAATATTCCCAATGCGACAAAACATTCCCAGTGCGACAGAACATTCCCAGTGCGATAAAACATTCCCAGTGCGACAAAACATTCCCAGTACGATAAAACATTCCCTGTGGGATAAAACATTCCCAGTGTGACAAAACATTCCCAGTGCAATAAAACATTCCCGGTGGGATAAAACATTCCCAGTGGGACAAAATATTCGCAGTGGGATAAAACATTCCCAGTGTGACAAAACATTCCCAGTGGAATACAGCATTCCCAGAGGGATATACATTCGCAGTGCGATAAAACTTACTTAGTAGGATAAACATTCCCAGTGCGACAAAACATTCCCAGTGGGATAAAACATTCCCAGTGCGATAAGACATTCCCAGTGGTATAAAACATTCCCAGTGGAATAAACATTCCCAATGCGATAAAAACATTCCCACTGGGATAATACATTGCCAGTTCGTATAAACATTCCCACTGGGATAAAACATTACCAGTGGGACAAAACATTCCCAGTGGGAAAAACATTCCCAGTGGGGTAAAACATTCCCAGTGCGATAAAACATTCCCAGTGGAACAAAACATTCCCAGTGCGATAAAACATTCCCAGTGGGATAAAACATTCCCAGTGCGACAAAACATTCCCAGTGGGACAAAACATTCTGAGTGCGATAAAACATTCCCAGTGGGACAAAACATTCCCAGTGCGATTAAAAATTCCCAGTGGGATAAACATTCCCAGTGGGCCAAAACATTCCCAATGCGATAAAACATTCCCAGTGGGATAACACATTCCCAGTGCGTATGAACATTCCCAGTGGGATAAAACATTCCCAGTGCAATAAAACATTCCCAGTGGGACAAAACATTCCCAGTGCGATAAAACATTCCCAATGCGATAAAACATTCCCAGTGGGCCAAAACATTCCCAGTGCGATAAAACATTCCCCGTGCGACAAAATATTCCCATGCGATAAAACTTTCCCAGAGGGATAATACATTCCTAGTGCATATGAACATTCCAGTGGGATAAAACATTCCCAGTGCAATAAAACATTCCCAGTGGGACAAAACATTCCCAGTGCAATAAAACATTCCCAATGCGATAAAACATTCCCAGTGGGCCAAAACATTCCCAGTGCGATAAAACATTCCCACTGCGACAAAATATTCCCATGCGATAAAACATTGCCAGTGGGATAATACATTCCCAGTGCGTATGAACATTCCCAGTGGGACAAAACATTCCCAGTGGAATAAAACATTCCTAGTGTGACAAAACATTCCCAGCGGGATAAAACAATCTTAGTGGGATAAAAATTTCCAGTGTGATAAACATTCTCAGTGTGATAAAACATTCCCAGTGTGACAAAACATTCCCAGTGCGACAAAACATTCCGAGTGGGATAAACATTCCCAGTGCGGCAAAAAATTCACAGTAGGATAAACATTCCCAGTGCGGCAAAACATTCCCAGTGGGATATATCATTCCCAGTGGGATAAACAATCCCAGTGCGACAAAACATTCCCAGTGGGATAAACATTCCCAGTGGGATAATTATTCCCAGTGTGACAAAACATTCCCAGTGCGATAAAACATTCCCCGTGCGACAAAATATTCCCATGCGATAAAACTTTCCCAGTGGGATAATACATTCCTAGTGCATATGAACATTCCCAGTGGAATAAAACATTCCCAGTGCAATAAAACATTCCCAGTGGGACAAAACATTCCCAGTGCGATAAAACATTCCCAATGCGATAAAACATTCCCAGTGGGCCAAAACATTCCCAGTGCGATAAAACATTCCCACTGCGACAAAATATTCCCATGCGATAAAACATTGCCAGTGGGATAATACATTCCCAGTGCGTATGAACATTCCCAGTGGGACAAAACATTCCCAGTGGAATAAAACATTCCTAGTGTGACAAAACATTCCCAGCGGGATAAAACAATCTTAGTGGGATAAAAATTTCCAGTATGATAAACATTCTCAGTGTGAAAAAACATTCCCAGTGTGACAAAATATTCCCAGTGCGACAAAACATTCCGAGTGGGATAAACATTCCCAGTGCGACAAAACATTCACAGTGGGATAAACATTCCCAGTGCGGCAAAACATTCCCAGTGGGACATATCATTCCCAGTGGGATAAACAATCCCAGTGCGACAAAACATTCCCAGTGGGATAAACATTCCCAGTGGGATAAATATTCCCAGTGTGACAAAACATTCCCAGTGCGACAAAACATTCCCGGTGCGATAAACATTCCCAGTGCGATAAAACATTCCCCCTGCGACAAAACATCCCCAGTGGGATAAACATTCCCAGTGCGACAAAATATTCCCAGTGGGATAAACATTCCCAGTGGGCCAAAACATTCCCAGTGCGATAAAACATTCCCAGTGTGACAAAATATTCCCAGTGCGATAAAACATTCCCAGTGGGATAATACATTCCCAGTGCGATAAAACATTCCCAGTGGGATAAACATTCCCAGTGCGATAAAACATTCCCATTGGGATAAAACATTCCCAGTGCGATAAAACGTAAAACATTCTCAGTGGGATAAAAGATTCCCAGTGCGATAAATCTTTCCCAGTGCAGTAAAACATTCCCAGTGCGTTAAAACATTCCCAGTGGAACAAAACTTTCCCAGTGGGATAAAACATTTCCAGTGCGACAAAATATTCCCAGTGGGATAAACATTCCCAGTGGAATAAAACATTCCCAGTGTGGTAAAACATTCCCAGTGCGACAAAACATTCCCAGTGCGATAAACATTCCCAGTGCGATAAAACATTCCCATTGGGATAAAACATTCCCAGTGCGATAAAACGTAAAACATTCTCAGTGGGATAAAAGATTCCCAGTGCGATAAAACATTCCCATTGGGATAAAACATTCCCAGTGCGATAAAACGTAAAACATTCTCAGTGGGATAAAAGATTCCCAGTGCGATAAATCTTTCCCAGTGCAGTAAAACATTCCCAGTGCGTTAAAACATTCCCAGTGGAACAAAACTTTCCCAGTGGGATAAAACATTTCCAGTGCGACAAAATATTCCCAGTGGGATAAACATTCCCAGTGGAATAAAACATTCCCAGTGTGGTAAAACATTCCCAGTGCGACAAAACATTCCCAGTGCGATAAACATTCCCAGTGCAGTAAAACATTCCCAGTGCGATAAAACTTTCCCAGTGCAATAAAACATTCCCAGTGCGTTAAAACATTCCCAGTGGAACAAAACATTCCCAGTGGGATAAAACATTTCCAGTGCGATAAAACATTCCCAGTGGGACAAAAGATCCCAAATGGGACAAAACATTCCCCGTGGGTCAAAACATTCCCAGTGCAATAAAACATTCCCAGTGGGATAAACATTTCCAGTGCGATAAAACATTCCCATTGTGATAAAATGTTCCCAGTGTGAAAAAAACATTCCCTGTGCGATAAAACATTCCCAGTGCGATAAAACGTTCACAGTGCGATAAAACATTCCCAGTGCGATAAAACGTTCCCAGTGCGATGAAACATTCCCTGTGCGATAAAACATTCCCATTGCGATAAAATGTTCCCAGTGTGAAAAAAACATTCCCTGTGCGATAAAACATTCCCTGTGGGATAAAACATTCCTAGTGCGATAAAACGTAAAACATTCCCAGTGGGATAAAACATTCCCAGTGCGATAAAACTTTCCCAGTGCGTTAAAACATTCCCAGTGGAATAAAACATTCCCAGTGTGGTAAAACATTCCCAGTGGGACAAAACATCCCCAGTGCGATAAAACATTCCCAGTAGAGAAAACATTCCCAGTGGGATAAAACATTCCAAGTGCGATAAAACATTCCCAGTGCGATAAAACATTCTCAGTGGAATTAACATTCTCAGTGCGATAAAACATTCCCAGTGCAATAAAACATTCCCTGTGGAACAAAACATTCCCAGTGGGATAAAAGATTCCCAGTGCGACAAAACATTCCCAGCGGGATAAATCATTCCCAGTGCGACAAAACATTTCCACTGCGATAAAACATTCTCAGTGCGACAAAACTTTCCCAGTGGGATAAAACATTCCCAGTGTGATAAACATTCCCAGTGCGACAAAACATTCCCAGTGCGAAAAAACATTCCCAATGCGACAAATTATTTCCAGTGGGATATACATTCGCAGTGCGACAAAACATTCCCAGTGCGATAAAACATTCCAAGTGGGATAAAATATTCCCAGTGCGACAAAACATTCCCAGCCGGATAAAACATTCCCAGTGGGACAAAATATTCCCAATGCGACAAAACATTTCCAGTGGGACAGAATATTCCCAGTGCGATAAAACATTCCCAGTGCGACAAAACATTCCCAGTACGATAAAACATTCCCTGTGGGACAGAATATTCCCAGTGCGATAAAACATTCCCAGTGCGACAAAACATTCCCAGTATGATAAAACATTCCCGGTGGGATAAAACATTCCCAGTGGGACAAAATATTCGCAGTGGGATAAAACATTCCGAGTGTGACAAAAAATTCCCAGTGGAATACAGCATTTCCAGAGGGAAATACATTCGCAGTGCGATAAAACATAATTAGTAGGATAAACATTCCCAGTGCGACAAAACATTCCCAGTGGGATAAAACATTCCAAGTGCGATAAAACATTCCCAGTAGTATAAAACATTACCAGTGGGATAAACATTCCCAATGCGATAAAAAAATTCCCAGTGGGATAATACATTGCCAGTGCGTATACACATTCCCACTGGGATAAAACGTTCCCAGTGGGACAAAACATTCCCAGTGGGATAAATATTCCCAGTGGGACAAAACATTCCCAGTGCGATAAAACATTCCCAGTGGGATAAACATTCCCAGTGGGACAAAACATTCCCAGTGCGATAAAACATTCCCAGTGGGATAAACATTCCCAGTGGAACAAAACATTCCCAGTGCGATTAAAAATTCCCAGTGGGATAAACATTCCCAGTGGGCCAAAACATTCCCAGTGCGATAAAACATTCCCAGTGGGATAATACATTCCCAGTGCGTATGAACATTCCCAGTGGGATAAAACATTCCCAGTGCAATAAAACATTCCCAGTGGGACAAAACATTCCCAGTGCGATAAAACATTCCCAGTGCGATAAAACATTCCCAGTGGGATAATACATTCCCAGTGCGTATGAACATTCCCAGTGGGACAAAACATTCCCAGTGCAATAAAACATTTCCAGTGGGACAAATCATTCCCAGTGCGATAAAACATTCCCAATGCGATAAAACATCCCCAGTGGGCCAAAACATTCCCAGTGCGATAAAACATTCCCAGTGGGACAAAACATTCCCAGTGCAATAAAACATTCCCAGTGGGACAAAACATTCCCAGTGCGATAAAACATTCCCAGTGCGATAAAACATTCCCAGTGGGATAATACATTCCCAGTGCGTATGAACATTCCCAGTGGGACAAAACATTCCCAGTGCAATAAAACATTCCCAGTGGGACAAAACATTCCCAGTGCGATAAAACATTCCCAATGCGATAAAACATTCCCAGTGGGCCAAAACATTCCCAGTGCGATAAAACATTCCCAGTGGGACAAAACATTCCCAGTGCAATAAAACATTCCCAGTGGGACAAAACATTCCCAGTGCGATAAAACATTCCCAATGCGATAAAACATTCCCAGTGGGCCAAAACATTCCCAGTGCGATAAAACATTCCCAGTGCGACAAAATATTCCCATGCGATAAAACATTCCCAGTGGGATAATACATTCCTACTGCATATGAACATTCCCAGTGGGATAAAACATTCCCAGTGCAATAAAACATTCCCAGTGGGACAAAACATTCCCAGTGCGATAAAACATTCCCAATGCGATAAAACACTCCCAGTGGGACAAAACATTCCCAGTGCGATAAAACATTCCCACTGCGACAAAATATTCCCATGCGATAAAACATTCCCAGTGGGATAATACATTCCCAGTGCGTATGAACATTCCCAGTGGGACAAAACATTCCCAGTGGAATAAAACATTCCCAGTGTGACAAAACATTCCCAGCGGGATAAAACAATCTCAGTGGGATAAAAATTTCCAGTGTGACAAACATTCCCAGTGCGATAAAACATTCCCAGTGTGATAAAACATTCCCAGTGTGACAAAACATTCCCAGTGCGACAAAACATTCCGAGTGGGATAAACATTCCCAGTGCGACAAAACATTCACAGTGGGATAAACATTCCCAGTGCGGCAAAACATTCCCATTGGGACATATCATTCCCAGTGGGATAAACATTCCCAGTGCGACGAACATTCCCAGTGGGATAAACATTCCCAGTGGGATAAATATTCCCAGTGTGACAAAACATTCCCAGTGCGATAAACATTCCCAGTGCGATAAAACATTCCCTTTGCGACAAAACATCCCCAGTGGGATAAACATTCCCAGTGCGACAAAATATTCCCAGTGGGATAAACATTCCCAGTGGGCCAAAACATTCCCAGTGCGATAAAACATTCCCAGTGTGACAAAATATTCCCAGTGCGATAAAACATTGCCAGTGGGATAATACATTCCCAGTGCGATAAAACATTCCCAGTGGGATAAACATTCCCAGTGCGATAAAACATTCCCAGTGGGATAAAACGTCCTCAGTGCGATAAAACATTCCTATTGGGATAAAACATTCCCAGTGCGATAAAACGTAAAACATTCTCAGTGGGATAAAAGATTCCCAGTGCGATAAAACTTTCCCAGTGCAATAAAACATTCCCAGTGCCTTAAAACATTCCCAGTGGAACAAATCATTCCCAGTGGGATAAAACATTCCCAGTGCGACAAAACATTCCCAGTGGAATAAAACATTCCCAGTGCGACAAAACACTCCCAGTGGGATAAACATTCGCAGAGGGATCAAACATTCCCAGTGTGATAAAACATTCCCAGTGCGATAAAACTTTCCCAGTGCAATAAAACATTCCCAGTGCGATAAAACATTCCCAGTGGGATAATACATTCCCAGTGCGTATGAACATTCCCAGTGGGATAAAACATTCCCAGTGCAATAAAACATTCCCAGTGGGACAACACATTCCCAGTGCGATAAAACATTCCCAATGCGATAAAACATTCCCAGTGGGCCAAAACATTCCCAGTGCGATAAAACATTCCCAGTGCGACAAAATATTCCCATGCGATAAAACATTCCCAGTGGGATAATACATTCCTACTGCATATGAACATTCCCAGTGGGATAAAACATTCCCAGTGCAATAAAACATTCCCAGTGGGACAAAACATTCCCAGTGCGATAAAACATTCCCAATGCGATAAAACACTCCCAGTGGGACAAAACATTCCCAGTGCGATAAAACATTCCCACTGCGACAAAATATTCCCATGCGTTCCCAGTGGGATAATACATTCCCAGTGCGTATGAACATTCCCAGTGGGACAAAACATTCCCAGTGGAATAAAACATTCCCAGTGTGACAAAACATTCCCAGCGGGATAAAACAATCTCAGTGGGATAAAAATTTCCAGTGTGATAAACATTCCCAGTACGATAAAACATTCCCAGTGGGATAATACATTCCCAGTGCGATAAAACATTCCCAGTGGGATAAACATTCCCAGTGCGATAAAACATTCCCAGTGGGATAAAACGTCCTCAGTGCGATAAAACATTCCTATTGGGATAAAACATTCCCAGTGCGATAAAACGTAAAACATTCTCAGTGGGATAAAAGATTCCCAGTGCGATAAAACTTTCCCAGTGCAATAAAACATTCCTAGTGCCTTAAAACATTCCCAGTGGAACAAATCATTCCCAGTGGGATAAAACATTCCCAGTGCGACAAAACATTCCCAGTGGAATAAAACATTCCCAGTGCGACAAAACACTCCCAGTGGGATAAACATTCGCAGAGGGATCAAACATTCCCAGTGCGATAAAACGTAAAACATTCCCAGTGGGATAAAACATTCCCAGTGCGATAAAAATTTCCCAGTGCAATAAAACATTCCCGGTGCGTTAAACCATTCCCAGTGGAACAAAACATTCCCAGTGGGAAAAAACATTTACAGTGCGATAAAACATTCCCAGTGGGACAAAAGATTCCAAATGGGACAAAACATTCCCCGTGGGTCAAAACATTCCCAGTGCAATAAAACATTCCCAGTGGGATAAACATTTCCAGTGCAATAAAACATTCCCAGTGCGATAAAACATTCCCATTGTGATAAAATGTTCCCAGTGTGAAAAAACATTCCCTGTGCGATAAAACATTCCCAGTGCGATAAAACGTTCACAGTGCGATAAAACATTCCCAGTGCGATAAAACGTTCCCAGTGCGATAAAACATTCCCTGTGCGATAAAACATTCCCATTGCGATAAAATGTTCTCAGTGTGAAAAAAACATTCCCTGTGCGATAAAACATTCCCTGTGGGATAAAACATTCCCAGTGCGATAAAACGTAAAACATTCCCAGTGGGATAAAACATTCCCAGTGTGATAAAACTTTCCCAGTGCGTTAAAACATTCCCAGTGGAATAAAACATTCCCAGTGCGATAAAACATTCCCAGTGGGACAAAACATCCCCAGTGCGACAAAACATTCCCAGTAGAGAAAACATTCCCAGTGGGATAAAACATTCCAAGTGCGATAAAACATTACCAGTGCGATAAAACATTCTCAGTGGAATTAACATTCTCAGTGCGATAAAACATTCCCAGTGCAATAAAACATTCCCTGTGGAACAAAACATTCCCTGTGGGATAAAACATTCCCAGTGCGATAAAACGTAAAACATTCCCAGTGGGATAAAACATTCCCAGTGGGATAAAAGATTCCCAGTGCGATAAAACTTTCCCAGTGCAATAAAACATTCCCAGTGCCTTAAAACATTCCCAGTGGAACAAATCATTCCCAGTGGGATAAAACATTCCCAGTGCGACAAAACATTCCCAGTGGAATAAAACATTCCCAGTGCGACAAAACACTCCCAGTGGGATAAACATTCGCAGAGGGATCAAACATTCCCAGTGCGATAAAACGTAAAACATTCCCAGTGGGATAAAACATTCCCAGTGCGATAAAAATTTCCCAGTGCAATAAAACATTCCCGGTGCGTTAAACCATTCCCAGTGGAACAAAACATTCCCAGTGGGAAAAAACATTTACAGTGCGATAAAACATTCCCAGTGGGACAAAAGATTCCAAATGGGACAAAACATTCCCCGTGGGTCAAAACATTCCCAGTGCAATAAAACATTCCCAGTGGGATAAACATTTCCAGTGCAATAAAACATTCCCAGTGCGATAAAACATTCCCATTGTGATAAAATGTTCCCAGTGTGAAAAAACATTCCCTGTGCGATAAAACATTCCCAGTGCGATAAAACGTTCACAGTGCGATAAAACATTCCCAGTGCGATAAAACGTTCCCAGTGCGATAAAACATTCCCTGTGCGATAAAACATTCCCATTGCGATAAAATGTTCTCAGTGTGAAAAAAACATTCCCTGTGCGATAAAACATTCCCTGTGGGATAAAACATTCCCAGTGCGATAAAACGTAAAACATTCCCAGTGGGATAAAACATTCCCAGTGTGATAAAACTTTCCCAGTGCGTTAAAACATTCCCAGTAGAGAAAACATTCCCAGTGGGATAAAACATTCCAAGTGCGATAAAACATTACCAGTGCGATAAAACATTCTCAGTGGAATTAACATTCTCAGTGCGATAAAACATTCCCAGTGCAATAAAACATTCCCTGTGGAACAAAACATTCCCAGTGGGATAAAACATTCCCTGTGCGATGAAACATTCCCAGTGGGACAAAACATTCACAGTGCGATAAAACATTCCCATTGCGATAAAATGTTCCCAGTGTGAAAAAAACATTCCCTGTGCAATAAAACGTAAAACATTGCCAGTGGGATAAACATTCCTAGTGCGATACAACTTTCCCAGTGCAATAAAGCATTCCCAGTGCGGTAAAACATTCCCAGTGGAACAAAACATTCCCAGTGGGATAAAACATTCCCAGTGCGATGAAACATTCCCAGTGGGACAAAACATTCCCAGTGTGACAAAACATTCCCAGTGCGATAAAACATTCCCAGTGAGAGAAAACATTCCCAGTGGGACAAAACATTCCCAGTGCGATAAAACATTCACAGTGCGATAAAACATTCACAGTGGAATTAACATTCCCAGTGCGATAAAACATTCCCAGTGCAATAAAACATTCCCAGTGGGATACACATATCCAGTGCAATAAAACATTCCCAGTGGGAAAAAACATTCGCAGTGTGATAAAACATTCCCATTGCGATAAAACGTCCTCAGCGCGACAAAACATTAACAGGGGGATAAAACATTTCCAGTCCGATAAAACACTCCCAGTGGGATAAACATTCCCAGTGGGATAAAAAATTCCCAGTGCGATAAAACTTAAAACATTCCCAGTGGCATAAAACATTCCCAGTGTGATAAAACTTTCCTAGTGCAATAGAACATTCCCAGTATGATAAATGTTTCCCAGTGTGACAAAACATTCCCAGTGGGATAAACCATTTCCAGTGCGATAAAACATTCCCAGTGGGACAAAACATACCCAATGAAACAAAACATTCCCAGTGGGACAAAACTTTCCCAGTGCGATAACACATTCCCAGTGCGATAAAACATTCCCAGTGCAATAAAACATTCCCAGTATGATAAATGTTTCCCAGTGAGACAAAACATTCCCAGTGGGATAAAATGTTCCCAGTGTGACAAAACATTCCCAGTGGGATAAACATTTCCAGGGGATAAAACATTCCCAGTGGGATAAAACGTTTCCAGTGCGACAAAACATTCCCAGTGCGATAAAACGTGCCCAGTATGATAATAGTTTCCCAGTGGGATAGAACATTCCCAGTGGGGCAAAGCAGTCCCAGTGCAATAAAACATTTCCAGTGGGATAAAATATTCCGAGTGCGATAAAACATTCCCAGTGGGATAAAACATTCCCAGTGCAAAAAGACATTCTGAGTGCAACAAAATATTCCCAGTGCGATAAAACATTCCCACTGCGATAAATTCCTACCCAATGCGATAAAACGTTCCCAGTGGGATAAAACATTCTCAGTGTGATAAAACATTCCCAGTGCGATAAAAGTTTCCTAGTGGAATAAAACATTCCCAGTGTGATAAAAGTTTCCCAGTGCGATAAAACATTCCCAGTGTGATAAAGGTGCCCCAGTGGGATAGAACATTTCCAGTGGGATAAATCATTCTCAGTGGGATCAAACATTCGCAGTTAGATAAACATTCCCAGTGCGACAAAACATTCCCAGTGGAATAAAACATTCCCAGTGCAATAAAACGTTCTCAGTGCGACAAAACATTCCCAGTGGGATAAAACATTCCCAGTGCGATAAAACATTCCCAGTGCGACAAAACATTCCCGGTGCGATAAAACATTCCCAGTGCGACAAAACATTCCCAGTGTGATAAAACATTCCCAGTGCGATAAAACTTTCCCAGTGCAATAAAACATTCCCAGTGCGATAAAACATTCCCAGTGGGATAATACATTCCCAGTGCGTATGAACATTCCCAGTGGGATAAAACATTCCCAGTGCAATAAAACATTCCCAGTGGGACAAAACATTCCCAGTGCGATAAAACATTCCCAATGCGATAAAACATTCCCAGTGGGCCAAAACATTCCCAGTGCGATAAAACATTCCCAGTGCGACAAAATATTCCCATGCGATAAAACATTCCCAGTGGGATAATACATTCCTACTGCATATGAACATTCCCAGTGGGATAAAACATTCCCAGTGCAATAAAACATTCCCAGTGGGACAAAACATTCCCAGTGTGATAAAACATTCCCAATGCGATAAAACACTCCCAGTGGGACAAAACATTCCCAGTGCGATAAAACATTCCCACTGCGACAAAATATTCCCATGCGATAAAACATTCCCAGTGGGATAATACATTCCCAGTGCGTATGAACATTCCCAGTGGGACAAAACATTCCCAGTGGAATAAAACATTCCCAGTGTGACAAAACATTCCCAGCGGGATAAAACAATCTCAGTGGGATAAAAATTTCCAGTGTGATAAACATTCCCAGTACGATAAAACATTCCCAGTGGGATAATACATTCCCAGTGCGATAAAACATTCCCAGTGGGATAAACATTCCCAGTGCGATAAAACATTCCCAGTGGGATAAAACGTCCTCAGTGCGATAAAACATTCCTATTGGGATAAAACATTCCCAGTGCGATAAAACGTAAAACATTCTCAGTGGGATAAAAGATTCCCAGTGCGATAAAACTTTCCCAGTGCAATAAAACATTCCCAGTGCCTTAAAACATTCCCAGTGGAACAAATCATTCCCAGTGGGATAAAACATTCCCAGTGCGACAAAACATTCCCAGTGGAATAAAACATTCCCAGTGCGACAAAACATTCCCAGTGCGATAAAACATTCCCACTGCGACAAAATATTCCCATGCGATAAAACATTCCCAGTGGGATAATACATTCCCAGTGCGTATGAACATTCCCAGTGGGACAAAACATTCCCAGTGGAATAAAACATTCCCAGTGTGACAAAACATTCCCAGCGGGATAAAACAATCTCAGTGGGATAAAAATTTCCAGTGTGATAAACATTCCCAGTACGATAAAACATTCCCAGTGGGATAATACATTCCCAGTGCGATAAAACATTCCCAGTGGGATAAACATTCCCAGTGCGATAAAACATTCCCAGTGGGATAAAACGTCCTCAGTGCGATAAAACATTCCTATTGGGATAAAACATTCCCAGTGCGATAAAACGTAAAACATTCTCAGTGGGATAAAAGATTCCCAGTGCGATAAAACTTTCCCAGTGCAATAAAACATTCCCAGTGCCTTAAAACATTCCCAGTGGAACAAATCATTCCCAGTGGGATAAAACATTCCCAGTGCGACAAAACATTCCCAGTGGAATAAAACATTCCCAGTGCGACAAAACACTCCCAGTGGGATAAACATTCGCAGAGGGATCAAACATTCCCAGTGCGATAAAACGTAAAACATTCCCAGTGGGATAAAACATTCCCAGTGCGATAAAAATTTCCCAGTGCAATAAAACATTCCCGGTGCGTTAAACCATTCCCAGTGGAACAAAACATTCCCAGTGGGATAAAACATTTCCTGTGCGATAAAACATTCCCAGTGGGACAAAAGATTCCAAATGGGACAAAACATTCCCCGTGGGTCAAAACATTCCCAGTGCAATAAAACATTCCCAGTGTGATAAACATTTCCAGTGCAATAAAACATTCCCAGTGCGATAAAACATTCCCATTGTGATAAAATGTTCCCAGTGTGAAAAAACATTCCCTGTGCGATAAAACATTCCCAGTGCGATAAAACGTTCACAGTGCGATAACACATTCCCAGTGCGATAAAACGTTCCCAGTGCGATAAAACATTCCCTGTGCGATAAAACATTCCCATTGCGATAAAATGTTCTCAGTGTGAAAAAAACATTCCCTGTGCGATAAAACATTCCCTGTGGGATAAAACATTCCCAGTGCGATAAAACGTAAAACATTCCCAGTGGGATAAAACATTCCCAGTGTGATAAAACTTTCCCAGTGCGTTAAAACATTCCCAGTGGAATAAAACATTCCCAGTGCGATAAAACATTCCCAGTGGGACAAAACATCCCCAGTGCGACAAAACATTCCCAGTAGAGAAAACATTCCCAGTGGGATAAAACATTCCAAGTGCGATAAAACATTACCAGTGCGATAAAACATTCTCAGTGGAATTAACATTCTCAGTGCGATAAAACATTCCCAGTGCAATAAAACATTCCCTGTGGAACAAAACATTCCCAGTGGGATAAAACATTCCAAGTGCGATAAAACATTACCAGTGCGATAAAACATTCTCAGTGGAATTAACATTCTCAGTGCGATAAAACATTCCCAGTGCAATAAAACATTCCCTGTGGAACAAAACATTCCCAGTGGGATAAAACATCCCCTGTGCGATGAAACATTCCCAGTGGGACAAAACATTCACAGTGCGATAAAACATTCCCATTGCGATAAAATGTTCCCAGTGTGAAAAAACATTCCCTGTGCAATAAAACGTAAAACATTGCCAGTGGGATAAACATTCCTAGTGCGATACAACTTTCCCAGTGCAATAAAGCATTCCCAGTATGATAAATGTTTCCCAGTGTGACAAAACATTCCCAGTGGGATAAACCATTTCCAGTGCGATAAAACATTCCCAGTGGGACAAAACATACCCAATGAAACAAAACATTCCCAGTGGGACAAAACTTTCCCAGTGCGATAACACATTCCCAGTGCGATAAAACATTCCCAGTGCAATAAAACATTCCCAGTATGATAAATGTTTCCCAGTGAGACAAAACATTCCCAGTGGGATAAAACGTTCCCAGTGTGACAAAACATTCCTAGTGGGATAAACATTTCCAGGGGATAAAACATTCCCAGTGGGATAAAACGTTTCCAGTGCGACAAAACATTCCCAGTGCGATAAAACGTTCCCAGTATGATAATAGTTTCCCAGTGGGATAGAACATTCCCAGTGGGGCAAAGCAGTCCCAGTGCAATAAAACATTTCCAGTGGGATAAAACATTCCCAGTGCGATAAAACATTCCCAGTGGGATAAAACATTCCCAGTGCAAAAAGACATTCTCAGTGCAACAAAATATTCCCAGTGCGATAAAACATTCCCACTGCGATAAAACCTTCCCAATGCGATAAAACGTTCCCAGTGGGATAAAACATTCTCAGTGTGATAAAACATTCCCAGTGCGATAAAACATTCTCAGTGGAATTAACATTCTCAGTGCGATAAAACATTCCCAGTGCAATAAAACATTCCCAGTGGAACAAAACATCGCAGTGGGATAAAATATTCCCAGTGCGATGAAACATTCCCAGTGGGACAAAACATTCACAGTGCGATAAAACATTCCCATTGCGATAAAATGTTCCCGGTGTGAAAACAAATCCTCTGTGCGATAAAACGTAAAACATTGCCAGTGGGATAAACATTCCTGGTGCGATACAACTTTCCCAGTGCAATAAAACATTTGCAGTGCGGTAACACATTCCCAGTGGAACAAAACATTCCCAGTGGGATAAAACATTCCCAGTGCGATGAAAAATTCCCAGTGGGACAAAACATTCCCAATGGGACAAAACATTCCCAGTGCGATAAAACATTCCCAGTGGGAGAAAACATTCCCAGTGGGATAAAACATTCCCAGTGCGATGAAACATTCCCAGTGGAATTAACATTCCCAGTGCAATAAAACATTCCCAGTGCAATAAAACATTCCCAGTGGGATAAACATTTCCAGTGCAATAAAACAGTCCCAGTGGGATAAAACATTCGCAGTGCGATAAAACATTCCCATTGCGATAAAACGTCCTCAGTGCGACAAAACATTAACAGTGGGATAAAACATTTCCAGTGCGATAAAACACTCCCAGTGGGATAAACATTCCCAGTGGGATAAAACATTCCCAGTGCGATAAAACGTAAAACATCCCCAGTGGGATAAAACATTCCCAGTGTGATAAAACGTTCCCAGTGCAATAAAACATTCCCAGTGCGTTAAAACATTCCCAGTGGAACAAAACATTCCCAGTGGGATAAAACATTTCCAGTGCGATAAAACATTCCCAGTGGGACAAAACATACCCAATGGAACAAAACATTCCCAGTGGGACAAAACTTTCCCAGTGCGATAACACATTCCCAGCGAGAGAAAACATTCCCAGTGGAATTAACATTCCCAGTTCGATAAAACATTCCCAGTGCAATAAAACATACCCAGTATGATAAAAGTTTCCCAGTGAGACAAAACATTCCCAGTGGGATAAAACATTCCCAGTGTGACAAAACATTCCCAGTGGGATAAACATTTCCAGTGGGATAAAACATTCCCAGTGGGATAAAACGTTCCCAGTGCGACAAAACATTCCCAGTGCGACACAACGTTCCCAGTATGAAAATAGTTTCCCAGTGGGATAGAACATTCCCAGTGGGACAAAGCAGTCCCAGTGCAATAAAACATTTCCAGTGGGATAAAACATTCCCAGTGCGATAAAACATTCCCAGTGGGATAAAACATTCCCAGTGCAATAAGACATTCTCAGTGCAACAAAACATTCCCAGTGCGATAAAACATTCCCACTGCGATAAATTCCTACCCAATGCGATAAAACGTTCCCAGTGGGATAAAACATTCTCAGTGTGATAACACATTCCCAGTGCGATAAAAGTTTCCTAGTGGAATAAAACATTCCCAGTGTGATAAAAGTTTCCGAGTGCGATAAAACATTCCCAGTGTGATAAAGGTGCCCCAGTGGGATAGAACATTTCCAGTGGGATAAATCATTATCAGTGGGATCAAACATTCGCAGTTAGATAAACATTCCCAGTGCGACAAAACATTCCCAGTGCGATAAAACGTTCCCAGTGCGATAAAACATTCCCTGTGCGATAAAACATTCCCATTGCGATAAAATGTTCTCAGTGTGAAAAAAACATTCCCTGTGCGATAAAACATTCCCTGTGGGATAAAACATTCCCAGTGCGATAAAACGTAAAACATTCCCAGTGGGATAAAACATTCCCAGTGTGATAAAACTTTCCCAGTGCGTTAAAACATTCCCAGTGGAATAAAACATTCCCAGTGCGATAAAACATTCCCAGTGGGACAAAACATCCCCAGTGCGACAAAACATTCCCAGTAGAGAAAACATTCCCAGTGGGATAAAACATTCCAAGTGCGATAAAACATTACCAGTGCGATAAAACATTCTCAGTGGAATTAACATTCTCAGTGCGATAAAACATTCCCAGTGCAATAAAACATTCCCTGTGGAACAAAACATTCCCAGTGGGATAAAACATTCCCTGTGCGATGAAACATTCCCAGTGGGACAAAACATTCACAGTGCGATAAAACATTCCCATTGCGATAAAATGTTCCCAGTGTGAAAAAAACATTCCCTGTGCAATAAAACGTAAAACATTGCCAGTGGGATAAACATTCCCAGTGCAATAAAGCATTCCCAGTGCGGTAAAACATTCCCAGTGGAACAAAACATTCCCAGTGGGATAAAACATTCCCAGTGCGATGAAACATTCCCAGTGGGACAAAACATTCCCAGTGTGACAAAACATTCCAATGCGATAAAACATTCCCAGTGAGAGAAAACATTCCCAGTGGGACAAAACATTCCCAGTGCGATAAAACATTCACAGTGCGATAAAACATTCACAGTGGAATTAACATTCCCAGTGCGATAAAACATTCCCAGTGCAATAAAACATTCCCAGTGGGATACACATATCCAGTGCAATAAAACATTCCCAGTGGGATAAAACATTCGCAGTGTGATAAAACATTCCCATTGCGATAAAACGTCCTCAGCGCGACAAAACATTAACAGGGGGATAAAACATTTCCAGTCCGATAAAACACTCCCAGTGGGATAAACATTCCCAGTGGGATAAAAAATTCCCAGTGCGATAAAACTTAAAACATTCCCAGTGGCATAAAACATTCCCAGTGTGATAAAACTTTCCTAGTGCAATAGAACATTCCCAGTATGATAAATGTTTCCCAGTGTGACAAAACATTCCCAGTGGGATAAACCATTTCCAGTGCGATAAAACATTCCCAGTGGGACAAAACATACCCAATGAAACAAAACATTCCCAGTGGGACAAAACTTTCCCAGTGCGATAACACATTCCCAGTGCGATAAAACATTCCCAGTGCAATAAATCATTCCCAGTATGATAAATGTTTCCCAGTGAGACAAAACATTCCCAGTGGGATAAAACGTTCCCAGTGTGACAAAACATTCCCAGTGGGATAAACATTTCCAGGGGATAAAACATTCCCAGTGGGATAAAACGTTTCCAGTGCGACAAAACATTCCCAGTGCAATAAAACGTTCCCAGTATGATAATAGTTTCCCAGTGGGATAGAACATTCCCAGTGGGGCAAAGCAGTCCCAGTGCAATAAAACATTTCCAGTGGGATAAAACATTCTAGTGCGATAAAACATTCCCAGTGGGATAAAACATTCCCAGTGCAAAAAGACATTCTCAGTGCAACAAAATATTCCCAGTGCGATAAATCATTCCCACTGCGATAAAACCTTCCCAATGCGATAAAACGTTCCCAGTGGGATAAAACATTCTCAGTGTGATAAAACATTCCCAGTGCGATAAAACATTCTCAGTGGAATTAACATTCTCAGTGCGATAAAACATTCCCAGTGCAATAAAACATTCCCAGTGGAACAAAACCTCCCAGTGGGATAAAATATTCCCAGTGCGATGAAACATTCCCAGTGGGACAAAACATTCACAGTGCGATAAAACATTCCCATTGCGATAAAATGTTCCCGGTATGAAAAAAAATCCCCTGTGCGATAAAACGTAAAACATTGCCAGTGGGATAAACATTCCTGGTGCGATACAACTTTCCCAGTGCAATAAAACATTTGCAGTGCGGTAACACATTCCCAGTGGAACAAAACATTCCCAGTGGGATAAAACATTCCCAGTGCGCTGAAAAATTCCCAGTGGGACAAAACATTCCCAATGGGACAAAACATTCCCAGTGCGATAAAACATTCCCAGTGGGAGAAAACATTCCCAGTGGGATAAAACATTCCCAGTGCGATGAAACATTCCCAGTGGAATTAACATTCCCAGTGCAATAAAACATTCCCAGTGCAATAAAACATTCCCAGTGGGATAAACATTTCCAGTGCAATAAAATAGTCCCAGTGGGATAAAACATTCGCAGTGCGATAAAACATTCCCATTGCGATAAAACGTCCTCAGTGCGACAAAACATTAACAGTGGGATAAAACATTTCCAGTGCGATAAAACACTCCCAGTGGGATAAACATTCCCAGTGGGATAAAACATTCCCAGTGCGATAAAACGTAAAACATCCCCAGTGGGATAAAACATTCCCAGTGTGATAAAACTTTCCCAGTGCAATAAAACATTCCCAGTGCGTTAAAACATTCCCAGTGGAACAAAACATTCCCAGTGGGATAAAACATTTCCAGTGCGATAAAACATTCCCAGTGGGACAAAACATACCCAATGGAACAAAACATTCCCAATGGGACAAAACTTTCCCAGTGCGATAACACATTCCCAGCGAGAGAAAACATTCCCAGTCGAATTAACATTCCCAGTTCGATAAAACATTCCCAGTGCAATAAAACATTCCCAGTATGATAAAAGTTTCCTAGTAAGACAAAACATTCAAAGTGGGATAAAACATTCCCAGTGTGACAAAACATTCCCAGTGGGATAAACATTTCCAGTGGGATAAAACATTCCCAGTGGGATAAAACGTTCCCAGTGCGACAAAACATTCCCAGTGCGACACAACGTTCCCAGTATGAAAATAGTTTCCCAGTGGGATAGAACATTCCCAGTGGGACAAAGCAGTCCCAGTGCAATAAAACATTTCCAGTGGGATAAAACATTCCCAGTGCGATAAAACATTCCCAGTGGGATAAAACATTCCCAGTGCAATAAGACATTCTCAGTGCAACAAAACATTCCCAGTGCGATAAAACATTCCCACTGCGATAAATTCCTACCCAATGCGATAAAACGTTCCCAGTGGGATAAAACATTCTCAGTGTGATAACACATTCCCAGTGCGATAAAAGTTTCCTAGTGGAATAAAACATTCCCAGTGTGATAAAAGTTTCCGAGTGCGATAAAACATTCCCAGTGTGATAAAGGTGCCCCAGTGGGATAGAACATTTCCAGTGGGATAAATCATTATCAGTGGGATCAAACATTCGCAGTTAGATAAACATTCCCAGTGCGACAAAACATTCCCAGTGCGATAAAACGTTCCCAGTGCGATAAAACATTCCCTGTGCGATAAAACATTCCCATTGCGATAAAATGTTCTCAGTGTGAAAAAAACATTCCCTGTGCGATAAAACATTCCCTGTGGGATAAAACATTCCCAGTGCGATAAAACGTAAAACATTCCCAGTGGGATAAAACATTCCCAGTGTGATAAAACTTTCCCAGTGCGTTAAAACATTCCCAGTGGAATAAAACATTCCCAGTGCGATAAAACATTCCCAGTGGGACAAAACATCCCCAGTGCGACAAAACATTCCCAGTAGAGAAAACATTCCCAGTGGGATAAAACATTCCAAGTGCGATAAAACATTACCAGTGCGATAAAACATTCTCAGTGGAATTAACATTCTCAGTGCGATAAAACATTCCCAGTGCAATAAAACATTCCCTGTGGAACAAAACATTCCCAGTGGGATAAAACATTCCCTGTGCGATGAAACATTCCCAGTGGGACAAAACATTCACAGTGCGATAAAACATTCCCATTGCGATAAAATGTTCCCAGTGTGAAAAAAACATTCCCTGTGCAATAAAACGTAAAACATTGCCAGTGGGATAAACATTCCTAGTGCGATACAACTTTCCCAGTGCAATAAAGCATTCCCAGTGCGGTAAAACATTCCCAGTGGAACAAAACATTCCCAGTGGGATAAAACATTCCCAGTGCGATGAAACATTCCCAGTGGGACAAAACATTCCCAGTGTGACAAAACATTCCCAGTGCGATAAAACATTCCCAGTGAGAGAAAACATTCCCAGTGGGACAAAACATTCCCAGTGCGATAAAACATTCACAGTGCGATAAAACATTCAC
Organism: Pristiophorus japonicus; assembly: GCF_044704955.1. NCBI lineage: Eukaryota > Metazoa > Chordata > Chondrichthyes > Pristiophoridae > Pristiophorus > Pristiophorus japonicus. The sequence continues at coordinate 17,616,055 of NC_092010.1, forward strand.
AGTGGAATTAACATTCCCAGTGCGATAAAAAAACATTCCCAGTGCAATAAAACATTCCCAGTGGGATACACATATCCAGTGCAATAAAACATTCCCAGTGGGAAAAAACATTCGCAGTGTGATAAAACATTCCCATTGCGATAAAACGTCCTCAGCGCGACAAAACATTAACAGGGGGATAAAACATTTCCAGTCCGATAAAACACTCCCAGTGGGATAAACATTCCCAGTGGGATAAAAAATTCCCAGTGCGATAAAACTTAAAACATTCCCAGTGGCATAAAACATTCCCAGTGTGATAAAACTTTCCTAGTGCAATAGAACATTCCCAGTATGATAAATGTTTCCCAGTGTGACAAAACATTCCCAGTGGGATAAACCATTTCCAGTGCGATAAAACATTCCCAGTGGGACAAAACATACCCAATGAAACAAAACATTCCCAGTGGGACAAAACTTTCCCAGTGCGATAACACATTCCCAGTGCGATAAAACATTCCCAGTGCAATAAAACATTCCCAGTATGATAAATGTTTCCCAGTGAGACAAAACATTCCCAGTGGGATAAAATGTTCCCAGTGTGACAAAACATTCCCAGTGGGATAAACATTTCCAGGGGATAAAACATTCCCAGTGGGATAAAACGTTTCCAGTGCGACAAAACATTCCCAGTGCGATAAAACGTGCCCAGTATGATAATAGTTTCCCAGTGGGATAGAACATTCCCAGTGGGGCAAAGCAGTCCCAGTGCAATAAAACATTTCCAGTGGGATAAAATATTCCGAGTGCGATAAAACATTCCCAGTGGGATAAAACATTCCCAGTGCAAAAAGACATTCTGAGTGCAACAAAATATTCCCAGTGCGATAAAACATTCCCACTGCGATAAATTCCTACCCAATGCGATAAAACGTTCCCAGTGGGATAAAACATTCTCAGTGTGATAAAACATTCCCAGTGCGATAAAAGTTTCCTAGTGGAATAAAACATTCCCAGTGTGATAAAAGTTTCCCAGTGCGATAAAACATTCCCAGTGTGATAAAGGTGCCCCAGTGGGATAGAACATTTCCAGTGGGATAAATCATTCTCAGTGGGATCAAACATTCGCAGTTAGATAAACATTCCCAGTGCGACAAAACATTCCCAGTGGAATAAAACATTCCCAGTGCAATAAAACGTTCTCAGTGCGACAAAACATTCCCAGTGGGATAAAACATTCCCAGTGCGATAAAACATTCCCAGTGCGACAAAACATTCCCGGTGCGATAAAACATTCCCAGTGCGACAAAACATTCCCAGTGTGATAAAACATTCCCAGTGCGATAAAACTTTCCCAGTGCAATAAAACATTCCCAGTGCGATAAAACATTCCCAGTGGGATAATACATTCCCAGTGCGTATGAACATTCCCAGTGGGATAAAACATTCCCAGTGCAATAAAACATTCCCAGTGGGACAAAACATTCCCAGTGCGATAAAACATTCCCAATGCGATAAAACATTCCCAGTGGGCCAAAACATTCCCAGTGCGATAAAACATTCCCAGTGCGACAAAATATTCCCATGCGATAAAACATTCCCAGTGGGATAATACATTCCTACTGCATATGAACATTCCCAGTGGGATAAAACATTCCCAGTGCAATAAAACATTCCCAGTGGGACAAAACATTCCCAGTGTGATAAAACATTCCCAATGCGATAAAACACTCCCAGTGGGACAAAACATTCCCAGTGCGATAAAACATTCCCACTGCGACAAAATATTCCCATGCGATAAAACATTCCCAGTGGGATAATACATTCCCAGTGCGTATGAACATTCCCAGTGGGACAAAACATTCCCAGTGGAATAAAACATTCCCAGTGTGACAAAACATTCCCAGCGGGATAAAACAATCTCAGTGGGATAAAAATTTCCAGTGTGATAAACATTCCCAGTACGATAAAACATTCCCAGTGGGATAATACATTCCCAGTGCGATAAAACATTCCCAGTGGGATAAACATTCCCAGTGCGATAAAACATTCCCAGTGGGATAAAACGTCCTCAGTGCGATAAAACATTCCTATTGGGATAAAACATTCCCAGTGCGATAAAACGTAAAACATTCTCAGTGGGATAAAAGATTCCCAGTGCGATAAAACTTTCCCAGTGCAATAAAACATTCCCAGTGCCTTAAAACATTCCCAGTGGAACAAATCATTCCCAGTGGGATAAAACATTCCCAGTGCGACAAAACATTCCCAGTGGAATAAAACATTCCCAGTGCGACAAAACACTCCCAGTGGGATAAACATTCGCAGAGGGATCAAACATTCCCAGTGCGATAAAACGTAAAACATTCCCAGTGGGATAAAACATTCCCAGTGCGATAAAAATTTCCCAGTGCAATAAAACATTCCCGGTGCGTTAAACCATTCCCAGTGGAACAAAACATTCCCAGTGGGATAAAACATTTCCTGTGCGATAAAACATTCCCAGTGGGACAAAAGATTCCAAATGGGACAAAACATTCCCCGTGGGTCAAAACATTCCCAGTGCAATAAAACATTCCCAGTGTGATAAACATTTCCAGTGCAATAAAACATTCCCAGTGCGATAAAACATTCCCATTGTGATAAAATGTTCCCAGTGTGAAAAAACATTCCCTGTGCGATAAAACATTCCCAGTGCGATAAAACGTTCACAGTGCGATAACACATTCCCAGTGCGATAAAACGTTCCCAGTGCGATAAAACATTCCCTGTGCGATAAAACATTCCCATTGCGATAAAATGTTCTCAGTGTGAAAAAAACATTCCCTGTGCGATAAAACATTCCCTGTGGGATAAAACATTCCCAGTGCGATAAAACGTAAAACATTCCCAGTGGGATAAAACATTCCCAGTGTGATAAAACTTTCCCAGTGCGTTAAAACATTCCCAGTGGAATAAAACATTCCCAGTGCGATAAAACATTCCCAGTGGGACAAAACATCCCCAGTGCGACAAAACATTCCCAGTAGAGAAAACATTCCCAGTGGGATAAAACATTCCAAGTGCGATAAAACATTACCAGTGCGATAAAACATTCTCAGTGGAATTAACATTCTCAGTGCGATAAAACATTCCCAGTGCAATAAAACATTCCCTGTGGAACAAAACATTCCCAGTGGGATAAAACATTCCAAGTGCGATAAAACATTACCAGTGCGATAAAACATTCTCAGTGGAATTAACATTCTCAGTGCGATAAAACATTCCCAGTGCAATAAAACATTCCCTGTGGAACAAAACATTCCCAGTGGGATAAAACATCCCCTGTGCGATGAAACATTCCCAGTGGGACAAAACATTCACAGTGCGATAAAACATTCCCATTGCGATAAAATGTTCCCAGTGTGAAAAAACATTCCCTGTGCAATAAAACGTAAAACATTGCCAGTGGGATAAACATTCCTAGTGCGATACAACTTTCCCAGTGCAATAAAGCATTCCCAGTATGATAAATGTTTCCCAGTGTGACAAAACATTCCCAGTGGGATAAACCATTTCCAGTGCGATAAAACATTCCCAGTGGGACAAAACATACCCAATGAAACAAAACATTCCCAGTGGGACAAAACTTTCCCAGTGCGATAACACATTCCCAGTGCGATAAAACATTCCCAGTGCAATAAAACATTCCCAGTATGATAAATGTTTCCCAGTGAGACAAAACATTCCCAGTGGGATAAAACGTTCCCAGTGTGACAAAACATTCCTAGTGGGATAAACATTTCCAGGGGATAAAACATTCCCAGTGGGATAAAACGTTTCCAGTGCGACAAAACATTCCCAGTGCGATAAAACGTTCCCAGTATGATAATAGTTTCCCAGTGAGATAGAACATTCCCAGTGGGGCAAAGCAGTCCCAGTGCAATAAAACATTTCCAGTGGGATAAAACATTCCCAGTGCGATAAAACATTCCCAGTGGGATAAAACATTCCCAGTGCAAAAAGACATTCTCAGTGCAACAAAATATTCCCAGTGCGATAAAACATTCCCACTGCGATAAAACCTTCCCAATGCGATAAAACGTTCCCAGTGGGATAAAACATTCTCAGTGTGATAAAACATTCCCAGTGCGATAAAACATTCTCAGTGGAATTAACATTCTCAGTGCGATAAAACATTCCCAGTGCAATAAAACATTCCCAGTGGAACAAAACATCGCAGTGGGATAAAATATTCCCAGTGCGATGAAACATTCCCAGTGGGACAAAACATTCACAGTGCGATAAAACATTCCCATTGCGATAAAATGTTCCCGGTGTGAAAACAAATCCCCTGTGCGATAAAACGTAAAACATTGCCAGTGGGATAAACATTCCTGGTGCGATACAACTTTCCCAGTGCAATAAAACATTTGCAGTGCGGTAACACATTCCCAGTGGAACAAAACATTCCCAGTGGGATAAAACATTCCCAGTGCGATGAAAAATTCCCAGTGGGACAAAACATTCCCAATGGGACAAAACATTCCCAGTGCGATAAAACATTCCCAGTGGGAGAAAACATTCCCAGTGGGATAAAACATTCCCAGTGCGATGAAACATTCCCAGTGGAATTAACATTCCCAGTGCAATAAAACATTCCCAGTGCAATAAAACATTCCCAGTGGGATAAACATTTCCAGTGCAATAAAACAGTCCCAGTGGGATAAAACATTCGCAGTGCGATAAAACATTCCCATTGCGATAAAACGTCCTCAGTGCGACAAAACATTAACAGTGGGATAAAACATTTCCAGTGCGATAAAACACTCCCAGTGGGATAAACATTCCCAGTGGGATAAAACATTCCCAGTGCGATAAAACGTAAAACATCCCCAGTGGGATAAAACATTCCCAGTGTGATAAAACGTTCCCAGTGCAATAAAACATTCCCAGTGCGTTAAAACATTCCCAGTGGAACAAAACATTCCCAGTGGGATAAAACATTTCCAGTGCGATAAAACATTCCCAGTGGGACAAAACATACCCAATGGAACAAAACATTCCCAGTGGGACAAAACTTTCCCAGTGCGATAACACATTCCCAGCGAGAGAAAACATTCCCAGTGGAATTAACATTCCCAGTTCGATAAAACATTCCCAGTGCAATAAAACATACCCAGTATGATAAAAGTTTCCCAGTGAGACAAAACATTCCCAGTGGGATAAAACATTCCCAGTGTGACAAAACATTCCCAGTGGGATAAACATTTCCAGTGGGATAAAACATTCCCAGTGGGATAAAACGTTCCCAGTGCGACAAAACATTCCCAGTGCGACACAACGTTCCCAGTATGAAAATAGTTTCCCAGTGGGATAGAACATTCCCAGTGGGACAAAGCAGTCCCAGTGCAATAAAACATTTCCAGTGGGATAAAACATTCCCAGTGCGATAAAACATTCCCAGTGGGATAAAACATTCCCAGTGCAATAAGACATTCTCAGTGCAACAAAACATTCCCAGTGCGATAAAACATTCCCACTGCGATAAATTCCTACCCAATGCGATAAAACGTTCCCAGTGGGATAAAACATTCTCAGTGTGATAACACATTCCCAGTGCGATAAAAGTTTCCTAGTGGAATAAAACATTCCCAGTGTGATAAAAGTTTCCGAGTGCGATAAAACATTCCCAGTGTGATAAAGGTGCCCCAGTGGGATAGAACATTTCCAGTGGGATAAATCATTATCAGTGGGATCAAACATTCGCAGTTAGATAAACATTCCCAGTGCGACAAAACATTCCCAGTGCGATAAAACGTTCCCAGTGCGATAAAACATTCCCTGTGCGATAAAACATTCCCATTGCGATAAAATGTTCTCAGTGTGAAAAAAACATTCCCTGTGCGATAAAACATTCCCTGTGGGATAAAACATTCCCAGTGCGATAAAACGTAAAACATTCCCAGTGGGATAAAACATTCCCAGTGTGATAAAACTTTCCCAGTGCGTTAAAACATTCCCAGTGGAATAAAACATTCCCAGTGCGATAAAACATTCCCAGTGGGACAAAACATCCCCAGTGCGACAAAACATTCCCAGTAGAGAAAACATTCCCAGTGGGATAAAACATTCCAAGTGCGATAAAACATTACCAGTGCGATAAAACATTCTCAGTGGAATTAACATTCTCAGTGCGATAAAACATTCCCAGTGCAATAAAACATTCCCTGTGGAACAAAACATTCCCAGTGGGATAAAACATTCCCTGTGCGATGAAACATTCCCAGTGGGACAAAACATTCACAGTGCGATAAAACATTCCCATTGCGATAAAATGTTCCCAGTGTGAAAAAAACATTCCCTGTGCAATAAAACGTAAAACATTGCCAGTGGGATAAACATTCCCAGTGCAATAAAGCATTCCCAGTGCGGTAAAACATTCCCAGTGGAACAAAACATTCCCAGTGGGATAAAACATTCCCAGTGCGATGAAACATTCCCAGTGGGACAAAACATTCCCAGTGTGACAAAACATTCCAATGCGATAAAACATTCCCAGTGAGAGAAAACATTCCCAGTGGGACAAAACATTCCCAGTGCGATAAAACATTCACAGTGCGATAAAACATTCACAGTGGAATTAACATTCCCAGTGCGATAAAACATTCCCAGTGCAATAAAACATTCCCAGTGGGATACACATATCCAGTGCAATAAAACATTCCCAGTGGGATAAAACATTCGCAGTGTGATAAAACATTCCCATTGCGATAAAACGTCCTCAGCGCGACAAAACATTAACAGGGGGATAAAACATTTCCAGTCCGATAAAACACTCCCAGTGGGATAAACATTCCCAGTGGGATAAAAAATTCCCAGTGCGATAAAACTTAAAACATTCCCAGTGGCATAAAACATTCCCAGTGTGATAAAACTTTCCTAGTGCAATAGAACATTCCCAGTATGATAAATGTTTCCCAGTGTGACAAAACATTCCCAGTGGGATAAACCATTTCCAGTGCGATAAAACATTCCCAGTGGGACAAAACATACCCAATGAAACAAAACATTCCCAGTGGGACAAAACTTTCCCAGTGCGATAACACATTCCCAGTGCGATAAAACATTCCCAGTGCAATAAATCATTCCCAGTATGATAAATGTTTCCCAGTGAGACAAAACATTCCCAGTGGGATAAAACGTTCCCAGTGTGACAAAACATTCCCAGTGGGATAAACATTTCCAGGGGATAAAACATTCCCAGTGGGATAAAACGTTTCCAGTGCGACAAAACATTCCCAGTGCAATAAAACGTTCCCAGTATGATAATAGTTTCCCAGTGGGATAGAACATTCCCAGTGGGGCAAAGCAGTCCCAGTGCAATAAAACATTTCCAGTGGGATAAAACATTCCCAGTGCGATAAAACATTCCCAGTGGGATAAAACATTCCCAGTGCAAAAAGACATTCTCAGTGCAACAAAATATTCCCAGTGCGATAAAACATTCCCACTGCGATAAAACCTTCCCAATGCGATAAAACGTTCCCAGTGGGATAAAACATTCTCAGTGTGATAAAACATTCCCAGTGCGATAAAACATTCTCAGTGGAATTAACATTCTCAGTGCGATAAAACATTCCCAGTGCAATAAAACATTCCCAGTGGAACAAAACCTCCCAGTGGGATAAAATATTCCCAGTGCGATGAAACATTCCCAGTGGGACAAAACATTCACAGTGCGATAAAACATTCCCATTGCGATAAAATGTTCCCGGTATGAAAAAAAATCCCCTGTGCGATAAAACGTAAAACATTGCCAGTGGGATAAACATTCCTGGTGCGATACAACTTTCCCAGTGCAATAAAACATTTGCAGTGCGGTAACACATTCCCAGTGGAACAAAACATTCCCAGTGGGATAAAACATTCCCAGTGCGCTGAAAAATTCCCAGTGGGACAAAACATTCCCAATGGGACAAAACATTCCCAGTGCGATAAAACATTCCCAGTGGGAGAAAACATTCCCAGTGGGATAAAACATTCCCAGTGCGATGAAACATTCCCAGTGGAATTAACATTCCCAGTGCAATAAAACATTCCCAGTGCAATAAAACATTCCCAGTGGGATAAACATTTCCAGTGCAATAAAATAGTCCCAGTGGGATAAAACATTCGCAGTGCGATAAAACATTCCCATTGCGATAAAACGTCCTCAGTGCGACAAAACATTAACAGTGGGATAAAACATTTCCAGTGCGATAAAACACTCCCAGTGGGATAAACATTCCCAGTGGGATAAAACATTCCCAGTGCGATAAAACGTAAAACATCCCCAGTGGGATAAAACATTCCCAGTGTGATAAAACTTTCCCAGTGCAATAAAACATTCCCAGTGCGTTAAAACATTCCCAGTGGAACAAAACATTCCCAGTGGGATAAAACATTTCCAGTGCGATAAAACATTCCCAGTGGGACAAAACATACCCAATGGAACAAAACATTCCCAATGGGACAAAACTTTCCCAGTGCGATAACACATTCCCAGCGAGAGAAAACATTCCCAGTCGAATTAACATTCCCAGTTCGATAAAACATTCCCAGTGCAATAAAACATTCCCAGTATGATAAAAGTTTCCTAGTAAGACAAAACATTCAAAGTGGGATAAAACATTCCCAGTGTGACAAAACATTCCCAGTGGGATAAACATTTCCAGTGGGATAAAACATTCCCAGTGGGATAAAACGTTCCCAGTGCGACAAAACATTCCCAGTGCGACACAACGTTCCCAGTATGAAAATAGTTTCCCAGTGGGATAGAACATTCCCAGTGGGACAAAGCAGTCCCACTGCAATAAAACATTTCCAGTGGGATAAAACATTCCCAGTGCGATAAAACATTCCCAGTGGGATAAAACATTCCCAGTGCAATAAGACATTCTCAGTGCAACAAAACATTCCCAGTGCGATAAAACATTCCCACTGCGATAAATTCCTACCCAATGCGATAAAACGTTCCCAGTGGGATAAAACATTCTCAGTGTGATAAAATATTCCCAGTGCGATAAAAGTTTCCTAGTGGAATAAAACATTCCCAGTGTGATAAAAGTTTCCGAGTGCGATAAAACATTCCCAGTGTGATAAAGGTGCCCCAGTGGGATAGAACATTTCCAGTGGGATAAATCATTATCAGTGGGATCAAACATTCCCAGTTAGGTAAACATTCCCAGTGCGACAAAACATTCCCAGTGGAATAAAACATTCCCAGTGCAATAAAACGTTCTCAGTGCGACAAAACATTCCCAGTGGGATAAAACATTCCCAGTGTGATAAAACATTCCCAGTGCGACAAAACATTCCCGGTGCGATAAAACATTCCCAGGGCGACAAATCATTCCCAGTGTGATAAAACATTCCCAGTGCGATAAAACATTCCCAGTGTGATAAAAGTGCCCCAGTGGGATAGAACATTCCCAGTGGGATAAATCATTCTCAGTGGGATCAAACATTCCCAGTGTGACAAAACATTCCCAGTGTGATAAAACATTCCCAGCGAGATAAACATTGACAGTGCGATAAAACATTCCCAGTGCGATAAAACATTCACAGTGGGATAAAACATTCACAGTTTGATAAAACATTTCCAGTGCAATAAAACATTCCCAATGCGACAAAACATTCCCAGTGCGATGAAACATTCCCTGTGCGATGAAACATTCCCAGTGCAACAAAACATTCCCATTGGGATAAACATTCCCAGTGGGATAAAACATTCCCAGTGCGAAAAAACATTCCCTGTGCGATAAAACATACCCAGTGGGATAAAACATTCCCAGTGGGATAAACATTCCCAGTGCGACAAAACATTCCAAGTGGGATAAAACATTACCAGTGCGACAAAACACTCCCAGTGGGATAAACATTCCCAGTGGGATAAAACATCCCCAGTGCGATAAAACGTAAAACATTCCCAGTGGGTAATACATTCCCAGTGCGTTAAAACATTCCCAGTGGAACAAAACATTCGCAATAGGACAAAACATTCCCAGTGGGACAAATCATTCCCAGGACGATAAAACATTCCCAGTGAGAGAAAACATTCCCAGTGGGATAAAACATTCCCAATGTAATAAAACATTCGCAGTGCGATAATATGTTGCTAGTGCGATAAAACATTCCCAGTACGATAACACGTTCCCAGTGGGATAAAACATTCCCAGTACGATAAAACATTCACAATGCGACAAAACATTCCCAGTGGGATAAAACATTCCCAGTGCGATAAAACATTCCCAGTGTGATAAAAGTGCCCCAGTGGGATAAAACATTCCCAGTGGGATAAATCATTCTCAGTGGGATCAAACATTCCCAGTTAGGTAAACATTCCCAGTGCGACAAAACATTCCCAGTGTGATAAAAGATTCCGAGCGAGATAAATATTGCCAGTGGGATAAACCATTCCCAGTTTGAAAAAAAAATTCCCAGTGGGACAAAACATTCCCAGTGGGACAAAACATTCCCAGTGGGATGAAACATTCCTAGTGCAATAAAACATTCTCAGTAGAATTAACATTCCAAGTGCAATAAAACATTCCCAGTGCGACAAAACATGCCCAGTGCGATGAAACTTTCCCAGTGGGATAAACATTCCCAGTGCGATAAAACATTCCCAGTGGGATAAACATGCCCAGTGGGATAAAACATTCCCAGTGCGAAAAAACATTCCCTGTGCAATAAAACATACCCAGTGGGATAAAACATTCCCAGCGGGATAAACATTCCCAGTGCGACAAAACATTCCCAGTGGGATAAAACATTACCAGTGCGACAAAACACTCCCAGTGGGATAAACATTCCCAGTGGGATCAAACATCCCCAGTGCGATAAAACGTAAAACATTCCCAGTGTGTAATACATTCCCAGTGCGTTAAAACATTCCCAGTGGAACCAAACATTCCCAATAGGACAAAACATTCCCAGTGGGACAAAACATTCCCAGGGCGATAAAACATTCCCAGTGAGAGAAAACATTCCCAGTGGGATAAAACATTCCCAGTGCAATAAAACATTCCCAGTGCGATAAAATATTCTCAGTGGAATTAACTTTCCCAGTGCGATAAGACATTCCCAGTGCGATAAAACATTCCCAGTGATATAAACATTTCCAGTGCAATAAAACATTCCCAGTGGGATAAAATATTCCCAGTGCGATAAAACATTCCCATTGCGATAAAATGTTCCCAGTGCGAATAAAACCTTCGCAGTGTGATAAAACATTCCCAGTGGGATAAACATTCCCAGTGTGACAAAACATTCCCAGTGGGATAAAACATTACCAGTGCGACAAAACACTTCCAGTGGGATAAACATTCCCAGTGGGATAAAACATCCCCAGTGCGATAAAACGTAAAACATTCCCAGTGGGTAATACATTCCCAGTGCGTTAAAACATTCCCAGTGGGACAAAACATTCCCAATAGGACAAAACATTCCCAATGGGACAAAACATTCCCAGGGTAATAAAACATTCCCAGTGAGAGAAAACATTCCCAGTGAGATAAAACATTCCTAGTGCTATAAAACATTCCCAGTGCGATAAAACATTCTCAGTGGAATTAACTTTCCCAGTGCGATAAGACATTCCCAGTGCAATAAAACATTCCCAGTGAGAGAAAACATTCCCAGTGGGATAAAACATTCCCAGCGTGATAATACATTCTCAGTGGAATTAACATTCCCAGTGCAATAAAACATTCCCAGTGCGACAAAACATCCCCAGTGGGATAAAACATTCACAGTGCGATAAAACATTCCCAGTGCGACAAAACATCCCCAGTGGGATAAAACATTCCCAGTGGGATAAAACATTCCCAACTACGAGGTTAAAGTGCGCTCTAAAAGGAAATGAACTGGCATCATAAGACAATTAACTATTTCACAGTACGATAAAACATTCCCAGTGTGATAAGCCCCCAGTGTGATAAGACATTGCCAGTAAAAAAAACATTCCCAGTGCGATAAAACATTCCCAGTTCGATAAAAGTTTCCCAATGGGATAAAACGTTCCCAGCGTGATAAAAGTTTCCCAGTGCGACAAAACATTCCCAGTGCGATAAAATGTTCCCAGTGCGAATAAAACATTCCCAGTGTGATAAAACATTCCCAGTGTGACAAAACATTCCCAGTGCGATAAAACGTTCCCAGTGCGATAAAACATTCCCAGTGCGATAAAACGTTCCCAGTGTGATAAAATATTCCCAGTGGGACAAAACATTCCCAGTGGGACTAAACATTCCCAGTGCGATAAAACATTCCCAGTGCGAAAAAGCATTCCCTGTGCGATAAAACATACCCAGTGGGATAAAACATTCCCAGTGGGATAAACATTCCCAGTGCAACAAAACATTCCCAGTGGGATAAAACATTCCCAGTGCGACAAAACACTCCCAGTGGGATAAACATTCCCAGTGGGATAAAACATTCCCAGTGCGATAAAACGTAAAACATTCCCAGTGGGTAATACATTCCCAGCGCGATAAAACTTTCCCAGTGCAATAAACATTCCCAGTGGGATAAACATTCCCAGTGCGACAAAACATTCCCAGTGGGATAAAACATTCCCAGTGCGACAAAACACTCCCAGTGGGATAAACATTCCCAGTGGGATAAAACATTTCCTGTGCGATAAAACGTAAAACAATCCCAGTGGGTAATACATTCCCAGCGCGATAAAACTTTCCCAGTGCAATAAACATTCCCAGTGCGTTAAAACATTCCCAGTGGAACAAAATATTCCCAGTGGGATAAAACATTCCCAGTGTGATTAAATGTCCTCAGTGCGATAAAACATTCCCAGTGGGATAAACATTCCCAGTGGGATAAAACATTCCCAGTGCGATAAAACGTAAAACATTCCCAGTTGGATAAAACATTCCCAGTGGGATAAAACTGTCCCAGTGCAATAAAACATTCCCAGTGCGTTAAAACATTCCCAGTACGATAAAACATTCTCAGTGGGATAAAACATTCCCAGTGGGACAAAACATTCCCAGTGCGATAAAACATTCCCAGTGGGATAAACATTCCAAGTGCGACAACACATTCCCAGTGCGACAAAACATCCCCAGTGGGATAAAACATTCCCAGTGCGATAAAACATTCCCAGTGCGACAAAACATCCCCAGTGGGATAAAACATTCCCAGTGGGATAAAACATTCCCCAACTACGAGGTTAAAGTGCGCTCTAAAAGGAAATGAACTGGCATCATAAGACAATTAACTATTTCACAGTGCGATAAAACATTCCCAGTGTGATAAGCCCCCAGTGTGATAAGCCATTCCTAGTGGGAAAAAACATTCCCAGAGCGATAAAACATTCCCAGTTCGATAAAAGTTTCCCAGTGCGATAAAACATTCCCAGTGCGACAAAACATTCCCAATGCAATAAAACATTCCCAGTGCGATAAAACGTTCCCAGTGTGATAAAACATTCCCAGTGGGACAAAACATTCCCAGTGCGACTAAAAATTCCCAGTGCGATAAAACATTCCCAGTGCGATAAAATGTTCCCAGTGCGAATAAAACATTCCCAGTGTGATAAAACATTCCCAGTGTGACAAAACATTCCCAGTGCGATAAAACGTTCCCAGTGCGATAAAACATTCCCAGTGCGATAAAACATTCCCAGTGTGATAAAACATTCCCAGTGGGACAAAACATTCCCAGTGCGACTAAACATTCCCAGTGCGATAAAACATTCCCAGTGCGAAAAAACATTCCCTGTGCGATAAAACATCCCCAGTGAGATAAAACATTCCCAGTGGGATAAACATTCCCAGTGCGACAAAACATTCCCAGTGGGATAAAACATTCCCAGTGCGACAAAACACTCCCAGTGGGATATACATTCCCAGTGGGATAAAACATTCCCAGTGCGATAAAATGTAAAACATTCCCAGTGGGTAATACATTCCCAGCGCGATAAAACTTTCCCAGTGCAATAAACATTCCCAGTGGGATAAACATTTCCAGTGCGACAAAACATTCCCAGTGGGATAAAACATTCCCAGTGTGACAAAACACTCCCAGTGGGATAAACATTCCTAGTGGGATAAAACATTCCCAGTGCGATAAAACGTTCCCAGTGTGATAAAACATTCCCAGTGGGACAAAACATTCCCAGTGCGACTAAACATTCCCAGTGCGATAAAACATTCCCAGTGCGAAAAAACATTCCCTGTGCGATAAAACATCCCCAGTGGGATAAAACATTCCTAGTGGGATAAACATTCCCAGTGCGACAAAACATTCCCAGTGGGATAAAACATTCCCAGTGGGATAAAACATTCCTAGTGCGATAAAACGTTCCCAGTGTGACAAAACATTCCCAGTGCAATAAAACATTCCCAGTGGGATATAACATTCCCAGTGGGATAAACATTCCAAGTGCGACAACACATTCCCAGTGCGACAAAACATCCCCAGTGGGATAAAACATTCCCAGTGCGATAAAACATTCCCAGTGCGACAAAACATCCCCAGTGGGATAAAACATTCCCAGTGGGATAAAACATTCCCCAACTACGAGGTTAAAGTGCGCTCTAAAAGGAAATGAACTGGCATCATAAGACAATTAACTATTTCACAGTGCGATAAAACATTCCCAGTGTGATAAGCCCCCAGTGTGATAAGCCATTCCTAGTGGAAAAAACATTCCCAGAGCGATAAAACATTCCCAGTTCGATAAAAGTTTCCCAGTGCGATAAAACATTCCCAGTGCGACAAAACATTCCCAATGCAATAAAACATTCCCAGTGCGATAAAACGTTCCCAGTGTGATAAAACATTCCCAGTGGGACAAAACATTCCCAGTGCGACTAAACATTCCCAGTGCGATAAAACATTCCCAGTGCGATAAAATGTTCCCAGTGCGAATAAAACATTCCCAGTGTGATAAAACATTCCCAGTGCGATAAAATGTTCCCAGTGCGAATAAAACATTCCCAGTGTGATAAAACATTCCCAGTGTGACAAAACATTCCCAGTGCGATAAAACGTTCCCAGTGCGATAAAACATTCCCAGTGCGATAAAACGTTCCCAGTGTGATAAAACATTCCCAGTGGGACAAAACATTCCCAGTGCGACTAAACATTCCCAGTGCGATAAAACGTTCCCAGTGTGATAAAACATTCCCAGTGGGACAAAACATTCCCAGTGCGACTAAACATTCCCAGTGCGATAAAACATTCCCAGTGCGAAAAAACATTCCCTGTGCGATAAAACATCCCCAGTGGGATAAAACATTCCTAGTGGGATAAACATTCCCAGTGCGACAAAACATTCCCAGTGGGATAAAACATTCCCAGTGCGACAAAACACTCCCAGTGGGATATACATTCCCAGTGGGATAAAACATTCCTAGTGCGATAAAATGTAAAACATTCCCAGTGGGTAATACATTCCCAGCGCGATAAAACTTTCCCAGTGCAATAAACATTCCCAGTGGGATAAACATTTCCAGTGCGACAAAACATTCTCAGTGGGATAAACATTCCTAGTGGGATAAAACAATCCCAGTGCGATAAAACGTAGGACATTCCCAGTGGGTAATACATTCCCGGCGCGATAAAACTTTCCCAGTGCAATAAACATTCCCAGTGCGTTAAAACATTCCCAGTGGAACAAAATATTCCCAGTGGGACAAAACATTCCCAGTGCGACTAAACATTCCCAGTGCGATAAAACATTCCCAGTGCGAAAAAACATTCCCTGTGCGATAAAACATACCCAGTGGGATAAAACATTCCCAGTGGGATAAACATTCCCAGTGCGACAAAACATTCCCAGTGGGTAATACATTCCCAGCGCGATAAAACTTTCCCAGTGCAATAAACATTCCCTGTGGGATAAACATTCCCAGTGCAACAAAACATTCCCAGTGGGATAAAACATTCCCAGTGCGACAAAACACTCCCAGTGGGATAAACATTCCCAGTGGGATAAAACATTCCCAGTGCGATAAAACGTAAAACAATCCCAGTGGGTAATACATTCCCAGCGTGATAAAACTTTCCCAGTGCAATAAACATTCCCAGTGGGTTAAAACATTCCCAGTGGAACAAAATATTCCCAGTGGGATACAACATTCCCAGTGCGATAAAACATTCCCAGTGGGACAAAACATTCCCAATAGGACAAAACATTCCCAGTGGGACAAAACATTCCCAGGACGATAAAACATTCCGAGTGAGATTAAACATTCCCAGCGGGATAAATTATTCCCAGTGCAATAAAACATTCCCAGTGCGATAAAACATTATCAGTGGAATGAACATTCCCAGTGCGATAAGACATTCCCAGTGCAATAAAACATTCCCAGTGAGAGAAAACATTCCCAGTGGGATAAAACATTCCCAGCATGATAAAACATTCTCAGTGGAATTAACATTCCCAGTGCAATAAAACATTCCCAGTGGGATAAACATTCCCAGTGGGATAAACATTTCCAGTGCAACAAAACATTCCCAGTGCGATAAAATGTTCCCAGTGCGATAAAACACTCCCAGTGCTATACAACGTTCCCAGTGCGATAAAACATTCCCAGTGGGACAAAACATTCCCAGTGGGACAAAACATTCCCAGTGCGATAAAAGTTTCCCAGTGGGATAAAACGTTCCCAGTGGGATAAAACATTCCCAGTGCGATCAATCTTTCCCAGTGCAATAGGCCCTTCCCAGTGGGAATAAACATTGCCGGTGCAATAAAACATTCCCAGTGGGATAAAACATTCCTAGTGCAATAAAACGTTCCCAGTGTGACAAAACATTCCCAGTGCAATAAAACATTCCCAGTGGGATAAAACATTCCCAGTGGGATAAACATTCCAAGTGCGACAACACATTCCCAGTGCGACAAAACATCCCCAGTGGGATAAAACATTCCCAGTGCGATAAAACATTCCCAGTGCGACAAAACATCCCCAGTGGGATAAAACATTCCCAGTGGGATCAAACATTCCCCAACTACGAGGTTAAAGTGCGCTCTAAAAGGAAATGAACTGGCACCATAAGACAATTAACTATTTCACAGTGCGATAAAACATTCCCAGTGTGATAAGCCCCCAGTGTGATAAGCCATTCCTAGTGGGAAAAAACATTCCCAGAGCGATAAAACATTCCCAGTTCGATAAAAGTTTCCCAGTGGGATAAAACATTCCCAGCGTGATAAAAGTTTCCCAGTGCGATAAAACATTCCCAGTGCGACAAAACATTCCCAATGCAATAAAACATTCCCAGTGCGATAAAACGTTCCCAGTGTGATAAAACATTCCCAGTGGGACAAAACATTCCCAGTGCGATAAAACATTCCCAGTGCGATAAAATGTTCCCAGTGCGAATGAAACATTCCCAGTGTGATAAAACATTCCCAGTGTGACAAAACATTCCCAGTGCGATAAAACATTCCCAGTGCGATAAAACATTCCCAGTGCGATAAAACGTTCCCAGTGTGATAAAACATTCCCAGTGGGACAAAACATTCCCAGTGCGACTAAACATTCCCAGTGCGATAAAACATTCCCAGTGCGAAAAAACATTCCCTGTGCGATAAAACATACCCAGTGGGATAAAACATTCTCAGTGGGATAAACATTCCCAGTGCGACAAAACATTCCCAGTGGGATAAAACATTCCCAGTGGGATAAAACATTCCCAGTGCGACAAAACACTCCCAGTGGGATAAACATTCCCAGTGGGATAAAACATTCCCAGTGCGATAAAACGTAAAACATTCCCAGTGGGTAATACATTCCCAGCGCGATAAAACTTTCCCAGTGCAATAAACATTCCCAGTGGGATAAACATTTACAGTGTGACAAAACATTCCCAGTGGGATAAAACATTCCCAGTGTGACAAAACACTCCCAGTGGGATAAACATTCCCAGTGGGATAAAACATTCCCAGTGCGATAAAACGTAAAACATTCCCAGTGGGTAATACATTCCCAATAGGACAAAACATTCCCAGTGGGACAAAACATTCCCAGGGCGATAAAACATTCCCAGTGAGCGAAAACATTCCCAGCGGGATAAAACATTCCCAGTACAATAAAACATTCCCAGTGCGATAAAACATTATCAGTGGAATGAACATTCCCAGTGCGATAAGACATTCCCAGTGCAATAAAACATTCCCAGTGAGAGAAAACATTCCCAGTGGGATAAAACATTCCCAGCGTGATAAAACATTCTCAGTGGAATTAACATTCCCAGTGCAATAAAACATTCCCAGTGGGATAAACATTCCCAGTGGGATAAACATTTCCAGTGCAACAAAACATTCCCAGTGCGATAAAACGTTCCCAGTGCGATAAAACATTCCCAGTGCTATACAACGTTCCCAGTGCGATAAAACATTCCCAGTGGGACAAAACATTCCCAGTGGGACAAAACATTCCCAGTGCGATAAAAGTTTCCCAGTGGGATAAAACGTTCCCAGTGGGATAAAACATTCCCAGTGCGATCAATCTTTCCCAGTGCAATAAGCCCTTCCCAGTGGGAATAAACATTCCCGGTGCAATAAAACATTCCCAGTGGGATAAAACATTCCTAGTGCGATAAAACGTTCCCAGTGTGACAAAACATTCCCAGTGCAATAAAACATTCCCAGTGGGATAAAACATTCCCAGTGGGATAAACACTCCAAGTGCGATAAAACATTCCCAGTGCGACAAAACATCCCCAGTGGGATAAAACATTCCCAGTGGGATAAAACATTCCCCAACTACTAGGTTAAAGTGCGCTCTAAAAGGAAATGAACTGGCATCATAAGACAATTAACTATATCACAGTGCGATAAAACATTCCCAGTGTGATAAGCCCCCAGTGTGATAAGCCATTCCTAGTGGGAAAAAACATTCCCAGAGCGATAAAACATTCCCAGTTCGATAAAAGTTTCCCAGTGGGATAAAACGTTCCCAGCGTGATAAAAGTTTCCCAGTGCGATAAAACATTCCCAGTGCGACAAAACATTCCCAATGCAATAAAACATTCCCAGTGCGATAAAACGTTCCCAGAGGGATGACACATTACCAGTGCAAAAAAACATTCCCAGTGCGAAAAAACATTCCCAGTGCAATACAACATTCCCAGTGCGATAAAACGCTCCCAGTGGGATAAAACATTCCCAGTGCGATAAAACATTCCCAGTGTGATAAAGGTTTGCCGTTGGGATAAAACATTCCCAGTGGGATAATACGTTCCCAGTGCAATACAACATTCCCAGTGAGACAAAACATCCCCAGTGGGATAAAACATTCCCAGTGCTATAAAACATCCCAGTGCGAAAAAACATCAACAGTGGGATAAACATTCCCAGTGCGACAAAACATTCCCAGTGGGATAAACATTCGAAGTGTGATTAAATGTCCTCAGTGCGATAAAACATTCCCAGTGGGATAAAACATTCCCAGTGCGATAAAACATAAAACATTCCCAGTGGGATAAAACATTCCCAGTGCGATACAACTTTCCCAGTGCAATAAAACATTTCCAGTGCGTTAAAACATTCCCAGTGGGATAAAACATTCCCAGTGCGATAAAACGTTCCCAGTGGGATAAAACATTCCCAGTGCGATAAATCTTTACCAGTGTGATAAGCCATTCCCAGTGGGAAAAAACATTCCCAGTGCGATAAAACATTCCCAGTTCGATAAAAGTTTCCCAGTGGGATAAAAGCCTCCCAGCATGATAAAAGTTTCCCAGTGCGACAAAACATTCCCAATACAATAAAACATTCCCAGTGCGATAAAACGTTCCCAGAGGGATGAAACATTCCCAGTGCAAAAACACATTCCCAGTGCAATACAACATTCCCAGTGCAATACAACATTCCCAGTGGGATAAAACATTCACAGTGCGATAAAACATTCCCAGTGCGATAAAAGTTTCGCAGTGGGATAAAACATTCCCAGTGTGATAAAAGTTTGCCAGTGGGATAAAACATTCCCAGTGGGATAATACGTTCCCAGTGCGATAAAACATTCCCAGTGCGACAAAACATCCCCAGTGGGATAAAACATTCCCAGTGCGATAAAACATCCCAGAGCGACAAAACATCCCCAGTGGGATAAACATTCCCAGTGCGACAAAACATTCCCAGTGGGATAAACATTCCCAGTGTGATTAAATGTCCTCAGTGCGATAAAACATTCCCAGTGGGATAAACATTCCCAGTGGGATAAAACATTCCCAGTGCGATAAAACGTAAAACATTCGCAGTTGGATAAAACATTCCCAGTGGGATAAAACTGTCCCAGTGCAATAAAACATTCCCAGTGCGTTAAAACATTCCCAGTACGATAAAACATTCTCAGTGGGATAAAACGTTCCCAGTGGGACAAAACATTCCCAGTGCGATAAAACATTCCCAGTGGGATAAACATTCCAAGTGCGACAACACATTCCCAGTGCGACAAAACATCCCCAGTGGGATAAAACATTCCCAGTGCGATAAAACATTCCCAGTGCGACAAAACATCCCCAGTGGGATAAAACATTCCCAGTGGGATAAAACATTCCCCAACTACGAGGTTAAAGTGCGCTCTAAATGGAACTGAACTGGCATCATAAGACAATTAACTATTTCACAGTGCGATAAAACATTCCCAGTGTGACAAGCCCCCAGTGTAATAAGCCACTCCCAGTGGGAAAAAACATTCCCAGTGCGATAAATCATTCCCAGTTCGATAAAAGTTTCCCAGTGGGATAAAACGTTCCCAGCGTGATAAAAGTTTCCCAGTGCGATAAAACATTCCCAGTGCGAAAAAACATTCCCAGTGCAATACAACATTCCCAGTGCGATAAAACGCTCCCAGTGGGATAAAACATCCCCAGTGCGATAAAAATTCCCAGTGTGATAAAAGTTTGCCAGTGGGATAAAACATTCCCAGTGGGATAATACGTTCCCAGTGCGATAAAACATTCCCAGTGGGACAAAACATTCCCAGTGCGATAAAAGTTTCCCAGTGGGATAAAACGTTCCCAGTGGGATAAAACATTCCCAGTGCGATCAATCTTTCCCAGTGCAATAAGCCCTTCCCAGTGGGAATAAACATTCCCGGTGCAATAAAACATTCCCAGTGGGATAAAACATTCCTAGTGCGATAAAACGTTCCCAGTGTGACAAAACATTCCCAGTGCAATAAAACATTCCCAGTGGGATAAAACATTCCCAGTGGGATAAACATTCCAAGTGCGACAACACATTCCCAGTGCGACAAAACATCCCCAGTGGGATAAAACATTCCCAGTGCGATAAAACATTCCCAGTGCGACAAAACATCCCCAGTGGGATAAAACATTCCCAGTGGTATAAAACATTCCCCAACTACGAGGTTAAAGTGCGCTCTAAAAGGAAATGAACTGGCATCATAAGACAATTAACTATTTCACAGTGCGATAAAACATTCCCAGTGTGATAAGCCCCCAGTGTGATAAGCCATTCCCAGTGGGGAAAAAACATTCCCAGTGCGATAAAACATTCCCAGTTCGATAAAAGTTTCCCAGTGGGATGAAAGCCTCCCAGCATGATAAAAGTTTCCCATTGCGACAAAACATTCCCAGTGCGACAAAACATTCCCAATGCAACAAAACATTCCCAGTGCGATAAAACGTTCCCAGAGGGATGAAACATTCCCAGTGCAAAAACACATTCCCAGTGCAATACAACATTCCCACTGCAATACAACATTCCCAGTGGGATAAAACATTCCCAGTGCGATAAAACATTCCCTGTGCGATAAAAGTTTCACAGTGGGATAAAACATTACCAGTGTGATAAAAGTTTGCCAGTGGGATAAAACATTCCCAGTGGGATAATACGTTCCCAGTGCGATAAAACATTCCCAGTGCGACAAAACATCCCCAGTGGGATAAAACATTCCCAGTGCGAAAAAACATCCCAGAGTGACAAAACATCCCCAGTGGGATAAACATTCCCAGTGCGACAAAACATTCCCAGAGGGATAAACATTCCCAGTGTGATTAAATGTCCTCAGTGCGATAAAACATTCCCAGTGGGATAAACATTCCTAGTGGGATAAAACATTCCCAGTGCGATAAAACTTTCCCAGTGCAATAAAACATTCCCAGTGCGTTAAAACATTCCCAGTGCGATAAAACATTCTCAGTGGGATAAAACGTTCCCAGTGGGACAAAACATTCCCAGTGCGATAAAACATTCCCAGTGGGATAAAACATTCCCAGTGCGCTAAAACATTCCCAGTGCGATAAAACGTTCCCAGTGGGACAAAACATTGCCAGTGTGATAAAACATTCCCAGTGCAATAACACATTCCCAGTGGGATAAATCCTTCCCAGTGCGATAAAAAATTCCCAGTGTGATAAAACATTCCAAGTGCGATAATAGTTTCCCAGTAGGACAAAACCTTCCCAGTGGGACAAAACATTCCCAGTGCAATAAAACATTCCCAGTGGGTTAAAACATTCCCAGTGCGATAAAACATTCCCAGTGCGCAAAACATTCCCAGTGGGATATAACATTCCCAGTGTGATAAAACATTCCCAGTGCGATAAAACATTCCCAGTGGGATATAACATTCCCAGTGCGATAAACATTCCCAGTGCGAGAAAACATTCCCAGTGGGATAAACGTTCCCAGTGGGACAAAACATTCCCAGTGTGATAAAAGTTTCCCAGTGTGATAAAAACATTCCCAGTGGGATAAAACATTCCCAGTGCAATAAAACATTCCCAATGTGATAAAACATTACCAGTGCGATAAAACATTCTCAGTGGGATAAAACAGTCCCAGAGCGATAAAATTTTCCCAGTGTGATAAAACATTCGCAGTGCGATAAAACATACCCAGAGGGATAAAACATTCCCAGTGCAACAAAACGTTCCCATTGGGGGAAAACATTCCCAGTGCGATAAAACAGTCCCAGTGTGATAAAAGTGCCCCAGTGGGATTGAACATTCCCAGTGGGATAAATCATTCTCTGTGGGATCAAACATTCCCAGTTAGATAAACATTCCCAGTGCGACAAAACATTCCCAGTGGGATAAAACGTTCCTAGTTTGATAAAATATTCTCAGTGGAATAAAACATTCCAAGTGGGATAATACATTCCCAGTTTGATAAAACATTCCCAGTGGGATAAACATTCCTAATGCGACAAAACGTTCCCAATGCGATAAAACATACCCAGTGGGATAAAACATTCCCAGTGGGACAAAATATTTCCAGTGGGATAAACATTCCCAGTGCGATAAAACATTCCCAGTGGGATATAACATTCCCAGTGCGATAACCATTCCCAGTGCGAGAAAACATTCCCAGTGGGATAAACGTTTCCAGTGGGACAAAACATTCCCAGTGTGATAAAAGTTTCCCAGTGTGATAAAACATTCCCAGTGGGATAAAACATTCCCAGCGCAATAAAACATTCCCAGTGCGATAAAACATTCCCAATGTGATAAAACATTCCCAGTGCGATAAAACATTCCCAGTGCAATAACACATTCCCAGTGGGATAAAACATTCCCAGTGCGATAAAACATTCCCAGTGTGATAAAACATTCCAAGTGCGATAATAGTTTCCCAGTGGAACAAAACCTTCCCAGTGGGACAAAACATTCCCAGTGCAATAAAACATTCCCAGTGGGTTAAAACATTCCCAGTGCGACAAAACATTCCCAGTGGGAAAAACATTCCCAGTGGGATATAACATTCCCAGTGTGATAAAACATTCCCAGTGCGATAAAACGTTCCCAGTGGGAAAAAAACATTCCCAGTGCGATAAAACATTCCCAGTTCGATAAAAGTTTCCCAGTGGGATGAAAGCCTCCCAGCATGATAAAAGTTTCCCATTGCGACAAAACATTCCCAGTGCGACAAAACATTCCCAATGCAATAAAACATTCCCAGTGCGATAAAACGTTCACAGAGGGATGAAACATTCCCAGTGCAAAAACACATTCCCAGTGCAATACAACATTCCCACTGCAATATAACATTCCCAGTGGGATAAAACATTCCCAGTGCGATAAAACATTCCCTGTGCGATAAAAGTTTCGCAGTGGGATAAAACATTACCAGTGTGATAAAAGTTTGCCAGTGGGATAAAACATTCCCAGTGCAATAAAACATTCCCAATGTGATAAAACATTACCAGTGCGATAAAACATTCTCAGTGGGATAAAACATTCCCAGTGCGAAAAAACATCCCAGAGCGACAAAACATCCCCAGTGGGATAAACATTCCCAGTGTGACAAAACATTCCCAGTGGGATAAACATTCCCAGTGTGATTAAATGTCCTCAGTGCGATAAAACATTCCCAGTGGGATAAACATTCCCAGTGGGATAAAACATTCCCAGTGCGATAAAACTTTCCCAGTGCAATAAAACATTCCCAGTGCGTTAAAACATTCCCAGTGCGATAAAACATTCTCAGTGGGATAAAACGTTCCCAGTGGGACAAAACATTCCCAGTGCGATAAAACATTCCCAGTGGGATAAAACATTCCCAGTGCGCTAAAACATTCCCAGTGCGATAAAACGTTCCCAGTGGGACAAAACATTGCCAGTGTGATAAAACATTCCCAGTGCAATAACACATTCCCAGTGGGATAAATCATTCCCAGTGCGATAAAAAATTCCCAGTGTGATAAAACATTCCAAGTGCGATAATAGTTTCCCAGTGGGACAAAACCTTCCCAGTGGGACAAAACATTCCCAGTGCAATAAAACATTCCCAGTGGGTTAAAACATTCCCAGTGCGATAAAACATTCCCAGTGCGCAAAACATTCCCAGTGGGATATAACATTCCCAGTGTGATAAAACATTCCCAGTGCGATAAAACATTCCCAGTGGGAGATAACATTCCCAGTGTGATAAAACATTCCCAGTGCGATAAAACATTCCCAGTGGGATATAACATTCCCAGTGCGATAAACATTCCCAGTGCGAGAAAACATTCCCAGTGGGATAAACGTTCCCAGTGGGACAAAACATTCCCAGTGTGATAAAAGTTTCCCAGTGTGATAAAACATTCCCAGTGGGATAAAACATTCCCAGTGCAATAAAACATACCCAGTGCGATAAAACATTCCCAATGTGATAAAACATTACCAGTGCGATAAAACATTCTCAGTGGGATAAAACAGTCCCAGAGCGATAAAATTTTCCCAGTGTGATAAAACATTCGCAGTGCGATAAAACATACCCAGAGGGATAAAACATTCCCAGTGCAACAAAACGTTCCCATTGGGAGAAAACATTCCCAGTGCGATAAAACAGTCCCAGTGTGATAAAAGTGCCCCAGTGGGATTGAACATTCCCAGTGGGATAAATCATTCTCTGTGGGATCAAACATTCCCAGTTAGATAAACATTCCCAGTGCGACAAAACATTCCCAGTGGGATAAAACGTTCCTAGTTTGATAAAATATTCTCAGTGGAATAAAACATTCCAAGTGGGATAAAACATTCCCAGTTTGATAAAACATTCCCAGTGGGATAAACATTCCTAATGCGACAAAACGTTCCCAATGCGATAAAACATACCCAGTGGGATAAAACATTCCCAGTGGGACAAAATATTTCCAGTGGGATAAACATTCCCAGTGCGATAAAACATTCCCAGTGGGATATAACATTCCCAGTGCGATAACCATTCCCAGTGCGAGAAAACATTCCCAGTGGGATAAACGTTTCCAGTGGGACAAAACATTCCCAGTGTGATAAAAGTTTCCCAGTGTGATATAACATTCCCAGTGGGATAAAACATTCCCAGCGCAATAAAACATTCCCAGTGCGATAAAACATTCCCAATGTGATAAAACATTACCAGTACGATAAAACATTCTCAGTGGGATAAAACAGTCCCAGAGCGATAAAACTTTCCCAGTGTGATAAAACATTCCCAGTGCGATAAAACATTCCCAGTGGGATAAAACATTCCTAGTGCAACAAAACGTTCCCATTGGGACAAAACATTCCCAGTGCGATAAAACAGTCCCAGTGTGATAAAAGTGCCCCAGTGGGATAGAACATTCCCAGTGGGATAAATCATTCTCTGTGGGATCAAACATTCCCAGTTAGATAAACATTCCCAGTGCGACAAAACATTCCCAGTGGGATAAAACATTCACAGTTTGATAAAAACATTCTCAGTGGGATAAACATTCCCAATGCGACAAAACCTTCCCAATACGATAAAACATACCCAGTGGGATAAAACATTCCCAGTGGGACAAAATATTTCCAGTGGGATAAACATTCCCAGTGCGATAAAACATTCCCAGTGGGATAACCATTCCCAGTGGGATAAAACATTCCCAGTGCGATAAAACGTAAAACATTCCCAGTGGGATAAAACATTCCCAGTGCGATAACACATTCCCAGTGGGATAAAACATTCCCAGTGCGATAAAACATTCCCAGTGTGATAAAACATTCCAAGTGCGATAATAGTTTCCAAGTGGGACAAAACCTTCCCAGTGGGAGAAAACATTCCCAGTGCAATAAAACATTCCCAGTGGGTTAAAACATTCCCAGTGGGATATAACATTCCCAGTGTGATAAAACATTCCCAGTGCGATAAAACGTTCCCAGTGGGATAAAAAATTCCCAGTGCGATATATCTTTCCCAGTGTGATAAGCCATTCCCAGTGGGGGAAAAAACATTCCCAGTGCGATAAAACATTCCCAGTTCGATAAAAGTTTCCCAGTGGGATGAAAGCCTCCCAGCATGATAAAAGTTTCCCATTGCGACAAAACATTCCCAGTGCGACAAAACATTCCCAATGCAATAAAACATTCCCAGTGCGATAAAACGTTCCCAGAGGGATGAAACATTCCCAGTGCAAAAACACATTCCCAGTGCAATACAACATTCCCACTGCAATACAACATTCCCAGTGGGATAAAACATTCCCAGTGCGATAAAACATTCCCTGTGCGATAAAAGTTTCGCAGTGGGATAAAACATTACCAGTGTGATAAAAGTTTGCCAGTGGGATAAAACATTCCCAGTGGGATAATACGTTCCCAGTGCGATAAAACATTCCCAGTGCGACAAAACATCCCCAGTGGGATAAAACATTCCCAGTGCGAAAAAACATCCCAGAGCGACAAAACATCCCCAGTGGGATAAACATTCCCAGTGCGACAAAACATTCCCAGTGGGATAAACATTCCCAGTGGGATAAAACATTCCCAGTGCGATAAAACTTTCCCAGTGCAATAAAACATTCCCAGTGCGTTAAAACATTCCCAGTGCGATAAAACATTCTCAGTGGGATAAAACGTTCCCAGTGGGACAAAACATTCCCAGTGCGATAAAAAATTCCCAGTGTGATAAAACATTCCAAGTGCGATAATAGTTTCCCAGTGTGACAAAACCTTCCCAGTGGGACAAAACATTCCCAGTGCAATAAAACATTCCCAGTGGGTTAAAACATTCCCAGTGCGATAAAACATTCCCAGTGCGAAAAACATTCCCAGTGTGATAAAACATTCCCAGTGGGATATAACATTCCCAGTGCGATAAAACATTCCCAGTGGGAGAAAACATTCCCAGTGGGATAAACGTTCCCAGTGGGACAAAACATTCCCAGTGTGATAAAGGTTTCCCAGTGTGATAAAACATTCCCAGTGGGATAAAACATTCCCAGTGCAATAAAACATTCCCAGTGCGATAAAACATTCCCAATGTGATAAAACATTCCCAGTGCGATAAAACATTCTCAGTGGGATAAAACGTTCCCAGTGGGACAAAACATTCCCAGTGCGATAAAACATTCCCAGTGGGATAAAACATTCCCAGTGCGCTAAAACATTCCCAGTGCGATAAAACGTTCCCAGTGGGACAAAACATTGCCAGTGTGATAAAACATTCCCAGTGCAATAACACATTCCCAGTGGGATAAATCATTCCCAGTGCGATAAAAAATTCCCAGTGTGATAAAACATTCCAAGTGCGATAATAGTTTCCCAGTGGGACAAAACCTTCCCAGTGGGACAAAACATTCCCAGTGCAATAAAACATTCCCAGTGGGTTAAAACATTCCCAGTGCGATAAAACATTCCCAGTGTGCAAAACATTCCCAGTGGGATATAACATTCCCAGTGTGATAAAACATTCCCAGTGCGATAAAACATTCCCAGTGGGAGATAACATTCCCAGTGTGATAAAACATTCCCAGTGCGATAAAACATTCCCAGTGGGATATAACATTCCCAGTGCGATAAACATTCCCAGTGCGAGAAAACATTCCCAGTGGGATAAACGTTCCCAGTGGGACAAAACATTCCCAGTGTGATAAAAGTTTCCCAGTGTGATAAAACATTCCCAGTGGGATAAAACATTCCCAGTGGGATAAACATTCCTAATGCGACAAAATGTTCCCAATGCGATAAAACATACCCAGTGGGATAAAACATTCCCAGTGGGACAAAATATTTCCAGTGGGATAAACATTCCCAGTGCGATAAAACATTCCCAGTGGGATATAGCATTCCCAGTGCGATAACCATTCCCAGTGCGAGAAAACATTCCCAGTGGGATAAACGTTTCCAGTGGGACAAAACATTCCCAGTGTGATAAAAGTTTCCCAGTGTGATATAACATTCCCAGTGGGATAAAACATTCCCAGCGCAATAAAACATTCCCAGTGCGATAAAACATTCCCAATGTGATAAAACATTACCAGTACGATGAAACATTCTCAGTGGGATAAAACAGTCCCAGAGCGATAAAACTTTCCCACTGTGATAAAACATTCCCAGTGCGATAAAACATTCCCAGTGGGATAAAACATTCCTAGTGCAACAAAACGTTCCCATTGGGACAAAACATTCCCAGTGCGATAAAACAGTCCCAGTGTGATAAAAGTGCCCCAGTGGGATAGAACATTCCCAGTGGGATAAATCATTCTCTGTGGGATCAAACATTCCCAGTTAGATAAACATTCCCAGTGCGACAAAACATTCCCAGTGGGATAAAACATTCCCAGTTTGATAAAACATTCTCAGTGGGATAAAACATTCCAAGTGGGATAAAACATTCCCAGTTTGATAAAACATTCCCAGTGGGATAAACATTCCCAATGCGACAAAACCTTCCCAATACGATAAAACATACCCAGTGGGATAAAACATTCCCAGTGGGACAAAATATTTCCAGTGGGATAAACATTCCCAGTGCGATAAAACATTCCCAGTGGGATAACCATTCCCAGTGGGATAAAACATTCCCAGTGCGATAAAACGTAAAACATTCCCAGTGGGATAACACATTCCCAGTGCGATACAACTTTCCCAGTGCAATAAAACATTTCCAGTGCGTTAAAACATTCCCAGTGCGATAAAACATTTCCAGTGCGTTAAAACATTCCCA
The DNA here is from genome assembly GCF_044704955.1 of Pristiophorus japonicus. NCBI lineage: Eukaryota > Metazoa > Chordata > Chondrichthyes > Pristiophoridae > Pristiophorus > Pristiophorus japonicus. The sequence continues at coordinate 17,645,435 of NC_092010.1, forward strand.
GTGCGATAAAACATTCCCAGTGCGATAAAACATTCCCAGTGCGATAACACATTCCCAGTGGGATAAAACATTCCCAGTGTGATAAAACATTCCAAGTGCGATAATAGTTTCCCAGTGGGACAAAACCTTCCCAGTGGGAGAAAACATTCCCAGTGCAATAAAACATTCCCAGTGGGTTAAAACATTCCCAGTGGGATATAACATTCCCAGTGTGATAAAACATTCCCAGTGCGATAAAACGTTCCCAGTGGGATAAAACATTCCCAGTGCGATATATCTTTCCCAGTGTGATAAGCCATTCCCAGTGGGGAAAAAACATTCCCAGTGCGATAAAACATTCCCAGTTCGATAAAAGTTTCCCAGTGGGATGAAAGCCTCCCAGCATGATAAAAGTTTCCCATTGCGACAAAACATTCCCAGTGCGACAAAACATTCCCAATGCAATAAAACATTCCCAGTGCGATAAAACGTTCCCAGAGGGATGAAACATTCCCAGTGCAAAAACACATTCCCAGTGCAATACAACATTCCCACTGCAATACAACATTCCCAGTGGGATAAAACATTCCCAGTGCGATAAAACATTCCCTGTGCGATAAAAGTTTCGCAGTGGGATAAAACATTACCAGTGTGATAAAAGTTTGCCAGTGGGATAAAACATTCCCAGTGGGATAATACGTTCCCAGTGCGATAAAACATTCCCAGTGCGACAAAACATCCCCAGTGGGATAAAACATTCCCAGTGCGAAAAAACATCCCAGAGCGACAAAACATCCCCAGTGGGATAAACATTCCCAGTGCGACAAAACATTCCCAGTGGGATAAACATTCCCAGTGTGATTAAATGTCCTCAGTGCGATAAAACATTCCCAGTGGGATAAACATTCCCAGTGGGATAAAACATTCCCAGTGCGATAAAACTTTCCCAGTGCAATAAAACATTCCCAGTGCGTTAAAACATTCCCAGTGCGATAAAACATTCTCAGTGGGATAAAACGTTCCCAGTGGGACAAAACATTCCCAGTGCAATAAAACATTCCCAGTGGTATAAAACATTCCCAGTGCGCTAAAACATTCCCAGTGCGATAAAACGTTCCCAGTGGGACAAAACATTGCCAGTGTGATAAAACATTCCCAGTGCAATAACACATTCCCAGTGGGATAAATCATTCCCAGTGCAATAAAAAATTCCCAGTGTGATAAAACATTCCAAGTGCGATAATAGTTTCCCAGTGTGACAAAACCTTCCCAGTGGGACAAAACATTCCCAGTGCAATAAAACATTCCCAGTGGGTTAAAACATTCCCAGTGCGATAAAACATTCCCAGTGCGAAAAACATTCCCAGTGTGATAAAACATTCCCAGTGTGATAAAACATTCCCAGTGGGATATAACATTCCCAGTGCGATAAACATTCCCAGTGCGAGAAAACATTCCCAGTGGGATAAACGTTCCCAGTGGGACAAAACATTCCCAGTGTGATAAAAGTTTCCCAGTGTGATAAAACATTCCCAGTGGGATAAAACATTCCCAGTGCAATAAAACATTCCCAGTGCGATAAAACATTCCCAATGTGATAAAACATTACCAGTGCGATAAAACATTCTCAGTGGGATAAAACAGTCCCAGAGCGATAAAATTTTCCCAGTGTGATAAAACATTCGCAGTGCGATAAAACATACCCAGAGGGATAAAACATTCCCAGTGCAACAAAACGTTCCCATTGGGAGAAAACATTCCCAGTGCGATAAAACAGTCCCAGTGTGATAAAAGTGCCCCAGTGGGATTGAACATTCCCAGTGGGATAAATCATTCTCTGTGGGATCAAACATTCCCAGTTAGATAAACATTCCCAGTGCGACAAAACATTCCCAGTGAGATAAAACGTTCCTAGTTTGATAAAATATTCTCAGTGGAATAAAACATTCCAAGTGGGATAAAACATTCCCAGTTTGATAAAACATTCCCAGTGGGATAAACATTCCTAATGCGACAAAACGTTCCCAATGCGATAAAACATACCCAGTGGGATAAAACATTCCCAGTGGGACAAAATATTTCCAGTGGGATAAACATTCCCAGTGCGATAAAACATTCCCAGTGGGATATAACATTCCCAGTGCGATAACCATTCCCAGTGCGAGAAAACATTCCCAGTGGGATAAACGTTTCCAGTGGGACAAAACATTCCCAGTGTGATAAAAGTTTCCCAGTGTGATAAAACATTCCCAGTGGGATAAAACATTCCCAGCGCAATAAAACATTCCCAGTGCGATAAAACATTCCCAATGTGATAAAACATTACCAGTGCGATAAAACATTCTCAGTGGGATAAAACAGTCCCAGAGCGATAAAACTTTCCCAGTGTGATAAAACATTCCCAGTGCGATAAAACATTCCCAGTGGGATAAAACATTCCTAGTGCAACAAAACGTTCCCATTGGGACAAAACATTCCCAGTGCGATAAAACAGTCCCAGTGTGATAAAAGTGCCCCAGTGGGATAGAACATTCCCAGTGGGATAAATCATTCTCTGTGGGAACAAACATTCCCAGTTAGATAAACATTCCCAGTGCGACAAAACATTCCCAGTGGGATAAAACATTCACAGTTTGATAAAACATTCTCAGTGGGATAAAACATTCCAAGTGGGATGAAACATTCCCAGTTTGATAAAACATTCCCAGTGGGATAAACATTCCCAATGCGACAAAACCTTCCCAATGCGATAAAACATACCCAGTGGGATAAAACATTCCCAGTGGGACAAAATATTCCCAGTGCGATAAACATTCCCAGTGCGATAAAACATTCCCAGAGCGATAACACATTCCGAGTATGATAAAAGTTTCCCAGTGGGACAAAACATTCCCAGTGGGATAAAACGTTCCCAGTGGGACAAAACTTTCCAGTAGGATAGAACATTCCCAATGGGACAAAGCATTCCCAGTGCGACAAAACATTCCCAGTGGGATAAAACATTCCCAGTGCGACAAAATATTCCCAGTGTGATAAAACATTCCCAGTGCGATAAAACCTTCCGAATACGATAAAACGTTCCCATTGGGATAAAACATTCCCAGTGCAATAAAACATTCCCAGTGCGATAAAACATTCCCAGTGCGATAAAACGTTCCCAGTGCGACAAAACATTCCGAGTGCGATAAAACCTTCCCAGTGGGCTAAAACATTCCCAGTGCGATAAAACCTTCTCAGTGCGACAAAACATTCCCAGTGCAATAAAACATTCCCAGTGCGATAAAACCTTCCAAATACGGTAAAACGTTCGCATTGGGATAAAACATTCCCAGTGCAATAAAACATTCCCAGTGAGATAAATGTTTCCCAGTGGGATAAAACATTCCCAGTGCGATCAAAGTTTCCCAGTGCGATAAAACATTCCCAGTGCGAAAAAACATTCCCAGTGCGACAAAATGTTCCCAGTGGGATAAAACATTCCCAGTGCGACAAAACATCCCCAGTGGGATAAAACATTTCCAGTACGATAAAACATTCCCAGTGCGACAAAACATCCCCAGTGGGATAAAACATTCCCAGTGGGATAAAACATTCCCCAACTACGAGGTTAAAGTGCGCTCTAAAAGGAAATGAACTGGCATCATAAGACAATTACCTATTTCACAGTGCGATAAAACATTCCCAGTGTGATAAGCCCCCAGTGTGATAAGCCATTCCCAGTGGGAAGAAACATTCCCAGTGCGACAAAAGTTTCCCAGTGCGAAAAAAACATTCCCAGTGCGACAAAACATTACCAGTGCAATAAAACATTCCCAGTGCGATAAAACATTCCCAGTGGGATAAAACATTCCCAGTGCGATAAATCTTTCCCCGTGTGATAAGCCATTCCCAGTGGGAAAAAACATTCCCAGTGCGATAAAACTTTCCCAGTTCGACAAAAGTTTCCCAGTGGGATAAAAGGCTCCCAGCGTGATAAAAGTTTCCCAGTGCGACAAAACATTCCCAGTGCGACAAAACATTCCCAGTGCAATAAAACATTCCCAGTGCGATAAAACGTTCCCAGAGGGATGAAATATTCCCAGTGGGATAAAACAGTCCCAGAGCGATAAAACTTTCCCAGTGTGATGAAACATTCGCAGTGCGATAAAACATTCCCAGTGGGATAAAACATTCCCAGTGCAACAAAACGTTCCCATTGGGAGAAAACATTCTCAGTGCGATAAAACAGTCCCAGTGTGATAAAAGTGCCCCAGTGGGATAGAACATTCCCAGTGGGATAAATTATTCTCTGTGGGATCAAACATTCACAGTTAGATAAACATTCCCAGTGCGACAAAACATTCCCAGTGGGATAAAAATTCCCAGTTTGATAAAATATTCTCAGTGGGATAAAACATTCCAAGTGGGATAAAACATTCCCAGTTTGATAAAACAGTCCCAGTGGGATAAACATTCCCAATGTGACAAAACGTTCCCAATGCTAAAACATACCCAGTGGGATAAAACATTCCCAGTGGGACAAAATATTCCCAGTGGGATAAACATTCCCAGTGCGATAAAACATTCCCAGTGCGATAAAACATTCCCAGTGGGATATAACATTCCCAGTGCGATAACCATTTCCAGTGCGAGAAAACATTCCCAGTGGGATAAACGTTCCCAGTGGGACAAAACATTCCCAGGGTGATAAAAGTTTCCCAGTGTGATAAAACATTCCCAGTGGGATAAAACATTCCCAGCGCAATAAAACATTCCCAGTGCGATAAAACATTCCCAATGTGATAAAACATTACCAGTGCGATAAAACATTCTCAGTGGGATAAAACAGTCCCAGAGCGATAAAACTTTCCCAGTGTGATAAAACATTCCCAGTACGATAAAACATTCCCAGTGGGACAAAATATTCCCAGTGGGATAAACATTCCCAGTGCGATAAAACATTCCCAGTGGGATATAACATTCCCAGTGCGATAAAACATTCCCAGAGCGATAACACATTCCGAGTATGATAAAAGTTTCCCAGTGGGACAAAACATTCCCAGTGGGATAAAACGTTCCCAGTGGGACAAAACTTTCCAGTGGGATAGAACATTCCCAATGGGACAAAGCATTCCCAGTGCAATAAAACATTCCCAGTGGGATAAAACATTCCCAGTGTGATAAAACGTTCCCAGTGCGACAAAACATTCCCAGTGGGATAAAACATTCCCAGTGCGATAAAACCTTCTCAGTGCGACAAAACATTCCCAGTGCGATAAAACATTCCCAGTGCGATAAAACCTTCCGAATACGATAAAACGTTCCCATTGGGATAAAACATTCCCAGTGCAATAAAACATTCCCAGTGCGATAAAACATTCCCAGTGCGATAAAACATTCCCAGTGCGACAAAACATTCCCAGTGCGATAAAACATTCCCAGTGGGATAAAACATTCCCAGTGCGATAAAACCTTCTCAGTGCGACAAAACATTCCCAGTGCGACAAAACATTCCCAGTGCGATAAAACATTCCCAGTGGGATAAAACATTCCCAGTGCGATAAAACCTTCTCAGTGCGATAAAACATTCCCAGTGGGAGATAACATTCCCAGTGTGATAAAACATTCCCAGTGCGATAAAACATTCCCAGTGGGATATAACATTCCCAGTGCGATAAACATTCCCAGTGCGAGAAAACATTCCCAGTGGGATAAACGTTCCCAGTGGGACAAAACATTCCCAGTGTGATAAAAGTTTCCCAGTGTGATAAAACATTCCCAGTGGGATAAAACATTCCCAGTGGGATAAACATTCCTAATGCGACAAAATGTTCCCAATGCGATAAAACATACCCAGTGGGATAAAACATTCCCAGTGGGACAAAATATTTCCAGTGGGATAAACATTCCCAGTGCGATAAAACATTCCCAGTGGGATATAGCATTCCCAGTGCGATAACCATTCCCAGTGCGAGAAAACATTCCCAGTGGGATAAACGTTTCCAGTGGGACAAAACATTCCCAGTGTGATAAAAGTTTCCCAGTGTGATATAACATTCCCAGTGGGATAAAACATTCCCAGCGCAATAAAACATTCCCAGTGCGATAAAACATTCCCAATGTGATAAAACATTACCAGTACGATGAAACATTCTCAGTGGGATAAAACAGTCCCAGAGCGATAAAACTTTCCCACTGTGATAAAACATTCCCAGTGCGATAAAACATTCCCAGTGGGATAAAACATTCCTAGTGCAACAAAACGTTCCCATTGGGACAAAACATTCCCAGTGCGATAAAACAGTCCCAGTGTGATAAAAGTGCCCCAGTGGGATAGAACATTCCCAGTGGGATAAATCATTCTCTGTGGGATCAAACATTCCCAGTTAGATAAACATTCCCAGTGCGACAAAACATTCCCAGTGGGATAAAACATTCCCAGTTTGATAAAACATTCTCAGTGGGATAAAACATTCCAAGTGGGATAAAACATTCCCAGTTTGATAAAACATTCCCAGTGGGATAAACATTCCCAATGCGACAAAACCTTCCCAATACGATAAAACATACCCAGTGGGATAAAACATTCCCAGTGGGACAAAATATTTCCAGTGGGATAAACATTCCCAGTGCGATAAAACATTCCCAGTGGGATAACCATTCCCAGTGGGATAAAACATTCCCAGTGCGATAAAACGTAAAACATTCCCAGTGGGATAACACATTCCCAGTGCGATACAACTTTCCCAGTGCAATAAAACATTTCCAGTGCGTTAAAACATTCCCAGTGCGATAAAACATTTCCAGTGCGTTAAAACATTCCCAGTGCGATAAAACATTCCCAGTGTGATAAAACATTCCCAGTGCGATAACACATTCCCAGTGGGATAAAACATTCCCAGTGTGATAAAACATTCCAAGTGCGATAATAGTTTCCCAGTGGGACAAAACCTTCCCAGTGGGAGAAAACATTCCCAGTGCAATAAAACATTCCCAGTGGGTTAAAACATTCCCAGTGGGATATAACATTCCCAGTGTGATAAAACATTCCCAGTGCGATAAAACGTTCCCAGTGGGATAAAACATTCCCAGTGCGATATATCTTTCCCAGTGTGATAAGCCATTCCCAGTGGGGAAAAAACATTCCCAGTGCGATAAAACATTCCCAGTTCGATAAAAGTTTCCCAGTGGGATGAAAGCCTCCCAGCATGATAAAAGTTTCCCATTGCGACAAAACATTCCCAGTGCGACAAAACATTCCCAATGCAATAAAACATTCCCAGTGCGATAAAACGTTCCCAGAGGGATGAAACATTCCCAGTGCAAAAACACATTCCCAGTGCAATACAACATTCCCACTGCAATACAACATTCCCAGTGGGATAAAACATTCCCAGTGCGATAAAACATTCCCTGTGCGATAAAAGTTTCGCAGTGGGATAAAACATTACCAGTGTGATAAAAGTTTGCCAGTGGGATAAAACATTCCCAGTGGGATAATACGTTCCCAGTGCGATAAAACATTCCCAGTGCGACAAAACATCCCCAGTGGGATAAAACATTCCCAGTGCGAAAAAACATCCCAGAGCGACAAAACATCCCCAGTGGGATAAACATTCCCAGTGCGACAAAACATTCCCAGTGGGATAAACATTCCCAGTGTGATTAAATGTCCTCAGTGCGATAAAACATTCCCAGTGGGATAAACATTCCCAGTGGGATAAAACATTCCCAGTGCGATAAAACTTTCCCAGTGCAATAAAACATTCCCAGTGCGTTAAAACATTCCCAGTGCGATAAAACATTCTCAGTGGGATAAAACGTTCCCAGTGGGACAAAACATTCCCAGTGCGATAAAACATTCCCAGTGGTATAAAACATTCCCAGTGCGCTAAAACATTCCCAGTGCGATAAAACGTTCCCAGTGGGACAAAACATTGCCAGTGTGATAAAACATTCCCAGTGCAATAACACATTCCCAGTGGGATAAATCATTCCCAGTGCAATAAAAAATTCCCAGTGTGATAAAACATTCCAAGTGCGATAATAGTTTCCCAGTGTGACAAAACCTTCCCAGTGGGACAAAACATTCCCAGTGCAATAAAACATTCCCAGTGGGTTAAAACATTCCCAGTGCGATAAAACATTCCCAGTGCGAAAAACATTCCCAGTGTGATAAAACATTCCCAGTGTGATAAAACATTCCCAGTGGGATATAACATTCCCAGTGCGATAAACATTCCCAGTGCGAGAAAACATTCCCAGTGGGATAAACGTTCCCAGTGGGACAAAACATTCCCAGTGTGATAAAAGTTTCCCAGTGTGATAAAACATTCCCAGTGGGATAAAACATTCCCAGTGCAATAAAACATTCCCAGTGCGATAAAACATTCCCAATGTGATAAAACATTACCAGTGCGATAAAACATTCTCAGTGGGATAAAACAGTCCCAGAGCGATAAAATTTTCCCAGTGTGATAAAACATTCGCAGTGCGATAAAACATACCCAGAGGGATAAAACATTCCCAGTGCAACAAAACGTTCCCATTGGGAGAAAACATTCCCAGTGCGATAAAACAGTCCCAGTGTGATAAAAGTGCCCCAGTGGGATTGAACATTCCCAGTGGGATAAATCATTCTCTGTGGGATCAAACATTCCCAGTTAGATAAACATTCCCAGTGCGACAAAACATTCCCAGTGAGATAAAACGTTCCTAGTTTGATAAAATATTCTCAGTGGAATAAAACATTCCAAGTGGGATAAAACATTCCCAGTTTGATAAAACATTCCCAGTGGGATAAACATTCCTAATGCGACAAAACGTTCCCAATGCGATAAAACATACCCAGTGGGATAAAACATTCCCAGTGGGACAAAATATTTCCAGTGGGATAAACATTCCCAGTGCGATAAAACATTCCCAGTGGGATATAACATTCCCAGTGCGATAACCATTCCCAGTGCGAGAAAACATTCCCAGTGGGATAAACGTTTCCAGTGGGACAAAACATTCCCAGTGTGATAAAAGTTTCCCAGTGTGATAAAACATTCCCAGTGGGATAAAACATTCCCAGCGCAATAAAACATTCCCAGTGCGATAAAACATTCCCAATGTGATAAAACATTACCAGTGCGATAAAACATTCTCAGTGGGATAAAACAGTCCCAGAGCGATAAAACTTTCCCAGTGTGATAAAACATTCCCAGTGCGATAAAACATTCCCAGTGGGATAAAACATTCCTAGTGCAACAAAACGTTCCCATTGGGACAAAACATTCCCAGTGCGATAAAACAGTCCCAGTGTGATAAAAGTGCCCCAGTGGGATAGAACATTCCCAGTGGGATAAATCATTCTCTGTGGGAACAAACATTCCCAGTTAGATAAACATTCCCAGTGCGACAAAACATTCCCAGTGGGATAAAACATTCACAGTTTGATAAAACATTCTCAGTGGGATAAAACATTCCAAGTGGGATGAAACATTCCCAGTTTGATAAAACATTCCCAGTGGGATAAACATTCCCAATGCGACAAAACCTTCCCAATGCGATAAAACATACCCAGTGGGATAAAACATTCCCAGTGGGACAAAATATTCCCAGTGCGATAAACATTCCCAGTGCGATAAAACATTCCCAGAGCGATAACACATTCCGAGTATGATAAAAGTTTCCCAGTGGGACAAAACATTCCCAGTGGGATAAAACGTTCCCAGTGGGACAAAACTTTCCAGTAGGATAGAACATTCCCAATGGGACAAAGCATTCCCAGTGCGACAAAACATTCCCAGTGGGATAAAACATTCCCAGTGCGACAAAATATTCCCAGTGTGATAAAACATTCCCAGTGCGATAAAACCTTCCGAATACGATAAAACGTTCCCATTGGGATAAAACATTCCCAGTGCAATAAAACATTCCCAGTGCAATAAAACATTCCCAGTGCGATAAAACGTTCCCAGTGCGACAAAACATTCCGAGTGCGATAAAACCTTCCCAGTGGGCTAAAACATTCCCAGTGCGATAAAACCTTCTCAGTGCGACAAAACATTCCCAGTGCAATAAAACATTCCCAGTGCGATAAAACCTTCCAAATACGGTAAAACGTTCGCATTGGGATAAAACATTCCCAGTGCAATAAAACATTCCCAGTGAGATAAATGTTTCCCAGTGGGATAAAACATTCCCAGTGCGATCAAAGTTTCCCAGTGCGATAAAACATTCCCAGTGCGAAAAAACATTCCCAGTGCGACAAAATGTTCCCAGTGGGATAAAACATTCCCAGTGCGACAAAACATCCCCAGTGGGATAAAACATTTCCAGTACGATAAAACATTCCCAGTGCGACAAAACATCCCCAGTGGGATAAAACATTCCCAGTGGGATAAAACATTCCCCAACTACGAGGTTAAAGTGCGCTCTAAAAGGAAATGAACTGGCATCATAAGACAATTACCTATTTCACAGTGCGATAAAACATTCCCAGTGTGATAAGCCCCCAGTGTGATAAGCCATTCCCAGTGGGAAGAAACATTCCCAGTGCGACAAAAGTTTCCCAGTGCGAAAAAAACATTCCCAGTGCGACAAAACATTACCAGTGCAATAAAACATTCCCAGTGCGATAAAACATTCCCAGTGGGATAAAACATTCCCAGTGCGATAAATCTTTCCCCGTGTGATAAGCCATTCCCAGTGGGAAAAAACATTCCCAGTGCGATAAAACTTTCCCAGTTCGACAAAAGTTTCCCAGTGGGATAAAAGGCTCCCAGCGTGATAAAAGTTTCCCAGTGCGACAAAACATTCCCAGTGCGACAAAACATTCCCAGTGCAATAAAACATTCCCAGTGCGATAAAACGTTCCCAGAGGGATGAAATATTCCCAGTGGGATAAAACAGTCCCAGAGCGATAAAACTTTCCCAGTGTGATGAAACATTCGCAGTGCGATAAAACATTCCCAGTGGGATAAAACATTCCCAGTGCAACAAAACGTTCCCATTGGGAGAAAACATTCTCAGTGCGATAAAACAGTCCCAGTGTGATAAAAGTGCCCCAGTGGGATAGAACATTCCCAGTGGGATAAATTATTCTCTGTGGGATCAAACATTCACAGTTAGATAAACATTCCCAGTGCGACAAAACATTCCCAGTGGGATAAAAATTCCCAGTTTGATAAAATATTCTCAGTGGGATAAAACATTCCAAGTGGGATAAAACATTCCCAGTTTGATAAAACAGTCCCAGTGGGATAAACATTCCCAATGTGACAAAACGTTCCCAATGCTAAAACATACCCAGTGGGATAAAACATTCCCAGTGGGACAAAATATTCCCAGTGGGATAAACATTCCCAGTGCGATAAAACATTCCCAGTGCGATAAAACATTCCCAGTGGGATATAACATTCCCAGTGCGATAACCATTTCCAGTGCGAGAAAACATTCCCAGTGGGATAAACGTTCCCAGTGGGACAAAACATTCCCAGGGTGATAAAAGTTTCCCAGTGTGATAAAACATTCCCAGTGGGATAAAACATTCCCAGCGCAATAAAACATTCCCAGTGCGATAAAACATTCCCAATGTGATAAAACATTACCAGTGCGATAAAACATTCTCAGTGGGATAAAACAGTCCCAGAGCGATAAAACTTTCCCAGTGTGATAAAACATTCCCAGTACGATAAAACATTCCCAGTGGGACAAAATATTCCCAGTGGGATAAACATTCCCAGTGCGATAAAACATTCCCAGTGGGATATAACATTCCCAGTGCGATAAAACATTCCCAGAGCGATAACACATTCCGAGTATGATAAAAGTTTCCCAGTGGGACAAAACATTCCCAGTGGGATAAAACGTTCCCAGTGGGACAAAACTTTCCAGTGGGATAGAACATTCCCAATGGGACAAAGCATTCCCAGTGCAATAAAACATTCCCAGTGGGATAAAACATTCCCAGTGTGATAAAACGTTCCCAGTGCGACAAAACATTCCCAGTGGGATAAAACATTCCCAGTGCGATAAAACCTTCTCAGTGCGACAAAACATTCCCAGTGCGATAAAACATTCCCAGTGCGATAAAACCTTCCGAATACGATAAAACGTTCCCATTGGGATAAAACATTCCCAGTGCAATAAAACATTCCCAGTGCGATAAAACATTCCCAGTGCGATAAAACATTCCCAGTGCGACAAAACATTCCCAGTGCGATAAAACATTCCCAGTGGGATAAAACATTCCCAGTGCGATAAAACCTTCTCAGTGCGACAAAACATTCCCAGTGCGACAAAACATTCCCAGTGCGATAAAACATTCCCAGTGGGATAAAACATTCCCAGTGCGATAAAACCTTCTCAGTGCGATAAAACGTTCCCATTGGGATAAAACATTCCCAGTGCAATAAAACATTTCCAGTGCGATAAATGTTTCCCAGTGGGATAAAACATTCCCAGTGTGATCAAAGTTTCCCAGTGCGATAAAACATTCCCAGTGCGAAAAAACATTCCCAGAGCGACAAAATGTTCCCAGTGGGATAAAACATTCCCAGTGCGACAAAACATCCCCAGTGGGATAAAACATTCCCAGTGCGATAAAACATTTCCAGTGCGACAAAACATCCCCAGTGGGATAAAACATCCCCAGTGGGATAAAACATTCCCCAACTACGAGGTTAAAGTGCGCTCTAAAAGGAAATGAACTGGCATCATAAGACAATTAACTATTTCACAGTGCGATAAAGCATTCCCATCGTGACAAAAGTTTCCCAGTGTGAAAAAAACATTCCCAGTGCGACAAAACATTACCAGTGCAATAAAACATTCCCAGTGCGATAAAACGTTCCCAGTGGGATAAAACATTCCCAGTGCGATAAATCTTTCCCCGTGTGATAAGCCATTCCCAGTGGGAATAAAAATTCCCAGTGCGATAAAACATTCCCAGTTCGATAAAAGTTGTCAGTGGGATAAAAGGCTCCCAGCGTGATAAAAGTTTCCCAGTGCGACAAAACATTCCCAGTGTGACAAAACATTCCCAGTGCAATAAAACATTCCCAGTGCGATAAAACGTTCCCAGAGGGATGAAACATTCCCAGTGCGATAAAACGTTCCCAGAGGGATGAAACATTCCCAGTGCGATAAAACATTCCCATTGCGATAAAATGTTCCCAGTGTGAAAAAAACTTTCCCTGTGCGATAAAACATTCCCAGTGCAACAAAACATTCCCAGAGCGATAAAACATTCCCAGTGCGATAAAACATTCTCAGTGGAATTAACATTCCCAGTGCGATAAGACATTCCCAGTGCAATAAAACATTCCCAGTGGGATAAACATTTCCAGTGCAATAAAACATTCCCAGTGGGATAAAACATTCCCTGTGCGACAAAATATTCCCAGTGCGATAAAACGTTCCCAGTGCGATAAAACGTTCCCAGTGCGATAAAACATTCCCAGTGGGACAAAACATTCCCAGTGGGACTAAACATTCCCAGTGTGATGAAATATTCCCAGTGGGACAAAACATTCCCAATGGGACAAAACATTCCCCGTGGGACAAAACTTTCCCAGTGCGATAAATCTTTCACCTTGTGATAAGCCATTCCCAGTGGGAAAAACAGTCCCAGTGCGATAAAACATTCCCAGTGCAATAAAATATTCCCAGTGCGATAAAACGTTCCCAGAGGGATGAAACATTCCCAGTGGGACAAAACATTCCCAGCGTGACAAAAGTTTCCCAGTGTGAAAAAAACATTCCCAGTGCGACAAAACATTACCAGTGCAATAAAACATTCCCAGTGCGATAAAACGTTCCCAGTGGGATAAAACATTCCCAGTGCGATAAATCTTTCCCCGTGTGATAAGCCATTCCCAGTGGGAATAAAAATTCCCAGTGCGATAAAACATTCCCAGTTCGATAAAAGTTTCCCAGTGGGATAAAAGGCTCCCAGCGTGATAAAAGTTTCCCAGTGCGACAAAACATTCCCAGTGTGACAAAACATTCCCAGTGCAATAAAACATTCCCAGTGCGATAAAACGTTCCCAGAGGGATGAAACATTCCCAGTGCGATAAAACATTCCCATTGCGATAAAATGTTCCCAGTGTGAAAAAAACTTTCCCTGTGCGATAAAACATTCCCAGTGCAACAAAACATTCCCAGAGCGATAAAACATTCCCAGTGCGATAACACATTCTCAGTGGAATTAACATTCCCAGTGCGATAAGACATTCCCAGTGCAATAAAATATTCCCAGTGGGATAAACATTTCCAGTGCAATAAAACATTCCCAGTGGGATAAAACATTCCCTGTGCGACAAAACATTCCCAGTGTGATAATACATTCCCAGTGCGATAAAACGTTCCCAGTGCGATAAAACGTTCCCAGTGCGATAAAACATTCCCAGTGGGACAAAACATTCCCAGTGGGACTAAACATTCCCAGTGTGATGAAATATTCCCAGTGGGACAAAACATTCCCAATGGGACAAAACATTCCCCGTGGGACAAAACATTCCCAGTGCGATAAATCTTTCACCTTGTGATAAGCCATTCCCAGTGGGACAAACATTCCCAGTGCGATAAAACATTCCCAGTGCAATAAAATATTCCCAGTGCGATAAAACGTTTCCAGAGGGATGAAACATTCCCAGTGGGACAAAACATTCCCAATGGGACAAAACATTCCCATTGGGACAAAACATTCCCAGTGCGATAAAACATTCCCAGTGAGAGAAAACATTCCCAGTGGGAAAAAACATTCCCGGCGTGATAAAACTTTCTCAGTGGAATTAACATTCCCAGTGCAATAAAACATCCCCAGTGGGATAAAACATTCCCAGTGGGATAAAACATTCCCCAACTACGAGGTTAAAGTGCGCTCTAAAAGGAAATGAACTGGCATCATAAGACAATTAACTATTTCACAGTGCGATAAAACATTCCCAGCGTGACAAAAGTTTCCCAGTGTGAAAAAAACATTCCCAGTGCGACAAAACATTACCAGTGCAATAAAACATTCCCAGTGCGATAAAACGTTCCCAGTGGGATAAAACATTCCCAGTGCGATAAATCTTTCCCCGTGTGATAAGCCATTCCCAGTGGGAAAAAACATTCCCAGTGCGATAAAACTTTCCCAGTTCGATAAAAGTTTCCCAGTGGGATAAAAGGCTCCCAGCGTGATAAAAGTTTCCCAGTGCGACAAAACATTCCCAGTGCGACAAAACATTCCCAGTGCAATAAAACATTCCCAGTGCGATAAAACGTTCCCAGAGGGATGAAACATTCCCAGTGCGATAAAACATTCCCATTGCGATAAAATGTTCCCAGTGTCAAAAAAACTTTCCCTGTGCGATAAAACAATCCCAGTGCAACAAAACATTCCCAGAGCGATAACACATTCCCAGTGCGATAAAACATTCTCAGTGGAATTAACATTCCCAGTGCGATAAGACATTCCCAGTGCAATAAAACATTCCCAGTGGGATAAACATTTCCAGTGCAATAAAACATTCCCAGTGGGATATAACATTCCCAGTGCGATAAACATTCCCAGTGCGAGGAAACGTTCCCAGTGCGATAAACGTTCCCAGTGCGATAAAACGTTCCCAGTGCGATAAAACATTCCCAGTGGGACAAAACATTCCCAGTGGGACTAAACATTCCCAGTGTGATGAAATATTCCCAGTGGGACAAAACATTCCCAATGGGACAAAACATTCCCCGTGGGACAAAACATTCCCAGTGCGATAAATCTTTCACCTTGTGATAAGCCATTCCCAGTGGGAAAAACATTCCCAGTGCGATAAAACATTCCCAGTGCAATAAAATATTCCCAGTGCGATAAAACGTTCCCAGAGGGATGAAACATTCCCAGTGGGACAAAACATTCCCAGCGTGACAAAAGTTTCCCAGTGTGAAAAAAACATTCCCAGTGCGACAAAACATTACCAGTGCAATAAAACATTCCCAGTGCGATAAAACGTTCCCAGTAGGATAAAACATTCCCAGTGCGATAAATCTTTCCCCGTGTGATAAGCCATTCCCAGTGGGAATAAAAATTCCCAGTGCGATAAAACATTCCCAGTTCGATAAAAGTTTCCCAGTGGGATAAAAGGCTCCCAGCGTGATAAAAGTTTCCCAGTGCGACAAAACATTCCCAGTGTGACAAAACATTCCCAGTGCAATAAAACATTCCCAGTGCGATAAAACGTTCCCAGAGGGATGAAACATTCCCAGTGCGATAAAACATTCCCATTGCGATAAAATGTTCCCAGTGTGAAAAAAACTTTCCCTGTGCGATAAAACATTCCCAGTGCAACAAAACATTCCCAGAGCGATAAAACATTCCCAGTGCGATAACACATTCTCAGTGGAATTAATATTCCCAGTGCGATAAGACATTCCCAGTGCAATAAAATATTCCCAGTGGGATAAACATTTCCAGTGCAATAAAACATTCCCAGTGGGATAAAACATTCCCTGTGCGACAAAACATTCCCAGTGCGATAAAACGTTCCCAGTGCGATAAAACGTTCCCAGTGCGATAAAACATTCCCAGTGGGACAAAACATTCCCAGTGGGACTAAACATTCCCAGTGTGATGAAATATTCCCAGTGGGACAAAACATTCCCAATGGGACAAAACATTCCCCGTGGGACAAAACATTCCCAGTGCGATAAATCTTTCACCTTGTGATAAGCCATTCCCAGTGGGAAAAACATTCCCAGTGCGATAAAACATTCCCAGTGCAATAAAATATTCCCAGTGCGATAAAACGTTTCCAGAGGGATGAAACATTCCCAGTGGGACAAAACATTCCCATTGGGACAAAACATTCCCAGTGCGATAAAACATTCCCAGTGAGAGAAAACATTCCCAGTGGGAAAAAACATTCCCGGCGTGATAAAACTTTCTCAGTGGAATTAACATTCCCAGTGCAATAAAACATCCCCAGTGGGATAAAACATTCCCAGTGGGATAAAACATTCCCCAACTACGAGGTTAAAGTGCGCTCTAAAAGGAAATGAACTGGCATCATAAGACAATTAACTATTTCACAGTGCGATAAAACATTCCCAGCGTGACAAAAGTTTCCCAGTGTGAAAAAAACATTCCCAGTGCGACAAAACATTACCAGTGCAATAAAACATTCCCAGTGCGATAAAACGTTCCCAGTGGGATAAAACATTCCCAGTGCGATAAATCTTTCCCCGTGTGATAAGCCATTCCCAGTGGGAAAAAACATTCCCAGTGCGATAAAACTTTCCCAGTTCGATAAAAGTTTCCCAGTGGGATAAAAGGCTCCCAGCGTGATAAAAGTTTCCCAGTGCGACAAAACATTCCCAGTGCGACAAAACATTCCCAGTGCAATAAAACATTCCCAGTGCGATAAAACGTTCCCAGAGGGATGAAACATTCCCAGTGCGATAAAACATTCCCATTGCGATAAAATGTTCCCAGTGTGAAAAAAACTTTCCCTGTGCGATATAACAATCCCAGTGCAACAAAACATTCCCAGAGCGATAACACATTCCCAGTGCGATAAAACATTCTCAGTGGAATTAACATTCCCAGTGCGATAAGACATTCCCAGTGCAATAAAACATTCCCAGTGGGATAAACATTTCCAGTGCAATAAAACATTCCCAGTGGGATATAACATTCCCAGTGCGATAAACATTCCCAGTGCGAGAAAACGTTCCCAGTGCGATAAACGTTCCCAGTGGGACAAAACATTCCCAGTGTGATAAAAGTTTCCCAGTGTGATAAAACACTCCCATTGCGATAACAGATTCCCAGCGCAATAAAACATTCCCAATATGATAAAACATTACCAGTGCGATAAAACATTCTCAGTGGGATAAAACAGT
Organism: Pristiophorus japonicus; assembly: GCF_044704955.1. Classification (NCBI taxonomy): domain Eukaryota; kingdom Metazoa; phylum Chordata; class Chondrichthyes; family Pristiophoridae; genus Pristiophorus; species Pristiophorus japonicus. Next base: position 17,663,259 of record NC_092010.1, read on the forward strand.
CCCAGAGCGATAAAACTTTCCCAGTGTGATGAAACATTCGCAGTGTGATAAAACATTCCCAGTGGGATAAAACATTCCCAGTGCAACAAAACGTTCCCATTGGGAGAAAACATTCTCAGTGCGATAAAACAGTCCCAGTGTGATAAAAGTGCCCCAGTGGGATTGAACATTCCCAGTGGGATAAATTATTCTCTGTGGGATCAAACATTCACAGTTAGATAAACATTCCCAGTGCGACAAAACATTCCCAGTGGGATAAAAATTCCCCCAGTTTGATAAAACATTCCCAGTGGGATAAACATTCCCAATGTGACAAAACGTTCCCAATGCTAAAACATACCCAGTGGGATAAAACATTCCCAGTGGGACAAAATATTCCCAGTGGGATAAACATTCCCAGTGCGATAAAACATTCCCAGTGCGATAAAACATTCCCAGTGGGATAACCATTTCCAGTGCGAGAAAACATTCCCAGTGGGATAAACGTTCCCAGTGGGACAAAACATTCCCAGTGTGATAAAAGTTTCCCAGTGTGATAAAACATTCCCAGTGGGATAAAACATTCCCAGCGCAATAAAACATTCCCAGTGCGATAAAACATTCCCAATGTGATAAAACATTACCAGTGCGATAAAACATTCTCAGTGGGATAAAACAGTCCCAGAGCGATAAAACTTTCCCAGTGTGATAAAACATTCCCAGTGGGACAAAATATTCCCAGTGGGATAAACATTCCCAGTGCGATAAAACATTCCCAGTGGGATATAACATTCCCAGTGCGATAAAACATTCCCAGAGCGATAACACATTCCGAGTATGATAAAAGTTTCCCAGTGGGACAAAACATTCCCAGTGGGATAAAACGTTCCCAGTGGGACAAAACTTTCCAGTGGGATAGAACATTCCCAATGGGACAAAGCATTCCCAGTGCAATAAAACATTCCCAGTGTGATAAAACGTTCCCAGTGCGACAAAACATTCCCAGTGGGATAAAACATTCCCAGTGCGATAAAACCTTCTCAGTGCGACAAAACATTCCCAGTGCGATAAAACATTCCCAGTGCAATAAAACATTCCCAGTGCGACAAAACATTCCCAGTGCGATAAAACATTCCCAGTGGGATAAAACATTCCCAGTGCGATAAAACCTTCTCAGTGCGACAAAACATTCCCAGTGCGATAAAACATTCCCAGTGCGATAAAACCTTCCGAATACGATAAAACGTTCGCATTGGGATAAAACATTCCCAGTGCAATAAAACATTCCCAGTGCGATAAATGTTTCCCAGTGGGATAAAACATTCCCAGTGTGATCAAAGTTTCGCAGTGCGATAAAACATTCCCAGTGCGAAAAAACATTCCCAGAGCGACAAAATGTTCCCAGTGGGATAAAACATTCCCAGTGCGACAAAACATCCCCAGTGGGATAAAACATTCCCAGTGCGATAAAACATTTCCAGTGCGATAAAACAGTCCCAGTGCGACTAAACATCCCCAGTGGGATAAAACATCCCCAGTGGGATAAAACATTCCCCAACTACGAGGTTAAAGTGCGCTCTAAAAGGAAATGAACTGGCATCATAAGACAATTAACTATTTCACAGTGCGATAAAACATTCCCATCGTGACAAAAGTTTCCCAGTGTGAAAAAAACATTCCCAGTGCGACAAAACATTACCAGTGCAATAAAACATTCCCAGTGCGATAAAATGTTCCCAGTGGGAATAAAAATTCCCAGTGCGATAAAATATTCCCAGTTCGATAAAAGTTTCCCAGTGGGATAAAAGGCTCCCAGCGTGATAAAAGTTTCCCAGTGCGACAAAACATTCCCAGTGTGACAAAACATTCCCAGTGCAATAAAACATTCCCATTGCGATAAAATGTTCCCAGTGTGAAAAAAACTTTCCCTGTGCGATAAAACATTCCCAGTGCAACAAAACATTCCCAGAGCGATAAAACATTCCCAGTGCGATAAAACATTCTCAGTGGAATTAACATTCCCAGTGCGATAAGACATTCCCAGTGCAATAAAAAATTCCCAGTGGGATAAACATTTCCAGTGCAATAAAACATTCCCAGTGGGATAAAACATTCCCTGTGCGACAAAACATTCCCAGTGCGATAAAACGTTCCCAGTGCGATAAAACATTCCCAGTGGGACTAAACATTCCCAGTGTGATGAAATATTCCCAGTGGGACAAAACATTCCTAATGGGACAAAACATTCCCCGTGGGACAAAACATTCCCAGTGCGATAAATCTTTCACCTTGTGATAAGCCATTCCCAGTGGGAAAAACATTCCCAGTGCGATAAAACATTCCCAGTGCAATAAAATATTCCCAGTGCGATAAAACGTTCCCAGAGGGATGAAACATTCCCAGTGGGACAAAACATTCCCAGCGTGACAAAAGTTTCCCAGTGTGAAAAAAACATTCCCAGTGCGACAAAACATTACCAGTGCAATAAAACATTCCCAGTGCGATAAAACGTTCCCAGTGGGATAAAACATTCCCAGTGCGATAAATCTTTCCCCGTGTGATAAGCCATTCCCAGTGGGAATAAAAATTCCCAGTGCGATAAAACATTCCCAGTTCGATAAAAGTTTCCCAGTGGGATAAAAGGCTCCCAGCGTGATAAAAGTTTCCCAGTGCGACAAAACATTCCCAGTGTGACAAAACATTCCCAGTGCAATAAAACATTCCCAGTGCGATAAAACGTTCCCAGAGGGATGAAACATTCCCAGTGCGATAAAACATTCCCATTGCGATAAAATGTTCCCAGTGTGAAAAAAGCTTTCCCTGTGCGATAAAACATTCCCAGTGCAACAAAACATTCCCAGAGCGATAAAACATTCCCAGTGCGATAAAACATTCTCAGTGTGATAATACATTCCCAGTGCGATACAACGTTCCCAGTGCGATAAAACATTCCCAGTGGGACTAAACATTCCCAGTGTGATGAAATATTCCCAGTGGGACAAAACATTCCCAATGGGACAAAACATTCCCCGTGGGACAAAACATTCCCAGTGCGATAAATCTTTCACCTTATGATAAGCCATTCCCAGTGGGAAAAACATTCCCAGTGCGATAAAACATTCCCAGTGCAATAAAATATTCCCAGTGCGATAAAATGTTCCCAGAGGGATGAAACATTCCCAGTGGGACAAAACATTCCAAATGGGACAAAACATTCCCAGTGCGATAAAACATTCCCAGTGAGAGAAAACATTCCCAGTGGGAAAAAACATTCCCGGCGTGATAAAACTTTCTCAGTGGAATTAACATTCCCAGTGCAATAAAACATTCCCAGTGAGATAAATATTTCCAGTGCAACAAAACATTCCCAGTGCGATAAAACATTCCCCGTGCGATAAAACATTCCCAGTGCTATACAACGTTCCCAGTGCGATAAAACATTCCCAGTGGGACAAAACATTCCCAGTGGGACAAAACATTCCCAGTGCGATAAAACATCCCCAGTGGGATAAAACATTCCCAGTGGGATAAAACGTTCCCAGTGCGATAAAACATTCCCAGTGGGACAAAACATTCCCAGTGGGACTAAACATTCCCAGTGTGATGAAATATTCCCAGTGGGACAAAACATTCCCAATGGGACAAAACATTCCCCGTGGGACAAAACATTCCCAGTGCGATAAATCTTTCACCTTGTGATAAGCCATTCCCAGTGGGAAAAATATTCCCAGTGCGATAAAACGTTCCCAGAGGGATGAAACATTCCCAGTGGGACAAAACATTCCCAATGGGATAAAACATTCCCATTGGGACAAAACATTCCCAGTGCGATAAAACATTCCCAGTGAGAGAAAACATTCCCAGTGGGAAAAAACATTCCCGGCGTGAAAAAACATTCTCAGTGGAATTAACATTCCCAGTGCAATAAAACATTCCCAGTGGGATAAACATTTCCAGTGCAACAAATCATTCCCAGTGCGATAAAACGTTCCCCGTGCGATAAAACATTCCCAGTGCTATACAACGTTCCCAGTGCGATAAAACATTCCCAGTGGGACAAAACATTCCCAGTGGGACAAAACATTGCCAGTGTGATAAAAGTTTCCCAGTGGGATAAAACGTTCCCACTGGGATAAAACCTTCCCAGTGCGATAAATCTTTCCCAGTGCAATAAGCCATTCCCAGTGCAATACAACATTCCCAGTGTGACAAAACATTCCCAGTGCAATAAAACATTCCCAGTGGGATAAAACACTCCCAGTGGGATAAACATTCCAAGTGCGACAACACATTCCCAGTGCGACAAAACATCCCCAGTGGGATAAAACATTCCCAGTGCGATAAAACATTCCCAGTGCGACAAAACATCCCCAGTGGGATAAAACATTCCCAGTGGGATAAAACATTCCCCAAACTACGAGGTTAAAGTGCGCTCTAAAAGGAAATGAACTGGCATCATAAGACAATTAACTATTTCACAGTGCGATAAAACATTCCCAGTGTGATAAGCCCCCAGTGTCATAAGCCATTTCCAGTGGGAAAAAACATTCCCAGTGCGATAAAACATTCCCAGTTCGATAAACATTCCCAATGCGACAAAACGTTCCCAATGCGATAAAACAAACCTAGTGGGATAAAACATTCCCAGTGGAACAAAATATTCCCAGTGCGATAAACATTCCCAGTGCGATAAAACATTCCCAGAGCGATAACACATTCCGAGTATGATAAAAGTTTCCCAGTGGGACAAAACATTCCCAGTGGGATAAAACGTTCCCAGTGGGACAAAACTTTCCAGTGGGATAGAAAATTCCCAATGGGACAAAGCATTCCCAGTGCAATAAAACATTCCCAGTGGGACAAAACATTCCCCGTGGGACAAAACATTCCCAGTGCGATAAATCTTTCACCTTGTGATAAGCCATTCCCAGTGGGAAAAACATTCCCAGTGCAATAAAATATTCCCAGTGCGATAAAACGTTCCCAGAGGGATGAAACATTCCCAGTGGGACAAAACATTCCCAATGGGACAAAACATTCCCATTGGGACAAAACATTCCCAGTGCGATAAAACATTCCCAGTGAGAGAAAACATTCCCAGTGGGAAAAAACATTCCCGGCGTGATAAAACATTCTCAGTGGAATTAACATTCCCAGTGCAATAAAACATTCCCAGTGGGATAAACATTTCCAGTGCAACAAAACATTCCCAGTGCGATAAAAAGTTCCCCGTGCGATAAAACATTCCCAGTGCTATACAACGTTCCCAGTGCGATAAAACATTCCCAGTGGGACAAAACATTCCCAGTGGGACAAAACATTGCCAGTGCGATAAAAGTTTCCCAGTGGGATAAAACGTTCCCACTGGGATAAAACCGTCCCAGTGCGATAATTCTTTCCCAGTGCAATAAGCAATTCCCAGTGGGAATAAACATTCCCAGTGCAATAAAACATTCCCAGTGGGATAAAACATTCCCAGTGCGATAAAACGTTCCCAGTGTGACAAAACATTCCCAGTGCAATAAAACATTCCCAGTGGGATAAAACACTCCCAGTGGGATAAACATTCCAAGTGCGACAACACATTCCCAGTGCGACAAAACATCCCCAGTGGGATAAAACATTCCCAGTGCGATAATACATTCCCAGTGCGACAAAACATCCCCAGTGGGATAAAACATTCCCAGTGGGATAAAACATTCCCCAAACTACGAGGTTAAAGTGCGCTCTAAAAGGAAATGAACTGGCATCATAAGACAATTAACTATATCACAGTGCGATAAAACATTCCCAGTGTGATAAGCCCACAGTGTGATAAGCCATTTCCAGTGGGAAAAAACATTCCCAGTGCGATAAAACATTCCCAGTTCGATAAACATTCCCAATGCGACAAAACGTTCCCAATGCGATAAAACAAACCTAGTGGGATAAAACATTCCCAGTGGAACAAAATATTCCCAGTGCGATAAACATTCCCAGTGCGATAAAACATTCCCAGAGCGAGAACACATTCCGAGTATGATAAAAGTTTCCCAGTGGGACAAAACATTCCCAGTGGGATAAAACGTTCCCAGTGGGACAAAACATTCCAGTGGGATAGAACATTCCCAATGGGACAAAGCATTCCCAGTGCAATAAAACATTCCCAGTGGGATAAAACATTCCCAGTGCGATAAAACGTTCTCAGTGCGACAAAACATTCCCAGTGAGAGAAAACATTCCCAGTGGGAAAAAACATTCCCGGCGTGAAAAAACATTCTCAGTGGAATTAACATTCCCAGTGCAATAAAACATTCCCAGTGGGATAAACATTTCCAGTGCAACAAAACATTCCCAGTGCGATAAAACGTTCCCCGTGCGATAAAACATTCCCAGTGCTATACAACGTTCCCAGTGCGATAAAACATTCCCAGTGGGACAAAACATTCCCAGTGGGACAAAACATTGCCAGTGCGATACAAGTTTCCCAGTGGGATAAAACGTTCCCACTGGGATAAAACCTTCCCAGTGCGATAAATCTTTCCCAGTGCAATAAGCCATTCCCAGTGGGAATAAACATTCCCAGTGCAATAAAACATTCCCAGTGGGATAAAACATTCCCAGTGCGATAAAACGTTCCCAGTGTGACAAAACATTCCCAGTGCAATAAAACATTCCCAGTGGGATAAAACACTCCCAGTGGGATAAACATTCCAAGTGCGACAACACATTCCCAGTGCGACAAAACATCCCCAGTGGGATAAAATATTCCCAGTGCGATAAAACATTCCCAGTGCGACAAAACATCCCCAGTGGGATAAAACATTCCCAGTGGGATAAAACATTCCCCAAACTACGAGGTTAAAGTGCGCTCTAAAAGGAAATGAACTGGCATCATAAGACAATTAACTATATCACAGTGCGATAAAACATTCCCAGTGTGATAAGCCCACAGTGTGATAAGCCATTTCCAGTGGGAAAAAACATTCCCATTGCGATAAAACATTCCCAGTTCGATAAACATTCCCAATGCGACAAAACGTTCCCAATGCGATAAAACAAACCTAGTGGGATAAAAGATTCCCAGTGGAACAAAATATTCCCAGTGCGATAAACATTCCCAGTGCGATAAAACATTCCCAGAGCGATAACACATTCCGAGTATGATAAAAGTTTCCCAGTGGGACAAAACATCCCCAGTGGGATAAAACGTTCCCAGTGGGACAAAACATTCCAGTGGGATAGAACATTCCCAATGGGACAAAGCATTCCCAGTGCAATAAAACATTCCCAGTGGGATAAAACATTCCCAGTGCGATAAAACGTTCCCAGTGCGACAAAACATTCCCAGTGGGATAAAACATTCCCAGAGCGATAAAGCATTCCCAGTGCGATAAAACATTCTCAGTGGAATTAACATTCCCAGTGCGATAAGACATTCCCAGTGCAATAAAACATTCCCAGTGGGATAAACATTTCCAGTGCAATAAAACATTCCCAGTGGGACAAAACATTCCCTGTGCGACAAAACATTCCCAGTGCGATAAAACATTCCCAGTGCGATAAAACGTTCCCAGTGCGATAAAACATTCCCAGTGGGACAAAACATTCCCAGTGGGACTAAACATTCCCAGTGTGATGAAATATTCCCAGTGGGACAAAACATTCCCAATAGGACAAAACATTCCCCGTGGGACAAAACATTCCCAGTGCGATAAATCTTTCACCTTGTGATAAGCCATTCCCAGCGGGAAAAACATTCCCAGTGCGATAAAACATTCCCAGTGCAATAAAATATTCCCAGTGCGATAAAACGTTCCCAGAGGGATGAAACATTCCCAGTGGGACAAAACATTCCCAATGGGACAAAACATTCCCATTGGGACAAAACATTCCCAGTGCGATAAAACATTCCCAGTGAGAGAAAACATTCCAAGTGGGAAAAAACATTCCCGGCGTGATAAAACATTCTCAGTGGAATTAACATTCCCAGTGCAATAAAACATTCCCAGTGGGATAAACATTTCCAATGCAACAAAACATTCCCAGTGCGATAAAACGTTCCCCGTGCGATAAAACATTCCCAGTGCTATACAACGTTCCCAGTGCGATAAAACATTCCCAGTGGGACAAAACATTCCCAGTGGGACAAAACATCCCCAGTGGGATAAAACATTCCCAGTGGGATAAAACATTCCCCAACTACGAGGTTAAAGTGCGCTCTAAAAGGAAATGAACTGGCATCATAAGACAATTAACTATTTCACAGTGTGATAAAACATTCCCAGCGTGACAAGTTTCCCAGTGTGAAAAAAACATTCCCAGTGTGACAAAACATTACTAGTGCAATAAAACATTCCCAGTGCGATAAAACGTTCCCAGTGGGATAAAACATTCCCAGTGCGATAAATCTTTCCCCGTGTGATAAGCCATTCCCAGTGGGAATAAAAATTCCCAGTGCGATAAAACATTCCCAGTTCGATAAAAGTTTCCCAGTGGGATAAAAGGCTCCCAGCGTGATAAAAGTTTCCCAGTGCGACAAAACATTCCCAGTGTGACAAAACATTCCCAGTGCAATAAAACATTCCCAGTGCGATAAAACGTTCCCAGAGGGATGAAACATTCCCAGTGCGATAAAACATTCCCATTGCGATAAAATGTTCCCAGTGTGAAAAAAACTTTCCCTGTGCGATAAAACATTCCCAGTGCAACAAAACATTCCCAGAGCGATAAAACATTCCCAGTGCGATAAAACATTCTCAGTGGAATTAACATTCCCAGTGCGATAAGACATTCCCAGTGCAATAAAACATTCCCAGTGGGATAAAAATTTCCAGTGCAATAAAACATTCCCAGTGGGATAAAACATTCCCTGTGCGACAAAACATTCCCAGTGCGATAAAACGTTCCCAGTGTGATAAAACGTTCCCAGTGCGATAAAACATTCCCAGTGGGACAAAACATTCCCAGTGGGACTAAACATTCCCAGTGTGATGAAATATTCCCAGTGGGACAAAACATTCCCAATGGGACAAAACATTCCCCGTGGGACAAAACATTCCCAGTGCGATAAATCTTTCACCTTGTGATAAGCCATTCCCAGTGGGAAAAACATTCCCAGTGCGATAAAACATTCCCAGTGCAATAAAATATTCCCAGTGCGATAAAACGTTTCCAGAGGGATGAAACATTCCCAGTGGGACAAAACATTCCCAATGGGATAAAACATTCCCAATGGGACAAAACATTCCCAGTGCGATAAAACATTCCCAGTGAGAGAAAACATTCCCAGTGGGCAAAAACATTCCCGGCGTGATAAAACATTCTCAGTGGAATTAACATTCCCAGTGCAATAAAACATTCCCAGTGGGATAAACATTTCCAGTGCAACAAAACATTCCCAGTGCGATAAAACGTTCCCCGTGTGATAAAACATTCCCAGTGCTATGCAACGTTCCCAGTGCGATAAAACATTCCCAGTGGGACAAAACATTCCCAGTGGGACAAAACATTGCCAGTGCGATAAAAGTTTCCCAGTGGGATAAAATGTTCCCACTGGGATAAAACCTTCCCAGTGCGATAAATCTTTCCCAGTGCAATAAGCCATTCCCAGTGGGAATAAACATTCCCAGTGCAATAAAACATTCCCAGTGGGATAAAACATTCCCAGTGCGATAAAACGTTCCCAGTGTGACAAAACATTCCCAGTGCAATAAAACATTCCCAGTGGGATAAAACACTCCCAGTGGGATAAACATTCCAAGTGCGACAACACATTCCCAGTGCGACAAAACATCCCCAGTGGGATAAAACATTCCCAGTGCGATAAAACATTCCCAGTGCGACAAAACATCCCCAGTGGGATAAAACATTACCAATGGGATAAAACATTCCCCAAACTACGAGGTTAAAGTGCGCTCTAAAAGGAAATGAACTGGCATCATAAGACAATTAACTATTTCACAGTGCGATAAAACATTCCCAGTGTGATAAGCCCCCAGTGTGATAAGCCATTTCCAGTGGGAAAAAACATTCCCAGTGCGATAAAACATTCCCAGTTCGATAAACATTCCCAATGTGACAAATCGTTCCCAATGCGATAAAACAAACCTAGTGGGATAAAACATTCCCAGTGGAACAAAATATTCCCAGTGCGATAAAACATTCCCAGAGCGATAACACATTCCGAGTATGATAAAAGTTTCCCAGTGGGACAAAACATTCCCAGTGGGATAAAACGTTCCCAGTGGGACAAAACTTTCCAGTGGGATAGAACATTCCCAATGGGACAAAGCATTCCCAGTGCAATAAAACATTCCCAGTGGGATAAAACATTCCCAGTGCGATAAAACGTTCCCAGTGCGACAAAACATTCCCAGTGGGATAAAACATTCCCAGTGCGATAAAACCTTCTCAGTGCGACAAAACATTCCCAGTGTGATAAAACATTCCCAGTGCGATAAAACCTTCCGAATACGATAAAACGTTCCCATTGGGATCAAACATGCCCAGTGCAATAAAACATTCCCAATGCGATAAAACATTCCCAGTGCGATAAAATGTTCCCAGTGCGACAAAACATTCCCAGTGCGATAAAACATTCCCAGTGGGATAAAACATTCCCAGTGCGATAAAACCTTCTCAGTGCGACAAAACATTCCCAGTGCGATAAAACATTCCCAGTGCGATAAAACCTTCCAAATACGATAAAACTTTCGCATTGGGATAAAACATTCCCAGTGCAATAAAACGTTCCCAGTGAGATAAATGTTTCCCAGTGGGATAAAACATTCCCAGTGTGATCAAAGTTTCCCAGTGCGATAAAACATTCCCAGTGCGAAAAAACATTCCCAGTGCGACAAAACGTTCCCAGTGGGATAAAACATTCCCAGTGCGACAAAACATCCCCAGTGCGATAAAACATTTCCAGTACGATAAAACATTCCCAGTGCGACAAAACATTCCCAGTGTGATAAAACATTCCCAGTGGGATAAAAAATTCCCCAACTACGAGGTTAAAGTGTGCTCTAAATGGAACTGAACTGGCATCATAAGACAATTAACTATTTCACAGTGCGATAAAACATTCCCAGCGTGACAAAAGTTTCCCAGTGCGAAAAAAACATTCCCAGTGCGACAAAACATTACCAGTGCATAAAACATTCCCAGTGTGATAAAACGTTCCCAGTGGGATAAAACATTCCCAGTGCGATAAATCTTTCCCCGTGTGATAAGCCATTCCCAGTGGGAAAAAACATTCCCGGTGCGATAAAACATTCCCAGTTCGATAAAAGCTTCCCAGTGGGATAAAAGGCTCCCAGCGTGATAAAAGTTTCCCAGTGCGACAAAACATTCCCAGTGCGACAAAACATTCCCAGTGCAATAAAACATTCCCAGTGCGATAAAACGTTCCCAGAGGGATGAAACATTCCCAGTGCGATAAAACATTCCCATTGCGATAAAATGTTCCCAGTGTGAAAAAAACTTTCCCTGTGCGATAAAACAATCCCAGTGCAACAAAACATTCCCAGAGCGATAAAACATTCCCAGTGCGATAAAACATTTTCAGTGGAATTAACATTCCCAGTGCGATAAGACATTCCCAGTGCAATAAAACATTCCCAGTGGGATAAACATTTCCAGTGCAATAAAACATTCCCAGTGCAACAAAACATTCCCACAGCGATAAAACATTCCCAGTGCGATAAAACATTCTCAGTGGAATTAACATTCCCAGTGCGATAAGACATTCCCAGTGCAATAAAACATTCCCAGTGGGATAAACATTTCCAGTGGGATAAAACATTCCCAGCACAATAAAACATTCCCAGTGCGATAAAACATTCCCAATGTGATAAAACATTACCAGTGCGATAAAACATTCTCAGTGGGATAAAACAGTCCCAGAGCGATAAAACTTTTCCAGTGTGATAAAGCATTCGCAGTGCGATAAAACATTCCCAGTGGGATAAAACATTCCCAGTGCAACAACACGTTCCCATTGGGAGAAAACATTCCCAGTGCGATAAAACAGTCCCAGTGTGATAAAAGTGCCCCAGTGGGATTGAACATTCCCAGTGGGATAAATCATTCTCTGTGGGATCAAACATTCCCAGTTAGATAAACATTCCCAGTGCGACAAAACATTCCCAGTGGGATAAATCATTCCCAGGTTGATAAAATATTCTCAGTGGGATAAAACATTCCAAGTGGGATAAAACATTCCCAGTTTGATAAAACATTCCCAGTGGGATAAACATTCCCAATGTGACAAAACGTTCCCAATGCTAAAACATACCCAGTGGGATAAAACATTCCCAGTGGGACAAAATATTCCCAGTGGGATAAACATTCCCAGTGCGATAAAACATTCCCAGTGGGATATAACATTCCCATTGCGATAACCATTCCCAGTGCGAGAAAACATTCCTAGTGGGATAAACGTTCCCAGTGGGAAAAAACATTCCCAGTGTGATAAAAGTTTCCCCGTGTGATAAAACATTCCCAGTGGGATAAAACATTCCCAGCGCAATAAAACATTCCCAGTGCGATAAAACATTCCCAATGTGATAAAACATTACCAGTGCGATAAAACATTCTCAGTGGGATAAAACAGTCCCAGAGCGATAAAACTTTCCCAGTGTGATAAAACATTCCCAGTGCGATAAAACATTCCCAGTGGGACAAAATATTCCCAGTGGGATAAACATTCCCAGTGCGATAAAACATTCCCAGTGGGATATAACATTCCCAGTGCGATAACCATTCCCAGTGCGAGGAAACATTCCCAGTGGGACAAAACATTCCCAGTGTGATAAAAGTTTCCCAGTGTGATAAACATTCCCAGTGCGATAAAACATTCCCAGAGCGATAACACATTCCGAGTATGATAAAAGTTTCCCAGTGGAACAAAACATTCCCAGTGGGATAAAACGTTCCCAGTGGGACAAAACTTTCCAGTGGGATAGAACATTCCCAATGGGACAAAGCATTCCCAGTGCAATAAAACATTCCCAGTGCGATAAAACGTTCCCAGTGCGACAAAACATTCCCAGTGGGATAAAACATTCCCAGTGCGATAAAACTTTCTCAGTGCGACAAAACATTCCCAGTGCGATAAAACATTCCCAGTGCGATAAAACCTTCCGAATACGATAAAACGTTCCCATTGGGATAAAACATGCCCAGTGCAATAAAACATTCCCAGTGCGATAAAACATTCCCAGTGCGATAAAACGTTCCCAGTGCGACAAAACATTCCCAGTGCGATAAAACATTCCCAGTGGGATAAAACATTCCCAGTGCGATAAAACCTTCTCAGTGCGACAAAACATTCCCAGTGCGATAAAACATTCCCAGTGCGATAAAACCTTCCGAATACGACAAAACGTTCGCATTGGGATAAAACATTCCCAGTGCAATAAAACATTCCCAGTGCGATAAATGTTTCCCAGTGGGATAAAACATTCCCAGTGTGATCAAAGTTTCCCAGTGCGATAAAACATTCCCAGTGCGAAAAAACATTCCCAGTGCGACAAAATGTTCCCAGTGGGATAAAACATTCCCAGTGCGACAAAACATCCCCAGTGGGATAAAGCATTCCCAGTGCGATAAAACATTCCCAGTGCGATAAAACATCCCCAGTGGGATAAAAGTTTCCCAGTGGGATAAAAGGCTCCCAGCGTGACAAAAGGTTCCCAGTGCGACAAAACATTCCCAGTGTGACAAAACATTCCCAGTGCAATAAAACATTCCCAGTGCGATAAAATGTTCCCAGAGGGATGAAACATTCCCAGTGCGATAAAACATTCCCTTTGCGATAAAATGTTCCCAGTGTGAAAAAACCTTCCCCTGTGCGCTAAAACATTCCCAGTGCAACATAACATTCCCAGAGCGATAAAACATTCCCAGTGCGAAAAAACATTCCCAGTGCGACAAAATGTTCCCAGTGGGATAAAACATTCCCAGTGCGACAAAACATCCCCAGTGGGATAAAACATTCCCAGTGCAACAAAACATTCCCAGAGCGATAAAACATTCCCAGTGCGATAAGACATTCCCAGTGCAATAAAACATTCCCAGTGGGATAAACATTTCCAGTGCAATAAAACATTTCCAGTGGGATAAAACATTCCCTGTGCGACAAAACATTCCCAGTGCGATAAAACATTCCCAGTGCGATAAAACATTCCCAGTGGGATAAAACATTCCCAGTGCGATAAAACCTTCTCAGTGCAACAAAACATTCCCAGTGCGATAAAACATTCCCAGTGCGATAAAACCTTCCGGATACGATAAAACGTTCGCATTGGGATAAAACATTCCCAGTGCAATAAAACATTCCCAGTGCGATAAGTGTTTCCCAGTGGGATAAAACATTCCCAGTGTGATCAAAGTTTCCCAGTGCGATAAAACATTCCCATTGCGAAAAAACATTCCCAGTGCGACAAAATGTGCCCAGTGGGATAAAACATTCCCAGTGCGACAAAACATCCCCAGTGGGATAAAACATTCCCAGTGCGATAAAACATTCCCAGTGCGATAAAACATCCCCAGTGTGATAAAACATTCCCAGTGGGATAAAACATTCCCCAACTACGAGGTTAAAGTGCGCTCTAAAAGGAAATGAACTGGCATCATAAGACAATTAACTATTTCACAGTGCGATAAAACATTCCCAGCGTGACAAAAGTTTCCCAGTGCGAAAAAAACATTCCCAGTGCGACAAAACATTACCAGTGCAATAAAACATTCCCAGTGCGATAAAACGTTCCCAGTAGGATAAAACATTCCCAGTGCGATAAATCTTTCCCCGTGTGATAAGCCATTCCTAGTGGGAAAAAACATTCCCAGTGCAATAAAACATTCCCAGTTCGATAAAAGTTTCCCAGTGTGATAAAAGGCTCCCAGCGTGACAAAAGTTTCCCAGTGCGACAAAATATTTCCAGTGTGACAAAACATTCCCAGTGCAATAAAACATTCCCAGTGCGATAAAATGTTCCCAGAGGGATGAAACATTCCCAGTGCGATAAAACATTCCCATTGCGATAAAATGTTCCCAGTGTGAAAAAAACTTCCCCTGTGCGATAAAACATTCCCAGTGCAACAAAACATTCCCAGAGCGATAAAACATTCCCAGTGCGATAAGACTTTCCCAGTGCAATAAAACATTCCCAGTGGGATAAACATTTCCAGTGCAATAAAACATTCCCAGTGGGATAAAACATTCCCTGTGCGACAAAACATTCCCAGTGCGATAAAACATTCCCAGTGCGATAAAACATTCCCAGTGGGATAAAACATTCCCCAATTATGAGGGTTAAAGTGCGCTCTAAAAGGAAATGAACTGGCATCATAAGACAATTAGCTATTTCACAGTGCGAGAAAACATTCCCAGCGTGACAAATGTTTCCCAGTGCGAAAAAAACATTCCCAGTGCGACGAAACATTACCAGTGCAATAAAACATTCCCAGTGCGATAAAACGTTCCCAGTGCGATAAAACATTCCCAGTGTGATAAGCCCCCAGTGTGATAAGCCATTCCCAGTGCAATAAAACATTCCCAGTGGGATAAAACATTCCCAGTGGGATAAACATTCCAAGTGTGACAACACATTCCCAGTGCGACAAAACATCCCCAGTGGGATAAAACATTCCCAGTGCGATAAAACATTCCCAGTGCGACAAAACATCCCCAGTGGGATAAAACATTCCCAGTGGGATAAAACATTCCCCAACTACGAGGTTAAAGTGCGCTCTAAAAGGAAATGAAGTGGCATTATAAGACAATTAACTATTTCACAGTGCGATAAAACATTCCCAGTGTGATAAGCCATTCCCAGTGGGAAAAAACATTCCCAGTGCAATAAAACTTTCCCAGGGAGATAAAACATTCCCAGTGCGATAAAACATTCCCAGTGCGATAAAAGTTTTGCAGTGGGATAAAACATTCCCAGTGTGATAAAAGTTTGCCATTGGGATAACACATTCCCAGTGTGATAAAACATTCCCAGTGCGACAAAACGTCCCCAGTGGGATAAAACATTCCCAGTGCGATAAAACATCCCAGTGCGAAAAAACATCCCCAGTGGGATAAAACATCCCAGTGCGACAAAACATCCCCAGTGGGATAAACATTCCCAGTGCGACAAAACATTCCCAGTGTGATAAAACATTCCCAGTGCGATAAAACATTCCCAGTGGGATATAACATTCCCAGTGCGATAAACATTCCCAGTGCGACAAAACATTCCCAGTGCGACAAAACATTCACAGTGCAATAAAACATTCCCAGTGCGATAAAACGTTCCCAGATGGATGAAACATTCCCAGTGCGATAAAACATTCCCATTGCGATAAAATGTTCCCAGTGGGAAAAAAACTTTCCCTGTGCGATAAAACATTCCCAGTGCAACAAAACATTCCCAGAGCGATAAAACATTCCCAGTGCGATAAAACATTCTCAGTGGAATTAACATTCCCAGTGCGATAACACATTCCCAGTGCAATAAAACATTCCCAGTGGGATAAACATTTCCAGTGCAATAAAACATTCCCAGTGGGATAAAACATTCCCAGTGCGACAAAACATTCCCAGTGCGATAAAACGTTCCCAGTGCGATAAAACATTCCCAGTGCGATAAAACGTTCCCAGTGCGATAAAACATTCCCAGTGGGACAAAACATTCCCAGTGGGACTAAACATTCCCAGTGTGATGAAATATTCCCAGTGGGACAAAACATTCCCAATGGGACAAAACATTCCCCGTGGGACAAAACATTCCCAGTGCGATAAATCTTTCCCCGTGTGATAAGCCATTCGTAGTGGGAAAAAACATTCCCAGTGCGACAAAACATTCCCAGTGCAATAAAACATTCCCAGTGCGATAAAACGTTCCCAGAGGGATGAAACATTCCCAGTGGGACAAAACATTCCCAATGGGACAAAACATTCCCATTGGGACAAAACATTCCCAGTGCGATAAAACATTCCCAGTGAGAGAAAACATTCCCAGTGGGAAAAAACATTCCCAGCGTGATAAAACATTCTCAGTGGAATTAACATTCCCAGTGCAATAAAACATTCCCAGTGGGATAAACATTCCCAGTGGGATAAACATTTCCAGTGCAACAAAACATTCCCAGTGCGATAAAACGTTCCCAGTGCGATAAAACATTCCCAGTGCTATACAACGTTCCCAGTACGATAAAACATTCCCAGTGGGACAAAACATTGCCAGTGGGACAAATCATTCCCAGTGCGATAAAAGTTTCTCATTGGTATAAAACGTTCCCAGTGGGATAAAACCTTCCCAGTGCGATACATCTTTCCCAGTGCAATAAGCCATTCCGAGTGGGAATAAACATTCCCAGTGCAATAAAACATTCCCAGTGGGAAAAAACATTCCCAGTGCGATAAAACGTTCCCAGTGTGACAAAACATTCCCAATGCAATAAAACATTCCCGGTGTGATAAGCCCCCAGTGTGATAAGCCATTCCCAGTGGGAAAAAACATTCCCAGTGGGGTAAAACGTTCCCAGCATGATAAAGGTTTCCCAGTGCGACAAAACATTCCCAGTGCGACAAAACATTCCCAGTGCGATAAATCTTTTCCCATGTGATAAGCCATTCCCAGTGGGAAAAAACATTCCCAGTGCGATAAAACGTTCCCAGTGTGACAAAACATTCCCAGTGCAATAAAACATTCCCAGTGGGATAAAACATTCCCAGTGGGATAAACATTCCAAGTGTGACAACACATTCCCAGTGCGACAAAACATCCCCAGTGGGATAAAACATTCCCAGTGCGATAAAACATTCCCAGTGTGACAAAACATCCCCAGTGGGATAAAACATTCCCAGTGGGATAAAACATTCCCCAACTACGAGGTTAAAGTGCGCTCTAAAAGGAAATGAAGTGGCATTATAAGACAATTAACTATTTCACAGTGCGATAAAACATTCCCAGTGTGATAAGCCATTCCCAGTGGGAAAAAACATTCCCAGTGCAATAAAACATTCCCAGGGCGATAAAACATTCCCAGTGCGAAAAAACATTCCCAGTGCGATAAAACATTCCCAGTGCGATAAAAGTTTCGCAGTGGGATAAAACAGTCCCAGTGTGATAAAAGTTTGCTAGTGGGATAACACATTCCCAGTGCGATAAAACATTCTCAGTGCGACAAAACATCCCCAGTGGGATAAAACATTCCCAGTGCGATAAAACATCACAGTGCGACAAAACATCCCCAGTGGGATAAACATTCCCAGTGCGACAAAACATTCCAAGTGGGAAAAACATTCCCAGTGGGATATAACATTCCCAGTGTGATAAAACATTCCCAGTGCGATAAAACATTCCCAGTGGGATATAACATTCCCAGTGCGATAAACATTCCCAGTGCGATAAAACATCCCAGTGCGACAAAACATCCCCAGTGGGATAAACATTCCCAGTGCGACAAAACATTCCCAGTGGGAAAAACATTCCCAGTGGGACAAAATATTCCCAGTGTGATAAAACATTCCCAGTGCGATATAACATTCCCAGTGCGATAAACATTCCCAGTGCGAGAAAACATTCCCAGTGCGATAAACGTTCCCAGTGGGACAAAACATTCCCAGCGCGATAAAACATTCCCAGTGCGATAAAACATTCCCAGTGTGATAAAACATTCCCAGTGCGATAAAACATTCCCAGTGCAACAAAACGTTCCCATTGGGACAAAACATTCCCAGTGCGATAAAACAGTCCCAGTGTGATAAAAGTGCCCCAGTGGGATAGAACATTCCCAGTGGGATAAATCATTCTCTGTGGGATCAAACATTCCCAGTTAGATAAACATTCCCAGTGCGACAAAACATTCCCAGTGGGATAAAACATTCCCAGTGCGATAAAACTTTCCCAGTGCGACAAAACATCCCCAGTGGGATAAAACATTTCCAGTGGGATAAAACATTCCCCAACTACGAGGTTAAAGTGCGCTCTAAAAGGAAATGAACTGGCATCATAAGACAATTAACTATTTCACAGTGCGATAAAACATTCCCAGTGTGATAAGCCCCCAGTGTGATACGCCATTCCCAGTGGGAAAAAACATTCCCAGTGCGATAAAACATTCCCAGTTCGATAAAAGTTTCCCAGTGGGATAAAACATTCCCAGCGTGACAAAAGTTTCCCAGTGCGAAAAAACATTCCCAGTGCGACAAAACATTACCAGTGGGAAAAACATTCCTAGTGGGATATAACATTCCCAGTGTGATAAAACATTGCCAGTGCGATAAAACATTCCCCGTGGGATATAACATTCCCAGTGCGATAAACATTCCCAGTGCGATAAAACATCCCAGTGCGACAAAACATCCCCAGTGGGATAAACATTCCCAGTGCGACAAAACATTCCCAGTGGGAAAAACATTCCCAGTGGGACAAAATATTCCCAGTGTGATAAAACATTCCCAGTGCGATATAACATTCCCAGTGCGATAGACATTCCCAGTGCGAGAAAACATTCCCAGTGCGATAAACGTTCCCAGTGGGACAAAACATTCCCAGTGTGATAAAACATTCCCAGTGGGATAAAACATTCCCAGCGCGATAAAACATTCCCAGTGCGATAAAACATTCCCAGTGCGATAAAATATTCCCAGTGCAACAAAACGTTCCCATTGGGACAAAACATTCCCAGTGCGATAAAACAGTCCCAGTGTGATAAAAGTGCCCCAGTGGGATAGAACATTCCCAGTGGGATAAATCATTCTCTGTGGGATCAAACATTCCCAGTTAGATAAACATTCCCAGTGCGACAAAACATTCCCAGTGGGATAAAACATTCCCAGTGCGATAAAACTTTCCCAGTGCGACAAAACATCCCCAGTGGGATAAAACATTCCCAGTGGGATAAAACATTCCCCAACTACGAGGTTAAAGTGCGCTCTAAAAGGAAATGAACTGGCATCATAAGACAATTAACTATTTCACAGTGCGATAAAACATTCCCAGTGTGATAAGCCCCCAGTGTGATAAGCCATTCCCAGTGGGAAAAAACATTCCCAGTGCGATAAAACATTCCCAGTTCGATAAAAGTTTCCCAGTGGGATAAAACATTCCCAGCGTGACAAAAGTTTCCCAGTGCGAAAAAACATTCCCAGTGCGACAAAACATTACCAGTGCAATAAAACATTCCCAGTGCGATAAAACGTTCCCAGTGGGATAACACATTCCCAGTGCGATAAATCTTTCCCGGTGTGATAAGCCATTCCCAGTGGGAAAAAACATTCCCAGTGCGATAAAACATTCCCAGTTCGATAAAAGTTTCCCAGTGGGATAAAAGGCTCCCAGCGTGATAAAAGTTTCCCAGTGTTGGGGAGGAGTTAAACTAATATGGCAGGGGGATGGGAACCAATGCAGGGAGATAGAGGGAAACAAAAAGGAGGCAAAAGCAAAAGACAGAAAGGAGATGAGGAAAAGTGGAGGGCAGAGAAACCCAAGGCAAAGAACAAAAAGGGCCATTGTACAGCAAAATTCTAAAAGGACAGAGGGTGTTAAAAAAACAAGCCTGAAGGCTTTGTGTCTTAATGCAAGGAGTATCCGCAATAAGGTGGATGAATTAACTGCGCAAATAGATGTTAACAAATATGATGTGATTGGGATTACGGAGACGTGGCTCCAGGATGATCAGGGCTGGGAACTCAACATCCAGGGGTATTCAACATTCAGGAAGGATAGAATAAAAGGAAAAGGAGGTGGGGTAGCATTGCTGGTTAAGGAGGAGATTAAGGCAATAGTTAGGAAGGACATTAGCTTGGATGATGTGGAATCTATATGGGTAGAGCTGCAGAACACCAAAGGGCAAAAAACGTTAGTGGGAGTTGTGTACAGACCTCCAAACAGTAGTAGTGATGTTGGGGAGGGCATCAAACATGAAATTAGGGGTGCGTGCAATAAAGGTGCAGCAGTTATAATGGGTGACTTTAATATGCACATAGATTGGGCTAAACAAACTGGAAGCAATACGGTGGAGGAGGATTTCCTGGAGTGCATAAGGGATGGTTTTTTAGACCAATATGTCGAGGAACCAACTAGGGGGGAGGCCATCTTAGACTGGGTGTTATGTAATGAGAGAGGATTAATTAGCAATCTCGTTGTGCGAGGCCCCTTGGGGAAGAGTGACCATAATATGGTGGAATTCTGCATTGGGATGGAGAATGAAACAGTTAATTCAGAGACTATGGTCCAGAACTTAAAGGTAACTTTGAAGGTATGAGGCGTGAATTAGCTGGGATGGATTGGCGAATGATACTTAAGGGGTTGACTGTGGATGGGCAATGGCAGACATTTAGAGACCGCATGGATGAACTACAACAATTGTACATTCCTGTCTGGCATAAAAATAAAAAAGGGAAGGTGGCTCAACCGTGGCTATCAAGGGAAATCAGGGATAGTATTAAAGCCAAGGAAGTGGCATACAAATTGGCCAGAAATAGCAGCGAACCTGGGGACTGGGAGAAATTTAGAACTCAGCAGAGGAGGACAAAGGGTTTGATTAGGGCAGGGAAAATGGAGTATGAGAAGAAGCTTGCAGTGAACATTAAGACGGATTGCAAAATTTTCTATAGATATGTAAAGAGAAAAAGGTTAGTAAAGACAAACGTAGGTCCCCTGCAGTCAGAATCAGGGGAAGTCATAACGGGGAACAAAGAAATGGCGGACCAATTGAACAAGTACTTTGGTTCGGTATTCACGAAGGAGGACACAAACAACGTTCCGGTTATAAAAGGGGTCGGGGGGTCTAGTAAGGAGGAGGAACTGAGGGAAATCCTTATTAGCCGGGAAATTGTGTTGGGGAAATTGATGGGATTGAAGGCCGATAAATCCCCAGGGCCTGATGGACTGCATCCCAGAGTACTTAAGGAGGTGGCCTTGGAAATAGTGGATGCGTTGACAGTCATTTTCCAACATTCCATTGACTCTGAATCAGTTCCTATAGAGTGGAGGGTAGCCAATGTAACCCCACTTTTTAAAAAAGGAGGGAGAGAGAAAACAGGGAATTATAGACCGGTCAGCCTGACATCGGTAGTGGGTAAAATGATGGAATCAATTATTAAGGATGTCATAGCAGTGCATTTGGAAAGAGGTGACATGATAGGTCCAAGTCAGCATGGATTTGTGAAAGGGAAATCATGCTTGACAAATCTTCTGGAATTATTTGAGGATGTTTCCAGTAGAGTGGACAAGGGAGAGCCAGTTGATGTGGTATATTTGGACTTTCAGAAGGCGTTCGACAAGGTCCCACACAAGAGATTGATGTGCAAAGTTAGAGCACATGGGATTGGGGGTAGTGTACTGACATGGATTGAGAACTGGTTGTCAGACAGGAAGCAAAGAGTAGGAGTAAATGGGTACTTTTCAGAATGGCAGGCAGTGACTAGTGGGGTACCGCAAGGTTCTGTGCTGGGGCCCCAGCTGTTTACACTGTACATTAATGATTTAGATGAGGGGATTACATGTAGTATCTCCAAATTTGTGGATGACACTAAGTTGGGTGGCAGTGTGAGCTGCGAGGAGGATGCTGTGAGGCTGCAGAGCGACTTGGATAGGTTAGGTGAGTGGGCAAATGCATGGCAGATGAAGTATAATTTGGATAAATGTGAGGTTATCCACTTTGGTGGTAAAAACAGAGAGACAGACTATTATCTGAATGGTGACAGATTAGGAAAAGGGGAGGTGCAAAGAGACCTGGGTGTCATGGTACATCAGTCATTGAAGATTGGCATGCAGGTGCAGCAGGCGGTTAAGAAAGCAAATGGCATGTTGGCCTTCATAGCAAGGGGATTTGAGTACAGGGGCAGGGAGGTGTTGCTACAGTTGTACAGGGCATTGGTGAGGCCACACCTGGAGTATTGTGTACAGTTTTGGTCTCCTAACCTGAGGAAGGACATTCTTGCTATTGAGGGAGTGCAGCGAAGGTTCACCAGACTGATTCCCGGGATGGCGGGACTGACCTATCAAGAAAGACTGGATCAACTGGGCTTGTATTCACTGGAGTTCAGAAGAATGAGAGGGGACCTCATAGAAACATTTAAAATTCTGACGGGGTTAGACAGGTTAGATGCAGGAAGAATGTTCCCAATGTTGGGGAAGTCCAGAACCAGAGGTCACAGTCTAAGGATAAGGGGTAAGCCATTTAGGACCGAGATGCAGAGGAACTTCTTCACCCAGAGAGTGGTGAACCTGTGGAATTCTCTACCACAGAAAGTTGTTGAGGCCAATTCACTAAATATATTCAAAAAGGAGTTAGATGAGGTCCTTACTACTAGGGGGATCAAGGGGTATGGCAAGAAAGCAGGAATGGGGTACTGAAGTTGAATGTTCAGCCATGAACTCATTGAATGGCGGTGCAGGCTAGAAGGGCCGAATGAGCTACTCCTGCACCTATTTTCTATGTTTCTATGTTTCTAAAACATTCCCAGTGCGACAAAACATTCACAGTGCAATAAAACATTCCCAGTGCGATAAAACGTTCCCAGAGGGATGAAGCATTCCCAGTGCGACAAAACATTTCCATTGCGATAAAATGTTCCCAGTGTGAAAAAAACATTCCCTGTGCGATAAAACATTCCCAGTGCAACAAAACATTCCCAGAGCGATAAAACATTCCCAGTGCGATAAAACATTCTCAGTGGAATTAACATTCCCAGTGCGATAAGACATTCCCAGTGCAATAAAACATTCCCAGTGGGATAAACATTTCCAGTGCAATAAAACATTCCCAGTGGGATAAAACATTCCCTGTGCGACAAAACATTCTCAGTGCGATAAAACGTTCCCAGTGCGATAAAACATTCCCAGTGCGATAAAACGTTCCCAGTGGGACAAAACATTCCCAGTGGGACTAAACATTCCCAGTGTGATGAAATATTCCCAGTGGGACAAAACATTCCCAATGGGACAAAACATTCCCCGTGGGACAAAACATTCCCAGTGCGATAAATCTTTCCCCGTGTGATAAGCCATTCCCAGTGGGAAAAAACATTCCCAGTGCGATAAAACATTCCCAGTTCGATAAAAGTTTCCCAGTGGGATAAAAGGCTCCCAGCGTGATAAAAGTTTCCCAGTGCGACAAAACATTCCCAGTGCGACAAAACATTCCCAGTGCAATAAAACATTCCCAGTGCGATAAAAGGTTCCCAGAGGATGAAACATTCCCAGTGCGATAAAACGTTCCCAGAGGGATGAAACATTCCCAGTGGAAAAAAACATTCCCGGTGCGAAAAAACATTCCCAGTGCAATACAACATTCCCAGTGCGATAAAACGCTCCCAGTGGGATAAAACATTCCCAGTGCGATAAAACATTCCCAGGGCGAGAAAAGTTTCGCAGTGGGATAAAACATTCCCAGTGTGATAAAAGTTTGCCAGTGGGATAAAACATTCCCAGTGGGATAAAACATTCCCAATGCGACAAATCATCCCCAGTGGGACAAAACATTCCCAGTGCGATAAAACATCCCAGTGCGACAAAACATCCCCAGTGGGATAAACATTCCCAGTGCGATAAGACATTCCCAGTGGGATAAACATTCCCAGTGGAATAAAATATTCCCAGTGCAATAAAACGTAAAACATTCCCAGTGGGATAAAACATTCCCAGTGCGTTAAAACATTCCCAGTGTGATAAAACATTCTCAGTGGGATAAAACGTTTCCGGTGGGACAAAACATTCCCAGTGCGATAAAACTTCCCCAGTGGGACAAAACATTGCCAGTGCGATAAAACATTCCCAGTGCGATTACACATTCCCAGTGGGATAAAACATTCCCAGTGTGATAAAACATTCCCAGTGCGATAATAGTTTCCCAGTGGGACAACACCTTCCCAGTGGGACAAAACATTCCCAGTGCAATAAAACATTCCCAGTTTGATAAAAGTTTCCCAGTGTGATAAAACATTCCCAGTGGGATATAACATTCCCAGTGCGATAAACATTCCCAGTGCGAGAAAACATTCCCAGTGGGATATACGTTCCCAGTGGGACAAAACATTCCCAGTTTGATAAAGGTTTCCCAGTGTGATAAAACATTCCCAGTGGGATAAAACATTCCCAGCGCAATAAAACATTCCCAGTGCGACAAAACATTCCCAATGTGATAAAACATTACCAGTGCGATAAAACATTCTCAGTGGAATAAAACAGTCCCAGAGCGATAAAACATCCCCAGTGCGATAAAACATTCCCAGTGGGATAAAACATTCCCAGTGCAACAAAACGTTCCCATTGGGACAAAACATTCCCAGTGCGATAAAACAGTCCCAGTGTGATAAAATTGCCCCAGTGGGATAGAACATTCCCAGTGGGATAAATCATTCTCTGTGGGATCAAACATTCCCCGTTAGATAAACATTCCCAGTGCGACAAAACATTCCCAGTGGGATAAAACATTCCCAGTTTGATAAAACATTCCCAGTGGGATAAAACATTCCAAGTGGGATCAAACATTCCCAGTTTGATAAAACATTCCCAGTGGGATAAACATTCCCAATTTGACAAAACGTTCCCAATGCGATAAAACATACCCAGTGGGATAAAACATTCCCAGTGGGACAAAATATTCCCAGTGGGATAAACATTCCCAGTGCGATAAAACATTCCCAGAGCGATAACACATTCCGAGTATGATAAAAGTTTCCCAGTGGGACAAAACATTCCCAGTGGGATAAAACGTTCCCAGTGGGACAAAACTTTCCAGTGGGATAGAACATTCCCAGTGGGACAAAGCATTCCCAGTGCGATAAAACATTCCCAGTGGGATAAAACATTCCCAGTGCTATAAAACGTTCCCAGTGCGACAAAACATTCCCAGTGCGATAAAACATTCCCAGTGGGATAAAACATTCCCAGTGCGACAAAACATTCCCAGTGCGATAAAACATTCCCAGTGTGATAAAACCTTCCGAATACGATAAAACGTTCCCATTGGGATAAAACATTCCCAGTGCAATAAAACATTTCCAGTGCGACAAATGTTTCCCAGTGGGATAAAACATTCCCAGTGCGATCAACGTTTCCGAGTGCGATAAAACATTCCCAGTGCGATAAAACATTCCCAGTGCGAAAAAAACATTCCCAGTGCGACAAAACGTTCCCAGTGGGATAAAACATTCCCAGTGCGACAAAACATTCCCAGTGGGATACAACATTCCCAGTACGACAAAACATTCCCAGTGGGATAAAACATTCCCAGTGCGATAAAGCATTCCCAGTGCGACAAAACATTCCCAATACGATAAAATATTCCAAGTTCGATAAAACATTCCCAGTGTAGTAAAACATTCACAGTGAGATAAAACATTCCAAGTGTGATAAAACATTTCCAGTGTGATAAAACATTCTCAGTGGGATCAATCATTCCCAGTTAGATAAACATTCCCAGTGCGACAAAACATTCCCAGTGTGATAAAACATTCCCAGCGAGATAAACATTGCCAGTGCGATAAAACATTCCCAGTGGGATAAAACATTCCCGGTGGGACAAAACATTCCCAGTGGGATAAAACATTCCCAGTCCGATGAAACATTCCCAGTATAATAAAAGTTTCCCAGTGGGACAAAACATTCCCGGTGGGATAGAACATTCCCAGTGTGATACAACATTCCCAATGCGATAAAGCATTTCCAGTGCAATAAAACATTCCCAGTGGGATAAAACATTCCCAGTTTGATAAAACATTCACAGTGGGATAAACATTCCCAGTGGGACAAAACATTCACAGTGGGATAAACATTTGCAGTGGGATAAAACATTCCTAGTGCGACAAAACATTCCCAGTGGGATAAAACATTCCCAGTTTGATAAAACATTCCCAGTGGGATAAAACATTCCCAGTGCGATCAAACATTCCCAGTTAGATAAACATTCCCAGTGCGACAAAACATTCCCAGTGTGATAAAACATTCCCAATATGATAAACGTTTCCCAGTGGGACAAAACTTTCCCAGTGGGATAGAACATTCCCAGTGTGATAAAACATTCTCAGTGGGATCAAACATGCCCAGTTAGATTAAAATTCCCAGTGCGACAAAACATTCCCAGTGTGATAAACATTCCCAGCGAGATAAACATTGCCAGTGCGATAAATCATTCCCAGTGGGATAAAACATTCCCGGTGGGACAAAACATTCCCAGTGGGATAAAACTTTCCCAGTGCGATAAAACATTCCCAGTATGACAAAAGTTTCCCAGTGGGACAAAACATTCCTAGTGGGATAGAACATTCCCAGTGTGATAAAACATTCCCAGTGCAACAAAGCATTCCCAGTGCGACAAAACATTCCCAGTGGGATAAAACAATCCCAGTGCAATAAAACGTTCCCAGTGCGATAAAACGTTCCCAGTGCGAGAAAGGTTTCCCAGTGGGATAAAACATTTCCAGTGCGATAAAGGTTTCCCAGTGTGATAAACAAATTCCCAGTGTGACAAAACATTCCCAGTGTGATAAAACATTCCCAGTGCGACAAAACATTCCCAGTGGTATAAAACATTCCCAGTGCGATAAAGGTTTCCCAGTGTGATAAACAAATTCCCAGTGGGATAAACATTTCCAATGCAATAAAACGTTCCCAGTGCGACAAAACATTCCCAGTGGTATAAAACATTCCCAGTGCGATAAAGGTTTCCCAGTGTGATAAACAAATTCCCAGTGGGATAAACATTTCCAATGCAATAAAACGTTCCCAGTGGGATAAAACATTCCCAGTGCAATAAAGCATTCCCAGTGTGATAAAACATTCCCATTGTCATAAAACATTCCCAGTGGGACAAAATATTCCCAGTGCGATAAAACATTCCCAGTGCAATAAAACATTCCCAGTGGGACAAAACATTCCCAGTGCGATTAAACATTCCCAGTGTGATAATACATTCCCGTGGGACAGAACACTCCGAGTGCGATAAACATTCCCAGTGTGATAAAACATTCCCAGTGCGATAAAACCTTCTCAGTGCGACAAAACATTCCCAGTGCAATAAAACATTCGCAGTGCGATAAAACCTTCTGAATACGATAAAACGTTCCCATTGGGATAAAACATTCCCAGTGCAATAAAACATTCCCAGTGCGATAAATGTTTCCCAGTGGGATAAAACATTCCCAGTGTGATCAAAGTTTCCCAGTGCAATAAAACATTCCCAGTGCGATAAAACGTTCCCAGTGCGACAAAACATTCCCAGTGGGATAAAACATTCCCAGTGCGATAAAACTTTCCCAGTGCGACAAAACATCCCCAGTGGGATAAAACATTCCCAGTGGGATAAAACATTCCCCAACTACGAGGTTAAAGTGCGCTCTAAAAGGTAATGAACTGGCATCATAAGACAATTAACTATTTCACAGTGCGATAAAACATTCCCAGTGTGATAAGCCCCCAGTGTAATAAGCCATTCCCAGTGGGAAAAAACATTCCCAGTGCGATAAAACATTCCCAGTTCGATAAAAGTTTCCCAGTGGGATAAAACATTCCCAGCGTGACAAAAGTTTCCCAGTGCGAAAAAACATTCCCAGTGCGACAAAACATTACCAGTGCAGTAAAACATTCCCAGTGCGATAAAACGTTCCCAGTGGGATAAAACATTCCCAGTGCGATAAATCTTTCCCGGTGTGATAAGCCATTCCCAGTGGGAAAAAACATTCCCAGTGCGATAAAACATTTCCAGTTCGATAAAAGTTTCCCAGTGGGATAAAAGGCTCCCAGCGTGATAAAAGTTTCCCAGTGTTGGGGAGGAGTTAAACTAATATGGCAGGGGGATGGGAACCAATGCAGGGAGATAGAGGGAAACAAAAAGGAGGCAAAAGCAAAAGACAGAAAGGAGATGAGGAAAAGTGGAGGGCAGAGAAACCCAAGGCAAAGAACAAAAAGGGCCATTGTACAGCAAAATTCTAAAAGGACAGAGGGTGTTAAAAAAACAAGCCTGAAGGCTTTGTGTCTTAATGCAAGGAGTATCCGCAATAAGGTGGATGAATTAACTGTGCAAATAGATGTTAACAAATATGATGTGATTGGGATTACGGAGACGTGGCTCCAGGATGATCAGGGCTGGGAACTCAACATCCAGGGGTATTCAACATTCAGGAAGGATAGAATAAAAGGAAAAGGAGGTGGGGTAGCATTGCTGGTTAAGGAGGAGATTAAGGCAATAGTTAGGAAGGACATTAGCTTGGATGATGTGGAATCTATATGGGTAGAGCTGCAGAACACCAAAGGGCAAAAAACGTTAATGGGAGTTGTGTACAGACCTCCAAACAGTAGTAGTGATGTTGGGGAGGGCATCAAACATGAAATTAGGCGTGCGTGCAATAAAGGTGCAGCAGCTATAATGGGTGACTTTAATATGCACATAGATTGGGCTAACCAAACTGGAAGCAATACGGTGGAGGAGGATTTCCTGGAGTGCATAAGGGATGGTTTTTTAGACCAATATGTCGAGGAACCAACTAGGGGGGAGGCCATCTTAGACTGGGTGTTATGTAATGAGAGAGGATTAATTAGCAATCTCGTTGTGCGAGGCCCCTTGGGGAAGAGTGACCATAATATGGTGGAATTCTGCATTGGGATGGAGAATGAAACAGTTAATTCAGAGACCATGGTCCAGAACTTAAAGAAGGCTAACTTTGAAGGTATGAGGCGTGAATTAGCTGGGATGGATTGGCGAATGATACTTAAGGGGTTGACTGTGGATGGGCAATGGCAGACATTTAGAGACCGCATGGATGAACTACAACAATTGTACATTCCTGTCTGGCATAAAAATAAAAAAGGGAAGGTGGCTCAACCGTGGCTATCAAGGGAAATCAGGGATAGTATTAAAGCCAAGGAAGTGGCATACAAATTGGCCAGAAATAGCAGCGAACCTGGGGACTGGGAGAAATTTAGAACTCAGCAGAGGAGGACAAAGGGTTTGATTAGGGCAGGGAAAATGGAGTATGAGAAGAAGCTTGCAGGGAACATTAAGACGATTTGCAAAATTTTCTATAGATATGTAAAGAGAAAAAGGTTAGTAAAGACAAACGTAGGTCCCCTGCAGTCAGAATCAGGGGAAGTCATAACGGGGAACAAAGAAATGGCGGACCAATTGAACAAGTACTTTGGTTCGGTATTCACGAAGGAGGACACGAACAACCTTCCGGTTATAAAAGGGGTCGGGGGGTCTAGTAAGGAGGAGGAACTGAGGGAAATCCTTATTAGTCGGGAAATTGTGTTGGGGAAATTGATGGGATTGAAGGCCGATAAATCCCCAGGGCCTGATGGACTGCATCCCAGAGTACTTAAGGAGGTGGCCTTGGAAATAGTGGATGCGTTGACAGTCATTTTCCAACATTCCATTGACTCTGGATCAGTTCCTATAGAGTGGAGGGTAGCCAATGTAACCCCACTTTTTAAAAAAGGAGGGAGAGAGAAAACAGGGAATTATAGACCGGTCAGCCTGACATCGGTAGTGGGTAAAATGATGGAATCAATTATTAAGGATGTCATAGCAGTGCATTTGGAAAGAGGTGACATGATAGGTCCAAGTCAGCATGGATTTGTGAAAGGGAAATCATGCTTGACAAATCTTCTGGAATTTTTTGAGGATGTTTCCAGTAGAGTGGACAAGGGAGAACCAGTTGATGTGGTATATTTGGACTTTCAGAAGGCGTTCGACAAGGTCCCACACAAGAGATTGATGTGCAAAGTTAGAGCACATGGGATTGGGGGTAGTGTACTGACATGGATTGAGAACTGGTTGTCAGACAGGAAGCAAAGAGTAGGAGTAAATGGGTACTTTTCAGAATGGCAGGCAGTGACTAGTGGGGTACCGCAAGGTTCTGTGCTGGGGCCCCAGCTGTTTACACTGTACATTAATGATTTAGATGAGGGGATTAAATGTAGTATCTCCAAATTTGCGGATGACACTAAGTTGGGTGGCAGTGTGAGCTGCGAGGAGGATGCTGTGAGGCTGCAGAGCGACTTGGATAGGTTAGGTGAGTGGGCAAATGCATGGCAGATGAAGTATAATGTGGATAAATGTGAGGTTATCCACTTTGGTGGTAAAAACAGAGAGACAGACTATTATCTGAATGGTGACAGATTAGGAAAAGGGGAGGTGCAAAGAGACCTGGGTGTCATGGTACATCAGTCATTGAAGGTTGGCATGCAGGTGCAGCAGGCGGTTAAGAAAGCAAATGGCATGTTGGCCTTCATAGCAAGGGGATTTGAGTACAGGGGCAGGGAGGTGTTGCTACAGTTGTACAGGGCATTGGTGAGGCCACACCTGGAGTATTGTGTACAGTTTTGGTCTCCTAACCTGAGGAAGGACATTCTTGCTATTGAGGGAGTGCAGCGAAGGTTCACCAGACTGATTCCCGGGATGGCGGGACTGACCTATCAAGAAAGACTGGATCAACTGGGCTTGTATTCACTGGAGTTCAGAAGAATGAGAGGGGACCTCATAGAAACATTTAAAATTCTGACGGGGTTAGACAGGTTAGATGCAGGAAGAATGTTCCCAATGTTGGGGAAGTCCAGAACCAGAGGTCACAGTCTAAGGATAAGGGGTAAGCCATTTAGGACCGAGATGCAGAGGAACTTCTTCACCCAGAGAGTGGTGAACCTGTGGAATTCTCTACCACAGAAAGTTGTTGAGGCCAATTCACTAAATATATTCAAAAAGGAGTTAGATGAGGTCCTTACTACTAGGGGGATCAAGGGGTATGGCAAGAAAGCAGGAATGGGGTACTGAAGTTGAATGTTCAGCCATGAACTCATTGAATGGCGGTGCAGGCTAGAAGGGCCGAATGAGCTACTCCTGCACCTATTTTCTATGTTTCTATGTTTCCCAGTGCGATAAAACATTCCCAGTGGGATAGAACATTCCCAGTGTGATAAAACATTCCCAGTGCAACAAAGCATTCCCAGTGCAATGAAACATTCCCAGTGGGATAAAACATTCCCAGTTTGATAAAACATTCCCAGTGGGATAAACATTCCCAGTGCGACAAAGCATTCCCAGTGCAATAAAATATTCCCAGTGGGATAAAACATTCCCAGTGCGATAAAACATTCCCAGTATGATAAACGTTTCCCAGTGGGACAAAACATTCCAAGTGGGATAAAACGTTCCCACTGGGACAAAACTTTCCCAGTGGGATAGAACATTCCCAGTGTGATAAAACATTCCCAGTGCGACAAAGCATTCCCAGTGTGAAAAAACATTCCCAGTGTGATAAAACATTTCAAGTGTGACAAAACGTTCCCAGTGTGATAAAACATTCCCAGTGTAACAAAACGTTCCCAGTGGGACAAAACTATCCCAGTGGGATAGAACATTCCCAGTTTGTTAAAACATTCCCAGTGCGACAAAGCATTCCCAGTGTGATGAAACATTCCCAGTGTGATAAAACATTCCCAGTGCGACAAAGCATTCCCAGTGTGATAAAACATTCCAAATGTGATAAAACATTCCCAGTGTGATAAAACATTCCCAGTGGGATAAAACGTTCCCAGTGGGACAAAACATTCCCAGTGGGATGAAACATTCCCAGTGCAATAAAACATTCCCAGTGCTATAATACATTCCCAGTGGGATCAAACATTCCCAGTTAGATAAACATTCCCAGTACGACAAAACATTCCCAGTGGGATAAAACATTCCCAGCGAGATAAATATTGCCAGTGCGATAAAACATTCCCAGTGGGATAAAACATTCCCAGTGCAATAAAACATTCCCAGTGCGACAAAACATTCCCAATGTGATAAAACATTACCAGTGCGATAAAACATTCTCAGTGGGATAAAACAGTCCCAGAGCGATAAAACATCCCCAGTGCGATAAAACAGTCCCAGTGTGATAAAATTGCCCCAGTGGGATAGAACATTCCCAGTGGGATAAATCATTCTCTGTGGGATCAAACATTCCCCGTTAGATAAACATTCCCAGTGCGACAAAACATTCCCTGTGGGATAAAACATTCCCAGTTTGATAAAACATTCCCAGTGGGATAAAACATTCCAAGTGGGATAAAGCATTCCCAGTTTGATAAAACATTCCCAGTGGGATAAACATTCCCAATGCGACAAAACGTTCCCAATGCGATAAAACATACCCAGTGGGATAAAACATTCCCAGTGGGAGAAAATATTCCCAGTGGGATAAACATTCCCAGTGCGATAAAACATTCCCAGAGCGATAACACATTCCGAGTATGATAAAAGTCTCCCAGTGGGACAAAACATTCCCAGTGGGATAAAACGTTCCCAGTGGGACAAAACTTTCCAGTGCGATAAAACATTCCCAGTGGGATAAAACATTCCCAGTGCAATAAAACGTTCCCAGTGCAACAAAACATTCCCAGTGCGATAAAACATTACCAGTGGGATAAAACATTCCCAGTGCGACAAAACATTCCCAGTGCGACAAAACATTCCCAGTGCGATAAAACATTCCCAGTACGACAAAACATTCCCAGTGGGATAAAACATTCCCAGTGCGATAAAGCATTCCCAGTGCGACAAAACATTCCCAGTGCGATAAAACATTCCAAGTTCGATAAAACGTTCCCAGTGGGATAAAACATTCCCAGTACGACAAAACATTCTTAGTGGGATAAAACATTCCCAGTGCGATAAAGCATTCCCAGTGCGACAAAACATTCCCAGTGCGATAAAACATTCCAAGTTCGATAAAATTTCCCAGTGTAGTAAAACATTCCCAGTGCGATAAAATATTCCAAGTGTGATAAAACATTTCCAGTGCGATAAAACATTCTCAGTGGGATCAAACGTTCCCAGTTAGATAAACATTCCCAGTGCGACAAAACATTCCCAGTGTGATAAAACATTCCCAGCGAGATAAACATTGCCAGTGCGATAAAACATTCCCAGTGGGATAAAACATTCCCGGTGGGACAAAACATTCCCAGTGGGATAAAACATTCCCAGTCCGATGAAACATTCCCAGTATGATAAAAGTTTCCCAGTGGGACAAAACATTCCCGGTGGGATAGAACATTCCCAGTGTGATACAACATTCCCAATGCGATAAAGCATTTCCAGTGCAATAAAACATTCCCAGTGGGATAAAACATTCCCAGTTTGATAAAACATTCACAGTGGGATAAACATTCCCAGTGGGACAAAACATTCACAGTGGGATAAACATTCCCAGTGGGATAAAACATTCCTAGTGCGACAAAATATTCCCAGTGGGATAAAACATTCCCAGTTTGATAAAATATTCCCAGTGGGATAAACATTCCCAGTGCGACAAAACGTTCCCAGTGTGATAAACATTCCCAGTGGGACAAAACATTCCCAGCGGGATAAAACATTCCCAGTGCGATCAAACATTCCCAGTTAGATAAACATTCCCAGTGCGACAAAACATTCCCAGTGTGATAAAACATTCCCAGTATGATAAACGTTTCCCAGTGGGACAAAACTTTCACAGTGGGATAGAACATTCCCAGTGTGATAAAACATTCTCAGTGGGATCAAACATGCCCAGTTAGATAAAACTTCCCAGTGCGACAAAACATTCCCAGTGTGATAAATCATTCCCAGCGAGATAAACATTGCCAGTGCGATAAATCATTCCCAGTGGGATAAAACATTCCCGGTGAGACAAAACATTCTCAGTGGGATAAAACTTTCCCAGTGCGATAAAACATTCCCAGTATGACAAAAGTTTCCCAGTGGGACAAAACATTCCCAGTGGGATAGAACATTCCCAGTGTGATAAAACATTCCCAGTGCAACAAAGCATTCCCAGTGCAATGAAACATTCCCAGTGGGATAAAACATTCCCAGTTTGATAAAACATTCCCAGTGGGATAAACATTGCCAGTGCGACAAAGCATTCCCAGTGCAATAAAATATTCCCAGTGGGATAAAACATTCCCAGTTTGATAAAACATTCACAGTGGGATAAACATACCCAGTGGGACAAAACATTCACAGTGGGATAAACATTCCCAGTGGGATAAAACATTCCTAGTGCGACAAAACATTCCCAGTGGGATAAAACATTCCCAGTTTGATGAAACATTCCCAGTGGGATAAAGATTCCCAGTGCGACAAAACGTTCCCAGTGCGATAAAACATTCCCAGTGGGAGAAAACAGTCCCAGTGGGATAAAACATTCCCAGTGCGATAAAACATTCCCAGTATGATAAACGTTTCCCAGTGGGACAAAACATTCCAAGTGGGGTAAAACGTTCCCACTGGGACAAAACTTTCCCAGTGGGATAGAACATTCCCAGTGTGATAAAACATTCCCAGTGCGACAAAGCATTCCCAGTGTGATAAAACATTCCCAGTGTAACACAATGTTCCCAGTGGGAGAAAACAGTCCCAGTGGGATAAAACATTCCCAGTGCGATAAAACATTCCCAGTATGATAAACGTTTCCCAGTGGGACAAAGCATTCCAAGTGGGATAAAACGTTACCACTGGGACAAAACTTTCCCAGTGGGACAAAACATTCCCAGTGTGATAAAAATTTCAAGTGTGACAAAACGTTCCCAGTGTGATAAAACATTCCCAGTGTAACAAAACGTTCCCAGTGGGACAAAACTATCCCAGTGGGATAGAACATTCCCAGTTTGTTAAAACATTCCCAGTGCGACAAAGCATTCCAAATGTGATAAAACATTCCCAGTGTGATAAAACATTCCCAGTGGGATAAAACGTTCCCAGTGGGACAAAACATTCCCAGTGGGATGAAACATTCCCAGTGCAATAAAACATTCCCAGTGCTATAATACATTCCCAGTGGGATCAAACATTCCCAGTTAGATAAACATTCCCAGTACGACAAATCATTCCCAGTGGGATAAAACATTCCCAGCAAGATAAACATTGCCACTGCGATAAAACATTCCCAGTGGGATAAAACATTCCCAGTGCAATAAAACATTCCCAGTGCGACAAAACATTCCCAATGTGATAAAACATTACCAGTGCGATAAAACATTCTCAGTGGGATAAAACAGTCCCAGAGCGATAAAACATCCCCAGTGCGATAAAACATTCCCAGTGGGATAAAACATTTCCAGTGCAACAAAACGTTCCCATTGGGACAAAACATTCCCAGTGCGATAAAACAGTCCCGGTGTGATAAAATTGCCCCAGTGGGATAGAACATTCCCAGTGGGATAAATCATTCTCTGTGGGATCAAACATTCCCCGTTAGATAAACATTCCCAGTGCGACAAAACATTCCCAGTTTGATAAAACATTCCCAGTGGGATAAAACATTCCAAGTGGGATAAAACATTCCCAGTTTGATAAAACATTCCCAGTGGGATAAACATTCCCAATGCGACAAAACGTTCCAAATGCGATAAAACATACCCAGTGGGATAAAACATTCCCAGTGGGACAAAATATTCCCAGTGGGATAAACATTCCCAGTACGATAAAACATTCCCAGAGCGATAACACATTCCGAGTATGATAAAAGTCTCCCAGTGGGACAAAACATTCCCAGTGGGATAAAACGTTCCCAGTGGGACAAAACTTTCCAGTGGGATAGAACATTCCCAGTGGGACAAAGCATTACCAGTGCGATAAAACATTCCCAGTGGGATAAAACTTTCCCAGTGCAATAAAACGTTCCCAGTGCGACAAAACATTCCCAGTGCGATAAAACATTCCCAGTGCGACAAAACATTCCCAGTGCGATAAAACATTCCCAGTGCGATAAAACCTTCTGAATACGATAAAACGTTCCCATTGGGATAAAGCATTCCCAGTGCGACAAATGTTTCCGAGTGGGATAAAACATTCCCAGTGTGATCAAAGTTTCCCAGTGCGATAAAACATTCCCAGTGCGACAAAGCATTCCCAGTGTGATAAAACATTCCCAGTGTAACAAAACGTTCCCAGTGGGAGAAAACAGTCCCAGTGGGATAAAACATTCCCAGTGCGATAAAACATTCCCAGTATGATAAACGTTTCCCAGTGGGACAAAACATTCCAAGTGGGATAAAACGTTCCCACTGGGACAAAACTTTCCCAGTGGGATAGAACATTCCCAGTGTGATAAAAATTTCAAGTGTGACAAAACGTTCCCAGTGTGATAAAACATTCCCAGTGTAACAAAACGTTCCCAGTGGGACAAAACTATCCCAGTGGGATAGAACATTCCCAGTTTGTTAAAACATTCCCAGTGCGACAAAGCATTCCCAGTGTGATGAAACATTCCCAGTGTGATAAAACATTCCCAGTGCGACAAAGCATTCCCAGTGTGATAAAACATTCCAAATGTGATAAAACATTCCCAGTGTGATAAAACATTCCCAGTGGGATAAAACGTTCCCAGTGGGACATAACATTCCCAGTGTGATAAAACATTCCCAATGTGATAAAATATTCCCAGTGTGATAAAACATTCCCAGTGGGATAAAACGTTCCCAGTGGGACAAAGCATTCCCAGTGGGATGAAACATTCCCAGTGCAATAAAACATTCCCAGTGCTATAATACATTCCCAGTGGGATCAAACATTCCCAGTTAGATAAACATTCCCAGTACGACAAAACATTCCCAGTGGGATAAAACATTCCCAGCGAGATAAACATTGCCAGTGCGATAAAACATTCCCAGTGGGATAAAACATTCCCAGTGCAATAAAACATTCCCAGTGCGACAAAACATTCCCAATGTGATAAAACATTACCAGTGCGATAAAACATTCTCAGTGGGATAAAACAGTCCCAGAGCGATAAAACATCCCCAGTGCGATAAAACATTCCCAGTGGGATAAAACATTCCCAGTGCAACAAAACGTTCCCATTGGGACAAAACATTCCCAGTGCGATAAAACAGTCCCAGTGTGATAAAATTGCCCCAGTGGGATAGAACATTCCCAGTGGGATAAATCATTCTCTGTGGGATCAAACATTCCCCGTTAGATAAACATTCCCAGTGCGACAAAACATTCCCAGTTTGATAAAACATTCCCAGTGGGATAAAACATTCCAAGTGGGATAAAACATTCCCAGTTTGATAAAACATTCCCAGTGGGATAAACATTCCCAATGCGACAAAACGTTCCCAATGTGATAAAACATACCCAGTGCGATAAAACATTCCCAGTGGGACAAAATATTCCCAGTGGGATAAACATTCCCAGTACGATAAAACATTCCCAGAGCGATAACACATTCCGAGTATGATAAAAGTCTCCCAGTGGGACAAAACATTCCCAGTGGGATAAAACGTTCCCAGTGGGACAAAACTTTCCAGTGGGATAGAACATTCCCAGTGGGACAAAGCATTCCCAGTGCGATAAAACATTCCCAGTGGGATAAAACATTCCCAGTGCAATAAAACGTTCCCAGTGCGACAAAACATTCCCAGCGCGATAAAACATTCCCAGTGGGATAACACATTCCCAGTGCGACAAAACATTCCCAGTGCGATAAAACATTCCCAGTGCGATAAAACCTTCCGAATACGATAAAACGTTCCCATTTGGATAAAACATTCCCAGTGCGACAAATGTTTCCCAGTGGGATAAAACATTCCCAGTGTGATCAAAGTTTCCCAGTGCGATAAAACATTCCCAGTGCGATAAAACATTCCCAGTGCGAAAAAACATTCCCAGTGCGACAAAACGTTCCCAGTGGGATAAAACATTCCCAGTGCGACAAAACATTCCCAGTGGGATAAAACATTCCCAGTACGACAAAACATTCCCAGTGAGATAAAACATTCCCAGTGCGATAACGCATTCCCAGTGCGACAAAACATTCCCAGTGCGATAAAACATTCCAAGTTCAATAAAACATTCCCAGTGTAGTAAAACATTCCCAGTGCGATAAAACATTCCAAGTGTGATAAAACATTTCCAGTGCGATAAAACATTCTCAGTGGGATCAAACATTCCCAGTTAGATAAACATTCCCAGTGCGACAAAACATTCCCAGTGTGATAAAACATTCCCAGCGAGATAAACATTGCCAGTGCGATAAAACATTCCCAGTGGGATAAAACATTCCCGGTGGGACAAAACATTCCCAGCGTGATAAAACATTCTCAGTGGGATCAAACATGCCCAGTTAGATAAAAATTCCCAGTGCGACAAAACATTCCCAGTGTGATCAAACATTCCCAGCGAGATAAACATTGCCAGTGCGATAAATCATTCCCAGTGGGATAAAACATTCCCGGTGGGACAGAACATTCCCAGTGGGATAAAACTTTTCCAGTGCGATAAAACATTCCCAGTATGACAAAAGTTTCCCAGTGGGACAAAACATTCCCAGTGGGATAGAACATTCCCAGTGTGATAAAACATTCCCAGTGCAACAAAGCATTCCCAGTGCAATGAAACATTCCCAGTGGGATAAAACATTCCCAGTTTGATAAAACATTCCCAGTGGGATAAACATTCCCAGTGCGACAAAGCATTCCCAGTGCAATAAAATATTCCCAGTGGGATAAAACATTCCCAGTTTGATAAAACATTCACAGTGGGATAAACATACACAGTGGGACAAAACATTCACAGTGGGATAAACATTCCCAGTGGGATAAAACATTCCTCGTGCGACAAAACATTCCCAGTGGGATAAAACATTCCCAGTGCGATAAAGCATTCCCAGTGCGACAAAACATTCCCAGGGCGATAAAACATTCCAAGTTCAATAAAACATTCCCAGTGTAGTAAAACATTCCCAGTGCGATAAAACATTCCAAGTGTGATAAAACATTTCCAGTACGATAAAACATTCCCAGTTAGATAAACATTCCCAGTGCGACAAAACATTCCCAGTGTGATAAAACATTCCCAGCGAGATAAACATTGCCAGTGCGATAAAACATTCCCAGTGGGATAAAACATTCCCAGTCCGATGAAACATTCCCAGTATGATAAAAGTTTCCCAGTGGGACAAAACATTCCCGGTGGGATAGAACATTCCCAGTGTGACACAACATTCCCAACGCGATAAAGCATTTCCAGTGCAATAAAACATTCCCAGTGGATAAAACATTCCCAGTTTGATAAAACATTCACAGTGGGATAAACATTCCCAGTGGGACAAAACATTCACAGTGGGATAAACATTCCCAGTGGGATAAAACATTCCTAGTGCGACAAAACATTCCCAGTGGGATAAAACATTCCCAGTTTGATAAAACATTCCCAGTGGGATAAACATTCCCAGTGCGACAAAACGTTCCCAGTGTGATAAAACATTCCCAGTGGGACAAAACATTCCCAGTGGGATAAAACATTCCCAGTGCGATCAAACATTCCCAGTTAGATAAACATTCCCAGTGCGACAAAACATTCCCAGTGTGATAAAACATTCCCAGTATGATAAACGTTTCCCAGTGGGACAAAACTTTCCCAGTGGGATAGAACATTCCCAGTGTGATAAAACATTCTCAGTGGGATCAAACATGCCCAGTTAGATAAAAATTCCCAGTGCGACAAAACATTCCCAGTGTGATAAAACATTCCCAGCGAGATAAACATTGCCAGTGCGATAAATCATTCCCAGTGGGATAAAACATTCCCGGTGGGACAGAACATTCCCAGTGGGATAAAACTTTTCCAGTGCGATAAAACATTCCCAGTATGACAAAAGTTTCCCAGTGGGACAAAACATTCCCAGTGGGATAGAACATTCCCAGTGTGATAAAACATTCCCAGTGCAACAAAGCATTCCCAGTGCAA
This sequence comes from Pristiophorus japonicus, assembly GCF_044704955.1. Lineage (NCBI taxonomy): Eukaryota > Metazoa > Chordata > Chondrichthyes > Pristiophoridae > Pristiophorus > Pristiophorus japonicus. The sequence continues at coordinate 17,703,939 of NC_092010.1, forward strand.
TGAAACATTCCCAGTGGGATAAAACATTCCCAGTTTGATAAAACATTCCCAGTGGGATAAACATTCCCAGTGCGACAAAGCATTCCCAGTGCAATAAAATATTCCCAGTGGGATAAAACATTCCCAGTTTGATAAAACATTCACAGTGGGATAAACATACCCAGTGGGACAAAACATTCACAGTGGGATAAACATTCCCAGTGGGATAAAACATTCCTAGTGCGACAAAACATTCCCAGTGGGATAAAACATTCCCAGTTTGATGAAACATTCCCAGTGGGATAAAGATTCCCAGTGCGACAAAACGTTCCCAGTGTGATAAAACATTCCCAGTGGGACAAAACATTCCCAGTGGGATAAAACATTCCCAGTGTGATAAAACAGTCCCAGTATGATAAACGTTTCCCAGTGGGACAAAACATTCCAAGTGGGATAAAACGTTCCCACTGGGACAAATCTTTCCCAGTGGGATAGAACATTCCCAGTGTGATAAAAAATTCCCAGTGTGACAAAGCATTCCCAGTGTGAAAAAACATTCCCAGTATGATAAAACATTTCAAGTGTGACAAAACGTTCCCAGTGTGGTAAAACATTCCCAGTGGGACAAAACATTCCCAGTGGGATGAAACATTCCCAGTGCAATAAAACATTCCCAGTGCTATAATACATTCCCAGTGGGATCAAACATTCCCAGTTAGATAAATATTCCCAGTGAGATAAAACTATCCCACTGGGATAGAACATTCCCAGTTTGTTAACACATTCCCAGTGCGACAAAGCATTCCCAGTGTGATGAAACATTCCCAGTGTTAGAAAACATTCCCAGTGCGACAAAGCATTCCCAGTGTGATAAAACATTCCCAATGTGATAAAACATTCCCAGTGTGATAAAACATCCCCAGTGGGATAAAACGTTCCCAGTGGGACAAAACATTCCCAGTGGGATGAAACATTCCCAGTGCAATAAAACATTCCCAGTGCTATAATACATTCCCAGTGGGATCAAACATTCCCAGTTACATAAATATTCCCAGTGAGATAAAACAATCCCAGTGCAATAAAACGTTCCCAGTGCGATAAAACGTTCCCAGTGCGAGAAAGGTTTCCCAGTGGGATAAAACATTTCCAGTGCGATAAAGGTTTCCCAGTGTGATAAACAAATTCCCAGTGTGACAAAACATTCCCAGTGCGATAAAACTTTCCCAGTGCGACAAAACATTCCCAGTGGTATAAAACATTACAAGTGCGATAAAACATTCCTAGTGGGATAAACATTCCCAGTGCGATAAAACATTCCCAGCGCGATAACACATTCCGAATATGATAAAAGTCTCCCAGTGGGACAAAACATTCCCAGTGGGATAAAACGTTCCCAGTGGGACAAAACTTTCCAGTGGGATAGAACATTCCCAGTGGGACAAAGCATTCCCAGTGCGATAAAACATTCCCAGTGGGATAAAACATTCCCAGTGCAATAAAACGTTCCCAGTGCAACAAAACATTCCCAGTGCGATAAAACATTCCCAGTGGGATAAAACATTCCCAGTGCGACAAAACATTCCCAGTGCAATAAAACATTCCCAGTGCGATAAAACCTTCCGAATACGATAAAACGTTCCCATTGGGATAAATCATTCCCAGTGCAATAAAACATTCCCAGTGCGACAAATGTTTCCCAGTGGGATAAAACATTCCCAGTGTGATCAAAGTTTCCCAGTGCGATAAAACATTCCCAGTGCGATAAAACATTCCCAGTGCGAAAAAACATTCCCAGTGCGACAAAACGTTCCCAGTGGGATAAAACATTCCCAGTGCAACAAAACATTCCCAGTGGGATAAAACATTCCCAGTACGACAAAACATTCCCAGTGGGATAAAACATTCCCAGTGCGATAAAGCATTCCCAGTGCGACAAAACATTCCCAGTTCGATAAAACATTCCAAGTTCGATAAAACATTCCCAGTGTCGTAAAACATTCCCAGTGCGATAAAACATTCCAAGTGTGATAAAACATTCCCAGTGCGATAAAACATTCTCAGTGGGATCAAACATTCCCAGTTAGATAAACATTCCCAGTGCGACAAAACATTCCCAGTGTGATAAAACATTCCCAGCGAGATAAACATTGCCAGTGCGATAAAACATTCCCAGTGGGAAAAAACATTCCCGGTGGGACAAAACATTCCCAGTGGGATAAAACATTCCCACTCCGATCAAACATTCCCAGTATGATAAAAGTTTCCCAGTGGGACAAAACATTCCCGATGGGATAGAACATTCCCAGTGTGATACAACATTCCCAATGCGATAAAGCATTTCCAGTGCAATAAAACATTCCCAGTGGGATAAAACATTCCTAGTTTGATAAAACATTCACAGTGGGATAAACATTCCCAGTGGGACAAAACATTCACAGTGGGATAAACATTCCCAGTGGGATAAAACATTCCTAGTGCGACAAAACATTCCCAGTGGGATAAAACATTACCAGTTTGATAAAACATTCCCAGTGGGATAAACATTCCCAGTGTGACAAAACGTTCCCAGTGTGATAAAACATTCCCAGTGGGACAAAACATTCCCAGTGGGATAAAACATTCCCAGTGTGATAAAACATTTCAAGTGTGACAAAACGTTTCCAGTGTGATAAAACATTCCCAGTGTAATAAAACGTTCCCAGTGGGACAAAATTATCCCAGTGGGATAGAACATTCCCAGTTTGTTAAAACATTCCCAGTGCGACAAAGCATTCCCAGTGTGATGAAACATTCCCAGTGTGATAAAACATTCCCAGTGCGACAAAGCATTCCCAGTGTGATAAAACATTCCCAATGTGATAAAATATTCCCAGTGTGATAAAACATTCCCAGTGGGATAAAACGTTCCCAGTGGGACAAAGCATTCCCAGTGGGATGAAACATTCCCAGTGCAATAAAACATTCCCAGTGCTATAATACATTCCCAGTGGGATCAAACATTCCCAGTTAGATAAACATTCCCAGTACGACAAAACATTCCCAGTGGGATAAAACATTCCCAGCGAGATAAACATTGCCAGTGCGATAAAACATTCCCAGTGGGAAAACATTCCCAGTTTGATAAAACATTCCCAGTGGGATAAACATTCCCAGTGCGACAAAATGTTCCCAGTGCGATAAAACATTACCAATGAGATAAAACATTTCCGGTGGGACAAAACATTCCCAGTGGGATAAACATTCCCAGTGGGATAAAACATTCCCATTGTGACAAAACATTCCCAGTGCGAGAAAACATCCCCAGTGCGATAAAACATTCCTAGTGGGATAAAACATTCCCAGTGCAATAAAACATTCCCAGTGTGATAAAACGTTCCCAGTGCGACAAAACATTCCCAGTGGGATAAAACAATCCCAGTGCAATAACACGTTCCCAGTGCGATAAAACGTTCCCAGTGCGAGAAAGGTTTCCCAGTGGGATAAAACATGTCCAGTGCGATAAAGGTTTCCCAGTGTGATAAACAAATTCCCAGTGTGCCAAAACATTCCCAGTGCGATAAAACATTCCCAGTGCGACAAAACATTCCCAGTGGTATAAAACATTCCCAGTGCGATAAAGGTTTCCCAGTGTGATAAACAAATTCCCAGTGGGATAAACATTTCCAATGTAATAAAATGTTGCCAGTGGGATAAAACATTCCCAGTGCGATAAAACATTCCTAGTGTGATAAAAAATTCCCATTGTCATAAAACATTCCCAGTGCATTCCCAGTGGGACAAAATATTCCCAGTGCGATAAAACATTCCCAGTGCAATAAAACATTCCCAGTGGGACAAAACATTCCCAGTGCGATTAAACATTCCCAGTGTGATAATACATTCCCGTGGGACAGAACACTCCGAGTGCGATAAACATTCCCAGTGTGATAAAACATTCCCAGTGCGATAAAACCTTCTCAGTGCGACAAAACATTCCCAGTGCGACAAAACATTCCCAGTGCGATAAAACCTTCTGAATACGATAAAACGTTCCCATTGGGATAAAACATTCCCAGTGCAATAAAACGTTCCCAGTGCGATAAAACGTTCCCAGTGCGAGAAAGGTTTCCCAGTGGGATAAAACATTTCCAGTGCGATAAAGGTTTCCCAGTGTGATAAACAAATTCCCAGTGTGACAAAACATTCCCAGTGCGATAAAACTTTCCCAGTGCGACAAAACATTCCCAGTGGTATAAAACATTACAAGTGCGATAAAACATTCCTAGTGGGATATACATTCCCAATGCGACAAAACGTTCCCAATGCGATAAAACATACCCAGTGGGATAAAACATTCCCAGTGGGACAAAATATTCCCAGTGGGATAAACATTCCCAGTGCGATAAAACATTCCCAGAGCGATAACACATTCCGAGTATGATAAAAGTCTCCCAGTGGGACAAAACATTCCCAGTGGGATAAAACGTTCCCAGTGGGACAAAGCATTCCCAGTGCGATAAAACATTCCCAGTGGGATAAAACATTCCCAGTGCAATAAAACGTTCCCAGTGCAACAAAACATTCCCAGTGCGATAAAACATTCCCAGTGGGATAAAACATTCCCAGTGCGACAAAACATTCCCAGTGCGATAAAACATTCCCAGTGCGATAAAACCTTCCGAATACGATAAAACGTTCCCATTGGGATAAAACATTCCCAGTGCTATAAAACATTCCCAGTGCGACAAATGTTTCCCAGTGGGATAAAACATTCCCAGTGTGATCAAAGTTTCCCAGTGCGATAAAACATTCCCAGTGCGACAAATGTTTCCCAGTGGGATAAAACATTCCCAGTGTGATCAAAGTTTCCCAGTGCGATAAAACATTCCCAGTGCGATAAAACATTCCCAGTGCGAAAAAACATTCCCAGTGCGACAAAACGTTCCCAGTGGGATAAAACATTCCCAGTGCGACAAAACATTCCCAGTGGGATAAAACATTCCCAGTACGACAAAACATTCCCAGTGGGATAAAACATTCCCAGTGCGATAAAGCATTCCCAGTGCGACAAAACATTCCCAGTGCGATAAAACATTCCAAGTTCGATAAAACATTCCCAGTGTCGTAAAACATTCCCAGTGCGATAAAACATTCCAAGTTCGATAAAACATTCCCAGTGTCGTAAAACATTCCCAGTGCGATAAAACATTCCAAGTGTGATAAAACATTCCCAGTGCGATAAAACATTCTCAGTGGGATCAAACATTCCCAGTTAGATAAACATTCCCAGTGCGACAAAACATTCCCAGTGTGATAAAACATTCCCAGTGCGATAAAACATTCGCAGTGCGATAAAATCTTCTGAATACGATAAAACGTTCCCATTGGGATGAAACATTCCCAGTGCAATAAAACATTCCCAGTGCGATAAATGTTTCCCAGTGGGATAAAACATTGCCAGTGTGATCAAAGTTTCCCAGTGCGATAAAACATTCCCAGTGCGAAAAAACAGTCCCAGTGCGACAAAACGTTCCCAGTGGGATAAAACATTCCCAGTGCGACAAAACATCCCCAGTGGGATAAAACATTCCCAGTGCGATAAAACATTCCCAGTGCGACAAAACATCCCCAGTGGGATAAAATATTCCCAGTGGGATAAAACATTCCCCAACTACGAGGTTAAAGTGCGCTCTAAAAGGAAATGAACTGGCATCATAAGACAATTAACTATTTCACAGTGCGAGAAAACATTCCCAGTGTGATAAGCCCCCAGTGTGATAAGCCATTCCCAGTGGGAAAAAACATTCCCAGTGCGATAAAACATTCCCAGTTCGATAAAAGTTTCCCAGTGGGATAAAACATTCCCAGCGTGACAAAAGTTTCCCAGTGCGAAAAAACATTCCCAGTGCGACAAAACATTACCAGTGCAATAAAACATTCCCAGTGCGATAAAACGTTCCCAGTGGGATAAAACATTCCCAGTGCGATAAATCTTTCCCCATGTGATAAGCCATTCCCAGTGGGAAAAAACATTCCCAGTGCGATAAAACATTCCCAGTTCGATAAAAGTTTCCCAGTGGGATAAAAGGCTCCCAGCATGATAAAAGTTTCCCAGTGTTGGGGAGGAGTTAAACTAATATGGCAGGGGGATGGGAACCAATGCAGGGAGATAGAGGGAAACAAAAAGGAGGCAAAAGCAAAAGACAGAAAGGAGATGAGGAAAAGTGGAGGGCAGAGAAACCCAAGGCAAAGAACAAAAAGCGCCATTGTACAGCAAAATTCTAAAAGGACAGAGGGTGTTAAAAAAACAAGCCTGAAGGCTTTGTGTCTTAATGCAAGGAGTATCCGCAATAAGGTGGATGAATTAACTGTGCAAATAGATGTTAACAAATATGATGTGATTGGGATTACGGAGACGTGGCTCCAGGATGATCAGGGCTGGGAACTCAACATCCAGGGGTATTCAACATTCAGGAAGGATAGAATAAAAGGAAAAGGAGGTGGGGTAGCATTGCTGGTTAAGGAGGAGATTAAGGCAATAGTTAGGAAGGACATTAGCTTGGATGATGTGGAATCTATATGGGTAGAGCTGCAGAACACCAAAGGGCAAAAAACGTTAGTGGGAGTTGTGTACAGACCTCCAAACAGTAGTAGTGATGTTGGGGAGGGCATCAAACATGAAATTAGGCGTGCGTGCAATAAAGGTGCAGCAGCTATAATGGGTGACTTTAATATGCACATAGATTGGGCTAACCAAACTGGAAGCAATACGGTGGAGGAGGATTTCCTGGAGTGCATAAGGGATGGTTTTTTAGACCAATATGTCGAGGAACCAACTAGGGGGGAGGCCATCTTAGACTGGGTGTTATGTAATGAGAGAGGATTAATTAGCAATCTCGTTGTGCGAGGCCCCTTGGGGAAGAGTGACCATAATATGGTGGAATTCTGCATTGGGATGGAGAATGAAACAGTTAATTCAGAGACCATGGTCCAGAACTTAAAGAAGGCTAACTTTGAAGGTATGAGGCGTGAATTAGCTGGGATGGATTGGCGAATGATACTTAAGGGGTTGACTGTGGATGGGCAATGGCAGACATTTAGAGACCGCATGGATGAACTACAACAATTGTACATTCCTGTCTGGCATAAAAATAAAAAAGGGAAGGTGGCTCAACCGTGGCTATCAAGGGAAATCAGGGATAGTATTAAAGCCAAGGAAGTGGCATACAAATTGGCCAGAAATAGCAGTGAACCTGGGGACTGGGAGAAATTTAGAACTCATCAGAGGAGGACAAAGGGTTTGATTAGTGCAGGGAAAATGGAGTATGAGAAGAAGCTTGCAGGGAACATTAAGACGATTTGCAAAATTTTCTATAGATATGTAAAGAGAAAAAGGTTAGTAAAGACAAACGTAGGTCCCCTGCAGTCAGAATCAGGGGAAGTCATAACGGGGAACAAAGAAATGGCGGACCAATTGAACAAGTACTTTGGTTCGGTATTCACGAAGGAGGACACGAACAACCTTCCGGTTATAAAAGGGGTCGGGGGGTCTAGTAAGGAGGAGGAACTGAGGGAAATCCTTATTAGTCGGGAAATTGTGTTGGGGAAATTGATGGGATTGAAGGCCGATAAATCCCCAGGGCCTGATGGACTGCATCCCAGAGTACTTAAGGAGGTGGCCTTGGAAATAGTGGATGCGTTGACAGTCATTTTCCAACATTCCATTGACTCTGGATCAGTTCCTATAGAGTGGAGGGTAGCCAATGTAACCCCACTTTTTAAAAAAGGAGGGAGAGAGAAAACAGGGAATTATAGACCGGTCAGCCTGACATCGGTAGTGGGTAAAATGATGGAATCAATTATTAAGGATGTCATAGCAGTGCATTTGGAAAGAGGTGACATGATAGGTCCAAGTCAGCATGGATTTGTGAAAGGGAAATCATGCTTGACAAATCTTCTGGAATTTTTTGAGGATGTCTCCAGTAGAGTGGACAAGGGAGAACCAGTTGATGTGGTATATTTGGACTTTCAGAAGGCGTTCGACAAGGTCCCACACAAGAGATTGATGTGCAAAGTTAGAGCACATGGGATTGGGGGTAGTGTACTGACATGGATTGAGAACTGGTTGTCAGACAGGAAGCAAAGAGTAGGAGTAAATGGGTACTTTTCAGAATGGCAGGCAGTGACTAGTGGGGTACCGCAAGGTTCTGTGCTGGGGCCCCAGCTGTTTACACTGTACATTAATGATTTAGATGAGGGGATTAAATGTAGTATCTCCAAATTTGCGGATGACACTAAGTTGGGTGGCAGTGTGAGCTGCGAGGAGGATGCTGTGAGGCTGCAGAGCGACTTGGATAGGTTAGGTGAGTGGGCAAATGCATGGCAGATGAAGTATAATGTGGATAAATGTGAGGTTATCCACTTTGGTGGTAAAAACAGAGAGACAGACTATTATCTGAATGGTGACAGATTAGGAAAAGGGGAGGTGCAAAGAGACCTGGGTGTCATGGTACATCAGTCATTGAAGGTTGGCATGCAGGTGCAGCAGGCGGTTAAGAAAGCAAATGGCATGTTGGCCTTCATAGCAAGGGGATTTGAGTACAGGGGCAGGGAGGTGTTGCTACAGTTGTACAGGGCATTGGTGAGGCCACACCTGGAGTATTGTGTACAGTTTTGGTCTCCTAACCTGAGGAAGGACATTCTTGCTATTGAGGGAGTGCAGCGAAGGTTCACCAGACTGATTCCCGGTATGGCGGGACTGACCTATCAAGAAAGACTGGATCAACTGGGCTTGTATTCACTGGAGTTCAGAAGAATGAGAGGGGACCTCATAGAAACATTTAAAATTCTGACGGGGTTAGACAGGTTAGATGCAGGAAGAATGTTCCCAATGTTGGGGAAGTCCAGAACCAGAGGTCACAGTCTAAGGATAAGGGGTAAGCCATTTAGGACCGAGATGCGGAGGAACTTCTTCACCCAGAGAGTGGTGAACCTGTGGAATTCTCTACCACAGAAAGTTGTTGAGGCCAATTCACTAAATATATTCAAAAAGGAGTTAGATGAGGTCCTTACTACTAGGGGTTCAAGGGGTATGGCGAGAAAGCAGGAATGGGGTACTGAAGTTGAATGTTCAGCCATGAACTCATTGAATGGCGGTGCAGGCTAGAAGGGCCGAATGAGCTACTCCTGCACCTATTTTCTATGTTTCTATGTTTCTAAAACATTCCCAGTGCGACAAAACATTCACAGTGCAATAAAACATTCCCAGTGCGATAAAACGTTCCCAGAGGGATGAAACATTCCCAGTGCGACAAAACATTTCCATTGCGATAAAATGTTCCCAATGTGAAAAAAACTTTCCCTGTGCGATAAAACATTCCCAGTGCAACAAAACATTCCCAGAGCGATAAAACATTCCCAGTGCGATAAAACATTCTCAGTGAAATTAACATTCCCAGTGCGATAAGACATTCCCAGTGCAATAAAACATTCCCAGTGGAATAAACATTTCCAGTGCAATAAAACATTCCCAGTGGGATAAAACATTCCCTGTGCGACAAAACATTCCCAGTGCGATAAAACATTCCCAGTGCGATAAAACATTCCCAGTGGGACTAAACATTCCCAGTGTGATGAAATATTCCCAGTGGGACAAAACATTCCCAATGGGACAAAACATTCCCCGTGGGACAAAACATTCACAGTGCGATAAATCTTTCCCTGTGTGATAAGCCATTCCCAGTGGGAAAAAACATTCCCAGTGCGATAAAACATTCCCAGTTCGATAAAAGTTTCCCAGTGGGATAAAAGGCTCCCAGCGTGATAAAAGTTTCCCAGTGTGACAAAACATTCCCAGTGCGACAAAACATTCCCAGTGCAATAAAACATTCCCAGTGCGATAAAACGTTCCCAGAGGGATGAAACATTCCCAGTGCGATAAAACGTTCCCAGAGGGATGAAACATTCCCAGTGGAAAAAAACATTCCCAGTGCGAAAAAACATTCCCAGTGCAATACAACATTCCCAGTGCGATAAAACATTCCCAGTGGGACAAAACATTCCAAGTGCGATAAAACATTCCCAGTGCGATAAAATATTCCCAGTGGGATAAAACATTCCCAGTGCGATAAAACATTCCCAGTGCGAGAAAAGTTTCGCAGTGGGATAAAACATTCCCAGTGTGATAAAAGTTTGCCAGTGGGATAAAACAGTCCCAGTGGGATAAAACATTCCCAGTGCGACAAAACATCCCCAGTGGGATAAAACATTCCCAGTGCAATAAAACATCCCAGTGCAACAAAACATCCCCAGTGGGATAAAACGTTCCCAGTGGGACAAAACATTCCCAGTGCGATAAAACATTCCCAGTGCGCTAAAACATTCCCAGTGCGATAAAACGTTCCCAGTGGGACAAAACATTGCCAGTGCGATAAAACATTCCCAGTGCGATTACACATTCCCAGTGGGATAAAACATTCCCAGTGCGACAAAACATTTCCATTGCGATAAAATGTTCCCAGTGTGAAAAAAACTTTCCCTGTGCGATAAAACATTCCCAGTGCAACAAAACATTCCCAGAGCGATAAAACATTCCCAGTGCGATAAAACATTCTCAGTGAAATTAACATTCCCAGTGCGATAAGACATTCCCAGTGCAATAAAACATTCCCAGTGGAATAAACATTTCCAGTGCAATAAAACATTCCCAGTGGGATAAAACATTCCCTGTGTGACAAAACATTCCCAGTGCGATAAAACATTCCCAGTGCGATAAAACATTCCCAGTGGGACTAAACATTCGCAGTGTGATGAAATATTCCCAGTGGGACAAAACATTCCCAATGGGACAAAACATTCCCCGTGGGACAAAACATTCACAGTGCGATAAATCTTTCCCTGTGTGATAAGCCATTCCCAGTGGGAAAAAACATTCCCAGTGCGATAAAACATTCCCAGTTCGATAAAAGTTTCCCAGTGGGATAAAAGGCTCCCAGCGTGATAAAAGTTTCCCAGTGCGACAAAACATTCCCAGTGCGACAAAACATTCCCAGTGCAATAAAACATTCCCAGTGCGATAAAACGTTCCCAGAGGGATGAAACATTCCCAGTGCGATAAAACGTTACCAGAGGGATGAAACATTCCCAGTGGAAAAAAACATTCCCAGTGCGAAAAAACATTCCCAGTGCAATACAACATTCCCAGTGCGATAAAACATTCCCAGTGGGACAAAACATTCCAAGTGCGATAAAACATTCCCAGTGCGATAAAACATTCTAAGTGCGAAAAAACATTCCCAGTGGGATAAAACATTCCCAGTGCGATAAAACATTCCCAGTGCGAGAAAAGTTTCGCAGTGGGATAAAACATTCCCAGTGTGATAAAAGTTTGCCAGTGGGATAAAACAGTCCCAGTGGGATAAAACATTCCCAGTGCGACAAAACATCCCCAGTGGGATAAAACATTCCCAGTGCAATAAAACATCCCAGTGCGACAAAACATCCCCAGTGGGATAAAACGTTCCCAGTGGGACAAAACATTCCCAGTGCGATAAAACATTCCCAGTGCGCTAAAACATTCCCAGTGCGATAAAACGTTCCCAGTGGGACAAAACATTGCCAGTGCGATAAAACATTCCCAGTGCGATTACACATTCCCAGTGGGATAAAACATTCCCAGTGCGACAAAACATTCCCAGTGGGAAAAACATTCCCAGTGGGATATAACATTCCCAGTGTGATAAAACATTCCCAGTGCGATAAAACATTCCCAGTGGGATATATCATTCCCAGTGCGATAAACATTCCCAGTGCGAGAAAACATTCCCAGTGGGATATACGTTCCCAGTGGGACAAAACATTCCCAGTGTGATAAAAGTTTCCCAGTGTGATAAAACATTCCCAGTGGGATAAAACATTCCCAGCGCAATAAAACATTCCCAGTGCGACAAAACATTCCCAATGTGATAAAACATTACCAGTGCGATAAAACAATCTCAGTGGGATAAAACAGTCCCAGAGCGATAAAACATCCCCAGTGCGATAAAACATTCCCAGTGGGATAAAACATTCCCAGTGCAACAAAACGTTCCCATTGGGACAACACATTCCCAGTGCGATAAAACAGTCCCAGTGTGATAAAATTGCCCCAGTGGGATAGAACATTCCCAGTGGGATAAATCATTCTCTGTGGGATCAAACATTCCCCGTTAGATAAACATTCCCTGTGCGACAAAACATTCCCAGTGGGATAAAACATTCCCAGTTTGATAAAACATTCCCAGTGGGACAAAATATTCCCAGTGGGATAAACATTCCCAGTACGATAAAACATTCCCAGAGCGATAACACATTCCGAGTGTGATAAAAGTTTCCCAGTGGGACAAAACATTCCCAGTGGGATAAAACGTTCCCAGTGGGACAAAACTTTCCAGTGGGATAGAACATTCCCAGTGGGACAAAGCATTCCCAGTGCGATAAAATATTCCCAGTGGGATAAAACATTCCCAGTGCAATAAAACGTTCCCAGTGCGACAAAACATTCCCAGTGCGACAAAACATTCCCAGTGCGATAAAACATTCCCAGTGCGATAAAACCTTCCGAATACGATAAAACGTTCCCATTGGGATAAAACATTCCCAGTGCAATAAAACATTCCCAGTGCGACAAATGTTTCCCAGTGGGATAAAACATTCCCAGTGTGATCAAAGTTTCCCATTGCGATAAAACATTCCAAGTGCGATAAAACATTCCCAGTGCGAAAAAACATTCCCAGTGCGACAAAACGTTCCCAGTGGGATAAAACATTCCCAGTGCGACAAAACATTCCCAGTGGGATGAAACATTCCCAGTACGACAAAACATTCCCAGTGCGACAAAACATTCCCAGTGCAATAAAACATTCCCAGTGCGATAAAACGTTCCCAGAGGGATGAAACATTCCCAGTGCGATAAAACGTTACCAGAGGGATGAAACATTCCCAGTGGAAAAAAACATTCCCAGTGCGAAAACACATTCCCAGTGCAATACAACATTCCCAGTGCGATAAAACATTCCCAGTGGGACAAAACATTCCAAGTGCGATAAAACATTCCCAGTGCGATAAAACATTCTAAGTGCGAAAAAACATTCCCAGTGGGATAAAACATTCCCAGTGCGATAAAACATTCCCAGTGCGAGAAAAGTTTCGCAGTGGGATAAAACATTCCCAGTGTGATAAAAGTTTGCCAGTGGGATAAAACAGTCCCAGTGGGATAAAACATTCCCAGTGCGACAAAACATCCCCAGTGCGACAAAACATCCCCAGTGGGATAAAACGTTCCCAGTGGGACAAAACATTCCCAGTGCGATAAAACATTCCCAGTGCGCTAAAACATTTTCAGTGCGATAAAACGTTCCCAGTGGGACAAAACATTGCCAGTGCGATAAAACATTCCCAGTGCGATTACACATTCCCAGTGGGATAAAACATTCCCAGTGCGACAAAACATTCCCAGTGGGAAAAACATTCCCAGTGGGATATAACATTCCCAGTGTGATAAAATATTCCCAGTGCGATAAAACATTCCCAGTGGGATATATCATTCCCAGTGCGATAAACATTCCCAGTGCGAGAAAACATTCCCAGTGGGATATACGTTCCCAGTGGGACAAAACATTCCCAGTGTGATAAAAGTTTCCCAGTGTGATAAAACATTCCCAGTGGGATAAAACATTCCCAGCGCAATAAAACATTCCCAGTGCGACAAAACATTCCCAATGTGATAAAACATTACCAGTGCGATAAAACAATCTCAGTGGGATAAAACAGTCCCAGAGCGATAAAACATCCCCAGTGCGATAAAACATTCCCAGTGGGATAAAACATTCCCAGTGCAACAAAACGTTCCCATTGGGACAACACATTCCCAGTGCGATAAAACAGTCCCAGTGTGATAAAATTGCCCCAGTGGGATAGAACATTCCCAGTGGGATAAATCATTCTCTGTGGGATCAAACATTCCCCGTTAGATAAACATTCCCTGTGCGACAAAACATTCCCAGTGGGATAAAACATTCCCAGTTTGATAAAACATTCCCAGTGGGACAAAATATTCCCAGTGGGATAAACATTCCCAGTACGATAAAACATTCCCAGAGCGATAACACATTCCGAGTGTGATAAAAGTTTCCCAGTGGGACAAAACATTCCCAGTGGGATAAAACGTTCCCAGTGGGACAAAACTTTCCAGTGGGATAGAACATTCCCAGTGGGACAAAGCATTCCCAGTGCGATAAAACATTCCCAGTGGGATAAAACATTCCCAGTGCAATAAAACGTTCCCAGTGCGACAAAACATTCCCAGTGCGACAAAACATTCCCAGTGCGATAAAACATTCCCAGTGCGATAAAACCTTCCGAATACGATAAAACGTTCCCATTGGGATAAAACATTCCCAGTGCAATAAAACATTCCCAGTGCGACAAATGTTTCCCAGTGGGATAAAACATTCCCAGTGTGATCAAAGTTTCCCATTGCGATAAAACATTCCAAGTGCGATAAAACATTCCCAGTGCGAAAAAACATTCCCAGTGTGACAAAACGTTCCCAGTGGGATAAAACATTCCCAGTGCGACAAAACATTCCCAGTGGGATGAAACATTCCCAGTACGACAAAACATTCCCAGTGCGACAAAACATTCCCAGTGCAATAAAACATTCCCAGTGCGATAAAACGTTCCCAGAGGGATGAAACATTCCCAGTGCGATAAACCGTTACCAGAGGGATAAAACATTCCCAGTGGAAAAAAACATTCCCAGTGCGAAAAAACATTCCCAGTGCAATACAACATTCCCAGTGCGATAAAACATTCCCAGTGGGACAAAACATTCCAAGTGCGATAAAACATTCCCAGTGCGATAAAACATTCTAAGTGCGAAAAAACATTCCCAGTGGGATAAAACATTCCCAGTGCGATAAAACATTCCCAGTGCGAGAAAAGTTTCGCAGTGGGATAAAACATTCCCAGTGTGATAAAAGTTTGCCAGTGGGATAAAACAGTCCCAGTGGGATAAAACATTCCCAGTGCGACAAAACATCCCCAGTGGGATAAAACATTCCCAGTGCAATAAAACATCCCAGTGCGACAAAACATCCCCAGTGGGATAAAACGTTCCCAGTGGGACAAAACATTCCCAGTGCGATAAAACATTCCCAGTGCGCTAAAACATTCCCAGTGCGATAAAACGTTCCCAGTGGGACAAAACATTGCCAGTGCGATAAAACATTCCCAGTGCGATTACACATTCCCAGTGGGATAAAACATTCCCAGTGCGACAAAACATTCCCAGTGGGAAAAACATTCCCAGTGGGCTATAACATTCCCAGTGTGATAAAACATTCCCAGTGCGATAAAACATTCCCAGTGGGATATATCATTCCCAGTGCGATAAACATTCCCAGTGCGAGAAAACATTCCCAGTGGGATATACGTTCCCAGTGGGACAAAACATCCCCAGTGTGATAAAAGTTTCCCAGTGTGATAAAACATTCCCAGTGGGATAAAACATTCCCAGCGCAATAAAACATTCCCAGTGCGACAAAACATTCCCAATGTGATAAAACATTACCAGTGCGATAAAACAATCTCAGTGGGATAAAACAGTCCCAGAGCGATAAAACATCCCCAGTGCGATAAAACATTCCCAGTGCAACAAAACGTTCCCATTGGGACAACACATTCCCAGTGCGATAAAACAGTCCCAGTGTGATAAAATTGCCCCAGTGGGATAGAACATTCCCAGTGGGATAAATCATTCTCTGTGGGATCAAACATTCCCCGTTAGATAAACATTCCCTGTGCGACAAAACATTCCCAGTGGGATAAAACATTCCCAGTGGGACAAAATATTCCCAGTGGGATAAACATTCCCAGTACGATAAAACATTCCCAGAGCGATAACACATTCCGAGTGTGATAAAAGTTTCCCAGTGGGACAAAACATTCCCAGTGGGATAAAACATTCCCAGTTTGATGAAACATTCCCAGTGGGATAAAGATTCCCAGTGCGACAAAACGTTCCCAGTGCGACAAAACATTCCCAGTGCGATAAACCATTCCCAGTGCGACAAAACTATCCCAGTGGGATAGAACAATCCCAGCCTGATAAAACATTCCCAGTGTGACAAAATGTTCCCACTGGGACAAAACTAGCCCAGTGGGATAGAACATTCCCAGTTTGATAAAACATTCTCAGTGCGACAAAGCATTCCCAGTGGGATCAACATTCCCAGTGCAATAAAACATTCCCAGTGCGATAAAACATTCCCAGTGCGACAAAACTATCCCAGTGGGATAGAACATTCCCAGTCTGATAAAACATTCCCAGTGCGACAAAGCATTCGCAGCGTGATAAAACATTCCCAGTGTGATAAAAAATTCCCAGTGCGAGAAAAGTTTCGCAGTGGGATAAAACA
The DNA here is from genome assembly GCF_044704955.1 of Pristiophorus japonicus. Classification (NCBI taxonomy): domain Eukaryota; kingdom Metazoa; phylum Chordata; class Chondrichthyes; family Pristiophoridae; genus Pristiophorus; species Pristiophorus japonicus. The sequence continues at coordinate 17,720,354 of NC_092010.1, forward strand.
TTCCCAGTGTGATAAAAGTTTGCCAGTGGGATAAAACAGTCCCAGTGGCATAAAACATTCCCAGTGCGACAAAACATCCCCAGTGGGATAAAACATTCCCAGTGCAATAAAACATCCCAGTGCAACAAAACATCCCCAGTGCGATAAAACATTCCAAGTGTGATGAAACATTTCCAGTGCGATAAAACATTCTCAGTGGGATCAAACATGCCCAGTTAGATAAAAATTCCCAGTGGGATAGAACATTCCCAGTGTGATAAAACATTCCCAGCGAGATAAACATTGCCAGTGCGATAAATCATTCCCAGTGGGATAAAACATTCCCGGTGGGACAAAACATTCCCAGTGGGATAAAACATTCCCAGTGCGATAAAACAGTCCCCGTATGACAAAAGTTTCCCAGTGGGACAAAACATTCCCATGGGAAAGAACATTCCCAGTGTGATAAAACATTCCCAGTGCAACAAAGCATTCCCAGTGCAATGAAACATTCCCAGTGGGATAAAACATTCCTAGTTTGATAAAACATTCCCAGTGGGATAAACATTCCCAGTGCGACAAAGCATTCCCAGTGCAATAAAATATTCCCAGTGGGATAAAACATTCCCAGTTTGATAAAACATTCACAGTGGGATAAACATACCCAGTGGGACAAAACATTCACAGTGGGATAAAACATTCCTAGCGCGACAAAACATTCCCAGTGGGATAAAACATTCCCAGTTTGATGAAACATTCCCAGTGGGATAAAGATTCCCAGTGCGACAAAACGTTCCCAGTGCGACAAAACATTCCCAGTGCGATAAACCATTCCCAGTGCGACAAAACTATCCCAGTGGGATAGAACAATCCCAGCCTGATAAAACATTCCCAGTGTGACAAAATGTTCCCACTGGGACAAAACTAGCCCAGTGGGATAGAACATTCCCAGTTTGATAAAACATTCTCAGTGCGACAAAGCATTCCCAGTGGGATCAACATTCCCAGTGCAATAAAACATTCCCAGTGCGATAAAACATTCCCAGTGCGACAAAACTATCCCAGTGGGATAGAACATTCCCAGTCTGATAAAACATTCCCAGTGCGACAAAGCATTCGCAGCGTGATAAAACATTCCCAGTGTGATAAAAAATTCCCAGTGCGAGAAAAGTTTCGCAGTGGGATAAAACATTCCCAGTGTGATAAAAGTTTGCCAGTGGGATAAAACAGTCCCAGTGGCATAAAACATTCCCAGTGCGACAAAACATCCCCAGTGGGATAAAACATTCCCAGTGCAATAAAACATCCCAGTGCAACAAAACATCCCCAGTGGGATAAAACGTTCCCAGTGGGACAAAACATTCCCAGTGCGATAAAACATTCCCAGTGCGCTAAAACATTCCCAGTGCGATAAAACGTTCCCAGTTGGACAAAACATTGCCAGTGCGATAAAACATTCCCAGTGCGATTACACATTCCCAGTGGGATAAAACATTCCCAGTGCGACAAAACATTTCCATTGCGATAAAATGTTCCCAGTGTGAAAAAAACTTTCCCTGTGCGATAAAACATTCCCAGTGCAACAAAACATTCCCAGAGCGATAAAACATTCCCAGTGCGATAAAACATTCTCAGTGAAATTAACATTCCCAGTGCGAAAAGACATTCCCAGTGCAATAAAACATTCCCAGTGGAATAAACATTTCCAGTGCAATAAAACATTCCCAGTGGGATAAAACATTCCCTGTGCGACAAAACATTCCCATTGCGATAAAACATTCCCAGTGCGATAAAACATTCCCAGTGCGATAAAACATTCCCAGTGGGACTAAACATTCGCAGTGTGATGAAATATTCCCAGTGGGACAAAACATTCCCAATGGGACAAAACATTCCCCGTGGGACAAAACATTCACAGTGCGATAAATCTTTCCCTGTGTGATAAGCCATTCCCAGTGGGAAAAAACATTCCCAGTGCGATAAAACATTCCCAGTTCGATAAAAGTTTCCCAGTGGGATAAAAGGCTCCCAGCGTGATAAAAGTTTCCCAGTGCGACAAAACATTCCCAGTGCGACAAAACATTCCCAGTGCAATAAAACATTCCCAGTGCGATAAATTTTCCCAGAGGGATGAAACATTCCCAGTGCGATAAAACGTTCCCAGAGGGATGAAACATTCCCAGTGGAAAAAACATTCCCAGTGCGAAAAAACATTCCCAGTGCAATACAACATTCCCAGTGCGATAAAACATTCCCAGTGGGACAAAACATTCTAAGTGAGATAAAACATTCCCAGTGCGATAAAACATTCTAAGTGCGAAAAAACATTCCCAGTGGGATAAAACATTCCCAGTGCGATAAAACATTCCCAGTGCGAGAAAAGTTTCGCAGTGGGATAAAACATTCCCAGTGTGATAAAAGTTTGCCAGTGGGATAAAACAGTCCCAGTGGGATAAAACATTCCCAGTGCGACAAAACACCCCCAGTGGGATAAAACATTCCCAGTGCAATAAAACATCCCAGTGCGATAAAACATCCCCAGTGGGATAAAACGTTCCCAGTGGGACAAAACATTCCCAGTGCGATAAAACGTTCCCAGTGCGCTAAAACATTCCCAGTGCGATAAAACGTTCCCAGTGGGACAAAACATTGCCAGTGCGATAAAACATTCCCAGTGCGATTACACATTCCCAGTGGGATAAAACATTCCCAGTGGGAAAAACATTCCCAGTGGGATATAACATTCCCAGTGTGATAAAACATTCCCAGTGCGATAAAACATTCCCAGTGGGATATATCATTCCCAGTGCGATAAACATTCCCAGTGCGAGAAAACATTCCCAGTGGAATATACGTTCCCAGTGGGACAAAACATTCCCAGTGTGATAAAAGTTTCCCAGTGTGATAAAACATTCCCAGTGGGATAAAACATTCCCAGCGCAATAAAACATTCCCAGTGCGACAAAACATTCCCAATGTGATAAAACATTACCAGTGCGATAAAACAATCTCAGTGGGATAAAACAGTCCCAGAGCGATAAAACATCCCCAGTGCGATAAAACATTCCCAGTGGGATAAAACATTCCCAGTGCAACAAAACGTTCCCATTGGGACAAAACATTCCCAGTGCGATAAAACAGTCCCAGTGTGATAAAATTGCCCCAGTGGGATAGAACATTCCCAGTGGGATAAATCATTCTCTGTGGGATCAAACATTCCCCGTTAGATAAACATTCCCTGTGCGACAAAACATTCCCAGTGGGATAAAACATTCCCAGTTTGATAAAACATTCCCAGTGGGACAAAATATTCCCAGTGGGATAAACATTCCCAGTACGATAAAACATTCCCAGAGCGATAACACATTCCGAGTGTGATAAAAGTTTCCCAGTGGGACAAAACATTCCCAGTGGGATAAAACGTTCCCAGTGGGACAAAACTTTCCAGTGGGATAGAACATTCCCAGTGGGACAAAGCATTCCCAGTGCGATAAAACATTCCCAGTGGGATAAAACATTCCCAGTACAATAAAACGTTCCCAGTGCGACAAAACATTCCCAGTGCGATAAAACATTCCCAGTGGGATAAAACATTCCCAGTGCGACAAAACATTCCCAGTGCGATAAAACATTCCCAGTGCGATAAAACCTTCCGAATACGATAAAATGTTCCCATTGGGATAAAACATTCCCAGTGCAATAAAACATTCCCAGTGCGACAAATGTTTCCCAGTGGGAAAAAACATTCCCAGTGTGATCAAAGTTTCCCATTGCGATAAAACATTCCAAGTGCGATAAAACATTCCCAGTGCGAAAAAACATTCCCAGTGCGACAAAACGTTCCCAGTGGGATAAAACATTCCCAGTACGACAAAACATTCCCAGTGGGATGAAACATTCCCAGTACGACAAAACATTCCCAGTGGGATAAAATATTCCCAGTGCGATAAAGCATTCCCAGTGCGACAAAACATTCCCAGTGCGATAAAACATTCCAATTACGATAAAACATTCCCAGTGCAGTAAAACATTCCCAGTGCGATAAAACATTCCAAGTGTGATGAAACATTTCCAGTGCGATAAAACATTCTCAGTGGGATCAAACATTCCCAGTTAGATAAACATTCCCAGTGCGACAAAACATTCCCAGTGTAATAAAACATTCCCAGCGAGATAAACATTGCCAGTGCGATAAAACATTCCCAGTGGGATAAAACATTCCCGGTGGGACAAAACATTCCCAATGGGATAAAACATTCCCAGTCCGATTAAACATTCCCAGTATGATAAAAGTTTCCCAGTGGGACAAAACATTCCCGGTGGGATAGAACATTCCCAGTGTGATACAACATTCCGAATGCGATAAAGCATTTCCAGTGCAATAAAACATTCCCAGTGGGATAAAACATTCCCAGTTTGATAAAACATTCACAGTGGGATAAACATTCCCAGTGGGACAAAACATTCACAGTGGGATAAACATTCCCAGTGGGATAAAACATTCCTAGTGTGACAAAACATTCCCAGTGGGATAAAACATTCCCAGTTTGATAAAACATTCCCAGTGGGATAAACATTCCCAGTGGGACAAAACATTCCCAGTGGGACAAAACGTTCCCAGTGGGACAAAACTTTCCAGTGGGATAGAACATTCCCAATGGGACAAAGCATTCCCAGTGCGATAAAACATTCCCAGTGGGATAAAACATTTCCAGTGCAATAAAACGTTCCCAGTGCGACAAAACATTCCCAGTGCGATAAAACATTCCCAGTGGGATAAAACATTCCCAGTGCGACAAAACATTCCCAGTGCGATAAAACATTCCCAGTGCGACAAATGTTTCCCAGTGGGATAAAACATTCCCAGTGTGATCAAAGTTTCCCATTGCGATAAAACATTCCAAGTGCGATAAAACATTCCCAGTGCGAAAAAACATTCCCAGTGCGAAAAAACGTTCCCAGTGGGATAAAACATTCCCAGTGCGACAAAACATTCCCAGTGGGATGAAACATTCCCAGTACGACAAAACATTCCCTGTGGGATAAAATATTCCCAGTGCGATAAAGCATTCCCAGTGCGACAAAATATTCCCAGTGCGATAAAACATTCCAAGTTCGATAAAACATTCCCAGTGCAGTAAAACATTCCCAGTGCGATAAAACATTCCAAGTGTGATGAAACATTTCCAGTGCGATAAAACATTCTCAGTGGGATCAAACATTCCCAGTTAGATAAACATTCCCAGTGCGACAAAACATTCCCAGTGTGATAAAACATTCCCAGCGAGATAAACATTGCCAGTGCGATAAAACATTCCCAGTGGGATAAAACATTCCCGGTGGGACAAAACATTCCCAGTGGGATAAAACATTCCCAGTCCGATGAAACATTCCCAGTATGATAAAAGTTTCCCAGTGGGACAAAACATTCCCGGTGGGATAGAACATTCCCAGTGTGATACAACATTCCCAATGCGATAATGCATTTCCAGTGCAATAAAACATTCCCAGTGGGATAAAACATTCCCAGTTTGATAAAACATTCCCAGTAGGATAAAACACTCCCAGTGCGATAAACATTCCCAGTGGGATAAAACATTCCCAGTGCGATAAACGTTCCCAGCGGGATAAAACATTCCCAGTGCGACAAAACATTCCCAGTACGATAAAACATTCCGAGTGCGATAAAACATTCCCAGTGCGACAACACATTCCCAATGTAATAAAACATTCGCAGTGGGATAAAACATTCCCAGAGGGATAAAACATTGCCAGTGGGATAAAACACTCCCAGTGCGATAAACGTTCCCAGTGGGATAAAACATTCCCAGTGCGATAAAACATTCCCAGTGGGATAAAACACTCCCAGTGCGATAAACGTTCCCAGTGGGATAAAACATTCCTAGTGCGATAAAACATTCGAAGTGGGATAAACATTCTCAGTGCGACAAAACGTTCCCAGTGGGATAAAACATTCCCAGTGCGATAAAACATTCCCAGTGGGATAAACATTCCCAGTGCGACAAAACGTTCCCAGTGGGATAAAACATTCCCAGTGGGATAAACATTTCCAGTTCGACAAAACATTCCCAGTGCAATAAATCATTCCCAGTGGGATAAACATTCCCAGTGCGAAAAAACATTCCCAGTGGGATAAAACATTCCCAGTGTGACAAAACGTTCCCAGTTCGATAAAACATTCCCAGTGGGATAAAACATTCCCAGTGGGATAAACATTCCCAGTGCGATAAAACATTCCTGGTGGGACAAACAATCCCAGTGGGATAAAACGTACCCAGTGCGATAAAACATTCTCAGTGGGATAAAACATTCCCAGCGGGATAAACATTCCCAGTGTGATAAAACATTCCCAGTGCGACAAAACATTCCCAGTGGGATAAAACATTCACAGTGAGATAAAAATTCCTTGTGCGATAAAACAATCCCTGTGGGATAAAACATTCCCAGTGTGATAAACATTCCCAGTGGGATAAAACATTCCCAGTGTGATAAAACTTTCCCAGTGGGATAAAACATTCCCAGTGGGACAAAACATTACCAGTGTGACAAAACATTCCCAGTTCGACCAAACGTTTCCAGTGGGATAAAACATTCCCAGTGGGATAAACATTCCCAGTGCGACAAAACATTCCCAGTGGGATAAACATTCCCAGTGCGACAAAACATTCCCAGTTGGATAAACATTCCCAGTGGGATAAAACATTCCCAGTGCAATGAAACATTCCCAGTGCGATAAAACGTTCCCAGTGTGACCAAGCATTCCCAGTGGGATAAAACATTCCCAGTGCGATAAAACATTCCCAGTGCGACAAAACGTTCCCCGTGGGACAAAACATTCCCAGTGAGACAGAACATTCCCAGCGCGAAAAAACATTCCCAGTGCTATAAAACATTCCCAGTGCGATAAAAGTGCCCCAGTGCAATAAAACATTCCTAGTTAGATAGAACATTCCCAATGCGATAAAACATTCCCAGGGGGATAAAACATTCCCAGTCGGATAAAACACTCCCAGTGCGATAAACATTCCCAGTGGGATAAATCATTCCCAGTGCGATAAACAGTCCCAGTGGGATAAAACGTTCCCAGTGCGATAAAACATTCTCAGTGGGATAAAAACTTCCCAGCGGGATAAACATTCCCAGTGTGATAAAACATTCCCAGTGTGACAAAACATTCCCAGTGGAATAAAACATTTCCAATGCGATAAAACATTCACAGTGGGATAAAAATTCCTCGTGCGACAAAACATTCCCAGTGGGATAAAACATTCCCAGTGTGATAAACATTCCCAGTGGGATAAAACATTCCCAGTGCGATAAAACTTTCTCAGTGTGACAAAATATTCCCAGTGCGATAAAACATTCCCAGTGGAATAAACATACTCAGTGCGACAAAACATTCCCAGTGCGATAAACATTCCCAGTGGGATAACACATTCCCAGTGGGACAAAACATTACCAGTGTGACAAAACATTCCCAGTTCAACAAAACGTTCCCAGTGGGATAAGACATTCCCAGTGGGATAAACATTCCCAGTGCAACAAAACATTCCCAGTGAGATAAACATTCCCAGTGGGACAAAACATTCCCAGTGCGAAAAAACATTCCCAGTGAGACAAAACATTCCCAGTGCGACAAAACATTCCCAGTGCAATAAAACATTCCCAGTGCGATAAAACGTCCCCAGTGTGATCAAGCATTCCCAGTGGGATAAAACATTCCCAGTGGGATAAAACGTTCCCAGTGCGACAAAATGTTCCCAGTGGGATAAAACAGTCCCAGTGCGCTAAAGCGTTCCCAGTGCGATAAAACATTCGCAGTGCGACAAAACGTTCCCAGTGGGATAAAACATTCCCAGTGGGAAAAAACATTCCCAGTGAAACAGAACATTCCCAGTGCGATTAAACATTCCCAGTGCTATAAAACATTCCCAGTACGATAAAAGTGCCCCAGTGCAATAAAACATTCCCAGTGGGATAAAACGTTCCCAGTGCGCTAAAACATTCCCAGTTAGATAGAACATTCCCAATGCGATAAAACATTCCCAGTCGGATAAAACACACCCAGTGGGATAAAACACTACCAGTGCGATAAAACATTCCCAGTGCGATAAAACGTTCCCAGTGCGATAAAACAGTTCCTCGTGGGATAAAACATTGCCAGTGCGATAAAACGTTTCCAGTGCGATAAAACATTCCCAGTGCAACAAAACATTCCCAGTGCAATAAAACATTCCCAGTGCGATAAAACATACCCAGTGCGACAAAACGTTCACAGTGGGATAAAACGTTCCCATTGCGATAAAACATTCCCAGTGCGATAAAACATTCCCAGTGGGATAAAAACATTCCCAGTGTGTTAAAACGATCACAGTGGGATAAAACATTCCAAGTGGGATAAACGTTCCCAGTGCGATAAAACATTCCCAGTGCGATAAAATATTCCCAGTGGTGCGATAAAACATTCCCAATGCGATAAATGTTTCGCAGTGCGATAAAACATTCCCAGTGCTTCAAAACATTCCAAGTGGGATAAAACATTCCTGGTGGGAGAAAACATTCCAAGTATGATAAAACATTCCAAGTGGGATAAAACATTCCTGGTAGGACAAAACATTCCAAGTGGGATAAAACATTCCTAGCGGGATAAAACATTCCCAGTGGAATAAACATTCCCAGTGCGATAAAACATTCCCAGTGGGATAAAACACTCCCAGTGCGATAAACATTCCCAGTGCGATAAAACATTCTCAGTGCGATAAAACATTCCCAGTGGGATATAACACTCCCAGTGCGATAAACATTCCCAGTGGGATAAAACATTCCCAGTGTGACAAAACATTCCCAGTGTGACAAAACATTCCCTGTGCGATAAAACGTTCCCAGTGGGATAAAACAGTCCCAGTGCGACAAAACATTCCCAGTGTGACAAAACATCCCCAGTGCGACAAAACGTTCACAGTGGGATAAAACGTTCCCATTACGATAAAACATTCCCAGTGCGATAAAACATTCCCAGTGGGATAAAACATTCCCAGTGTGTTAAAACGATCACAGTGGGATAAAACATTCTCAGTGCGATAAAATATTCCCAGTGCGATAAAACATTCCCAGTGCGATAAATGCTTCCCAGGCGATAAAACATTCCCAGTGCTTCAAAACATTCCAAGTGGGATAAAACATTCCTGGTGGGAGAAAACATTCCAAGTATGATAAAACATTCCAAGTGGGATAAAACATTCCCGGTAGGACAAAACATTCCAAGTGGGATAAAACATTCCTAGCGGGATAAAACATTCCCAGTGGAATAAACATTCCCAGTGCAATAAAACATTCCCAGTGGGATAAAACACTCCCAGTGCGATAAACATTCCCAGTGCGATAAAACATTCTCAGTGCGATAAAACATTCCCAGTGGGATATAACACTCCCAGTGCGATAAACATTCCCAGTGGGATAAAACATTCCCAGTGTGACAAAACATTCCCAGTGTGACAAAACATTCCCTGTGCGATAAAACGTTCCCAGTGGGATAAAACAGTCCCAGTGCGACAAAACATTCCCAGTGGGATAAAACATTCCCAGTGTGACAAAACATCCCCAGTGCGATAAAACATTCCCAGTGTGAAAAAATATTCCTAGTACGATAAAACATTCCGAGTGCGACAAAACATTCCCAGTGCGATAAAACATTCCCAGTGGAATAAACATACCCAGTGCGACAAAACATTCCCAGTGCGATAAACATTCCCAGTGGGATAACACATTCCCAGTGGGACAAAACATTACCAGTGTGACAAAACATTCCCAGTTCGACAAAACGTTCCCAGTGGGATAAAACATTCCCAGTGGGATAACCATTCCCAGTGCGACAAAACATTCCCAGTGGGATAAACATTCACGTTGGGACAAAACTTTCCCAGTGCAATAAAACATTCCCAGTGCGATAAAACGTTCTCAGTGTGATCGAGCATTCCCAGTGGTATAAAACATTCCCAGTGTGATAAAACATTCCCAGTGGGATAAAACGTTCCCAGTGGGATAAAACATTCCCAGTGGGATAAAATGTTCCCAGTGCGACAAAATGTTCCCAGTGGGATAAAACAGTCCCAGTGCGATAAAGCGTTCCCAGTGCGATAAAACATTCGCAGTGCGACAAAACGTTCCCAGTGGGATAAAACATTCTCAGTGGGATAAAACATTCCCAGTGAAACAGAACATTCCCAGTGCGATAAACATTCCCAGTGCTATAAAACATTCCCAGTGCGATAAAAGTGCCCCAGTGCAATAAAACATTCCCAGTGGGATAAAACGTTCCCAGTGCGCTAAAACATTCCCAGTTAGATAGAACATTCCCAATGGGATAAAACATTCCCAGTCGGATAAAACACAGCCAGTGGGATAAAACACTACCAGTGCGATAAAACATTCCCAGTGCGATAAAACGTTCCCAGTGCGATAAAACAGTTCCTAGTGGGATAAAACATTCCCAGTGCGATAAAATGTTTCCAGTGCGATAAAACATTCCCAGTGCAACAAAACATTCCCAGTGCAATAAAACATTCCCAGTGCGATAAAACATACCCAGTGCGACAAAACGTTCACAGTGGGATAAAACGTTCCCATTGCGATAAAACATTCCCAGTGCGATAAAGCATTCCCAGTGGGATAAAAACATTCCCAGTGTGTTAAAACGATCACAGTGGGATAAAACATTCCAAGTGGGATAAACGTTCCCAGTGCGATAAAACATTCCCAGTGCGATAAAATATTCCCAGTGCGATAAAACATTTCCAGTGCGATAAATGTTTCCCAGTGCGATAAAACATTCCCGGTGCTTCAAAACATTCCAAGTGGGATAAAACATTCCTGGTGGGAGAAAACATTCCCATTATGACAAAACATTCCTAGCGGGATAAAACATTCCCAGTGGAATAAACATTCCCAGTGCGATAAAACATTCCCAGTGGGATAAAACACTCCCAGTGCGATAAACATTCCCAGTGCGATAAAACATTCTCAGTGCGATAAAACATTCCCAGTGGGATATAACACTCCCAGTGCGATAAACATTCCCAGTGGGATAAAACATTCCCTGTGCGATAAAACGTTCCCAGTGGGATAAAACATTCCCAGTGCGACAAAACATTCCCAGTGGGATAAAACATTCCCAGTGTGATAAAACATTCCCAGTGTGAAAAAATATTCCTAGTACGATAAAACATTCCGAGTGCGACAAAACATTCCCAGTGCGATAAAACATTCCCAGTGGAATAAACATACCCAGTGCGACAAAACATTCCCAGTGCGATAAACATTCCCAGTGCGATAAACATTCCCAGTGGGATAACACATTCCCAGTGGGACAAAACATTACCAGTGTGACAAAACATTCCCAGTTTGACAAAACGTTCCCAGTGGGATAAAACATTCCCAGTGGGATAACCATTCCCAGTGCGACAAAACATTCCCAGTGGGATAAACATTCACGTTGGGACAAAACTTTCCCAGTGCAATAAAACATTCCCAGTGCGATAAAACGTTCTCAGTGTGATCGAGCATTCCCAGTGGTATAAAACATTCCCAGTGCGATAAAACATTCCCAGTGGGATAAAACGTTCCCAGTTGGATAAAACATTCCCAGTGGGATAAAATGTTCCCAGTGCGACAAAATGTTCCCAGTGGGATAAAACAGTCCCAGTGCGATAAAGCGTTCCCAGTGCGATAAAACATTCGCAGTGCGACAAAACGTTCCCAGTGGGATAAAACATTCCCAGTGGGATAAAACATTCCCAGTGAAACAGAACATTCCCAGTGCGATAAACATTCCCAGTGCTATAAAACATTCCCAGTGCGATAAAAGTGCCCCAGTGCAATAAAACATTCCCAGTGGGATAAAACGTTCCCAGTGCGCTAAAACATTCCCAGTTAGATAGAACATTCCCAATGGGATAAAACATTCCCAGTCGGATAAAAGACACCCAGTGGGATAAAACACTACCAGTGCGATAAAACATTCCCAGTACGATAAAACGTTCCCAGTACGATAAAACAGTTCCTAGTGGGATAAAACATTCCCAGTGCGATAAAACGTTTCCAGTGTGATAAAACATTCCCAGTGCAACAAAACATTCCCAGTGCAATAAAACATTCCCAGTGCGATAAAACATACCCAGTGCGACAAAACGTTCACAGTGGGATAAAACGTTCCCATTGTGATAAAACATTCCCAGTGGGATAAAACATTCCCAGTGGGATAAAACATTCCCAGGGGGATAATATATTCCCAGTGGGATAAAATACTCCCAGTGCGATAAACGTTCCCAGCGGGATAAAACATTCCCAGTGCGACAAAACATTCCCAGTACGATAAAACATTCCGAGTGCGATAAAACATTCCCAGTGCGACAACACATTCCCAATGCAATAAAACATTCGCAGTGGGATAAAACATTCCCAGTGCGATAAAAGTTCCCAGTGGGATAAAACATTCCCAGTGCGATAAAACATTCCCAGTGGGATAAACATTCCCAGTGCGACAGAACGTTCCCAGTGGGATAAAACATTCCCAGTGCGATAAAACATTCCCAGTGGGATAAACATTCCCAGTGCGACAAAACGTTCCCAGTGGGATAAAACATTCCCAGTGGGATAAACATTTCCAGTGTGACAAAACATTCCCAGTTTGACAAAACGTTCCCAGTGGGATAAAACATTCCCAGTGGGATAACCATTCCCAGTGCGACAAAACATTCCCAGTGGGATAAACATTCACGTTGGGACAAAACTTTCCCAGTGCAATAAAACATTCCCAGTGCGATAAAACGTTCTCAGTGTGATCGAGCATTCCCAGTGGTATAAAACATTCCCAGTGCGATAAAACATTCCCAGTGGGATAAAACGTTCCCAGTGGGATAAAACATTCCCAGTGGGATAAAATGTTCCCAGTGCGACAAAATGTTCCCAGTGGGATAAAACAGTCCCAGTGCGATAAAGCGTTCCCAGTGCGATAAAACATTCGCAGTGCGACAAAACGTTCCCAGTGGGATAAAACATTCCCAGTGGGATAAAACATTCCCAGTGAAACAGAACATTCCCAGTGCGATAAACATTCCCAGTGCTATAAAACATTCCCAGTGCGATAAAAGTGCCCCAGTGCAATAAAACATTCCCAGTGGGATAAAACGTTCCCAGTGCGCTAAAACATTCCCAGTTAGATAGAACATTCCCAATGGGATAAAACATTCCCAGTCGGATAAAAGACACCCAGTGGGATAAAACACTACCAGTGCGATAAAACATTCCCAGTACGATAAAACGTTCCCAGTACGATAAAACAGTTCCTAGTGGGATAAAACATTCCCAGTGCGATAAAACGTTTCCAGTGTGATAAAACATTCCCAGTGCAACAAAACATTCCCAGTGCAATAAAACATTCCCAGTGCGATAAAACATACCCAGTGCGACAAAACGTTCACAGTGGGATAAAACGTTCCCATTGTGATAAAACATTCCCAGTGGGATAAAACATTCCCAGTGGGATAAAACATTCCCAGGGGGATAATATATTCCCAGTGGGATAAAATACTCCCAGTGCGATAAACGTTCCCAGCGGGATAAAACATTCCCAGTGCGACAAAACATTCCCAGTACGATAAAACATTCCGAGTGCGATAAAACATTCCCAGTGCGACAACACATTCCCAATGCAATAAAACATTCGCAGTGGGATAAAACATTCCCAGTGCGATAAAAGTTCCCAGTGGGATAAAACATTCCCAGTGCGATAAAACATTCCCAGTGGGATAAACATTCCCAGTGCGACAGAACGTTCCCAGTGGGATAAAACATTCCCAGTGCGATAAAACATTCCCAGTGGGACAAACATTCCCAGTGCGACAAAACGTTCCCAGTGGGATAAAACATTCCCAGTGGGATAAACATTTCCAGTGCGACAAAACATTCCCAGTGCGATAAAACATTCCCAGTGGGATAAACATTCCAAGTGCGAAAAAACATTCCCAGTGGGATAAAACATTCCCAGTGTGACAAAACGTTCCCAGTGGGATAAAACATTCCCAGTGGGACAAAACATTCCCAGTGCGACAAAACATTCCCAGTGGGACAAAACATTCCCAGTGCGATAAAACATTCCCAATGAGCTAAAGCATTCCCAGTGGGATAAACATTCCCAGTGCGATAAAACATTCCTGGTGGGACAAACAATCCCAGTGGGATAAAACTTTCCCAGTGCGATAAAACATTTCCAGTGCGACAAAACATTCCCAGTGCGATAAAACATTCCCAGTGGGATAAGCATTCCCAGTGGGATAAAACATTCCCAGTAGGACAAAACATTCCCAGTGTGACAAAATATTCCTAGTACGATAAAACATTCCGAGTGCGACAAAACATTCCCAGTGCGATAAAACATACCCAGTGGGATAAAACATTCCCAGTGGGATAAAACATTCCCAGTGGGATAAAACACTCTCAGTGCGATAAACGTTCCCAGCGGGATAAAACATTCCCAGAGCGACAAAACATTCCCAGTACGATAAAACATTCCCAGTGGGACAAAACATTCCCAGTGCGATAAAACATTCCCAGTGCGACAAAACATTCCCAATGAGCTAAAGCATTTCCAGTGGGATAAACATTCCCAGTGCGATATAACATTCCTGGTGGGACAAACAATCCCAGTGGGATAAAACGTTCCCAGTGCGATAAAACATTCTCAGTGGGATAAAACATTCCCAGCGGGATAAACATTCCCAGTGTGATAAAACATTCCCAATGCGACAAAACATTCCCAGTGGGATAAAACATTCCCAGTTTGATAAACATTCCCAGTGGGATAAAACATTCCCAGTGTGATAAAACTTTCCCAGTGGGATAAAACATTCCCAGTGGGACAAAACATTACCAGTGTGACAAAACATTCCCAGTTCGACCAAACGTTTCCAGTGGGATAAAACATTCCCAGTGGGATAAACATTCCCAGTGCGACAAAACATTCCAAGTGGGATAAAACATTCCCAGTGGGATAAACATTTCCAGTGCGACAAAACATTCCCAGTGCGATAAAACATTCCCAGTTGGATAAACATTCCCAGTGCGAAAAAACATTCCCAGTGGGATAAAACATTCCCTGTGTGACAAAACGTTCCCAGTGGGATAAAACATTCCCAGTGGGACAAAACATTCCCAGTGTGACAAAACATTCCCAGTGGGACAAAACATTCCCAGTGCGATAAAACATTCCCAGTGCGACAAAACATTCCCAATGAGCTAAAGCATTCCCAGTGGGATAAACATTCCCAGTGCGATAAAACATTCCTGGTGGGACAAACAATCCCAGTGGGATAAAACTTTCCCAGTGCGATAAAACATTTCCAGTGCGACAAAACACTCCCAGTGCGATAAAACATTCCCAGTGGGATAAACATTCCCTGTGGGATAAAACATTCCCAGTAGGACAGAACATTCCCAGTGTGACAAAATATTCCTAGTACGATAAAACATTCTGAGTGCGACAAAACATTCCCAGTGCGATAAAACATACCCAGTGGGATAAAACATTCCCAGTGGGATAAAACATTCCCAGGGGGATAAAATATTCCCAGTGGGATAAAACACTCTCAGTGCGATAAACGTTCCCAGCGGGATAAAACATTCCCAGAGCGACAAAACATTCCCAGTACGATAAAACATTCCCAGTGGGACAAAACATTCCCAGTGCGATAAAACATTCCCAGTGCGACAAAACATTCCCAATGAGCTAAAGCATTTCCAGTGGGATAAACATTCCCAGTGCGATATAACATTCCTGGTGGGACAAACAATCCCAGTGGGATAAAACGTTCCCAGTGCGATAAAACATTCTCAGTGGGATAAAACATTCCCAGCGGGATAAACATTCCCAGTGTGATAAAACATTCCCAGTGCGACAAAACATTCCCAGTGGGATAAAACATTCACAGTGGGATAAAAATTCCTTGTGCGATAAAACATTCCCTGTGGGATAAAACATTCCCAGTGTGATAAACATTCCCAGTGGGATAAAACATTCCCAGTGTGATAAAACTTTCCTAGTGGGATAAAACATTCCCAGTGGGACAAAACATTACCAGTGTGACAAAACATTCCCAGTTCGACCAAACATTTCCAGTGGGATAAAACATTCCCAGTGGGATAAATATTCCCAGTGCGACAAAACATTCCAAGTGGGATAAACATTCCCAGTGCGACAAAACATTCCCAGTTGGATAAACATTCCTAGTGGGATAAACATTCCCAGTGCAATGAAAAATTCCCAGTGCGATAAAACGCTCCCAGTGTGACCAAGCATTCCCAGTGGGATAAAACATTCCCAGTGCGATAAAACATTCCCAGTGTGACAAAACGTTCCCAGTGGGATAAAACATTCCCAGTGAGACAGAACATTCCCAGCGCGATAAAACATTCCCAGTGCTATAAAACATTCCCAGTGCGATAAAAGTGCCCCAGTGCAATAAAACATTCCTAGTTAGATAGAACATTCCCAATGCGATAAAACATTCCCAGGGGGATAAAACATTCCCAGTAGGATAAAACACTCCCAGTGCGATAAACATTCCCAGTGGGATAAAACATTCCCAGTGTGATAAACAGTCCCAGTAGGATAAAATGTTCCCAGTGCGATAAAACATTCTCAGTGGGATAAAAACTTCCCAGCGGGATAAACATTCCCAGTGTGATAAAACATTCCCAGTGGAATAAAACATTCCCAATGCGCTAAAACATTCACAGTGGGATACAAATTCCTCGTGCAACAAAACATTCCCAGTGGGATAAAACATTCCCAGTGTGATAAACATTCCCAGTGGGATAAAACATTCCCAGTGTGATAAACATTCCCAGTATGACAAAATATTCCCAGTGCGATAAAACATTCTCAGTGGGATAAAAACTTCCCAGCGGGATAAACATTCCCAGTGTGACAAAACATTCCCAGTGGAATAAAACATTCCCAATGCGCTAAAACATTCACAGTGGGATACAAATTCCTCGTGCGACAAAACATTCCCAGTGGGATAAAACATTCCCAGTGTGATAAACATTCCCAGTGGGATAAAACATTCCCAGTGCGATAAACATTCCCAGTATGACAAAATATTCCCAGTGCGATAAAACATTCCCAGTGGAATAAACATACCCAGTGCGACAAAACATTCCCAGTGCGATAAACATTCCCAGTGGGATAACACATTCCCAGTGGGACAAAACATTACCAGTGTGACAAAACATTCCCAGTTCGACAAAACGTTCCCAGTGGGATAAAACATTCCCAGTGGGATAACCATTCCCAGTGCAACAAAACATTCCCAGTGGGATAAACATTCACGTTGGGACAAAACTTTCCCAGTGCAATAAAACATTCCCAGTGCGATAAAACGTTCTCAGTGTGATCGAGCATTCCCAGTGGTATAAAACATTCCCAGTGCGATAAAACATTCCCAGTGGGATAAAACGTTCCCAGTGGGATAAAACATTCCCAGTGGGATAAAATGTTCCCAGTGCGACAAAATGTTCCCAGTGGGATAAAACAGTCCCAGTGCGATAAAGCGTTCCCAGTGCGATAAAACATTCGCAGTGCGACAAAACGTTCCCAGTGGGATAAAACATTCCCAGTGGGATAAAACATTCCCAGTGTGACAAAACATTCCCAGTGCGATAAACATTCCCAGTGCTATAAAACATTCCCAGTGGGATAAACATTCCCAGTGCGACAAAACATTCCCAGTGGGATAAACATTCCCAGTGCGACAAAACATTCCCAGTTGGATAAACATTCCCAGTGGGATAAAACATTCCCAGTGCAATGAAACATTCCCAGTGCGATAAAACGTTCCCAGTGTGACCAAGCATTCCCAGTGGGATAAAACATTCCCAGTGCGATAAAACATTCCCAGTGTGACAAAAAGTTCCCAGTGGGATAAAACATTCCCAGTGAGACAGAACATTCCCAGCGCGATAAAACATTCCCAGTGCTATAAAACATTCCCAGTGCGATAAAAGTGCCCCAGTGCAATAAAACATTCCTAGTTAGATAGAACATTCCCAATGCGATAAAACATTCCCAGGGGGATAAAACATTCCCAGTAGGATAAAACACTCCCAGTGCGATAAACATTCCCAGTGGGATAAAACACTCCCAGTGCGATAAACAGTCCCAGTGGGATAAAACGTTTCCAGTGCGATAAAACATTCGCAGTGGGATAAAAACTTCCCAGCGGGATAAACATTCCCAGTGTGATAAAACATTCCCAGTGTGACAAAACATTCCCAGTGGAATAAAACATTCCCAATGCGATAAAACATTCACAGTGGGATAAAAATTCCTCGTACGACAAAACATTCCCAGTGGGATAAAACATTCCCAGTGTGATAAACATTCCCAGTGGGATAAAACATTCCCAGTGCGATAAAACATTCCCAGTGCGATAAAACGTTCCCAGTGCGATAAAACAGTTCCTAGTGGGATAAAACATTCCCAGTGCGATAAAACGTTTCCAGTGCGATAAAACATTCCCAGTGCAACAAAACATTCCTAGTGCAATAAAACATTCCCAGTGCGATAAAACATACCCAGTGCGACAAAACGTTCACAGTGGGATAAAACGTTCTCATTGCGATAAAACATTCCCAGTGCGATAAAACATTCCCAGTGGGATAAAAACATTCCCAGTGTGTTAAAACGATCACAGTGGGATAAAACATTCCAAGTGGGATAAACGTTCCCAGTGCGATAAAACATTCCCAGTGCGATAAAATATTCCCAGTGCGATAAAACATTCCCGGTGCTTCAAAACATTCCAAGTGGGATAAAACATTCCTGGTGGGAGAAAACATTCCCAGTATGACAAAACATTCCAAGTGGGATAAAACATTCCCGGTAGGACAAAACATTCCAAGTGGGATAAAACATTCCTAGCGGGATAAAACATTCCCAGTGGAATAAACATTCCCAGTGCAATAAAACATTCCCAGTGGGATAAAACACTCCCAGTGCGATAAACATTCCCAGTGCGATAAAACATTCTCAGTGCGATAAAACATTCCCAGTGGGATATAACACTCCCAGTGCGATAAACATTCCCAGTGGGATAAAACATTCCCAGTGTGACAAAACATTCCCAGTGTGACAAAACATTCCCTGTGCGATAAAACGTTCCCAGTGGGATAAAACAGTCCCAGTGCGACAAAACATTCCCAGTGGGATAAAACATTCCCAGTGTGACAAAACATCCCCAGTGCGATAAAACATTCCCAGTGTGAAAAAATATTCCTAGTACGATAAAACATTCCGAGTGCGACAAAACATTCCCAGTGCGATAAAACATTCCCAGTGGAATAAACATACCCAGTGCGACAAAACATTCCCAGTGCGATAAACATTCCCAGTGGGATAACACATTCCCAGTGGGACAAAACATTACCAGTGTGACAAAACATTCCCAGTTCGACAAAACGTTCCCAGTGGGATAAAACATTCCCAGTGGGATAACCATTCCCAGTGCGACAAAACATTCCCAGTGGGATAAACATTCACGTTGGGACAAAACTTTCCCAGTGCAATAAAACATTCCCAGTGCGATAAAACGTTCTCAGTGTGATCGAGCATTCCCAGTGGTATAAAACATTCCCAGTGTGATAAAACATTCCCAGTGGGATAAAACGTTCCCAGTGGGATAAAACATTCCCAGTGGGATAAAATGTTCCCAGTGCGACAAAATGTTCCCAGTGGGATAAAACAGTCCCAGTGCGATAAAGCGTTCCCAGTGCGATAAAACATTCGCAGTGCGACAAAACGTTCCCAGTGGGATAAAACATTCTCAGTGGGATAAAACATTCCCAGTGAAACAGAACATTCCCAGTGCGATAAACATTCCCAGTGCTATAAAACATTCCCAGTGCGATAAAAGTGCCCCAGTGCAATAAAACATTCCCAGTGGGATAAAACGTTCCCAGTGCGCTAAAACATTCCCAGTTAGATAGAACATTCCCAATGGGATAAAACATTCCCAGTCGGATAAAACACAGCCAGTGGGATAAAACACTACCAGTGCGATAAAACATTCCCAGTGCGATAAAACGTTCCCAGTGCGATAAAACAGTTCCTAGTGGGATAAAACATTCCCAGTGCGATAAAATGTTTCCAGTGCGATAAAACATTCCCAGTGCAACAAAACATTCCCAGTGCAATAAAACATTCCCAGTGCGATAAAACATACCCAGTGCGACAAAACGTTCACAGTGGGATAAAACGTTCCCATTGCGATAAAACATTCCCAGTGCGATAAAGCATTCCCAGTGGGATAAAAACATTCCCAGTGTGTTAAAACGATCACAGTGGGATAAAACATTCCAAGTGGGATAAACGTTCCCAGTGCGATAAAACATTCCCAGTGCGATAAAATATTCCCAGTGCGATAAAACATTTCCAGTGCGATAAATGTTTCCCAGTGCGATAAAACATTCCCGGTGCTTCAAAACATTCCAAGTGGGATAAAACATTCCTGGTGGGAGAAAACATTCCCATTATGACAAAACATTCCTAGCGGGATAAAACATTCCCAGTGGAATAAACATTCCCAGTGCGATAAAACATTCCCAGTGGGATAAAACACTCCCAGTGCGATAAACATTCCCAGTGCGATAAAACATTCTCAGTGCGATAAAACATTCCCAGTGGGATATAACACTCCCAGTGCGATAAACATTCCCAGTGGGATAAAACATTCCCTGTGCGATAAAACGTTCCCAGTGGGATAAAACATTCCCAGTGCGACAAAACATTCCCAGTGGGATAAAACATTCCCAGTGTGATAAAACATTCCCAGTGTGAAAAAATATTCCTAGTACGATAAAACATTCCGAGTGCGACAAAACATTCCCAGTGCGATAAAACATTCCCAGTGGAATAAACATACCCAGTGCGACAAAACATTCCCAGTGCGATAAACATTCCCAGTGCGATAAACATTCCCAGTGGGATAACACATTCCCAGTGGGACAAAACATTACCAGTGTGACAAAACATTCCCAGTTTGACAAAACGTTCCCAGTGGGATAAAACATTCCCAGTGGGATAACCATTCCCAGTGCGACAAAACATTCCCAGTGGGATAAACATTCACGTTGGGACAAAACTTTCCCAGTGCAATAAAACATTCCCAGTGCGATAAAACGTTCTCAGTGTGATCGAGCATTCCCAGTGGTATAAAACATTCCCAGTGCGATAAAACATTCCCAGTGGGATAAAACGTTCCCAGTTGGATAAAACATTCCCAGTGGGATAAAATGTTCCCAGTGCGACAAAATGTTCCCAGTGGGATAAAACAGTCCCAGTGCGATAAAGCGTTCCCAGTGCGATAAAACATTCGCAGTGCGACAAAACGTTCCCAGTGGGATAAAACATTCCCAGTGGGATAAAACATTCCCAGTGAAACAGAACATTCCCAGTGCGATAAACATTCCCAGTGCTATAAAACATTCCCAGTGCGATAAAAGTGCCCCAGTGCAATAAAACATTCCCAGTGGGATAAAACGTTCCCAGTGCGCTAAAACATTCCCAGTTAGATAGAACATTCCCAATGGGATAAAACATTCCCAGTCGGATAAAAGACACCCAGTGGGATAAAACACTACCAGTGCGATAAAACATTCCCAGTACGATAAAACGTTCCCAGTACGATAAAACAGTTCCTAGTGGGATAAAACATTCCCAGTGCGATAAAACGTTTCCAGTGTGATAAAACATTCCCAGTGCAACAAAACATTCCCAGTGCAATAAAACATTCCCAGTGCGATAAAACATACCCAGTGCGACAAAACGTTCACAGTGGGATAAAACGTTCCCATTGTGATAAAACATTCCCAGTGGGATAAAACATTCCCAGTGGGATAAAACATTCCCAGGGGGATAATATATTCCCAGTGGGATAAAATACTCCCAGTGCGATAAACGTTCCCAGCGGGATAAAACATTCCCAGTGCGACAAAACATTCCCAGTACGATAAAACATTCCGAGTGCGATAAAACATTCCCAGTGCGACAACACATTCCCAATGCAATAAAACATTCGCAGTGGGATAAAACATTCCCAGTGCGATAAAAGTTCCCAGTGGGATAAAACATTCCCAGTGCGATAAAACATTCCCAGTGGGATAAACATTCCCAGTGCGACAGAACGTTCCCAGTGGGATAAAACATTCCCAGTGCGATAAAACATTCCCAGTGGGATAAACATTCCCAGTGCGACAAAACGTTCCCAGTGGGATAAAACATTCCCAGTGGGATAAACATTTCCAGTGTGACAAAACATTCCCAGTTTGACAAAACGTTCCCAGTGGGATAAAACATTCCCAGTGGGATAACCATTCCCAGTGCGACAAAACATTCCCAGTGGGATAAACATTCACGTTGGGACAAAACTTTCCCAGTGCAATAAAACATTCCCAGTGCGATAAAACGTTCTCAGTGTGATCGAGCATTCCCAGTGGTATAAAACATTCCCAGTGCGATAAAACATTCCCAGTGGGATAAAACGTTCCCAGTGGGATAAAACATTCCCAGTGGGATAAAATGTTCCCAGTGCGACAAAATGTTCCCAGTGGGATAAAACAGTCCCAGTGCGATAAAGCGTTCCCAGTGCGATAAAACATTCGCAGTGCGACAAAACGTTCCCAGTGGGATAAAACATTCCCAGTGGGATAAAACATTCCCAGTGAAACAGAACATTCCCAGTGCGATAAACATTCCCAGTGCTATAAAACATTCCCAGTGCGATAAAAGTGCCCCAGTGCAATAAAACATTCCCAGTGGGATAAAACGTTCCCAGTGCGCTAAAACATTCCCAGTTAGATAGAACATTCCCAATGGGATAAAACATTCCCAGTCGGATAAAAGACACCCAGTGGGATAAAACACTACCAGTGCGATAAAACATTCCCAGTACGATAAAACGTTCCCAGTACGATAAAACAGTTCCTAGTGGGATAAAACATTCCCAGTGCGATAAAACGTTTCCAGTGTGATAAAACATTCCCAGTGCAACAAAACATTCCCAGTGCAATAAAACATTCCCAGTGCGATAAAACATACCCAGTGCGACAAAACGTTCACAGTGGGATAAAACGTTCCCATTGTGATAAAACATTCCCAGTGGGATAAAACATTCCCAGTGGGATAAAACATTCCCAGGGGGATAATATATTCCCAGTGGGATAAAATACTCCCAGTGCGATAAACGTTCCCAGCGGGATAAAACATTCCCAGTGCGACAAAACATTCCCAGTACGATAAAACATTCCGAGTGCGATAAAACATTCCCAGTGCGACAACACATTCCCAATGCAATAAAACATTCGCAGTGGGATAAAACATTCCCAGTGCGATAAAAGTTCCCAGTGGGATAAAACATTCCCAGTGCGATAAAACATTCCCAGTGGGATAAACATTCCCAGTGCGACAGAACGTTCCCAGTGGGATAAAACATTCCCAGTGCGATAAAACATTCCCAGTGGGACAAACATTCCCAGTGCGACAAAACGTTCCCAGTGGGATAAAACATTCCCAGTGGGATAAACATTTCCAGTGCGACAAAACATTCCCAGTGCGATAAAACATTCCCAGTGGGATAAACATTCCAAGTGCGAAAAAACATTCCCAGTGGGATAAAACATTCCCAGTGTGACAAAACGTTCCCAGTGGGATAAAACATTCCCAGTGGGACAAAACATTCCCAGTGCGACAAAACATTCCCAGTGGGACAAAACATTCCCAGTGCGATAAAACATTCCCAATGAGCTAAAGCATTCCCAGTGGGATAAACATTCCCAGTGCGATAAAACATTCCTGGTGGGACAAACAATCCCAGTGGGATAAAACTTTCCCAGTGCGATAAAACATTTCCAGTGCGACAAAACATTCCCAGTGCGATAAAACATTCCCAGTGGGATAAGCATTCCCAGTGGGATAAAACATTCCCAGTAGGACAAAACATTCCCAGTGTGACAAAATATTCCTAGTACGATAAAACATTCCGAGTGCGACAAAACATTCCCAGTGCGATAAAACATACCCAGTGGGATAAAACATTCCCAGTGGGATAAAACATTCCCAGTGGGATAAAACACTCTCAGTGCGATAAACGTTCCCAGCGGGATAAAACATTCCCAGAGCGACAAAACATTCCCAGTACGATAAAACATTCCCAGTGGGACAAAACATTCCCAGTGCGATAAAACATTCCCAGTGCGACAAAACATTCCCAATGAGCTAAAGCATTTCCAGTGGGATAAACATTCCCAGTGCGATATAACATTCCTGGTGGGACAAACAATCCCAGTGGGATAAAACGTTCCCAGTGCGATAAAACATTCTCAGTGGGATAAAACATTCCCAGCGGGATAAACATTCCCAGTGTGATAAAACATTCCCAATGCGACAAAACATTCCCAGTGGGATAAAACATTCCCAGTTTGATAAACATTCCCAGTGGGATAAAACATTCCCAGTGTGATAAAACTTTCCCAGTGGGATAAAACATTCCCAGTGGGACAAAACATTACCAGTGTGACAAAACATTCCCAGTTCGACCAAACGTTTCCAGTGGGATAAAACATTCCCAGTGGGATAAACATTCCCAGTGCGACAAAACATTCCAAGTGGGATAAAACATTCCCAGTGGGATAAACATTTCCAGTGCGACAAAACATTCCCAGTGCGATAAAACATTCCCAGTTGGATAAACATTCCCAGTGCGAAAAAACATTCCCAGTGGGATAAAACATTCCCTGTGTGACAAAACGTTCCCAGTGGGATAAAACATTCCCAGTGGGACAAAACATTCCCAGTGTGACAAAACATTCCCAGTGGGACAAAACATTCCCAGTGCGATAAAACATTCCCAGTGCGACAAAACATTCCCAATGAGCTAAAGCATTCCCAGTGGGATAAACATTCCCAGTGCGATAAAACATTCCTGGTGGGACAAACAATCCCAGTGGGATAAAACTTTCCCAGTGCGATAAAACATTTCCAGTGCGACAAAACACTCCCAGTGCGATAAAACATTCCCAGTGGGATAAACATTCCCTGTGGGATAAAACATTCCCAGTAGGACAGAACATTCCCAGTGTGACAAAATATTCCTAGTACGATAAAACATTCTGAGTGCGACAAAACATTCCCAGTGCGATAAAACATACCCAGTGGGATAAAACATTCCCAGTGGGATAAAACATTCCCAGGGGGATAAAATATTCCCAGTGGGATAAAACACTCTCAGTGCGATAAACGTTCCCAGCGGGATAAAACATTCCCAGAGCGACAAAACATTCCCAGTACGATAAAACATTCCCAGTGGGACAAAACATTCCCAGTGCGATAAAACATTCCCAGTGCGACAAAACATTCCCAATGAGCTAAAGCATTTCCAGTGGGATAAACATTCCCAGTGCGATATAACATTCCTGGTGGGACAAACAATCCCAGTGGGATAAAACGTTCCCAGTGCGATAAAACATTCTCAGTGGGATAAAACATTCCCAGCGGGATAAACATTCCCAGTGTGATAAAACATTCCCAGTGCGACAAAACATTCCCAGTGGGATAAAACATTCACAGTGGGATAAAAATTCCTTGTGCGATAAAACATTCCCTGTGGGATAAAACATTCCCAGTGTGATAAACATTCCCAGTGGGATAAAACATTCCCAGTGTGATAAAACTTTCCTAGTGGGATAAAACATTCCCAGTGGGACAAAACATTACCAGTGTGACAAAACATTCCCAGTTCGACCAAACATTTCCAGTGGGATAAAACATTCCCAGTGGGATAAATATTCCCAGTGCGACAAAACATTCCAAGTGGGATAAACATTCCCAGTGCGACAAAACATTCCCAGTTGGATAAACATTCCTAGTGGGATAAACATTCCCAGTGCAATGAAAAATTCCCAGTGCGATAAAACGCTCCCAGTGTGACCAAGCATTCCCAGTGGGATAAAACATTCCCAGTGCGATAAAACATTCCCAGTGTGACAAAACGTTCCCAGTGGGATAAAACATTCCCAGTGAGACAGAACATTCCCAGCGCGATAAAACATTCCCAGTGCTATAAAACATTCCCAGTGCGATAAAAGTGCCCCAGTGCAATAAAACATTCCTAGTTAGATAGAACATTCCCAATGCGATAAAACATTCCCAGGGGGATAAAACATTCCCAGTAGGATAAAACACTCCCAGTGCGATAAACATTCCCAGTGGGATAAAACATTCCCAGTGTGATAAACAGTCCCAGTAGGATAAAATGTTCCCAGTGCGATAAAACATTCTCAGTGGGATAAAAACTTCCCAGCGGGATAAACATTCCCAGTGTGATAAAACATTCCCAGTGGAATAAAACATTCCCAATGCGCTAAAACATTCACAGTGGGATACAAATTCCTCGTGCAACAAAACATTCCCAGTGGGATAAAACATTCCCAGTGTGATAAACATTCCCAGTGGGATAAAACATTCCCAGTGTGATAAACATTCCCAGTATGACAAAATATTCCCAGTGCGATAAAACATTCTCAGTGGGATAAAAACTTCCCAGCGGGATAAACATTCCCAGTGTGACAAAACATTCCCAGTGGAATAAAACATTCCCAATGCGCTAAAACATTCACAGTGGGATACAAATTCCTCGTGCGACAAAACATTCCCAGTGGGATAAAACATTCCCAGTGTGATAAACATTCCCAGTGGGATAAAACATTCCCAGTGCGATAAACATTCCCAGTATGACAAAATATTCCCAGTGCGATAAAACATTCCCAGTGGAATAAACATACCCAGTGCGACAAAACATTCCCAGTGCGATAAACATTCCCAGTGGGATAACACATTCCCAGTGGGACAAAACATTACCAGTGTGACAAAACATTCCCAGTTCGACAAAACGTTCCCAGTGGGATAAAACATTCCCAGTGGGATAACCATTCCCAGTGCAACAAAACATTCCCAGTGGGATAAACATTCACGTTGGGACAAAACTTTCCCAGTGCAATAAAACATTCCCAGTGCGATAAAACGTTCTCAGTGTGATCGAGCATTCCCAGTGGTATAAAACATTCCCAGTGCGATAAAACATTCCCAGTGGGATAAAACGTTCCCAGTGGGATAAAACATTCCCAGTGGGATAAAATGTTCCCAGTGCGACAAAATGTTCCCAGTGGGATAAAACAGTCCCAGTGCGATAAAGCGTTCCCAGTGCGATAAAACATTCGCAGTGCGACAAAACGTTCCCAGTGGGATAAAACATTCCCAGTGGGATAAAACATTCCCAGTGTGACAAAACATTCCCAGTGCGATAAACATTCCCAGTGCTATAAAACATTCCCAGTGGGATAAACATTCCCAGTGCGACAAAACATTCCCAGTGGGATAAACATTCCCAGTGCGACAAAACATTCCCAGTTGGATAAACATTCCCAGTGGGATAAAACATTCCCAGTGCAATGAAACATTCCCAGTGCGATAAAACGTTCCCAGTGTGACCAAGCATTCCCAGTGGGATAAAACATTCCCAGTGCGATAAAACATTCCCAGTGTGACAAAAAGTTCCCAGTGGGATAAAACATTCCCAGTGAGACAGAACATTCCCAGCGCGATAAAACATTCCCAGTGCTATAAAACATTCCCAGTGCGATAAAAGTGCCCCAGTGCAATAAAACATTCCTAGTTAGATAGAACATTCCCAATGCGATAAAACATTCCCAGGGGGATAAAACATTCCCAGTAGGATAAAACACTCCCAGTGCGATAAACATTCCCAGTGGGATAAAACACTCCCAGTGCGATAAACAGTCCCAGTGGGATAAAACGTTTCCAGTGCGATAAAACATTCGCAGTGGGATAAAAACTTCCCAGCGGGATAAACATTCCCAGTGTGATAAAACATTCCCAGTGTGACAAAACATTCCCAGTGGAATAAAACATTCCCAATGCGATAAAACATTCACAGTGGGATAAAAATTCCTCGTACGACAAAACATTCCCAGTGGGATAAAACATTCCCAGTGTGATAAACATTCCCAGTGGGATAAAACATTCCCAGTGCGATAAAACATTCCCAGTGCGATAAAACGTTCCCAGTGCGATAAAACAGTTCCTAGTGGGATAAAACATTCCCAGTGCGATAAAACGTTTCCAGTGCGATAAAACATTCCCAGTGCAACAAAACATTCCTAGTGCAATAAAACATTCCCAGTGCGATAAAACATACCCAGTGCGACAAAACGTTCACAGTGGGATAAAACGTTCTCATTGCGATAAAACATTCCCAGTGCGATAAAACATTCCCAGTGGGATAAAAACATTCCCAGTGTGTTAAAACGATCACAGTGGGATAAAACATTCCAAGTGGGATAAACGTTCCCAGTGCGATAAAACATTCCCAGTGCGATAAAATATTCCCAGTGCGATAAAACATTCCCGGTGCTTCAAAACATTCCAAGTGGGATAAAACATTCCTGGTGGGAGAAAACATTCCCAGTATGACAAAACATTCCAAGTGGGATAAAACATTCCCGGTAGGACAAAACATTCCAAGTGGGATAAAACATTCCTAGCGGGATAAAACATTCCCAGTGGAATAAACATTCCCAGTGCGATAAAACATTCCCGGTGGGACAAAACATTCCCAGTGCGATAAAACATTCCCAGTGACATTCCCATGTGCGACACAACATTCCCAGTGCGATAAAACATTCCCAGTGCGTCAAAATATTCCCAGTGCAACAAATCATTCCCAGTGGGATAAAACATTCCCAGTGCGATAAACATTTCCCAGTGCGATAAAACATTCCCAGTGGGATAAACGTTTCCCAGTGCGATAAAACATTCCCAGTGCGATAAAACATAACATAAAACATTCCCAGTGCGATAAAACATTCCCAGTGGGATAAAACATTCCCAGTTGATAAATCATTCCCAGTGCGATAGAACATTCCCAAGAGTCATTGAAAGTTATCTGAATGGCGGCAGATTAGGAAAAGGGGAGTGCAGCGAGATCTGGGTGTCATGGTTCATCATTCATTGAAAGTTGGCATGCAGGTACAGCAGGCGGTGAAGAAGGCAAATGGTATGTTGGCCTTCATAGCGAGGGAATTTGAGTATAGGAGCAGGGAGGTCTTACTACACATGTACAGGGCCCTGGTGAGGCCTCACCTGGAATATTGTGTTCAGTTTTGGTCTCCTAATCTGAGGAAGGACGTTCCTGCTATTGAAGGAGTGCAGCGAAGGTTCACCAGACTGATTCCAGGGATGGCAGGACTGACATATGAGGAGAGACTGGATCAACTGGGCCTTTATACACTGGAGTTTAGAAGAATGAGAGGGGATCTCATAGAAATGTATAAGATTCTGACGGGACTGGACAGGTTAGATGCGGGAAGAATGTTCCCGATGTTGGGGAAGTCCAGAACCAGGGGACACAGTCTTAGGATAAGGGGTAGGCCATTTAGGACTGAGGTGAGGAGAAACTTCTTCACTCACAGAGTTGTTAACCTGTGGAATTCCCTGCCGCAGAGAATTGTTGAGACCAGTTCATTGGATATATTGAAAAGGGAGTTAGATATGGCCCTTACGGCTAAAGAGATCAAGGGGTATGGAGAGAAAGCAGGAAAGGGTTACTGAGGGAATGAACGGCCATGATCTCATTGAATGGCGGTGCAGGCTCAAAGGGCCGAATGGCCTACTCCTGCACCTATTTTCTATGTTTCTATGTTTCTATGTTTCTATGAGATAAATCATTACCAGTTCGATAAAACATTCCCCGTTTGCCAAAATGTTCTCAGTTCGATAAATCATTCCCAGTGTGATCAATAATTCTCAGTGTGACAAAACAATACTAGGGGATAACTTATTCCCAGGGGATCAAACTTACCCAGTACGATAAAATGTACCCAGTGTGATAAAACAGTCCAAGTCCGATAAAACATTCCCAGTGCGACAAAACATTCCCAGTGGGTCAAACCATTCCCAGTGGGATAAAACTTTCTCATTGGGACAAAATATTCCCAGTGGGATAAAACATTCCCAGTGAGATAAAATGTTCCCAGTGGGACGAAACATTCCCAGTACGACAAAACCTTCCCAGTGCGTCAAAACATTCCCAGTGGGATAAAACATTCCCAGTGCAATAACACATTCCCAGTTCAATAAAACATTCCCGGTTTGACAAAACATTCTCAGTTCGATAAATCATTCCCAGTGTGATCAATAATTCCCAGTGTGACAAAACAATACTCGGGGATAACTTATTCTCAGGGGATCAAACTTACCCAGTGCGATAAAATGTACCCAATGTGACAAAACTGTCCAAGTCCGATAAAACATTCCCAGTGCGACAAATCAATCCCAGTTGGATAAACCATTCCCAGCATGACAACACATTCCCCTGTAAAACAAAATATTCCCAGTGTGACAAAACATTCCCAGACCGACAAAACATTCCAAGTGTGATAAAACATTCCCAGTGCGCTAAAACAGTCCCAGTGCAACAAAACGTTCCCAGTGTGACAATACATCCCAGTATATTCTATATATCCCAATGAGAAGGAAAGACTGTAAGAGAAGGGATAACCATCCGTGGCTAACGAAGGAAATAAGGGATGGTATCAAATTGAAAACAAGGGCATACAATGTGGCCAAGACTAGTGGGAGGCCAGAGGATTGGGAAAGCCATCAAAGAACAACTAAAAAAATGATAAAGAGAGGGAAGATAGATTATGAAAGTAAACTAGCACGAAATATAAAAACAGATAGTAAGAGTTTCTAAAAGGAAAAGATTGGCTAAAGTAAATGTTGGTCCCCTAGAGGGTGAGACTGGGGAATTAAGAATGGAGAACAGGGAAATGGCAGAGACGTTGAACAAATATTTTATATCGGTTTTCACGGGAGAAGACACTGAAAACATTCCAATAGTGGATAATCAAGGGGCTATAGTGAGGGAGGAACTTAATACAATCACTATCACTAATGAAGTTGTGTTTGGTAAAATAATGGGACTAAAGGTGGACAAGTCGCCTAGATCTGATGGCTTACATCCTAGGGTCGTCAAAGAAGTGGCTGCAGAGATAGTGGATGCATTGGTTGTAATCTAGCAAAATTCCTTGGATTCTGGGGCGGTCCCAGCAGATTGCAAAACCGCAAATGTAACACCCCTATTTAAAAACGGAGGCAGACAAAAAGCAGGAAACTATAGACCAGTTAGCCTAAAACATTCCCAGTGCGATAAAACTTTCCTAGTGCGACAAAACATTCCCAGTGCGACAAAACATTCCCAGTGAGATAAAACATTCCCAGTGCGTCAAAACATTCCCAGTGCAATAAAACATTCCCAGTGGGATAATACATTCCCAGTGGGATAAAACTTTCCCAGTGTGACAAAACATTCCCAGTGCGATGAAACATTCCCAGTGCGATAAAACTTTCCCAGTGCGACAAAACATTCCCAGTGGGCTAAAGCATTCCCAGTGGGATAAATCATTCCCAGTGTGACAAAACATTCCCAGTGCGATAAAACATTCCCAGTGGACTATAACATTTCCAGACAGACTAAACATTCCTAGTGGAACAAAAAGTTCCCAGTGCGATAAAACATTCCCAGTGGGATAAAACATTCCCAGTGCGACAAAACATTCCCAGTGGGATAAAACAATCCCAGTTCGATAAAACATTCCCAGTGTGACCAAACATTCCCAGTGGAATATAACATTTCCAGACAGACAAAACATTCCCAGTGGAACAAAAAGTTCCCAGTGGGATAAAACATTCCCAGTGTGACAAAACATTCCCAGTGGGATAAAACATTCCCAGTGCGAGAAAACATTAATACACATTGTTTGATGAATTGATTTATTAAGAATCACATTAGGTCATCTCTACGTGTTCTTTTACAGCTGGTCCTCGAAATTGGTTTTACCTTAATAAATTAAATGTGCATCAAAAATGTTCGGAGTAAAGACAGACTTACATTTCTACAGCATCTTTCACAACCTCAGGATGTCCCAAAGCGCTTTACAGCCAATGAAGTACCTTTAGAGGTAGTCACTGTTGTAATGTATTAAACACGGCAGCCAATTTGCGCATACCATGCTCCCACAAACAGTAGTGAGATAACTGACCAGATAATTTGTTTCAGTGATGCTGGTTGAGGGCAGGTACAGCAGGAGTGGTGAAGGAGCGGCAAGAGCTTGCAGATTAAAGTGACCAGGGCCCAGGAGAGGCGTGAGTTTGGGGGTTAAAAGATGTGAGGACCCAGGGGCAGCACGGGCCAGCCCACACTGCGATATTTGTGGGCACTAGGTCCGTGCAGCAGAGCTGGTCTTGGTTAATCCTTGCCACTGGACCAAGACCTCGCTCTGTCAAGCCCGTGTGGTGGCTGGGGTGCAACGGCCACCCCATGTTAAAAAAATCCACACACAGGCATCTTCCGCCCTTCAGGATGTAGTTCGGGATCCGGAATATTAGGTCCTTCATTGAAACACCTGTGAACTCATCCCTTTTTGGCGTGGAAGCAAGTCATCCTCGCTTCGAGGGACTGCCTATGATGATGATGAAATATTAACCAGGACACTGGGGAGAGCTCCCCTGCTCTTCTTCCAATAGCACCATGGGATCTATCGTATGATTCTCAGGAAATTTCAAAAGGACTGCACTAATAGATTTAGATACATTTACCTTTCTCCCCGTTCCTGGGGGAATGCTGCCCATCAACTATTGAGCCTGTTCAACCAAATGCACTGAGTAAATATTTCCCTCCTGCTCTGATGGGTAAATTCTCCCCCCATCCCCACCACCAACCCACCAGTATTTCACCCCCAGAATACCTCACTGGGATCGCCCCTTCCAGACTCATGTATTGTGCTGGCAACTCCCAGGTGAGAGGGAAGTGAAGAGAGCTCAGGTCTTAAAAGAAATATTATTCAAATAAATCTGTAGCCCATGAGTGAGTCTCCTATTGGCTGCATCCACCTCATTTATCACAGAATCATAGAACGGTTACAGC
The DNA here is from genome assembly GCF_044704955.1 of Pristiophorus japonicus. Classification (NCBI taxonomy): domain Eukaryota; kingdom Metazoa; phylum Chordata; class Chondrichthyes; family Pristiophoridae; genus Pristiophorus; species Pristiophorus japonicus. The sequence goes on from NC_092010.1 coordinate 17,753,464, forward strand.
ACAGAAGGAGGCCATTCATAGAAACATAGAAAATAGGTGCAGGAGTAGGCCATTCGGCCCTTCTAGCCTGCACCGCCATTCAATGAGTTCATGGCTGAACATGCAACTTCAGTACCCCATTCCTGCTTTCTCGCCATACCCCTTGATCCCCTTAGTAGTAAGGACTTCATCTAACTCCCTTTTGAATATATTTACTGAATTGGCCTCAACAACTTTCTGGGGTAGAGAATTCCACAGGTTCACCACTCTCTGGGTGAAGAAGTTTCTCCTCATCTCGGTCCTAAATGGCTTACCCCTTATCCTTAGACTGTGACCCTGGACTTCCCCAACATTGGGAACATTCTTCCTGCCTCTAACCTGTCTAAACCCGTCAGAATTTTAAACATTTCTATGAAATCCCCTCTCATTCTTCTGAACTCCAGTGAATACAAGCCCAGTTGATCCAGTCTTTCTTGATAGGTCAGTCCCACCATCCCGGGAATCAGTCTGGTGAACCTTCGCTGCACTCCCTCAATAGCAAGAATGTCCTTCCTCAAGTTAGGAGACCAAAACTGTACACAATACTCCAGGTGTGGCCTCACCAAGGCTCTGTACAACTGTAGTAACACCTCCCTGCCCCTGTACTCAAATCCCCTCGCTATGAAGGCCAACATGCCATTTGCTTTCTTAACCGCCTGCTGTACCTGCATGCCAACCTTCAATGACTGATGTACCATGACACCCAGGTCTCGTTGCACCTCCCCTTTTCCTAATCTGTCACCATTCAGATAATAGTCTGTCTCTCTGTTTTTACCACCAAAGTGGATAACCTCACCGTGCCGGCTCTCTGCAAGGGCACTTCAGCCAGTCCCACTCCCCCGTCCTTTCCCCGTAGCCCCTCACATTATTTTTCCCTTCAGGTACTTATCCAACTCCCTTTTGAAAGCCACGATTGAGTCTGCCTCCACCACCCTCTCAGGCCGTGCATTCCAGATCCTAATCACTCGCTGCGTAAAAACATTTTTCCTCATGTCGCCTTTGGTTCTTCTGCCAATTGCCTTAAATCTGTGTCCTCTGTTTCTCGACCCTTCCACCAATGGGAACAGTTTCTCTCTCTCTACTCTGTCCAGGCCCCTCATGATTTTAAACACCTCGATCAAACCTCCTCAAGCCCAGCTTCTCCAGTCGATCCACATAATTGAAGTCCCACGTCCCTGGAACAATGCTTGTAAATCTTAGATCACTCGTTGTGTTAGCTTAATAACCAGCACATTGAGAGCCAGACAGAGCCCCCACACCCCCCCCCCCACCCCTCATCCTTCCCCAAGGCGGAATGACAGCCATTGCTTTTGACGAAGGAGGTGCCGAATTTAAAACGAAAGTTGAACTTACGCCGTTCTGTCCTCCCGTCTCCTGACGCAACACAAACTGGCGCAAAAGAGGCGCAACAAGGGAGGATAATGAAGGAGCCGGGATGGATGCGGACGCAGCAAGTACTTGGGAAAAGTTAAGAGGATCTTCCAATAATAGACACAACCTGCAAAGGGAAACAAAAGGAGACTTCCTGGAGAAGCTTTGAGATTGATCTGATGGCTTGAGGAGAGAGACAAGGCGCAAATAACTGGAAGTGGCGATGTATTCAAAGCAAAGAAACAGACGTGCAACCACAGGAAACACGAATTAAAATCATAATTAATATTAATACAGCGGCATAAATAACAAAACCTCACCAGAATAATCCCAATCCCATTATAAGAGTAGCGCCATCAGGCCTCACAGAGGTCCAATAGCCAATACACAGAGAGCCCACTCTGGGTATTTTCCTTAAATCTGAATTAAGATTGATATGAAATTGTAACAATGCCTCAAGAACGTCTCACTTAGAAAGTGATTTGTTTTTGTCTATTTCAGTCTAGCCCTTCCCCGGGCAAGACATGACATTGAAATGATGCATCTCCTCTCTCTCTCTCTCTAAGCTTGAATTTGTACCTTATTTTTTCTATCACCTGCAATACTTTTAAACTAAATCTCATTTCTATTTTTACCCGTTCACTTACATTTCACATGCTCTGAAGCGATTGCTGTAAACGAGGAGGGGATTGAAGGGCATGTCAGGATTTACAATGAAAAGGCACAAGTTTATCAACAGTAGGAAAACGGCCAGGATAACAGCGTGGCTTTTTATTGAAAACAAACTGTGAACTGTTTTCCCGAATTTTTTTTTACACAACATTTATGGGGATAATAAACCGAAATTCAGAGAGACCCAGGCAGTGTTGCACAATTATTCAGTCGTTTCCATCAAGCGAGCTCAGGAATTGACAGCAAGAAATAATAAATACAACCCGCATTCGTTCGATCACCTCAGTTTGAGGCCAGAGTTTTTTTTTTGCGGTAACAGAAACGCAAGAACAAAAAAAGAGAGATCTTTGAATTACCTGGAAAAACGTTGGAGCGAGATGAGGACGGGGTCGCTTGGCAGTAATCTGATCTGGAAGACGGAATTCGCTCCCAAATATGACCCAGAGAGACGTGAGCGGAACGAATCCAAAAAGAAAATATCTCAATGACAGCACAAAATATCCACTCAAAATGTTCAAAAATCTCAAGTTCAAGTTTTTTCCCCCCCTCTTCTATATCACATCTAGCGTTTGAAAATAAATGGCTCTCCCAGAGTCCAGGCACATTAAGGGTTCTCTGCGATCATTAAACCCTTATGTTATAAATATTCCTTCTCAATCTGTTCCTGGACCACCCTGGTGTCGGAAGTTAAAGAGCTGGATTTTCTTATATATTCCTTGAGATTTCTTCCCCAACTTTTTTTTTTAATCGCTCAGCCTGTCCCCTCTTTGCCCTCGCTCGGTCTTCGGCTACTCTTCTTGAAGAATTACCAAAAAATAAAACACCCGAAAGTTTTGAAATTGTTTTGAAGTAATTTGGCTTTCTGATTGAAGTCGAAACTCCATCTGTGGTCTCATCCCTATGGCTGTGATAGAGAGAGCCCTAGAGAGGCTCAGTTTGCAACATGCTCAGAGTCACTCCCAAATCCTGGACTGGAGTCGACGGCAGGAATCGTCAGAGACACAAACTAGCCCTTGACTGCCTTTGGCTTGAATCCGTTTTCACACAGCCCTCTGAGAATCAAAGGCCCCGGGAAACGTCAATCACCGACCTCTGGCGTTATAGAAACATAGAAAATAGGTGCAGTAGGCTGCCATTCGGCCCTTCGAGCCTGCACCACCATTCAATAGGATCATGGCTGATCATGCAACTTCAGTACCTAACTCCTGCCTTCTCTCCATACCCCTTAATCCCTTTAGCCGTAAGGGCCACATCTAACTCCCTTTTGAATATATCCAATGAACTGGCCTCAACAACTTTCTGTGGTAGAAAATTCCACAGGTTCACAATTCTCTGAGAGAAGAAGTTTCTCCTCATCTCGGTCCTAAATGGCTTACCTCTTATCCTTAGACTGTGACCCCTGGTTCTGGACTTCCCCAACATTGGGAACATTCTTCCTGCATCTAACCTGTCCAGTCCCATCAGAATTGTATGTTTCTATGAGGTCCCCTCTCATTCTTCAAAATTCCAGTGAATATAAGCCTAGTTGATCCAGTCTTTCTTCATATGTCAGTCCTGCCTTCCCGGGCATCAGTTTGGTGAACCTTCGCTGCACTCCCTCAATAGCAAGAATATCCTTCCTCAGATTAGGAGACCAAAACTGAACACAATATTCCAGGTGATGCCTCACCAAGGCCCTGTACAATTGCAATAAGACCTCCCTGCTCCTATACTCAAATCCTCTCACTATGAAGGCCAACATGTCATTTGCCTTCTTCACCGCCTGCTGTACCTGCATGCCTACTTTCAATGACTGATGTACCACGACACCCAGGTCTCATTGCACCTCCCCTTTTCCTAATCTGTCAGCATTCAGATAATATTCTGCCTTCCTGTTTTTGCCACCAAAGTGGATAACCTCACATTTATCTACATTATACTGCCAAAGCAAGCGCTTTACTCGGAACTCCTTCACGGCAAAGGAGCCAAAGGTGGGCAGAGGAAACGTTACAAGGACACCCTCAAAGCCTCCCTGATAAAGTGCGACATCCTCACCGACACCTGGGAGTCCCTGGCCAAAGACCGTCCTAAATGGAGGAAGTGCATCCGGGAGGGCGCTGAGCACCTTGAGTCTCATTGCCGAGAGCATGGAGAAATCAAGCGCAGGCAGTGGAAAGAGCTGTGCCACCCTCCCTTTCCTTCAACCACTGTCTGTCCCACCTGTGACAGGGACTGTGGTTCTCGTATTGGACTGTTCAGCCACCTAAGGACTCATTTTTAGAGTGGAAACAAGTCTTCCTGGATTGCGAGGGACTGCCTATGATGATGATGTACATACAGAACATTTATGTAAAGGCTTGTCTCGGGTAAGCACATTTCATGTCTCACACTTCAGAGTGTCAAAAAAATAGGGAGAAATACAACCGCTTCCTGCTAGTTTCTTCTGACCTGGAGACAGAAATGCACAATCAGCTGCCATTTGAAAACTTCTCCCATCGAGCGCAATTAAACTCGATTGATCTCAGGATGTGCTTCATCCCTCCCTATCTCTGTAATCTCCTCCAGCCTCTCAACAAAATATCTGCACTCCCCCAATTTTTCCCTCTTGAGCATCCCTGATTATAATCGCTCAACCATTGGTGGCCGTGCCTTCTGTTGCCTGGGCCCCAAGCTCTGGAACTCCCTCCCGAAACCTCTCCGCTTCTCTACCTCTCTTTCCACCTTCAAGATGCTCCTTAAAACCTACCTCTTTGACCAAGCTTTTGGTCACCTGCCCTAATTTCTCCTTATGTGTGTCAATGTTTTTTTTTATACTCCTGTGAAGCACCTTGGGATGTTTTACTATGTTAAAGGCGTTATATAAATAAAATATGTTGTTGTAGTTACAGCAATTAGACTTTGTCGCATTCCGGGAACATCTTAGGAGTGGAATAATACCTTGTGCATTAGTTGGTATAATGCTCGTGTCACACCTATACAGTGACAAGTTGAATCCAAAATTTGGCTCAGAGGCAGGAAGCAAAGGGTAATGGTCGATGGGTGTTTTGTGACTGGAAGGCGGTTTCAAGTGCGGTTCCGCAGGGCTCAGTATTAGGTGCCATGATTTTTGTGGTATATATCAATGATTTAGACTTGAATGTAGGGGGTTTGATTAAGAAGTTTGCAGATGATATAAATATTGGCCGTGTGGTTGACAATGAAGAAGAAAGCTGTAGACTGCTGGAATGAATTGGTCAGGTGGGCAGAACAGTGGCAAATGGAATTCAATCCAGAGAAATGTGAGGTAATGCATTTGGGAAGGTCTAACAAGGCAAGGGAATACACAATAAATGGTAGGACATTGAAAAGTGTAGAGGAACAAAGGGACCTTGGAGTGCATGTCCACAGATCCCTGAAGGTAGCAGGTCAGGTAGATAAGATGGCTAAGAAGGCATATGGAATACTTACCTTTATTTGCCGAGGCATTGAATATAAGAGCAGGGAGGTTCTGCTTGAACTGTAGGAAACACTAGTTAGGCCACAGCTAGAGTACTGCGTGCAGTTCTGGTCACCACATTACAGGGAAGATGTGATTTTACTAGAGAGGGTACAGAGGAGATTTATGAGGATGTTACTTGGATTGGAGAATTTTAGCTATAAGGAAAGATTGGATAGGCTGGGGTTGTTCTCTTTGGAACAGAGGATGCTGAGGGGAGACCTAATTCAGGTGTAGAAAATTATGAGGGGCCGAGATAGAGTGGATCGGAAGAGTCAATAACCAGGAGGCATAGATTTAAAGTAATTGGTAGAAGGTTTAGAGGAAATTTTTTCATGCAGAGGTGGTGGGGGTCTGGACCTCACTGCCTGAAAGAGTGGTAGAGGCAGAAACCCTCACCACATTTAAAAAGTACTTGGATGGGCACTTGAATTGCCGTAACCTACAGGGCTACAGACCAAGAGCTGGAAAGTGGGATTAGGCTGGGTAGCTCTTTGTCGGCCGGCACAGACACGATGGGCCAAATGGCCTCCTTTATTGGCTGAAAATTTCTATAATTCTATGATTGTACCAATAACAACAACTTGTATATATATATATCTTCTTCTTAGGCAGTCCCTCAGACTCGAGGATGACTTGCTCCCACACAAATATGAGTTCTTGGGTGACTGATGAGACCAATGCGGGATCTACAGTCTCTGTCGCAGGTGGGGCAGACGGTGGTTGGAGGGACGGGTGGGTGGGGTGCTTGGGTTGTCGTGCACTCCTTCCGCTGTCCGTGCTTGGCTTCCGCGTGCTCCCGGCGAAGAGACACGAGCTATTCGGCACCTTCCCGGATGCTTCTCCTCCACTTTTGCACTTTTTCAAGGAGACCTTGAGGGTGTCCTTGAAGCGTTTCCTCTGCCCACCTGGGGCTCGCTTGCCCTGTTGGATCTCTGAGTAGAGCGCTTATTTTTGGAGTCTAGTATCGCGCATCCGGACGATGTGGCCGATCTATCGGAGCTAATCGAATGTGGTCAATGCTTCGATGCTGGCCTGAGCGAGAACACTGACGTTGGTGCACCTATCCTGCCAATGGATTTGCAGGATTTTAGAAACATCGAAACATAGAAAATAGGTGCAGGAGTAGGCCATTCTGCCCTTCGAGCCTGCACCACCATTCAATATGATCATGGCTGATCATGCAACTTCAGTATCCCATTCCTGCTTTCTCTTCATACCCCTTGATCCCTTTAGCTGTAAGGGCCACATCTAACTCCCTTTTGAATATATCTAACGAACTGGCCTCAACAACTTTCTGTGGTAGAGAATTCCACAGGTTCACCACTCTCTGGGTGAAGAAGTTTCTCCTCATCTCGGTCCTAAATGGCTTACCCCTTATCCTTAGACTGTGACCCCTGGTTCTGGACTTCCCCAACATCGGGAACATTCTTCCTGCATCTAACCTGTCCAGTCCTGTCAGAATTGTATATGTTTCTATGAGGTCCCCTCTCATTCTTTTAAATTCCAGTGACTATAAGCCTAGTCGATCCAGTCTTTCTTCATATGTCAGTCCTGCCATCCCGGGAATCAGTCTGGTGAACCTAAGCTGCACTCCCTCAATAGCAAGAATGTCCTTCCTCAGACTAGGAGACCGAAACTGAACACAATATTCCAGGTGTGGCCTCACTAAGGCCCTGTACAACTGCAGTAAGACCTCCCTGCTCCTATAGTCAAATCCCTTAGCTATGAAGGCCAACATACCATTTGCCTTCTTCACCGCTTGCTGTACCTGCATGCCAACTTTCAATGACTGATGTACCATGACACCCAGGTCTCGTTGCACCTCCCCTTTTCCTAATCTGTCACCATTCAGAAAATATTCTGCCTTCCTGTTTTTGCCACCAAAGTGGATAACCTCACATTTATCCACATTATACTGCATCTGCCATGCATTTGCCCACTCACCTAACCTGTCCAAGTCACCCTGCAGCCTCTTAGCATCCTCCTCACAGCTCACACTGCCACCCAGCTTAATGTCATCTGCAAACTTTGAGATATTACACTTAATTCCTTCGTCCAAATCATTAATGTATATTGTAAATAGCTGGGGTACCCCACTAGTTACTGCCTGCCATTCTGAAAAGGACCCGTTTATTCCTACTCTTTGCTTCCTGTCTGCCAATCAGTTCTCTATCTACGTCAATACATTACCCCCAATACCATGTGCTTTAATTTTGCACACTAAGCTCTTATGTGGAACCTTGTCAAAAGCCTTTTGAAAGTCCAAATATACCACATCCACTGGTTCTCCCTTGTCCACTCTACTAGTTACATCCTCAAAAAATTCCAGAAGATTTGTCAAGCATGATTTCCCTTTCATAAATCCATGCTGACTTGGACTGATCCTGTCACTGCTTTCCAAATGCGCTGCTATTTCATCCTTAATAATTGATTCCAACATTTTCCCCACCACCGATGCCAGGCTGACCGGTCTATAATTCTCTGTTTTCTTTCTCCCTCCTTTTTTAAAAAGTGGGGTTACATTAGCTACCCTCCAGTCCATAGGAACTGATCCAGAGTCTATAGAATGTTGGAAAATTTCAGAAATCTTGCTATATATATGGTGCCTTTAATGCAGTAAAACATCGCAATGCACTTCACAGGAGCGTAATCAGAAAAATTGACACCAAGCTGCATGAGGTGATATTAGGACAGGTGACCAAAAGCTTGGTCAAAGAGGTAGGTTTTAAGGAGCAACTTAAAGGAGGAGAGAGAGCTCGAGAGGTGGAGAGGTTTAAGGAGGGAGCTCCAGAGCTTGGGGCCCAGGCAACAGAAGGCACAGCCACCATTGGTGGGACAAAGAAAGTGAGGGATGCCAAAAGGCCAGAATTGGAGGAGTGGTTGTACAACTGGAGGAGGTTACAGATGTTACCAAATGCTGCGAGGTTAGCCCCGCCCCCTAATTGTAATAGGCTTCCAGCATCTGGAAAACAGGCGCTGAGAGCTGACCAGGACGTGCAATTGGTTACGCGGGAGGGGGAAGGAATTTCCGGTGAGTCAGAAGCTCTTAAAGGGCTGATGCTTGCCAGTGAGTGAGTGTTTATATTGTTTATATATTTTTTTGTACTGCAATGGAGGCAAGAAAAGAAAAAGAAAGAAAGACTTGGATTTATATCATCATAGGCAGTCCCGCGAAACGAGGATGACTTGTTTCCATGCCAAAAAAGGATGAGTTCACAGGCGTTCGAATGAAGGATCTAAAATTCCAGGTCCTGAACTACATTCTGAAGGGTGGAAGATGCCTGTGCGTGGATTTTTTAACGTGGGGTGGCCATTGCACACCAGCCACCACATGGGCTTGACAGAACTAGGTCTTTATCCAGTGGCAAGGATTAACCAGGACGACTGGAGACCAGCTCTGCTGCACGGACCTAGTGTGCATACGTATCGCAGTGTGGGCTGGCCCTTGCTGCCCTGGGCCCCTGGCCCCGAACTCACGCCTCCCCTGGGCTCCGATCACGTCCCTCCACAGTCTCTCGCCAATCCTTCGCCCTGACCTCGCCGCTCCTGCTGTACCTGCCCACACTCCAATCACCGAGCTGGACCTTGATGACGTCACTCTTCGCTGCCGTCGCAGCTCATGCTACTCCCTGAAGTGGTATGCCTCCACGCTGCTCCCAGGCCGCTGCTCACCGCTCCTTTTATGGCCCCGACCTGCCGCTGGTGTTCTCACTAAGGTCGGGGCCTCCACGCTGCTCCCAGGCCACCAGTCGTCTCAAAGCGCTTTACAGCCAGTGAAGCGATTTTTGAAGTGTAGTCACTGTTGTAATGTGGGAAATGCAGCAGCCAATTTGCACACAGCAAGCTCCCACAAACAGCGATGTGATAATGACCCGATAATCTGTTTTTTAGTGATGTTGATTGAGGGATAATTATTGGCCAGGACACAGCAAAAGTGAGAGATGCTCTTCGTAGAAGGAAGCCAGCGCCCAGTGAACGTGAATGGTGAGCTGTGCGCATGGAGGTACGGAGCATCACTGGAGCATTAAACGTCTGTAGAAGCCGGATATAAAAGAGGGAAACAATTAAATAAATACTTCGGTTCTGTCTTCACGGAAGAGAACATAAATAACGTCCCAGAAATGCGAGGGAACCAAGGGTCTAGTGAGTAAGAGGAATTAAAGGAAATGATTATTAGTAAGAAAATAGTGCTGGAGAAACTAATGGGACTGAAGGCAGTTAAATCCCCAGGGCCTGATGATCTGTATCCCAGAGTACTAAAAGAGGTAGTCATGGAAATAGTGGATGCATTGGTTGTCATCTTCCAAAATTCTATTGATTATGGAACAGTTCCTGCATATTGGAGGGTGGCAAATGTAACCCCAATATTTAAAAAAGGAGGGAGAGAGAAAATGGGGAACTACAGACCGGTTAGCCTAACATCAGTAGTAGGGAAAATGCTGGAGTCTATTATAAAGGATGTGATAGCAGGACACTTAGATAATATCAACGGGATTGGACAAAGTCAACATGGATTTATGAAAGGAAAATCGTGTTTGACAAACCTACTGGAGTTTTTTGAGGATGTAACTGATAGAATAGATAAGGGAGAACCAGTGGATGTAGTGTATCTGGATTTTCAGAAGGCCTTTGATAAAGGTTAGTGTGCAAAATTAAAGCACATAGGATTGGGGGTAATATACTGGCATGGATTGAAAATTGGTTAACTGACAGGAAACAGAGAGTAGGAATAAACGGGTCTTTTTCGGGGTGGTGGGCAGTGACTAGTGGGGTACCACAGGGATTCAGTGCTTGGGCCCCAGCTATTCACAATATATATAAATGATTTGGATGAGGGAACCAAATGTAATATTTCCAAGTTTGCTGACGACATAAAACTAGGTGGGATTGTGAGTTGTGAGGAGGATGCAAAGACGCTGCAAGGTGATTTAGATCGGTTGAGTGAGTGGGCAAACACATGGCAGATTCAGTACAACGTGGATAAATGTGAAGTTATCCACTTTGGTCGGAAAAACATAAAGACAAAGTATTATTTAAATGGTGATGGCTTGGGAAGTGTCGATGTACAGAGGGACCTGGAAGTCCTTGTACACCAGTCATTGAAAGCAAACATGTAGGTGCAGCAAGTAGTTAGGAAGGCAAATGGTATGTTGGCCTTCATTGCAAGAGGATTTGAGTACAGGTGGAAGAATGTCTTACTACAGTTATACAGGGCCTTGGTGAGACCACACCTGGAGCATTGTGTGCAATGTTGGTCTCTTTACCGAAGAAAGGATATACTTGCCATAGAGGGAGTGCAGCGAAGGTTCACCAGACTGATTTCTGGGATGGCAGGACTGTCGTATCAGGAGAGATTGGGTCGACTAGGCCTGTATTCACTAGAGTTTAGAAGAATGAGAGGGGATCTCATTGAAACGTATAAAATTCTGACTGGATTGGACAGGCTGGATGCGGGGAGGATGTTTCCCCTGGCTGGGAAGTCTAGAACAAAGGGTCACAGTCTCAGGATACGGGGTAGGAATTTAGGAGCGAGATGAGGAGAAATTTCTTCGCTCAGAGGGTGGTGAACCTGTGGAATTCTCTACCACAGGCTGTGGAGGCCAAGTCACTGAATATATTTAAGAAGGAGATAGATAGATTTCTAGAAACAAAAGGCATCAAGGGGTATGGGGGAAAAGCGTGAATATGGTGTTGAGATAGAGGATCAGCCATGATCATATTGAATGGTGGTGCAGACTCGAAGGGCCGAATGGCCTACTACTGCTCCGATTTTCTATGTTTCTATGTTTCAAACATTTAATATAGCACAGAGCGAAATAGTGAGCTGCAGTCCCTCAGGAAGGAACCTGGCAGGCCTTCTCCGCACTGACTCGGTGACAGGAACTGGTGTATTTAAGGTGCAGTCTGAGCAGGGCAGCTTGAGCAGGATAGACTCAAACTCAAACACTGCTGATTCCACAGCGTAGCTTAGCATTCTGTTAGCTTTATCGATTGTAGTTCCTGAATAACCGAGATGAGCCCTTCACGTGTCGATAAGTAGGTCTATGTTTCGAAGTAGGCAAACACTTGCAGTCTGGGAGTTGATCTACATAGGAATCATGCTATATACCATGTATATTGTAGCTTTACAGACTGAGCTTTGTGTGAAACGAGTTAATGAAAGAAAAAAACAAAGTCCTACATTTATATAGCACCTTTCACGACCACTGGATGTCCCAAAGCTCTTTACAGCCAATGAAGTACTTTTGGAGTGTAGTCACTGTTGTAATGTGGGAAATGCAGCAGCCAATTTGCGCACAGCAAGCTCCCACACACAGCAATGTGCTAATGACCAGATGATATGCTTCAGTGATGTTGGCTGAGGGATAAATATTGACCAGGACACTGGGGATAACTCCCTTGCTCTTCTTCGAAATAGTGCCATGGGATCTTTTACATCCACCTGAGAGGGCAGACGCGGCCTCGGTTTAATGCCTCATCCAAAAGATGGCACCTCCGACAGTGCGGTGCTCCCTCAGCACTGGAGTGTCGGCCTAGATTTATTTAGTGGGTGAAGTGAATAGTATAGATGCGTTTAAGGGGAGACTAGACAAGTATATGAGGGAGAAGGGAATAGAGGGTTATGCTGATAGATTTAGATGAGGAAAGATGGGAGGAGACTCTAGAGGAGCATAAACGCCGGCATGAATTGGTTGGGCCGAATGGCCTGTTTCTGTGCCATATATCTGATGTAATCCTGTGTAGTAATAACCATGATAGACAAGGTAGACTGTGATGTACACTCACAGACAGGAAAAGCTTATATGTGCCTTGGATAAAAAGGAAAGCATGTGGCCAAACTGGCTAAATAGAGAGGTTTGTAGGGAAATGAACTTAAATATATATATATATATTTCACTAGCTGCAAAGCAAATAGTTGTCAAGTAGAGATGAGTATAAGAAACAGCTGATGATAAGTAATGACACCAGCAGCAAAGCTAAAAAGGCATTAGGAGAACAATTCTGCTATGAACAGATTTCTAAGCCACCCACAGAGTTAATGTGTGATGTGTTATATGCAAAGCCTTTAATTGTTTGCATACACATCGACCATACTGTTAAGAAAGAAAGACTTGCATTTCTATAGTGCCTTTCACAACCTCACCACTTCCCAAAGCGCTTCACAGCCAATGAAGTAAGTTTGGAGTGTATTCACTGTTGTAATTTAGGAAATGTGGGAAAAAAAGGGCAGGTAATTTGTACACAGCAAGCTCCCACAAACAGCAATGTGATAATGACCAGATAATCTGTTTTAGTGATGTTGGTTGAGGGATAAATATTGGCCCCAGGACACCGGGGATAACTCCCCTACTCTTCTTCGAAATAGTGCCGTGAGATCTTTTATATCCACCTGAGAGGGCAGACAGGGCCTCGGTTTAACATCTCATCTGAAAGATGGCACCTCCGACAGTGCAGCACTCCCTCGGTACCGCACTGGGAGTGTCAGCCTAGATTTCTCTGCTCGAGTCTCTGGAGTGGGACTTGAACCCACAACCTTCTGACTCAGAGACAAGAGTGCCTCCCACTGAGCCATGGCTGACATTTGTTTAGTATATATACCCACTGTATTACTGCCGCTGTAACGAACATGAACTATATTATTCAAAATCAATAATAATCATCATAGCATATACTTACTGTCCATATTAATACTAATGATCAACTGACCATATTATTTCCTAATAATCAGCTGTTGATTATCACAGACCATAGATGTTTACAGCACAGAAGGAGGCTATTCAGCCCGTTGTGCTTATTCTGTCTCTTTGCTGGAGCAATTCAAAACTAATCCCACCGCCCCGCTCTCTTCCCGTAGCCCTGTATCTTCCTCTGCTTCAAATATTTATACACTGTTCCCTACAAAGATCTCTACCTCAACCACTCTCTGTGGAAAAGCATTCCATCCTCCAACAACTCTTTAAAGAAATTTTCTCCTAACCCCTCTCCTCGCTCGTGCGTGACAATTCGAAGTTGATGACCCCTTTGTCACTGACTTCCAAATCAGAGGAAATGGTCTTTCCTGAGTCATTCTATAAAAAAAAATTTTTAATTGGAAAAACCTCTATTAAATCTCCCTGGAGTCTTCTCTGCTCCAAGGAAATAGTCCCAGTATCTGAAGTCTCCCTTTATAACGATAGTTTCCCATCCCTGGCATCATCCAGGTGAATCTACACTGTGTTTAATGTCCTTTCTATAATGGGGTGGCCCAAAACTGCACATAGTACTCAAACTGTGACCTAAACAATGTTTTGTACATAAAGTTATCATGACCTCTTTGCTCTTGTACTCTGTGCTGCTATTTCTAAAACTCAAGATGCTATTAACCTTTATCTACCTGTACTCACACTTTCAGGTAACTCTGTATCTGAACCCTTGAACCTCTCTGTTCATCCCCACCCTTCAGCACCTTTTCACTGAGTTTACTTTCAACCTTTGTTTTTCCTCACCAAATATATGACCTTGGTGCATTTATCCACATTAAATTGCATCTGCCACCTGTCTGCCCATTTCACTAACCTGTTTATGCCTTCCTGAAATCTTGTAAGGTCCTCCGCGCCATTTTCCAAACTTTTGTGTAATCAGCAAATTTCGAGGTTGTGTTCCCTATGCCCAAGTCCAAATCATTCGTATATACTGAGAACAGGAGTGGGTCCAGCACTGACCCCTGGGGTACATCACTTCTAACCCTTCTCCAATCTGAGCAACCCATTTACCCTAACACCCTGTTTCCTAACCATCAACCAATTTTCAACGTCCTGACAGAACCTCCAGAGTAACGAAAGGTGATTTGCAGGCTCGCTTACAATTCACTTTTGCCTGTAATTTATGCGTGAGTTTTCCCAATCTCCCATCACCACTTTGATGGAAACATGATGATCTGACGCTATACCTCACCCACCCTGAATGCACATTTAGTAATCGGTTCAAGGAGAAAGGTGCAAAGACACAAAAGAAATCCCAACACCAAATGCAGACGGGTCACATTTATTGATGAGAGAAATGTGCTACTTGCATTGTTTCTTTCTCTGGCGCTTCCCCTGGGTACCAAAGTATATTGACTGTCTGTTTCTACTTAATCTAGTCATCATATCATAGGCAGTCCCTCGAAGCGAGGATGACTTGCTTCCTCGCCAAAAAAGGGATGAGTCCACAGGTGCTTCAATGAAGGACCTAATATTCCAGGGCCTGAACTACATTACGTAGGGTGGAAGATGCCTGTGCGTGGATTTTTTTTAATCGTGGGATGACCGTTGCACTCCAGCCACCACATGGACTTGACAGAGCTAGGTCTTGGTCCAGTGGCAAGGTTAACCAAGACGACTGGAGTGCTGCCTAACCCACTGCTCCTTCGACGTCCTGCACCAGCAGGAGAAGGAAGTCATAGGGCAGCTTCCTGGCTTTCCCTGAGGGTTTCCTGTGATGGGGGCGGTTTGCTACCTCCTTCAGCAGGGTGACAGAATGCCCCCCCAACTGCAGACTCACACCAATGCGATGGCTGCCTGGGTCTACTCGCCGTCTCGCTTAGGTTCAGTCCTTCATGTGGGCCGATTGTGTGGCAAGGGTGATAAGTTGTCCTCAGAGATAAATACTGGCCAGGACACCGGGGAGAACTCCGTTGCTCTTCTCTGAAACAGTGCCGTGGGATGTTTACATCTGATCTGAAAAAGGGCACCTCCGGCAGTGCAGTGCTCCCTCACTGGGAGTGTCAGACTAGATTTTTGTGCTCAAGTGCCTGGAGTGGGACTTGAACCCACAACCTTCTGACTCAGAGGCGAGAGTGCCTCCCACTGAGCCACGGCCACAAATAACTGCACAGATGTGCATACTGGGCTCCTCCATACTCGCCCTCGCACTGGGCAGGGTCTCGAAGGATCCAATGACTTGATGGTGCTCAGAAACCAGCCTTCTTAGGTATGTAGGCAGGTGTCACATTTCGGGGTTTCTGCTATGTTGACACCTTGACGTGATATATCTGAAAAATGCTACTATTGAATGAAATGCCTCACGCAAGGGGCTATAGCCACAGGACAGGAAGGTTAGCAAGTGTAGATTAAGATTCTGATGGGTCACTTCAGACAATGAAAGTTAGCTTGGACATTTCAGTGATTGCTCAGACCTATTCTGGTTCTTCTTCTTCTGTAGTGAAGTAATGGAAGGATTCTGATTGGTTGGGTTAATGCTCCTTCCTTACAGTAACCATCTTTATACCTGCCAATAGTCCTATACAGCGGGAGGGTTTAATGGAACCCCCAACATACAATAAGGCGGGGGCCACCCACAAGTATCCCACTGGACACTGTAATGTATTTGCTTCATGGGTTCTTTGCTTAAGAATTCATAGCAACACATTGCTGTTAAGAACTAATTGGTTTATTAACAAAGGTTTAACAATCACACGACACATTACCAGTTCATCCACCGGGCTCACAACCACCTGCCTCATCGTGGATCCCCCGAACCCAACTGGCTGGGGTTTTATTGAGTCTTGTGAACATCACATGACTGGCTAAGCCACTCCTACTCAACCGCTCTACCAACCTGTGAGCATACTCACCGGTGCATAAATTACAGCTGTCGATAATTACACTGTGTCAAGAATCAGTGGGCCTCCTCCAGCTTGTCACCACTCCCTGCTATTGTTAGCTTATTGCAATCATGAAGAGAGCGATGACTCTTGACACACCTCAAAGATCTAACCAGGACATACTGGGCCACCAGTCCGTGATCCCCATTAGAGAGGGGCATGGGGCTGGTGACCCAAAATATGCAACTTTGTACCCATTCTTCCATCTTTCTCATGCCTCGAGGAATGACTCCTTCCCGTCCACATTCTGCGATGACTGCTTCCTGAGTTCTGCCACGGCAATGTCATTGGTCATTGGGCTTCCCGGCACAAGAATGCAAGCACACGCTGCAGGCAAGAGTATCGTGGTTCTCCCTCCATCCAGTGACAGCAGCAAGAGCTACAAGGAGAGCATGAAGGGGTGCCATGCCTGGATATTGGCTGCCTTGTGCTAGTGCGAGATAGACAACAGGGCTGCGTAAAGATAAGAACGCATTTAATGTCAGTGTGCAGCCAGGTGAGAGAACAGTCTGTGTGTGTTACAGACCTCTGGAGATAAGTGCAGAGCGGACCTTAACAAACTTCATCAGGTTGTTGAGCTTCTTGTGACACGGAGGTAGGAGACAGAGAGTAGGGATAAAGGGAACATTCTCTTATTGGCAATATGTAACAAATGGTGTTCCCCAATAGCGAGTTGTATATACAAGTTCATAGATGGCACACATTTAGGAGGCATAGTAAGTTGTGTAGATGAGAGCAGGAAGTTACAAGGGGACATAGGCAGGCTCAGTGAGTGGGCAAAACTGTGGCGGATGGAGTTCAATGTGGGGCAGTGTGAGGCTAGGATCTGGGAAAGACAAATCAGAATATTTTCTGAATGGTGAGAGACTTGGAGCTGTGGAGGAGCAATGGGATTTGGGTGTCCATGTTCCCAAATCATTCAAAGCTAGTGGACAGGTACAAAAAGTAATCAAAAGGGCTAAAGGAACGTTGGCCTTTATCTCGGGGGCTGGAATACAAAGAGGAGGAAGGAATGCTGCAGTTATACAGAGCTCTGGTCAGACCCTGTCTGGATACTGGGTTCAGTTCCAGGCTCCGCACCTCAGGAAGGTTATATTGGTCTTGGAGAGGGCACAGCGCAGATTCACCAGAATTATGCCAGGCATTAAAGGGTTAAATTCTAATAACAGGTTGCATAAACTTAACTCGTATTCCCTTGAGTTTAGAAGGTTGAGGAGTGAAATGTTAAAAGGATATGATCGGATAGATGGAGAGAAACTATTTCCTCTGGTGGGGGTAGACCAGAACACGCGGGCATAACCTTAAAATTAGAGCCAGGCCGTTCAGGGGTGATGTCAGGAAGCACTTCTTCACACAAAGGGTCGTGGGAATCTGGAACTCTCTCCCCCAACAACGCTATGGATGCTGGGGGAAAATTAAAGCTTTCCAGACTGAGATTGATCAATTTTTAATAAAGTAAGGATATCAAGGGATATGGAGCAAAGGTGGGCAAATGGAGTCAAAAGGGCGGCGGCAGTCAGAGGATCCGGCGATCGGGAGGAGCCAGGGATCGGGAGGAGCCGGGGATCGGGAGGAGCTGGGGATCGGGAGGAGCCGGGGATCGGCAGGAGCTGGGGATCAGGAAGAGCCGGAGATCGGGAGGAGCCGGCAATCGGGAGGAGCCGGGGATCGGGAGGAGCTGGGGATCAGGAGGAGCCAGAGATCGGGAGGAGCCGGAGATCGGGAGGATCCTGAGATCGGGAGGAGCCGGGGATCGGGAGGAGCCGGGGATCGGGAGGAAACGGAGATCGGGAGGATCCTGAGAGCGAGAGGAGATGTAGATTGGGAGGAGCCTGAAATCGGGAGGAGCCGTGGTGCGGGAGGAGCCGGGGATCAGGAGGAGCCGGAGATCGGGAGGAGCCAGGGATCGGGGGGAGCCGGAGATTGGGAGGAAGCGAAGATGGGGAGGATCCTGAGATCGGGAGGAGTCGGAGATTGGGAGGAGCAGGAAATCGGAAGGAGCCGGGTATTGGGAGGAGCCAGGGATCAGGAGGAGTAAGGGATCGGGAGGTGCCTGAAATGGGGAGGATCCTGAGATCGGGAGGAGCCGGAGATCGGGAGGAGCAGGAGATCGGGAGGAGCCGGGGATTGGGAGGAGCCGGAGATCGGTAGGAGCCGGAGATCGGGAGGAGCCGGAAATCGGGAGGAGCTGGAAATCGGGAGGAGACGGAGATCGGGAGGAGTCGGGGATTGGGAGGAGCCGGGGATCGGGAGGAGCCGGGGAGCGGGAGGAACCGGAGATCGGGAGGATCCTGAGATCGAGAGGAGACGGAGATAGGGAGGAGCCGGAAATCGGGAGGATCCTGAGATCGGGAGGAGCTCGGGATCGGGCGGAGCCAGAGATCGGGAGGAGCCGGGATGCGGGAGGAGCCAGGGATCAGGAGGAGCCAGGGATCGGGAGGAGCCAGGGATCGGGGGTAGCCGGAGATCGGGAGGAGCTGTAAATCAGGCGGAGCCGGGGATTGGGAGTAGCCAGAGATCGGGAGGAAGCGGAGATCAGGAGGATCCTGAGATTGGGAGGAGACGGAGATCGGGAGGAGCCGGGGATTGGGAGGAGCCGGAAATCGGGAGGAGCTGGAAATCAGGAGGAATCAGAGATCGGGAAGATCCTGAGATCGGGAGGAGACGGAGATCGGGAGGAGCCAGAGATCGGGAGGAGCTGAAAATCAGGCGGAGCCGGGGATTGGGAGGAGCAAGGGATCGGGTGCAGCCGGGGATCGGGAGGAACCGGAGATCGGGAGGAGCCGGAGATGGGGAGGAGCCGGAGATCGGGAGGAGCCCGGGATAGGGAGGAGCCGGAAATTGGGAGGAGCCGGGGATTGGGAGGAGCTGGGGATCGGGAGGAGCTGGGGATCGGGAGGATCCTGAGATCGGGAGGAGACGGAGATCGGGACGAGCCGGGGATTGGGAGGAGCCGGGGATCGGGAGGAGCCGGGGATCGGGAGGAACCGGAGATCGATAGGATCCTAAGATCGGGAGGAGCCGGAAATCGGGAGGATCCTGAGATCTGGGGGAGCCGGAGATCGGGAGGAGCTGTAAATCAGGCGGAGCCGAGGTTGGGAGGAGCCAGGGTTCGGGAGGAGTCAGGGATCCGGAGGAGCCGGGGATCGGGAGGAGACGGAGATCGGGAGGAGCCGGGGATTGGGAGGAGCCGGGGATCTGGAGGAGCCGGGGATCGGGAGGAACCGGGGATCGGATGGAGCCGGAAATCGGGAGGAGCTGGAAATCGGGAGGATCCTGAGATCGGGAGGAGCCGGGGATCGGGAGGAGCCGGAGTTCGGGAGGAGCCGGGGATCGGGAGGAGCCGGAGATCGGGAGGAGCCAGGTGTGGGAGGAGCCAGGGATCGGGAGGAGCCAGGGATCGGGGGGAGCCGGAGATCGGGAGGAGCTGTGAATCAGGCGGAGCCGGGGATTGGGAGGAGCCAGGGATCGGGAGGAGTCAGGGATCGGGTGGAGCCGGGGATCGGGAGGAGACGGAGATCAGGAGGAGCTGGGGATCGGGAGGAGCCGGAGATCGGGAGGAGCCGGAAATCGGGAGGAGCTGGGGATCGGGAGTAGCCAGAGATTGGGAGGAAGCGGAGATCGGGAGGATCCTGAGGTCGGGAGGAGTTGGAGATCGGGAGGAGCCTGAAATCGGGAGGAGCTGGAAATCGGGAGGAAACGGAGATCAGGAGGATCCTGAGATCGGGAGGAGACGGTGATCGGATGGAGCCGGGGATTGGGAGGAGCCGGGGATCGGGAGGAGCCGGAGATCGGGAGGATCTGAAAATCAGGAGGAGCCGGGGATCGGGAGGAGACGGAGATCGGGAGGAGCCGGGGATCGGGAGAAGCCGGAGATTGGGAGGAGACGGAGATCGGGAGGAGCCTGAGATCGTGAGGAGCCGGAGATCGGGAGGAGCTGGAGATCGGGAGGAGCCGGAGATCGGGAGGAGTCAGGGATCGGGAGGTGCCTGAAATGGGGAAGATCCTGAGATTGGGAGAAGCCGGAGATCAGGAGGAGCTGGGGATTGGGAGGAGCCGGATATCGGGAGGAGCCGGAGATCAGGAGGAGCAGGGGATCGGAAGGATCCGGAGATCGGGAGGATCCGGGGATCGGGAGGAGCCGGAAATCGGGAGGAGCCGGGGACTGGGAGGAGCCGGGTATCGGGAGGAGCCGGGGATCGGGAGGAGCCGGAGTTCGGGAGGAGCCGGGTGTGGAAGGAGCCAGGGATCGGGATGAGCCAGGGATCGGGGGGAGCCGGAGATCGGGAGGAGCTGTGAATCAGGCGGAGCCGGGGATTGGGAGGAGCCAGGGATCGGGAGGAGTCAGGGATCGGGTGGAGCCGGGGATCGGGAGGAGACGGAGATCAGGAGGAGCTGGGGATCGGGAGGAGCCGGAGATCGGGAGGAGCCGGAAATCGGGAGGAGCTGGGGATCGGGAGTAGTCAGAGATTGGGAGGAAGCGGAGATCTGGAGGATCCTGAGGTCGGGAGGAGTTGGAGATCGGGAGGAGCCTGAAATCGGGAGGAGCTGGAAATCGGGAGGAAACGGAGATCAGGAGGATCCTGAGATCGGGAGGAGACGGTGATCGGGAGGAGCCGGGGATTGGGAGGAGCCGGGGATCGGGAGGAGCCGGTGATTGGGAGGATCCTGAGAGTGGGAGGAGCCGGAGATCGGGAGGAGCCGGGGATTGGGAGGAGCCGGGGATCGGGAGGAGCCGGGGATCGGGAGGATCTGAAAATTGGGAGGAGCCGGGGATCGGGAGTAGACGGAGATCGGGAGGAGCCGGGGATTGGGAGAAGCCGGAGATTGGGAGGAGACGGAGATCGGGAGGAGCCTGAGATCGTGAGGAGCCGGAGATCGGGAGGAGCTGGAGATCGGGAGGAGCCGGAGATCGGGAGGAGCCAGGGATCGGGAGGAGCCTGAGATCGGGAGGAGCAGAAAATCAGGCGGAGCCGGGGATCAGGCGCAGCTGGGGATTGGGAGGAGCCAGGGATCGGGAGGAGTCAAGGATCGGGTGCAGCCGGGGATCGGGAGGAGCCGGAGATCGGGAGGAGACGGAGACCGGCAGGATCCTGAGGTCGGGAGGAATCGGAGATCGGTAGGAGCCGGAAATCGGGAATTGCTGGAAATCGGGAGGAGCTGGAAATCGGGCGGAAGCGGAGATCGGGAGGAGCCTGAGGTCGGGAGGAGTCGGAGATCGGGAGGAGCTGGAAATCGGGAGGAGCCGGGGATAGGGAGGAGCCAGGGATCAGGCGCAGCCGGGGATTGGGAGGAGCCAGGGATTGGGAGGAGTCAGGGATCGGGTGCAGCCGGGGATCGGGAGGAGCCGGAGATCAGGAGGAGGCGGAGACCGGGAGGATCCTGAGGTCGGGAGGAATCGGAGATCGGGAGGAGCCGGAAATCGGGAGGAGCTGGAAATCGGGAGGAGCTGGAAATCGGGAGGAAGCGGAGATCGGGAGGAGCCTGAGGTCGGGAGGAGTCGGAGATCGTGAGGAGCTGGAAATCGGGAGGAGCCGGGGATAGGGAGGAGCCAGGGATCAGGAGGAGTCAGGGATCAGGAGGTGCCTGAAATGGGGAAGATCCTGAGATTGGGAGAAGCCGGAGATCAGGAGGAGCTGGGGATTGGGAGGAGCCGGAGATCGGGAGGAGCCGGAGATCAGGAGGAGCAGGGGATCGGAAGGATCCGGAGATCGGGAGGAGCCGGGGATCGGGAGGAGCCGGAAATCGGGAGAAGCCGGGGACTGGGAGGAGCCGGGTATCGGGAGGAGCCGGGGATCGGGACAAACCGGAGATCGGGAGGAGCCGGGGATTGGGAGGAGCCGGGGATCTGGAGGAGCCGGGGATCGGGAGGAACCGGGGATCGGGTGGAGCCAGAAATCGGGAGGAGCTGGAAATCGGGAGGATCCTGAGATCGGGAGGAGCCGGGGATCGGGAGGAGCCGGAGTTCGGGAGGAGCCGGGGATCGGGAGGAGCCGGAGATCGGGAGGAGCCGGGTGTGGGAGGAGCCAGGGATCGGGAGGAGCCGGGGATCGGGAGGAGCCGGAAATCGGGAGGAGCCGGGGACTGGGAGGAGCCGGGTATCGGGAGGAGCCGGGGATCGGGAGGAACCGGAGATCGGGAGGATCCTAAGATCGGGAGGAGCCGGAAATCGGAAGGATCCTGAGATCGGGGGCAGCTGGAGATCGGGAGGAGCTGTAAATCAGGCGGAGCCGGGGATTGGGAGGAGCCAGGGATCGGGAGGAGCCGGAGATCGGGAGGAGCAGGGGATCGGGAGGAGCCGGAGATCGGGAGGAGCCCGGGATCGGGAGGAGCCGGACATCGGGATGAGCCGGGGATTGAGAGGAGCTGGGGATCGGGAGGAGCTGGGGATCGGGAGGATCCTGAGATCGGGAGGAGACGGAGATCGGGAGGAGCCGGGTATTGGGAGGAGCCGGGGATTGGGAGGAGCCGGGGATCGGGAGGATCCTAAGATCGGGAGGAGCCGGAAATCGGAAGGATCCTGAGATCGGGGGCAGCTGGAGATCGGGAGGAGCTGTAAATCAGGCGGAGCCGGGGATTGGGAGGAGCCAGGGATCGGGAGGAGCCGGAGATCGGGAGGAGCAGGGGATCGGGAGGAGCCGGAGATCGGGAGGAGCCCGGGATCGGGAGGAGCCGGACATCGGGATGAGCCGGGGATTGAGAGGAGCTGGGGATCGGGAGGAGCTGGGGATCGGGAGGATCCTGAGATCGGGAGGAGACGGAGATCGGGAGGAGCCGGTTATTGGGAGGAGCCGGGGATTGGGAGGAGCCGGGGATCGGGAGGATCTGAAAATCGGGAGGAGCCGGGGATCGGGAGGAGCCGGAGATCGGGAGGAGCCGGGGATCGGGAGAAGCCGGAGATTGGGAGGAGACGGAGATCGGGAGGAGCCTGAGATCGTGAGGAGCCGGAGATCGGGAGGAGCTGGAGATCGGGAGGAGCCGGAGATTGGGAGGAGCCAGGGATCGGGAGGAGCCTGAGATCGGGAGGAGCAGAAAATCAGGCGGAGCCGGGGATCAGGCGCAGCCGGGGATTGGGAGGAGCCAGGGATCGGGAGGAGCCAGAGATCGGGAGGAGCTGAAATCAGGCGGAGCCGGGGATTGGGAGGAACCGGAGATCGATAGGATCCTAAGATCGGGAGGAGCCGGAAATCGGGAGGATCCTGAGATCTGGGGGAGCCGGAGATCGGGAGGAGCTGTAAATCAGGCGGAGCCGAGGTTGGGAGGAGCCAGGGTTCGGGAGGAGTCAGGGATCCGGAGGAGCCGGGGATCGGGAGGAGACGGAGATCGGGAGGAGCCGGGGATTGGGAGGAGCCGGGGATCTGGAGGAGCCGGGGATCGGGAGGAACCGGGGATCGGATGGAGCCGGAAATCGGGAGGAGCTGGAAATCGGGAGGATCCTGAGATCGGGAGGAGCCGGGGATCGGGAGGAGCCGGAGTTCGGGAGGAGCCGGGGATCGGGAGGAGCCGGAGATCGGGAGGAGCCAGGTGTGGGAGGAGCCAGGGATCGGGAGGAGCCAGGGATCGGGGGGAGCCGGAGATCGGGAGGAGCTGTGAATCAGGCGGAGCCGGGGATTGGGAGGAGCCAGGGATCGGGAGGAGTCAGGGATCGGGTGGAGCCGGGGATCGGGAGGAGACGGAGATCAGGAGGAGCTGGGGATCGGGAGGAGCCGGAGATCGGGAGGAGCCGGAAATCGGGAGGAGCTGGGGATCGGGAGTAGCCAGAGATTGGGAGGAAGCGGAGATCGGGAGGATCCTGAGGTCGGGAGGAGTTGGAGATCGGGAGGAGCCTGAAATCGGGAGGAGCTGGAAATCGGGAGGAAACGGAGATCAGGAGGATCCTGAGATCGGGAGGAGACGGTGATCGGATGGAGCCGGGGATTGGGAGGAGCCGGGGATCGGGAGGAGCCGGAGATCGGGAGGATCCTGAGAGCGGGAGGAGCCGGAGATTGGGAGGAGCCGGGGATTGGGAGGAGCCGGGGATCGGGAGGAGCCGGGGATCGGGAGGATCTGAAAATCAGGAGGAGCCGGGGATCGGGAGGAGACGGAGATCGGGAGGAGCCGGGGATCGGGAGAAGCCGGAGATTGGGAGGAGACGGAGATCGGGAGGAGCCTGAGATCGTGAGGAGCCGGAGATCGGGAGGAGCTGGAGATCGGGAGGAGCCGGAGATCGGGAGGAGTCAGGGATCGGGAGGTGCCTGAAATGGGGAAGATCCTGAGATTGGGAGAAGCCGGAGATCAGGAGGAGCTGGGGATTGGGAGGAGCCGGATATCGGGAGGAGCCGGAGATCAGGAGGAGCAGGGGATCGGAAGGATCCGGAGATCGGGAGGATCCGGGGATCGGGAGGAGCCGGAAATCGGGAGGAGCCGGGGACTGGGAGGAGCCGGGTATCGGGAGGAGCCGGGGATCGGGAGGAGCCGGAGTTCGGGAGGAGCCGGGTGTGGAAGGAGCCAGGGATCGGGATGAGCCAGGGATCGGGGGGAGCCGGAGATCGGGAGGAGCTGTGAATCAGGCGGAGCCGGGGATTGGGAGGAGCCAGGGATCGGGAGGAGTCAGGGATCGGGTGGAGCCGGGGATCGGGAGGAGACGGAGATCAGGAGGAGCTGGGGATCGGGAGGAGCCGGAGATCGGGAGGAGCCGGAAATCGGGAGGAGCTGGGGATCGGGAGTAGTCAGAGATTGGGAGGAAGCGGAGATCTGGAGGATCCTGAGGTCGGGAGGAGTTGGAGATCGGGAGGAGCCTGAAATCGGGAGGAGCTGGAAATCGGGAGGAAACGGAGATCAGGAGGATCCTGAGATCGGGAGGAGACGGTGATCGGGAGGAGCCGGGGATTGGGAGGAGCCGGGGATCGGGAGGAGCCGGTGATTGGGAGGATCCTGAGAGTGGGAGGAGCCGGAGATCGGGAGGAGCCGGGGATTGGGAGGAGCCGGGGATCGGGAGGAGCCGGGGATCGGGAGGATCTGAAAATTGGGAGGAGCCGGGGATCGGGAGTAGACGGAGATCGGGAGGAGCCGGGGATTGGGAGAAGCCGGAGATTGGGAGGAGACGGAGATCGGGAGGAGCCTGAGATCGTGAGGAGCCGGAGATCGGGAGGAGCTGGAGATCGGGAGGAGCCGGAGATCGGGAGGAGCCAGGGATCGGGAGGAGCCTGAGATCGGGAGGAGCAGAAAATCAGGCGGAGCCGGGGATCAGGCGCAGCTGGGGATTGGGAGGAGCCAGGGATCGGGAGGAGTCAAGGATCGGGTGCAGCCGGGGATCGGGAGGAGCCGGAGATCGGGAGGAGACGGAGACCGGCAGGATCCTGAGGTCGGGAGGAATCGGAGATCGGTAGGAGCCGGAAATCGGGAATTGCTGGAAATCGGGAGGAGCTGGAAATCGGGCGGAAGCGGAGATCGGGAGGAGCCTGAGGTCGGGAGGAGTCGGAGATCGGGAGGAGCTGGAAATCGGGAGGAGCCGGGGATAGGGAGGAGCCAGGGATCAGGCGCAGCCGGGGATTGGGAGGAGCCAGGGATTGGGAGGAGTCAGGGATCGGGTGCAGCCGGGGATCGGGAGGAGCCGGAGATCAGGAGGAGGCGGAGACCGGGAGGATCCTGAGGTCGGGAGGAATCGGAGATCGGGAGGAGCCGGAAATCGGGAGGAGCTGGAAATCGGGAGGAGCTGGAAATCGGGAGGAAGCGGAGATCGGGAGGAGCCTGAGGTCGGGAGGAGTCGGAGATCGTGAGGAGCTGGAAATCGGGAGGAGCCGGGGATAGGGAGGAGCCAGGGATCAGGAGGAGTCAGGGATCAGGAGGTGCCTGAAATGGGGAAGATCCTGAGATTGGGAGAAGCCGGAGATCAGGAGGAGCTGGGGATTGGGAGGAGCCGGAGATCGGGAGGAGCCGGAGATCAGGAGCAGCAGGGGATCGGAAGGATCCGGAGATCGGGAGGAGCCGGGGATCGGGAGGAGCCGGAAATCGGGAGAAGCCGGGGACTGGGAGGAGCCGGGTATCGGGAGGAGCCGGGGATCGGGACAAACCGGAGATCGGGAGGAGCCGGGGATTGGGAGGAGCCGGGGATCTGGAGGAGCCGGGGATCGGGAGGAACCGGGGATCGGGTGGAGCCAGAAATCGGGAGGAGCTGGAAATCGGGAGGATCCTGAGATCGGGAGGAGCCGGGGATCGGGAGGAGCCGGAGTTCGGGAGGAGCCGGGGATCGGGAGGAGCCGGAGATCGGGAGGAGCCGGGTGTGGGAGGAGCCAGGGATCGGGAGGAGCCGGGGATCGGGAGGAGCCGGAAATCGGGAGGAGCCGGGGACTGGGAGGAGCCGGGTATCGGGAGGAGCCGGGGATCGGGAGGAACCGGAGATCGGGAGGATCCTAAGATCGGGAGGAGCCGGAAATCGGAAGGATCCTGAGATCGGGGGCAGCTGGAGATCGGGAGGAGCTGTAAATCAGGCGGAGCCGGGGATTGGGAGGAGCCAGGGATCGGGAGGAGCCGGAGATCGGGAGGAGCAGGGGATCGGGAGGAGCCGGAGATCGGGAGGAGCCCGGGATCGGGAGGAGCCGGACATCGGGATGAGCCGGGGATTGAGAGGAGCTGGGGATCGGGAGGAGCTGGGGATCGGGAGGATCCTGAGATCGGGAGGAGACGGAGATCGGGAGGAGCCGGGTATTGGGAGGAGCCGGGGATTGGGAGGAGCCGGGGATCGGGAGGATCCTAAGATCGGGAGGAGCCGGAAATCGGAAGGATCCTGAGATCGGGGGCAGCTGGAGATCGGGAGGAGCTGTAAATCAGGCGGAGCCGGGGATTGGGAGGAGCCAGGGATCGGGAGGAGCCGGAGATCGGGAGGAGCAGGGGATCGGGAGGAGCCGGAGATCGGGAGGAGCCCGGGATCGGGAGGAGCCGGACATCGGGATGAGCCGGGGATTGAGAGGAGCTGGGGATCGGGAGGAGCTGGGGATCGGGAGGATCCTGAGATCGGGAGGAGACGGAGATCGGGAGGAGCCGGTTATTGGGAGGAGCCGGGGATTGGGAGGAGCCGGGGATCGGGAGGATCTGAAAATCGGGAGGAGCCGGGGATCGGGAGGAGCCGGAGATCGGGAGGAGCCGGGGATCGGGAGAAGCCGGAGATTGGGAGGAGACGGAGATCGGGAGGAGCCTGAGATCGTGAGGAGCCGGAGATCGGGAGGAGCTGGAGATCGGGAGGAGCCGGAGATTGGGAGGAGCCAGGGATCGGGAGGAGCCTGAGATCGGGAGGAGCAGAAAATCAGGCGGAGCCGGGGATCAGGCGCAGCCGGGGATTGGGAGGAGCCAGGGATCGGGAGGAGCCAGAGATCGGGAGGAGCTGAAATCAGGCGGAGCCGGGGATTGGGAGGAGCCAGGGATCGGGAGGAGTCAGGGATCGGGTGCAGCCGGGGATCGGGAGCAGCCGGAAATCGGGAATTGCTGGAAATCGGGAGGAGCTGGAAATCGGGAGGAAGCGGAGATCGGGAGGAGCCTGAGGTCGGGAGGAATCGGAGATCGGGAGGAGCTGGAAATCGGGAGGAGCCGGGGATAGGGAGGAGTCAGGGATCAGGCGCAGCCGGGGATTGGGAGGAGCCAGGGATTGGGAGGAGTCAGAGATCGGGTGCAGCCGGGGATCGGGAGGAGCCGGAGATCAGGAGGAGGCGGAGACCGGGAGGATCCTGAGGTCGGGAGGAATCGGAGATCGGGAGGAGCCGGAAATCGGGAGGAGCTGGAAATCGGGAGGAGCTGGAAATCGGGAGGAGCTGGAAATCGGGAGGAGCCGGGGATAGGGAGGAGCCAGGGATCAGGAGGAGTCAGGGATCGGGAGGTGCCTGAAATGGGGAAGATCCTGAGATCGGGAGAAGCCGGAGATCAGGAGGAGCTGGGGATTGGGAGGAGCCGGAGATCGGGAGGAGCCGGAGATCAGGAGGAGCAGGGGATCGGAAGGATCCGGAGATCGGGAGGAGCCGGGGATCGGGAGGAGCCGCAAATCGGGAGGAGCCGGGGAGTGGGAGGAGCCGGGTATCGGGAGGAGCCGGGGATCGGGAGGAACCGGAGATCGGGAGGAGCCGGAGATGGGGAGGAGCCGGGGATCTGGAGGAGCCGGGGATCGGGAGAAACCGGGGATCGGGTGGAGCCGGAAATCGGGAGGACTGGAAATCGGGAGGATCCTGAGATCGGGAGGAGCCGGGGATCGGTAGGAGCCGGAGTTCGGGAGGAGCCGGGGATCGGGAGGAGCCGGAGATCGGGAGGAGCCTGGTGTGGGAGGAGCCAGGGATCGGGAGGAGCCGGTGATCGGGAGGAGTCGGAAATCGGGAGGAGCCGGGGACTGGGAGGAGCCGGGTATCGGGAGGAGCCGGGGATCGGGAGGAACCGGAGATCGGGAGGATCCTAAGATCGGGAGGAGCCGGAAATCGGAAGGATCCTGAGATCGGGGGCAGCTGGAGATCGGGAGGAGCTGTAAATCAGGCAGAGCCGGGGATTGGGAGGAGCCAGGGATCGGGAGGAGCCGGAGATCTGGAGGAGCAGGGGATCGGGAGGAGCCGGAGATCGGGAAGAGCCCGGGATCGGGAGGAGCCGGACATCGGGATGAGCCGGGGATTGAGAGGAGCTGGGGATCGGGAGGAGCTGGGGATCGGGAGGATCCTGAGATCGGGAGGAGACGGAGATCGGGAGGAGCCGGGTATTGGGAGGAGCCGGGGATCGGGAGGAGCCGGGGATCGGGAGGAACCGGAGATCGGGAGGATCCTAAGATAGGGAGGAGCCGGAAATCGGGAGGATCCTGAGATCTGGGGGAGCCGGAGATCGGGAGGAGCTGTAAATCAGGCGGAGCCGGGGTTGGGAGGAGCCAGGGTTCGGGACGAGTCAGGGATCCGGAGGAGCCGGGGATCGGGAGGAGACGGAGATCGGGAGGAGCCGGGGATTGGGAGGAGCCGGGGATCTGGAGGAGCCGGGGATCGGGAGGAACCGGGGATCGGGTGGAGCCGGAAATCGGGAGGAGCTGGAAATCGGGAGGATGCTGAGATCGGGAGGAGCCGGGGATCGGGAGGAGCCGGAGTTCGGGAGGAGCCGGGGATCGGGAGGAGCCGGAGATCGGGAGGAGCCGGGTGTGGGAGGAGCCAGGGATCGGGCGGAGCCAGGGATCGGGGGGAGCTGGAGATCGGGAGGAGCTGTAAATCAGGCGGAGCCGGGGATTGGGAGGAGTCAGGGATCGGGTGGAGCCGGGGATCGGGAGGAGACGGAGATCAGGAGGAGCTGGGGATCGGGAGGAGCCGGAGATCGGGAGGAGCCGGAAATCGGGAGGAGCCGGGGATCGGGAGTAGCCAGAGATTGGGAGGAAGCGGAGATCGGGAGGATCCTGAGGTCAGGAGCAGTTGGAGATCGGGAGGAGCCTGAAATCGGGAGGAGCTGGAAATCGGGAGGAAGCGGAGATCAGGAGGATCCTGAGATCGGGAGGAGACGGTGATCGGGAGGAGCCGGGGATTGGGAGGAGCCGGGGATCGGGAGGAGCCGGGGATCGGGAGGAGCCGGGGATCGGGAGGATCTGAAAATCGGGAGGAGCCGGGGATCGGGAGGAGACGGAGATCGGGAGGAGCCGGGGATCGGGAGAAGCCGGAGATTGGGAGGAGACGGAGATCGGGAGGAGCCTGAGATCGTGAGGAGCCGGAGATCGGGAGGAGCTGGAGATCGGGAGGAGCCGGGGATTGGGAGGAGCCAGGGATCGGGAGGAGCCTGAGATCGGGAGGAGCTGAAAATCAGGCGGAGCCGGGGATCAGGCGCAGCCGGGGATTGGGAGGAGCCAGGGATCGGGAGGAGCCAGAGATCGGGAGGAGCTGAAAATCAGGCGGAGCCGGGGATTGGGAGGAGCCAGGGATCGGGAGGAGTCAGGGATCGGGTGCAGCCGGGGATCGGGAGGAGCCGGTGATCAGGAGGAGGCGGAGACCGGGAGGATCCTGAGGTCGGGAGGAATCGGAGATCGGGAGGAGCCGGAAATCGGGAGTAGCTGGAAATCGGGAGGAGCTGGAAATCGGGAGGAAGCGGAGATCGGGAGGAGCCTGAGGTCGGGAGGAGCCGGAGATCGGGAGGAGCTGGAAATCGGGAGGAGCCGGGGATAAGGAGGAGCCAGGGATCAGGCGCAGCCGGGGATTGGGAGGAGCCAGGGATCGGGAGGAGCCAGAGATCGGGAGGAGCTGAAAATCAGGCGGAGCCGGGGACTGGGAGGAGCCAGGGATCGGGAGGAGTCAGGGATCGGGTGCAGCCGGGGATCGGGAGGAGCCGGAGATCGGGAGGAGGCGGAGACCGGGAGGATCCTGAGGTCGGGAGGAATCGGAGATCGGGAGGAGCCGGAAATTGGGAGAAGCTAGAAATCGGGAGGAGCTGGAAATCGGGAGGAAGCGGAGATCGGGAGGAGCCTGAGGTCGGGAGGAGTCGGAGATCGGGAGGAGCTGGAAATCGGGTGGAGCCGGGGATAGGGAGGAGCCAGGGATCAGGAGGAGTCAGGGATCGGGAGGTGCCTGAAATGGGGAAGATCCTGAGATCGGGAGAAGCCGGAGATCAGGAGGAGCTGGGGATTGGGAGGAGCCGGAGATCGGGAGGAGCCGGGTGTGGGAGGAGCCAGGGATCGGGAGGAGCCGGGGATCGGGAGGAGCCGGAAATCGGGAGGAGCCGGGGACTGGGAGGAGCCGGGTATCGGGAGGAACCGGGGATCGGGAGGAACCGGAGATCGGGAGGATCCTAAGATCGGGAGGAGCCGGAAATCGGAAGGATCCTGAGATCGGGGGCAGCTGGAGATCGGGAGGAGCTGTAAATCAGGCGGAGCCGGGGATTGGGAGGAGCCAGGGATCGGGAGGAGCCAGAGATCTGGAGGAGCAGGGGATCGGGAGGAGCCGGAGATCGGGAAGAGCCCGGGATCGGGAGGAGCCGGACATCGGGATGAGCCGGGGATTGAGAGGAGCTGGGGATCGGGAGGATCCTGAGATCGGGAGGAGACGGAGATCGGGAGGAGCCGGGTATTGGGAGGAGCCGGGGATCGGGAGGAGCCGGGGATCGGGAGGAACCGGAGATCGGGAGGATCCTAAGATCGGGAGGAGCCGGAAATCGGGAGGATCCTGAGATCGGGAGGAGCCGGGGATCGGGAGGAGACGGAGTTCGGGAGGAGCCGGGGATCGGGAGGAGCCGGAGATCGGGAGGAGCCGGGTGTGGGAGGAGCCAGGGATCGGGAGGAGCCAGGGATCGGGGGGAGCTGGAGATCGGGAGGAGCTGTAAATCAGGCGGTGCCGGGGATTGGGAGGAGCCAGGGATCGGGAGGAGTCAGGGATCGGGTGGAGCCGGGGATTGGGAGGAGACGGAGATCAGGAGGAGCTGGGGATCGGGAGGAGCCGGAGATCGGGAGGAGCCGGAAATCGGGAGGAGCCGGGGATCGGGAGTAGCCAGAGATTGGGAGGAAGCGGAGATCGGGAGGATCCTGAGGTCAGGAGGAGTTGGAGATCGGGAGGAGCCTGAAATCGGGAGGAGCTGGAAATCGGGAGGAAGCGGAGATCAGGAGGATCCTGAGATCGGGAGGAGACGGTGATCGGGAGGAGCCGGGGATTGGGAGGAGCCGGGGATCGGGAGGAGCCGGAGATCGGGAGGATCCTGAGAGCGGGAGGAGCCGGAGATCGGGAGGAGCCGGGGATTGGGAGAAGCCGGAGATTGGGAGGAGACGGAGATCGGGAGGAGCCTGAGATCGTGAGGAGCCGGAGATCGGGAGGAGCCGGGGATTGGGAGGAGCCAGGGATCGGGAGGAGCCAGAGATCGGGAGGAGCTGAAAATCAGGCGGAGCCGGGGATTGGGAGGAGCCAGGGAGGAGGCGGAGACCGGGAGGATCCTGAGGTCGGGAGGAATCGGAGATCGGGAGTAGCTGGAAATCGGGAGGAGCTGGAAATCGAGAGGAAGCGGAGATCGGGAGGAGCCTGAGGTCGGGAGGAGCCGGAGATCGGGAGGAGCTGGAAATCGGGAGGAGCCGGGGATAAGGAGGAGCCAGGGATCAGGCGCAGCCGGGGATTGGGAGGAGCCAGGGATCGGGAGGAGCCAGAGATCGGGAGGAGCTGAAAATCAGGCGGAGCCGGGGTTTGGGAGGAGCCAGGGAGGAGGCGGAGACCGGGAGGATCCTGAGGTCGGGAGGAATCGGAGATCGGGAGTAGCTGGAAATCGGGAGGAGCTGGAAATCGAGAGGAAGCGGAGATCGGGAGGAGCCTGAGGTCGGGAGGAGCCGGAGATCGGGAGGAGCTGGAAATCGGGAGGAGCCGGGGATAAGGAGGAGCCAGGGATCAGGCGCAGCCGGGGATTGGGAGGAGCCAGGGATCGGGAGGAGCCAGAGATCGGGAGGAGCTGAAAATCAGGCGGAGCCGGGGACTGGGAGGAGCCAGGGATCGGGAGGAGTCAGGGATCGGGTGCAGCCGGGGATCGGGAGGAGCCGGAGATCGGGAGGAGACGGAGACCGGGAGGATCCTGAGGTCGGGAGGAATCGGAGATCGGGAGGAGCCGGAAATTGGGAGAAGCTAGAAATCGGGAGGAGCTGAAAATCGGGAGGAAGCGGAGATCGGGAGGAGCCTGAGGTCGGGAGGAGTCGGAGATCGGGAGGAGCTGGAAATCGGGTGGAGCCGGGGATAGGGAGGAGCCAGGGATCAGGAGGAGTCAGGGATCGGGAGGTGCCTGAAATGGGGAAGATCCTGAGATCGGGAGAAGCCGGAGATCAGGAGGAGCTGGGGATTGGGAGGAGCCGGAGATCGGGAGGAGCCGGAGATCGGGAGGAGCAGGGGATCAGAAGGATCCGGAGATCGGGAGGAGCCGGAAATCGGGAGGAGCCGGGGATTGGGAGGAGCCGGGTATCGGGAGGAGCCGGGGATCGGGAGAAACCGGAGATCGGGAGGATCCTAAGATCGGGAGGAGCCGGAAATCGGAAAGATCCTGAGATCGGGGGGAGCTGGAGATCGGGAGGAGCTGTAAATCAGGCGTGAGCCGGGGATTGGGAGGAGCCAGGGATCGGGAGGAGCCGGAGATCGGGAGGAGCAGGGGATCGGGAGGAGCCGGAGATCGGGAGGAGCCCGGGATCGGGAGGAGCCAGAAATCGGGAGGAGCCGGGGATTGAGAGGAGCTGGGGATCGGGAGGAGCTGGGGATCGGGAGGATCCTGAGATCGGGAGGAGATGGAGATCGTGAGGAGCCGGGGATTGGGAGGAGCCGGGGATTATGAGGAGCCGGGGATCGGGAGGAACCGGAAATCGGGAGGATCCTGAGATCTGGGGGAGCCGGAGATCGGGAGGAGCTGTAAATCAGGCGGAGCCGGGGTTGGGAGGAGCCAGGGTTCGGGAGGAGTCAGGGATCCGGAGGAGCCGGGGATCGGGAGGAGACGGAGATCGGGAGGACCCGGGGATTGGGAGGAGCCGGGGATCTGGAGGAGCCGGGGATCGGGAGGAACCGGGGATCGGGTGGAGCCGGAAATCGGGAGGAGCTGGAAATCGGGAGGATCCTGAGATCGGGAGGAGCCGGGGATCGGGAGGAGCCGGAGTTCGGGAGGAGCTGAAAATCAGGCGGAGCTGGAAATCGGGAGGAAGCGGAGATCGGGAGGAGCCTGAGGTCGGGAGGAGTCGGAGATCGGGAGGAGCTGGAAATCGGGAGGAGCCGGGGATAGGGAGGAGCCAGGGATCAGGCGCAGCCGGGGATTGGGAGGAGCCAGGGATCGGGAGGAGCCAGAGATCGGAAGGAGCTAAAAATGAGGCGGAGCCGGGGACTGGGACGAGCCAGGGATCGGGAGGAGTCAGGGATCGGGTGCAGCCGGGGATCGGGAGGAGCCGGAGATCGGGAGGAGGCGGAGACCGGGAGGATCCTGAGGTCGGGAGGAATCGGAGATCGGGAGGAGCCGGAAACCGGGAGGAGCTGGAAATCGGGAGGAGCTGGAAATCGGGCAGGAAGCGGAGATCTGGAGGAGCCTGAGGTCGGGAGGAGTCGGAGATCGGGAGGAGCTGGAAATCGGGAGGAGCCGGGGATAGGGAGGAGACAGGGATCAGGAGGAGTCAGGGATCGGGAGGTGCCTGAAATGGGGAAGATCCTGAGATCGGGAGAAGCCGGAGATCAGGAGGAGCTGGGGATTGGGAGGAGCCGGAGATCGGGAGGAGCCGGAGATCAGGAGGAGCAGGGGATCGGAAGGATCCGGAGATCGGGAGGAGCCGGGGATTGGGATGAGCCGGAAATCGGGAGGAGCCGGGGACTGGGAGGAGCCGGGGATCGGGAGGAGCCGGGGATCGGGAGGAACCGGAGATCGGGAGGATCCTAAGATCGGGAGGAGCCGGAAATCGGAAGGATCCTGAGATCGGGGGGAGCTGGAGATCGGGAGGAGCTGTAAATCAGGCGGAGCCGGGGATTGGGAGGAGCCAGGGATCGGGAGGAGCCGGAGATCGGGAGGAGCAGGGGATCGGGAGGAGCCGGAGATCGGGAGGAGCCCGGGATCGGGAGGAGCCGGAAATCGGAAGGATCCTGAGATCGGGGGCAGCTGGAGATCGGGAGGAGCTGTAAATCAGGCGGAGCCGGGGATTGGGAGGAGCCAGGGATCGGGAGGAGCCAGAGATCTGGAGGAGCAGGGGATCGGGAGGAGCCGGAGATCGGGAAGAGCCCGGGATCGGGAGGAGCCGGACATCGGGATGAGCCGGGGATTGAGAGGAGCTGGGGATCGGGAGGATCCTGAGATCGGGAGGAGACGGAGATCGGGAGGAGCCGGGTATTGGGAGGAGCCGGGGATCGGGAGGAGCCGGGGATCGGGAGGAACCGGAGATCGGGAGGATCCTAAGATCGGGAGGAGCCGGAAATCGGGAGGATCCTGAGATCGGGAGGAGCCGGGGATCGGGAGGAGACGGAGTTCGGGAGGAGCCGGGGATCGGGAGGAGCCGGAGATCGGGAGGAGCCGGGTGTGGGAGGAGCCAGGGATCGGGAGGAGCCAGGGATCGGGGGGAGCTGGAGATCGGGAGGAGCTGTAAATCAGGCGGTGCCGGGGATTGGGAGGAGCCAGGGATCGGGAGGAGTCAGGGATCGGGTGGAGCCGGGGATTGGGAGGAGACGGAGATCAGGAGGAGCTGGGGATCGGGAGGAGCCGGAGATCGGGAGGAGCCGGAAATCGGGAGGAGCCGGGGATCGGGAGTAGCCAGAGATTGGGAGGAAGCGGAGATCGGGAGGATCCTGAGGTCAGGAGGAGTTGGAGATCGGGAGGAGCCTGAAATCGGGAGGAGCTGGAAATCGGGAGGAAGCGGAGATCAGGAGGATCCTGAGATCGGGAGGAGACGGTGATCGGGAGGAGCCGGGGATTGGGAGGAGCCGGGGATCGGGAGGAGCCGGAGATCGGGAGGATCCTGAGAGCGGGAGGAGCCGGAGATCGGGAGGAGCCGGGGATTGGGAGAAGCCGGAGATTGGGAGGAGACGGAGATCGGGAGGAGCCTGAGATCGTGAGGAGCCGGAGATCGGGAGGAGCCGGGGATTGGGAGGAGCCAGGGATCGGGAGGAGCCAGAGATCGGGAGGAGCTGAAAATCAGGCGGAGCCGGGGATTGGGAGGAGCCAGGGAGGAGGCGGAGACCGGGAGGATCCTGAGGTCGGGAGGAATCGGAGATCGGGAGTAGCTGGAAATCGGGAGGAGCTGGAAATCGAGAGGAAGCGGAGATCGGGAGGAGCCTGAGGTCGGGAGGAGCCGGAGATCGGGAGGAGCTGGAAATCGGGAGGAGCCGGGGATAAGGAGGAGCCAGGGATCAGGCGCAGCCGGGGATTGGGAGGAGCCAGGGATCGGGAGGAGCCAGAGATCGGGAGGAGCTGAAAATCAGGCGGAGCCGGGGATTGGGAGGAGCCAGGGAGGAGGCGGAGACCGGGAGGATCCTGAGGTCGGGAGGAATCGGAGATCGGGAGTAGCTGGAAATCGGGAGGAGCTGGAAATCGAGAGGAAGCGGAGATCGGGAGGAGCCTGAGGTCGGGAGGAGCCGGAGATCGGGAGGAGCTGGAAATCGGGAGGAGCCGGGGATAAGGAGGAGCCAGGGATCAGGCGCAGCCGGGGATTGGGAGGAGCCAGGGATCGGGAGGAGCCAGAGATCGGGAGGAGCTGAAAATCAGGCGGAGCCGGGGACTGGGAGGAGCCAGGGATCGGGAGGAGTCAGGGATCGGGTGCAGCCGGGGATCGGGAGGAGCCGGAGATCGGGAGGAGACGGAGACCGGGAGGATCCTGAGGTCGGGAGGAATCGGAGATCGGGAGGAGCCGGAAATTGGGAGAAGCTAGAAATCGGGAGGAGCTGGAAATCGGGAGGAAGCGGAGATCGGGAGGAGCCTGAGGTCGGGAGGAGTCGGAGATCGGGAGGAGCTGGAAATCGGGTGGAGCCGGGGATAGGGAGGAGCCAGGGATCAGGAGGAGTCAGGGATCGGGAGGTGCCTGAAATGGGGAAGATCCTGAGATCGGGAGAAGCCGGAGATCAGGAGGAGCTGGGGATTGGGAGGAGCCGGAGATCGGGAGGAGCCGGAGATCGGGAGGAGCAGGGGATCAGAAGGATCCGGAGATCGGGAGGAGCCGGAAATCGGGAGGAGCCGGGGATTGGGAGGAGCCGGGTATCGGGAGGAGCCGGGGATCGGGAGAAACCGGAGATCGGGAGGATCCTAAGATCGGGAGGAGCCGGAAATCGGAAAGATCCTGAGATCGGGGGGAGCTGGAGATCGGGAGGTGCTGTAAATCAGGCGTGAGCCGGGGATTGGGAGGAGCCAGGGATCGGGAGGAGCCGGAGATCGGGAGGAGCAGGGGATCGGGAGGAGCCGGAGATCGGGAGGAGCCCGGGATCGGGAGGAGCCAGAAATCGGGAGGAGCCGGGGATTGAGAGGAGCTGGGGATCGGGAGGAGCTGGGGATCGGGAGGATCCTGAGATCGGGAGGAGACGGAGATCGTGAGGAGCCGGGGATTGGGAGGAGCCGGGGATTATGAGGAGCCGGGGATCGGGAGGAACCGGAAATCGGGAGGATCCTGAGATCTGGGGGAGCCGGAGATCGGGAGGAGCTGTAAATCAGGCGGAGCCGGGGTTGGGAGGAGCCAGGGTTCGGGAGGAGTCAGGGATCCGGAGGAGCCGGGGATCTGGAGGAGACGGAGATCGGGAGGACCCGGGGATTGGGAGGAGCCGGGGATCTGGAGGAGCCGGGGATCGGGAGGAACCGGGGATCGGGTGGAGCCGGAAATCGGGAGGAGCTGGAAATCGGGAGGATCCTGAGATCGGGAGGAGCCGGGGATCGGGAGGAGCCGGAGTTCGGGAGGAGCTGAAAATCAGGCGGAGCTGGAAATCGGGAGGAAGCGGAGATCGGGAGGAGCCTGAGGTCGGGAGGAGTCGGAGATCGGGAGGAGCTGGAAATCGGGAGGAGCCGGGGATAGGGAGGAGCCAGGGATCAGGCGCAGCCGGGGATTGGGAGGAGCCAGGGATCGGGAGGAGCCAGAGATCGGAAGGAGCTAAAAATGAGGCGGAGCCGGGGACTGGGACGAGCCAGGGATCGGGAGGAGTCAGGGATCGGGTGCAGCCGGGGATCGGGAGGAGCCGGAGATCGGGAGGAGGCGGAGACCGGGAGGATCCTGAGGTCGGGAGGAATCGGAGATCGGGAGGAGCCGGAAATCGGGAGGAGCTGGAAATCGGGAGGAGCTGGAAATCGGGCAGGAAGCGGAGATCGGGAGGAGCCTGAGGTCGGGAGGAGTCGGAGATCGGGAGGAGCTGGAAATCGGGAGGAGCCGGGGATAGGGAGGAGACAGGGATCAGGAGGAGTGAGGGATCGGGAGGTGCCTGAAATGGGGAAGATCCTGAGATCGGGAGAAGCCGGAGATCAGGAGGAGCTGGGGATTGGGAGGAGCCGGAGATCGGGAGGAGCCGGAGATCAGGAGGAGCAGGGGATCGGAAGGATCCGGAGATCGGGAGGAGCCGGGGATTGGGATGAGCCGGAAATCGGGAGGAGCCGGGGACTGGGAGGAGCCGGGGATCGGGAGGAGCCGGGGATCGGGAGGAACCGGAGATCGGGAGGATCCTAAGATCGGGAGGAGCCGGAAATCGGAAGGATCCTGAGATCGGGGGGAGCTGGAGATCGGGAGGAGCTGTAAATCAGGCGGAGCCGGGGATTGGGAGGAGCCAGGGATCGGGAGGAGCCGGAGATCGGGAGGAGCAGGGGATCGGGAGGAGCCGGAGATCGGGAGGAGCCCGGGATCGGGAGGAGCCGGACATTGGGAGGAGCCGGGGATTGAGAGGAGCTGGGGATCGGGAGGAGCTGGGGATCGGGAGAATCCTGAGATCGGGAGGAGACGGAGATCGGGAGGAGCCGGGGATTGGGAGGAGCCGGGGATCGGGAGGAGCCGGGGATTGGGAGGAGCCGGGGATTGGGAGGAGCCGGGGATCGGGAGGAGCCGGGGATTGGGAGGAGCCGGGGATCGGGAGGAGACGGAGATCGGGAGGAGCCGGGGATTGGGAGGAGCCGGGGATCTGGAGGAGCCGGGGATCGGGAGGAACCGGGGATCGGGTGGAGCCGGAAATCGGGAGGAGCTGGAAATCGGGAGGATCCTGAGATCGGGAGGAGCCCGGGATCGGGAGGAGCCGGAGTTCGGGAGGAGCCGGGGATCGGGAGGAGCCGGAGATCGGGAGGAGCCGGGTGTGGGAGGAGCCAGGGATCGGGAGGAGCCAGGGATCGGGGGGAGCTGGAGATCGGGAGGAGCTGTAAATCAGGCGGTGCCGGGGATTGGGAGGAGCCAGGGATCGGGAGGAGTCAGGGATCGGGTGGAGCCGGGGATTGGGAGGAGACGGAGATCAGGAGGAGCTGGGGATCGGGAGGAGCCGGAGATCGGGAGGAGCCGGAAATCGGGAGGAGCCGGGGATCGGGAGTAGCCAGAGATTGGGAGGAAGCGGAGATCGGGAGGATCCTGAGGTCAGGAGGAGTTGGAGATCGGGAGGAGCCTGAAATCGGGAGGAGCTGGAAATCGGGAGGAAGCGGAGATCAGGAGGATCCTGAGATCGGGAGGAGACGGTGATCGGGAGGAGCCGGGGATTGGGAGGAGCCGGGGATCGGGAGGAGCCGGAGATCGGGAGGATCCTGAGAGCGGGAGGAGCCGGAGATCGGGAGGAGCCGGGGATTGGGAGGAGCCGGGGATCGGGAGGAGCCGGGGATCGGGAGGATCTGAAAATCGGGAGGAGCCGGGGATCGGGAGGAGACGGAGATCGGGAGGAGCCGGGGATTGGGAGAAGCCGGAGATTGGGAGGAGACGGAGATCGGGAGGAGCCTGAGATCGTGAGGAGCCGGAGATCGGGAGGAGCCGGGGATTGGGAGGAGCCAGGGATCGGGAGGAGCCAGAGATCGGGAGGAGCTGAAAATCAGGCGGAGCCGGGGATTGGGAGGAGCCAGGGAGGAGGCGGAGACCGGGAGGATCCTGAGGTCGGGAGGAATCGGAGATCGGGAGTAGCTGGAAATCGGGAGGAGCTGGAAATCGAGAGGAAGCGGAGATCGGGAGGAGCCTGAGGTCGGGAGGAGCCGGAGATCGGGAGGAGCTGGAAATCAGGAGGAGCCGGGGATAAGGAGGAGCCAGGGATCAGGCGCAGCCGGGGATTGGGAGGAGCCAGGGATCGGGAGGAGCCAGAGATCGGGAGGAGCTGAAAATCAGGCGGAGCCGGGGACTGGGAGGAGCCAGGGATCGGGAGGAGTCAGGGATCGGGTGCAGCCGGGGATCGGGAGGAGCCGGAGATCGGGAGGAGACGGAGACCGGGAGGATCCTGAGGTCGGGAGGAATCGGAGATCGGGAGGAGCCGGAAATTGGGAGAAGCTAGAAATCGGGAGGAGCTGGAAATCGGGAGGAAGCGGAGATCGGGAGGAGCCTGAGGTCG
The DNA here is from genome assembly GCF_044704955.1 of Pristiophorus japonicus. NCBI lineage: Eukaryota > Metazoa > Chordata > Chondrichthyes > Pristiophoridae > Pristiophorus > Pristiophorus japonicus. The sequence goes on from NC_092010.1 coordinate 17,793,518, forward strand.
GGAGGAGTCGGAGATCGGGAGGAGCTGGAAATCGGGTGGAGCCGGGGATAGGGAGGAGCCAGGGATCAGGAGGAGTCAGGGATCGGGAGGTGCCTGAAATGGGGAAGATCCTGAGATCGGGAGAAGCTGGAGATCAGGAGGAGCTGGGGATTGGGAGGAGCCGGAGATCGGGAGGAGCCGGAGATCGGGAGGAGCAGGGGATCAGAAGGATCCGGAGATCGGGAGGAGCCGGAAATCGGGAGGAGCCGGGGATTGGGAGGAGCCGGGTATCGGGAGGAGCCGGGGATCGGGAGAAACCAGAGATCGGGAGGATCCTAAGATCGGGAGGAGCCGGAAATCGGAAAGATCCTGAGATCGGGGGGAGCTGGAGATCGGGAGGAGCTGTAAATCAGGCGTGAGCCGGGGATTGGGAGGAGCCAGGGATCGGGAGGAGCCGGAGATCGGGAGGAGCAGGGGATCGGGAGGAGCCGGAGATCGGGAGGAGCCCGGGATCGGGAGGAGCCAGAAATCGGGAGGAGCCGGGGATTGAGAGGAGCTGGGGATCGGGAGGAGCTGGGGATCGGGAGGATCCTGAGATCGGGAGGAGACGGAGATCGTGAGGAGCCGGGGATTGGGAGGAGCCGGGGATTATGAGGAGCCGGGGATCGGGAGGAACCGGAGATCGGGAGGATCCTCAGATCGGGAGGAGCCGGAAATCGGGAGGATCCTGAGATCTGGGGGAGCCGGAGATCGGGAGGAGCTGTAAATCAGGCGGAGCCGGGGTTGGGAGGAGCCAGGGTTCGGGAGGAGTCAGGGATCCGGAGGAGCCGGGGATCGGGAGGAGACGGAGATCGGGAGGACCCGGGGATTGGGAGGAGCCGGGGATCTGGAGGAGCCGGGGATCGGGAGGAACCGGGGATCGGGTGGAGCCGGAAATCGGGAGGAGCTGGAAATCGGGAGGAGCCGGGGATCGGGAGGAGCCGGAGTTCGGGAGGAGCTGAAAATCAGGCGGAGCTGGAAATCGGGAGGAAGCGGAGATCGGGAGGAGCCTGAGGTCGGGAGGAGTCGGAGATCGGGAGGAGCTGGAAATCGGGAGGAGCCGGGGATAGGGAGGAGCCAGGGATCAGGCGCAGCCGGGGATTGGGAGGAGCCAGGGATCGGGAGGAGCCAGAGATCGGAAGGAGCTAAAAATGAGGCGGAGCCGGGGACTGGGACGAGCCAGGGATCGGGAGGAGTCAGGGATCGGGTGCAGCCGGGGATCGGGAGGAGCCGGAGATCGGGAGGAGGCGGAGACCGGGAGGATCCTGAGGTCGGGAGGAATCGGAGATCGGGAGGAGCCGGAAATCGGGAGGAGCTGGAAATCGGGAGGAGCTGGAAATCGGGCAGGAAGCGGAGATCGGGAGGAGCCTGAGGTCGGGAGGAGTCGGAGATCGGGAGGAGCTGGAAATCGGGAGGAGCCGGGGATAGGGAGGAGACAGGGATCAGGAGGAGTGAGGGATCGGGAGGTGCCTGAAATGGGGAAGATCCTGAGATCGGGAGAAGCCGGAGATCAGGAGGAGCTGGGGATTGGGAGGAGCCGGAGATCGGGAGGAGCCGGAGATCAGGAGGAGCAGGGGATCGGAAGGATCCGGAGATCGGGAGGAGCCGGGGATTGGGATGAGCCGGAAATCGGGAGGAGCCGGGGACTGGGAGGAGCCGGGTATCGGGAGGAGCCGGGGATCGGGAGGAACCGGAGATCGGGAGGATCCTAAGATCGGGAGGAGCCGGAAATCGGAAGGATCCTGAGATCGGGGGGAGCTGGAGATCGGGAGGAGCTGTAAATCAGGCGGAGCCGGGGATTGGGAGGAGCCAGGGATCGGGAGGAGCCGGAGATCGGGAGGAGCAGGGGATCGGGAGGAGCCGGAGATCGGGAGGAGCCCGGGATCGGGAGGAGCCGGACATTGGGAGGAGCCGGGGATTGAGAGGAGCTGGGGATCGGGAGGAGCTGTGGATCGGGAGAATCCTGAGATCGGGAGGAGACGGAGATCGGGAGGAGCCGGGGATTGGGAGGAGCCGGGGATCGGGAGGAGCCGGGGATCGGGAGGAGCCGGGGATCGGGAGGAACCGGAGATCGGGAGGATCCTAAGATCGGGAGGAGCCGGAAATAGGGAGGATCTGAAAATCAGGAGGAGCCGGGGATCGGGAGGAGACGGAGATCGGGAGGAGCCGGGGATCGGGAGAAGCCGGAGATTAGGAGGAGACGGAGATCGGGAGGAGCCTGAGATCGTGAGGAGCCGGAGATCGGGAGGAGCTGGAGATCGGGAGGAGCCGGGGATTGGGAGGAGCCAGGGATCGGGAGGAGCCTGAGATCGGGAGGAGCTGAAAATCAGGCGGAGCCGGGGATCAGGCGCAGCCGGGGATTGGGAGGAGCCAGGGATCGGGAGGAGCCAGAGATCGGGAGGAGCTGAAAATCAGGCGGAGCCGGAGATTGGGAGGAGCCAGGGATCGGGAGGAGTCAGGAATCGGGTGCAGCCGGGGATCGGGAGGAGCCGGAGATCGGGAGGAGGCGGGGACCGGGAGGATCCTGAGGTCGGGAGGAATCGGAGATCGGGAGGAGCCGGAAATCGGGAGGAGCTGGGGACTGGGAGGAGCCGGGTATCGGGAGGAGCCGGGGATCGGGAGGAACCGGAGATCGGGATGAGCCGGAAATCGGGAGGAGCCGGGGACTGGGAGGAGCCGGGTATCGGGAGGAGCCGGGGATCGGGAGGAGCCGGGGATCGGGAGGAACCGGAGATCGGGAGGATCCTAAGATCGGGAGGAGCCGGAAATCGGAAGGATCCTGAGATCGGGGGGAGCTGGAGATCGGGAGGAGCTGTAAATCAGGCGGAGCCGGGGATTGGGAGGAGCCAGGGATCGGGAGGAGCCGGAGATCGGGAGGAGCAGGGGATCGGGAGGAGCCGGAGATCGGGAGGAGCCCGGGATCGGGAGGAGCCGGACATTGGGAGGAGCCGGGGATTGAGAGGAGCTGGGGATCGGGAGGAGCTGGGGATCGGGAGGATCCTGAGATCGGGAGGAGACGGAGATCGGGAGGAGCCGGGGATTGGGAGGAGCCGGGGATCGGGAGGAGCCGGGGATCTGGAGGAGCTGGGGATCGGGAGGAACCGGAGATCGGGAGGATCCTAAGATCGGGAGGAGCCGGAAATCGGGAGGATCCTGAGATCTGGGGGAGCCGGAGATCGGGAGGAGCTGTAAATCAGGCGGAGCCGGAGTTGGGAGGAGCCAGGGTTCGGGAGGAGTCAGGGATCCGGAGGAGCCGGGGATCGGGAGGAACCGGGGATCGGGTGGAGCCGGAAATCGGGAGGAGCTGGAAATCGGGAGGATCCTGAGATTGGGAGGAGCCGGGGATCGGGAGGAGCCGGAGTTCGGGAGGAGCCGGGGATCGGGAGGAGCCGGAGATCGGGAGGAGCCGGGTGTGGGAGGAGCCAGGGATCGGGAGGAGCCAGGGATCGGGGGGAGCTGGAGATCGGGAGCAGCTGTGAATCAGGCGGAGCCGGGGATTGGGAGGAGCCAGGGATCGGGAGGAGTCAGGGATCGGGTGGAGCCAGGGATCGGGAGGAGACGGAGATCAGGAGGAGCTGGGGATCGGGAGGAGCCGGAGATCGGGAGGAGCCGGAAATCGGGAGGAGCCGGGGATCGGGAGTAGCCAGAGATTGGGAAGAAGCGGAGATCGGGAGGAGCCGGGGATTGGGAGGAGCCGGGGATCGGGAGGAGCCGGAGATTGGGAGGATCCTGAGAGCGGGAGGAGCCGGAGATCGGGAGGAGCCGGGGATTGGGAGGAGACGGGGATCGGGAGGAGCCGGGGATAGGGAGGATCTGAAAATCAGGAGGAGCCGGGGATCGGGAGGAGACGGAGATCGGGAGGAGCCTGAGATCGTGAGGAGCCGGAGATCGGGAGGAGCTGGAGATCGGGAGGAGCCGGGGATTGGGAGGAGCCAGGGATCGGGAGGAGCCTGAGATCGGGAGGAGCTGAAAATCAGGCGGAGCCGGGGATCAGGCGCAGCCGGGGATTGGGAGGAGCCAGGGATCGGGAGGAGCCAGAGATCGGGAGGAGCTGAAAATCAGGCGGAGCCGGAGATTGGGAGGAGCCAGGGATCGGGAGGAGTCAGGGATCGGGTGCAGGCGGGGATCGGGAGGAGCCGGAGATCGGGAGGAGGCGGAGACCGGGAGGATCCTGAGGTCGGGAGGAATCGGAGATCGGGAGAAGCCGGAAATCGGGAGGAGCTGGAAATCGGGAGGAGCTGGAAATCGGGAGGAAGCGGAGATCGGGAGGAGCCTGAGGTCGGGAGGAGCCGGAGATTGGGAGGAGCTGGAAATCGGGAGGAGCCGGGGATAGGGAGGAGCCAGGGATCAGGCGCAGCCGGGGATTGGGAGGAGGCAGGGATCGGGAGGAACCAGAGATCGGGAGGAGCTGAAAATCAGGCGGAGCCGGGGACTGGGAGGAGCCAGGGATCGGGAGGAGTCAGGGATCGGGTGCAGCCGGGGATCAGGAGGAGCCGGAGATCAGGAGGAGGCGGAGACCGGGAGGATCCTGAGGTCGGGGGGAGCTGGAGATCGGGAGGAGCCGGAAATCGGGAGGAGATGGAAATCGGGAGGAGCTGGAAATCGGGAGGAAGCGGAGATCGGGAGGAGCCTGAGGTCGGGAGGAGTCGGATATCGGGAGGAGCTGGAAATCGGGAGGAGCCGGGGATAGGGAGGAGCCAGGGATCAGGAGGAGTCAGGGATCGGGAGGTGCCTGAAATGGGGAAGATCCTGAGATTGGGAGAAGCCGGAGATCAGGAGGAGCTGGGGATTGGGAGGAGCCGGAGATCGGGAGGAGCCGGAGATCGGGGGGAGCAGGGGATCGGAAGGATCCGGAGATCGGGAGGAGCCGGGGATCGGGAGGAGCCGGAAATCGGGAGGAGCCGGGGAATTGGGAGGAGCCGGGTATCGGGAGGAGCCGGGGATCGGGAGGAACCGGAGATCGGGAGGATCCTAAGATCGGGAGGAGCCGGAAATCGGAAGGATCCTGAGATCGGGGGGAGCTGGAGATCGGGAGGAGCTGTAAATCAGGCGGAGCCGGAGATTGGGAGGAGCCAGGGATCGGGAGGAGTCAGGGATCGGGTGGAGCCGGGGATCGGGAGGAGACGGAGATCAGGAGGAGCTGGGGATCGTGAGGAGCCGGAGATCGGGAGGAGCCGGAAATCGGGAGGAGCCGGGGATCGGGAGTAGCCAGAGATTGGGAGGAAGCGGAGATCGGGAGGATCCTGAGGTCGGGAGGAGTTGGAGATCGGGAGGAGCCTGAATTCAGGAGGATCTGAAAATCGGGAGGAGCCGGGGATCGGGAGGAGAGTGAGATCGGGAGGAGCCGGGAATCGGGAGAAGCCGGAGATTGGGAGGAGACGGAGATCGGGAGGAGCCTGAGATCGTGAGGAGCCGGAGATCGGGAGGAGCTGGAGATCGGGAGGAGCCGGGGATTGGGAGGAGCCAGGGATCGGGAGGAGCCTGAGATCGGGAGGAGCTGAAAATCAGGCGGAGCCGGGGATCAGGCGCAGCCGGGGATTGGGAGGAGCCAGGGATCGGGAGGAGCCAGAGATCGGGAGGAGCTGAAAATCAGGCGGAGCCGGGGATTGGGAGGAGCCAGGGATCAGGAGGAGTCAGGGATCGGGTGCAGCCGGGGATCGGGAGGAGCCGGAGATCGGGAGGAGCTGGAAATCGGGAGGAGCTGGAAATCGGGAGGAAGCGGAGATCGGGAGGAGCCTGAGGTCGGGAGGTGTCGGAGATCGGGAGGAGCTGGAAATCGGGAGGAGCCGGGGATAGGGAGGAGCCAGGGATCAGGCGCAGCCGGGGATTGGGAGGAGCCAGGGATCGGGAGGAGCCAGAGATCGGGAGGAGCTGAAAATCAGGCGGAGCCGGGGACTGGGAGGAGCCAGGGATCGGAAGGAGTCAGGTATCGGGTGCAGCCGGGTATCGGGAGGAGCCGGAGATCGGGAGGAGGCGGAGACCGGGAGCATCCTGAGGTCGGGAGGAATTGGAGATCGGGAGGAGCCGGAAATCGGGAGGAGCTGGAAATCGGGAGGAGCTGGAAATCGGGAGGAAGCGGAGATCGGGAGGAGCCTGAGGTCGGGAGGAGTCGGAGATCGGGAGGAGCTGGAAATCGGGAGGAGCCGGGGATAGGGAGGAGCCAGGGATCAGGAGGAGTCAGGGATCGGGAGGTGCCTGAAATGGGGAAGATCCTGAGATCGGGAGAAGCCGGAGATCAGGAGGAGCCGGGGATTGGGAGGAGCCGGAGATCGGGAGGAGCCGGAGATCGGGAGGAGCAGGGGATCAGAAGGATCCGGAGATCGGGAGGAGCCGGGGATCGGGAGGAGCCGGAAATCGGGAGGAGCCGGGGATTGGGAGGAGCCGGGTATCGGGTGGAGCCGGGGATCGGGAGGAACCGGAGATCGGGAGGATCCTAAGATCGGGAGGAGCCGGAAATCGGGAGGATCCTGAGATCTGGGGGAGCCGGAGATCGGGAGGAGCTGTAAATCAGGCGGAGCCGGGGTTGGGAGGAGCCAGGGTTCGGGACGAGTCAGGGATCCGGAGGAGCCGGGGATCGGGAGGAGACGGAGATCGGGAGGAGCCGGGGATTGGGAGGAGCCGGGGATCTGGAGGAGCCGGGGATCGGGAGGAACCGGGGATCGGGTGGAGCCGGAAATCGGGAGGAGCTGGAAATCGGGAGGATCCTGAGATCGGGAGGAGCCTGAGGTCGGGAGGAGTCGGAGATCGGGAGGAGCTGGAAATCGGGAGGAGCCGGGGATAGGGAGGAGCCAGGAATCAGGCGCAGCCGGGGATTGGGAGGTCCCTGAAATGGGGAAGATCCTGAGATCGGGAGAAGCCGGAGATCAGGAGGAGCTGGGGATTGGGAGGAGCCGGAGATCGGGAGGAGCCGGAAATCAGGAGGAGCAGGGGATCGGAAGGATCCGGAGATCGGGAGGATCCGGGGATCGGGATGAGCCGGAAATCGGGAGGAGCCGGGCACTGGGATGAGCCGGGTATCGGGAGGAGCCGGGGATCGGGAGGAACCGGAGATCGGGAGGATCCTAAGATCGGGAGGAGCCGGAAATCGGAAGGATCCTGAGATCGGGGGGAGCTGGAGATCGGGAGGAGCTGTAAATCAGGCGGAGCCGGGGATTGGGAGGAGCCAGGGATCGGGAGGAGCCGGAGATCGGGAGGAGCAGGGGATCGGGAGGAGCCGGAGATCGGGAGGATCCTAAGATCGGGAGGAGCCGGAAATCGGGAGGATCCTGAGATCTGGGGGATCCTGAGAGCGGGAGGAGCCGGAGATCGGGAGGAGCCGGGGTTGGGAGGATCCAGGGTTCGCGAGGAGTCAGGGATAGGGAGGATCTGAAAATCAGGAGGAGCCGGGGATCGGGAGGAGACGGAGATCGGGAGGAGCCGGGGATCGGGAGAAGCCGGAGATTAGGAGGAGACGGAGATCGGGAGGAGCCTGAGATCGTGAGGAGCCGGAGATCGGGAGGAGCTGGAGATCGGGAGGAGCCGGGGATTGGGAGGAGCCAGGGATCGGGAGGAGCCTGAGATCGGGAGGAGCTGAAAATCAGGCGGAGCCGGGGATCAGGCGCAGCCGGGGATTGGGAGGAGCCAGAGATCGGGAGGAGCCAGAGATCGGGAGGAGCTGAAAATCAGGCGGAGCCGGAGATTGGGAGGAGCCAGGGATCGGGAGGAGTCAGGAATCGGGTGCAGCCGGGGATCGGGAGGAGCCGGAGATCGGGAGGAGGCGGGGACCGGGAGGCGCTGGGGACTGGGAGGAGCCGGGTATCGGGAGGAGCCGGGGATCGGGAGGAACCGGAGATCGGGATGAGTCGGAAATCGGGAGGAGCCGGGGACTGGGAGGAGCCGGGTATCGGGAGGAGCCGGGGATCGGGAGGAGCCGGGGATCGGGAGGAACCGGAGATCGGGAGGATCCTAAGATCGGGAGGAGCCGGAAATCGGAAGGATCCTGAGATCGGGGGGAGCTGGAGATCGGGATGAGCCGGAAATCGGGAGGAGCCGGGGACTGGGAGGAGCCGGGTATCGGGAGGAGCCGGGGATCGGGAGGAACCGGAGATCGGGAGGATCCTAAGATCGGGAGGAGCCGGAAATCGGAAGGATCCTGAGATCGGGGGGAGCTGGAGATCGGGAGGAGCTGTAAATCAGGCGGAGCCGGGGATTGGGAGGAGCCAGGGATCGGGAGGAGCCGGAGATCGGGAGGAGCAGGGGATCGGGAGGAGCCGGAGATCGGGAGGAGCCCGGGAACGGGAGGAGCCGGACATTGGGAAGAGCCGGGGATTGAGAGGAGCTGGGGATCGGGAGGAGCTGGGGATCGGGAGGATCCTGAGATCGGGAGGAGACGGAGATCGGGAGGAGCCGGGGATTGGGAGGAGCCGGGGATCGGGAGGAGCCGGGGATCTGGAGGAGCTGGGGATCGGGAGGAACCGGAGATCGGGAGGATCCTAAGATCGGGAGGAGCCGGAAATCGGGAGGATCCTGAGATCTGGGTGAGCCGGAGATCGGGAGGAGCTGTAAATCAGGCGGAGCCGGAGTTGGGAGGAGCCAGGGTTCGGGAGGAGTCAGGGATCCGGAGGAGCCGGGGATCGGGAGGAACCCGGGATCGGGTGGAGCCGGAAATCGGGAGGAGCTGGAAATCGGGAGGATCCTGAGATTGGGAGGAGCCGGGGATCGGGAGGAGCCGGGTGTGGGAGGAGCCAGGGATCGGGAGGAGCCAGGGATCGGGGGGAGCTGGAGATCGGGAGGAGCTGTGAATCAGCCGGAGCCGGGGATTGGGAGGAGCCAGGGATCGGTAGGAGTCAGGGATCGGGTGGAGCCAGGGATCGGGAGGAGACGGAGATCAGGAGGAGCTGGGGATCGGGAGGAGCCGGAGATCGGGAGGAGCCGGAAATCGGGAGGAGCCGGGGATCGGGAGTAGCCAGAGATTGGGAAGAAGCGGAGATCGGGAGGAGCCGGGGATTGGGAGGAGCCGGGGATCGGGAGGAGCCGGAGATTGGGAGGATCCTGAGAGCGGGAGGAGCCGGAGATCGGGAGGAGCCGGGGATTGGGAGGAGCCGGGGATCGGGAGGAGCCGGGGATAGGGAGGATCTGAAAATCAGGAGGAGCCGGGGATCAGGAGGAGACGGAGATCGGGAGGAGCCGGGGATCGGGAGGAACCAGAGATCGGGAGGAGCTGAAAATCAGGCGGAGCCGGGGACTGGGAGGAGCCAGGGATCGGGAGGAGTCAGGGATCGGGTGCAGCCGGGGATCAGGAGGAGCCGGAGATCGGGAGGAGGCGGAGACCGGGAGGATCCTGAGGTCGGGGGGAGCTGGAGATCGGGAGGAGCCGGAAATCGGGAGGAGCTGGAAATCGGGAGGAGCTGGAAATCGGGAGGAAGCGGAGATCGGGAGGAGCCTGAGGTCGGGAGGAGTCGGAAATCGGGAGGAGCTGGAAATCGGGAGGAGCCGGGGATAGGGAGGAGCCAGGGATCAGGAGGAGTCAGGGATCGGGAGGTGCCTGAAATGGGGAAGATCCTGAGATTGGGAGAAGCCGGAGATCAGGAGGAGCTGGGGATTGGGAGGAGCCGGAGATCGGGAGGAGCCGGAGATCGGGGGGAGCAGGGGATCGGAAGGATCCGGAGATCGGGAGGAGCCGGGGATCGGGAGGAGCCGGAAATCGGGAGGAGCCGGGGAATTGGGAGGAGCCGGGTATCGGGAGGAGCCGGGGATCGGGAGGAACCGGAGATCGGGAGGATCCTAAGATCGGGAGGAGCCGGAAATCGGAAAGATCCTGAGATCGGGGGGAGCTGGAGATCGGGAGGAGCTGTAAATCAGGCGGAGCCGGAGATTGGGAGGAGCCAGGGATCGGGAGGAGTCAGGGATCGGGTGGAGCCGGGGATCGGGAGGAGACGGAGATCAGGAGGAGCTGGGGATCGGGAGGAGCCGGAGATCGGGAGGAGCCGGAAATCGGGAGGAGCCGGGGATCGGGAGTAGCCAGGGATCAGGAGGAGTCAGGGATCGGGAGGTGCCTGAAATGGGGAAGATCCTGAGATTGGGAGAAGCCGGAGATCAGGAGGAGCTGGGGATTGGGAGGAGCCGGAGATCGGGAGGAGCCGGAGATCGGGGGGAGCAGGGGATCGGAAGGATCCGGAGATCGGGAGGAGCCGGGGATCGGGAGGAGCCGGAAATCGGGAGGAGCCGGGGAATTGTGAGGAGCCGGGTATCGGGAGGAGCCGGGGATCGGGAGGAACCGGAGATCGGGAGGATCCTAAGATCGGGAGGAGCCGGAAATCGGAAGGATCCTGAGATCGGGGGGAGCTGGAGATCGGGAGGAGCTGTAAATCAGGCGGAGCCGGAGATTGGGTGGAGCAAGGGATCGGGAGGAGTCAGGGATCGGGTGGAGCCGGGGATCGGGAGGAGACGGAGATCAGGAAGAGTTGGGGATCGGGAGGAGCCGGAAATCGGGAGGAGCCGGAAATCGGGAGGAGCCGGGGATCGGGAGTAGCCAGAGATTGGGAGGAAGCGGAGATCGGGAGGATCCTGAGGTCGGGAGGAGTTGGAGATCGGGAGGAGCCTGAAATCGGGAGGAGCTGGAAATCGGGAGGAAGCGGAGATCAGGAGGATCCTGAGATCGGGAGGAGACGGTGATCGGGAGGAGCCGGGGATTGGGAGGAGCCGGGGATCGGGAGGAGCCGGAGATCGGGAGGATCCTGAGAGTGGGAGGAGCCGGAGATCGGGAGGAGCCGGGGATTGGGAGGAGCCGGGGATCGGGAGGAGGCGGGGATCGGGAGGATCTGAAAATCGGGAGGAGCCGGGGATCGGGAGGAGAGTGAGATCGGGAGGAGCCGGGGATCGGGAGAAGCCGGAGATTGGGAGGAGACGGAGATCGGGAGGAGCCTGAGATCGTGAGGAGCCGGAGATCGGGAGGAGCTGGAGATCGGGAGGAGCCGGGGATTGGGAGGAGCCAGGGATCGGGAGGAGCCTGAGATCGGGAGGAGCTGAAAATCAGGTGGAGCCGGGGATCAGGCGCAGCCGGGGATTGGGAGGAGCCAGGGATCGGGAGGAGCCAGAGATCGGGAGGAGCCGAAAATCAGGCGGAGCCGGGGATTGGGAGGAGCCAGGGATCGGGAGGAGTCAGGGATCGGGTGCAGCCGGGGATCGGGAGGAGCCGGAGATCGGGAGGAGCTGGAAATCGGGAGGAGCTGGAAATCGGGAGGAAGCGGAGATCGGGAGGAGCCTGAGGTCGGGAGGTGTCGGAGATCGGGAGGAGCTGGAAATCGGGAGGAGCCGGGGATAGGGAGGAGCCAGGGATCAGGCGCAGCCGGGGATTGGGAGGAGCCAGGGATCGGGAGGAGCCAGAGATCGGGAGGAGCTGAAAATCAGGCGGAGCCGGGGACTGGGAGGAGCCAGGGATCGGGAGGAGTCAGGGATCGGGTGCAGCCGGGTATCGGGAGGAGCCGGAGATCGGGAGGAGGCGGAGACCGGGAGCATCCTGAGGTCGGGAGGAATCGGAGATCGGGAGGAGCCGGAAATCGGGAGGAGCTGGAAATCGGGAGGAGCTGGAAATCGGGAGGAAGCGGAGATCGGGAGGAGCCTGAGGTCGGGAGGAGTCGGAGATCGGGAGGAGCTGGAAATCGGGAGGAGCCGGGGATAGGGAGGAGCCAGGGATCAGGAGGAGTCAGGGATCGGGAGGTGCCTGAAATGGGGAAGATCCTGAGATCGGGAGAAGCCGGAGATCAGGAGGAGCCGGGGATTGGGAGGAGCCGGAGATCGGGAGGAGCCGGAGATCGGGAGGAGCAGGGGATCAGAAGGATCCGGAGATCAGGAGGAGCCGGGGATCGGGAGGAGCCGGAAATCGGGAGGAGCCGGGGATTGGGAGGAGCCGGGTATCGGGTGGAGCCGGGGATCGGGAGGAACCGGAGATCGGGAGGATCCTAAGATCGGGAGGAGCCGGAAATCGGGAGGATCCTGAGATCTGGGGGAGCCGGAGATCGGGAGGAGCTGTAAATCAGGCGGAGCCGGGGTTGGGAGGAGCCAGGGTTCGGGACGAGTCAGGGATCCGGAGGAGCCGGGGATCGGGAGGAGACGGAGATCGGGAGGAGCCGGGGATTGGGAGGAGCCGGAGATCTGGAGGAGCCGGGGATCGGGAGGAACCGGGGATCGGGTGGAGCCGGAAATCGGGAGGAGCTGGAAATCGGGAGGATCCTGAGATCGGGAGGAGCCGGGGATCGGGAGGAGCCGGAGTTCGGGAGGAGCTGAAAATCAGGCGGAGCCGGGAATTGGGAGGAGCCAGGGATCGGGAGAAGTAAGGGATCGGGTGCAGCCGGGGATCGGGAGGAGCCGGAGATCGGGAGGAGGTGGAGACCGGGAGGATCCTGAGGTCGGGAGGAATCGGAGATCGGGAGGAGCCGGAAATCGGGAGGAGCTGGAAATCGGGAGGAGCTGGAAATCGGGAGGAAGCGGAGATCGGGAGGAGCCTGAGGTCGGGAGGAGTCGGAGATCGGGAGGAGCTGGAATTCGGGAGGAGCCGGGGAAAGGGAGGAGCCAGGGATCAGGCGCAGCCGGGGATTGGGAGGAGCCAGGGATCGGGAGGAGCCAGAGATCGGGAGGAGCTGAAAATGAGGCGGAGCCGGGGACTGGGACGAGCCAGGGATCGGGAGGAGTCAGGGATCGGGTGCAGCCGGGGATCGGGAGGATCCGGAGATCGGGAGGAGGCAGAGACCGGGAGGATCCTGAGGTCAGGAGGAATCGGAGATCGGGAGGAGCCGGAAATCGGGAGGAGATGGAAATCGGGAGGAGCTGGAAATCGGGAGGAAGCGGAGATCGGGAGGAGCCTGAGGTCGGGAGGAGTCGGAGATCGGGAGGAGCTGGAAATCGGGAGGAGCCGGGGATAGGGAGGAGACAGGGATCAGGAGGAGTCAGGGATCGGGAGGTGCCTGAAATGGGGAAGATCCTGAGATCGGGAGAAGCCGGAGATCAGGAGGAGCTGGGGATTGGGAGGAGCCGGAGATCGGGAGGAGCCGGAAATCAGGAGGAGCAGGGGATCGGAAGGATCCGGAGATCGGGAGGATCCGGGGATCGGGATGAGCCGGAAATCGGGAGGAGCCGGGGACTGGGAGGAGCCGGGTATCGGGAGGAGCCGGGGATCGGGAGGAACCGGAGATCGGGAGGATCCTAAGATCGGGAGGAGCCGGAAATCGGAAGGATCCTGAGATCGGGGGGAGCTGGAGATCGGGAGGAGCTGTAAATCAGGCGGAGCCGGGGATTGGGAGGAGCCAGGGATCGGGAGGAGCCGGAGATCGGGAGGAGCAGGGGATCGGGAGGAGCTGGAGATCGGGAGGATCCTAAGATCGGGAGGAGCCGGAAATCGGGAGGATCCTGAGATCTGGGGGATCCTGAGAGCGGGAGGAGCCGGAGATCGGGAGGAGCCGGGGTTGGGAGGAGCCAGGGTTCGGGAGGAGTCAGGGATAGGGAGGATCTGAAAATCAGGAGGAGCCGGGGATCGGGAGGAGACGGAGATCGGGAGGAGCCGGGGATCGGGAGAAGCCGGAGATTAGGAGGAGACGGAGATCGGGAGGAGCCTGAGATCGTGAGGAGCCGGAGATCGGGAGGAGCTGGAGATCGGGAGGAGCCGGGGATTGGGAGGAGCCAGGGATCGGGAGGAGCCTGAGATCGGGAGGAGCTGAAAATCAGGCGGAGCCGGGGATCAGGCGCAGCCGGGGATTGGGAGGAGCCAGGGATCGGGAGGAGCCAGAGATCGGGAGGAGCTGAAAATCAGGCGGAGCCGGAGATTGGGAGGAGCCAGGGATCAGGAGGAGTCAGGAATCGGGTGCAGCCGGGGATCGGGAGGAGCCGGAGATCGGGAGGAGGCGGGGACCGGGAGGATCCTGAGGTCGGGAGGAATCGGAGATCGGGAGGAGCCGGAAATCGGGAGGAGCTGGGGACTGGGAGGAGCCGGGTATCGGGAGGAGCCGGGGATCGGGAGGAACCGGAGATCGGGATGAGCCGGAAATCGGGAGGAGCCGGGGACTGGGAGGAGCCGGGTATCGGGAGGAGCCGGGGATCGGGAGGAGCCGGGGATCGGGAGGAACCGGAGATCGGGAGGATCCTAAGATCGGGAGGAGCCGGAAATCGGAAGGATCCTGAGATCGGGGGGAGCTGGAGATCGGGAGGAGCTGTAAATCAGGCGGAGCCGGGGATTGGGAGGAGCCAGAGATCGGGAGGAGCCGGAGATCGGGAGGAGCAGGGGATCGGGAGGAGCCGGAAATCGGGAGGAGCCCGGGATCGGGAGGAGCCGGACATTGGGAGGAGCCGGGGATTGAGAGGAGCTGGGGATCGGGAGGAGCTGGGGATCGGGAGAATCCTGAGATCGGGAGGAGACGGAGATCGGGAGGAGCCGGGGATTGGGAGGAGCCGGGGATCGGGAGGAGCCGGGGATCGGGAGGAGCCGGGGATCGGGAGGAACCGGAGATCGGGAGGATCCTAAGATCGGGAGGAGCCGGAAATCGGGAGGATCCTGAGATCTGGGTTATCCTGAGAGCGAGAGGAGCCGGAGATCGGGAGGAGCCGGGGTTGGGAGGAGCCAGGGTTCGGGAGGAGTCAGGGATAGGGAGGATCTGAAAATCAGGAGGAGCCGGGGATTGGGAGGAGCCGGAGATCAGGAGGAGCTGGGGATTGGGAGGAGCCGGAGATCGGGAGGAGCCGGAGATCGGGGGGAGCAGGGGATCGGAAGGATCCGGAGATCGGGAGGAGCCGGGGATCGGGAAGAGCCGGAAATCGGGAGGAGCCGGGGAATTAGGAGGAGCCGGGTATCGGGAGGAGCCGGGGATCGGGAGGAACCGGAGATCGGGAGGATCCTAAGATCGGGAGGAGCCGGAAATCGGAGGGATCCTGAGATCGGGGGGAGCTGGAGATCGGGAGGAGCTGTAAATCAGGCGGAGCCGGAGATTGGGAGGAGCCAGGGATCGGGAGGAGTCAGGGATCGGGTGGAGCCGGGGATCAGGAGGAGACGGAGATCAGGAGGAGCTGGGGATCGGGAGGAGCCGGAGATCGGGAGGAGCCGGAAATCGGGAGGAGCCGGGGATCGGGAGTAGCCAGAGATTGGGAGGAAGCGGAGATCGGGAGGATCCTGAGGTCGGGAGGAGTTGGAGATCGGGAGGAGCCTGAAATCGGGAGGAGCTGGAAATCGGGAGGAAGCGGAGATCAGGAGGATCCTGAGATCGGGAGGAGACGGTGATCGGGAGGAGCCGGGGATTGGGAGGAGCCGGGGATCGGGAGGAGCCGGAGATCGGGAGGATCCTGAGAGCGGGAGGAGCCGGAGATCGGGAGGAGCCGGGGATTGGGAGGAGCCGGGGATCGGGAGGAGGCGGGGATCGGGAGGATCTGAAAATCGGGAGGAGCCGGGGATCGGGAGGAGAGTGAGATCGGGAGGAGCCGGGGATCGGGAGAAGCCGGAGATTGGGAGGAGACGGAGATCGGGAGGAGCCTGAGATCGTGAGGAGCCGGAGATCGGGAGGAGCTGGAGATCGGGAGCAGCCGGGGATTGGGAGGAGCCAGGGATCGGGAGGAGCCTGAGATCGGGAGGAGCTGAAAATCAGGCGGAGCCGGGGATCAGGCGCAGCCGGGGATTGGGAGGAGCCAGGGATCGGGAGGAGCCAGAGATCGGGAGGAGCTGAAAATCAGGCGGAGCCGGGGATTGGGAGGAGCCAGGGATCGGGAGGAGTCAGGGATCGGGTGCAGCCGGGGATCGGGAGGAGCCGGAGATCGGGAGGAGCTGGAAATCGGGAGGAGCTGGAAATCGGGAGGAAGCGGAGATCGGGAGGAGCCTGAGGTCGGGAGGTGTCGGAGATCGGGAGGAGCTGGAAATCGGGAGGAGCCGGGGATAGGGAGGAGCCAGGGATCAGGCGCAGCCGGGGATTGGGAGGAGCCAGGGATCGGGAGGAGCCAGAGATCGGGAGGAGCTGAAAATCAGGCGGAGCCGGGGACTGGGAGGAGCCAGGGATCGGGAGGAGTCAGGGATCGGGTGCAGCCAGGTATCGGGAGGAGCCGGAGATCGGGAGGAGGGGGAGACCGGGAGCATCCTGAGGTCGGGAGGAATCGGAGATCGGGAGGAGCCGGAAATCGGGAGGAGCTGGAAATCGGGAGGAGCTGGAAATCGGGAGGAAGCGGAGATCGGGAGGAGCCTGAGGTCGGGAGGAGTCGGAGATCGGGAGGAGCTGGAAATCGGGAGGAGCCGGGGATAGGGAGGAGCCAGGGATCAGGAGGAGTCAGGGATCGGGAGGTGCCTGAAATGGGGAAGATCCTGAGATCGGGAGAAGCCGGGTATCGGGTGGAGCCGGGGATCGGGAGGAACCGGAGATCGGGAGGATCCTAAGATCGGGAGGAGCCGGAAATCGGGAGGATCCTGAGATCTGGGGGAGCCGGAGATGGGGAGGAGCTGTAAATCAGGCGCAGTCGGGGTTGGGAGGAGCCAGGGTTCGGGACGAGTCAGGGATCCGGAGGAGCCGGGGATCGGGAGGAGACGGAGATCGGGAGGAGCCGGGGATTGGGAGGAGCCGGGGATCTGGAGGAGCCGGGGATCGGGAGGAACCGGGGATCGGGTGGAGCCGGAAATCGGGAGGAGCTGGAAATCGGGAGGATCCTGAGATCGGGAGGAGCCGGGGATCGGGAGGAGCCGGAGTTCGGGAGGAGCTGAAAATCAGGCGGTGCCGGGAATTGGGAGGAGCCAGGGATCGGGAGAAGTAAGGGATCGGGTGCAGCCGGGGATCGGGAGGAGCCGGAGATCGGGAGGAGGTGGAGACCGGGAGGATCCTGAGGTCGGGAGGAATCGGAGATCGGGAGGAGCCGGAAATCGGGAGGAGCTGGAAATCGGGAGGAGCTGGAAATCGTGAGGAAGCGGAGATCGGGAGGAGCCTGAGGTCGGGAGGAGTCGGAGATCGGGAGTAGCTGGAATTCGGGAGGAGCCGGGGATAGGGAGGAGCCAGGGATCAGGCGCAGCCGGGGATTGGGAGGAGCCAGGGATCGGGAGGAGCCAGAGATCGGGAGGAGCTGAAAATGAGGCGGAGCCGGGGACTGGGACGAGCCAGGGATCGGGAGGAGTCAGGGATCGGGTGCAGCCGGGGATCGGGAGGATCCGGAGATCGGGAGGAGGCAGAGACCGGGAGGATCCTGAGGTCAGGAGGAATCGGAGATCGGGAGGAGCCGGAAATCGGGAGGAGATGGAAATCGGGAGGAGCTGGAAATCGGGAGGAAGCGGAGATCGGGAGGAGCCTGAGGTCGGGAGGAGTCGGAGATCGGGAGGAGCTGGAAATCGGGAGGAGCCGGGGATAGGGAGGAGACAGGGATCAGGAGGAGTCAGGGATCGGGAGGTGCCTGAAATGGGGAAGATCCTGAGATCGGGAGAAGCCGGAGATCAGGAGGAGCTGGGGATTGGGAGGAGCCGGAGATCGGGAGGAGCCGGAAATCAGGAGGAGCAGGGGATCGTCAGGATCCGGAGATCGGGAGGATCCGGGGATCGGGATGAGCCGGAAATCGGGAGGAGCCGGGGACTGGGAGGAGCCGGGTATCGGGAGGAGCCGGGGATCGGGAGGAACCGGAGATCGGGAGGATCCTAAGATCGGGAGGAGCCGGAAATCGGAAGGATCCTGAGATCGGGGGGAGCTGGAGATCGGGAGGAGCTGTAAATCAGGCGGAGCCGGGGATTGGGAGGAGCCAGGGATCGGGAGGAGCCGGAGATCGGGAGGGGCAGGGGATCGGGAGGAGCTGGAGATCGGGAGGATCCTAAGATCGGGAGGAGCCGGAAATCGGGAGGATCCTGAGATCTGGGGGATCCTGAGAGCGGGAGGAGCCGGAGATCGGGAGGAGCCGGGGTTGGGAGGAGCCAGGGTTCGGGAGGAGTCAGGGATAGGGAGGATCTGAAAATCAGGAGGAGCCGGGGATCGGGAGGAGACGGAGATCGGGAGGAGCCGGGGATCGGGAGAAGCCGGAGATTAGGAGGAGACGGAGATCGGGAGGAGCCTGAGATCGTGAGGAGCCGGAGATCGGGAGGAGCTGGAGATCGGGAGGAGCCGGGGATTGGGAGGAGCCAGGGATCGGGAGGAGCCTGAGATCGGGAGGAGCTGAAAATCAGGCGGAGCCGGGGATCAGGCGCAGCCGGGGATTGGGAGGAGCCAGGGATCGGGAGGCGCCAGAGATCGGGAGGAGCTGAAAATCAGGCGGAGCCGGAGATTGGGAGGAGCCAGGGATCGGGAGGAGTCAGGAATCGGGTGCAGCCGGGGATCGGGAGGAGCCGGAGATCGGGAGGAGGCGGGGACCGGGAGGATCCTGAGGTCGGGAGGAATCGGAGATCGGGAGGAGCCGGAAATCGGGAGGAGCTGGGGACTGGGAGGAGCCGGGTATCGGGAGGAGCCGGGGATCGGGAGGAACCGGAGATCGGGATGAGCCGGAAATCGGGAGGAGCCGGGGACTGGGAGGAGCCGGGTATCGGGAGGAGCCGGGGATCGGGAGGAGCCGGGGATCGGGAGGAACCGGAGATCGGGAGGATCCTAAGATCGGGAGGAGCCGGAAATCGGAAGGATCCTGAGATCGGGGGGAGCTGGAGATCGGGAGGAGCTGTAAATCAGGCGGAGCCGGGGATTGGGAGGAGCCAGGGATCGGGAGGAGCCGGAGATCGGGAGGAGCAGGGGATCGGGAGGAGCCGGAGATCGGGAGGAGCCCGGGATCGGGAGGAGCCGGACATTGGGAGGAGCCGGGGATTGAGAGGAGCTGGGGATCGGGAAGAGCTGGGGATCGGGAGAATCCTGAGATCGGGAGGAGACGGAGATCGGGAGGAGCCGGGGATTGGGAGGAGCCGGGGATCGGGAGGAGCCGGGGATCGGGAGGAGCCGGGGATCGGGAGGAACCGGAGATTGGGAGGATCCTAAGATCGGGAGGAGCCGGAAATCGGGAGGATCCTGAGATCTGGGGGATCCTGAGAGCGGGAGGAGCCGGAGATCGGGAGGAGCCGGGGTTGGGAGGAGCCAGGGTTCGGGAGGAGTCAGGGATAGGGAGGATCTGAAAATCAGGAGGAGCCGGGGATCGGGAGGAGACGGAGATCGGGAGGAGCTGGGGATCGGGAGAAGCCGGAGATTAGGAGGAGACGGAGATCGGGAGGAGCCTGAGATCGTGAGGAGCCGGAGATCGGGAGGAGCTGGAGATCGGGAGGAGCCGGGGATTGGGAGGAGGCATGGATCGGGAGGAGCCTGAGATCGGGAGGAGCTGAAAATCAGGCGGAGCCGGGGATCAGGCGCAGCCGGGGATTGGGAGGAGCCAGGGATCGGGAGGAGCCAGAGAGCGTGAGGAGCTGAAAATCAGGCGGAGCCGGAGATTGGGAGGAGCCAGGGATCGGGAGGAGTCAGGAATCGGGTGCAGCCGTGGATCGGGAGGAGTCGGAGATCGGGAGGAGGCGGAGACCGGGAGGATCCTGAGGTCGGGAGGAATCGGAGATCGGGAGGAGCCGGAAATCGGGAGGAGCTGGGGACTGGGAGGAGCCGGGTATCGGGAGGAGCCGGGGATCGGGAGGAACCGGAGATCGGGATGAGCCGGAAATCGGGAGGAGCCGGGGACTGGGAGGAGCCGGGTATCGGGAGGAGCCGGGGATCGGGAGGAACCGGAGATCGGGAGGATCCTAAGATCGGGAGGAGCCGGAAATCGGAAGGATCCTGAGATCGGGGGGAGCTGGAGATCGGGAGGAGCTGTAAATCAGGCGGAGCCGGGGATTGGGAGGAGCCAGGGATCGGGAGGAGCCGGAGATCGGGAGGAGCAGGGGATCGGGAGGAGCCGGAGATCGGGAGGAGCCCGGGAACGGGAGGAGCCGGACATTGGGAGGAGCCGGGGATTGAGAGGAGCTGGGGATCGGGAGTAGCTGGGGATCGGGAGGATCCTGAGATCGGGAGGAGACGGAGATCGGGAGGAGCCGGGGATTGGGAGGAGCCGGGGATCTGGAGGAGCTGGGGATCGGGAGGAACCGGAGATCGGGAGGATCCTAAGATCGGGAGGAGCCGGAAATCGGGAGGATCCTGAGATCTGGGGGAGCCGGAGATCGGGAGGAGCTGTAAATCAGGCGGAGCCGGAGTTGGGAGGAGCCAGGGTTCGGGAGGAGTCAGGGATCCGGAGGAGCCGGGGATCGGGAGGAACCGGGGATCGGGTGGAGCCGGAAATCGGGAGGAGCTGGAAATCGGGAGGATCCTGAGATTGGGAGGAGCCGGAGTTCGGGAGGAGCCGGGGATCGGGAGGAGCCGGAGATCGGGAGGAGCCGGGTGTGGGAGGAGCCAGGGATCGGGAGGAGCCAGGGATCGGGGGGAGCTGGAGATCGGGAGGAGCTGTGAATCAGGCGGAGCCGGGGATTGGGAGGAGCCAGGGATCGGGAGGAGTCAGGGATCGGGTGGAGCCAGGGATCGGGAGGAGCCGGAGATCGGGAGGAGCCGGAAATCGGGAGGAGCCGGGGATCGGGAGTAGCCAGAGATTGGGAAGAAGCGGAGATCGGGAGGAGCCGGGGATTGGGAGGAGCCGGGGATCGGGAGGAGCCGGAGATTGGGAGGATCCAGAGAGCGGGAGGAGCCGGAGATCGGGAGGAGCCGGGGATTGGGAGGAGCCGGGGATCGGGAGGAGCCGGGGATAGGGAGGATCTGAAAATCAGGAGGAGCCGGGGATCGGGAGGAGACGGAGATCGGGAGGAGCCGGGGATCGGGAGAAGCCGGAGATTAGGAGGAGACGGAGATCGGGAGGAGCCTGAGATCGTGAGGAGCCGGAGATCGGGAGGAGCTGGAGATCGGGAGGAGCCGGGGATTGGGAGGAGCCAGGGATCGGGAGGAGCCTGAGATCGGGAGGAGCTGAAAATCAGGCGGAGCCGGGGATCAGGCGCAGCCGGGGATTGGGAGGAGCCAGGGATCGGGAGGAGCCAGAGATCGGGAGGAGCTGAAAATCAGGCGGAGCCGGAGATTGGGAGGAGCCAGGGATCGGGAGGAGTCAGGGATCGGGTGCAGCCGGGGATCGGGAGGAGCCGGAGATCGGGAGGAGGCGGAGACCGGGAGGATCCTGAGGTCGGGAGGAATCGGAGATCGGGAGGAGCCGGAAATCGGGAGGAGCTGGAAATCGGGAGGAGCTGGAAATCGGGAGGAAGCGGAGATCGGGAGGAGCCTGAGGTCGGGAGGAGCCGGAGATCGGGAGGAGCTGGAAATCGGGAGGAGCCGGGGATAGGGAGGAGCCAGGGATCAGGCGCAGCCGGGGATTGGGAGGAGCCAGGGATCGGGAGGAACCAGAGATCGGGAGGAGCTGAAAATCAGGCGGAGCCGGGGACTGGGAGGAGCCAGGGATCGGGAGGAGTCAGGGATCGGGTGCAGCCGGGGATCAGGAGGAGCCGGAGATCGGGAGGAGGCGGAGACCGGGAGGATCCTGAGGTCGGGGGGAGCTGGAGATCGGGAGGAGCCGGAAATCGGGAGGAGCTGGAAATCGGGAGGAGCTGGAAATCGGGAGGAAGCGGAGATCGGGAGGAGCCTGAGGTCGGGAGGAGTCGGAAATCGGGAGGAGCTGGAAATCGGGAGGAGCCGGGGATAGGGAGGAGCCAGGGATCAGGAGGAGTCAGGGATCGGGAGGTGCCTGAAATGGGGAAGATCCTGAGATTGGGAGAAGCCGGAGATCAGGAGGAGCTGGGGATTGGGAGGAGCCGGAGATCGGGAGGAGCCGGAGATCGGGGGGAGCAGGGGATCGGAAGGATCCGGAGATCGGGAGGAGCCGGGGATCGGGAAGAGCCGGAAATCGGGAGGAGCCGGGGAATTGGGAGGAGCCGGGTATCGGGAGGAGCCGGGGATCGGGAGGAACCGGAGATCGGGAGGATCCTAAGATCGGGAGGAGCCGGAAATCGGAAGGATCCTGAGATCGGGGGGAGCTGGAGATCGGGAGGAGCTGTAAATCAGGCGGAGCCGGAGATTGGGAGGAGCCAGGGATCGGGAGGAGTCAGGGATCGGGTGGAGCCGGGGATCGGGAGGAGACGGAGATCAGGAGGAGCTGGGGATCGGGAGGAGCCGGAGATCGGGAGGAGCCGGAAATCGGGAGGAGCCGGGGATCGGGAGTAGCCAGAGATTGGGAGGAAGCGGAGATCGGGAGGATCCTGAGGTCGGGAGGAGTTGGAGATCGGGAGGAGCCTGAAATCGGGAGGAGCTGGAAATCGGGAGGAAGCGGAGATCAGGAGGATCCTGAGATCGGGAGGAGACGGTGATCGGGAGGAGCCGGGGATTGGGAGGAGCCGGGGATCGGGAGGAGCCGGAGATCGGGAGGATCCTGAGAGCGGGAGGAGCCGGAGATCGGGAGAAGCCGGGGATTGGGAGGAGCCAGGGATCGGGAGGAGGCGGGGATCGGGAGGATCTGAAAATCGGGAGGAGCCGGGGATCGGGAGGAGAGTGAGATCGGGAGGAGCCGGGGATCGGGAGAAGCCGGAGATTGGGAGGAGACGGAGATCGGGAGGAGCCTGAGATCGTGAGGAGCCGGAGATCGGGAGGAGCTGGAGATCGGGAGGAGCCGGGGATTGGGAGGAGCCAGGGATCGGGAGGAGCCTGAGATCGGGAGGAGCTGAAAATCAGGCGGAGCCGGGGATCAGGCGCAGCCGGGGATTGGGAGGAGCCAGGGATCGGGAGGAGCCAGAGATCGGGAGGAGCTGAAAATCAGGCGGAGCCGGGGATTGGGAGGAGCCAGGGATCGGGAGGAGTCAGCGATCGGGTGCAGCCGGGGATCGGGAGGAGCCGGAGATCGGGAGGAGCTGGAAATCGGGAGGAGCTGGAAATCGGGAGGAAGCGGAGATCGGGAGGAGCCTGAGGTCGGGAGGTGTCGGAGATCGGGAGGAGCTGGAAATCGGGAGGAGCCGGGGATAGGGAGGAGCCACGGATCAGGCGCAGCCGGGGATTGGGAGGAGCCAGGGATTGGGAGGAGCCAGAGATCGGGAGGAGCTGAAAATCAGGTGGAGCCGGCGACAGGGAGGAGCCAGGGATCGGGAGGAGTCAGGGATCGGCTGCAGCCGGGTATCGGGAGGAGCCGGAGATCGGGAGGAGGCGGAGACCGGGAGCATCCTGAGGTCGGGAGGAATCGGAGATCGGGAGGAGCCGGAAATCGGGAGGAGCTGGAAATCGGGAGGAGCTGGAAATCGGGAGGAAGCGGAGATCGGGAGGAGCCTGAGGTCGGGAGGAGTCGGAGATCGGGAGGAGCTGGAAATCGGGAGGAGCCGGGGATAGGGAGGAGCCAGGGATCAGGAGGAGTCAGGGATCGGGAGGTGCCTGAAATGGGGAAGATCCTGAGATCGGGAGAAGCCGGAGATCAGGAGGAGCCGGGGATTGGGAGGAGCCGGAGATCGGGAGGAGCCGGAGATCGGGAGGAGCAGGGGATCAGAAGGATCCGGAGATCGGGAGGAGCCGGGGATCGGGAGGAGCCGGAAATCGGGAGGAGCCGGGGATTGGGAGGAGCCGGGTATCGGGTGGAGCCGGGGATCGGGAGGAACCGGAGATCGGGAGGATCCTAAGATCGGGAGGAGCCGGAAATCGGGAGGATCCTGAGATCTGGGGGAGCCGGAGATCGGGAGGAGCTGTAAATCAGGCGGAGCCGGGGTTGGGAGGAGCCAGGGTTCGGGACGAGTCAGGGATCCGGAGGAGCCGGGGATCGGGAGGAGACGGAGATCGGGAGGAGCCGGGGATTGGGAGGAGCCGGGGATCTGGAGGAGCCGGGGATCGGGAGGAACCGGGGATCGGGTGGAGCCGGAAATCGGGAGGAGCTGGAAATCGGGAGGATCCTGAGATCGGGAGGAGCCGGGGATCGGGAGGAGCCGGAGTTCGGGAGGAGCTGAAAATCAGGCGGAGCCGGGAATTGGGAGGAGCCAGGGATCGGGAGAAGTAAGGGATCGGGTGCAGCCGGGGATCGGGAGGAGCCGGAGATCGGGAGGAGGTGGATACCGGGAGGATCCTGAGGTCGGGAGGAATCGGAGATCGGGAGGAGCCGGAAATCGGGAGGAGCTGGAAATCGGGAGGAGCTGGAAATCGGGAGGAAGCGGAGATCGGGAGGAGCCTGAGGTCGGGAGGAGTCGGAGATCGGGAGGAGCTGGAAATCGGGAGGAGCCGGGGATAGGGAGGAGCCGGGTATCGGGTGGAGCCGGGGATTGGGAGGAGCCAGGGATCGGGAGGAGCCAGAGATCGGGAGGAGCTGAAAATGAGGCGGAGCCGGGGACTGGGACGAGCCAGGGATCGGGAGGAGTCAGGGATCGGGTGCAGCCGGGGATCGGGAGGATCCGGAGATCGGGAGGAGGCAGAGACCGGGAGGATCCTGAGGTCAGGAGGAATCGGAGATCGGGAGGAGCCGGAAATCGGGAGGAGATGGAAATCGGGAGGAGCTGGAAATCGGGAGGAAGCGGAGATCGGGAGGAGCCTGAGGTCGGGAGGAGTCGGAGATCGGGAGGAGCTGGAAATCGGGAGGAGCCGGGGATAGGGAGGAGCCAGGGATCAGGAGGAGTCAGGGATCGGGAGGTGCCTGAAATGGGGAAGATCCTGAGATCGGGAGAAGCCGGAGATCAGGAGGAGCTGGGGATTGGGAGGAGCCGGAGATCGGGAGGAGCCGGAAATCAGGAGGAGCAGGGGATCGGAAGGATCCGGAGATCGGGAGGATCCGGGGATCGGGATGAGCCGGAAATCGGGAGGAGCCGGGTATCGGGAGGAGCCGGGGATCGGGAGGAACCGGAGATCGGGAGGATCCTAAGATCGGGAGGAGCCGGAAATCGGAAGGATCCTGAGATCGGGGGGAGCTGGAGATCGGGAGGAGCTGTAAATCAGGCGGAGCCGGGGATTGGGAGGAGCCAGGGATCGGGAGGAGCCGGAGATCGGGAGGATCCTAAGATCGGGAGGAGCCGGAAATTGGGAGGATCCTGAGATCTGGGGGAGCCGGAGATCGGGAGGAGCTGTAAATCAGGCGGAGCCGGGGTTGGGAGAATCCAGGGTTCGGGAGGAGTCAGGGATCCGGAGGAGCCGGGGATCGGTAGGAGACGGAGATCGGGAGGAGCTGGGGATTGGGAGGAGCCGGGGATCTGGAGGAGCCGGGGATCGGGAGGAACCGGGGATCGGGTGGAGCCGGAGATCGGGAGGAGCCCGGGATCAGGAGGAGCCGGACATTGGGAGGAGCCGGGGATTAAGAGGAGCTGGGGATCGGGAGGAGCTGGGGATCGGGAGGATCCTGAGATCGGGAGGAGCCGGGGATTGGGAGGAGCCGGGGATCAGGAGGAGCCGGGGATCTGGAGGAGCCGGGGATCGGGAGGAACCGGAGATCGGGAGGATCCTAAGATCGGGAGGAGCCGGAAATCGGGAGGATCCTGAGATCTGGGGGAGCCGGAGATCGGGAGGAGCTGTAAATCAGGCGGAGCCGGGGTTGGGAGAATCCAGGGTTCGGGAGGAGTCAGGGATCCGGAGGAGCCGGGGATCGGTAGGAGACGGAGATCGGGAGGAGCTGGGAATTGGGAGGAGCCGGGGATCTGGAGGAGCCGGGGATCGGGAGGAACCGGGGATCGGGTGGAGCCGGAGATCGGGAGGAGCCGGGGCTCGGGAGGAGCCGGAGTTCGGGAGGAGCCGGGGATCGGGAGGAGCCGGAGATCGGGAGGAGCCGGGTGTGGGAGGAGCCAGGGATCGGGAGGAGCCAGGGATCGGGGGGAGCTGGAGATCGGGAGGAGCTGTGAATCAGGCGGAGCCGGGGATTGGGAGGAGCCAGGGATCGGGAGGAGTCAGGGATCGGGTGGAGCCAGGGATCGGGAGGAGACGGAGATCAGGAGGAGCTGGGGATCGGGAGGAACCGGAGATCGGGAGGAGCCGGAAATCGGGAGGAGCCGGGGATCGGGAGTAGCCAGAGATTGGGAGGAAGCGGAGCTCGGGAGGATCCTGAGGTCGGGAGGAGTTGGAGATTGGGAGGAGCCTGAAATCGGGAGGAGCTGGAAATCGGGAGGAAGCGGAGATCAGGAGGATCCTGAGATCGTGAGGAGACGTTGATCGGGAGGAGCTGTAAATCAGGCGGAGCCGGGGTTGGGAGGAGCCGGAGATCGGGAGGAGTCGGGTGTGGGAGGAGCCAGGGATCGGGAGGAGCCAGGGATCGGGGGGAGCTGGAGATCGGGAGGAGCTGTGAATCAGGCGGAGCCGGGGATTGGGAGGAGCCAGGGATCGGGAGGTGTCAGGGATCGGGTGGAGCCAGGGATCGGGAGGAGACGGAGATCAGGAGGAGCTGGGGATCGGGAGGAACCGGAGATCGGGAGGAGCCGGAAATCGGGAGGAGCCGGGGATCGGGAGTAGCCAGAGATTGGGAGGAAGCGGAGCTCGGGAGGATCCTGAGGTCGGGAGGAGTTGGAGATTGGGAGGAGCCTGAAATCGGGAGGAGCTGGAAATCGGGAGGAAGCGTAGATCAGGAGGATCCTGAGATCGTGAGGAGACGTTGATCGGGAGGAGCTGTAAATCAGGCGGAGCCGGGGTTGGGAGGAGCCAGGGTTCGGGAGGAGTCAGGGATCCGGAGGAGCCGGGGATCGGGAGGAGACGGAGATCGGGAGGAGCCGGGGATTGGGAGGAGCCGGGGATCTGGAGGAGCAGGGGATCGGGAGGAGCCGGAGATCGGGAGGAGCCCGGGATCAGGAGGAGCCGGACATTGGGAGGAGCCGGGGATTGAGAGGAGCTGGGGATCGGGAGGAGCTGGGGATCGGGAGGATCCTGAGATCGGGAGGAGCCGGGGATTGGGAGGAGCCGGGGATCAGGAGGAGCCGGGGATCTGGAGGAGCCGGGGATCGGGAGGAACCGGAGATCGGGAGGATCCTAAGATCGGGAGG
Source organism: Pristiophorus japonicus (assembly GCF_044704955.1). Taxonomy (NCBI): domain Eukaryota; kingdom Metazoa; phylum Chordata; class Chondrichthyes; family Pristiophoridae; genus Pristiophorus; species Pristiophorus japonicus. The sequence continues at coordinate 17,820,402 of NC_092010.1, forward strand.
AGCCGGAAATCGGGAGGATCCTGAGATCTGGGGGAGCCGGAGATCGGGAGGAGCTGTAAATCAGGCGGAGCCGGGGTTGGGAGAATCCAGGGTTCGGGAGGAGTCAGGGATCCGGAGGAGCCGGGGATCGGTAGGAGACGGAGATCGGGAGGAGCTGGGGATTGGGAGGAGCCGGGGATCTGGAGGAGCCGGGGATCGGGAGGAACCGGGGATCGGGTGGAGCCGGAGATCGGGAGGAGCCCGGGATCAGGAGGAGCCGGACATTGGGAGGAGCCGGGGATTGAGAGGAGCTGGGGATCGGGAGGAGCTGGGGATCGGGAGGATCCTGAGATCGGGAGGAGCCGGGGATCAGGAGGAGCCGGGGATCTGGAGGAGCCGGGGATCGGGAGGCACCGGAGATCGGGAGGATCCTAAGATCGGGAGGAGCCGGAAATCGGGAGGATCCTGAGATCTGGGGGAGCCGGAGATCGGGAGGAGCTGTAAACCAGGCGGAGCCGGGGTTGGGAGAATCCAGGGTTCGGGAGGAGTCAGGGATCCGGAGGAGCCGGGGATCGGTAGGAGACGGAGATCGGGAGGAGCTGGGGATTGGGAGGAGCCGGGGATCTGGAGGAGCCGGGGATCGGGAGGAACCGGGGATCGGGTGGAGCCGGAGATCGGGAGGAGCCGGGGCTCGGGAGGAGCCGGAGTTCGGGAGGAGCCGGGGATCGGGAGGAGCCGGAGATCGGGAGGAGTTGGAGATTGGGAGGAGCCTGAAATCGGGAGGAGCTGGAAATCGGGAGGAAGCGGAGATCAGGAGGATCCTGAGATCGTGAGGAGACGTTGATCGGGAGGAGCTGTAAATCAGGCGGAGCCGGGGTTGGGAGGAGCCGGAGATCGGGAGGAGCCGGGAGTGGGAGGAGCCAGGGATCGGGAGGAGCCAGGGATCGGGGGGAGCTGGAGATCAGGAGGAGCTGTGAATCAGGCGGAGCCGGGGATTGGGAGGAGCCAGGGATCGGGAGGAGTCAGGGATCGGGTGGAGCCAGGGATCGGGAGGAGACGGAGATCAGGAGGAGCTGGGGATCGGGAGGAACCGGAGATCGGGAGGAGCCGGAAATCGGGAGGAGCCGGGGATCGGGAGTAGCCAGAGATTGGGAGGAAGCGGAGCTCGGGAGGATCCTGAGGTCGGGAGGAGTTGGAGATTGGGAGGAGCCTGAAATCGGGAGGAGCTGGAAATCGGGAGGAAGCGTAGATCAGGAGGATCCTGAGATCGTGAGGAGACGTTGATCGGGAGGAGCTGTAAATCAGGCGGAGCCGGGGTTGGGAGGAGCCAGGGTTCGGGAGGAGTCAGGGATCCGGAGGAGCCGGGGATCGGGAGGAGACGGAGATCGGGAGGAGCCGGGGATTGGGAGGAGCCGGGGATCTGGAGGAGCCGGGGATCGGGAGGAACCGGGGATCGGGTGGAGCCGGAAATCGGGAGGAGCTGGAAATCGGGAGGATCCTGAGATCGGGAGGAGCCGGGGATCGGGAGGAGCTGGAAATCGGGAGGAGCTGAAAATCAGGCGCAGCCGGGGATTGGGAGGAGCCAGGGATCGGGAGGAGCCAGAGATCGGGAGGAGCTGAAAATGAGGCGGAGCCGGGGACTGGGACGAGCCAGGGATCGGGAGGAGTCAGGGATCAGGTGCAGCCGGGGATCGGGAGGAGCCAGAGATCGGGAGGAGGCAGAGACCGGGAGGATCCTGAGGTCGGGAGGAATCGGAGATCGGGAGGAGCCTGAAATCGGGAGGAGCTGGAAATCGGGAGGAGCTGGAAATCGGGAGGAAGCGGAGATCGGGAGGAGCCTGAGGTCGGGAGGAGTCGGAGATCGGGAGGAGCTGGAAATCGGGAGGAGCCGGGGATAGGGAGGAGCCAGGGATCAGGAGGAGTCAGGGATCGGGAGGTGCCTGAAATGGGGAAGATCCTGAGATCGGGAGAAGCCGGAGATCAGGAGGAGCTGGGGATTGGGAGGAGCCGGAGATCGGGAGGAGCCGGAAATCAGGAGGAGCAGGGGATCGGAAGGATCCGGAGATCGGGAGGATCCGGGGATCGGGATGAGCCGGAAATCGGGAGGAGCCGGGGACTGGGAGGAGCCGGGTATCGGGAGGAGCCGGGGATCGGGAGGAACCGGAGATCGGGAGGATCCTAAGATCGGGAGGAGCCGGAAATCGGAAGGATCCTGAGATCGGGGGGAGCTGGAGATCGGGAGGAGCTGTAAATCAGGCGGAGCCGGGGATTGGGAGGAGCCAGGGATCGGGAGGAGCTGGAGATCGGGAGGAGCAGGGGATCGGGAGGAGCCGGAGATCGGGAGGAGCCCGGGATCAGGAGGAGCCGGACATTGGGAGGAGCCGGGGATTGAGAGGAGCTGGGGATCGGGAGGAGCTGGGGATCGGGAGGATCCTGAGATCGGGAGGAGCCGGGGATTGGGAGGAGCCGGGGATCGGGAGGAGACGGGGATCGGGAGGAACCGGAGATCGGGAGGATCCTAAGATCGGGAGGAGCCGGAAATCGGGAGGATCCTGAGATCTGGGGGAGCCGGAGATCGGGAGGAGCTGTAAATCAGGCGGAGCCGGGGTTGGGTGAATCCAGGGTTCGGGAGGAGTCAGGGATCCGGAGGAGCCGGGGATCGGGAGGAGACGGAGATCGGGAGGAGCTGGGGATTGGGAGGAGCCGGGGATCTGGAGGAGCTGGGGATCGGGAGGAACCGGGGATCGGGTGGAGCCGGAGATCGGGAGGAGCCGGGGATCGGGAGGAGCCGGAGTTCGGGAGGAGCCGGGGATCGGGAGGAGCCGAAGATCGGGAGGAGCCGGGTGTGGGAGGAGCCAGGGATCGGGAGGAGCCAGGGATCGGGGGGAGCTGGAGATTGGGAGGAGCTGTGAATCAGGCGGAGCCGGGGATTAGGAGGAGCCAGGGATCGGGAGGAGTCAGGGATCGGGTGGAGCCAGGGATCGGGAGGAGACGAAGATCAGGAGGAGCTGGGGATCGGGAGGAACCGGAGATCGGGAGGAGCCGGAAATCGGGAGGAGCCGGGGATCGGGAGTAGCCAGAGATTGGGAGGAAGCGGAGATCGGGAGGATCCTGAGGTCGGGAGGAGTTGGAGATTGGGAGGAGCCTGAAATCGGGAGGAGCTGGAAATCGGGAGGAAGCGGAGATCAGGAGGATCCTGAGATCGGGAGGAGACGGTGATCGGGAGGAGCCGGGGATTGGGAGGAGCCGGGGATCGGGAGGAGCCGGAGATCGGGAGGATCCTGAGAGCGGGAGGAGCCGGAGATCGGGAGGAGCCGGGGATTGGGAGGAGCCGGGGATCGGGAGGAGCCGGGGATCGGGAGGATCTGAAAATCAGGAGGAGCCGGGGATCGGGAGGAGACGGAGATCGGGAGGAGCCGGGGATCGGGAGAAGCCGGAGATTAGGAGGAGACGGAGATCGGGAGGAGCCTGAGATCGTGAGGAGCCGGGGATAGGGAGGAGCGAGGGATCAGGCGCAGCCGGGGACTGGGAGGAGCCAGGGATCGGGAGGAGTCAGGGATCGGGTGCAGCCGGGGATCGGGAGGAGCCGGAGATCGGGAGGAGGCGGAGGCCGGGAGGATCCTGAGGTCGGGAGGAATCGGAGATCGGGAGGAGCCGGAAATCGGGAGGAGCTGGAAATCGGGAGGAGCTGGAAATCGGGAGGAAGCGGAGATCGGGAGGAGCCTGAGGTCGGGAGGAGTCGGAGATCGGGAGGAGCTGGAAATCGGGAGGAGCTGGGGATAGGGAGGAGCCAGGGATCAGGCGCAGCCGGGGATTGGGAGGAGCCAGGGATCGGGAGGAGCCAGAGATCGGGAGGAGCTGAAAATCAGGCGGAGCCGGGGACTGGGAGGAGCCAGGGATCGGGAGGAGTCAGGGATCGGGTGCAGCCGGGAATCGGGAGGAGCCGGAGATCGGGAGCAGGCGGAGACCGGGAGGATCCTGAGGTCGGGAGGAATCGGAGATCGGGAGGAGCCGGAAATCGGGAGGAGCTGGAAATCGGGAGGAGCTGGAAATCGGGAGGAAGCGGAGATCGGGCGGAGCCTGAGGTCGGGAGGAGTCGGAGATCGGGAGGAGCTGGAAATCGGGAGGAGCCGGGGATAGGGAGGAGCCAGGGATCAGGAGGAGTCAGGGATCGGGAGGTGCCTGAATTGGGGAAGATCCTGAGATCGGGAGAAGCCGGAGATCAGGAGGAGCCGGGGATTGGGAGGAGCCGGAGATCGGGAGGAGCCGGAGATCGGGAGGAGCAGGGGATCGGAAGGATCCGGAGATCGGGAGGAGCCGGGGATCGGGAGGAGCCGGAAATCGGGAGGAGCCGGGGATTGGGAGGAGCCGGGTATCGGGTGGAGCCGGGGATCGGGAGGAACCGGAGATCGGGAGGATCCTAAGATCGGGAGGAGCCGGAAATCGGAAGGATCCTGAGATCGGTGGGAGCTGGAGATCGGGAGGAGCTGTAAATCAGGCGGAGCCGGGGATTGGGAGGAGCCAGGGATCGGGAGGAGTCAGGGATTGGGAGGAGCCGGGGATCGGGAGGAGACGGAGATCGGGAGGAGCCGGGGATTAGGAGGAGCTGGAGATCGGGAGGAGCCGGAGATCGGGAGGAGCCGGGGTGTGGGAGGAGCCAGGGATCGGGAGGAGCCAGGGATCGCGAGGAAGCGGAGATCGGGAGAAGCCGGAAATCGGGAGGAGCTGGAAATTGGGAGGAGCCAGAGATACGGAGGAGCCAGGGATCAGGAGGAGCCAGGGATCGGGAGGAGAGAGGGATTGGGGGGAGCCGGAGATCGGGAGGAGCTGTAAATCAGGCGGAGCCGGGGATTGGGAGTAGTCAGAGATCGGGAGGAAGCGGAGATCAGGAGGATCCTGAGATCGGGAGGAGACGGAGATCGGGAGGAGCCTGGGATTTGGAGGAGCCGGAAATCGGGAGGAGCTGGAAATCGGGAGGAAGCGGAGATCGGGAGGAGCCTGAGGTCGGGAGGAGTCGGAGATCGGGAGGAGCTGGAAATCGGGAGGAGCCGGGGATAGGGAGGAGACAGGGATCAGGAGGAGTCAGGGATCGGGAGGTGCCTGAAATGGGGAAGATCCTGAGATCGGGAGAAGCCGGAGATCAGGAGGAGCTGGGGATTGGGAGGAGCCGGAGATCGGGAGGAGCCGGAAATCAGGAGGAGCAGGGGATCGGAAGGATCCGGAGATCGGGAGGATCCGGGGATCGGGATGAGCCGGAAATCGGGAGGAGCCGGGGACTGGGAGGAGCCGGGTATCGGGAGGAGCCGGGAATCGGGAGGAACCGGAGATCGGGAGGATCCTAAGATCGGGAGGAGCCGGAAATCGGAAGGATCCTGAGACCTGGGGGAGCTGGAGATCGGGAGGAGCTGTAAATCAGGCGGAGCCGGGGATTGGGAGGAGCCAGGGATCGGAAGGAGCTGGAGATCGGGAGGAGCAGGGGATCGGGAGGAGCCGGAGATCGGGAGGAGCCCGGGATCAGGAGGAGCCGGACCTTGGGAGGAGCCGGGGATTGAGAGGAGCTGGGGATCGGGAGGAGCTGGGGATCGGGAGGATCCTGAGATCGGGAGGAGCCGGGGATTGGGAGGAGCCGGGGATCAGGAGGAGACGGGGATCGGGAGGAACCGGAGATCGGGAGGATCCTAAGATCGGGAGGAGCCGGAAATCGGGAGGATCCTGAGATCTGGGGGAGCCGGAGATCGGGAGGAGCTGTAAATCAGGCGGAGCCGGGGTTGGGAGAATCCAGGGTTCGGGAGGAGTCAGGGATCCGGAGGAGCCGGGGATCGGGAGGAGACGGAGATCGGGAGGAGCTGGGGATTGGGAGGAGCCGGGGATCTGGAGGAGCCGGGGATCGGGAGGAACCGGGGATCGGGTGGAGCCGGAGATCGGGAGGAGCCGGGGATCGGGAGGATCCTGAGATCGGGAGGAGCCGGGGATCGGGAGGAGCCGAAGATCGGGAGGAGCCGGGTGTGGGAGGAGCCAGGGATCGGGAGGAGCCAGGGATCGGGGGGAGCTGGAGATCGGGAGGAGCTGTGAATCAGGCGGAGCCGGGGATTGGGAGGAGCCAGGGATCGGGAGGAGTCAGGGATCGGGTGGAGCCAGGGATCGGGAGGAGACGGAGATCAGGAGGAGCTGGGGTTCGGGAGGAACCGGAGATCGGAGGCGCCGGAAATCGGGAGGAGCCGGGGATCGGGAGTAGCCAGAGATTGGGAGGAAGCGGAGATCGGGAGGATCCTGAGGTCGGGAGGAGTTGGAGATTGGGAGGAGCCTGAAATCGGGAGGAGCTGGAAATCGGGAGGAAGCGGAGATCAGGAGGATCCTGAGATCGGGAGGAGACGGTGATCGGGAGGAGCCGGGGATTGGGAGGAGCCGGAGATCGGGAGGATCCTGAGAGCGGGAGGAGCCGGAGATCGGGAGGAGCCGGGGATTGGGAGGAGCCGGGGATCGGGAGGAGCCGGGGATCGGGAGGATCTGAAAATCAGGAGGAGCCGGGGATCGGGAGGAGACGGAGATCGGGAGGAGCCGGGGATCGGGAGAAGCCGGAAATTAGGAGGAGACGGAGATCGGGAGGAGCCTGAGATCGTGAGGAGCCGGGGATAGGGAGGAGCCAGGGATCAGGCGCAGCCGGGGACTGGGAGGAGCCAGGGATCGGGAGGAGTCAGGGATCGGGTGCAGCCGGGGATCGGGAGGAGCCGGAGATCGGGAGGAGGCGGAGGCCGGGAGGATCCTGAGGTCGGGAGGAATCGGAGATCGGGAGGAGCCGGAAATCGGGAGGAGCTGGAAATCGGGAGGAGCTGGAAATCGGGAGGAAGCGGAGATCGGGAGGAGCCTGAGGTCGGGAGGAGTCGGAGATCGGGAGGAGCTGGAAATCGGGAGGAGCTGGGGATAGGGAGGAGCCAGGGATCAGGCGCAGCCGGGGATTGGGAGGAGCCAGGGATCGGGAGGAGCCAGAGATCGGGAGGAGCTGAAAATCAGGCGGAGCCGGGGACTGGGAGGAGCCAGGGATCGGGAGGAGTCAGGGATCGGGTGCAGCCGGGAATCGGGAGGAGCCGGAGATCGGGAGGAGGCGGAGACCGGGAGGATCCTGAGGTCGGGAGGAATCGGAGATCGGGAGGAGCCGGAAATCGGGAGGAGCTGGAAATCGGGAGGAGCTGGAAATCAGGAGGAAGCGGAGATCGGGCGGAGCCTGAGGTCGGGAGGAGTCGGAGATCGGGAGGAGCTGGAAATCGGGAGGAGCCGGGGATAGGGAGGAGCCAGGGATCAGGAGGAGTCAGGGATCGGGAGGTGCCTGAAATGGGGAAGTTCCTGAGATCGGGAGAAGCCGGAGATCAGGAGGAGCCGGGGATTGGGAGGAGCCGGAGATCGGGAGGAGCCGGAGATCGGGAGGAGCAGGGGATCGGAAGGATCCGGAGATCGGGAGGAGCCGGGGATCGGGAGGAGCCGGAAATCGGGAGGAGCCGGGGATTGGGAGGAGCCGGGTATCGGGTGGAGCCGGGGATCGGGAGGAACCGGAGATCGGGAGGATCCTAAGATCGGGAGGAGCCGGAAATCGGAAGGATCCTGAGATCGGTGGGAGCTGGAGATCGGGAGGAGCTGTAAATCAGGCGGAGCCGGGGATTGGGAGGAGCCAGGGATCGGGAGGAGTCAGGGATTGGGAGGAGCCGGGGATCGGGAGGAGACGGAGATCGGGAGGAGCCGGGGATTAGGAGGAGCCGGGGATCGGGAGGAGGCGGGGATCGGGAGGAACCGGAGATCGGGAGGATCCTAAGATCGGGAGGAGCTGGGAATCGGGAGGAGCCGGAGATCGGGAGGAGCCGGGGTGTGGGAGGAGCCAGGGATCGGGAGGAGCCAGGGATCGCGAGGAAGCGGAGATCGGGAGAAGCCGGAAATCGGGAGGAGCTGGAAATCGGGAGGAGCCGGAGATTCGGAGGAGCCAGGGATCAGGAGGAGCCAGGGATCGGGAGGAGAGAGGGATTGGGGGGAGCCGGAGATCGGGAGGAGCTGTAAATCAGGCGGAGCCGGGGATTGGGAGTAGTCAGAGATCGGGAGGAAGCGGAGATCAGGAGGATCCTGAGATCGGGAGGAGACGGAGATCGGGAGGAGCCTGGGATTTGGAGGAGCCGGAAATCGGGAGGAGCTGGAAATCGGGAGGATCCTGAGATCGGGAGGAGCCGGGCATCGGGAGGAGCCGGAGTTCGGGAGGAGCCGGGGATCAGGAGGAGCCGGAGAGCGGGAGGAGCCGGGTGTGGGTGGAGCCAGGGATCGGGAGGAGCCAGGGATCGGGGTGAGCCGGAGAACGGGAGGAGCTGTAAATCAGGCGGAGCCGGGGATTGGGAGGAGCCAGGGGTCAGGAGGAGTCATGGATCGGGTGGAGCCGGGGATCGGGAGGAGACGGAGATCAGGAGGAGCTGGGGATCGGGAGGAGCCGGAGATCGGGAGGAGCTGGAAATCGGAAGGAGCCGGGGAGCGGGAGTAGCCAGAGATTGGGAGGAAGCGGAGATCGGGAGGATCCTGAGGTCGGGAGGAGTTGGAGATCGTGAGGAGCCTGAAATCGGGAGGAGCTGGAAAACGGGAGGAAGCGGAGATCAGGAGGATCCTGAGATCGGGAGGATCCTGAGAGCGGGAGGAGCCGGGGATCGGGAGGAGCCGGGGATCGGGAGGAGCCGGGGATCGGGAGGAGCTGAAAATCGGGAGGAGCCGGGGATCGGGAGGAGACGGAGATCGGGAGGAGCCGGGGATCGGGAGAAGCCGGAGATTGGGAGGAGACGGAGATCGGGAGGAGCCTGAGATCGTGAGGAGCCGGAGATCGGGAGGAGCTGGAGATCGGGAGGAGCCGGGGATTGGGAGGAGCCAGGGATCGGGAGGAGCCTGAGATCGGGAGGAGCTGAAAATCAGGCGGAGCCGGGGATCATGCGCAGCCAGGGATTGGGAGGAGCCAGGGATCGGGAGGAGCCAGAGATCGGGAGGAGCTGAAAATCAGGCGGAGCCGGGGATTGGGAGGAGCCAGGGATCGGGAGGAGTCAGGGATCGGGTGCAGCCGGGGATCGGGAGGAGCCGGAGATCGGGAGGAGGCGGAGACCGGGAGGATCCTGAGGTCGGGAGGAATCGGAGATCGGGAGGAGCCGGAAATCGGGAGGAGCTGGAAATCGGGAGGAGCTGGAAATCGGGAGGAAGCGGAGATCGGGAGGAGCCTGAGGTCGGGAGGAGTCGGAGATCGGGAGGAGCTGGAAATCGGGAGGAGCCGGGGATAGGGAGGAGCCAGGGATCAGGCGCAGCCGGGGATTGGGAGGAGCCAGGGATCGGGAGGAGCCAGAGATCGGGAGGAGCTGAAAATCAGGCGGAGCCGGGGATTGGGAGGAGCCGGAGATCGGGAGGAGGCGGAGACCGGGAGGATCCTGAGGTCGGGAGGAATCGGAGATCGGGGGAGCCGGAAATCGGGAGGAGCCGGAAATCGGGAGGAGCTGGAAATTGGGAGGAAGCGGAGATCGGGAGGAGCCTGAGGTCAGGATGAGTCGGAGATCGGGAGTAGCTCAAAATCGGGAGGAGCCGGGAATAGGGAGGAGCCAGGGATCAGGAGGAGTCAGGGATCGGGAGGTGCCTGAAATGGGGAAGATCCTGAGATCGGGAGGAGCCGGAGATCAGGAGGAGCCGGGGATTGGGAGGAGCCGGAGATCGGGAGGAGCCGAAGATCGGGAGGAGCAGGGGATCGGGAGGATCCGGAGATCGGGTGGAGCCGGGGATCGGAAGGAGCCAGAAATCGGGAGGAGCCGGGGATTGGGAGGAGCCGGGTATCGGGAGGAGTCGGGGATCGGGAGGAACCGGAGATCGGAAGGATCCTGAGATCGGGGGGAGCTGGAGATCGGGAGGAGCTGTAAATCAGGCGGAGCCGGGGATTGGGAGGAGCCAGGGATCGGGAGGAGTCAGGGATCGGGAGGAGCCGGGGATCGGGAGGAGACGGAGATCGGGAGGAGCCGGGGATCGAGAGGAGCCGGGGATCGGGCGGAGGCAGGGATCGGGAGGAACCGGAGATCGGGAGGATCCTGAGATCGGGAGGAGCTGGGCATCGGGAGGAGCCGGAGATCGGGAGGAGCCGGGGTGTGGGAGGAGCCAGGGATCGGGAGGAGCCAGGGATCGCGAGGAAGCGGAGATCGGGAGAAGCCGGAAATTGGGAGGAGCTGGAAATCGGGAGGAGCCGGAGATTCGGAGGAGCCAGGTATCGGGAGGAGCCAGGGATTGGGGGGAGCCGGAGATCGGGAGGAGCTGAAAATGAGGCGGAGCCGGGGACTGGGACGAGCCAGGGATCGGGAGGAGTCAGGGATCGGGTGCAGCCGGGGATCGGGAGGAGCCGGAGATCGGGAGGAGGCAGAGACCGGGAGGATCCTGAGGTCAGGAGGAATCGGAGATCGGGAGGAGCCGGAAATCGGGAGGAGATGGAAATCGGGAGGAGCTGGAAATCGGGAGGAAGCGGAGATCGGGAGGAGCCTGAGGTCGGGAGGAGTCGGAGATCGGGAGGAGCTGGAAATCGGGAGGAGCCGGGGATAGGGAGGAGCCAGGGATCAGGAGGAGTCAGGGATCGGGAGGTGCCTGAAATGGGGAAGATCCTGAGATCGGGAGAAGCCGGAGATCAGGAGGAGCTGGGGATTGGGAGGAGCCGGAGATCGGGAGGAGCCGGAAATCAGGAGGAGCAGGGGATCGGAAGGATCCGGAGATCGGGAGGATCCGGGGATCGGGATGAGCCGGAAATCGGGAGGAGCCGGGGACTGGGAGGAGCCGGGTATCGGGAGGAGCCGGGGATCGGGAGGAACCGGAGATCGGGAGGATCCTAAGATCGGGAGGAGCCGGAAATCGGAAGGATCCTGAGATCGGGGGGAGCTGGAGATCGGGAGGAGCTGTAAATCAGGCGGAGCCGGGGATTGGGAGGAGCCAGGGATCGGGAGGAGCCGGAGATCGGGAGGAGCAGGGGATCGGGAGGAGCCGGAGATCGGGAGGAGCCCGGGATCAGGAGGAGCCGGACATTGGGAGGAGCCGGGGATTGAGAGGAGCTGGGGATCGGGAGGAGCTGGGGATCGGGAGGATCCTGAGATCGGGAGGAGCCGGGGATTGGGAGGAGCCGGGGATCAGGAGGAGCCGGGGATCTGGAGGAGCCGGGGATCGGGAGGAACCGGAGATCGGGAGGATCCTAAGATCGGGAGGAGCCGGAAATCGGGAGGATCCTGAGATCTGGGGGAGCCGGAGATCGGGAGGAGCTGTAAATCATGCGGAGCCGGGGTTGGGAGAATCCAGGGTTCGGGAGGAGTCAGGGATCCGGAGGAGCCGGGGATCGGTAGGAGACGGAGATCGGGAGGAGCTGGGGATTGGGAGGAGCCGGGGATCTGGAGGAGCCGGGGATCGGGAGGAACCGGGGATCGGGTGGAGCCGGAGATCGGGAGGAGCCGGGGCTCGGGAGGAGCCGGAGTTCGGGAGGAGCCGGGGATCGGGAGGAGCCGGAGATCGGGAGGAGCCGGGTGTGGGAGGAGCCAGGGATCGGGAGGAGCCAGGGATCGGGGGGAGCTGGAGATCGGGAGGAGCTGTGAATCAGGCGGAGCCGGGGATTGGGAGGAGTCAGGGATCGGGAGGAGTCAGGGATCGGGTGGAGCCAGGGATCGGGAGGAGACGGAGATCAGGAGGAGCTGGGGATCGGGAGGAACCGGAGATCGGGAGGAGCCGGAAATCGGGAGGAGCCGGGGATCGGGAGTAGCCAGAGATTGGGAGGAAGCGGAGCTCGGGAGGATCCTGAGGTCGGGAGGAGTTGGAGATTGGGAGGAGCCTGAAATCGGGAGGAGCTGGAAATCGGGAGGAAGCGGAGATCAGGAGGATCCTGAGATCGTGAGGAGACGTTGATCGGGAGGAGCTGTAAATCAGGCGGAGCCGGGGTTGGGAGGAGCCAGGGTTCGGGAGGAGTCAGGGATCCGGAGGAGCCGGGGATCGGGAGGAGACGGAGATCGGGAGGAGCCGGGGATTGGGAGGAGCCGGGGATCTGGAGGAGCCGGGGATCGGGAGGAACCGGGGATCGGGTGGAGCCGGAAATCGGGAGGAGCTGGAAATCGGGAGGATCCTGAGATCGGGAGGAGCCGGGGATCAGAAGGAGCCGGAGTTCGGGAGGAGCTGAAAATCAGGCGCAGCCGGGGATTGGGAGGAGCCAGGGATCGGGAGGAGCCAGAGATCGGGAGGAGCTGAAATTGAGGCGGAGCCGGGGACTGGGACGAGCCAGGGATCGGGAGGAGTCAGGGATCGGGTGCAGCCGGGGATCGGGAGGAGCCGGAGATCGGGAGGAGGCAGAGACCGGGAGGATCCTGAGGTCGGGAGGAATCGGAGATCGGGAGGAGCCGGAAATCGGGAGGAGCTGGAAATCGGGAGGAGCTGGAAATCGGGAGGAAGCGGAGATCGGGAGGAGCCTGAGGTCGGGAGGAGTCGGAGATCGGGAGGAGCTGGAAATCGGGAGGAGCCGGGGATAGGGAGGAGCCAGGGATCAGGAGGAGTCAGGGATCGGGAGGTGCCTGAAATGGGGAAGATCCTGAGATCGGGAGAAGCCGGAGATCAGGAGGAGCTGGGGATTGGGAGGAGCCGGAGATCGGGAGGAGCCGGAAATCAGGAGGAGCAGGGGATCGGAAGGATCCGGAGATCGGGAGGATCCGGGGATCGGGATGAGCCGGAAATCGGGAGGAGCCGGGGACTGGGAGGAGCCGGGTATCGGGAGGAGCCGGGGATCGGGAGGAACCGGAGATCGGGAGGATCCTAAGATCGGGAGGAGCCGGAAATCGGAAGGATCCTGAGATCGGGGGGAGCTGGAGATCGGGAGGAGCTGTAAATCAGGCGGAGCCGGGGATTGGGAGGAGCCAGGGATCAGGAGGAGCTGGAGATCGGGAGGAGCAGGGGATCGGGAGGAGCCGGAGATCGGGCGGATCCCGGGATCAGGAGGAGCCGGACATTGGGAGGAGCCGGGGATTGAGAGGAGCTGGGGATCGGGAGGAGCTGGGGATCGGGAGGATCCTGAGATCGGGAGGAGCCGGGGATTGGGAGGAGCCGGGGATCGGGAGGAGACGGGGATCGGGAGGAACCGGAGATCGGGAGGATCCTAAGATCGGGAGGATACGGAAATCGGGAGGATCCCGAGATCTGGGGGAGCCGGAGATCGGGAGGAGCTGTAAATCAGGCGGAGCCGGGGTTGGGAGAATCCAGGGTTCGGGAGGAGTCAGGGATCCGGAGGAGCCGGGGATCGGGAGGAGACGGAGATCGGGAGGAGCTGGGGATTGGGAGGAGCCGGGGATCTGGAGGAGCTGGGGATCGGGAGGAACCGGGGATCGGGTGGAGCCGGAGATCGGGAGGAGCCGGGGATCGGGAGGAGCCGGAGTTCGGGAGGAGCCGGGGATCGGGAGGAGCCGAAGATCGGGAGGAGCCGGGTGTGGGAGGAGCCAGGGATCGGGAGGAGCCAGGGATCGGGGGGAGCTGGAGATCGGGAGGAGCTGTGAATCAGGCGGAGCCGGGGATTGGGAGGAGCCAGGGATCGGGAGGAGTCAGGGATCGGGTGGAGCCAGGGATCGGGAGGAGACGGAGATCAGGAGGAGCTGGGGATCGGGAGGAACCGGAGATCGGGAGGAGCCGGAAATCGGGAGGAGCCGGGGATCGGGAGTAGCCAGAGATTGGGAGGAAGCGGAGATCGGGAGGATCCTGAGGTCGGGAGGAGTTGGAGATTGGGAGGAGCCTGAAATCGGGAGGAGCTGGAAATCGGGAGGAAGCGGAGATCAGGAGGATCCTGAGATCGGGAGGAGACGGTGATCGGGAGGAGCCGGGGATTGGGAGGAGCCGGGGATCGGGAGGAGCCGGAGATCGGGAGGATCCTGAGAGCGGGAGGAGCCGGAGATCGGGAGGAGCCGGGGATTGGGAGGAGCCGGGGATCGGGAGGAGCCGGGGATCGGGAGGATCTGAAAATCAGGAGGAGCCGGGGATCGGGAGGAGACGGAGATCGGGAGGAGCCGGGGATCGGGAGAAGCCGGAGATTAGGAGGAGACGGAGATCGGGAGGATCCTGAGATCGTGAGGAGCCGGGGATAGGGAGGAGCCAGGGATCAGGCGCAGCCGGGGACTGGGAGGAGCCAGGGATCGGGAGGAGTCAGGGATCGGGTGCAGCCGGGGATCTGGAGGAGCCGGAGATCGGGAGGAGGCGGAGGCCGGGAGGATCCTGAGGTCGGGAGGAATCGGAGATCGGGAGGAGCCGGAAATCGGGAGGAGCTGGAAATCGGGAGGAGCTGGAGATCGGGAGGAAGCGGAGATCGGGAGGAGCCTGAGGTCGGGAGGAGTCGGAGATCGGGAGGAGCAGGAAATCGGGAGGAGCTGGGGATAGGGAGGAGCCAGGGATCAGGCGCAGCCGGGGATTGGGAGGAGCCAGGGATCGGGAGGAGCCAGAGATCGGGAGGAGCTGAAAATCAGGCGGAGCCGGGGACTGGGAGGAGCCAGGGATCGGGAGGAGTCAGGGATCGGGTGCAGCCGGGAATCGGGAGGAGCCGGAGATCGGGAGGAGGCGGAGACCGGGAGGATCCTGAGGTCGGGAGGAATCGGAGATCGGGAGGAGCCGGAAATCGGGAGGAGCTGGAAATCGGGAGGAGCTGGAAATCGGGAGGAAGCGGAGATCGGGCGGAGCCTGAGGTCGGGAGGAGTCGGAGATCGGGAGGAGCTGGAAATCGGGAGGAGCCGGGGATAGGGAGGAGCCAGGGATCAGGAGGAGTCAGGGATCGGGATGTGCCTGAAATGGGGAAGATCCTGAGATCGGGAGAAGCCGGAGATCAGGAGGAGCCGGGGATTGGGAGGAGCCGGAGATCGGGAGGAGCCGGAGATCGGGAGGAGCAGGGGATCGGAAGGATCCGGAGATCGGGAGGATCCGGGGATCGGGATGAGCCGGAAATCGGGAGGAGCCGGGGACTGGGAGGAGCCGGGTATTGGGAGGAGCCGGGGATCGGGAGGAACCGGAGATCGGGAGGATCCTAAGATCGGGAGGAGCCGGAAATCGGAAGGATCCTGAGATCGGGGGGAGCTGGAGATCGGGAGGAGCTGTAAATCAGGCGGAGCCGGGGATTGGGAGGAGCCAGGGATCGGGAGGAGCTGGAGATCGGGAGGAGCAGGGGATCGGGAGGAGCCGGAGATCGGGAGGAGCCCGGGATCAGGAGGAGCCGGACATTGGGAGGAGCCGGGGATTGAGAGGAGCTGGGGATCGGGAGGAGCTGGGGATCGGGAGGATCCTGAGATCGGGAGGAGCCGGGGATTGGGAGGAGCCGGGGATCGGGAGGAGACGGGGATCGGGAGGAACCGGAGATCGGGAGGATCCTCAGATCGGGAGGAGCCGGAAATCGGGAGGATCCTGAGATCTGGGGGAGCCGGAGATCGGGAGGAGCTGTAAATCAGGCGGAGCCGGGGTTGGGAGAATCCAGGGTTCGGGAGGAGTCAGGGATCCGGAGGAGCTGGGGATCGGGAGGAGACGGAGATCGGGAGGAGCTGGGGATTGGGAGGAGCCGGGGATCTGGAGGAGCCGGGGATCGGGAGGAACCGGGGATCGGGTGGAACCGGAGATCGGGAGGAGCCGGGGATCGGGAGGAGCCGGAGTTCGGGAGGAGCCGGGGATCGGGAGGAGCCGAAGATCGGGAGGAGCCGGGTGTGGGAGGAGCCAGGGATCGGGAGGAGCCAGGGATCGGGGGGAGCTGGAGATCGGGAGGAGCTGTGAATCAGGCGGAGCCAGGGATTGGGAGGAGCCAGGGATCGGGAGGAGTCAGGGATCGGGTGGAGCCAGGGATCGGGTGGAGATGGAGATCAGGAGGAGACGGAGATCGGGAGGATCCTAAGATCGGGAGGAGTCGGGGATCGGGTGGAGCCAGGGATCGGGAGGAGCCGGGGATCGGGAGGAGCCGAAGATCGGGAGGAGCCGGGTGTGGGAGGAGCCAGGAATCGGGAGGAGACGGAGATCGGGAGGAGCTGGGGATTGGGAGGAGCCGGGGATCTGGAGGAGCCGGGGATCGGGAGGAGCCGAAGATCGGGAGAATCCAGGGTTCGGGAGGAGTCAGGGATCCGGAGGAGCCGGGGATCGGGAGGAGACGGAGATCGGGAGGAGCTGGGGATTGGGAGGAGCCGGGGATCTGGAGGAGCCGGGGATCGGGAGGAACCGGGGATCGGGTGGAACCGGAGATCGGGAGGAGCCGGAAATCGGGAGGAGCCGGGGATCGGGAGTAGCCAGAGATTGGGAGGAAGCGGAGATCGGGAGGATCCTGAGGTCGGGAGGAGTTGGAGATTGGGAGGAGCCTGAAATCGGGAGGAGCTGGAAATCGGGAGGAAGCGGAGATCAGGAGGATCCTGAGATCGGGAGGAGACGGTGATCGGGAGGAGCCGGGGATTGGGAGGAGCCGGGGATCGGGAGGAGCCGGAGATCGGGAGGATCCTGAGAGCGGGAGGAGCCAGAGATCGGGAGGAGCCGGGGATTGGGAGGAGCCGGGGATCGGGAGGAGCCGGGGATCGGGAGGATCTGAAAATCAGGACGAGCCGGGGATCGGGAGGAGACGGAGATCGGGAGGAGCCGGGGATCGGGAGAAGCCGGAGATTAGGAGGAGACGGAGATCGGGAGGAGCCTGAGATCGTGAGGAGCCGGGGATAGGGAGGAGCCAGGGATCAGGCGCAGCCGGGGACTGGGAGGAGCCAGGGATCGGGAGGAGTCAGGGATCGGGTGCAGCCGGGGATCGGGAGGAGCCGGAGATCGGGAGGAGGCGGAGGCCGGGAGGATCCTGAGGTCGGGAGGAATCGGAGATCGGGAGGAGCCGGAAATCGGGAGGAGCTGGAAATCGGGAGGAGCTGGAAATCGGGAGGAAGCGGAGATCGGGAGGAGCCTGAGGTCGGGAGGAGTCGGAGATCGGGAGGAGCTGGAAATTGGGAGGAGCTGGGGATAGGGAGGAGCCATGGATCAGGCGCAGCCGGGGATTGGGAGGAGCCAGGGATCGGGCGGAGCCAGAGATCGGGAGGAGCTGAAAATAAGGCGGAGCCGGGGACTGGGAGGAGGCAGGGATCGGGAGGAGTCAGGGATCGGGTGCAGCCGGGAATCGGGAGGAGCCGGAGATCGGGAGGAGGCGGAGACCGGGAGGATCCTGAGGTCGGGAGGAATCGGAGATCGGGAGGAGCCGGAAATCGGGAGGAGCTGGAAATCGGGAGGAGCTGGAAATCGGGAGGAAGCGGAGATCGGGCGGAGCCTGAGGTCGGGAGGAGTCGGAGATCGGGAGGAGCTGGAAATCGGGAGGTGCCGGGGATAGGGAGGAGCCAGGGATCAGGAGGAGTCAGGGATCGGGAGGTGCCTAAAATGGGGAAGTTCCTGAGATCGGGAGAAGCCGGAGATCAGGAGGAGCCGGGGATTGGGAGGAGCCGGAGATCGGGAGGAGCCGGAGATCGGGAGGAGCAGGGGATCGGAAGGATCCGGAGATCGGGAGGAGCCGGGGATCGGGAGGAGCCGGAAATCGGGAGGAGCCGGGGATTGGGAGGAGCCGGGTATCGGGTGGAGCCGGGGATCGGGAGGAACCGGAGATCGGGAGGATCCTAAGATCGGGAGGAGCCGGAAATCGGAAGGATCCTGAGATCGGTGGGAGCTGGAGATCGGGAGGAGCTGTAAATCAGGCGGAGCCGGGGATTGGGAGGAGCCAGGGATCGGGAGGAGTCAGGGATTGGGAGGAGCCGGGGATCGGGAGGAGACGGAGATCGGGAGGAGCCGGGGATTAGGAGGAGCCGGGGATCGGGAGGAGGCGGGGATCGGGAGGAACCGGAGATCGGGAGGATCCTGAGATCTGGAGGAGCTGGGGATCGGGAGGAGCCGGAGATCGGGAGGAGCCGGGGTGTGGGAGGAGCCAGGGATCGGGAGGAGCCAGGGATCGCGAGGAAGCGGAGATCGGGAGAAGCCGGAAATCGGGAGGAGCTGGAAATCGGGAGGAGCCGGAGATTCGGAGGAGCCAGGGATCAGGAGGAGCCAGGGATTGGGAGGAGAGAGGGATTGGGGGGAGCCGGAGATCGGGAGGAGCTGTAAATCAGGCGGAGCCGGGGATTGGGAGTAGTCAGAGATCGGGAGGAAGCGGAGATCAGGAGGATCCTGAGATCGGGAGGAGACGGAGATCGGGAGGAGCCTGGGATTTGGAGGAGCCAGAAATCGGGAGGAGCTGGAAATCGGGAGGATCCTGAGATCGGGAGGAGCCGGGCATCGGGAGGAGCCGGAGTTCGGGAGGAGCCGGGGATCAGGAGGAGCCGGAGAGCGGGAGGAGCCGGGTGTGGGAGGAGCCAGGGATCGGGAGGAGCCAGGGATCGGGGTGAGCCGGAGATCGGGAGGAGCTGTAAATCAGGCGGAGCCGGGGATTGGGAGGAGACAGGGGTCAGGAGGAGTCATGGATCGGGTGGAGCCGGGGATCGGGAGGAGACGGAGATCAGGAGGAGCTGGGGATCGGGAGGAGCCGGAGATCGGGAGGAGCCGGAAATCGGAAGGAGCCGGGGAGCGGGAGTAGCCAGAGATTGGGAGGAAGCGGAGATCGGGAGGATCCTGAGGTCGGGAGGAGTTGGAGATCGTGAGGAGCCTGAAATCGGGAGGAGCTGGAAATCGGGAGGAAGCGGAGATCAGGAGGATCCTGAGATCGGGAGGATCCTGAGAGCGGGAGGAGCCGGGGATTGGGAGGAGCCGGGGATCGGGAGGAGCCGGGGATCGGGAGGACCTGAAAATCGGGAGGAGCCGGGGATCGGGAGGAGACGGAGATCGGGAGGAGCCGGGGATCGGGAGAAGCCGGAGATTGGGAGGAGACGGAGATCGGGAGGAGCCTGAGATCGTGAGGAGCCGGAGATCGGGAGGAGCTGGAGATCGGGAGGAGCCGGGGATTGGGAGGAGCCAGGGATCGGGAGGAGCCTGAGATCGGGAGGAGCTGAAAATCAGGCGGAGCCGGGGATCATGCGCAGCCAGGGATTGGGAGGAGCCAGGGATCGGGAGGAGCCAGAGATCGGGAGGAGCTGAAAATCAGGCGGAGCCGGGGATTGGGAGGAGCCAGGGATCGGGAGGAGTCAGGGACCGGGTGCAGCCGGGGATCGGGAGGAGCCGGAGATCGGGAGGAGGCGGAGACCGGGAGGATCCTGAGGTCGGGAGGAATCGGAGATCGGGAGGAGCCGGAAATCGGGAGGAGCTGGAAATCGGGAGGAGCTGGAAATCGGGAGGAAGCGGAGATCGGGAGGAGCCTGAGGTCGGGAGGAGTCGGAGATCGGGAGGAGCTGGAAATCGGGAGGAGCCGGGGATAGGGAGGAGCCAGGGATCAGGCGCAGCCGGGGATTGGGAGGAGCCAGGGATCGGGAGGAGCCAGAGATCGGGAGGAGCTGAAAATCAGGCGGAGCCGGGGATTGGGAGGAGCCGGAGATCGGGAGGAGGCGGAGACCGGGAGGATCCTGAGGTCGGGAGGAATCGGAGATCGGGGGAGCTGGAAATCGGGAGGAGCCGGAAATCTGGAGGAGCTGGAAATTGGGAGGAAGCGGAGATCGGGAGGAGCCTGAGGTCAGGATGAGTCGGAGATCGGGAGTAGCTCAAAATCGGGAGGAGCCGGGAATAGGGAGGAGCCAGGGATCAGGAGGAGTCAGGGATCGGGAGGTGCCTGAAATGGGGAAGATCCTGAGATCGGGAGGAGCCGGAGATCAGGAGGAGCCGGGGATTGGGAGGAGCCGGAGATCGGGAGGAGCCGAAGATCGGGAGGAGCAGGGGATCGGGAGGATCCGGAGATCGGGTGGAGCCGGGATCGGAAGGAGCCAGAAATCGGGAGGAGCCGGGGATTGGGAGGAGCCGGGTATCGGGAGGAGTCGGGGATCGGGAGGAACCGGAGATCGGAAGGATCCTGAGATCGGGGGGAGCTGGAGATCGGGAGGAGCTGTAAATCAGGCGGAGCCGGGGATTGGGAGGAGCCAGGGATCGGGATGAGTCAGGGATCGGGAGGAGCCGGGGATCGGGAGGAGACGGAGATCGGGAGGAGCCGGGGATTGAGAGGAGCCGGGGATCGGGCGGAGGCAGGGATTGGGAGGAACCGGAGATCGGGAGGATCCTGAGATCGGGAGGAGCTGGGCATCGGGAGGAGCCGGAGATCGGGAGGAGCCGGGGTGTGGGAGGAGCCAGGGATCGGGAGGAGCCAGGGATCGCGAGGAAGCGGAGATCGGGAGAAGCCGGAAATTGGGAGGAGCTGGAAATCGGGAGGAGCCGGAGATTCGGAGGAGCCAGGTATCGGGAGGAGCCAGGGATTGGGGGGAGCCGGAGATCGGGAGGAGCTGTAAATCAGGCGGAGCCGGGGATTGGGAGTAGTCAGAGATCGGGAGGAAGCGGAGATCAGGAGGATCCTGAGATCGGGAGGAGACGGAGATCGGGAGGAGCCTGGGATTGGGAGGAGCCGGAAATCGGGAGGAGCTTTAAATCAGGAGGAAGCGGAGATCGGGAGAATCCTGAGATCGGGAGGAGACGGAGATCGGGAGGAGCCGGAAATCGGGAGGAGCTGGAAATCGGGAGGAGCTGGAAATCGGTACGAAGCGGAGATCGGGAGGAGCCTGAGGTCGGGAGGAGTCGGAGATCGGGAGGAGCTGGAAATCGGGAGGAGCCGGGGATAGGGAGGAGCCAGGGATCAGGAGGAGTCAGGGATCGGGAGGTGCCTGAAATGGGGAAGATCCTGAGATCGGGAGGAGCCGGAGATCAGGAGGAGCCGGGGATTGGGAGGAGCTGGAGATCGGGAAAAGTCGGAGATCGGGAGGTGCCTGAAATGTGGAGGAGCCGGAGATCGGGAAGAGCCCGGGATTTGGCGGAGCCAGGGATCAGGAGGCGTAGGGGATCGGGAGGTGCCTGAAATGGGGAGGAGCCAGAGATCGGGATGACCCGGGGATCGGGTGGAGCCGGAGATCTGGATGAGCCGGGGATCGGGAGGAGCCGAAGATCGGGAGGAGCTGAGGATCGGGAGGAGTCGGAAATCGGGTGGAACTGAATATCGGGAGGAGCCGAGGATCGGGAGGAACTGGGGATCGGGAGGATCCTGAGATCGGGAGGAGTCGGAGATCGGGAAGAGCCGGAAATCGGGAGGAGCTGGAAATCGGGAGGAGCCGGGGATCGGGAGGAGCCGGAGATCGGGAGGAAGCGGAGATCGGGAGGATCCTGAGATCGGGAGGAGCCGGAAATCGGGAGGAGCCGGCGATCGGGAGGAGCCGGCGATTGGGACGAACCTGAGATCGGGAGGAGCTGGGGATCGGGAGGAGCCGGGGATCGGGAGGAGTCGGAGATTGGGAGGAGCCGGAAATCGGGAGGACCTGGAGATCGGGAGGATCTGAAAATCGGAAGGAGCCAAGGATCGGGAGGAGACGGAGATCGGGAGGAGCCGGGGATCGGGAGGAGCCGGAAATTGGGAGGAGACGGCGATCGGGAGGAGCCTGAGATCGTGAGGAGCCGGAGATCGGGAGGAGCTGGAGATCGGGAGGATTCGGGATTGGTAGGAGACAGGGATCGGGAGGAGCCTGAGCCGGAGATTGGGAGGAGACGGAGATCGGGAGGAGCCGGAGATTGGGAGGAGCCAGGGATCGGGAGGAGACGGGGATCGGGAGGAACCGGAGATCGGGAGGATCCTGAGATCGGGAGGAGACGGAGATAGGGAGGAGCCGGAAATCACGAGGAGCCGGGGATCGGGAGGAGCCGGAGAACGGGAGGAGCTGGAGATTGGGAGGATTCGGGATTGGGAGGAGCCAGGGATCGGGAGGAGCCTGAGATCAGGAGGAGCTGAAAATCAGGCAGAGCCAGGGATCAGGCGGAGCCGAGGATTGGAAGGAGCCAGGGATCGGGAGGAGCCAGGGATTGGGAGGAGCCAGGGATCGGATGCAGCCAGGGATCGGGAGGAGCCGGAGATCGGGAGGAAGCGGAGATCGGGAGGTTCCTGAGGTCGGGAGGAGTTGGAGATCGGGAGTAGCCGGAAATCGGGAGGAGCTGGAAATCGGGAGGAGCCGGGGATTTGGAGGAGCCAGGGATCAGGGGGAGTCGGGGATCGGGAGGTGCCTGAAATGGGGAGGAGCCGGAGATCGGGAAGAGCCCGGGATTTGGAGTAGCCAGGGATCAGGAGGAGTCGGGGATCGGGAGGTGCCTGAAATGGGGAGGAGCCAGAGATCGGGATGACCCGGGGATCGGGAGGAGCCGGAGATCTGGATGAGCCGGGGATCGGGAGGAGCCGAAGATCGGGAGGAGCCGAGGATCGGGAGGAGCCGGAAATCGGGAGGAGCTGGAAATCGGGAGGAGCCGGGGATCGGGAGGAGCCGGAAATCGGGAGGAGCCGGAAATCGGGAGCAGCCGGGGATCGGGAGGAACCTGAGATCAGGAGGAGCCGGGGATCGAGAGGAGCCAGAGATCGGGAGGAAGCGGAGATCGGGAGGATCCTGAGATCGGGAGGAGCCGGAAATCGGGAGGAGCCGGCGATCGGGAGGAGCCGGCGATTGGGACAAACCTGAGATCGGAAGGAGCTGGGGATCGGGAGGAGCCGGGGATCGGGAGGAGTCGGAGATTGGGAGGAGCCGGAAATCGGGAGGAGCTGGAGATCGGGAGGATCTGAAAATCGGAAGGAGCCAAGGATCGGGAGGAGACGGAGATCGGGAGGAGCCGGGGATCGGGAGGAGCCGGAGATCTGGATGAGCCGGGGATCGGGAGGAGCCGAAGATCAGGAGGAGCCGAGGATCGGGAGGAGCCGGAAATCGGGAGGAGCTGGAAATCGGGAGGAGCCGGGGATCGGGAGGAGCCGGAAATCGGGAGGAGCCGGAAATCGGGAGCAGCCGGGGATCGGGAGGAACCTGAGATCGGGAGGAGCCGGGGATCGAGAGGAGCCAGAGATCGGGAGGAAGCGGAGATCGGGAGGATCCTGAGATCGGGAGGAGCCGGAAATCGGGAGGAGCCGGCGATCGGGAGGAGCCGGCGATTGGGACAAACCTGAGATCGGGAGGAGCTGGGGATCGGGAGGAGCCGGGAATCGGGAGGAGTCGGAGATTGGGAGGAGCCGGAAATCGGGAGGAGCTGGAGATCGGGAGGATCTGAAAATCGGAAGGAGCCAAGGATCGGGAGGAGACGGAGATCGGGAGGAGCCGGGGATCGGGAGGAGCCGGAGATTGGGAGGAGACGGAGATCGGGAGGAGCCTGAGATCGTGAGGAGCCGGAGATCGGGAGGAGCTGGAGATCGGGAGGATTCGGGATTGGGAAGAGACAGAGATCGGGAGGAGCCTGAGCCGGAGATTGGGAGGAGACGGAGATCGGGAGGAGCCGGGGATTGGGAGGAGCCGGGGATCGGGAAGAGACGGGGATCGGGAGGAACCGGAGATCGGGAGGATCCTGAGATCGGGAGGAGAAGGAGATAGGGAGGAGCCGGAAATCACGAGGAGCTGGAAATCGGGAGGAAGCGGAGATCGGGAGGATCCTGAGATTGGGAGGAGACGGAGATCGGGAGGAGCCTGGGATTGGGAGGAGCCGGGGATCGGGAGGAGCCGCAGATCGGGAGGATCCTGAGATCGGGAGGAGCCGGAGATCAGGAGCAGCCGGGGAGTGGGAGGAGCCGGAGATCGGGAGGAGCCGGGGATCGGGAGGAGCCGGAGATCGGGAGGAGCCGGGGATCGGGAGGAGCCGGAAATCGGGAGAAGCTGAAAATAGGGAGGAGCCGGGGATCGGGAGGAGACGGGGATCGGGAGGAACCGGAGATCGGGAGGAGCTGGGGATCGGGAGGATCCGGAGGTCGGGAGGAGCCGGGGTGCGGGAGGAGCCGGGGATCGGGAGGAACCAGGGATCGGGAGGAAGCGGAGATCGGGAGAAGCCGGAAATCGGGAGGAGCTGGAAATCGGGAGGAGCCGGGAATTTGGAGGAGCCAGGGATCGGGAGGAGCCGGAGATCGGGAGGAGCCGGGGAGTGGGAGGAGCCGGAGATCGGGAGGAGCCGGGGATCGGGAGGATCCTGAGATCGGGAGGAGCCGGAGATTGGGAGGAGCCGGAGATCGGGAGGATCCTGAGATCGGGAGGAGCCGGAGATCGGGAGGAGCCGGAGATCGGGAGGAGCCGGGAATCGGGAGGAGCCGGAAATCGGGAGAAGCTGAAAATAGGGAGGAGCCGGGGATCGAGAGGAGCCGGGGATCGGGAGCAGCCGCGGATCGGGATGAGCCGGAAATTACGAGTAGCCGGGGATCGGGAGGAGCCGGGGATCGGGAGGAGCCGGAAAGCGGGAGGATCTGAAAATCGGGAGGAGCCGAGGAACGGGAGGAGACGGAGATCGGGAGGAGCCGGGGATCGGGAGGAGCCGGAGATTGGGAGGTGACGGAGATCGGGAGGAGCTTGAGATCGTGAGGAGCCGGAGATCGGGAGGAGCTGGAGATCGGGAGGATTCGGGATTGGGAGGAGACAGGGATCGGGAGGAGCTTGAGATCGGGAGGAGTTGAAAATCAGGCGGAGCCGGGGATCAAGCGGAGCCGGGGATTGGGAGGAGCCAGGGATTGGGAGGAGCTGGAAATCGGGAGGAGCTGGAAATCGGTACGAAGCGGAGATCGGGAGGAGCCTGAGGTCGGGAGGAGTCGGAGATCGGGAGGAGCTGGAAATCGGGAGGAGCCGGGGATAGGGAGGAGCCAGGGATCAGGAGGAGTCAGGGATCGGGAGGTGCCTGAAATGGGGAAGATCCTGAGATCGGGAGGAGCCGGAGATCAGGAGGAGCCGGGGATTGGGAGGAGCTGGAGATCGGGAAAAGTCGGAGATCGGGAGGTGCCTGAAATGTGGAGGAGCCGGAGATCGGGAAGAGCCCGGGATTTGGAGGAGCCAGGGATCAGGAGGAGTAGGGGATCGGGAGGTGCCTGAAATGGGGAGGAGCCAGAGATCGGGATGACCCGGGGATCGGGTGGAGCCGGAGATCTGGATGAGCCGGGGATCGGGAGGAGCCGAAGATCGGGAGGAGCTGAGGATCGGGAGGAGCCGGAAATCGGGAGGAGCTGAATATCGGGAGGCGCCGAGGATCGGGAGGAACTGGGGATCGGGAGGATCCTGAGATCGGGAGGAGTCGGAGATCGGGAAGAGCCGGAAATCGGGAGGAGCTGGAAATCGGGAGGAGCCGGGGATCGGGAGGAGCCGGAAATCGGGAGGAAGCGGAGATCGGGAGGATCCTGAGATCGGGAGGAGCCGGAAATCAGGAGGAGCCGGCGATCGGGAGGAGCCGGCGATTGGGACGAACCTGAGATCGGGAGGAGCTGGGGATCGGGAGGAGTCGGAGATTGGGAGGAGCCGGAAATCGGGAGGAGCTGGAGATCGGGAATATCTGAAAATCGGAAGGAGCCAAGGATCGGGAGGAGACGGAGATCGGGAGGAGCCGGGGATCGGGAGGAGCCGGAAATTGGGAGGAGACGGAGATCGGGAGGAGCCTGAGATCGTGAGGAGCCGGAGATCGGGAGGAGCTGGAGATCGGGAGGATTCGGGATTGGTAGGAGACAGGGATCGGGAGGAGCCTGAGCTGGAGATTGGGAGGAGACGGAGATCGGGAGGAGCCGGAGATTGGGAGGAGCCGGGGATCGGGAGGAGACGGGGATCGGGAGGAACCGGAGATCGGGAGGATCCTGAGATCGGGAGGAGACGGAGATAGGGAGGAGCCGTAAATCACGAGGAGCCGGGGATCGGGAGGAGCCGGAGAACGGGAGGAGCTGGAGATTGGGAGGATTCGGGATTGGGAGGAGCCAGGGATCGGGAGGAGCCTGAGATCAGGAGGAGCTGGAAATCGGGAGGAGCCGGGGATCGGGAGGAGCCGGAAATCGGGAGGAGCCGGAAATCGGGAGCAGCCGGGGATCGGGAGGAACCTGAGATCGGGAGGAGCCGGGGATCGAGAGGAGCCAGAGATCGGGAGGAAGCGGAGATCGGGAGGATCCTGAGATCGGGAGGAGCCGGAAATCGGGAGGAGCCGGCGATCGGGAGGAGCCGGCGATTGGGACAAACCTGAGATCGGGAGGAGCTGGGGATCGGGAGGAGCCGGGGATCGGGAGGAGTCGGAGATTGGGAGGAGCCGGAAATCGGGAGGAGCTGGAGATCGGGAGGATCTAAAAATCGGAAGGAGCCAAGGATCGGGAGGAGACCGAGATCGGGAGGAACCGGGGATCGGGAGGAGCCGGAGATTGGGAGGAGACGGAGATCGGGAGGAGCCTGAGATCGTGAGGAGCCGGAGATCGGGAGGAGCTGGAGATCGGGAGGATTCGGGATTGGGAAGAGACAGAGATCGGGAGGAGCCTGAGCCGGAGATTGGGAGGAGACGGAGATCGGGAGGAGCCGGGGATTGGGAGGAGCCGGGGATCGGGAGGAGACGGGGATCGGGAGGAACCGGAGATCGGGAGGATCCTGAGATCGGGAGGAGACGGAGATAGGGAGGAGCCGGAAATCACGAGGAGCTGGAAATCGGGAGGAAGCGGAGATCGGGAGGATCCTGAGATTGGGAGGAGACGGAGATCGGGAGGAGCCTGGGATTCGGAGGAGCCGGGGATCGGGAGGAGCCGCAGATCGGGAGGATCCTGAGATCGGGAGGAGCCGGAGATCAGGAGCAGCCGGGGAGTGGGAGGAGCCGGAGATCGGGAGGAGCCGGGGATCGGGAGGAGCCGGAGATTGGGAGGAGCCGGGGATCGGGAAGAGCCGGAGATCGGGAGGAGCAGGGTATCAGGAGGAGCCGGAAATCGGGAGGAGCCGGGAATTGAGAGGAGCCGGGGATCAGGAGGACCCTAAGATCTGGAGGAGCCGGAAATCGGAAGGATCCTGAGATCGGGGGGAGCCGGAGATCGGGAGGAGCTGTAAATCAGGCGGAGCCGGGGATTGGGAGGAGCCAGGGATTGGGACGAGTCAGGGATCGGGAGGAGCCGGGGATCGGGAGGAGACGGAGATCGGGAGGAGCCGGGGATTGAGAGGAGCCGGGGATCGGGAGGAGACGGGGTTCGGGAAGAACCGGAGATCGGGATGAGCCAGGGATCGGGAGGAAGTGGAGATCGGGAGGAGCCGGGGATCGGAGGGAGCTGGAGATCAGGAGGAAGCGGAGATCAGGAGGATCCTGAGGTCGGGAGGCGTTGGAGATCGGGAGGAGCTGGAAATCGGGAGGAGCTGGAAATCAGGAGGAAGCGGAGATCGGGAGGAGCCTGAGGTCAGGAGGAGTCGGAGATCGGGAGGAGCTGGAAATCGGGAGGAGCCGGGGATCGGGAGGAGCCGGGGATTGGGAGGAACCTGAGATCGGGAAGAGCTGGGGATCGGGAGGAGCTGGGGAGCGGAAGGAGCTGGAAATCAGGAGGAGCTGGAAATCGGGAGGAAGAGGAGATCCGAAGGAGCCTGAGGTCGGGAGGAGTCGTAGATCGGGAGGAGCTGGAAATCGGGAGGAGACGGGGATTGGGAGGAGCCAGGGATCAGGAGGAGTCAGGGATCGGGAGGTGCCTGAAATGGGGAGGATCCTGAGATCGGGAGGAGCCGGAGATCGGAAAGAGCCAGAGATTGGGAGGAGCCGGGGATTGGGAGGAGCCGGAGATCGGGAGGAGCTGGAGACCGGGAGGAGCAGGGGATCGGGAGGAGCCGGAGATCGGGAGGAGCCGGGAATCGAGAGGAGCCGGAAATCGGGAGGAGCCGGGGATTGGGAGGAGCCGAGGATCGGGAGGATCCTAAGATCGGGAGGAGCCGGAAATCGGAAGGATCCTGTGATCGGGGGGAGCCGGAGATCGGGAGGATCTGTAAATCAGGCGAAGCCGGGGATTGGGAGGAGCCAGGGATCGGGATGAGTCAGGGATCGGGAGGAGCCGGAGATTGGGAGGAGACGGACATCGGGAGGAGCCGGGGATTGGGAGGAGCCGGGGATCGGGAGGAGACGGGGATCGGGAGGAACCGGAGATCGGGAGGATCCTGAGATCGGGAGGAGACGGAGATAGGGAGGAGCCAGAAATCGGGAGGATCCTGAGATCGGGAGGAGCTGGGGATCGGGAGGAGCCGGAGATCGGGAGGAGCCGGGGTACGGGAGGAGCCAGGGATCGGGAGGAGCCAGGGATCGGGAGGAAGCGGAGATCGGGAGGAGCCGGGGATCGGGAGGAGACGGGGATCGGGAGGAGCCGGAGATCGGAAAGAGCCAGAGATTGGGAGGAGCCGGGGATTGGGAGGAGCTGGAGATCGGGAGGAGCTTGAGACCGGGAGGAGCAGGGGATCGGGAGGAGCCGGAGATCGGGAGGAGCCGGGAATCGAGAGGAGCCGGAAATCGGGAGGAGCCGGGGATTGGGAGGAGCCGAGGATCGGGAGGAGCCGGGGATCGGGAGGAACCGAAGATCGGGAGGATCCTAAGATCGGGAGGAGCCGGAAATCGGAAGGATCCTGTGATCGTGTGGAGCCGGAGATCGGGAGGATCTGTAAATCAGGCGGAGCCGGGGATTGCGAGGAGCCAGGGATCGGGATGAGTCAGGGATCGGGAGGAGCCGGAGATTGGGAGGAGACGGAGATCGGGAGGAGCTGGGGATCGGGAGGAGCCGGAGATCGGGAGGAGCCGGGGTACGGGAGGAGCCGGGGATCGGGAGGAGCCAGGGATCGGGAGGAAGCGGAGATCGGGAGAAGCCGGAAATCGGGAGGAGCTGAAAATCAGGCGGAGCCGGGGATTGGGAGGAGCCAGGGATTGGGAGGAGTCAGGGATCGGGAGGAGCCGGAGATTGGGAGGAGACGGAGATCGGGAGGAGCCGGAGATTGGGAGGAGCCGGTGATCGGGAGGAGCCGGAGATCGGGAGGATCCTGAGATCGGGAGGAGCCGGAGATTGGGAGGAGCCGGGGATCGGGAAGAGCCGGAGATCGGGAGGAGCAGGGGATCGGGAGGAGCCGGAAATCGAGAGGAGCCGGGAATTGAGAGGAGCCGGGGATCAGGAGGATCCTAAGATCGGGAGGAGCCGGAAATCGGAAGGATCCTGAGATCGGGGGGAGCCGGAGATTGGGAGGAGCCGGGGATCGGGAAGAGCCGGAGATTGGGAGGAGCCGGGGATCGGGAGGAGCCGGAGATCGGGAGGATCCTGAGATCGGGAGGAGCCGGAGATTGGGAGGAGCCGGGGATCGGGAAGAGCCGGAGATCGGGAGGAGCAGGGGATCGGGAGGAGCCGGAAATCGGGAGGAGCCGGGAACTGAGAGGAGCCGGGGATCAGGAGGATCCTAAGATCGGGAGGAGCCGGAAATCGGAAGGATCCTGAGATCGGGGGGAGCCGGAGATCGGGAGGAGCTGTAAATCAGGCGGAGCCGGGGATTGGGAGGAGCCAGGGATTGGGACGAGTCAGGGATCGGGAGGAGCCGGGGATCGGGAGGAGACGGAGATCGGGAGGAGCCGGGGATTGAGAGGAGCCGGGGATTGAGAGGAGCCGGGGATCGGGAGGAGACGGGGATTGGGAAGAACCGGAGATCGGGATGAGCCAGGGATCGGGAGGAAGTGGAGATTGGGAGGAGCCGGGGATCGGAGGGAGCTGGAGATTGGGAGGAGCCGGGGTACGGAGGGAGCTGGAGATTGGGAGGAGCCGGGGTACGGGAGGAGCCGGGGATCGGGAGGAGCCAGGGATCGGGAGGAAGCGGAGATCGGGAGAAGCCGGAAATCGGGAGGAGCTGTAATTCAGGCGGAGCCGAGGATTGGGAGTAGCCAGAGATCGGGAGGAAGCGGAGATCAGGAGGATCCTGAGATCGGGAGGAGATGGAGATCGGGAGGAGCCTGGGATTGGGAGGAGCCGGAAATCGGGAGGAGCTGGAAATCAGGAGGAAGCGGAGATCGGGAGGATCCTGAGATCGGGAGGAGATGGAGATCGGGAGGAGCCGGAGATCGGGAGGAGCTGAAAATCAGGCGGAGCCGGGGATTGGGAGGAGCCAGGGATTGGGAGGAGTCAGGGATCGGGTGCAGCCGGGGATCGGGAGGATCCTGAGATCGGGAGGAGCCGGAGATTGGGAGGAGCCCGGGATCGGGAGGAGCCGGAGATCGGGAGGATCCTGAGATCGGGAGGAGCCGGAGATTGGGAGGAGCCGGGGATCGGGAAGAGCCGGAGATCGGGAGGAGCAGGAGATCGGGAGGAGCCGGAAATCGGGAGGAGCTGGGAATTGAGAGGAGCCGGGGATCAGGAGGATCCTAAGATCGGGAGGAGCCGGAAATCGGAAGGATCCTGAGATCGGGGGGAGCCGGAGATTGGGAGGAGCCGGGGATCGGGCAGAGCCGGAGATTGGGAGGAGCCGGGGATCGGGAGGAGCCGGAGATCGGGAGGATCCTGAGATCGGGAGGAGCCGGAGATTGGGAGGAGCCGGGGATCGGGAAGAGCCGGAGATCGGGAGGAGCAGGGGATCGGGAGGAGCCGGAAATCGGGAGGAGCCGGGAATTGAGAGGAGCCGGGGATCAGGAGGACCCTAAGATCTGGAGGAGCCGGAAATCGGAAGGATCCTGAGATCGGGGGGAGCCGGAGATCGGGAGGAGCTGTAAATCAGGCGGAGCCGGGGATTGGGAGGAGCCAGGGATTGGGACGAGTCAGGGATCGGGAGGAGCCGAGGATCGGGAGGAGATGGAGATCGGGAGGAGCCGGGGATTGAGAGGAGCCGGGGATCGGGAGGAGACGGGGATCGGGAAGAACCGGAGATCGGGATGAGCCAGGGATCGGGAGGAAGTGGAGATCGGGAGGAGCCGGGGATCGGAGGGAGCTGGAGATTGGGAGGAGCCGGGGTACGGGAGGAGCCGGGGATCGGGAGGAGCCAGGGATCGGGAGGAAGCGGAGATCGGGAGAAGCCGGAAATCGGGAGGAGCTGTAAATCAGGCGGAGCCGAGGATTGGGAGTAGCCAGAGATCGGGAGGAAGCGGAGATGAGGAGGATCCTGCGATCGGGAGGAGATGGAGATCGGGAGGAGCCTGGGATTGGGAGGAGCTGAAAATCAGGCGGAGCCGGGGATTGGGAGGAGCCAGGGATTGGGAGGAGTCAGGGATCGGGTGCAGCCGGGGATCGGGAGGATCCTGAGATCGGGAGGAGCCGGAGATTGGGAGGAGCCGGGGATCGGGAGGAGCCGGAGATCGGGAGGATCCTGAGATCGGGAGGAGACGGAGATTGGGAGGAGCCGGGGATCGGGAGGACCCGGAGATCGGGAGGAGCCGGAAATCGGGAGGAGCCGGGGATCGGGAGTAGCCAGAGAACAGGAGGAAGCGAAGATCGGGAGGATCCTGAGGTCGGGAGGAGTCGGAGATCGGGAGGAGCCTGAAATCGGGAGGAGCTGGAAATCGGGAGGAAGCGCAGATCGGGAGGATCCTGAGATCGGGAGGAGACGGAGATCGGGAGGAGCCGGGGATTGGGAGGAGCCGGGGATCGGGAGGAGCCGGAGATCGGGAGGATCCTGAGATCGGGAGGAGCCGGAGATCGGGAGGTGCCGGGGATCGGGAGGAGCTGGAAATCGGGAGAAGCTGAAAATCGGGAGGAGCCGGGTATCGAGAGGAGCCGGGGATCGGGAGCAGCCGGGGATCGGGATGAGCCGGAAATCGCGAGGAGCCGGGGATCGGGAGGAGCCGGGGATCTTGAGGAGCCGGAAATCGGGAGGATCTGAAAATTGGGAGGAGCCGAGGATCGGGAGGAGACGGAGATCGGGAGGAGCTGGAGATCGGGAGGATCCGGGATTGGGAGGAGCCAGGGATCGGGAGGAGCCTGAGATCAGGAGGAGCTGAAAATCAGGCAGAGCCGGGGATTGGAAGGAGCCAGGGATCGGGAGGAGCCAGGGATCGGGAGGAGCCGGAGATCGGGAGGAGCTGAAAATCAGTTGGAGCCGGGGATTGGGAGGAGCCAGGGATCGGGAGGAGTCAGGGATCGGGTGCAGCCGGGGATTGGGAGGAGCCGGAGATTGGGAGGAAGCGGAGATCGGGAGGATCCTGAGGTCGGGAGCAGTTGGAGATCGGGAGGAGCCGGGGAGTGGGAGGAGCCGGAGATCTGGAGGAGCCGGGGATCGGGAGTATCCTGAGATCGGGAGGAGCCAGAGATTGGGAGGAGCCGGGGATCGGGAGGAGCCGGAGATTGGAAGGAGCCGGTGATCGGGAGGAGCCGGAGATCGGGAGGATCCTGAGATCGGGAGGAGCCGGAGATCGGGAGGAGCCGAAAATCAGGCGGAGCCGGGAATTGGGAGGAGCCAGAGATTGGGAGGAGCCGGAGATCGGGAGGATCCTGAAATCAGGAGGAGCCGGAGATCGGGAGGAGCCGGGGAGTGAGAGGAGCCGGAGATTGGGAGGAGCCGGGGATCGGGAGGATCCTGAGATCGGGAGGAGCCGGAGATTGGGAGGAGCTGGGGATCGGGAGGAGCCGGAGATCGGGAGGATCCTGAGATCGGGAGGAGCCGGAGATCGGGAGGAGCCGGGGAGTGGGAGGAGCCGGAGATCGGGAGGAGCCGGAGATCGGGAGGATCCTGAGATCGGGAGGAGCCGGAGATCGGGAGGAGCCGGGGAGTGGGAGGAGCCGGAGATCGGGAGGAGCCGGGGATCGGGAGGAGCCGGAGATCGGGAGGAGCCGGGGATCGGGAGGAGCCGGAAATCGGGAGAAGCTGAAAATAGGGAGGAGCCGGGGATCGAGAGGAGCCGGGGACCGGGAGCAGCTGGGGATCGGGAGGAGCCGGGGATCGTGAGGATCCTGAGATCTGGAGGAGCCGGAGATTGGGAGGAGCCGTGGATCGGGAGGAGCCGGAGATCGGGAGGATCCTGAGATCGGGAGGAGCCGGAGATCGGGAGGAGCCGGGGAGTGGGAGGAGCCGGAGATCGGGAGGAGCCGGGGATCAGGAGGAGCCGGAGATCGGGAAGAGCCGGGGATCGGGAGGAGCCGGAAATCGGGAAAAGCTGAAAATAGGGAGGAGCCGGGGATCGAGAGGAGCCGGGGACCGGGAGCAGCCGGGGATCCGGATGAGCCGGAAATCACGAGGAGCCGGGGATCGGGAGGAGCCGGGGATCGGGAGGAGCCGGAAATCGAGAGGATCTGAAAATCGGAAAGAGCCAAGGATCGGGAGGAGACGGAGATCGGGAGGAGCCGGGGATCGGGAGGAGCCGGAGATTGGGAGGAGACGGAGATCGGGAGGAACCTGAGATTGTGAGGAGCCGGTGATCGGGAGGAGCTGGAGATCGGGAGGATTCGGGATTGGGAGGAGACAGGGATCGGGAGGAGCCTGAGCCGGAGATTGGGAGGAGACGGAGATCGGGAGGAGCCGGGGATTGGGAGGAGCCGGGGATCGGGAGGAGACGGGGATCGGGAGGAACCAGAGATCGGGAGGATCCTGAGATCGGGAGGAGACGGAGATAGGGAGGAGCCAGAAATCGGGAGGATCCTGAGATCGGGAGGAGCCGGGGTGCGGGAGGAGCCGGGGATCGGGAGGAGCCAGGGAACGGGAGGAAGCGGAGATCGGGAGAAGCCGGAAATCGGGAAGAGCTGGAAATCGGGAGGAGCCGTGGATTTGGAGGAGCCAGGGATCGGGAGGAGCCGGAGATCGGGAGGAGCCGGGGATCGGGAGGAGCCGGAAATCGGGAGAAGCTGAAAATAGGGAGGAGCCGGGGATCGGGAGGAGACGGGGATCGGGAGGAACCGGAGATCGGGAGGATCCTGAGATCGGGAGGAGACGGAGATAGGGAGGAGCCAGATATCGGGAGGATCCTGAGATCGGGAGGAGCTGGGGATCGGGAGGAGCCGGAGATCGGGAGGAGCCGGGGTGCGGGAGGAGCCGGGGATCGGGAGGAGCCAGGGATCGGGAGGAAGCGGAGCTCGGGAGAAGCCGGAAATCGGGAGGAGCTGGAAATCGGGAGGAGCCGGGAATTTGGAGGAGCCAGGGATCGGGAGGAGCCAGGGATCGGGAGGAGCTGTAAATCAGGCGGAGCCGGGGATTGGGAGTAGCCAGAGATCGGGAGGAAGCGGAGATCAGGAGGATCCTGAGATCGGGAGGAAACGGAGATCGGGAGGAGCCTGGGATTGGGAGGAGCCGGAAATCGGGAGGAGCTAGAAATCAGGAGGAAGCGGAGATCGGGAGGATCCTGAGATCGGGAGGAGATGGAGATCGGGAGGAGCCGGAGATCGGGAGGAGCTGAAAATCAGGCGGAGCCGGGGATTGGGAGGAGCCAGGGATTGGGAGGAGCCGGAGATATGGAGGATCCTGAGATCGGGAGGAGCCGGAGATCGGGAGGAGCCGGGGAGTGGGAGGAGCCGGAGATCGGGAGGAGCCGGGGATCGGGAGGATCCTGAGATCGGTAGGAGCCAGAGATTGGGAGGAGCCCGGGATCGGGAGGAGCCGGAGATCGGGAGGATCCTGAGATCAGGAGGAGCCGGGGATCGGGAGGAGCCGGAGATCGGGAGGAGCCGGTGATCGGGAGGAGCCGGAAATCGGGAGAAGCTGAAAATAGGGAGGAGACGGAGATCGGGAGGAGCCGGGGATCGGGAGGAGCCGGAGATTGGGAGGTGACGGAGATCGGGAGGAGCTTGAGATCGTGAGGAGCCGGAGATCGGGAGGAGCTGGAGATCGGGAGGATTCGGGATTGGGAGGAGACAGGGATCGGGAGGAGCTTGAGATCGGGAGGAGTTGAAAATCAGGCGGAGCCGGGGATCAAGCGGAGCCGGGGATTGGGAGGAGCCAGGGATCGGGAGGAGCCAGGGTCGGGAGGAAGCGGAGATCAGGAGAATCCTGCGATCGGGAGGAGCCGGAAATCGGGAGGAGCCGGGGATTGGGAGGAGCCGGGGATTGGGAGGAGACGGAGATCGGGAGGAGCAGGGTATCGGGAGGAGCCGGAGAACGAGAGGAGCTTGAGATCGGGAGGATCCGGGATTGGGATGAGCCAGGAATCGGGAGGATCCTGAGATCAGGAGGAGCCGGAGATCGGGAGGAGCCGGGGAGTGGGAGGGGCCGGAGATTGGGAGGAGCCGGGGATCGGGAGGATCCTGAGATCGGGAGGAGCCGGAGATTGGGAGGAGCCGGGGATCGGGAGGAGCCGGAGATCGGGAGGATCCTGAGATCGGGAGGAGCCGGAGATCGGGAGGAGCCGGGGAGTGGGAGGAACCGGAGATCGGGAGGATCCTAAGATCGGGAGGAGACGGAGATAGGGAGGAGCCAGAAATCGGGAGGATCCTGAGATCGGGAGGAGCCGGGCTGCGGGAGGAGCCGGGGATCGGGAGGAGCCAGGGAACGGGAGGAAGCGGAGATCGGGAGAAGCCGGAAATTGGGAAGAGCTGGAAATCGGGAGGAGCCGGGGATTTGGAGGAGCGTGGGATCGGGAGGAGCCAGGGATCGGGAGGAGCCGGAGAGCGGGAGGAGCTGTAAATCAGGCGGAGCCGGGGATTGGGAGTAGCCAGAGATCGGGAGGAAGCGGAGATCAGGAGGATCCTGAGATCGGGAGTAGACAGAGATCGGGAGGAGCCTGGGATTGGGAGGAGCCGGAGAGCGGGAGGAGCTGTAAATCAGGCGGAGCCGGGGATTGGGAGTAGCCAGAGATCGGGAGGAAGCGGAGATCAGGAGGATCCTGAGATCGGGAGTAGACAGAGATCGGGAGGAGCCTGGGATTGGGAGGAGCCGGAAATCGGGAGGAGCCGGGGATTGGGAGGAACCGGGGATCGGGAGGAGACGGGGATCGGGAAGAACCGGAGATCGGGATGAGCCAGGGGTCGGGAGGAAGCGGAGATCGGGAGGAGCCGGGGATCGGGAGGAGCTGGAGATCGGGAGGAGCCGGGTGCGGGAGGAGCCAGGGATCAGGGGGAGCCGGAGATCGGGAGGAGCTGTAAATAAGGCGGAGCCGGGGATTGGGAGGAGCCAGGGATCGGGAGGAGTCAGGGATCGGGTGGAGCCGGAAATCGGGAGGAGCCGGGGATCGGGAGTAGCCAGAGATTGGGAGGAAGCGGAGATAGGGAGGATCCTGAGGTCGGGAGGAGTCGGAGATCGGGAGGAGCCTGAAATCAGGAGGAACTGGAAATCGGGAGGAAGCGTAGACCGGGAGGATCCTGAGATCGGGAGGAGCCGGAGATCAGGAGGAGCCGGGGAGTGGGAGGAGCCGGGGATCGGGAGCAGCCGGTTATCGGGATGAGCCGGAAATCGCGAGGAGCCGGGGATCGGGAGGAGACGGAGATCGGGACGAGCCGGGGATCGGGAGGACCCGGAGATCGGGAGGAGCCGGAAATCGGGAGGAGCCGGGGATCGGGAGTAGCCAGAGATCGGGAGGAAGCGGAGATCGGGAGGATCCTGAGGTCGGGAGGAGTCGGAGATCGGGAGGAGCCTGAAATCGGGAGGAGCTGGAAATCGGGAGGAAGCGTAGATCGGGAGGATCCTGAGATCGGGAGGAGACGGAGATCGGGAGGAGCCGGGGATTGGGAGGAGCCGGGGATCGGGAGGAGCCGGAGATCGGGAAGATCCTGAGATCGGTAGGAGCCGGAGATCGGGAGGAGCCGGGGATCGGGAGGAGCTGGAGATCGGGAGGAGCCGGGTGCGGGAGGAGCCAGGGATCGGGAGCAGCCAGGGATCAGGGGGAGCCGGAGATCGGGAGGAGCTGTAAATCAGGCGGAGCCGGGGATTGGGAGGAGTCAGGGATCGGGTGGAGCTGGAAATCGGGAGGAGCCGGGGATCGGGAGTAACCAGAGATCGGGAGGAGCCGGGGATCGGGAGGAGCCGGAGATCGTGAGGAGCCGGGGATCGAGAGGAGCCGGGGATCGGGAGCAGCTGGGGATCGGGATGAGCCGGAAATCGCGAGGAGCCGGGGATCGGGAGGAGCCGGGGATCTTGAGGAGCCGGAAATCGGGAGGATCTGAAAATTGGGAGGAGCCGAGGATCGGGAGGAGACGGAGATCGGGAGGAGCCGGGGATCGGGAGGAGCCGGAGATTGGGAGGAGACGGAGATCGGGAGGAGCAGGGTATCGGGAGGAGCCAGAGAACGGGAGGAGCTGGAGATCGGGAGGATCCGGGATTGGGAGGAGCCAGGGATCGGGAGGAGCCTGAGATCAGGAGGAGCTGAAAATCAGGCAGAGCCGGGGATCAGGCAGAGCCGGGGATTGGAAGGAGCCAGGGATCGGGAGGAGCCAGGGATCGGGAGGAGCCGGAGATCGGATGCAGCCCGGGATCGGGAGGAGCCGGAGATCGGGAGGAAGCGGAGATCGGGAGGATCCTGAGGTCGGGAGGAGTTGGAAATCGGGAGTAGCTGGAAATCGGGAGGAGCTGGAAATCGGGAGGAAGCGGAGATCGGGAGGAGCCTGAGGTCGGGAGGAGTCGGAGATCGGGAGGAGCTGGAAATCGGGAGGAGCCGGGGATCTGGAGGAGCCAGGGATCAGGGGGAGTCGGGGATCGGGAGGTGCCTGAAATGGGGAGGAGCCGGAGATCGGGAAGAGCCGGGGATTTGGAGGAGCCAGGGATCAGGAGGAGTCGGGGATCGGGAGGTGCCTGAAATGGGGAGGAGCCAGAGATCGGGATGACCCGGGGATCGGGAGGAGCCGGAGATCGGGATGAGCCGGGGATCGGGAGGAGCCGAAAATCGGGAGGAGCTGAGTATCGGGAGGAGCCGGAAATCGGCAGGAGCTGAATATCGGGAGGAGCCGAGGATCGGGAGGAGCCTGGGGATCGGGAGGAGCCGGAAATCGGGAAAAGCTGAAAATAGGGAGGAGCCGGGGATCGAGAGGAGCCGGGGACCGGGAGCAGCCGGGGATCCGGATGAGCCGGAAATCACGAGGAGCCGGGGATCGGGAGGAGCCGGGGATCGGGAGGAGCCGGAAATCGGGAGGATCTGAAAATCGGAAAGAGCCAAGGATCGGGAGGAGACGGAGATCGGGAGGAGCCGGGGATCAGGAGGAGCCGGAGATTGGGAGGAGACGGAGATCGGGAGGAGCCTGAGATTGTGAGGAGCCGGTGATCGGGAGGAGCTGGAGATCGGGAGGATTCGGGATTGGGAGGAGACAGGGATCGGGAGGAGCCTGAGCCGGAGATTGGGAGGAGACGGAGATCGGGAGGAGCCGGGGATTGGGAGGTGCCGGGGATCGGGAGGAGACGGGGATCGGGAGGAACCAGAGATCGGGAGGATCCTGAGATCGGGAGGAGACGGAGATAGGGAGGAGCCAGAAATCGGGAGGATCCTGAGATCGGGAGGAGCCGGGGTGCGGGAGGAGCCGGGGATCGGGAGGAGCCAGGGAACGGGAGGAAGCGGAGATCGGGAGAAGCCGGAAATCGGGAAGAGCTGGAAATCGGGAGGAGCCGGGGATTTGGAGGAGCCAGGGATCGGGAGGAGCCGGAGATCGGGAGGAGCCGGGGATCGGGAGGAGCCGGAAATCGGGAGAAGCTGAAAATAGGGAGGAGCCGGGGATCGGGAGGAGACGGGGATCGGGAGGAACCGGAGATCGGGAGGATCCTGAGATCGGGAGGAGACGGAGATAGGGAGGAGCCAGATATCGGGAAGATCCTGAGATCGGGAGGAGCTGGGGATCGGGAGGAGCCGGAGATCGGGAGGAGCCGGGGTGCGGGAGGAGCCGGGGATCGGGAGGAGCCAGGGATCGGGAGGAAGCGGAGCTCGGGAGAAGCCGGAAATCGGGAGGAGCTGGAAATCGGGAGGAGCCGGGAATTTGGAGGAGCCAGGGATCGGGAGGAGCCAGGGATCGGGAGGAGCTGTAAATCAGGCGGAGCCGGGGATTGGGAGTAGCCAGAGATCGGGAGGAAGCGGAGATCAGGAGGATCCTGAGATCGGGAGGAAACGGAGATCGGGAGGAGCCTGGGATTGGGAGGAGCCGGAAATCGGGAGGAGCTAGAAATCAGGAGGAAGCGGAGATCGGGAGGATCCTGAGATCGGGAGGAGATGGAGATCGGGAGGAGCCGGAGATCGGGAGGAGCTGAAAATCAGGCGGAGCCGGGGATTGGGAGGAGCCAGGGATTGGGAGGAGCCGGAGATATGGAGGATCCTGAGATCGGGAGGAGCCGGAGATCGGGAGGAGCCGGGGAGTGGGAGGAGCCGGAGATCGGGAGGAGCCGGGGATCGGGAGGATCCTGAGATCGGTAGGAGCCAGAGATTGGGAGGAGCCCGGGATCGGGAGGAGCCGGAGATCGGGAGGATCCTGAGATCAGGAGGAGCCGGGGATCGGGAGGAGCCGGAGATCGGGAGGAGCCGGTGATCGGGAGGAGCCGGAAATCGGGAGAAGCTGAAAATAGGGAGGAGACGGAGATCGGGAGGAGCCGGGGATCGGGAGGAGCCGGAGATTGGGAGGTGACGGAGATCGGGAGGAGCTTGAGATCGTGAGGAGCCGGAGATCGGGAGGAGCTGGAGATCGGGAGGATTCGGGATTGGGAGGAGACAGGGATCGGGAGGAGCTTGAGATCGGGAGGAGTTGAAAATCAGGCGGAGCCGGGGATCAAGCGGAGCCGGGGATTGGGAGGAGCCAGGGATCGGGAGGAGCCAGGGTCGGGAGGAAGCGGAGATCAGGAGAATCCTGCGATCGGGAGGAGCCGGAAATCGGGAGGAGCCGGGGATTGGGAGGAGCCGGGGATTGGGAGGAGACGGAGATCGGGAGGAGCAGGGTATCGGGAGGAGCCGGAGAACGAGAGGAGCTTGAGATCGGGAGGATCCGGGATTGGGATGAGCCAGGAATCGGGAGGATCCTGAGATCAGGAGGAGCCGGAGATCGGGAGGAGCCGGGGAGTGGGAGGGGCCGGAGATTGGGAGGAGCCGGGGATCGGGAGGATCCTGAGATCGGGAGGAGCCAGAGATTGGGAGGAGCCGGGGATCGGGAGGAGCCGGAGATCGGGAGGATCCTGAGATCGGGAGGAGCCGGAGATCGGGAGGAGCCGGGGATTTGGAGGAGCCAGGGATCAGGAGGAGTCGGGGATCGGGAGGTGCCTGAAATGGGGAGGAGCCAGAGATCGGGATGACCCGGGGATCGGGAGGAGCCGGAGATCGGGATGAGCCGGGGATCGGGAGGAGCCGAAAATCGGGAGGAGCTGAGTATCGGGAGGAGCCGGAAATCGGCAGGAGCTGAATATCGGGAGGAGCCGAGGATCGGGAGGAGCCTGGGGATCGGGAGGAGCCGGAAATCGGGAAAAGCTGAAAATAGGGAGGAGCCGGGGATCGAGAGGAGCCGGGGACCGGGAGCAGCCGGGGATCCGGATGAGCCGGAAATCACGAGGAGCCGGGGATCGGGAGGAGCCGGGGATCGGGAGGAGCCGGAAATCGGGAGGATCTGAAAATCGGAAAGAGCCAAGGATCGGGAGGAGACGGAGATCGGGAGGAGCCGGGGATCAGGAGGAGCCGGAGATTGGGAGGAGACGGAGATCGGGAGGAGCCTGAGATTGTGAGGAGCCGGTGATCGGGAGGAGCTGGAGATCGGGAGGATTCGGGATTGGGAGGAGACAGGGATCGGGAGGAGCCTGAGCCGGAGATTGGGAGGAGACGGAGATCGGGAGGAGCCGGGGATTGGGAGGTGCCGGGGATCGGGAGGAGACGGGGATCGGGAGGAACCAGAGATCGGGAGGATCCTGAGATCGGGAGGAGACGGAGATAGGGAGGAGCCAGAAATCGGGAGGATCCTGAGATCGGGAGGAGCCGGGGTGCGGGAGGAGCCGGGGATCGGGAGGAGCCAGGGAACGGGAGGAAGCGGAGATCGGGAGAAGCCGGAAATCGGGAAGAGCTGGAAATCGGGAGGAGCCGGGGATTTGGAGGAGCCAGGGATCGGGAGGAGCCGGAGATCGGGAGGAGCCGGGGATCGGGAGGAGCCGGAAATCGGGAGAAGCTGAAAATAGGGAGGAGCCGGGGATCGGGAGGAGACGGGGATCGGGAGGAACCGGAGATCGGGAGGATCCTGAGATCGGGAGGAGACGGAGATAGGGAGGAGCCAGATATCGGGAAGATCCTGAGATCGGGAGGAGCTGGGGATCGGGAGGAGCCGGAGATCGGGAGGAGCCGGGGTGCGGGAGGAGCCGGGGATCGGGAGGAGCCAGGGATCGGGAGGAAGCGGAGCTCGGGAGAAGCCGGAAATCGGGAGGAGCTGGAAATCGGGAGGAGCCGGGAATTTGGAGGAGCCAGGGATCGGGAGGAGCCAGGGATCGGGAGGAGCTGTAAATCAGGCGGAGCCGGGGATTGGGAGTAGCCAGAGATCGGGAGGAAGCGGAGATCAGGAGGATCCTGAGATCGGGAGGAAACGGAGATCGGGAGGAGCCTGGGATTGGGAGGAGCCGGAAATCGGGAGGAGCTAGAAATCAGGAGGAAGCGGAGATCGGGAGGATCCTGAGATCGGGAGGAGATGGAGATCGGGAGGAGCCGGAGATCGGGAGGAGCTGAAAATCAGGCGGAGCCGGGGATTGGGAGGAGCCAGGGATTGGGAGGAGCCGGAGATATGGAGGATCCTGAGATCGGGAGGAGCCGGAGATCGGGAGGAGCCGGGGAGTGGGAGGAGCCGGAGATCGGGAGGAGCCGGGGATCGGGAGGATCCTGAGATCGGTAGGAGCCAGAGATTGGGAGGAGCCCGGGATCGGGAGGAGCCGGAGATCGGGAGGATCCTGAGATCAGGAGGAGCCGGGGATCGGGAGGAGCCGGAGATCGGGAGGAGCCGGTGATCGGGAGGAGCCGGAAATCGGGAGAAGCTGAAAATAGGGAGGAGACGGAGATCGGGAGGAGCCGGGGATCGGGAGGAGCCGGAGATTGGGAGGTGACGGAGATCGGGAGGAGCTTGAGATCGTGAGGAGCCGGAGATCGGGAGGAGCTGGAGATCGGGAGGATTCGGGATTGGGAGGAGACAGGGATCGGGAGGAGCTTGAGATCGGGAGGAGTTGAAAATCAGGCGGAGCCGGGGATCAAGCGGAGCCGGGGATTGGGAGGAGCCAGGGATCGGGAGGAGCCAGGGTCGGGAGGAAGCGGAGATCAGGAGAATCCTGCGATCGGGAGGAGCCGGAAATCGGGAGGAGCCGGGGATTGGGAGGAGCCGGGGATTGGGAGGAGACGGAGATCGGGAGGAGCAGGGTATCGGGAGGAGCCGGAGAACGAGAGGAGCTTGAGATCGGGAGGATCCGGGATTGGGATGAGCCAGGAATCGGGAGGATCCTGAGATCAGGAGGAGCCGGAGATCGGGAGGAGCCGGGGAGTGGGAGGGGCCGGAGATTGGGAGGAGCCGGGGATCGGGAGGATCCTGAGATCGGGAGGAGCCGGAGATTGGGAGGAGCCGGGGATCGGGAGGAGCCGGAGATCGGGAGGATCCTGAGATCGGGAGGAGCCGGAGATCGGGAGGAGCCGGGGAGTGAGAGGAACCGGAGATCGGGAGGATCCTAAGATCGGGAGGAGACGGAGATAGGGAGGAGCCAGAAATCGGGAGGATCCTGAGATCGGGAGGAGCCGGGCTGCGGGAGGAGCCGGGGATCGGGAGGAGCCAGGGAACGGGAAGAAGCGGAGATCGGGAGAAGCCGGAAATCGGGAAGAGCTGGAAATCGGGAGGAGCCGGGGATTTGGAGGAGCGTGGGATCGGGAGGAGCCAGGGATCGGGAGGAGCCGGAGAGCGGGAGGAGCTGTAAATCAGGCGGAGCCGGGGATTGGGAGTAGCCAGAGATCGGGAGGAAGCGGAGATCAGGAGGATCC
Organism: Pristiophorus japonicus; assembly: GCF_044704955.1. NCBI lineage: Eukaryota > Metazoa > Chordata > Chondrichthyes > Pristiophoridae > Pristiophorus > Pristiophorus japonicus. Next base: position 17,863,023 of record NC_092010.1, read on the forward strand.
TGAGATCGGGTGTAGACAGAGATCGGGAGGAGCCTGGGATTGGGAGGAGCCGGAGAGCGGGAGGAGCTGTAAATCAGGCGGAGCCGGGGATTGGGAGTAGCCAGAGATCGGGAGGAAGCGGAGATCAGGAGGATCCTGAGATCGGGAGTAGACAGAGATCGGGAGGAGCCTGGGATTGGGAGGAGCCGGAAATCGGGAGGAGCCGGGGATTGGGAGGAGCCGGGGATCGGGAGGAGACGGGGATCGGGAAGAACCGGAGATCGGGATGAGCCAGGGGTCGGGAGGAAGCGGAGATCGGGAGGAGCCGGGGATCGGGAGGAGCTGGAGATCGGGAGGAGCCGGGTGCGGGAGGAGCCAGGGATCAGGGGGAGCCGGAGATCGGGAGGAGCTGTAAATAAGGCGGAGCCGGGGATTGGGAGGAGCCAGGGATCGGGAGGAGTCAGGGATCGGGTGGAGCCGGAAATCGGGAGGAGCCGGGGATCGGGAGTAGCCAGAGATTGGGAGGAAGCGGAGATAGGGAGGATCCTGAGGTCGGGAGGAGTCGGAGATCGGGAGGAGCCTGAAATCAGGAGGAACTGGAAATCGGGAGGAAGCGTAGACCGGGAGGATCCTGAGATCGGGAGGAGCCGGAGATCAGGAGGAGCCGGGGAGTGGGAGGAGCCGGGGATCGGGAGCAGCCGGTTATCGGGATGAGCCGGAAATCGCGAGGAGCCGGGGATCGGGAGGAGACGGAGATCGGGACGAGCCGGGGATCGGGAGGACCCGGAGATCGGGAGGAGCCGGAAATCGGGAGGAGCCGGGGATCGGGAGTAGCCAGAGATCGGGAGGAAGCGGAGATCGGGTGGATCCTGAGGTCGGGAGGAGTCGGAGATCGGGAGGAGCCTGAAATCGGGAGGAGCTGGAAATCGGGAGGAAGCGTAGATCGGGAGGATCCTGAGATCGGGAGGAGACGGAGATCGGGAGGAGCCGGGGATTGGGAGGAGCCGGGGATCGGGAGGAGCCGGAGATCGGGAAGATCCTGAGATCGGTAGGAGCCGGAGATCGGGAGGAGCCGGGGATCGGGAGGAGCTGGAGATCGGGAGGAGCCGGGTGCGGGAGGAGCCAGGGATCGGGAGCAGCCAGGGATCAGGGGGAGCCGGAGATCGGGAGGAGCTGTAAATCAGGCGGAGCCGGGGATTGGGAGGAGTCAGGGATCGGGTGGAGCTGGAAATCGGGAGGAGCCGGGGATCGGGAGTAACCAGAGATCGGGAGGAGCCGGGGATCGGGAGGAGCCGGAGATCGTGAGGAGCCGGGGATCGAGAGGAGCCGGGGATCGGGAGCAGCTGGGGATCGGGATGAGCCGGAAATCGCGAGGAGCCGGGGATCGGGAGGAGCCGGGGATCTTGAGGAGCCGGAAATCGGGAGGATCTGAAAATTGGGAGGAGCCGAGGATCGGGAGGAGACGGAGATCGGGAGGAGCCGGGGATCGGGAGGAGCCGTAGATTGGGAGGAGACGGAGATCGGGAGGAGCAGGGTATCGGGAGGAGCCAGAGAACGGGAGGAGCTGGAGATCGGGAGGATCCGGGCTTGGGAGGAGCCAGGGATCGGGAGGAGCATGAGATCAGGAGGAGCTGAAAATCAGGCAGAGCCGGGGATCAGGCAGAGCCGGGGATTGGAAGGAGCCAGGGATCGGGAGGAGCCAGGGATCAGGAGGAGCCGGAGATCGGATGCAGCCCGGGATCGGGAGGAGCCGGAGATCGGGAGGAAGCGGAGATCGGGAGGATCCTGAGGTCGGGAGGAGTTGGAAATCGGGAGTAGCTGGAAATCGGGAGGAGCTGGAAATCGGGAGGAAGCGGAGATCGGGAGGAGCCTGAGGTCGGGAGGAGTCGGAGATCGGGAGGAGCTGGAAATCGGGAGGAGCCGGGGATCTGGAGGAGCCAGGGATCAGGGGGAGTCGGGGATCGGGAGGTGCCTGAAATGGGGAGGAGCCGGAGATCGGGAAGAGCCGGGGATTTGGAGGAGCCAGGGATCAGGAGGAGTCGGGGATCGGGAGGTGCCTGAAATGGGGAGGAGCCAGAGATCGGGATGACCCGGGGATCGGGAGGAGCCGGAGATCGGGATGAGCCGGGGATCGGGAGGAGCCGAAAATCGGGAGGAGCTGAGTTTCGGGAGGAGCCGGAAATCGGCAGGAGCTGAATATCGGGAGGAGCCGAGGATCGGGAGGAGCCTGGGGATCGGGAGGATCCTGAGATCGGGAGGAGTCGGAGATCGTGAGGAGCCGGAAATCGGGAGGAGCTGGAAATCGGGAGGAGTCGGGGATCGGGAGGGGCCGGAAATCGGGAGAAGCCGGAAATCGGGAGCAGCCGGGGATCGGGAGGAACCTGAGATCGGGAGGAGCCAGGAATCGGGAGGAGCCTGAGATCGTGAGGAACCGGAAATCGGGAGGAGCCGGGAATCAGGAGGAGCCTGAGATCGGGAGGGGCCGGAAATCGGGAGGAGCCGGGGATCAGGAGGAGCCTGAGATCGGGAGGGGCCGGAGATCGGGAGGAGCCGGAAATCGGGAGGAACCTGAATTCGGAAGGAGCCGGAGATCGGGAGGAGACGGAGATCGGGAGGAGCCTGAGATCGGGAGGAGCCAGGAATCCGGAGTAGCCTGAGATCGTGAGGAGCTGGAGATCGGGAGGAGCCGGGGATCGGGAGGGGCCGGAGATCGGGAGGAGCCGGAAATCGGGAGGAACCAGAGATCGGAAGGAGCCAGAGATCGGGAGGAGCCAGAGATCGGGAGGAGACGGAGATCAGGAGGAGCCTGAGATCGGGAGGAGCCTGGAATCGGGAGGAGCCTGAGATCGTGAGGAGCCGGAGATCGTGAGGAGCCGGGGATCGGGAGGAGACGGAGATCCGGAGGAGCCGGGGATCGGGAGGAGCCAGGGATCGGGAGTAGCCGGGGATCGGGCGGAGATCGAGATCCGGAGGAGCTGGGGATAAGGAGGAGCCGGAGATCGGGAGGAGACGGAAATCGGGAGGAGCTGGAGATCGGGAGGAGCTGGGGATCGGAAGGAGCCTGAGATCAGGAAGAGCCGGAGATTGGGAGCAGACGGAGATCAGGAGGAGCCGGGGATCGGGTGGAGCCGGGGACCGGGAGGAGACGGAGATCGGGAGGAGCCGGGGTTCGGGAGGAGCCAGGGATCGGGAGTAGCCGGGGATCGGGAGGAGCTGGAGATCGGGAGGAGCCGGAGATCGGAAGGAGCCTGAGATCAGGAAGAGCCGGAGATTGGGAGCAGACGGAGATCAGGAGGAGCCGGGGATCGGGTGGAGCCGGGGATCGGGAGGATACTGAGATCAGGAGGAGCCGGAGATCGGGAGGAGACGGAAATCGGGAGGAGCTGGAGATCGGGAGGAGCCGGAGATCGGAAGGAGCCTGAGATCAGGAAGAGCCGGAGATTAGGAGGAGCCGGGGATCGGGAGGTGCCGGAGATCGGGAGGATCCTGAGATCGGGAGGAGCCGGAGATCGGGAGGAGCCGAAAATCAGGCGGAGCCGGGGATTGGGAGGAGCCAGCGATTGGGAGGAGCCGGAGATCGGGAGGATCCTGAGATCAGGAGGAGCCGGAGATCGGGAGGAGCCGGGGAGTGGGAGGAGCCGGAGATTGGGAGGAGCCAGGGATCGGGAGGATCCTGAGATCGGGAGGAGCTGGAGATTGGGAGAAGCCGGGGATCGGGAGGAGCCGGAGATCGGGAGGATCTTGAGATCGGGAGGAGCCGGAGATCGGGAGGAGCCAGGGAGTGGGAGGAGCCGGAGATCGGGAGGAGCCGGGGATCGGGAGGAGCCGGAGATTGGGAGGAGCCGGGGATTGGGAGGAGCCGGAAATCGGGAGAAGCTGAAAATAGGGAGGAGCCGGGGATCGAGAGGAGCCAGGGATCGGGAGCAGCTGGGGATCGGGAGTAGCTGGGGATCGGGAGTATCCTCAGATCTGGAGGAGCCAGAGATTGGGAGGAGCCGTGGATCGGGAGGAGCCGGAGATCGGGAGGAGCCGGGGATCGGGAGGAGCCGGAGATCGGGAGGAGCCGGAAATCGGGAAAAGCTGAAAATAGGGAGGAGCTGGGGATCGAGAGGAGCCGGGGATCGGGAGCAGCCGGGGATCCGGATGAGCCGGAAATCACGAGGAGCCGGGGATCGGGAGGAGCCGGGGATCGGGAGGAGCCGGAAATCGGGAGGATCTGAAAATCGGAAAGAGCCAAGGATCGGGAGGAGACGTTGATCGGGAGGAGCCGGGGATCGGGAGGAGCCGGAGATTGGGAGGAGACGGAGATCGGGAGGAGACGGAGATCGTGAGGAGCCGGAGATCGGGAGGAGCTGGAGATCGGGAGGATTCGGGATTGGGAGGAGACAGGGATTGGGAGGAGCCTGAGCCGGAGATTGGGAGGAGACGGAGATCGGGAGGAGCCGGGGATTGGGAGGAGCCGGGGATCGGGAGGAGACGGGGATCGGGAGGAACCGGAGATCGGGAGGATCCTGAGATCGGGAGGAGACGGAGATAGGGAGGAGCCAGAAATCGGGAGGATCCTGAGATCGGGAGGAGCCGGGGTGCGGGAGGAGCCGGGGAACGGGAGGAACCAGGGAACGGGAGGAAGCGGAGATCGGGAGAAGTCGGAAATCGGGAAGAGCTGGAAATCGGGAGGAGCCGGGGATTTGGAGGAGCCTGGGATCGGGAGGAGCCAGGGATCGGGAGGAGCCGGAGATCGGGAGGAGCTGTAAATCAGGCGGAGCCGGGGATTGGGAGTAGCCAGAGATCGGGAGGAAGCGGAGATCAGGAGGATCCTGAGATCGGGAGGAGACAGAGATCGGGAGGAGCCTGGAATTGGGAGGAGCCGGAAATCGGGAGGAGCCGGGGATTGGGAGGAGCCGGGGATCGGGAGGAGACGGGGATCGGGAAGAACCGGAGATCGGGATGAGCCAGGTGTCGGGAGGAAGCGGAGATCGGGAGGAGCCGGGGATCGGGAGGAGCTGGAGATCGGGAGGAGCCGGGTGCGGGAGGAGACAGGGATCGGGAGCAGCCAGGGATGGGGGGGAGCCGGAGATCGGGAGGAGCTGTAAATCAGGCGGAGCCGGGGATTGGGAGGAGCCAGGGATTGGGAGGAGCCAGGGATCGGGAGGAGTCAGGGATCGGGTGGAGCCGGAAATCGGGAGGAGCCGGGGATCGGGAGTAGCCAGAGATTGGGAGGAAGCGGAGATCGGGAGGATCCTGAGGTCGGGAGGAGTCGGAGATCGGGAGTAGCCTGAAATCAGGAGGAGCTGGAAATCGGGAGGAAGCGTAGATCGGGAGGATCCTGAGATCGGGAGGAGACGGCGATCGGGAGGAGCCGGGGATTGGGAGGAGTCGGGGATCGGGAGGAGGCGGAGATCGAGAGGATCCTGAGATCGGGAGGAGCCGGAGATCGGGAGGAGCCGGGGAGTGGGAGGAGCCGGAGATCGTGAGGAGCCGGGGATCGAGAGGAGCCGGGGATCGGGAGCAGCCGGGGATCGGGATGAGCCGGAAATCGCGAGGAGCCGGGGATCGGGAGGAGACGGAGATCGGGAGGAGCCGGGGATCGGGAGGACCCGGGGATCGGGAGTAGCCAGAGATTGGGAGGAAGCGGAGATCGGGAGGATCCTGAGGTCGGGAGGAGTCGGAGATCGGGAGGAGCCTGAAATCGGGAGGAGCTGGAAATCGGGAGGAAGCGTAGATTGGGAGGATCCTGAGATCGGGAGGAGACGGAGATCGGGAGGAGCCGGGGATTGGGAGGAGCCGGGGATTGGGAGGAGCCGGAGATCGGGAGGATCCTGAGATCGGGAGGAGCCAGGGATCGGGAGGAGCCTGAGATCGGGAGGGGCCGGAGATCGGGAGGAGCCAGAAATCGGGAGGTACCTGAATTCGGAAGGAGCCAGAGATCGGGAGGAGCCGAAGATCGGGAGGAGCCTGAGATCGAGAGGAGCCGGAGATCGGGAGGAGCCGGGGATCGGGAGGAGCTTGAGATCGGGAGGGGCCGGAGATCGGGAGGAGCCGGAAATCGGGAGGAACCAGAGATCGGAAGGAGCCAGAGATCGGGAGGAGCCAGAGATCGGGAGGAGACGGAGATCAGGAGGAGCCTGAGATCGGGAGGAGCCAGGAATCGGGAGGAGCCTGAGATCGTGAGGAGCCGGAGATCGGGAGGAGCCGGGGAGTGGGAGGAGCCGGAGATTGGGAGGAGCCGGGGATCGGGAGGATCCTGAGATCGGGAGGAGCCGGAGATTGGGAGAAGCCGGGGATCGGGAGGAGCCGGAGATCGGGAGGATCCTGAGATCGGGAGGAGCCGGAGATCGGGAGGAGCCAGGGCGTGGGAGGAGCCGGAGATCGGGAGGAGCCGGGGATCGGGAGGAGCCGGAGATTGGGAGGAGCCGGGGATCGGGAGGAGCCGGAAATCGGGAGAAGCTGAAAATAGGGAGGAGCCGGGGATCGAGAGGAGCCGGGGATCGGGAGCAGCTGGGGATCGGGAGGAGCCGGGGATCGGGAGTATCCTCAGATCTGGAGGAGCCAGAGATTGGGAGGAGCCGTGGATCGGGAGGAGCCAGAGATCGGGAGGAGCCGGAGATCGGGAGGAGCCGGGGATCGGGAGGAGCCGGAGATCGGGAGGAGCCGGAAATCGGGAAAAGCTGAAAATCGGGAGGAGCCGGGGATCGAGAGGAGCCGGGGATCGGGAGCAGCCGGGGATCGGGATGAGCCGGAAATCACGAGGAGCCGGGGATCGGGAGGAGCCGGGGATCGGGAGGAGCCGGAAATCGGGAGGATCTGAAAATCGGAAAGAGCCAAGGATCGGGAGGAGACGTTGATCGGGAGGAGCCGGGGATCGGGAGGAGCCGGAGATTGGGAGGAGACGGAGATCGGGAGGAGACGGAGATCGTGAGGAGCCGGAGATCGGGAGGAGCTGGAGATCGGGAGGATTCGGGATTGGGAGGAGACAGGGATTGGGAGAAGCCTGAGCCGGAGATTGGGAGGAGACGGAGATCGGGAGGAGCCGGGGATTGGGAGGAGCCGGGGATCGGAAGGAGACGGGGATCGGGAGGAACCGGAGATCGGGAGGATCCTGAGATCGGGAGGAGACGGGGATAGGGAGGAACCAGAAATCGGGAGGATCCTGAGCTCGGGAGGAGCCGGGGTGCGGGAGGAGCCGGGGATCGGGAGGAGCCAGGGAACGGGAGGAAGCGGAGATCGGGAGAAGCCGGAAATTGGGAAGAGCTGGAAATCGGGAGGAGCCGGGGATTTGGAGGAGCCTGGGATCGGGAGGAGCCAGGGATCAGGGGGAGCCGGAGATCGGGAGGAGCTGTAAATCAGGCGGAGCCGGGGATTGGGAGTAGCCAGAGATCGGGAGGAAGCGGAGATCAGGAGGATCCTGAGATCGGGAGGAGACAGAGATCAGGAGGAGCCTGGGATTGGGAGGAGCCGGAAATCGGGAGGAGCAGGGGATTGGGAGGAGCCGGGGATCGGGAGGAGACGGGGATCGGGAAGAACCGGAGATCGGGATGAGCCAGGGGTCAGGAGGAAGCGGAGATCGGGAGGAGCCGGGGATCGGGAGGAGCTGGAGATCGGGAGGAGCCGGGTGCGGGAGGAGACAGGGATCGGGAGCAGCCAGGGATCGGGGGGAGCCGGAGATCGGGAGGAGCTGTAAATCAGGCGGAGCCGGGGATTGGGAGGAGCCAGGGATTGGGAGGAGCCAGGAATCGGGAGGAGTCAGGGATCGGGTGGAGCCGGAAATCGGGAGGAGCCGGGGATCGGGAGTAGCCAGAGATTGGGAGGAAGCGGAGATCGGGAGGATCCTGAGGTCGGGAGGAGTCGGAGATCGGGAGTAGCCTGAAATCAGGAGGAGCTGGAAATCGGGAGGAAGCATAGATCGGGAGGCTCCTGAGATCGGGAGGAGACGGCGATCGGGAGGAGCCGGGGATTGGGAGGAGCCGGGGATCGGGAGGAGGCGGAGATCGGGACGATCCTGAGATCGGGAGGAGCCGGAGATCGGGAGGAGCCGGGGAGTGGGAGTAACCAGAGATCGGGAGGAGCCGGGGATCGGGAGGAGCCGGAGATCGTGAGGAGCCGGGGATCGAGAGGAGCCGGGGATCGGGAGCAGCCGGGGATCGGGATGAGCCGGAAATCGCGAGGAGCCGGGGATCGGGAGGAGACGGAGATCGGGAGGAGCCGAGGATCGGGAGGACCCGGAGATCGGGAGGAGCCGGAAATCGGGAGGGCCCGGGGATCGGGAATAGCCAGAGATTGGGAGGAAGCGGAGATCGGGAGGATCCTGAGGTCGGGAGGAGTCGGAGATAGGGAGGAGCCTGAAATCGGGAGGAGCTGGAAATCGGGAGGAAGCGTAGATTGGGAGGATCCTGAGATCGGGAGGAGACGGAGATCGGGAGGAGCCGGGGATTGGGAGGAGCCGGGGATTGGGAGGAGCCGGAGATCGGGAGGATCCTGAGATTGGGAGGAGCCGGAGATCGGGAGGAGCCGGGGAGTGGGAGGAGCCAGAGATCGGGAGGAGCCAGGGATCGGGAGGAGCCTGAGATCGGGAGGGGCCGGAGATCGGGAGGAGCCGGAAATCGGGAGGTACCTGAATTCGGTAGGAGCCAGAGATCGGGAGGAGCCGGAGATCGGGAGGAGCCTGAGATCGGGAGGAGCCAGAGATCGGGAGGGGCCGGAGATCGGGAGGAGCCGGAAATCGGGAGGAACCAGAGATTGGAAGGAGCCAGAGATCGGGAGGAGCCAGAGATCGGGAGGAGACGGAGATCAGGAGGAGCCTGAGATCGGGAGGAGCCTGGAATCGGGAGGAGCCTGAGATCGTGAGGAGCCGGAGATCGTGAGGAGCCGGGGATCGGGAGGAGACGGAGATCCGGAGGAGCCGGGGATCGGGAGGAGCCAGGGATCGGGAGTAGCCGGGGATCGGGCGGAGATGGAGATCCGGAGGAGCCGGGGATCAGGAGGAGCCGGAGATCGGGAGGAGACGGAAATCGGGAGGAGCTGGAGATCGGGAGGAGCTGGAGATCGGGAGGAGCCGGAGAACGGAAGGAGCCTGAGATCAGGAAGAGCCGGAGATTGGGATCAGACGGAGATCCGGAGGAGCCGGGGACCGGGAGGAGCCAGGGATCGGGAGTAGCCGGGGATCGGGCGGAGCTGGAGTTCCGGAGGAGCCGGGGATCAGGAGGAGCCGGAGATCGGGAGGAGACGGAAATCGGGAGGAGCTGGAGATCGGGAGGAGCCGGAGATCGGAAGGAGCCTGAGATCAGGAAGAGCCGGAGATTGGGAGCAGACGGAGATCAGGAGGAGCCGGGGATCGGGTGGAGCTGGGGATCGGGAGGACACGGAGATCGGGAGGAGCCGGGGATCGGGAGGAGCCAGGGATCGGGAGTAGCTGGGTATCGGGCGTAGACGGAGATCCGGAGGAGCCGGGGATCAGGAGGAGCCGGAGATCGTGAGGAGACGGAAATCGGGAGGAGCTGGAGATCGGGAGGAGCCGGAGATCGGAAGGAGCAAGAGATCAGGAAGAGCCGGAGATTGGGAGCAGACGGAGATCAGGAGGAGCCGGGGATCGGCTGGAGCCGGGGATCGGGAGGAGCCGGAGATCGGGAGGATTCTGAGATCGGGAGGAGCCGGAGATCGGGAGGAGCCGGGGAGTGGGAGGAGCCGGAGATTGGGAGGAGCCGGGGATCGGGAGGATCCTGAGATCGGGAGGAGCCGGAGATTGGGAGGAGCCGGGGATCGGGAGGAGCCGGAGATCGGGAGGATCCTGAGATCGGGAGGAGCCGGAGATCGGGAGGAGCCGGGGAGTGGGAGGGGCCGGAGATCGGGAGGAGCCGGAAATCGGGAGGAACCAGAGATCGGAAGGAGCCAGAGATCGGGAGGAGCCAGAGATCGGGAGGAGACGGAGATCAGGAGGAGCCTGAGATCGGGAGGAGCCAGGAATCGGGAGGAGCCTGAGATCGTGAGGAGCCGGGGATCGGGAGGAGACGGAGATCCGGAGGAGCCGGGGATCGGGAGGAGCCAGGGATCGGGAGTAGCCGGGGATCGGGCGGAGATGGAGATCCGGAGGAGCCGGGGATCAGGAGGAGCCGGAGATCGGGAGGAGACGGAAATCGGGAGGAGCTGGAGATCGGGAGGAGCCGGAGAACGGAAGGAGCCTGAGATCAGGAAGAGCCGGAGATTGGGATCAGACGGAGATCCGGAGGAGCCGGGGATCGGGAGGAGCCAGGGATCGGGAGTAGCTGGGTATCGGGCGTAGACGGAGATCCGGAGGAGCCGGGGATCAGGAGGAGCCGGAGATCGTGAGGAGACGGAAATCGGGAGGAGCTGGAGATCGGGAGGAGCCGGAGATCGGAAGGAGCAAGAGATCAGGAAGAGCCGGAGATTGGGAGCAGACGGAGATCAGGAGGAGCCGGGGATCGGGTGGAGCCGGGGATCGGGAGGAGCCGGAGATCGGGAGGATCCTGAGATCGGGAGGAGCCGGAGATCGGGAGGAGCCGGGGAGTGGGAGGAGCCGGAGATTGGGAGGAGCCGGGGATCGGGAGGATCCTGAGATCGGGAGGAGCCGGAGATTGGGAGGAGCCGGGGATCGGGAGGAGCCGGAGATCGGGAGGATCCTGAGATCGGGAGGAGCCGGAGATCGGGAGGAGCCGGGGAGTGGGAGGAGCCGGAGATCGGGAGGAGCCGGGGAGCGGGAGGAGCCGGAGATCGGGAGGAGCCGGGGATCGGGAGGAGCCGGAGATCGGGAGGAGCCGGGGATCGGGAGGAGCCGGAAATCGGGAGAAGCTGAAAATAGGGAGGAGCCGGGGATCGAGAGCAGCCGGGGATCGAGAGCAGCTGGGGATCGGGAGGAGCCGGGGATCGGGAGGATCCTGAGATCTGGAGGAGCCGGAGATTGGGAGGAGCCGGGGATCGGGAGGAGCCGGAGATCGGGAGGATCCTGAGATCGGGAGGAGCCGGAGATCGGGAGGAGCCGGGGAGTGGGAGGAGCCGGAGATCGGGAGGAGCCGGGGATCGGGAGGAGCCGGAGATCGGGAGGAGCCGGGGATCGGGAGGAGCCGGAAATCGGGAAAAGCTGAAAATAGGGAGGAGCCGGGGATCGAGAGGAGCCGGGGATCGGGAGCAGCCGGGGATCGGGATGAGCCAGAAATCACGAGGAGCCGGGGATCGGGAGGAGCTGGGGATCGGGAGGAGCCGGAAATTGGGAGGATCTGAAAATCGGAAAGAGCCTGAGATCGCGAGGAGCTGGAGATCGGGAGGAGCTGGAGATCGGGAGGATTCGGGATTGGGAGGAGACAGGGATCGGGAGGAGCCTGAGCCGGAGATTGGGAGGAGACGGAGATCGGGAGGAGCCGGGGATCGGGAGTAGCCCGAGATTGGGAGGAAGCGGAGATCGGGAGGATCCTGAGTTCGGGAGGGGTCGGAGATCAGGAGGAGCCTGAAATCAGGAGGAGCTGGAAATCGGGAGGAAGCGTAGATCGGGAGGATCCTGAGATCGGGAGGAGACGGCGATCGGGAGGAGCCGGGGATTGGGAGGAGCCGGGGATCGGGAGGAGGCGGAGATCGGGAGGATCCTGAGATCGGGAGGAGCCAGAGATCGGGAGGAGCCGGGGAGTGGGAGGAGCCAGAGATCGGGAGGAGCCGGGGATCGGGAGGAGCCGGAGATCGTGAGGAGCCGGGGATCGAGTGGAGCCGGGGATCGGGAGCAGCCGGGGATTGGGATGAGCCGGAAATCGCGAGGAGCCGGGGATCGGGAGGAGACGGAGATCGGGAGGAGCCGGGGATCGGGAGGACCTGGAGATCGGGAGGAGCCGGAAATCGGGAGGAGCCGGGGATCGGGAGTAGCCCGAGATTGGGAGGAAGCGGAGATCGGGAGGATCCTGAGTTCGGGAGGAGTCGGAGATCGGGAGGAGCCTGAAATCGGGAGGAGCTGGAAATCGGGAGGAAGCGTAGATCGGGAGGATCCTGAGATCGGGAGGAGACGGAGATCGGGAGGAGCCGGGGATTGGGAGGAGCCGGGGATCGGGAGGAGCCGGAGATCGGGAGGATCTTGCGATCGGGAGGAGCCGGAGATCGGGAGGAGCCGGGGAGTGGGAGGAGCCGGATATCGGGAGGAGCCGGGGATCGGGAGGAGCCGGAAATCGGGAGAAGCTGAAAATCGGGAGGAGCCGGGGATCGAGAGGAGCCGGGGATCGGGAGCAGCCGGGGATCGGGAGGAGCCGGAAATCGGGAGGATCTGAAAATCGGAAAGAGCCAAGGATCGGGAGGAGACGGAGATCGGGAGGAGCCGGGGATCGGGAGGAGCCGGAGATTGGGAGGAGACGGAGATCGGGAGGAGCCTGAGATTGTGAGGAGCCGGTGATCGGGAGGAGCTGGAGATCGGGAGGATTCGGGATTGGGAGGAGACAGGGATCGGGAGGAGCCTGAGCCGGAGATTGGGAGGAGACGGAGATCGGGAGGAGCCGGGGATTGGGAGGAGCCGGGGATCGGGAGGAGACGGGGATCGGGAGGAACCAGAGATCGGGAGGATCCTGAGATCGGGAGGAGACGGAGATAGGGAGGAGCCAGAAATCGGGAGGATCCTGAGATCGGGAGGAGCCGGGGTGCGGGAGGAGCCGGGGATCGGGAGGAGCCAGGGAACGGGAGGAAGCGGAGATCGGGAGAAGCCGGAAATCGGGAAGAGCTGGAAATCGGGAGGAGCCGGGGATTTGGAGGAGCCAGGGATCGGGAGGAGCCGGAAATCGGGAGGAGCCGGGGATCGGGAGGAGCCGGAAATCGGGAGAAGCTGAAAATAGGGAGGAGCCGGGGATCGGGAGGAGACGGGGATCGGGAGGAACCGGAGATCGGGAGGATCCTGAGATCGGGAGGAGACGGAGATAGGGAGGAGCCAGATATCGGGAGGATCCTGAGATCGGGAGGAGCTGGGGCTCGGGAGGAGCCGGAGATCGGGAGGAGCCGGGGTGCGGGAGGAGCCGGGGATCGGGAGGAGCCAGGGATCGGGAGGAAGCGGAGCTCGGGAGAAGCCGGAAATCGGGAGGAGCTGGAAATCGGGAGGAGCCGGGAATTTGGAGGAGCCAGGGATCGGGAGGAGCCAGGGATCGGGAGGAGCTGTAAATCAGGCGGAGCCGGAGATTGGGAGTAGCCAGAGATCGGGAGGAAGCGGAGATCAGGAGGATCCTGAGATCGGGAGGAAACGGAGATCGGGAGGAGCCTGGGATTGGGAGGAGCCGGAAATCGGGAGGAGCTGGAAATCAGGAGGAAGCGGAGATCGGGAGGATCCTGAGATCGGGAGGAGATGGAGATCGGGAGGAGCTGAAAATCAGGCGGAGCCGGGGATTGGGAGGAGCCAGGGATTGGGAGGAGCCGGAGATATGGAGGATCCTGAGATCGGGAGGAGCCGGAGATCGGGAGGAGCCGGGGAGTGGGAGGAGCCGGAGATCGGGAGGAGCCGGGGATCGGGAGGATCCTGAGATCGGGAGGAGCCAGAGATTGGGAGGAGCCCGGGATCGGGAGGAGCCGGAGATCGGGAGGATCCTGAGATCAGGAGGAGCCGGAGATCGGGAGGAGCCGGGGATCGGGAGGAGCCGGAGATCGGGAGGAGCCGGTGATCGGGAGGAGCCGGAAATCGGGAGAAGCTGAAAATAGGGAGGAGCCGGGGATCGAGAGTTGCCGGGGATCGGGAGCAGCCGCGGATCGGGATGAGCCGGAAATTACGAGGAGCCTGGGATCGGGAGGAGCCGGGAATCGGGAGGAGCCGGAAAGCGGGACGATCTGAAAATCGGGAGGAGCCGAGGAACGGGAGGAGACGGAGATCGGGAGGAGCCGGGGATCGGGAGGAGCCGGAGATTGGGAGGTGACGGAGATCGGGAGGAGCTTGAGATCGTGAGGAGCCGGAGATCGGGAGGAGCTGGAGATCGGGAGGATTCGGGATTGGGAGGAGACAGGGATCGGGAGGAGCTTGAGATCGGGAGGAGTTGAAAATCAGGCGGAGCCGGGGATCAAGCGGAGCCGGGGATTGGGAGGAGCCAGGGATCGGGAGGAGCCAGGGATCGGGAGGAAGCGGAGATCGGGAGAATCCTGCGATCGGGAGGAGCCGGAAATCGGGAGGAGCCGGGGATTGGGAGGAGCCGGGGATTGGGAGGAGACGGAGATCGGGAGGAGCAGGGTAGCGGGAGGAGCCGGAGAACGAGAGGTGCTTGAGATCGGGAGGATCCGGGATTGGGATGAGCCAGGAATCGGGAGGATCCTGAGATCAGGAGGAGCCGGAGATCGGGAGGAGCCGGGGAGTGGGAGGGGCCGGAGATTGGGAGGAGCCGGGATTCGGGAGGATCCTGAGATCGGGAGGAGCCGGAGATTGGGAGGAGCCGGGGATCGGGAGGAGCCGGAGATCGGGAGGAGCCAGAGATCGGGAGGAGCCGGGGAGTGGGAGGAACCGGAGATCGGGAGGATCCTAAGATCGGGAGGAGACGGAGATAGGGAGGAGCCAGAAATCGGGAGGATCCTGAGATCGGGAGGAGCCGGGCTGCGGGAGGAGCCGGGGATCGGGAGGAGCCAGGGAACGGGAGGAAGCGGAGATCGGGAGAAGCCGGAAATCGGGAAGAGCTGGAAATCGGGAGGAGCCGGGGATTTGGAGGAGCGTGGGATCGGGAGGAGCCAGGGATCGGGAGGAGCCGGAGAGCGGGAGGAGCTGTAAATCAGGCGGAGCCGGGGATTGGGAGTAGCCAGAGATCGGGAGGAAGCGGAGATCAGGAGGATCCTGAGATCGGGAGTAGACAGAGATCGGGAGGAGCCTGGGATTGGGAGGAGCCGGAAATCGGGAGGAGCCGGGGATTGGGAGGAGCCGGGGATCGGGAGGAGAGGGGGATCGGGAAGAACCGGAGATCGGGATGAGCCAGGGGTCGGGAGGAAGCGGAGATTGGGAGGAGCCGGGGATCGGGAGGAGCTGGAGATCGGGAGGAGCCGGGTGCGGGAGGAGCCAGGGATCAGGGGGAGCCGGAGATCGGGAGGAGCTGTAAATAAGGCGGAGCCGGGGATTGGGAGGAGCCAGGGATCGGGAGGAGTCAGGGATCGGGTGGAGCCGGAAATCGGGAGGAGCCGGGGATCGGGAGTAGCCAGAGATTGGGAGGAAGCGGAGATAGGGAGGATCCTGAGGTCGGGAGGAGTCGGAGATCGGGAGGAGCCTGAAATCAGGAGGAACTGGAAATCGGGAGGAAGCGTAGACCGGGAGGATCCTGAGATCGGGAGGAGCCGGAGATCAGGAGGAGCCGGGGAGTGGGAGGAGCCGGGGATCGGGAGCAGCCGGTTATCGGGATGAGCCGGAAATCGCGAGGAGCCGGGGATCGGGAGGAGACGGAGATCGGGAGGAGCCGGGGATCGGGAGGACCCGGAGATCGGGAGGAGCCGGAAATCGGGAGGAGCCGGGGATCGGGAGTAGCCAGAGATCGGGAGGAAGCGGAGATCGTGAGGATCCTGAGGTCGGGAGGAGTCGGAGATCGGGAGGAGCCTGAAATCGGGAGGAGCTGGAAATCGGGAGGAAGCGTAGATCGGGAGGATCCTGAGATCGGGAGGAGACGGAGATCGGGAGGAGCCGGGGATTGGGAGGAGCCGGGGATCGGGAGGAGCCGGAGATCGGGAAGATCCTGAGATCGGTAGGAGCCGGAGATCGGGAGGAGCCGGGGATCGGGAGGAGCTGGAGATCGGGAGGAGCCGGGTGCGGGAGGAGCCAGGGATCGGGAGCAGCCAGGGATCAGGGGGAGCCGGAGATCGGGAGGAGCTGCAAATCAGGCGGAGCCGGGGATTGGGAGGAGTCAGGGATCGGGTGGAGCTGGAAATCGGGAGGAGCCGGGGATCGGGAGTAACCAGAGATTGGGAGGAAGCGGAGATCGGGAGGATCCTGAGGTCGGGAGGAGTCGGAGATCGGGAGGAGCCTGAAATCAGGAGGAACTGGAAATCGGGAGGAAGCGTAGACCGGGAGGATCCTGAGATCGGGAGGAGCCGGAGATCGGGAGGAGCCGGGGAGTGGGAGGAGCCAGAGATCGGGAGGAGCCGGGGATCGGGAGGAGCCGGAGATCGTGAGGAGCCGGGGATCGAGAGGAGCCGGGGATCGGGAGCAGCCGGGGATCGGGATGAGCCGGAAATCGCGAGGAGCCGGGGATCGGGAGGAGCCGGGGATCTTGAGGAGCCGGAAATCGGGAGGATCTGAAAATTGGGAGGAGCCGAGGATCGGGAGGAGACGGAGATCGGGAGGAGCCGGGGATCGGGAGGAGCCAGAGATTGGGAGGAGACAGAGATCGGGAGGAGCAGGGTATCGGGAGGAGCCAGAGAACGGGAGGAGCTGGAGATCGGGAGGATCCGGGATTGGGAGGAGCCAGGGATCGGGAGGAGCCTGAGATCAGGAGGAGCTGAAAATCAGGCAGAGCCGGGGATCAGGCAGAGCCGGGGATTGGAAGGAGCCAGGGATCTGGAGGAGCCAGGGATCGGGAGGAGCCGGAGATCGGATGCAGCCGGGGATCGGGAGGAGCCGGAGATCGGGAGGAAGCGGAGATCGGGAGGATCCTGAGGTCGGGAGGAGTTGGAAATCGGGAGTAGCTGGAAATCGGGAGGAGCTGGAAATCGGGAGGAAGCGGAGATCGGGAGGAGCCTGAGGTCGGGAGGAGTCGGAGATCGGGAGGAGCTGGAAATCGGGAGGAGCCGGGGATCTGGAGGAGCCAGGGATCAGGGGGAGTCGGGGATCGGGAGGTGCCTGAAATGGGGAGGAGCCGGAGATCGGGAAGAGCCGGGGATTTGGAGGAGCCAGGGATCAGGAGGAGTCGGGGATCGGGAAGTGCCTGAAATGGGGAGGAGCCAGAGATCGGGATGACCCGGGGATCGGGAGGAGCCGGAGATCGGGATGAGCCGGGGATCGGGAGGAGCCGAAAATCGGGAGGAGCTGAGTATCGGGAGGAGCCGGAAATCGGCAGGAGCTGAATATCGGGAGGAGCCGAGGATCGGGAGGAGCCTGGGGATCGGGAGGATCCTGAGATCGGGAGGAGTCGGAGATCGTGAGGAGCCGGAAATCGGGAGGAACTGGAAATCGGGAGGAGTCGGGGATCGGGAGGGGCCGGAAATCGGGAGAAGCCGGAAATCGGGAGCAGCCGGGGATCGGGAGGAACCTGAGATCGGGAGGAGCCAGGAATCGGGAGGAGCCTGAGATCGTGAGGAACCAGAAATCGGGAGGAGCCGGGGATCAGGAGGAGCCTGAGATCGGGAGGGGCCGGAAATCGGGAGGAGCCGGGGATCAGGAGGAGCCTGAGATCGGGAGGGGCCGGAGATCGGGAGGAGCCGGAAATCGGGAGGAACCTGAATTCGGAAAGAGCCGGAGATCGGGAGGAGACGGAGATCGGGAGGAGCCTGAGATCGGGAGGAGCCAGGAATCCGGAGTAGCCTGAGATCGTGAGGAGCTGGAGATCGGGAGGAGCTGGGGATCGGGAGGGGCCGGAGATCGGGAGGAGCCGGAAATCGGGAGGAACCAGAGATCGGAAGGAGCCAGAGATCGGGAGGAGCCAGAGATCGGGAGGAGACGGAGATCAGGAGGAGCCTGAGATCGGGAGGAGCCTGGAATCGGGAGGAGCCTGAGATCGTGAGGAGCCGGAGATCGTGAGGAGCCGGGGATCGGGAGGAGACGGAGATCCGGAGGAGCCGGGGATCGGGAGGAGCCAGGGATCGGGAGTAGCCGGGGATCGGGAGGAGCTGGAGATCGGGAGGAGCCGGAGATCGGAAGGAGCCTGAGATCAGGAAGAGCCGGAGATTGGGAGCAGACGGAGATCAGGAGGAGCCGGGGATCGGGTGGAGCCGGGGATCGGGAGGATACTGAGATCAGGAGGAGCCGGAGATCGGGAGGAGACGGAAATCGGGAGGAGCTGGAGATCGGGAGGAGCCGGAGATCGGAAGGAGCCTGAGATCAGGAAGAGCCGGAGATTAGGAGCAGACGGAGATCAGGAGGTGCCGGGGATCGGGTGGAGCTGGGGATCGGAGGATCCTGAGATCGGGAGGAGCCAGAGATTGGGAGGAGCCGGGGATCGGGAGGAGCCGGAGATTGGGAGGAGCCGGGGATCGGGAGGAGCCGGAGATCGGGAGGATCCTGAGATCGGGAGGAGCCGGAGATCGGGAGGAGCCGAAAATCAGGCGGAGCCGGGGATTGGGAGGAGCCAGCGATTGGGAGGAGCCGGAGATCGGGAGGATCCTGAGATCAGGAGGAGCCGGAGATCGGGAGGAGCCGGGGAGTGGGAGGAGCCGGAGATTGGGAGGAGCCGGGGATCGGGAGGATCCTGAGATCGGGAGGAGCTGGAGATTGGGAGAAGCCGGGGATCGGGAGGAGCCGGAGATCGGGAGGATCCTGAGATCGGGAGGAGCCGGAGATCGGGAGGAGCCAGGGAGTGGGAGGAGCCGGAGATCGGGAGGAGCCGGGGATCGGGAGGAGCCGGAGATTGGGAGGAGCCGGGGATTGGGAGGAGCCGGAAATCGGGAGAAGCTGAAAATAGGGAGGAGCCGGGGATCGAGAGGAGCCAGGGATCGGGAGCAGCTGGGGATCGGGAGGAGCCGGGGATCGGAAGTATCCTCAGATCTGGAGGAGCCAGAGATTGGGAGGAGCCGTGGATCGGGAGGAGCCGGAGATCGGGAGGAGCCGGGGATCGGGAGGAGCCGGAGATCGGGAGGAGCCGGAAATCGGGAAAAGCTGAAAATATGGAGGAGCTGGGGATCGAGAGGAGCCGGGGATCGGGAGCAGCCGGGGATCGGGATGAGCCGGAAATCACGAGGAGCCGGGGATCGGGAGGAGCCGGGGATCGGGAGGAGCCGGAAATCGGGAGGATCTGAAAATCGGAAAGAGCCTGAGATCGCGAGGAGCTGGAGATCGGGAGGAGCTGGAGATCGGGAGGATTCGGGATTGGGAGGAGACAGGGATCGGGAGGAGCCTGAGCCGGAGATTGGGCGGAGACGGAGATCGGGAGGAGCCGGGGATTGGGAGGAGCCGGGGATCGGGAGGAGACGGGGATCGGGAGGAACCGGAGATCGGGAGGAGCTGTAAATCAGGCGGAGCCGGGGATTGGGAGTAGCCAGAGATCGGGAGGAAGCGGAGATCAGGAGGATCCTGAGATCGGGAGGAGACAGAGATTGGGAGGAGCCTGGGATTGGGAGGAGCCAGAAATCGGGAGGAGCCGGGGATTGGGAGGAGCCGGGGATCGGGAGGAGACGGGGATCGGGAAGAACCGGGGATCGGGAGGACCCGGAGATCGGGAGGAGCCGGAAATCGGGAGGAGCCGGGGATCGGGAGTAGCCCGAGATTGGGAGGAAGCGGAGATCGGGAGGATCCTGAGTTCGGGAGGAGTCGGAGATCAGGAGGAGCCTGAAATCAGGAGGAGCTGGAAATCGGGAGGAAGCGTAGATCGGGAGGATCCTGAGATCGGGAGGAGACGGCGATCGGGAGGAGCCGGGGATTGGGAGGAGCCGGGGATCGGGAGGAGGCGGAGATCGGGAGGATCCTGAGATCGGGAGGAGCCGGAGATCGGGAGGAGCCGGGGAGTGGGAGGAGCCAGAGATCGGGAGGAGCCGGGGATCGGGAGGAGCCGGAGATCGTGAGGAGCCGGGGATCGAGTGGAGCCGGGGATCGGGAGCAGCCGGGGATTGGGATGAGCCGGAAATCGCGAGGAGCCGGGGATCGGGAGGAGACGGAGATCGGGAGGAGCCGGGGATCGGGAGGACCTGGAGATCGGGAGGAGCCGGAAATCGGGAGGAGCCGGGGATCGGGAGTAGCCCGAGATTGGGAGGAAGCGGAGATCGGGAGGATCCTGAGTTCGGGAGGAGTCGGAGATCGGGAGGAGCCTGAAATTGGGAGGAGCTGGAAATCGGGAGGAAGCGTAGATCGGGAGGATCCTGAGATCGGGAGGAGACGGAGATCGGGAGGAGCCGGGGATTGGGAGGAGCCGGGGATCGGGAGGAGCCGGAGATCGGGAGGATCTTGCGATCGGGAGGAGCCGGAGATCGGGAGGAGCCGGGGAGTGGGAGGAGCCAGAGATCGGGAGGAGCCGGGGATCGGGAGGAGCCGGATATTGGGAGGAGCCGGGGATCGGGAGGAGCCGGAAATCGGGAGAAGCTGAAAATCGGGAGGAGCCGGGGATCGAGAGGAGCCGGGGATCGGGAGCAGCCGGGGATCGGGAGGAGCCGGAAATCGGGAGGATCTGAAAATCGGAAAGAGCCAAGGATCGGGAGGAGACGGAGATCGGGAGGAGCCGGGGATCGGGAGGAGCCGGAGATTGGGAGGAGACGGAGATCGGGAGGAGCCTGAGATTGTGAGCAGCCGGTGATCGGGAGGAGCTGGAGATCGGGAGGATTCGGGATTGGGAGGAGACAGGGATCGGGAGGAGCCTGAGCCGGAGATTGGGAGGAGACGGAGATCTGGAGGAGCCGGGGATTGGGAGGAGCCGGGGATCGGGAGGAGACGGGGATCGGGAGGAACCAGAGATCGGGAGGATCCTGAGATCGGGAGGAGACGGAGATAGGGAGGAGCCAGAAATCGGGAGGATCCTGAGATCGGGAGGAGCCGGGGTGCGGGAGGAGCCGGGGATCGGGAGGAGCCAGGGAACGGGAGGAAGCGGAGATCGGGAGAAGCCGGAAATCGGGAAGAGCTGGAAATCGGGAGGAGCCGGGGATTTGGAGGAGCCAGGGATCGGGAGGAGCCGGAGATCGGGAGGAGCCGGGGATCGGGAGGAGCCGGAAATCGGGAGAAGCTGAAAATAGGGAGGAGCCGGGGATCGGGAGGAGACGGGGATCGGGAGGAACCGGAGATCGGGAGGATCCTGAGATCGGGAGGAGACGGAGATAGGGAGAAGCCAGATATCGGGAGGATCCTGAGATCGGGAGGAGCTGGGGATCGGGAGGAGCCGGAGATCGGGAGGAGCCGGGGTGCGGGAGGAGCCGGGGATCGGGAGGAGCCAGGGATCGGGAGGAAGCGGAGCTCGGGAGAAGCCGGAAATCGGGAGGAGCTGGAAATCGGGAGGAGCCGGGAATTTGGAGGAGCCAGGGATCGGGAGGAGCCAGGGATCGGGAGGAGCTGTAAATCAGGCGGAGCCGGGGATTGGGAGTAGCCAGAGATCGGGAGGAAGCGGAGATCAGGAGGATCCTGAGATCGGGAGGAAACGGAGATCGGGAGGAGCCTGGGATTGGGAGGAGCCGGAAATCGGGAGGAGCTGGAAATCAGGAGGAAGCGGAGATCGGGAGGATCCTGAGATCGGGAGGAGATGGAGATCGGGAGGAGCCGGAGATCGGGAGGAGCTGAAAATCAGGCGGAGCCGGGGATTGGGAGGAGCCAGGGATTGGGAGGAGCCGGAGATATGGAGGATCCTGAGATCGGGAGGAGCCGGAGATCGGGAGGAGCCGGGGAGTGGGAGGAGCCGGAGATCGGGAGGAGCCGGGGATCGGGAGGATCCTGAGATCGGGAGGAGCCAGAGATTGGGAGGAGCCCGGGATCGGGAGGAGCCGGAGATCGGGAGGATCCTGAGATCAGGAGGAGCCGGAGATCGGGAGGAGCCGGGGATCGGGAGGAGCCGGAGATCGGGAGGAGCCGGTGATCGGGAGGAGCCGGAAATCGGGAGAAGCTGAAAATAGGGAGGAGCCGGGGATCGAGAGTTGCCGGGGATCGGGAGCAGCCGCGGATCGGGATGAGCCGGAAATTACGAGGAGCCTGGGATCGGGAGGAGCCGGGAATCGGGAGGAGCCGGAAAGCGGGACGATCTGAAAATCGGGAGGAGCCGAGGAACGGGAGGAGACGGAGATCGGGAGGAGCCGGGGATCGGGAGGAGCCGGAGATTGGGAGGTGACGGAGATCGGGAGGAGCTTGAGATCGTGAGGAGCCGGAGATCGGGAGGAGCTGGAGATCGGGAGGATTCGGGATTGGGAGGAGACAGGGATCGGGAGGAGCTTGAGATCGGGAGGAGTTGAAAATCAGGCGGAGCCGGGGATCAAGCGGAGCCGGGGATTGGGAGGAGCCAGGGATCGGGAGGAGCCAGGGATCGGGAGGAAGCGGAGATCGGGAGAATCCTGCGATCGGGAGGAGCCGGAAATCGGGAGGAGCCGGGGATTGGGATGAGCCGGGGATTGGGAGGAGACGGAGATCGGGAGGAGCAGGGCATCGGGAGGAGCCGGAGAACGAGAGGAGCTTGAGATCGGGAGGATCCGGGATTGGGATGAGCCAGGAATCGGGAGGATCCTGAGATCAGGAGGAGCCGGAGATCGGGAGGAGCCGGGGAGTGGGAGGGGCCGGAGATTGGGAGGAGCCGGGGATCGGGAGGATCCTGAGATCGGGAGGAGCCGGAGATTGGGAGGAGCCGGGGATCGGGAGGAGCCGGAGATCGGGAGGATCCTGAGATCGGGAGGAGCCGGAGATCGGGAGGAGCCGGGGAGTGGGAGGAACCGGAGATCGGGAGGATCCTAAGATCGGGAGGAGACGGAGATAGGGAGGAGCCAGAAATCGGGAGGATCCTGAGATCGGGAGGAGCCGGGCTGCGGGAGGAGCCGTGGATCGGGAGGAGCCAGGGAACGGGAGGAAGCGGAGATCGGGAGAAGCCGGAAATCGGGAAGAGCTGGAAATCGGGAGGAGCCGGGGATTTGGAGGAGCGTGGGATCGGGAGGAGCCAGGGATCGGGAGGAGCCGGAGAGCGGGAGGAGCTGTAAATCAGGCGGAGCCGGGGATTGGGAGTAGCCAGAGATCGGGAGGAAGCGGAGATCAGGAGGATCCTGAGATCGGGAGTAGACAGAGATCGGGAGGAGCCTGGGATTGGGAGGAGCCGGAAATCGGGAGGAGCCGGGGATTGGGAGGAGCCGGGGATCGGGAGGAGACGGGGATCGGGAAGAACCGGAGATTGGGATGAGCCAGGGGTCGGGAGGAAGCGGAGATCGGGAGGAGCTGGGGATCGGGAGGAGCCGGGTGCGGGAGGAGCCAGGGATCGGGAGCAGCCAGGGATCAGGGGGAGCCGGAGATCGGGAGGAGCTGTAAATCAGGCGGAGCCGGGGATTGGGAGGAGTCAGGGATCGGGTGGAGCTGGAAATCGGGAGGAGCCGGGGATCGGGAGTAACCAGAGATTGGGAGGAAGCGGAGATCGGGAGGATCCTGAGGTCGGGAGGAGTCGGAGATCGGGAGGAGCCTGAAATCAGGAGGAACTGGAAATCGGGAGGAAGCGTAGACCGGGAGGATCCTGAGATCGGGAGGAGCCGGAGATCGGGAGGAGCCGGGGAGTGGGAGGAGCCAGAGATCGGGAGGAGCCGGGGATCGGGAGGAGCCGGAGATCGTGAGGAGCCAGGGATCGAGAGGAGCCGGGGATCGGGAGCAGCCGGGGATCGGGATGAGCCGGAAATCGCGAGGAGCCGGGGATCGGGAGGAGCCGGGGATCTTGAGGAGCCGGAAATCGGGAGGATCTGAAAATTGGGAGGAGCCGAGGATCGGGAGGAGACGGAGATCGGGAGGAGCCGGGGATCGGGAGGAGCCGGAGATTGGGAGGAGACGGAGATCGGGAGGAGCAGGGTATCGGGAGGAGCCAGAGAACGGGAGGAGCTGGAGATCGGGAGGATCCGGGATTGGGAGGAGCCAGGGATCGGGAGGAGCCTGAGATCAGGAGGAGCTGAAAATCAGGCAGAGCCGGGGATCAGGCAGAGCCGGGGATTGGAAGGAGCCAGGGATCGGGAGGAGCCAGGGATCGGGAGGAGCCGGAGATCGGATGCAGCCGGGGATCGGGAGGAGCCGGAGATCGGGAGGAAGCGGAGATCGGGAGGATCCTGAGGTCGGGAGGAGTTGGAAATCGGGAGTAGCTGGAAATCGGGAGGAGCTGGAAATCGGGAGGAAGCGGAGATCGGGAGGAGCCTGAGGTCGGGAGGAGTCGGAGATCGGGAGGAGCTGGAAATCGGGAGGAGCCGGGGATCTGGAGGAGCCAGGGATCAGGGGGAGTCGGGGATCGGGAGGTGCCTGAAATGGGGAGGAGCCGGAGATCGGGAAGAGCCGGGGATTTGGAGGAGCCAGGGATCAGGAGGAGTCGGGGATCGGGAGGTGCCTGAAATGGGGAGGAGCCAGAGATCGTGATGACCCGGGGATCGGGAGGAGCCGGAGATCGGGATGAGCCGGGGATCGGGAGGAGCCGAAAATCGGGAGGAGCTGAGTATCGGGAGGAGCCAGAAATCAGCAGGAGCTGAATATCGGGAGGAGCCGAGGATCGGGAGGAGCCTGGGGATCGGGAGGATCCTGAGATCGGGAGGAGTCGGAGATCGTGAGGAGCCGGAAATCGGGAGGAACTGGAAATCGGGAGGAGTCGGGGATCGGGAGGGGCCGGAAATCGGGAGAAGCCGGAAATCGGGAGCAGCCGGGGATCGGGAGGAACCTGAGATCGGGAGGAGCCAGGAATCGGGAGGAGCCTGAGATCGTGAGGAACCGGAAATCGGGAGGAGCCGGGGATCAGGAGGAGCCTGAGATCGGGAGGGGCCGGAAATCGGGAGGAGCCGGGGATCAGGAGGAGCCTGAGATCGGGAGGGGCCGGAGATCGGGAGGAGCCGGAAATCGGGAGGAACCTGAATTCGGAAGGAGCCGGAGATCGGGAGGAGACGGAGATCGGGAGGAGCCTGAGATCGGGAGGAGCCTGAGATCGGGAGGAGCCTGGAATCGGGAGGAGCCTGAGATCGTGAGGAGCCGGAGATCGTGAGGAGCCGGGGATCGGGAGGAGACGGAGATCCGGAGGAGCCGGGGATCGGGAGGAGCCAGGGATCGGGAGTAGCCGGGGATCGGGCGGAGATGGAGATCCGGAGGAGCTGGGGATCAGGAGGAGCCGGAGATCGGGAGGAGACGGAAATCGGGAGGAGCTGGAGATCGGGAGGAGCTGGAGATCGGAAGGAGCCTGAGATCAGGAAGAGCCGGAGATTGGGAGCAGACGGAGATCAGGAGGAGCCGGGGATCGGGTGGAGCCGGGGATCGGGAGGAGACGGAGATCGGGAGGAGCCGGGGATCGGGAGGAGCCAGGGATCGGGAGTAGCCGGGGATCGGGAGGAGCTGGAGATCGGGAGGAGCCGGAGATCGGAAGGAGCCTGAGATCAGGAAGAGCCGGAGATTGGGAGCAGACGGAGATCAGGAGGAGCCGGGGATAGGGTGGAGCCGGGGATCGGGAGGATACTGAGATCAGGAGGAGCCGGAGATCGGGAGGAGACGGAAATCGGGAGGAGCTGGAGATCGGGAGGAGCCGGAGATCGGAAGGAGCCTGAGATCAGGAAGAGCCGGAGATTAGGAGCAGACGGAGATCAGGAGGTGCCGGGGATCGGGTGGAGCTGGGGATCGGGAGGATCCTGAGATCGGGAGGAGCCAGAGATTGGGAGGAGCCGGGGATCGGGAGGAGCCGGAGATTGGGAGGAGCCGGGGATCGGGAGGAGCCGGAGATCGGGAGGATCCTGAGATCGGGAGGAGCCGGAGATCGGGAGGAGCCGAAAATCAGGCGGAGCCGGGGATTGGGAGGAGCCAGCGATTGGGAGGAGCCGGAGATCGGGAGGATCCTGAGATCAGGAGGAGCCGGAGATCGGGAGGAGCCGGGGAGTGGGAGGAGCCGGAGATTGGGAGGAGCCGGGGATCGGGAGGATCCTGAGATCGGGAGGAGCTGGAGATTGGGAGAAGCCGGGGATCGGGAGGAGCCGGAGATCGGGAGGATCCTGAGATCGGGAGGAGCCGGAGATCGGGAGGAGCCAGGGAGTGGGAGGAGCCGGAGATCGGGAGGAGCCGGGGATCGGGAGGAGCCGGAGATTGGGAGGAGCCGGGGATTGGGAGGAGCCGGAAATCGGGAGAAGCTGAAAATAGGGAGGAGCCGGGGATCGAGAGGAGCCAGGGATCGGGAGCAGCTGGGGATCGGGAGGAGCCGGGGATCGGGAGTATCCTCAGATCTGGAGGAGCCAGAGATTGGGAGGAGCCGTGGATCGGGAGGAGCCAGAGATCGGGAGGAGCCGGGGATCGGGAGGAGCCGGAGATCGGGAGGAGCCGGAAATCGGGAAAAGCTGAGAATAGGGAGGAGCTGGGGATCGAGAGGAGCCGGGGATCGGGAGCAGCCGGGGATCGGGATGAGCCGGAAATCATGAGGAGCCGGGCATCGGGAGGAGCCGGGGATCGGGAGGAGCCGGAAATCGGGAGGATCTGAAAATCGGAAAGAGCCAAGGATCGGGAGGAGACGTTGATCGGGAGGAGCCGGGGATCGGGAGGAGACGGAGATCAGGAGGAGACGGAGATCGTGAGGAGCCGGAGATCGGGAGGAGCTGGAGATCGGGAGGATTCGGGATTGGGAGGAGACAGGGATTGGGAGGAGCCTGAGCCGGAGATTGGGAGGAGACGGAGATCGGGAGGAGCCGGGGATTGGGAGGAGCCGGGGATCGGGAGGAGACGGGGATCGGGAGGAACCGGAGATCGGGAGGATCCTGAGATCGGGAGGAGACGGAGATAGGGAGGAGCCAGAAATCGGGAGGATCCTGAGATCGGGAGGAGCCGGGGTGCGGGAGGAGCCGGGGAACGGGAGGAACCAGGGAACGGGAGGAAGCGGAGATCGGGAGAAGTCCGAAATCGGGAAGAGCTGGAAATCGGGAGGAGCCGGGGATTTGGAGGAGCGTGGGATCGGGAGGAGCCAGGGATCGGGAGGAGCCGGAGATCGGGAGGAGCTGTAAATCAGGCGGAGCCGGGGATTGGGAGTAGCCAGAGATCGGGAGGAAGCGGAGATCAGGAGGATCCTGAGATCGGGAGGAGACAGAGATCGGGAGGAGCGTGGAATTGGGAGGAGCCGGAAATCGGGAGGAGCCGGGGATTGGGAGGAGCCGGGGATCGGGAAGAACCGGAGATCGGGATGAGCCAGGTGTCGGGAGGAAGCGGAGATCGGGAGGAGCCGGGGATCGGGAGGAGCTGGAGATCGGGAGGAGCCGGGTGCGGGAGGAGACAGGGATCGGGAGCAGCCAGGGATGGGGGGGAGCCGGAGATCGGGAGGAGCTGTAAATCAGGCGGAGCCGGGGATTGGGAGGAGCCAGGGATTGGGAGGAGCCAGGGATCGTGAGGAGTCAGGGATCGGGTGGAGCCGGAAATCGGGAGGAGCCGGGGATCGGGAGTAGCCAGAGATTGGGAGGAAGCGGAGATCGGGAGGATCCTGAGGTCGGGAGGAGTCGGAGATCGGGAGTAGCCTGAAATCAGGAGGAGCTGGAAATCAGGAGGAAGCGTAGATCGGGAGGATCCTGAGATCGGGAGGAGACGGCGATCGGGAGGAGCCGGGGATTGGGAGGAGCCGGGGATCGGGAGGAGGCGGAGATCGAGAGGATCCTGAGATCGGGAGAAGCCGGAGATCGGGAGGAGCCGGGGAGTGGGAGGAGCCAGAGATCGGGAGGAGCCGGGGATCGGGAGGAGCCGGAGATCGTGAGGAGCCGGGGATCGAGAGGAGACGGGGATCGGGAGCAGCCGGGGATCGGGATGAGCCGTAAATCGCGAGGAGCCGGGGATCGGGAGGAGACGGAGATCGGGAGGAGCCGGGGATCGGGAGGACCCGGAGATCGGGAGGAGCCGGAAATCGGGAGGACCCGGGGATCGGGAGTAGCCAGAGATTGGGAGGAAGCGGAGATCGGGAGGATCCTGAGGTCGGGAGGAGTCGGAGATCGGGAGGAGCCTGAAATTCGGGAGGAGCTGGAAATCGGGAGGAAGCGTAGATTGGGAGGATCCTGAGATCGGGAGGAGATGGAGATCGGGAGGAGCCGGGGATTGGGAGGAGCTGGGGATTGGGAGGAGCCGGAGATCGGGAGGATCCTGAGATCGGGAGGAGCCGGAGATCGGGAGAAGCCGGGGAGTGGGAGGAGCCAGAGATCGGGAGGAGCCAGGGATCGGGAGGAGCCTGAGATCGGGAGGGGCCGGAGATCGGGAGGAGCCGGAAATCGGGAGGTACCTGAATTCGGAAGGAGCCAGAGATCGGGAGGAGCCGAAGATCGGGAGGAGCCTGAGATCGAGAGGAGCCGGAGATCGGGAGGAGCCGGGGATCGGGAGGAGCTTGAGATCGGGAGGGGCCGGAGATCGGGAGGAGCCGGAAATCGGGAGGAACCAGAGATCGGAAGGAGCCAGAGATCGGGAGGAGCCAGAGATCGGGAGGAGACGGAGATCAGGAGGAGCCTGAGATCGGGAGGAGCCAGGAATCGGGAGGAGCCTGAGATCGTGAGGAGCCGGAGATCGGGAGGAGCCGGGGAGTGGGAGGAGCCGGAGATTGGGAGGAGCCGGGGATCGGGAGGATCCTGAGACCGGGAGGAGCCGGAGATTGGGAGAAGCCGGGGATCGGGAGGAGCCGGAGATCGGGAGGATCCTGAGATCGGGAGGAGCCGGAGATCGGGAGGAGCCAGGGAGTGGGAGGAGCCGGAGATCGGGAGGAGCCGGGGATCGGGAGGAGCCGGAGATTGGGAGGAGCCGGGGATCGGGAGGAGCCGGAAATCGGGAGAAGCTGAAAATAGGGAGGAGCCGGGGATCGAGAGGAGCCGGGGATCGGGAGCAGCTGGGGATCGGGAGGAGCCGGGGATCGGGAGTATCCTCAGATCTGGAGGAGCCAGAGATTGGGAGGAGCCGTGGATCGGGAGGAGCCAGAGATCGGGAGGAGCCGGAGATCGGGAGGAGCCGGGGATCGGGAGGAGCCGGAGATCGGGAGGAGCCGGAAATCGGGAAAAGCTGAAAATCGGGAGGAGCCGGGGATCGAGAGGAGCCGGGGATCGGGAGCAGCCGGGGATCGGGATGAGCCGGAAATCACGAGGAGCCGGGGATCGGGAGGAGCCGGGGATCGGGAGGAGCCGGAAATCGGGAGGATCTGAAAATCGGAAAGAGCCAAGGATCGGGAGGAGACGTTGATCGGGAGGAGCCGGGGATCAGGAGGAGCCGGAGATTGGGAGGAGACGGAGATCGGGAGGAGACGGAGATCGTGAGGAGCCGGAGATCGGGAGGAGCTGGAGATCGGGAGGATTCGGGATTGGGAGGAGACAGGGATTGGGAGAAGCCTGAGCCGGAGATTGGGAGGAGACGGAGATCGGGCGGAGCCGGGGATTGGGAGGAGCCGGGGATCGGGAGGAGACGGGGATCGGGAGGAACCGGAGATCGGGAGGATCCTGAGATCGGGAGGAGACGGGGATAGGGAGGAACCAGAAATCGGGAGGATCCTGAGATCGGGAGGAGCCGGGGTGCGGGAGGAGCCGGGGATCGGGAGGAGCCAGGGAACGGGAGGAAGCGGAGATCGGGAGAAGCCGGAAATCGGGAAGAGCTGGAAATCGGGAGGAGCCGGGGATTTGGAGGAGCCTGGGATCGGGAGGAACCAGGGATCGGGGGGAGCCGGAGATCGGGAGGAGCTGTAAATCAGGCGGAGCCGGGGATTGGGAGTAGCCAGAGATCGGGAGGAAGCGGAGATCAGGAGGATCCTGAGATCGGGAGGAGACAGAGATCAGGAGGAGCCTGGGATTGGGAGGAGCCGGAAATCGGGAGGAGCAGGGGATTGGGAGGAGCCGGGGATCGGGAGGAGACGGGGATCGTGAAGAACCGGAGATCGGGATGAGCCAGGGGTCGGGAGGAAGCGGAGATCGGGAGGAGCCGGGGATCGGGAGGAGCTGGAGGTCGGGAGGAGCCGGGTGCGGGAGGAGACAGGGATCGGGAGCAGCCAGGGATCGGGGGGAGCCGGAGATCGGGAGGAGCTATAAATCAGGTGGAGCCGGGGATTGGGAGGAGCCAGGGATTGGGAGGAGCCAGGAATCGGGAGGAGTCAGGGATCGGGTGGAGCCGGAAATCGGGAGGAGCCGGGGATCGGGAGTAGCCAGAGATTGGGAGGAAGCGGAGATCGGGAGGATCCTGAGGTCGGGAGGAGTCGGAGATCGGGAGTAGCCTGAAATCAGGAGGAGCTGGAAATCGGGAGGAAGCATAGATCGGGAGGCTCCTGAGATCGGGAGGAGACGGCGATCGGGAGGAGCCGGGGATTGGGAGGAGCCGGGGATCGGGAGGAGGCGGAGATCGGGAGGATCCTGAGATCGGGAGGAGCCGGAGATCGGGAGGAGCCGGGGAGTGGGAGGAGCCAGAGATCGGGAGGAGCCGGGGATCGGGAGGAGCCGGAGATCGTGAGGAGCCGGGGATCGAGAGGAGCCGGGGATCGGGAGCAGCCGGGGATCGGGATGAGCCGGAAATCGCGAGCAGCCGGGAATCGGGAGGAGACGGAGATCGGGAGGAGCCGGGGATCGGGAGGACCCGGAGATCGGGAGGAGCCGGAAATCGGGAGGGCCCGGGGATCGGGAGTAGCCAGAGATTGGGAGGAAGCGGAGATCGGGAGGATCCTGAGGTCGGGAGGAGTCGGAGATAGGGAGGAGCCTGAAATCGGGAGGAGCTGGAAATCGGGAGGAAGCGTAGATTGGGAGGATCCTGAGATCGGGAGGAGACGGAGATCGGGAGGAGCCGGGGATTGGGAGGAGCCGGGGATTGGGAGGAACCGGAGATCGGGAGGATCCTGAGATTGGGAGGAGCCAGAGATCGGGAGGAGCCGGGGAGTGGGAGGAGCCAGAGATCGGGAGGAGCCAGGGATCGGGAGGAGCCTGAGATCGGGAGGGGCCGGAGATCGGGAGGAGCCGGAAATCGGGAGGTACCTGAATTCGGAAGGAGCCAGAGATCGGGAGGAGCCGGAGATCGGGAGGAGCCTGAGATCGGGAGGAGCCAGAGATCGGGAGGAGACGGAGATCAGGAGGAGCCTGAGATCGGGAGGAGCCAGGAATCTGGAGGAGCCTGAGATCGTGAGGAGCCGGAGATCGTGAGGAGCCGGGGATCGGGAGGAGACGGAGATCCGGAGGAGCCGGGGATCAGGAGGAGCCAGGGATCGGGAGTAGCCGGGGATCGGGCGGAGATGGAGATCCGGAGGAGCCGGGGATCAGGAGGAGCCGGAGATCGGGAGGAGACGGAAATCGGGAGGAGCTGGAGATCGGGAGGAGCCGGAGAACGGAAGGAGCCTGAGATCAGGAAGAGCCGGAGATTGGGATCAGACGGAGATCCGGAGGAGCCGGGGACCGGGAGGAGCCAGGGATCGGGAGTAGCCGGGGATCGGGCGGAGCTGGAGTTCCGGAGGAGCCGGGGATCAGGAGGAGCCGGAGATCGGGAGGAGACGGAAATCGGGAGGAGCTGGAGATCGGGAGGAGCCGGAGATCGGAAGGAGCCTGAGATCAGGAAGAGCCGGAGATTGGGAGCAGACGGAGATCAGGAGGAGCCGGGGATCGGGTGGAGCTGGGGATCGGGAGGACACGGAGATCGGGAGGAGCCGGGGATCGGGAGGAGCCAGGGATCGGGAGTAGCTGGGTATCGGGCGTAGACGGAGATCCGGAGGAGCCGGGGATCAGGAGGAGCCGGAGATCGTGAGGAGACGGAAATCGGGAGGAGCTGGAGATCGGGAGGAGCCGGAGATCGGAAGGAGCAAGAGATCAGGAAGAGCCGGAGATTGGGAGCAGACGGAGATCAGGAGGAGCCGGGGATCGGGTGGAGCCGGGGATCGGGAGGAGCCGGAGATCGGGAGGATCCTGAGATCGGGAGGAGCCGGAGATCGGGAGGAGCCGGGGAGTGGGAAGAGCCGGAGATTGGGAGGAGCCGGGGATCGGGAGGATCCTGAGATCGGGAGGAGCCGGAGATTGGGAGGAGCCGGGGATCGGGAGGAGCCGGAGATCGGGAGGATCCTGAGATCGGGAGGAGCCGGAGATCGAGAGGAGCCGGGGAGTGGGAGGGGCCGGAGATCGGGAGGAGCCGGAAATCGGGAGGAACCAGAGATCGGAAGGAGCCAGAGATCGGGAGGAGCCAGAGATCGGGAGGAGACGGAGATCAGGAGGAGCCTGAGATCGGGAGGAGCCAGGAATCGGGAGGAGCCTGAGATCGTGAGGAGCCGGGGATCGGGAGGAGACGGAGATCCGGAGGAGCCGGGGATCGGGAGGAGCCAGGGATCGGGAGTAGCCGGGGATCGGGCGGAGATGGAGATCCGGAGGAGCCGGGGATCAGGAGGAGCCGGAGATCGGGAGGAGACGGAAATCGGGAGGAGCTGGAGATCGGGAGGAGCCGGAGAACGGAAGGAGCCTGAGATCAGGAAGAGCCGGAGATTGGGATCAGACGGAGATCCGGAGGAGCCGGGGATCGGGAGGAGCCAGGGATCGGGAGTAGCCGGGGATCGGGCGGAGCTGGAGTTCCGGAGGAGCCGGGGATCAGGAGGAGCCGGAGATCGGGAGGAGACGGAAATCGGGAGGAGCTGGAGATCGGGAGGAGCCGGAGATCGGAAGGAGCCTGAGATCAGGAAGAGCCGGAGATTGGGAGCAGACAGAGATCAGGAGGAGCCGGGGATCGGGTGGAGCTGGGGATCGGGAGGACACGGAGATCGGGAGGAGCCGCGGATCGGGAGGAGCCAGGGATCGGGAGTAGCTGGGTATCGGGCGTAGACGGAGATCCGGAGGAGCCGGGGATCAGGAGGAGCCGGAGATCGTGAGGAGACGGAAATCGGGAGGAGCTGGAGATCGGGAGGAGCCGGAGATCGGAAGGAGCAAGAGATCAGGAAGAGCCGGAGATTGGGAGCAGACGGAGATCAGGAGGAGCCGGGGATCGGGTGGAGCCGGGGATCGGGAGGAGCCGGAGATCGGCAGGATCCTGAGATCGGGAGGAGCCGGAGATCGGGAGGAGCCGGGGAGTGGGAGGAGCCGGAGATTGGGAGGAGCCGGGGATCGGGAGGATCCTGAGATCGGGAGGAGCCGGAGATTGGGAGGAGCCGGGGATCGGGAGGAGCCGGAGATCGGGAGGATCCTGAGATCGGGAGGAGCCGGAGATCCGGAGGAGCCGGGGAGTGGGAGGAGCCGGAGATCGGGAGGAGCCGGGGAGCGGGAGGAGCCGGAGATCGGGAGGAGCCGGGGATCGGGAGGCGCCGGAAATCGCGAGAAGCTGAAAATAGGGAGGAGCCGGGGATCGAGAGCAGCCGGGGATCGAGAGCAGCTGGGGATCGGGAGGAGCCGGGGATCGGGAGGATCCTGAGATCTGGAGGAGCCAGAGATTGGGAGGAGCCGGGGATCGGGAGGAGCCGGAGATCGGGAGGATCCTGAGATCGGGAGGAGCCGGAGATCGGGAGGAGCCGGGGAGTTGGAGGAGCCGGAGATCGGGAGGAGCCGGGGATCGGGAGGAGCCGGAGATCGGGAGGAGCCGGCTATCGGGAGGAGCCGGAAATCGGGAAAAGCTGAAAATAGGGAGGAGCCGGGGATCGAGAGGAGCCGGGGATCGGGAGCAGCCGGGGATCGGGATGAGCCAGAAATCACGAGGAGCCGGGGATCGGGAGGAGCCGGGGATCGGGACGAGCCGGAGATCGGGAGGATCCTGAGATCGGGAGGAGCCGGAGATCGGGAGGAGCCGGGGAGTGGGAGGAGCCGGGGATCGGGAGGAGCCGGAGATCGGGAGGATCCTGAGATCGGGAGGAGCCGGAGATCGGGAGGAGCCGGGGAGTGGGAGGAGCCGGAGATCGGGAGGAGCCGGGGATCGGGATGAACCTGAGATCGGGAGGAGCCGGGGATCGAGAGGAGCCGGAGATCGGGAGGAAGCGGAGATCGGAGGGATCCTGAGATCGGGAGGTGCCGCAAATCGGGAGGAGCCGGCGATCGGGAGGAGCCGGGGAGGGGAGGAGCCGGAAATTGGGAGGAGCCGGAAATCGGGAGCAGCCGGGGATCGGGAGGAACCTGAGATCGGGAGGAGCCGGGGATCGAGAGGAGCCGGAGATCGGGAGGAAGCGGAGATCGGAGGGATCCTGAGATCGGGATGAGCCGGGGATCGGGAGGAGCCGGAGATCGGGAGGAGCCGGGGATCGGGAGGAGCCGGAAATCGGGAAAAGCTGAAAATAGGGAGGAGCCGGGGATCGAGAGGAGCCGGGGATCGGGAGCAGCCGGGGATCGGGATGAGCCAGAAATCACGAGGAGCCGGGGATCGGGAGGAGCTGGGGATCGGGAGGAGCCGGAAATCGGGAGGATCTGAAAATCGGAAAGAGCCTGAGATCGCGAGGAGCTGGAGATCGGGAGGAGCTGGAGATCGGGAGGATTCGGGATTGGGAGGAGACAGGGATCGGGAGGAGCCTGAGCCGGAGATTGGGAGGAGACGGAGATCGGGAGGAGCCGGGGATCGGGAGGAGACGGGGATCGGGAGGAACCGGAGATCGGGAGGAGCTGTAAATCAGGCGGAGCCGGGGATTGGGAGTAGCCAGAGATCGGGAGGAAGCGGAGATCAGGAGGATCCTGAGATCGGGAGGAGACAGAGATTGGGAGGAGCCTGGGATTGGGAGGAGACGGGGATCGGGAAGAACCGGGGATCGGGAGGACCCGGAGATCGGGAGGAGCCGGAAATCGGGAGGAGCCGGGGATTGGGAGGAGCCGGGGATCGGGAGGAGACGGGGATCGGGAAGAACCGGGGATCGGGAGGACCCGGAGATCGGGAGGAGCCGGGGATTGGGAGGAGACGGGGATTGGGAGGAGCCAGAAATCGGGAGGAGCCGGGGATTGGGAGGAGCCGGGGATCGGGAGGAGACGGGGATCGGGAAGAACCGGGGATCGGGAGGACCCGGAGATCGGGAGGAGCCGGAAATCGGGAGGAGCCGGGGATCGGGAGTAGCCCGAGATTGGGAGGAAGCGGAGATCGGGAGGATCCTGAGTTCGGGAGGAGTCGGAGATCAGGAGGAGCCTGAAATCAGGAGGAGCTGGAAATCGGGAGGAAGCGTAGATCGGGAGGATCCTGAGATCGGGAGGAGACGGCGATCGGGAGGAGCCGGGGATTGGGAGGAGCCGGGGATCGGGAGGAGGCGGAGATCGGGAGGATCCTGAGATCGGGAGGAGCCGGAGATCGGGAGGAGCCGGGGAGTGGGAGGAGCCAGAGATCGGGAGGTGCCGGGGATCGGGAGGAGCCGGAGATCGTGAGGAGCCGGGGATCGAGTGGAGCCGGGGATCGGGAGCAGCCGGGGATTGGGATGAGCCGGAAATCGCGAGGAGCCGGGGATCGGGAGGAGACGGAGATCGGGAGGAGCCGGGGATCGGGAGGACCTGGAGATCGGGAGGAGCCGGAAATCGGGAGGAGCCGGGGATCGGGAGTAGCCCGAGATTGGGAGGAAGCGGAGATCGGGAGGATCCTGAGTTCGGGAGGAGTCGGAGATCGGGAGGAGCCTGAAATCGGGAGGAGCTGGAAATCGGGAGGAAGCGTAGATCGGGAGGATCCTGAGATCGGGAGGAGACGGAGATCGGGAGGAGCCGGGGATTGGGAGGAGCCGGGGAGTGGGAGGAGCCAGAGATCGGGAGGAGCCGGGGATCGGGAGGAGCCGGAGATCGGGAGGAGCCGGGGATCGGGAGGAGCCGGAAATCGGGAGAAGCTGAAAATCGGGAGGAGCCGGGGATCGAGAGGAGCCGGGGATCGGGAGCAGCCGGGGATCGGGATGAGCCGGAAATCGTGAGGAGCCGGGGATCGGGAGGAGCCGGGGATCTTGAGGAGCCGGAAATCGGGAGGATCTGAAAATTGGGAGGAGCCGAGGATCGGGAGGAGACGGAGATCGGGAGGAGCCGGGGATCGGGAGGAGCCGGAGATTGGGAGGAGACGGAGATCGGGAGGAGCAGGGTATCGGGAGGAGCCGGAGAACGGGAGGAGCTGGAGATCGGGAGGATCCGAGATTGGGAGGAGCCAGGGATCGGGAGGAGCCTGAGATCAGGAGGAGCTGAAAATCAGGCAGAGCCGGGGATCAGGCGGAGCCGGGGATTGGAAGGAGCCAGGGATCGGGAGGAGCCAGGGATCGGGAGGAGCCGGAGATCGGATGCAGCCGGGGATCGGGAGGAGCCGGAGATCGGGAGGAAGCGGAGATCGGGAGGATCCTGAGGTCGGGAGGAGTTGGAAATCGGGAGTAGCCGGAAATCGGGAGAAGCTGGAAATCGGGAGGAAGCGGAGAACGGGAGGAGCCTGAGGTCGGGAGGAGTCGGAGATCGGGAGGAGCTGGAAATCGGGAGGAGCCGGGGATTTGGAGGAGCCAGGGATCAGGGGAAGTCGGGGATCGGGAGGTGCCTGAAATGGGGAGGAGCCAGAGATCGGGATGACCCGGGGATCGGGAGGAGCCGGAGATCTGGATGAGCCGGGGATCGGAAGGAGCCGAAGATCGGGAGGAGCCGAGGATCGGGAGGAGCCGGAAATCGGGAGGAGCTGAATATCGGGAGGAGCCAAGGATCGGGAGGAACTGGGGATCGGGAGGATCCTGAGATCGGGAGGAGTCGGAGATCGGGAGGAGCTGGAAATCGGGAGGAGCCGGGGAGGGGAGGAGCCGGAAATTGGGAGGAGCCGGAAATCGGGAGCAGCCGGGGATCGGGAGGAACCTGAGATCGGGAGGAGCCGGGGATCGAGAGGAGCCGGAGATCGGGAGGAAGCGGAGATCGGAGGGATCCTGAGATCGGGAGGAGCCGGCGATCGGGAGGAGCCGGCGATTGGGACGAACCTGAGATCGGGAGGAGCTGGGGATCGGGAGGAGCCGGGGATCGGGAGGAGTCGGAGATTGGGAGGAGCCGGAAATCTGGAGGAGCTGGAGATCGGGAGGATCTGAAAATCGGAAGGAGCCAAGGATCGGGAGGAGACGGAGATCGGGAGGAGCCGGGGATCGGGAGGAGCCGGAGATTGGGAGGAGACGGAGATCGGGAGGAGCCTGAGATCGTGAGGAGCCGGAGATCGGGAGGAGCTGGAGATCGGTAGGATTCGGGATTGGGAGGAGACAGGGATCGGGAGGAGCCTGAGCTGGAGATTGGGAGGAGACGGAGATAGGGAGGAGCCGGAAATCACGAGGAGCCGGGGATCGGGAGGAGCCGGGGATCGGGAGGAGCCGGAAATCGGGAGGATCTGAAAATCGGAAGGAGCCAAGGATCGGGAGGAGACGGAGATCGGGAGGAGCCGGGGATCGGGAGGAGCCGGAGATTGGGAGGAGCCGGAGATCTGGATGAGCCGGAAATCGGGAGGAGCCGGAAATCGGGAGCAGCCGGGGATCGGGATGAACCTGAGATCGGGAGGAGCCGAGGATCGGGAGGAGCCGGAAATCGGGAGGAGCTGAATATCGGGAGGAGCCGAGGATCGGGAGGAACTGGGGATCGGGAGGATCCTGAGATCGGGAGGAGTCGGAGATCGGGAGGAGCCGGAAATCGGGAGGAGCTGGAAATCGGGAGGAGCCGGGGATCGGGAGGAGCCGGAAATCGGGAGGAGCCGGAAATCGGGAGCAGCCGGGGATCGGGATGAACCTGAGATCGGGAGGAGCCGGGGATCGAGAGGAGTCGGAGATCGGGAGGAAGCGGAGATCGGAGGGATCCTGAGATCGGGAGGTGCCGCAAATCGGGAGGAGCCGGCGATCGGGAGGAGCCGGGGAGGGGAGGAGCCGGAAATTGGGAGGAGCCGGAAATCGGGAGCAGCCGGGGATCGGGAGGAACCTGAGATCGGGAGGAGCCGGGGATCGAGAGGAGCCGGAGATCGGGAGGAAGCGGACATCGGAGGGATCCTGAGATCGGGAGGAGCCGGCGATCGGGAGGAGCCGGTGATTGGGACGAACCTGAGATCGGGAGGAGCTGGGGATCGGGAGGAGCCGGGGATCGGGAGGAGTCGGAGATTGGGAGGAGCCGGAAATCTGGAGGAGCTGGAGATCGGGAGGATCTGAAAATCGGAAGGAGCCAAGGATCGGGAGGAGACGGAGATCGGGAGGAGCCGGGGATCGGGAGGAGCCGGAGATTGGGAGGAGACGGAGATCGGGAGGAGCCTGAGATCGTGAGGAGCCGGAGATCGGGAGGAGCTGGAGATCGGTAGGATTCGGGATTGGGAGGAGACAGGGATCGGGAGGAGCCTGAGCCGGAGATTGGGAGGAGACGGAGATCGGGAGGAGCCGGAGATTGGGAGGAGCCCGGGATCGGGAGCAGACGGGGATCGGGAGGAACCGGAGATCGGGAGCATCCTGAGATCGGGAGGAGACGGAGATAGGGAGGAGCCGGAAATCACGAGGAGCCGGGGATCGGGAGGAGCCGGGGATCGGGAGGTGCCGGAAATCGGGAGGATCTGAAAATCGGAAGGAGCCAAGGATCGGGAGGAGACGGAGATCGGGAGGAGCCGGGGATCGGGAGGAGCCGGAGATTGGGAGGAGCCGGAGATCTGGATGAGCCGGAAATCGGGAGGAGCCGGAAATCGGGAGCAGCCGGGGATCGGGATGAACCTGAGATCGGGAGGAGCCGAGGATCGGGAGGAGCCGGAAATCGGGAGGAGCTGAATATCGGGAGGAGCCGAGGATCGGGAGGAACTGGGGATCGGGAGGATCCTGAGATCGGGAGGAGTCGGAGATCGGGAGGAGCCGGAAATCGGGAGGAGCTGGAAATCGGGAGGAGCCGGGGATCGGGAGGAGCCGGAAATCGGGAGGAGCCGGAAATCGGGAGCAGCCGGGGATCGGGATGAACCTGAGATCGGGAGGAGCCGGGGATCGAGAGGAGCCGGAGATCGGGAGGAAGCGGAGATCGGAGGGATCCTGAGATCGGGAGGTGCCGCAAATCGGGAGGAGCCGGCGATCGGGAGGAGCCGGCGATTGGGACGAACCTGAGATCGGGAGGAGCTGGGGATCGGGAGGAGCCGGGGATCGGGAGGAGTCGGAGATTGGGAGGAGCCGGAAATCTGGAGGAGCTGGAGATCGGGAGGATCTGAAAATCGGAAGGAGCCAAGGATCGGGAGGAGACGGAGATCGGGAGGAGCCGGGGATCGGGAGGAGCCGGAGATTGGGAGGAGACGGAGATCGGGAGGAGCTGGAGATCGGTAGGATTCGGGATTGGGAGGAGACAGGGATCGGGAGCAGCCTGAGCCGGAGATTGGGAGGAGACGGAGATCAGGAGGAGCCGGAGATTGGGAGGAGCCGGGGATCGGGAGCAGACGGGGATCGGGAGGAACCGGAGATCGGGAGGATCCTGAGATCGGGAGGAGACGGAGATAGGGAGGAGCCGGAAATCACGAGGAGCCGGGGATCGGGAGGAGCCGGGGATCGGGAGGAGCCGGAAATCGGGAGGATCTGAAAATCGGAAGGAGCCAAGGATCGGGAGGAGACGGAGATCGGGAGGAGCCGGGGATCGGGAGGAGCCGGAGATTGGGAGGAGACGGAGATCGGGAGGAGCCTGAGATCGTGAGGAGCCGGAGATCGGGAGGAGCTGGAGATCGTTGGATTCGGGATTGGGAGGAGACAGGGATCGGGAGGAGCCTGAGCCGGAGACTGGGAGGAGACGGAGATCGGGAGGAGCCGGGAATTGGGAGGAGCTGGGGATCGGGAGGAGACGGGGATCGGGAGGAACCGGAGATCGGGAGGATCCTGAGATCGGGAGGAGACGGAGATAGGGAGGAGCCAGAAATCGGGAGGATCCTGAGATCGGGAGGAGCTGGGGTGCGGGAGGTGCCGGGGATCGGGAGGAGCCAGGGAACGGGAGGAAGCGGAGATCGGGAGAAGCCGGAAATCGGGAAGAGCTGGAAATCGGGAGGAGCCGGGGATTTGGAGGAGCCAGAGATCGGGAGGAAGCGGAGATCAGGAGGATCCTGAGATCGGGAGGAAACAGAGATCGAGAGGAGCCTGGGATTGGGAGGAGCCGGAGATCGGGAGGAGCCAGGGAACGGGAGGAAGCGGAGATCGGGAGAAGCCGGAAATCGGGAAGAGCTGGAAATCGGGAGGAGCCGGGGATTTGGAGGAGCCTGGGATCGGGAGGAGCCAGGGATTGGGGGGAGCCGGAGATTGGGAGGAGCTGTAAATCAGGCGGAGCCGGGGATTGGGAGTAGCCAGAGATCGGGAGGAAGCGGAGATCAGGAGGATCCTGAGATCAGGAGGAGACAGAGATCGGGAGGAGCCTGGGATTGGGAGGAGCCGGAAATCGGGAGGAGCCGGGGATTGGGAGGAGCCGGGGATCTGGAGGAGATGAGGATCGGGAAGAACCGGAGATCGGGATGAGCCAGGGGTCGGGAGGAAGCGGAGATCGGGAGGAGCCGGGGATCGGGAGGAGCTGGAGATCGGGAGGAGCCGGGTGCGGGAGGAGCCAGGGATCGGGAGCAGCCAGGGATCGGGGGGAGCCGGAGATCGGGAGGAGCTGTAAATCAGGCGGAGTCGGGGATTGGGAGGAGCCAGGAATCGGGAGGAGCCGGAAATCGGGAGGAGCCGGAAATCGGGAGCAGCCGGGGATCGGGAGGAACCTGAGATCGGGAGGAGCCGGGGATCGAGAGGAGCCGGAGATCGGGAGGAAGCGGAGATCGGAGGGATCCTGAGATCGGGAGGTGCCGGAAATCGGGAGGAGCCGGCGATCGGGAGGAGCCGGCGATTGGGACGAACCTGAGATCGGGAGGAGCTGGGGATCGGGAGGAGCCGGGGATCGGGAGGAGTCGGGGATCGGGAGGAGTCGGAGATTGGGAGGAGCTGGAAATCTGGAGGAGCTGGAGATCGGGAGGATCTGAAAATCGGAAGGAGCTAAGGATCGGGAGGAGACGGGGATCGGGAGGAGCCGGAGATTGGGAGGAGACGGAGATCGGGAGGAGCCTGAGATCGTGAGGAGCCGGAGATCGGGAGGAGCTGGAGATCGGTAGGATTCGGGATTGGGAGGAGACAGGGATCGGGAGGAGCCTGAGCCGGAGATTGGGAGGAGACGGAGATCGGGAGGAGCCGGAGATTGGGAGGAGCCGGGGATCGGGAGGAGCCTGAAATCAGGAGGAGCTGGAAATCGGGAGGAAGCGTAGATCGGGAGGATCCTGAGATCGGGAGGAATCGGCGATCGGGAGGAGCCGGGGATCGGGATGAGCCGGAAATCGCGAGGAGCCGGGGATTGGGAGGAGCCGGGGATCTTGAGGAGCCGGAAATCGGGAGGATCTGAAAATTGGGAGGAGCCGAGGATCGGGAGGAGACGGAGATCGGGAGGAGTCGGGAATCGGGAGGAGCCGGAGATTGGGAGGAGACGGAGATCGGGAGGAGCAGAGTATCGGGAGGAGCCGGAGAACGGGAGGAGCTGGAGATCGGGAGGATCCGGGATTGGGAGGAGCCAGGGATCGGGAGGAGCCTGAGATCAGGAGGAGCTGAAAATCAGGCAGAGCCGGGGATCAGGCGGAGCCGGGGATTGGAAGGAGCCGGAAATCGGGAGAAGCTGAAAATCGGGAGGAGCCGGGGATCGAGAGGAGCCGGGGATCGGGAGCAGCCGGGGATCGGGATGAGCCGGAAATCGCGAGGAGCCGGGGATCGGGAGGAGCCGGGGATCTTGAGGAGCCGGAAATCGGGAGGATCTGAAAATTGGGAGGAGCCGAGGATCGGGAGGAGACGGAGATCGGGAGGAGCCGGGGATCGGGAGGAGCCGGAGATTGGGAGGAGACGGAGATCGGGAGGAGCAGGGTATCGGGAGGAGCCGGAGAACGGGAGGAGCTGGAGATCGGGAGGATCCGGGATTGGGAGGAGCCAGGGATCGGGAGGAGCCTGAGATCAGGAGGAGCTGAAAATCAGGCAGAGCCGGGGATCAGGCGGAGCCGGGGATTGGAAGGAGCCAGGGATCGGGAGGAGCCAGGGATCGGGAGGAGCCGGAGATCGGATGCAGCCGGGGATCGGGAGGAGCCGGAGATTGGGAGGAAGCGGAGATCGGGAGGATCCTGAGGTCGGGAGGAGTTGGAAATCGGGAGTAGCCGGAAATCAGGAGGAGCTGGAAATCGGGAGGAAGCGGAGATCGGGAGGAGCCTGAGGTCGGGAGGAGTCGGAGATCGGGAGGAGCTGGAAATCGGGAGGAGCCGGGGATTTGGAGGAGCCAGGGATCAGGGGGAGTCGGGGATCGGGAGGTGCCTGAAATGGGGAGGAGCCAGAGATCGGGATGACCCGGGGATCGGAAGGAGCCGGAGATCTGGATGAGCCGGGGATCGGAAGGAGCCGAAGATCGGGAGGAGCCGAGGATCGGGAGGAGCCGGAAATCGGGAGGAGCTGAATATCGGGAGGAGCCGAGGATCGGGAGGAACTGGGGATCGGGAGGATCCTGAGATCGGGAGGAGTCGGAGATCGGGAGGAGCCGGAAATCGGGAGGAGCTGGAAATCGGGAGGAGCCGGTGATTGGGAGGAGCCGGAAATCGGGAGGAGCCGGAAATCGGGAGCAGCCGGGGATCGGGAGGAACCTGAGATCGGGAGGAGCCGGGGATCGAGAGGAGCCGGGGATCGGGAGGAGCTGGAGATCGGGAGGAGCCGGGTGCAGGAGGAGCCAGATTTCGGGATCAGCCAGGGATCGGGGGGAGCCGGAGATCGGGAGGAGCTGTAAATAAGGCGGAGCCGGGGATTGGGAGGAGCCAGGGATCGGGAGGAGTCAGGGATCGGGTGGAGCCGGAAATCGCGAGGAGCCAGGGATCGGGAGTAGCCAGAGATTGGGAGGAAGCGGAGATCGGGAGGATTCTGAGGTCGGGAGGAGTCGGAGATCGGGAGGAGCCTGCAATCAGGAGGAGCTGGAATTCGGGAGGAAGCGTAGATCGGGAGGATCCTGAGATCGGGAGGAGACGGCGATCGGGAGGAGCCGGGGATTGGGAGGAGCCGGGGATCGGGAGGAGGCGGAGATCGGGAGGATCCTGAGATCGGGAGGAGCCTGAGATCGGGAGGAGCCGGGGAGTGGGAGGAGCCAGAGATCGGGAGGAGCC
This sequence comes from Pristiophorus japonicus, assembly GCF_044704955.1. Classification (NCBI taxonomy): domain Eukaryota; kingdom Metazoa; phylum Chordata; class Chondrichthyes; family Pristiophoridae; genus Pristiophorus; species Pristiophorus japonicus. The sequence goes on from NC_092010.1 coordinate 17,905,741, forward strand.
GGGGATCGGGAGGAGCCGGAGATCGTGAGGAGCCGGGGATCGAGTGGAGCCGGGGATCGGGAGCAGCCGGGGATCGGGATGAGCCGGAAATCGCGAGGAGCCGGAAATCGGGAGGAGCCGGGGATCGGGAGTAGCCCGAGATTGGGAGGAAGCGGAGATCGGGAGGATCCTGAGTTCGGGAGGAGTCGGAGATCGGGAGGAGCCTGAAATCGGGAGGAGCTGGAAATCGGGAGGAAGCGTAGATCGGGAGGATCCTGACATCGGGAGGAGACGGAGATCGGGAGGAGCCGGGGATTGGGAGGAGCCGGGGATCGGGAGGAGCCGGAGATCGGGAGGATCCTGAGATCGGGAGGAGCCGGAGATCGGGAGGAGCCGGGGAGTGGGAGGAGCCAGAGATCGGGAGGAGCCGGGGATCGGGAGGAGCCGGAGACCGGGAGGAGCCGGGGATCGGGAGGAGCCGGAAATCGGGAGAAGCTGAAAATCGGGAGGAGCCGGGGATCGAGAGGAGCCGGGGATCGGGAGCAGCCGGGGATTGGGATGAGCCGGAAATCGCGAGGAGCCGGGGATCGGGAGGAGCCGGGGATCTTGAGGAGCCGGAAATCGGGAGGATCTGAAAATTGGGAGGAGCCGAGGATCGGGAGGAGACGGAGATCGGGAGGAGCCGGGGATCGGGAGGAGCCGGAGATTGGGAGGAGACGGAGATCGGGAGGAGCAGGGTATCGGGAGGAGCCGGAGAACGGGAGGAGCTGGAGATCGGGAGGATCCGGGATTGGGAGGAGCCAGGGATCGGGAGGAGCCTGAGATCAGGAGGAGCTGAAAATCAGGCAGAGCCGGGGATCAGGCGGAGCCGGGGATTGGAAGGAGCCAGGGATCGGGAGGAGCCAGGGATCGGGAGGAGCCGGAGATCGGATGCAGCCGGGGATCGGGAGGAGCCGGAGATCGGGAGGAAGCGGAGATCGGGAGGATCCTGAGGTCGGGAGGAGTTGGAAATCGGGAGTAGCCGGAAATCGGGAGGAGCTGGAAATCGGGAGGAAGCGGAGATCGGGAGGAGCCTGAGGTCGGGAGGAGTCGGAGATCGGGAGGAGCTGGAAATCGGGAGGAGCCGGGGATTTGGAGGAGCCAGGGATCAGGGGGAGTCGGGGATCGGGAGGTGCCTGAAATGGGGTGGAGCCGGAGATCGGGAAGAGCCGGGGATTTGGAGGAGCCAGGGATCAGGAGGAGTCGGGGATCGGGAGGTGCCTGAAATGGGGAGGAGCCAGAGATCGGGATGACTCGGGGATCGGGAGGAGCCGGAGATCTGGATGAGCCGGGGATCGGAAGGAGCCGAAGATCGGGAGGAGACGAGGATCGGGAGGAGCCGGAAATCGGGAGGAGCTGAATATCGGGAGGAGCCGAGGATCGGGAGGAACTGGGGATCGGGAGGATCCTGAGATCGGGAGGAGTCGGAGATCGGGAGGAGCCGGAAATCGGGAGGAGCTGGAAAGCGGGAGGAGCCGGGGATCGGGAGGAATCGGAAATCGGGAGGAGCCGGAAATCGGGAGCAGCCGGGGATCGGGAGGAACCTGAGATCGGGAGGAGCCGGGGATCGAGAGGAGCCGGAGATCGGGAGGAAGCGGAGATCGGAGGGATCCTGAGATCGGGAGGTGCCGGAAATCGGGAGGAGCCGGCGATCGGGAGGAGCCGGCGATTGGGACGAACCTGAGATTGGGAGGAGCTGGGGATCGGGAGGAGCCGGGGATCGGGACGAGTCGGAGATTGGGAGGAGCCGGAAATCTGGAGGAGCTGGAGATCGGGAGGATCTGAAAATCGGAAGGAGCCAAGGATCGGGAGGAGACGGAGATCGGGAGGAGCCGGGGATCGGGAGGAGCCGGAGATTGCGAGGAGACGGAGATCGGGAGGAGCCTGAGATCGTGAGGAGCCGGAGATCGGGAGAAGCTGGAGATCGGTAGGATTCGGGATTGGGAGGAGATAGGGATCGGGAGGAGCCTGAGCCGGAGATTGGGAGGAGACGGAGATCGGGAGCAGACGGGGATCGGGAGGAACCGGAGATCGGGAGGATCCTGAGATCGGGAGGAGACGGAGATAGGGAGGAGCCGGAAATCACGAGGAGCCGGGGATCGGGAGGAGCCGGGGATCGGGAGGAGCCGGAAATCGGGAGGATCTGAAAATCGGAAGGAGCCAAGGATCGGGAGGAGACGGAGATCGGGAGGAGCCGGGGATCGGGAGGAGCCGGAGATTGGGAGGAGACGGAGATCGGGAGGAGCCTGAGATCATGAGGAGCCGGAGATCGGGAGGAGCTGGAGATCGGGAGGATTCGGGATTGGGAGGAGACAGGGATCGGGAGGAGCCTGAGCCGGAGATTGGGAGGAGATGGAGATCGGGAGGAGCCGGGGATTGGGAGGAGACGGGGATCGGGAGGAGACGGGGATCGGGAGGAACCGGAGATCGGGATGAGCCAGGGGTCGGGAGGAAGCGGAGATCGGGAGGAGCCGGGAATCGGGAGGAGCTGGAGATTGGGAGGAGCCGAGTGCGGGAGGAGCCAGGGATCGGAGCAGCCAGGGATCGGGGGGAGCCGGAGATCGGGAGGAGCTGTAAATCAGGCGGAGCCGGGGATTGGGAGGAGCCAGGGATCGGGAGGAGTCAGGGATCGGGTGGAGCCGGAAATCGGGAGGAGCCGGGGATCGGGAGTAGCCAGAGATTGGGAGGAAGCGGAGATCGGGAGAATCCTGACGTCGGGAGGAGTCGGAGATCGGGAGGAGCCTGAAATCAGGAGGAGCTGGAAATCAGGAGGAAGCGTAGATCGGGAGGATCCTGAGATCGGGTAGAGACGGCGATCGGGAGGAGCCGGGGATTGGGAGGAGCCGGGGATCGGGAGGAGGCGGAGATCGGGAGGATCCTGAGATCGTGAGGATCCGGAGATCGGGAGGAGCCAGGGAACGGGAGGAAGCGGAGATCGGGAGAAGCCGGAAATCGGGAAGAGCTGGAAATCGGGAGGAGCCGGGGATTTGGAGGAGCCTGGGATCGGGAGGAGCCAGGGATCGGGGGGAGCCGGAGATCGGGAGGAGCTGTAAATAAGGCGGAGCCGGGGATTGGGAGTAGCCAGAGATCGGGAGGAAGCGGAGATCAGGAGGATCCTGAGATCAGGAGGAGACAGAGATCGGGAGGAGCCTGGGATTGGGAGGAGCCGGAAATCGGGAGGAGCCGGGGATTGGGAGGAGCCGGGGATCGGGAGGAGACGGGGATCGGGAAGAACCGGAGATCGGGATGAGCCAGGGGTCGGGAGGAAGTGGAGATCGGGAGGAGCCGGGGATCGGGAGGAGCTGGAGATCGGGAGGAGCCGGGTGCGGGAGGAGCAAGGGATCGGGAGCAGCCAGGGATCGGGGGGGAGCCGGAGATCGGGAGGAGCTGAAAATCAGGCGGAGTCGGGGATTGGGATGAGCCAGGGATCGGGAGGAGTCAGGGATCGGGTGGAGCCGGAAATCGGGAGGAGCCGGGGATCGGGAGTAGCCAGAGATTGGGAGGAAGCGGAGATTGGGAGGATCCTGAGGTCGGGAGGAGTTGGAGATCGGGAGTAGCCTGAAATCAGGAGGAGCTGGAAATCGGGAGGAAGCGTAGATCGGGAGGATCCTGAGATCGGGAGGAGACGGCGATCGGGAGGAGCCGGGGATTGGGAGGAGCCGGGGATCGGGAGGAGGCAGAGATCGGGAGGATCCTGAGATCGCGAGGAGCCGGAGATCGGGAGGAGCCGGGGAGTGGAAGGAGCCAGAGATCGGGAGGAGCCGGGGATCGGGAGGAGCCGGAGATCGTGAGGAGCCGGGGATCGAGAGGAGCCGGGGATCGGGAGCAGCCGGGGATCGGGATGAGCCGTAAATCGCGAGGAGCCGGGGATCGGGAGGAGACGGAGATCGGGAGGAGCCGGGGATCGGGAGGACCCGGAGATCGGGAGGAGCCGGAAATCGGGAGGAGCCGGGGATCGGGAGTAGCCACAGATTGGGAGGAAGTGGAGATCGGGAGGATCCTGAGGTCGGGAGGAGTCGGAGATCGGGAGGAGCCTGAAATCGGGAGGAGCTGGAAATCGGGAGGAAGCGTAGATCGGGAGGATCCGGAGATCGGGAGGAGACGGAGATCGGGAGGAGCCGGGGATTGGGAGGAGCCGGGGATCGGGAGGAGCCGGAGATCGGGAGGATCCTGAGATCGGGAGGAGCCGGAGATCGGGAGGAGCCGGGGAGTGGGAGGAGCCAGAGATCGGGAAGAGCCGGAGATTGGGAGCAGACGGAGATCAGGAGGAGCCGGGGATCGGGTGGAGCTGGGGATCGGGAGGAGACGGAGATCGGGAGGAGCCGGGGATCGGGAGGAGCCAGGGATCGGGAGAAGCCGGGGATCGGGCGGAGACGGAGATCGGGAGGAGCCGGGGATCAGGAGGAGCCGGAGATCGTGAGGAGACGGAAATCGGGAGGAGCTGGAGAACGGGAGGAGCCGGAGATCGGAAGGAGCCTGAGATCAGGAAGAGCCGGAGATTGGGAGCAGACGGTGATCAGGAGGAGCCGGGGATCGGGTGGAGCCGGGGATCGGGAGGATCCTGAGATCGGGAGGAGCCTGAGATCGGGAGGAGCGAGGGATCGGGAGGAGCCTGAGATCGGGAGGGGCCGGTGATCGGGTGGAGCCGGAAATCGGGAGGAACCTGAATTCGGAAGGAGCCAGAGATCGGGAGGAGCCGGAGATCGGGAGGAGCCTGAGATCGGGAGGAGCCAGGAATCCGGAGGAGCCTGAGATCGTGAGGAGCCGGAGATCGGGAGGAGCCGGGGATCGGGAGGAGCCTGAGATCGGGAGGGGCCGGAGATCGGGAGGAGCCGGAAATCGGGAGGAACCAGAGATCGGAAGGAGCCAGAGATCGGGAGGAGCCAGAGATCGGGAGGAGACGGAAATCGGGAGGAGCTGGCGATCGGGCGGAGCTGGAGATCCGGAGGAGCCAGGGATCAGGAGGAGCCGGAGATCGGGAGGAGACGGAAATCGGGAGGAGCTGGAGATCGGGAGGAGCCGGAGATCGGAAGGAGCCTGAGATCAGGAAGAGCCGGAGATTGGGAGCAGACGGATATCGGAAGGAGCCTGAGATCAGGAAGAGCCGGAGATTGGGAGCAGACGGAGATCCGGAGGAGCCGGGGATCGGGAGGAGCCAGGGATCGGGAGTAGCCGGGGATCGGGCGGAGCTGGAGATCCGGAGGAGCCAGGGATCAGGAGGAGCCGGAGATCGGGAGGAGACGGAAATCGGGAGGAGCTGGAGATCGGGAGGAGCCGGAGATCGGAAGGAGCCTGAGATCAGGAAGAGCCGGAGATTGGGAGCAGACGGATATCGGAAGGAGCCTGAGATCAGGAAGAGCCGGAGATTGGGAGCAGACGGAGATCCGGAGGAGCCGGGGATCGGGAGGAGCCAGGGATCGGGAGTAGCCGGGGATCGGGCGGAGCTGGAGATCCGGAGGAGCCGGGGATCAGGAGGAGCCGGAGATCGGGAGGAGACAGAAATCGGGAGGAGCTGGAGATCGGGAGGAGCCGGAGATCGGAAGGAGCCTGAGATCAGGAAGAGCCGGAGATTGGGAGCAGACGGAGATCAGGAGGAGCCGGAGATCGTGAGGAGGCGGGGATCGAGAGGAGCCGGGGATCGGGAGCAGCCGGGGATCGGGATGAGCTGGAAATCGGGAGGAAGCGTAGATCGGGAGGATCCTGAGATCGCGAGGAGCCGGAGATCGGGAGGAGCCGGGGATCGGGAGGAGACGGAGATCGGGAGGAGCCAGGGATCGGGAGGACCCGGAGATCGGGAGGAGCCGGAAATCGGGAGGAGCCGGGGATTGGGAGTAGCCACAGATTGGGAGGAAGTGGAGATCGGGAGGATCCTGAGGTCGGGAGGAATCGGAGATCGGGAGGAGCCTGAAATCGGGAGGAGCTGGAAATCGGGAGGAAGCGTAGATCGGGAGGATCCGGAGATCGGGAGGAGACGGAGATCGGGAGGAGCCGGGGATTGGGAGGAGCCGGGGATCGGGAGGAGCCGGAGATCGGGAGGATCCTGAGATCGGGAGGAGCCGGAGATCGGGAGGAGCCGGGGAGTGCGAGGAGCCAGAGATCGGGAAGAGCCGGAGATTGGGAGCAGACGGAGATCAGGAGGAGCCGGGGATCGGGTGGAGCCGGGGATCGGGAGGAGACGGAGATCGGGAGGAGCCGGGGATCGGGAGGAGCCAGGGATCGGGAGAAGCCGGGGATCGGGCGGAGACGGAGATCGGGAGGAGCCGGGGATCAGGAGGAGCCGGAGATCGTGAGGAGACGGAAATCGGGAGGAGCTGGAGATCGGGAGGAGCCGGAGATCGGAAGGAGCCTGAGATCAGGAAGAGCCGGAGATTGGGAGCAGACGGTGATCAGGAGGAGCCGGGGATCGGGTGGAGCCGGGGATCGGGAGGATCCTGAGATCGGGAGGAGCCAGAGATTGGGAGGAGCCGGGGATCGGGAGGAGCCGGAGATTGGGAGGAGCCGGGGATCGGGAGGAGCCGGAGATCGGGAGGATCCTGAGATCGGGAGGAGCGAGGGATCGGGAGGAGCCTGAGATCGGGAGGGGCCGGTGATCGGGGGGAGCCGGAAATCGGGAGGAACCTGAATTCGGAAGGAGCCAGAGATCGGGAGGAGCCGGAGATCGGGAGGAGCCTGAGATCGGGAGGAGCCAGGAATCCGGAGGAGCCTGAGATCGTGAGGAGCCGGAGATCGGGAGGAGCCGGGGATCGGGAGGAGCCTGAGATCGGGAGGGGCCGGAGATCGGGAGGAGCCGGAAATCGGGAGGAACCAGAGATCGGAAGGAGCCAGAGATCGGGAGGAGCCAGAGATCGGGAGGAGACGGAAATCGGGAGGAGCTGGCGATCGGGAGGAGCCGGAGATCGGAAGGAGCCTGAGATCAGGAAGAGCCGGAGATTGGGAGCAGACGGAGATCCGGAGGAGCCGGGGATCGGGAGGAGCCAGGGATCGGGAGTAGCCGGGGATTGGGCGGAGCTGGAGATCCGGAGGAGCCAGGGATCAGGAGGAGCCGGAGATCGGGAGGAGACGGAAATCGGGAGGAGCTGGAGATCGGGAGGAGCCGGAGATCGGAAGGAGCCTGAGATCAGGAAGAGCCGGAGATTGGGAGCAGACGGAGATCAGGAGGAGCCGGGGATCGGGTGGAGCCGGGGATCGGGAGGAGACGGAGATCGGGAGGAGCCGGGGATCGGGAGGAGCCAGGGATCGGGAGTAGCCGGGGATCGGGCGGAGACGGAGATCCGGAGGAGCCGGGGATCAGGAGGAGCCGGAGATCGTGAGGAGACGGAAATCGGGAGGAGCTGGAGATCGGGAGGAGCCAGAGATCGGAAGGAGCCTGAGATCAGGAAGAGCCGGAGATTGGGAGCAGACGGAGATCAGGAGGAGCCGGTGATCGGGTGGAGCCGGGGATCGGGAGGATCCTGAGATCGGGAGGAGCCAGAGATTGGGAGGATCCGGGGATCGGGAGGAGCCGGAGATTGGGAGGAGCCGGGGATCGGGAGGAGCCGGAGATCGGAAGGATCCTGAGATCGGGAGGAGCCGGAGATCGGGAGGAGCCGAAAATCAGGCGGAGCCGGGGATTGGGAGGAAGCGTAGATCGGGAGGATCCTGAGATCGGGAGGAGCCAGAGATTGGAAGGAGCTGGGGATTGGGAGGAGCCGGAAATCGGGAGAAGCTGAAAATCGGGAGGAGCCGGGGATCGAGAGGAGCCGGGGATCGGGAGGATCTGAAAATCGGAAGGAGCCAAGGATCGGGAGGAGACGGAGATCGGGAGGAGCCGGGGATCGGGAGGAGCCGGAGATTGGGAGGAGACGGAGATCGGGAGGAGCCTGAGATCATGAGGAGCCGGAGATCGGGAGGAGCTGGAGATCGGGAGGATTCGGGATTGGGAGGAGACAGGGATCGGGAGGAGCCTGAGCCGGAGATTGGGAGGAGATTGAGATCGGGAGGAGCCGGGGATTGGGAGGAGACGGGGATCGGGAGGAGACGGGGATCGGGAGGAACCGGAGATCGGGAGGATCCTGAGATCGGGAGGAGACGGAGATAGGGAGGAGCCAGAAATCGGGAGGATCCTGAGATCGGGAGGAGCCGGGGTGCGGGAGGAGCCGGGGATCGGGAGGAGCCAGGGAACGGGAGGAAGCGGAGATCGGGAGAAGCCGGAAATCGGGAAGAGCTGGAAATCGGGAGGAGCCGGGGATTTGGAGGAGCCGCGGATCGGGAGGAGACGGGGATCGGGAAGAACCGGAGATCGGGATGAGCCAGGGGTCGGGAGGAAGCGGAGATCGGGAGGAGCCGGTGATCGGGAGGAGCTGGAGATCGGGAGGAGCCGAGTGCGGGAGGAGCCAGGGATCGGAGCAGCCAGGGATCGGGGGGAGCCGGAGATCGGGAGGAGCTGTAAATCAGGCGGAGCCGGGGATTGGGAGGAGCCAGGGATCGGGAGGAGTCAGGGATCGGGTGGAGCCGGAAATCGGGAGGAGCCGGGGATCGGGAGTAGCCAGAGATTGGTAGGAAGCGGAGATCGGGAGAATCCTGACGTCGGGAGGAGTCGGAGATCGGGAGGAGCCTGAAATCAGGAGGAGCTGGAATTCGGGAGGAAGCGTAGATCGGGAGGATCCTGAGATCGGGAGGAGACGGCGATCGGGAGGAGCCGGGGATTGGGAGGAGCCGGGGATCGGGAGGAGACGGAGATCGGGAGGATCCTGAGATCGTGAGGATCCGGAGATCGGGAGGAGCCAGGGAACGGGAGGAAGCGGAGATCGGGAGAAGCCGGAAATCGGGAAGAGCTGGAAATCGGGAGGAGCTGGGGATTTGGAGGAGCCTGGGATCGGGAGGAGCCAGGGATCGGGGGGAGCCGGAGATCGGGAGGAGCTGTAAATCAGGCGGAGCCGGGGATTGGGAGTAGCCAGAGATCGGGAGGAAGCGGAGATCAGGAGGATCCTGAGATCAGTGGAGACAGAGATCGGGAGGAGCCTGGGATTGGGAGGAGCCGGAAATCGGGAGGAGCCGGGGATTGGGAGGAGCCAGGGATCGGGAGGAGATGGGGATCGGGAAGAACCGGAGATCGGGATGAGCCAGGGGCCGGGAGGAAGCGGAGATCGGGAGGAGCCGGGGATCGGGAGGAGCTGGAGATCGGGAGGAGCCGGGTGCGGGAGGAGCAAGGGATCGGGAGCAGCCAGGGATCGGGGGGGAGCCGGAGATCGGGAGGAGCTGTAAATCAGGCGGAGTCGGGGATTGGGAGGAGCCAGGGATCGGGAGGAGTCAGGGATCGGGTGGAGCCGGAAATCGGGAGGAGCCGGGGATCGGGAGTAGCCAGAGATTGGGAGGAAGCGGAGATTGGGAGGATCCTGAGGTCGGGAGGAGTTGGAGATCGGGAGTAGCCTGAAATCAGGAGGAGCTGGAAATCGGGAGGAAGCGTAGATCGGGAGGATCCTGAGATCGGGAGGAGACGGCGATCGGGAGGAGCCGGGGATTGGGAGGAGCCGGGGATCGGGAGGAGGCAGAGATCGGGAGGATCCTGAGATCGCGAGGAGCCGGAGATCGGGAGGAGCCGGGGAGTGGAAGGAGCCAGAGATCGGGAGGAGCCGGGTATCGGGAGGAGCCGGAGATCGTGAGGAGCCGGGGATCGAGAGGAGCCGGGGATCGGGAGCAGCCGGGGATCGGGATGAGCCGTAAATCGCGAGGAGCCGGGGATCGGGAGGAGACGGAGATCGGGAGGAGCCGGGGATCGGGAGGACCCGGAGATCGGGAGGAGCCGGAAATCGGGAGGAGCCGGGGATCGGGAGTAGCCACAGATTGGGAGGAAGTGGAGATCGGGAGGATCCTGAGGTCGGGAGGAGTCGGAGATCGGGAGGAGCCTGAAATCGGGAGGAGCTGGAAATCGGGAGGAAGCGTAGATCGGGAGGATCCGGAGATCGGGAGGAGACGGAGATCGGGAGGAGCCGGGGATTGGGAGGAGCCGGGGATCGGGAGGAGCCGGAGATCGGGAGGATCCTGAGATCGGGAGGAGCCGGAGATCGGGAGGAGCCGTGGAGTGGGAGGAGCCAGAGATCGGGAAGAGCCGGAGATTGGGAGCAGACGGAGATCAGGAGGAGCCAGGGATCGGGTGGAGCCAGGGATCGGGAGGAGACGGAGATCGGGAGGAGCCGGGGATCGGGAGGAGCCAGGGATCGGGAGAAGCCGGGGATCGGGCGGAGACGGAGATCGGGAGGAGCCGGGGATCAGGAGGAGCCGGAGATCGTGAGGAGACGGAAATCGGGAGGAGCTGGAGATCGGGAGGAGCCGGAGATCGGAAGGAGCCTGAGATCAGGAAGAGCCGGAGATTGGGAGCAGACGGTGATCAGGAGGAGCCGGGGATCGGGTGGAGCCGGGGATCGGGAGGATCCTGAGATCGGGAGGAGCCAGAGATTGGGAGGAGCCGGGGATCGGGAGGAGCCGGAGATTGGGAGGAGCCGGGGATCGGGAGGAGCCGGAGATCGGGAGGATCCTGAGATCGGGAGGAGCGAGGGATCGGGAGGAGCCTGAGATCGGGAGGGGCCGGTGATCGGGAGGAGCCGGAGATCGGGAGGAACCTGAATTCGGAAGGAGCCAGAGATCGGGAGGAGCCGGAGATCGGGAGGAGCCTGAGATCGGGAGGAGCCAGGAATCCGGAGGAGCCTGAGATCGTGAGGAGCCGGAGATCGGGAGGAGCCGGGGATCGGGAGGAGCCTGAGATCGGGAGGGGCCGGAGATCGGGAGGAGCCGGAAATCGGGAGGAACCAGAGATCGGAAGGAGCCAGAGATCGGGAGGAGCCAGAGATCGGGAGGAGACGGAAATCGGGAGGAGCTGGCGATCGGGAGGAGCCGGAGATCGGAAGGAGCCTGAGATCAGGAAGAGCCGGAGATTGGGAGCAGACGGAGATCCGGAGGAGCCGGGAATCGGGAGGAGCCAGGGATCGGGAGTAGCCGGGGATCGGGCGGAGCTGGAGATCCGGAGGAGCCGGGGATCAGGAGGAGCCGGAGATCGGGAGGAGACGGAAATCGGGAGGAGCTGGAGATCGGGAGGAGCCGGAGATCGGAAGGAGCCTGAGATCAGGAAGAGCCGGAGATTGGGAGCAGACGGAGATCAGGAGGAGCCGGAGATCGTGAGGAGCCGGGGATCGAGAGGAGCCGGGGATCGGGAGCAGCCGGGGATCGGGATGAGCTGGAAATCGGGAGGAAGCGTAGATCGGGAGGATCCTGAGATCGGGAGGAGACGGCGATCGGGAGGAGCCGGGGATTGGGAGGAGCCGGGGATCGGGAGGAGGCAGAGATCGGGAGGATCCTGAGATCGCGAGGAGCCGGAGATCGGGAGGAGCCGGGGAGTGGGAGGAGCCAGAGATCGGGAGGAGCCGGGGATCGGGAGGAGCCGGAGATCGTGAGGAGCCGGGGATCGAGAGGAGCCGGGGATCGGGAGCAGCCGGGGATCGGGATGAGCCGTAAATCGCGAGGAGCCGGGGATCGGGAGCAGACGGAGATCGGGAGGAGCCGGGGATCGGGAGGACCCGGAGATCGGGAGGAGCCGGAAATCGGGAGGAGCCGGGGATTGGGAGTAGCCACAGATTGGGAGGAAGTGGAGATCGGGAGAATCCTGAGATCGGGAGGAGTCGGAGATCGGGAGGAGCCTGAAATCGGGAGGAGCTGGAAATCGGGAGGAAGCGTAGATCGGGAGGATCCGGAGATCGGGAGGAGACGGAGATCGGGAGGAGCCGGGGATTGGGAGGAGCCGGGGATCGGGAGGAGCCGGAGATCTGGAGGATCCTGAGATCGGGAGGAGCCGGAGATCGGGAGGAGCCGGGGAGTGGGAGGAGCCAGAGATCGGGAAGAGCCGGAGATTGGGAGCAGACGGAGATCAGGAGGAACCGGGGATCGGGTGGAGCCGGGGATCGGGAGGAGACGGAGATCGGGAGGAGCCGGGGATCGGGAGGAGCCAGGGATCGGGAGAAGCCGGGGATCGGGCGGAGACGGAGATCGGGAGGAGCCGGGGATCAGGAGGAGCCGGAGATCGTGAGGAGACGGAAATCAGGAGGAGCTGGAGATCGGGAGGAGCCGGAGATCGGAAGGAACCTGAGATCAGGAAGAGCCGGAGATTGGGAGCAGACGGTGATCAGGAGGAGCCGGGGATCGGGTGGAGCCGGGGATCGGGAGGATCCTGAGATCGGGAGGAGCCAGAGATTGGGAGGAGCCGGGGATCGGGAGGAGCCGGAGATTGGGAGGAGCCGGGGATCGGGAGGAGCCGGAGATCGGGAGGATCCTGAGATCGGGAGGAGCGAGGGATCGGGAGGAGCCTGAGATCGGGAGGGGCCGGTGATCGGGAGGAGCCGGAAATCGGGAGGAACCTGAATTCGGAAGGAGCCAGAGATCGGGAGGAGCCGGAGATCGGGAGGAGCCTGAGATCGGGAGGAGCCAGGAATCCGGAGGAGCCTGAGATCGTGAGGAGCCGGAGATCGGGAGGAGCCGGGGATCGGGAGGAGCCTGAGATCGGGAGGGGCCGGAGATCGGGAGGAGCCGGAAATCGGGAGGAACCAGAGATCGGAAGAAGCCAGAGATCGGGAGGAGCCAGAGATCGGGAGGAGACGGAAACCGGGAGGAGCTGGCGATCGGGAGGAGCCGGAGATCGGAAGGAGCCTGAGATCTGGAAGAGCCGGAGATTGGGAGCAGACGGAGATCCGGAGGAGCCGGGGATCGGGAGGAGCCAGGGATCGGGAGTAGCCGGGGATCGGGCGGAGCTGGAGATCCGAAGGAGCCAGGGATCAGGAGGAGCCGGAGATCGGGAGGAGACGGAAATCGGGAGGAGCTGGAGATCGGGAGGAGCCGGAGATCGGAAGGAGCCTGAGATCAGGAAGAGCCGGAGATTGGGAGCAGACGGAGATCAGGAGGAGCCGGGGATCGGGTGGAGCCGGGGATCGGGAGGAGACGGAGATCGGGAGGAGCCGGGGATCGGGAGGAGCCAGGGATCGGGAGTAGCCGGGGATCGGGCGGAGACGGAGATCCGGAGGAGCCGGGGTTCAGGAGGAGCCGGAGATCGTGAGGAGACGGAAATCGGGAGGAGCTGGAGATCGGGAGGAGCCAGAGATCGGAAGGAGCCTGAGATCAGGAAGAGCCGGAGATTGGGAGCAGACGGAGATCAGGAGGAGCCGGTGATCGGGTGGAGCCGGGGATCGGGAGGATCCTGAGATCGGGAGGAGCCAGAGATTGGGAGGATCCGGGGATCGGGAGGAGCCGGAGATTGGGAGGAGCCGGGGATCGGGAGGAGCCGAAGATCGGAAGGATCCTGAGATCGGGAGGAGCCGGAGATCGGGAGGAGCCGAAAATCAGGCGGAGCCGGGGATTGGGAGGAAGCGTAGATCGGGAGGATCCTGAGATCAGGAGGAGCCAGAGATTGGAAGGAGCCGGGGATCGGGAGGAGCCGGAAATCGGGAGAAGCTGAAAATCGGGAGGAGCCGGGGATCGAGAGGAGCCGGGGATCGGGAGCAGCCGGGGATCGGGATGAGCCGGAAATCGCGAGGAGCCGGGGATGGGGTGGAGCCGGGGATCTTGAGGAGCCGGAAATCGGGAGGATCTGAAAATTGGGAGGAGCCGAGGATCGGGAGGAGACGGAGATCGGGAGGAGCCGGGGATCGGGAGGAGCCGGAGATTGGCAGGAGACGGAGATCGGGAGGAGCAGGGTATCGGGAGGAGCCGGAGAACGAGAGGAGCTGGAGATCGGGAGGCTCCGGGATTGGGAGGAGCCAGGGATCGCGAGGAGCCTGAGATCAGGAGGAGCTGAAAATCAGGCAGAGCCGGGGATCAGGTGGAGCCGGGGATTGGAAGCAGCCAGGGATCGGGAGGAGCCAGGGATCGGGAGGAGCCGGAGATCGGATGCAGCCGGGGATCGGGAGGAGCCGGAGATCGGGAGGAAGCGGAGATCGGGAGGATCCTGAGGTCGGGAGGAGTTGGAAATCGGGAGTAGCCGGAAATCGGGAGGAGCTGGAAATCGGGAGGAAGCGGAGATCGGGAGGAGCCTGAGGTCGGGAGGAATCAGAGATCGGGAGGAGCTGGAAATCGGGAGGAGCCGGAGATTTGGAGGAGCCAGGGATCAGGGGGAGTCGGGGATCGGGAGGTGCCTGAAATGGGGAGGAGCCGGAGATCGGGAAGAGCCGGGGATTTGGAGGAGCCAGGGATCAGGAGGAGTCGGGGATCGGGAGGTGCCTGAAATGGGGAGGAGCCAGAGATCGGGATGACCCGGGGATCGGGAGGAGCCGGAGATCTGGATGAGCCGGGGATCGGGAGTAGCCAGAGATTGGGAGGAGTCGGAGATCGGGAGGACCCTGAAATCTGGAGGAGCTGGAAATCGGGAGGAAGCATAGATCGGGAGAATCCTGAGATCGGGAGGAGACGGAGATCGGGAGGAGCCGGGGATTGGGAGGAGCCGGGGATCGGGAGGAGCCGGAGATCGGGAGGATCCTGAGATCGGGAGGAGTCGGAGATCGGGAGGAGCCGGGGAGTGGGAGGAGCCAGAGATCAGGAGGAGCCGGGGATCGGGAGGAGCCGGAGATCGGGAGGAGCCGGAAATCGGGAGAAGCTGAAAATCGGGAGGAGCCGGGGATCGAGAGGAGCCGGGGATCGGGAGCAGCCGGGGATCGGGATGAGCCGGAAATCGCGAGGAGCCGGGGATCGGGAGGAGCCGGGGATCTTGAGGAGCCGGAAATCGGGAGGATCTGAAAATTGGGAGGAGCCGAGGATCGGGAGGAGACGGAGATCGGGAGGAGCCGGAGATTGGGAGGAGACGGAGATCGGGAGGAGCAGGGTATCGGGAGGAGCCGGAGAACGGGAAGAGCTGGAGATCGGGAGGATCCGGGATTGGGAGGAGCCAGGAATCGGGAGGAGCCTATCAGGAGGAGCTGAAAATCAGGCAGAGCCGGGGTTCAGGCGGAGCCGGGGATTGGAAGGAGCCAGGGATCGGGAGGAGCCAGGGATCGGGAGGAGCCGGAGATCGGATGCAGCCGGGGATCGGGAAGAGCCGGAGATCGGGAGGAAGCGGAGATCGGGAGGATCCTGAGGTCGGGAGGAGTTGGAAATCGGGAGTAGCCGGAAATCGGGAGGAGCTGGAAATCGGGAGGAAGTGGAGATCGGGAGGAGCCTGAGGTCGGGAGGAATCGGAGATCGGGAAGAGCTGGAAATCGGGAGGAGCCGGGGATTTGGAGGAGCCAGGGATCAGGGGGAGTGGGGGATCGGGAGGTGCCTGAAATGGGGAGGAGCCGGAGATCGGGAAGAGCCGGGGATTTGGAGGAGCCAGGGATCAGGAGGAGTCGGGGATCGGGAGGTGCCTGAAATGGGGAGGAGCCAGAGATCGGGATGACCCGGGGATCGGGAGGAGCCGGAGATCTGGATGAGCCGGGGATCGGGAGGAGCCGAAGATCGGGAGGAGCCGAGGATCGGGAGGAGCCGGAAATCGGGAGGAGCTGAATATCGGGAGGAGCCGAGGATCGGGAGGAACTGGGGATCGGGAGGATCCTGAGATCGGGAGGAGTCGGAGATCGGGAGGAGCCTGAAATCGGGAGGAGCTGGAAATCGGGAGGAAGCGTAGATCGGGAGGATCCGGAGATCGGGAGGAGACGGAGATCGGGAGGAGCCGGGGATTGGGAGGAGCCGGGGATCGGGAGGAGCCGGAGATCGGGAGGATCCTGAGATCGGGAGGAGCCGGAGATCGGGAGGAGCCGGGGAGTGGGAGGAGCCAGAGATCGGGAAGAGCCGGAGATTGGGAGCAGACGGAGATCAGGAGGAGCCGGGGATCGGGTGGAGCCGGGGATCGGGAGGAGACGGAGATCGGGAGGAGCCGGGGATCGGGAGGAGCCAGGGATCGGGAGAAGCCGGGGATCGGGCGGAGACGGAGATCGGGAGGAGCCGGGGATCAGGAGGAGCCGGAGATCGTGAGGAGACGGAAATCGGGAGGAGCTGGAGATCGGGAGGAGCCGGAGATCGGAAGGAGCCTGAGATCAGGAAGAGCCGGAGATTGGGAGCAGACGGTGATCAGGAGGAGCCGGGGATCGGGTGGAGCCGGGGATCGGGAGGATCCTGAGATCGGGAGGAGCCAGAGATTGGGAGGAGCCGGGGATCGGGAGGAGCCGGAGATTGGGAGGAGCCGGGGATCGGGAGGAGCCGGAGATCGGGAGGATCCTGAGATCGGGAGGAGCGAGGGATCGGGAGGAGCCTGAGATCGGGAGGGGCCGGTGATCGGGAGGAGTCGGAAATCGGGAGGAACCTGAATTCGGAAGGAGCCAGAGATCGGGAGGAACCGGAGATCGGGAGGAGCCTGAGATCGGGAGGAGCCAGGAATCCGGAGGAGCCTGAGATCGTGAGGAGCCGGAGATCGGGAGGAGCCGGGGATCGGGAGGAGCCTGAGATCGGGAGGGGCCGGAGATCGGGAGGAGCCGGAAATCGTGAGGAACCAGAGATCGGAAGGAGCCAGAGATCGGGAGGAGCCAGAGATCGGGAGGAGACGGAAATCGGGAGGAGCTGGCGATCGGGAGGAGCCGGAGATCGGAAGGAGCCTGAGATCAGGAAGAGCCGGAGATTGGGAGCAGACGGAGATCTGGAGGAGCTGGGGATCGGGAGGAGCCAGGGATCGGGAGTAGCCGGGGATCGGGCGGAGCTGGAGATCCGGAGGAGCCGGGGATCAGGAGGAGCCGGAGATCGGGAGGAGACGGAGATCGGGAGGAGCCGGGGATCGGGAGGAGCCAGGGATCGGGAGTAGCCGGGGATCGGGAGGAGCCGGAGATCGGGAGGATCCTGAGATCGGGAGGAGCGAGGGATCGGGAGGAGCCTGAGATCGGGAGGGGCCGGTGATCGGGAGGAGTCGGAAATCGGGAGGAACCTGAATTCGGAAGGAGCCAGAGATCGGGAGGAGCCGGAGATCGGGAGGAGCCTGAGATCGGGAGGAGCCAGGAATCCGGAGGAGCCTGAGATCGTGAGGAGCCGGAGATCGGGAGGAGCCGGGGATCGGGAGGAGCCTGAGATCGGGAGGGGCCGGAGATCGGGAGGAGCCGGAAATCGTGAGGAACCTGAGATCGGAAGGAGCCAGAGATCGGGAGGAGCCAGAGATCGGGAGGAGACGGAAATCGGGAGGAGCTGGCGATCGGGAGGAGCCGGAGATCGGAAGGAGCCTGAGATCAGGAAGAGCCGGAGATTGGGAGCAGACGGAGATCTGGAGGAGCTGGGGATCGGGAGGAGCCAGGGATCGGGAGTAGCCGGGGATCGGGCGGAGCTGGAGATCCGGAGGAGCCGGGGATCAGGAGGAGCCGGAGATCGGGAGGAGACGGAGATCGGGAGGAGCCGGGGATCGGGAGGAGCCAGGGATCGGGAGTAGCCGGGGATCGGGCGGAGACGGAGATCCGGAGGAGCCGGGGATCAGGAGGAGCCGGAGATCGTGAGGAGACGGAAATCGGGAGAAGCTGGAGATCGGGAGGAGCCAGAGATCGGAAGGAGCCTGAGATCAGGAAGAGCCGGAGATTGGGAGCAGACGGAGATCAGGAGGAGCCGGTGATCGGGTGGAGCCGGGGATCGGGAGGATCCTGAGATCGGGAGGAGCCAGAGATTGGGAGGATCCGGGGATCGGGAGGAGCCGGAGATTGGGAGGAGCCGGGGATCGGGAGGAGCCGGAGATCGGAAGGATCCTGAGATCGGGAGGAGCCGGAGATCGGGAGGAGCCGAAAATCAGGCGGAGCCGGGGATTGGGAGGAAGCGTAGATCGGGAGGATCCTGAGATCGGGAGGAGCCAGAGGTTGGAAGGAGCCGGGGATCGGGAGGAGCCGGAAATCGGGAGAAGCTGAAAATCGGGAGGAGCCGGGGATCGAGAGGAGCCGGGGATCGGGAGCAGCCGGGGATCGGGATGAGCCGGAAATCGCGAGGAGCCGGGGATGGGGTGGAGCCGGGGATCTTGAGGAGCCGGAAATCAGGAGGATCTGAAAATTGGGAGGAGCCGAGGATCGGGAGGAGACGGAGATCGGGAGGAGCCGGGGATCGGGAGGAGCTGGAGATTGGCAGGAGACGGAGATCGGGAGGAGCAGGGTATCGGGAGGAGCCGGAGAACGGGAGGAGCTGGAGATTGGGAGGCTCCGGGATTGGGAGGAGCCAGGGATCGCGAGGAGCCTGAGATCAGGAGGAGCTGAAAATCAGGCAGAGCCGGGGATCAGGTGGAGCCGGGGATTGGAAGCAGCCAGGGATCGGGAGGAGCCAGGGATCGGGAGGAGCCGGAGATCGGATGCAGCCGGGGATCGGGAGGAGCCGGAGATCGGGAGGAAGCGGAGATCGGGAGGATCCTGAGGTCGGGAGGAGTTGGAAATCGGGAGTAGCCGGAAATCGGGAGGAGCTGGAAATCGGGAGGAAGCGGAGATCGGGAGGAGCCTGAGGTCGGGAGGAATCAGAGATCAGGAGGAGCTGGAAATCGGGAGGAGCCGGAGATTTGGAGGAGCCAGGGATCAGGGGGAGTCGGGGATCGGGAGGTGCCTGAAATGGGGAGGAGCCGGAGATCGGGAAGAGCCGGGGATTTGGAGGAGCCAGGGATCAGGAGGAGTCGGGGATCGGGAGGTGCCTGAAATGGGGAGGAGCCAGAGATCGGGATGACCCGGGGATCGGGAGGAGCCGGAGATCTGGATGAGCCGGGGATCGGGAGTAGCCAGAGATTGGGAGGAGTCGGAGATCGGGAGGACCCTGAAATCGGGAGGAGCTGGAAATCGGGAGGAAGCATAGATCGGGAGAATCCTGAGATCGGGAGGAGACGGAGATCGGGAGGAGCCGGGGATTGGGAGGAGCCGGGGATCGGGAGGAGCCGGAGATCGGGAGGATCCTGAGATCGGGAGGAGCCGGAGATCGGGAGCAGCCGGGGTGTGGGAGGAGCCAGAGATCAGGAGGAGCCGGGGATCGGGAGGAGCCGGAGATCGGGAGGAGCCGGAAATCGGGAGAAGCTGAAAATCGGGAGGAGCCGGGGATCGAGTGGAGCCGGGGATCGGGAGCAGCCGGGGATCGGGATGAGCCGGAAATCACGAGGAGCCGGGGATCGGGAGGAGCCGGGGATCTTGAGGAGCCGGAAATCGGGAGGATCTGAAAATTGGGAGGAGCCGAGGATCGGGAGGAGACGGAGATCGGGAGGAGCCGGAGATTGGGAGGAGACGGAGATCGGGAGGAGCAGGGTATCGGGAGGAGCCGGAGAACGGGAAGAGCTGGAGATCGGGAGGATCCGGGATTGGGAGGAGCCAGGAATCGGGAGGAGCCTGAGATCAGGAGGAGCTGAAAATCAGGCAGAGCCGGGGTTCAGGCGGAGCCGGGGATTGGAAGGAGCCAGGGATCGGGAGGAGCCAGGGATCGGGAGGAGCCGGAGTTCGGATGCAGCCGGGGATCGGGAAGAGCCGGAGATCGGGAGGAAGCGGAGATCGGGAGGATCCTGAGGTCGGGAGGAGTTGGAAATCGGGAGTAGCCGGAAATCGGGAGGAGCTGGAAATCGGGAGGAAGCGGAGATCGGGAGGAGCCTGAGGTCGGGAGGAATCGGAGATCGGGAAGAGCTGGAAATCGGGAGGAGCCGGAGATTTGGAGGAGCCAGGGATCAGGGGGAGTCGGGGATCGGGAGGTGCCTGAAATGGGGAGGAGCCGGAGATCGGGAAGAGCCGGGGATTTGGAGTAGCCAGGGATCAGGAGGAGTCGGGGATCGGGAGGTGCATGAAATGGGGAGGAGCCAGAGATCGGGATGACCCGGGGATCGGGAGGAGCCGGAGATCTGGATGAGCCGGGGATCGGGAGGAGCCGAAGATCGGGAGGAGTCGAGGATCGGGAGGAGCCGGAAATCGGGAGGAGCTGAATATCGGGAGGAGCCGAGGATCGGGAGGAACTGGGGATCGGGAGGTTCCTGAGATCGGGAGGAGTCGGAGATCGGGAGGAGCCGGAAATCGGGAGGAGCTGGAAATCGGGAGGAGCCGGGGATCGGGAGGAGCCAGAAATCGGGAGGAGCCGGAAATCGGGAGCAGCCGGGGATCGGGAGGAACCTGAGATCGGGAGGAGCCGGGGATCGAGAGGAGCCAGAGATCAGGAGGAAGCGGAGATCGGAGGGATCCTGAGATCGGGAGGTGCCGGAAATCGGGAGGAGCCGGCGATCGGGAGGAGCCAGCGATTGGGACGAACCTGAGATCGGGAGGAGCTGGGGATCGGGAGGAGCCGGGGATCGGGAGGAGTCGGAGATTGGGAGGAGCCGGAAATCTGGAGGAGCTGGAGATCGGCAGGATCTGAAAATCGGAAGGAGCCAAGGATCGGGAGGAGACGGAGATCGGGAGGAGCCGGGGATCGGGAGGAGCCGGAGATTGGGAGGAGACGGAGATCGGGAGGAGCCTGAGATCGTGAGAAGCCGGAGATCGGGAGGAGCTGGAGATCGGTAGGATTCGGGATTGGGAGGAGACAGGGATCGGGAGGAGCCTGAGCCGGAGATTGGGCGGAGACGGAGATCGGGAGAAGCCGGAGATTGGGAGGAGCCGGGGATCGGGAGGAAGCGTAGATCGGGAGGATCCTGAGATCGGGAGGAGACGGAGATCGGGAGGAGCCGGGGATTGGGAGGAGCCGGAAATCACGAGGAGCCGGGGATCGGGAGGAGCCGGGGATCGGGAGGAGCCGGATATCAGGAGGATCTGAAAATCGGAAGGAGCCAAGGATCGGGAGGAGACGGAGATCGGGAGGAGCCGGGGATCGGGAGGAGCCGGAGATTGGGAGGAGACGGAGATCGGGAGGAGCCTGAGATCGTGAGAAGCCGGAGATCGGGAGGAGCTGGAGATCGGTAGGATTCGGGATTGGGAGGAGAAAGGGATCGGGAGGAGCCTGAGCCGGAGATTGGGCGGAGACGGAGATCGGGAGAAGCCGGAGATTGGGAGGAGCCGGGGATCGGGAGGAAGCGTAGATCGGGAGGATCCTGAGATCGGGAGGAGACGGAGATCGGGAGGAGCCGGGGATTGGGAGGAGCCGGAAATCACGAGGAGCCGGGGATCGGGAGGAGCCGGGGATCGGGAGGAGCCGGATATCAGGAGGATCTGAAAATCGGAAGGAGCCAAGGATCGGGAGGAGACGGAGATCGGGAGGAGCCGGGGATCGGGAGGAGCCGGAGATTGGGAGGAGACGGAGACCGGGAGGAGCCTGAGATCGTGAGGAGCCGGAGATCGGGAGGAGCTGGAGATCGGGAGGATTCTGGATTGGGAGGAGCCGGGAGGAGCCTGAGCCGGAGATTGGGAGGAGACGGAGATCGGGAGGAGCCGGGGATTGGGAGGAGCCGGGGATCGGGAGGAGCCGGAGCTCGGGAGGATCCTGAGATCGGGAGGAGCCGGAGATCGGGAGGAGCCGGGGAGTGGGAGGAGCCAGAGATCGGGAGGAGCCGGGGATCGGGAGGAGCCGGAGATCGGGTGGAGCCGGGGATCGGGAGGAGCCGGAAATCGGGAGAAGCTGAAAATCGGGATGAGCCGGGGATCGAGAGGAGCCGGGGATCGGGAGCAGCCGGGGATCGGGATGAGCCGGAAATCGCGAGGAGCCAGGGATGGGGTGGAGCCGGGGATCTTGAGGAGCCGGAAGTCGGGAGGATCTGAAAATTGGGAGGAGCCGAGGATCGGGAGGAGACGGAGATCGGGAGGAGCCGGGGATCGGGAGGAGCCGGAGATTGGCAGGAGACGGAGATCGGGAGGAGCAGGGTATCGGGAGGAGCCGGAGAACGGGAGGAGCTGGAGATCGGGAGGCTCCGGGATTGGGAGGTGCCAGGGATCGCGAGGAGCCTGAGATCAGGAGGAGCTGAAAATCAGGCAGAGCCGGGGATCAGATGGAGCCGGGGATTGGAAGCAGCCAGGGATCGGGAGGAGCCAGGGATCGGGAGGAGCCGGAGATCGGATGCAGCCGGGGATCGGGAGGAGCCGGAGATCGGGAGGAAGCGGAGATCGGGAGGATCCTGAGGTCGGGAGGAGTTGGAAATCGGGAGTAGCCGGAAATCGGGAGGAGCTGGAAATCGGGAGGAAGCGGAGATCGGGAGGAGCCTGAGGTCGGGAGGAATCAGAGATCGGGAGGAGCTGGAAATCGGGAGGAGCTGGAGATTTGGAGGAGCCAGGGATCAGGGGGAGTCGGGGATCGGGAGGTGCCTGAAATGGGGAGGAGCCGGAGATCGGGAAGAGCCGGGGATTTGGAGGAGCCAGGGATCAGGAGGAGTCGGGGATCGGGAGGTGCCTGAAATGGGGAGGAGCCAGAGATCGGGATGACCCGGGGATCGGGAGGAGCCGGAGATCTGGATGAGCCGGGGATCGGGAGTAGCCAGAGATTGGGAGGAGTCGGAGATCGGGAGGACCCTGAAATCGGGAGGAGCTGGAAATCGGGAGGAAGCATAGATCGGGAGAATCCTGAGATCGGGAGGAGACGGAGATCGGGAGGAGCCGGGGATTGGGAGGAGCCGGGGATCGGGAGGAGCCGGAGATCGGGAGGATCCTGAGATCGGGAGGAGCCGGAGATCGGGAGGAGCCGGGGAGTGGGAGGAGCCAGAGATCAGGAGGAGCCGGGGATCGGGAGGAGCCGGAGATCGGGAGGAGCCGGAAATCGGGAGAAGCTGAAAATCGGGAGGAGCCGGGGATCGAGAGGAGCCGGGGATCGGGAGCAGCCGGGGATCGGGATGAGCCGGAAATCGCGAGGAGCCGGGGATCGGGAGGAGCCGGGGATCTTGAGGAGCCGGAAATCGGGAGGATCTGAAAATTGGGAGGAGCCGAGGATCGGGAGGAGACGGAGATCGGGAGGAGCCGGAGATTGGGAGGAGACGGAGATCGGGAGGAGCAGGGTATCGGGAGGAGCCGGAGAACGGGAAGAGCTGGAGATCGGGAGGATCCGGGATTGGGAGGAGCCAGGAATCGGGAGGAGCCGGAGATCGGATGCAGCCGGGGATCGGGAAGAGCCGGAGATCGGGAGGAAGCGGAGATCGGGAGGATCCTGAGGTCGGGAGGAGTTGGAAATCGGGAGTAGCCGGAAATCGGGAGGAGCTGGAAATCGGGAGGAAGCGGAGATCGGGAGGAGCCTGAGGTCGGGAGGAATCAGAGATCGGGAAGAGCTGGAAATCGGGAGGAGCCGGGGATTTGGAGGAGCCAGGGATCAGGGGGAGTCGGGGATCGGGAGGTGCCTGAAATGGGGAGGAGCCGGAGATCGGGAAGAGCCGGGGATTTGGAGGAGCCAGGGATCAGGAGGAGTCGGGGATCGGGAGGTGCCTGAAATGGGGAGGAGCCAGAGATCGGGAAGACCCGGGGATCGGGAGGAGCCGGAGATCTGGATGAGCCGGGAATCGGGAGGAGCCGAAGATCGGGAGGAGCCGAGGATCGGGAGGAGCCGGAAATCGGGAGGAGCTGAATATCGGGAGGAGCCGAGGATCGGGAGGAACTGGGGATCGGGAGGATCCTGAGATCGGGAGGAGTCGGAGATCGGGAAGAGCCTGAAATCGGGAGGAGCTGGAAATCGGGAGGAAGCGTAGATCGGGAGGATCCGGAGATCGGGAGCAGAGGGAGATCGGGAGGAGCCTGGGATTGGGAGGAGCCGGGGATCGGGAGGAGCCGGAGATCAGGAGGATCCTGAGATCGGGAGGAGCCGGAGATCGGGAGGAGCCGGGGAGTGGGAGGAGCCAGAGATCGGGAAGAGCCGGAGATTGGGAGCAGACGGAGATCAGGAGGAGCCGGGGATCGGGTGGAGCCGGGGATCGGGAGGAGACGGAGATCGGGAGGAGCCGGGGATCGGGAGGAGCCAGGGATCGGGAGAAGCCGGGGATCGGGCGGAGACGGAGATCGGGAGGAGCCGGGGATCAGGAGGAGCCGGAGATCGTGAGGAGACGGAAATCGGGAGGAGCTGGAGATCGGGAGGAGCCGGAGATCGGAAGGAGCCTGAGATCAGGAAGAGCCGGAGATTGGGAGCAGACGGTGATCAGGAGGAGCCGGGGATCGGGTGGAGCCGGGGATCGGGAGGATCCTGAGATCGGGAGGAGCCAGAGATTGGGAGGAGCCGGGGATCGGGAGGAGCCGGAGATTGGGAGGAGCCGGGGATCGGGAGGAGCCGGAGATCGGGAGGATCCTGAGATCGGGAGGAGCGAGGGATCGGGAGGAGCCTGAGATCGGGAGGGGCCGGTGATCGGGAGGAGCCGGAAATCGGGAGGAACCTGAATTCGGAAGGAGCCAGAGATCGGGAGGAGCCGGAGATCGGGAGGAGCCTGAGATCGGGAGGAGCCAGGAATCCGGAGGAGCCTGAGATCGTGAGGAGCCGGAGATCGGGAGGAGCCGGGGATCGGGAGGAGCCTGAGATCAGGAGGGGCCGGAGATCGGTAGGAGCCGGAAATCGGGAGGAACCAGAGATCGGAAGGAGCCAGAGATCGGGAGGAGCCAGAGATCGGGAGGAGACGGAAATCGGGAGGAGCTGGCGATCGGGAGGAGCCGGAGATCGGAAGGAGCCTGAGATCAGCAAGAGCTGGAGATTGGGAGCAGACGGAGATCCGGAGGAGCCGGGGATCGGGAGGAGCCAGGGATCGGGAGTAGCCGGGGATCGGGCGGAGCTGGAGATCCGGAGGAGCCGGGGATCAGGAGGAGCCGGAGATCGGGAGGAGACGGAAATCGGGAGGAGCTGGAGATCGGGAGGAGCCGGAGATCGGAAGGAGCCTGAGATCAGGAAGAGCCGGAGATTGGGAGCAGACGGAGATCAGGAGGAGCCGGGGATCGGGTGGAGCCGGGGATCGGGAGGAGATGGAGATCGGGAGGAGCCGGGGATCGGGAGGAGCCAGGGATCGGGAGTAGCCGGGGATCGGGCGGAGACGGAGATCCGGAGGAGCCGGGGATCAGGAGGAGCCGGAGGTCGTGAGGAGACGGAAATCGGGAGGAGCTGGAGATCGGGAGGAGCCAGAGATCGGAAGGAGCCTGAGATCAGGAAGAGCCGGAGATTGGGAGCAGACGGAGATCAGGAGGAGCCGGTGATCGGGTGGAGCCGGGGATCGGGAGGATCCTGAGATCGGGAGGAGCCAGAGATTGGGAGGATCCGGGGATCGGGAGGAGCCGGAGATTGGGAGGAGCCGGGGATCGGGAGGAGCCGGAGATCGGAAGGATCCTGAGATCGGGAGGAGCCGGAGATCGGGAGGAGCCGAAAATCAGGCGGAGCCGGGGATTGGGAGGAAGCGTAGATCGGGAGGATCCTGAGATCGGGAGGAGCCAGAGATTGGAAGGAGCCGGGGATCGGGAGGAGCCGGAAATCGGGAGAAGCTGAAAATCGGGAGGAGCCGGGGATCGAGAGGAGCCGGGGATCGGGAGCAGCCGGGGATCGGGATGAGCCGGAAATCGCGAGGAGCCGGGGATGGGGTGGAGCCGGGGATCTTGAGGAGCCGGAAATCGGGAGGATCTGAAAATTGGGAGGAGCCGAGGATCGGGAGGAGACGGAGATCGGGAGGAGCCGGGGATCGGGAGGAGCCGGAGATTGGCAGGAGACGGAGATCGGGAGGAGCAGGGTATCGGGAGGAGCCGGAGAACGGGAGGAGCTGGAGATCGGGAGGCTCCGGGATTGGGAGGAGCCAGGGATCGCGAGGAGCCTGAGATCAGGAGGAGCTGAAAATCAGGCAGAGCCGGGGATCAGGTGGAGCCGGGGATTGGAAGCAGCCAGGGATCGGGAGGAGCCAGGAATCGGGAGGAGCCGGAGATCGGATGCAGCCGGGGATCGGGAGGAGCCGGAGATCGGGAGGAAGCGGAGATCGGGAGGATCCTGAGGTCGGGAGGAGTTGGAAATCGGGAGTAGCCGGAAATCGGGAGGAGCTGGAAATCGGGAGGAAGCGGAGATCGGGAGGAGCCTGAGGTCGGGAGGAATCAGAGATCGGGAGGAGCTGGAAATCGGGAGGAGCCGGAAATCGGGAGGAGCCGGAGATTTGGAGGAGCCAGGGATCAGGGGGAGTCGGGGATCGGGAGGTGCCTGAAATGTGGAGGAGCCAGAGATCGGGATGACCCGGGGATCGGGAGGAGCCGGAGATCTGGATGAGCCGGGGATCGGGAGTAGCCAGAGATTGGGAGGAGTCGGAGATTGGGAGGACCCTGAAATCGGGAGGAGCTGGAAATCGGGAGGAAGCATAGATCGGGAGAATCCTGAGATCGGGAGGAGACGGAGATCGGGAGGAGCCGGGGATTGGGAGGAGCCGGGGATCGAGAGGAGCCGGGGATCGGGAGCAGCCGGGGATCGGGATGAGCCGGAAATCGCGAGGAGCCGGGGATGGGGTGGAGCCGGGGATCTTGAGGAGCCGGAAATCGGGAGGATCTGAAAATTGGGAGGAGCCGAGGATCGGGAGGAGACGGAGATCGGGAGGAGCCGGGGATCGGGAGGAGCCGGAGATTGGCAGGAGACGGAGATCGGGAGGAGCAGGGTATCGGGAGGAGCCGGAGATCGGGAGGAGCTGGAGATCGGTAGGATTCGGGGATCGGGAGGAGCCGGGGATCTTGAGGAGCCGGAAATCGGGAGGATCTGAAAATTGGGAGGAGCCGAGGATCGGGAGGAGACGGAGATCGGGAGGAGCCGGAGATTGGGAGGAGACGGAGATCGGGAGGAACAGGGTATCGGGAGGAGCCGGAGAACGGGAAGAGCTGGAGATCGGGAGGATCCGGGATTGGGAGGAGCCAGGAATCGGGAGGAGCCTGAGATCAGAAGGAGCTGAAAATCAGGCAGAGCCGGGGTTCAGGCGGAGCCGGGGATTGGAAGGAGCCAGGGATCGGGAGGAGCCAGGGATCGGGAGGAGCCGGAGATCGGATGCAGCCGGGGATCGGGAAGAGCCGGAGATCGGGAGGAAGCGGAGATCGGGAGGATCCTGAGGTCGGGAGGAGTTGGAAATCGAGAGTAGCCGGAAATCGGGAGGAGCTGGAAATCGGGAGGAAGCGGAGATCGGGAGGAGCCTGAGGTCGGGAGGAATCGGAGATCGGGAAGAGCTGGAAATCGGGAGGAGCCGGGGATTTGGAGGAGCCAGGGATCAGGGGGAGTCGGGGATCGGGAGGTGCCTGAAATGGGGAGGAGCCGGAGATCGCGAAGAGCCGGGGATTTGGAGGAGCCAGGGATCAGGAGGAGTCGGGGATCGGGAGGTGCCTGAAATGGGGAGGAGCCAGAGATCGGGATGACCCGGGGATCGGGAGGAGCCGGAGATCTGGATGAGCCGGGGATCGGGAGGAGCCGAAGATCGGGAGGAGCCGAGGATCGGGAGGAGCCGGAAATCGGGAGGAGCTGAATATCGGGAGGAGCCGAGGATCGGGAGGAACTGGGGATCAGGAGGATCCTGAGATCGGGAGGAGTCGGAGATCGGGAGGAGCCGGAAATCGGGAGGAGCTGGAAATCGGGAGGAGCCGGGGATCGGGAGGAGCCGGAAATCGGGAGGAGCCGGAAATCGGGAGCAGCCGGGGATCGGGAGGAACCTGAGATCGGGAGGAGCCGGGGATCGAGAGGAGCCAGAGATCAGGAGGAAGTGGAGATCGGAGGGATCCTGAGATCGGGAGGTGCCGGAAATCGGGAGGAGCCGGCGATCGGGATGAGCCAGCGATTGGGTCGAACCTGAGATCGGGAGGAGCTGGGGATCGGGAGGAGCCGGGGATCGGGAGGAGTCGGAGATTGGGAGGAGCCGGAAATCTGGAGGAGCTGGAGATCGGCAGGATCTGAAAATCGGAAGGAGCCAAGGATCGGGAGGAGACGGAGATCGGGAGGAGCCGGGGATCGGGAGGAGCCGGAGATTGGGAGGAGACGGAGATCGGGAGGAGCCTGAGATCGTGAGGAGCCGGAGATCGGGAGGAGCTGGAGATCGGTAGGATTCGGGATTGGGAGGAGACAGGGATCGGGAGGAGCCTGAGCCGGAGATTGGGCGGAGACGGAGATCGGGAGAAGCCGGAGATTGGGAGGAGCCGGGGATCGGGAGGAAGCGTAGATCGGGAGGAGACGGAGATCGGGAGGAGCCGGGGATTGGGAGGAGCCGGAAATCACGAGGAGCCGGGGATCGGGAGGAGCCGGGGATCGGGAGGAGCCGGAAATCAGGAGGTTCTGAAAATCGGAAGGAGCCAAGGATCGGGAGGAGACGGAGATCGGGAGGAGCCGGGGATCGGGAGGAGCCGGAGATTGGGAGGAGACGGAGACCGGGAGGAGCCTGAGATCGTGAGGAGCCGGAGATCGGGAGGAGCTGGAGATCGGGAGGATTCGGGATTGGGAGGAGCAGGGAGGAGCCTGAGCCGGAGATTGGGAGGAGACGGAGATCGGGAGGAGCCGGGGATTGGGAGGAGCCGGGGATCGGGAGGAGCCGGAGATCGGGAGGATCCTGAGATCGGGAGGAGCCGGAGATCGGGAGGAGCCGGAAATCGGGAGGAGCTGGAAATCGGGAGGAGCCGGGGATCGGGAGGAGCCGGAAATCGGGAGGAGCCGGAAATCGGGAGCAGCCGGGGATCGGGAGGAACCTGAGATCGGGAGGAGCCGGGGATCGAGAGGAGCCAGAGATCAGGAGGAAGCGGAGATCGGAGGGATCCTGAGATCGGGAGGTGCCGGAAATCGGGAGGAGCCGGCGATCGGGATGAGCCAGCGATTGGGACGAACCTGAGATCGGGAGGAGCTGGGGATCGGGAGGAGCCGGGGATCGGGAGGAGTCGGAGATTGGGAGGAGCCGGAAATCTGGAGGAGCTGGAGATCGGCAGGATCTGAAAATCGGAAGGAGCCAAGGATCGGGAGGAGACGGAGATCGGGAGGAGCCGGGGATCGGGAGGAGCCGGAGATTGGGAGGAGACGGAGATCGGGAGGAGCCTGAGATCGTGAGGAGCCGGAGATCGGGAGGAGCTGGAGATCGGTAGGATTCGGGATTGGGAGGAGACAGGGATCGGGAGGAGCCTGAGCCGGAGATTGGGCGGAGACGGAGATCGGGAGAAGCCGGAGATTGGGAGGAGCCGGGGATCGGGAGGAAGCGTAGATCGGGAGGAGACGGAGATCGGGAGGAGCCGGGGATTGGGAGGAGCCGGAAATCACGAGGAGCCGGGGATCGGGAGGAGCCGGGGATCGGGAGGAGCCGGAAATCAGGAGGTTCTGAAAATCGGAAGGAGCCAAGGATCGGGAGGAGACGGAGATCGGGAGGAGCCGGGGATCGGGAGGAGCCGGAGATTGGGAGGAGACGGAGACCGGGAGGAGCCTGAGATCGTGAGGAGCCGGAGATCGGGAGGAGCTGGAGATCGGGAGGATTCGGGATTGGGAGGAGCAGGGAGGAGCCTGAGCCGGAGATTGGGAGGAGACGGAGATCGGGAGGAGCCGGGGATTGGGAGGAGCCGGGGATCGGGAGGAGCCGGAGATCGGGAGGATCCTGAGATCGGGAGGAGCCGGAGATCGGGAGGAGCCGGGGAGTGGGAGGAGCCAGAGATCGGGAGGAGCCGGGGAACGGGAGGAGCCGGAGATCGGGTGGAGCCGGGGATCGGGAGGAGCCGGAAATCGGGAGAAGCTGAAAATCGGGAGGAGCCGGGGATCGAGAGGAGCCGGGGATCGGGAGCAGGCGGGGATCGGGATGAGCCGGAAATCGCGAGGAGCCGGGGATCGGGAGGAGCTGGGGATCTTGAGGAGCCGGAAATCGGGAGGATCTGAAAATTGGGAGGAGCCGAGGATCGGGAGGAGACGGAGATCGGGAGGAGCCGGGGATCGGGAGGAGCCGATGATTGGGAGGAGACGGAGATCGGGAGGAGCAGGGTATCGGGAGGAGCCGGAGAACGGGAAGAGCTGGAGATCGGGAGGATCCGGGATTGGGAGGAGCCAGGGATCGGGAGGAGCCTGAGATCAGGAGGAGCTGAAAATCAGGCAGAGCCGGGGATCAGGCGGAGCCGGGGATTGGAAGGAGCCAGGGATCGGGAGGAGCCAGGGATCGGGAGGAAGCGGAGATCGGGAGGATCCTGAGGTCGGGAGGAGTTGGAAATCGGGAGTAGCCGGAAATCGAGAGGAGCTGGAAATCAGGAGGAAGCGGAGATCGGGAGGAGCCTGAGGTCGGGAGGAATCGGAGATCGGGAGGAGCTGAATATCGGGAGGAGCCGAGGATCGGGAGGAACTGGGGATCGGGAGGATCCTGAGATCGGGAGGAGTCGGAGATCGGAAGGAGCCGGAAATCGGGAGGAGCTGGAAATCGGGAGGAGCCGGGGATCGGGAGGAGCCGGAAATCGGGAGGAGCCGGAAATCGGGAGCAGCCGGGGATCGGGAGGAACCTGAGATCGGGAGGAGCCGGTGATCGAGAAGAGCCGGGGATCGGGAGCAGCCGGGGATCGGGATGAGCCGGAAATCGCGAGGAGCCGGGGATCGGGAGGAGCCGGGGATCTTGAGGAGCCGGAAATCGGGAGGATCTGAAAATTGGGAGGACCGAGGATCGGGAGGAGACGGAGATCGGGAGGAGCCGGGGATCGGGAGGAGCCGATGATTGGGAGGAGGCGGAGATCGGGAGGAGCAGGTTATCGGGAGGAGCCGGAGAACGGGAAGAGCTGGAGATCGGGAGGATCCTGGATTAGGAGGAGCCAGGGATCAGGAGGAGCCTGAGATCAGGAGGAGCTGAAAATCAGGCAGAGCCGGGGATCAGGTGGAGCCGGGGATTGGAAGGAGCCAGGGATCGGGAGGAGCCAGGGATCGGGAGGAGCCGGAGATCGGATGCAGCCGGGGATCGGGAGGAGCCGGAGATCGGGAGGAAGCGGAGATCGGGAGGATCCTGAGGTCAGGAGGAGTTGGAAATCGGGAGTAGCCGGAAATCGGGAGGAGCTGGAAATCAGGAGGAAGCGGAGATCGGGAGGAGCCTGAGGTCGGGAGGAATCGGAGATCGGGAGGAGCTGAATATCGGGAGGAGCCGAGCATCGGGAGGAACTGGGGATCGGGAGGAGTCGGAGATCGGGAGGAGCCGGAAATCGGGAGGAGCTGGAAATCGGGAGGAGCCGGGGATCGGGAGGAGCCGGAAATCGGGAGGAGCCGGAAATCGGGAGCAGCCGGGGATCGGGAGGAGCCGGCGATTGGGACGAACCTGAGATCGGGAGGAGCTGGGGATCGGGAGGAGCCGGGGATCGGGAGAAGTCGGAGATTGGGAGGAGCCGGAAATCTGGAGGAGCTGGAGATCTTGAGGAGCCGGAAATCGGGAGGATCTGAAAATTGGGAGGAGCCGAGGATCGGGAGGAGACGGAGATCGGGAGGAGCCGGGGATCGGGAGGAGCCGATGATTGGGAGGAGACGGAGATCGGGAGGAGCAGGGTATCGGGAGGAGCCGGAGAACGGGAAGAGCTGGAGATCGGGAGGATCCGGGATTGGGAGGAGCCAGGGATCGGGAGGAGCCTGAGATCAGGAGGAGCTGAAAATCAGGCAGAGCCGGGGATCAGGCGGAGCCGGGGATTGGAAGGAGCCAGGGATCGGGAGGAGCCAGGGATCGGGAGGAAGCGGAGATCGGGAGGATCCTGAGGTCGGGAGGAGTTGGAAATCGGGAGTAGCCGGAAATCGAGAGGAGCTGGAAATCAGGAGGAAGCGGAGATCGGGAGGAGCCTGAGGTCGGGAGGAATCGGAGATCGGGAGGAGCTGAATATCGGGAGGAGCCGAGGATCGGGAGGAACTGGGGATCGGGAGGATCCTGAGATCGGGAGGAGTCGGAGATCGGAAGGAGCCGGAAATCGGGAGGAGCTGGAAATCGGGAGGAGCCGGGGATCGGGAGGAGCCGGAAATCGGGAGGAGCCGGAAATCGGGAGCAGCCGGGGATCGGGAGGAACCTGAGATCGGGAGGAGCCGGTGATCGAGAAGAGCCGGGGATCGGGAGCAGCCGGGGATCGGGATGAGCCGGAAATCGCGAGGAGCCGGGGATCGGGAGGAGCCGGGGATCTTGAGGAGCCGGAAATCGGGAGGATCTGAAAATTGGGAGGACCGAGGATCGGGAGGAGACGGAGATCGGGAGGAGCCGGGGATCGGGAGGAGCCGATGATTGGGAGGAGGCGGAGATCGGGAGGAGCAGGTTATCGGGAGGAGCCGGAGAACGGGAAGAGCTGGAGATCGGGAGGATCCTGGATTAGGAGGAGCCAGGGATCAGGAGGAGCCTGAGATCAGGAGGAGCTGAAAATCAGGCAGAGCCGGGGATCAGGTGGAGCCGGGGATTGGAAGGAGCCAGGGATCGGGAGGAGCCAGGGATCGGGAGGAGCCGGAGATCGGATGCAGCCGGGGATCGGGAGGAGCCGGAGATCGGGAGGAAGCGGAGATCGGGAGGATCCTGAGGTCAGGAGGAGTTGGA
Organism: Pristiophorus japonicus; assembly: GCF_044704955.1. NCBI lineage: Eukaryota > Metazoa > Chordata > Chondrichthyes > Pristiophoridae > Pristiophorus > Pristiophorus japonicus. The sequence goes on from NC_092010.1 coordinate 17,938,067, forward strand.
AATCGGGAGTAGCCGGAAATCGGGAGGAGCTGGAAATCAGGAGGAAGCGGAGATCGGGAGGAGCCTGAGGTCGGGAGGAATCGGAGATCGGGAGGAGCTGAATATCGGGAGGAGCCGAGCATCGGGAGGAACTGGGGATCGGGAGGAGTCGGAGATCGGGAGGAGCCGGAAATCGGGAGGAGCTGGAAATCGGGAGGAGCCGGGGATCGGGAGGAGCCGGAAATCGGGAGGAGCCGGAAATCGGGAGCAGCCGGGGATCGGGAGGAGCCGGCGATTGGGACGAACCTGAGATCGGGAGGAGCTGGGGATCGGGAGGAGCCGGGGATCGGGAGAAGTCGGAGATTGGGAGGAGCCGGAAATCTGGAGGAGCTGGAGATCGGGAGGATCTGAAAATCGGAAGGAGCCAAGGATCGGGAGGAGACGGAGATCGGGAGGAGCCGGGGATCGGGAGGAGCCGGAGATTGGGAGGAGACGGAGATCGGGAGGAGCCTGAGATCGTGAGGAGCCGGAGATCGGGAGGAGCTGGAGATCGGTAGGATTCGGGATTGGGAGGAGACAGGAATCGGGAGGAGCCTGAGCCGGAGATTGGGAGGAGACGGAGATCGGGAGGAGACAGGGATCGGGAGGAACCGGAGATCAGGAGGATGCTGAGATCGGGAGGAGACGGAGATAGGGAGGAGCCGGAAATCGGGAGGAAGCATAGATCGGGAGAATCCTGAGATCGGGAGGAGCCGGGGATTGGGAGGAGCCGGGGATCGGGAGGAGCCGGAGATCGGGAGGATCCTGAGATCGGGAGGAGCCGGAGATCGGGAGGAGCCGGGGAGTGGGAGGAGCCAGGGATCAGGAGGAGCCGGGGATCGGGAGGAGCCGGAGATCGGGAGGAGCCGGAAATCGGGAGAAGCTGAAAATCGGGAGGAGCCGGGGATCGAGAGGAGCCGGGGATCGGGAGCAGCCGGGGATCGGGATAAGCCGGAAATCGCGAGGAGCCGGGGATCGGGAGGAGCCGGGGATCTTGAGGAGCCGGAAATCGGGAGGATCTGAAAATTGGGAGGAGCCGAGGATCGGGAGGAGACGGAGATCGGGAGGAGCCGGAGATTGGGAGGAGACGGAGATCGGGAGGAACAGGGTATCGGGAGGAGCTGGAGAACGGGAAGAGCTGGAGATCGGGAGGATCCGGGATTGGGAGGAGCCAGGAATCGGGAGGAGCCTGAGATCAGGAGGAGCTGAAAATCAGGCAGAGCCGGGGTTCAGGCGGAGCCGGGGATTGGAAGGAGCCAGGGATCGGGAGGAGCCGGAGATCGGATGCAGCCGGGGATCGGGAAGAGCCGGAGATCGGGAGGAAGCGGAGATCGGGAGGATCCTGAGGTCGGGAGGAGTTGGAAATCGAGAGTAGCCGGAAATCGGGAGGAGCTGGAAATCGGGAGGAAGCGGAGATCGGGAGGAGCCTGAGGTCGGGAGGAATCGGAGATCGGGAAGAGCTGGAAATCGGGAGGAGCCGGGGATTTGGAGGAGCCAGGGATCAGGGGGAGTCGGGGATCGGGAGGTGCCTGAAATGGGGAGGAACCGGAGATCGGGAAGAGCCGGGGATTTGGAGGAGCCAGGGATCAGGAGGAGTCGGGGATCGGGAGGTGCCTGAAATGGGGAGGAGCCAGAGATCGGGATGACCCGGGGATCGGGAGGAGCCGGAGATCTGGATGAGCCGGGGATCGGGAGGAGCCGAAGATCGGGAGGAGCCGAGGATCGGGAGGAGCCGGAAATCGGGAGGAGCTGAATATCGGGAGGAGCCGAGGATCGGGAGGAACTGGGGATCGGGTGGATCCTGAGATCGGGAGGAGTCGGAGATCGGGAGGAGCCGGAAATCGGGAGGAGCTGGAAATCGGGAGGAGCCGGGGATCGGGAGGAGCCGGAAATCGGGAGGAGCCGGAAATCGGGAGCAGCCGGGGATCGGGAGGAACCTGAGATCGGGAGGAGCTGGGGATCGAGAGGAGCCAGAGATCAGGAGGAAGCGGAGATCGGAGGGATCCTGAGATCGGGAGGTGCCGGAAATCGGGAGGAGCCGGCGATCGGGAGGAGCCAGCGATTGGGACGAACCTGAGATCGGGAGGAGCTGGGGATCGGGAGGAGCCGGGGATCGGGAGGAGTCGGAGATTGGGAGGAGCCGGAAATCTGGAGGAGCTGGAGATCGGCAGGATCTGAAAATCGGAAGGAGCCAAGGATCGGGAGGAGACGGAGATCGGGAGGAGCCGGGGATCGGGAGGAGCCGGAGATTGGGAGGAGACGGAGATCGGGAGGAGCCTGAGATCGTGAGGAGCCGGAGATCGGGAGGAGCTGGAGATCGGTAGGATTCGGGATTGGGAGGAGACAGGGATCAGGAGGAGCCTGAGCCGGAGATTGGGCGGAGACGGAGATCGGGAGAAGCCGGAGATTGGGAGGAGCCGGGGATCGGGAGGAAGCGTAGATCGGGAGGAGACGGAGATCGGGAGGAGCCGGGGATTGGGAGGAGCCGGAAATCACGAGGAGCCGGGGATCGGGAGGAGCCGGGGATCGGGAGGAGCCGGAAATCAGGAGGATCTGAAAATCGGAAGGAGCCAAGGATCGGGAGGAGACGGAGATCGGGAGGAGCCGGGGATCGGGAGGAGCCGGAGATTGGGAGGAGACGGAGACCGGGAGGAGCCTGAGATCGTGAGGAGCCGGAGATCGGGAGGAGCTGAAGATCGGGAGGATTCGGGATTGGGAGGAGCCGGGAGGAGCCTGAGCCGGAGATTGGGAGGAGACGGAGATCGGGAGGAGCCGGGGATTGGGAGGAGCCGGGGATCGGGAGGAGCCGGAGATCGGGAGGATCCTGAGATCGGGAGGAGCCGGAGATCGGGAGGAGCCGGGGAGTGGGAGGAGCCAGAGATCGGGAGGAGCCGGGGAACGGGAGGAGCCGGAGATCGGGTGGAGCCGGGGATCGGGAGGAGCCGGAAATCGGGAGAAGCTGAAAATCGGGAGGAGCCGGGGATCGAGAGGAGCCGGGGATCGGGAGCAGCCGGGGATCGGGATGAGCCGGAAATCGCGATGAGCCGGGGATCGGGAGGAGCTGGGGATCTTGAGGAGCCGGAAATCGGGAGGATCTGAAAATTGGGAGGAGCCGAGGATCGGGAGGAGACGGAGATCGGGAGGAGCCGGGGATCGGGAGGAGCCGATGATTGGGAGGAGCCAGGGATCGGGAGGAGCCTGAGATCAGGAGGAGCTGAAAATCAGGCAGAGCCGGGGATCAGGCGGAGCCGGGGATTGGAAGGAGCCAGGGATTGGGAGGAGCCAGGGATCGGGAGGAAGCGGAGATCGGGAGGATCCTGAGGTCGGGAGGAGTTGGAAATCGGGAGTAGCCGGAAATCGGGAGGAGCTGGAAATCAGGAGGAAGCGGAGATCGGGAGGAGCCTGAGGTCGGGAGGAATCGGAGATCGGGAGGAGCTGAATATCGGGAGGAGCCGAGGATCGGGAGGAACTGGGGATCGGGAGGATCCTGAGATCGGGAGGAGTCGGAGATCGGAAGGAGCCGGAAATCGGGAGGAGCTGGAAATCGGGAGGAGCCGGGGATCGGGAGGAGCCGGAAATCGGGAGGAGCCGGAAATCGGGAGCAGCCGGGGATCGGGAGGAACCTGAGATCGGGAGGAGCCGGTGATCGAGAAGAGCCGGGGATCGGGAGCAGCCGGGGATCGGGATGAGCCGGAAATCGCGAGGAGCCGGGGATCGGGAGGAGCCGGGGATCTTGAGGAGCCGGAAATCGGGAGGATCTGAAAATTGGGAGGAGCCGAGGATCGGGAGGAGACGGAGATCGGGAGGAGCCGGGGATCGGGAGGAGCCGATGATTGGGAGGAGACGGAGATCGGGAGGAGCAGGTTATCGGGAGGAGCCGGAGAACGGGAAGAGCTGGAGATCGGGAGGATCCTGGATTAGGAGGAGCCAGGGATCAGGAGGAGCCTGAGATCAGGAGGAGCTGAAAATCAGGCAGAGCCGGGGATCAGGTGGAGCCGGGGATTGGAAGGAGCCAGGGATCGGGAGGAGCCAGGGATCGGGAGGAGCCGGAGATCGGATGCAGCCGGGGATCGGGAGGAGCCGGAGATCGGGAGGAAGCGGAGATCGGGAGGATCCTGAGGTCGGGAGGAGTTGGAAATCGGGAGTAGCCGGAAATCGGGAGGAGCTGGAAATCAGGAGGAAGCGGAGATCGGGAGGAGCCTGAGGTCGGGAGGAATCGGAGATCGGGAGGAGCTGAATATCGGGAGGAGCCGAGCATCGGGAGGAACTGGGAATCGGGAGGAGTCGGAGATCGGGAGGAGCCGGAAATCGGGAGGAGCTGGAAATCGGGAGGAGCCGGGGATCGGGAGGAGCCGGAAATCGGGAGGAGCCGGAAATCGGGAGCAGCCGGGGATCGGGAGGAGCCGGCGATTGGGACGAACCTGAGATCGGGAGGAGCTGGGGACCGGGAGGAGCCGGGGATCGGGAGGAGTCGGAGATTGGGAGGAGCCGGAAATCTGGAGGAGCTGGAGATCGGGAGGATCTGAAAATCGGAAGGAGCCAAGGATCGGGAGGAGACGGAGATCGGGAGGAGCCGGGGATCGGGAGGAGCCGGAGATTGGGAGGAGACGGAGATCGGGAGGAGCCTGAGATCGTGAGGAGCCGGAGATCGGGAGGAGCTGGAGATCGGTAGGATTCGGGATTGGGAGGAGACAGGAATCGGGAGGAGCCTGAGCCGGAGATTGGGAGGAGACGGAGATCGGAAGGAGCCTGAGATCAGGAAGAGCCGGAGATTGGGAGCAGACGGAGATCAGGAGGAGCCGGTGATCGGGTGGAGCCGGGGATCGGGAGGATCCTGAGATCGGGAGGAGCCAGAGATTGGGAGGATCCGGGGATCGGGAGGAGCCGGAGATTGGGAGGAGCCGGGGATCGGGAGGAGCCGGAGATCGGAAGGATCCTGAGATCGGGAGGAGCCGGAGATCGGGAGGAGCCGAAAATCAGGCGGAGCCGGGGATTGGGAGGAAGCGTAGATCGGGAGGATCCTGAGATCGGGAGGAGCCAGAGATTGGAAGGAGCCGGGGATCGGGAGGAGCCGGAAATCGGGAGAAGCTGAAAATCGGGAGGAGCCGGGGATCGAGAGGAGCCGGGGATCGGGAGCAGCCGGGGATCGGGATGAGCCGGAAATCGCGAGGAGCCGGGGATGGGGTGGAGCCGGGGATCTTGAGGAGCCGGAAATCGGGAGGATCTGAAAATTGGGAGGAGCCGAGGATCGGGAGGAGACGGAGATCGGGAGGAGCCGGGGATCGGGAGGAGCCGGAGATTGGCAGGAGACGGAGATCGGGAGGAGCAGGGTATCGGGAGGAGCCGGAGAACGGGAGGAGCTGGAGATCGGGAGGCTCCGGGATTGGGAGGAGCCAGGGATCGCGAGGAGCCTGAGATCAGGAGGAGCTGAAAATCAGGCAGAGCCGGGGATCAGGTGGAGCCGGGGATTGGAAGCAGCCAGGGATCGGGAGGAGCCAGGAATCGGGAGGAGCCGGAGATCGGATGCAGCCGGGGATCGGGAGGAGCCGGAGATCGGGAGGAAGCGGAGATCGGGAGGATCCTGAGGTCGGGAGGAGTTGGAAATCGGGAGTAGCCGGAAATCGGGAGGAGCTGGAAATCGGGAGGAAGCGGAGATCGGGAGGAGCCTGAGGTCGGGAGGAATCAGAGATCGGGAGGAGCTGGAAATCGGGAGGAGCCGGAAATCGGGAGGAGCCGGAGATTTGGAGGAGCCAGGGATCAGGGGGAGTCGGGGATCGGGAGGTGCCTGAAATGTGGAGGAGCCAGAGATCGGGATGACCCGGGGATCGGGAGGAGCCGGAGATCTGGATGAGCCGGGGATCGGGAGTAGCCAGAGATTGGGAGGAGTCGGAGATTGGGAGGACCCTGAAATCGGGAGGAGCTGGAAATCGGGAGGAAGCATAGATCGGGAGAATCCTGAGATCGGGAGGAGACGGAGATCGGGAGGAGCCGGGGATTGGGAGGAGCCGGGGATCGAGAGGAGCCGGGGATCGGGAGCAGCCGGGGATCGGGATGAGCCGGAAATCGCGAGGAGCCGGGGATGGGGTGGAGCCGGGGATCTTGAGGAGCCGGAAATCGGGAGGATCTGAAAATTGGGAGGAGCCGAGGATCGGGAGGAGACGGAGATCGGGAGGAGCCGGGGATCGGGAGGAGCCGGAGATTGGCAGGAGACGGAGATCGGGAGGAGCAGGGTATCGGGAGGAGCCGGAGATCGGGAGGAGCTGGAGATCGGTAGGATTCGGGGATCGGGAGGAGCCGGGGATCTTGAGGAGCCGGAAATCGGGAGGATCTGAAAATTGGGAGGAGCCGAGGATCGGGAGGAGACGGAGATCGGGAGGAGCCGGAGATTGGGAGGAGACGGAGATCGGGAGGAACAGGGTATCGGGAGGAGCCGGAGAACGGGAAGAGCTGGAGATCGGGAGGATCCGGGATTGGGAGGAGCCAGGAATCGGGAGGAGCCTGAGATCAGAAGGAGCTGAAAATCAGGCAGAGCCGGGGTTCAGGCGGAGCCGGGGATTGGAAGGAGCCAGGGATCGGGAGGAGCCAGGGATCGGGAGGAGCCGGAGATCGGATGCAGCCGGGGATCGGGAAGAGCCGGAGATCGGGAGGAAGCGGAGATCGGGAGGATCCTGAGGTCGGGAGGAGTTGGAAATCGAGAGTAGCCGGAAATCGGGAGGAGCTGGAAATCGGGAGGAAGCGGAGATCGGGAGGAGCCTGAGGTCGGGAGGAATCGGAGATCGGGAAGAGCTGGAAATCGGGAGGAGCCGGGGATTTGGAGGAGCCAGGGATCAGGGGGAGTCGGGGATCGGGAGGTGCCTGAAATGGGGAGGAGCCGGAGATCGCGAAGAGCCGGGGATTTGGAGGAGCCAGGGATCAGGAGGAGTCGGGGATCGGGAGGTGCCTGAAATGGGGAGGAGCCAGAGATCGGGATGACCCGGGGATCGGGAGGAGCCGGAGATCTGGATGAGCCGGGGATCGGGAGGAGCCGAAGATCGGGAGGAGCCGAGGATCGGGAGGAGCCGGAAATCGGGAGGAGCTGAATATCGGGAGGAGCCGAGGATCGGGAGGAACTGGGGATCAGGAGGATCCTGAGATCGGGAGGAGTCGGAGATCGGGAGGAGCCGGAAATCGGGAGGAGCTGGAAATCGGGAGGAGCCGGGGATCGGGAGGAGCCGGAAATCGGGAGGAGCCGGAAATCGGGAGCAGCCGGGGATCGGGAGGAACCTGAGATCGGGAGGAGCCGGGGATCGAGAGGAGCCAGAGATCAGGAGGAAGCGGAGATCGGAGGGATCCTGAGATCGGGAGGTGCCGGAAATCGGGAGGAGCCGGCGATCGGGATGAGCCAGCGATTGGGACGAACCTGAGATCGGGAGGAGCTGGGGATCGGGAGGAGCCGGGGATCGGGAGGAGTCGGAGATTGGGAGGAGCCGGAAATCTGGAGGAGCTGGAGATCGGCAGGATCTGAAAATCGGAAGGAGCCAAGGATCGGGAGGAGACGGAGATCGGGAGGAGCCGGGGATCGGGAGGAGCCGGAGATTGGGAGGAGACGGAGATCGGGAGGAGCCTGAGATCGTGAGGAGCCGGAGATCGGGAGGAGCTGGAGATCGGTAGGATTCGGGATTGGGAGGAGACAGGGATCGGGAGGAGCCTGAGCCGGAGATTGGGCGGAGACGGAGATCGGGAGAAGCCGGAGATTGGGAGGAGCCGGGGATCGGGAGGAAGCGTAGATCGGGAGGAGACGGAGATCGGGAGGAGCCGGGGATTGGGAGGAGCCGGAAATCACGAGGAGCCGGGGATCGGGAGGAGCCGGGGATCGGGAGGAGCCGGAAATCAGGAGGTTCTGAAAATCGGAAGGAGCCAAGGATCGGGAGGAGACGGAGATCGGGAGGAGCCGGGGATCGGGAGGAGCCGGAGATTGGGAGGAGACGGAGACCGGGAGGAGCCTGAGATCGTGAGGAGCCGGAGATCGGGAGGAGCTGGAGATCGGGAGGATTCGGGATTGGGAGGAGCAGGGAGGAGCCTGAGCCGGAGATTGGGAGGAGACGGAGATCGGGAGGAGCCGGGGATTGGGAGGAGCCGGGGATCGGGAGGATCCTGAGATCGGGAGGAGCCGGAGATCGGGAGGAGCCGGGGAGTGGGAGGAGCCAGAGATCGGGAGGAGCCGGGGAACGGGAGGAGCCGGAGATCGGGTGGAGCCGGGGATCGGGAGGAGCCGGAAATCGGGAGAAGCTGAAAATCGGGAGGAGCCGGGGATCGAGAGGAGCCGGGGATCGGGAGCAGGCGGGGATCGGGATGAGCCGGAAATCGCGAGGAGCCGGGGATCGGGAGGAGCTGGGGATCTTGAGGAGCCGGAAATCGGGAGGATCTGAAAATTGGGAGGAGCCGAGGATCGGGAGGAGACGGAGATCGGGAGGAGCCGGGGATCGGGAGGAGCCGATGATTGGGAGGAGACGGAGATCGGGAGGAGCAGGGTATCGGGAGGAGCCGGAGAACGGGAAGAGCTGGAGATCGGGAGGATCCGGGATTGGGAGGAGCCAGGGATCGGGAGGAGCCTGAGATCAGGAGGAGCTGAAAATCAGGCAGAGCCGGGGATCAGGCGGAGCCGGGGATTGGAAGGAGCCAGGGATCGGGAGGAGCCAGGGATCGGGAGGAAGCGGAGATCGGGAGGATCCTGAGGTCGGGAGGAGTTGGAAATCGGGAGTAGCCGGAAATCGAGAGGAGCTGGAAATCAGGAGGAAGCGGAGATCGGGAGGAGCCTGAGGTCGGGAGGAATCGGAGATCGGGAGGAGCTGAATATCGGGAGGAGCCGAGGATCGGGAGGAACTGGGGATCGGGAGGATCCTGAGATCGGGAGGAGTCGGAGATCGGAAGGAGCCGGAAATCGGGAGGAGCTGGAAATCGGGAGGAGCCGGGGATCGGGAGGAGCCGGAAATCGGGAGGAGCCGGAAATCGGGAGCAGCCGGGGATCGGGAGGAACCTGAGATCGGGAGGAGCCGGTGATCGAGAAGAGCCGGGGATCGGGAGCAGCCGGGGATCGGGATGAGCCGGAAATCGCGAGGAGCCGGGGATCGGGAGGAGCCGGGGATCTTGAGGAGCCGGAAATCGGGAGGATCTGAAAATTGGGAGGACCGAGGATCGGGAGGAGACGGAGATCGGGAGGAGCCGGGGATCGGGAGGAGCCGATGATTGGGAGGAGGCGGAGATCGGGAGGAGCAGGTTATCGGGAGGAGCCGGAGAACGGGAAGAGCTGGAGATCGGGAGGATCCTGGATTAGGAGGAGCCAGGGATCAGGAGGAGCCTGAGATCAGGAGGAGCTGAAAATCAGGCAGAGCCGGGGATCAGGTGGAGCCGGGGATTGGAAGGAGCCAGGGATCGGGAGGAGCCAGGGATCGGGAGGAGCCGGAGATCGGATGCAGCCGGGGATCGGGAGGAGCCGGAGATCGGGAGGAAGCGGAGATCGGGAGGATCCTGAGGTCAGGAGGAGTTGGAAATCGGGAGTAGCCGGAAATCGGGAGGAGCTGGAAATCAGGAGGAAGCGGAGATCGGGAGGAGCCTGAGGTCGGGAGGAATCGGAGATCGGGAGGAGCTGAATATCGGGAGGAGCCGAGCATCGGGAGGAACTGGGGATCGGGAGGAGTCGGAGATCGGGAGGAGCCGGAAATCGGGAGGAGCTGGAAATCGGGAGGAGCCGGGGATCGGGAGGAGCCGGAAATCGGGAGGAGCCGGAAATCGGGAGCAGCCGGGGATCGGGAGGAGCCGGCGATTGGGACGAACCTGAGATCGGGAGGAGCTGGGGATCGGGAGGAGCCGGGGATCGGGAGGAGTCGGAGATTGGGAGGAGCCGGAAATCTGGAGGAGCTGGAGATCGGGAGGATCTGAAAATCGGAAGGAGCCAAGGATCGGGAGGAGACGGAGATCGGGAGGAGCCGGGGATCGGGAGGAGCCGGAGATTGGGAGGAGACGGAGATCGGGAGGAGCCTGAGATCGTGAGGAGCCGGAGATCGGGAGGAGCTGGAGATCGGTAGGATTCGGGATTGGGAGGAGACAGGAATCGGGAGGAGCCTGAGCCGGAGATTGGGAGGAGACGGAGATCGGGAGGAGACAGGGATCGGGAGGAACCGGAGATCAGGAGGATGCTGAGATCGGGAGGAGACGGAGATAGGGAGGAGCCGGAAATCGGGAGGAAGCATAGATCGGGAGAATCCTGAGATCGGGAGGAGCCGGGGATTGGGAGGAGCCGGGGATCGGGAGGAGCCGGAGATCGGGAGGATCCTGAGATCGGGAGGAGCCGGAGATCGGGAGGAGCCGGGGAGTGGGAGGAGCCAGGGATCAGGAGGAGCCGGGGATCGGGAGGAGCCGGAGATCGGGAGGAGCCGGAAATCGGGAGAAGCTGAAAATAAGGAGGAGCCGGGGATCGAGAGGAGCCGGGGATCGGGAGCAGCCGGGGATCGGGATAAGCCGGAAATCGCGAGGAGCCGGGGATCGGGAGGAGCCGGGGATCTTGAGGAGCCGGAAATCGGGAGGATCTGAAAATTGGGAGGAGCCGAGGATCGGGAGGAGACGGAGATCGGGAGGAGCCGGAGATTGGGAGGAGACGGAGATCGGGAGGAACAGGGTATCGGGAGGAGCTGGAGAACGGGAAGAGCTGGAGATCGGGAGGATCCGGGATTGGGAGGAGCCAGGAATCGGGAGGAGCCTGAGATCAGGAGGAGCTGAAAATCAGGCAGAGCCGGGGTTCAGGCGGAGCCGGGGATTGGAAGGAGCCAGGGATCGGGAGGAGCCGGAGATCGGATGCAGCCGGGGATCGGGAAGAGCCGGAGATCGGGAGGAAGCGGAGATCGGGAGGATCCTGAGGTCGGGAGGAGTTGGAAATCGAGAGTAGCCGGAAATCGGGAGGAGCTGGAAATCGGGAGGAAGCGGAGATCGGGAGGAGCCTGAGGTCGGGAGGAATCGGAGATCGGGAAGAGCTGGAAATCGGGAGGAGCCGGGGATTTGGAGGAGCCAGGGATCAGGGGGAGTCGGGGATCGGGAGGTGCCTGAAATGGGGAGGAGCCGGAGATCGGGAAGAGCCGGGGATTTGGAGGAGCCAGGGATCAGGAGGAGTCGGGGATCGGGAGGTGCCTGAAATGGGGAGGAGCCAGAGATCGGGATGACCCGGGGATCGGGAGGAGCCGGAGATCTGGATGAGCCGGGGATCGGGAGGAGCCGAAGATCGGGAGGAGCCGAGGATCGGGAGGAGCCGGAAATCGGGAGGAGCTGAATATCGGGAGGAGCCGAGGATCGGGAGGAACTGGGGATCGGGTGGATCCTGAGATCGGGAGGAGTCGGAGATCGGGAGGAGCCGGAAATCGGGAGGAGCTGGAAATCGGGAGGAGCCGGGGATCGGGAGGAGCCGGAAATCGGGAGGAGCCGGAAATCGGGAGCAGCCGGGGATCGGGAGGAACCTGAGATCGGGAGGAGCTGGGGATCGAGAGGAGCCAGAGATCAGGAGGAAGCGGAGATCGGAGGGATCCTGAGATCGGGAGGTGCCGGAAATCGGGAGGAGCCGGCGATCGGGAGGAGCCAGCGATTGGGACGAACCTGAGATCGGGAGGAGCTGGGGATCGGGAGGAGCCGGGGATCGGGAGGAGTCGGAGATTGGGAGGAGCCGGAAATCTGGAGGAGCTGGAGATCGGCAGGATCTGAAAATCGGAAGGAGCCAAGGATCGGGAGGAGACGGAGATCGGGAGGAGCCGGGGATCGGGAGGAGCCGGAGATTGGGAGGAGACGGAGATCGGGAGGAGCCTGAGATCGTGAGGAGCCGGAGATCGGGAGGAGCTGGAGATCGGTAGGATTCGGGATTGGGAGGAGACAGGGATCAGGAGGAGCCTGAGCCGGAGATTGGGCGGAGACGGAGATCGGGAGAAGCCGGAGATTGGGAGGAGCCGGGGATCGGGAGGAAGCGTAGATCGGGAGGAGACGGAGATCGGGAGGAGCCGGGGATTGGGAGGAGCCGGAAATCACGAGGAGCCGGGGATCGGGAGGAGCCGGGGATCGGGAGGAGCCGGAAATCAGGAGGATCTGAAAATCGGAAGGAGCCAAGGATCGGGAGGAGACGGAGATCGGGAGGAGCCGGGGATCGGGAGGAGCCGGAGATTGGGAGGAGACGGAGACCGGGAGGAGCCTGAGATCGTGAGGAGCCGGAGATCGGGAGGAGCTGAAGATCGGGAGGATTCGGGATTGGGAGGAGCCGGGAGGAGCCTGAGCCGGAGATTGGGAGGAGACGGAGATCGGGAGGAGCCGGGGATTGGGAGGAGCCGGGGATCGGGAGGAGCCGGAGATCGGGAGGATCCTGAGATCGGGAGGAGCCGGAGATCGGGAGGAGCCGGGGAGTGGGAGGAGCCAGAGATCGGGAGGAGCCGGGGAACGGGAGGAGCCGGAGATCGGGTGGAGCCGGGGATCGGGAGGAGCCGGAAATCGGGAGAAGCTGAAAATCGGGAGGAGCCGGGGATCGAGAGGAGCCGGGGATCGGGAGCAGCCGGGGATCGGGATGAGCCGGAAATCGCGATGAGCCGGGGATCGGGAGGAGCTGGGGATCTTGAGGAGCCGGAAATCGGGAGGATCTGAAAATTGGGAGGAGCCGAGGATCGGGAGGAGACGGAGATCGGGAGGAGCCGGGGATCGGGAGGAGCCGATGATTGGGAGGAGCCAGGGATCGGGAGGAGCCTGAGATCAGGAGGAGCTGAAAATCAGGCAGAGCCGGGGATCAGGCGGAGCCGGGGATTGGAAGGAGCCAGGGATTGGGAGGAGCCAGGGATCGGGAGGAAGCGGAGATCGGGAGGATCCTGAGGTCGGGAGGAGTTGGAAATCGGGAGTAGCCGGAAATCGGGAGGAGCTGGAAATCAGGAGGAAGCGGAGATCGGGAGGAGCCTGAGGTCGGGAGGAATCGGAGATCGGGAGGAGCTGAATATCGGGAGGAGCCGAGGATCGGGAGGAACTGGGGATCGGGAGGATCCTGAGATCGGGAGGAGTCGGAGATCGGAAGGAGCCGGAAATCGGGAGGAGCTGGAAATCGGGAGGAGCCGGGGATCGGGAGGAGCCGGAAATCGGGAGGAGCCGGAAATCGGGAGCAGCCGGGGATCGGGAGGAACCTGAGATCGGGAGGAGCCGGTGATCGAGAAGAGCCGGGGATCGGGAGCAGCCGGGGATCGGGATGAGCCGGAAATCGCGAGGAGCCGGGGATCGGGAGGAGCCGGGGATCTTGAGGAGCCGGAAATCGGGAGGATCTGAAAATTGGGAGGAGCCGAGGATCGGGAGGAGACGGAGATCGGGAGGAGCCGGGGATCGGGAGGAGCCGATGATTGGGAGGAGACGGAGATCGGGAGGAGCAGGTTATCGGGAGGAGCCGGAGAACGGGAAGAGCTGGAGATCGGGAGGATCCTGGATTAGGAGGAGCCAGGGATCAGGAGGAGCCTGAGATCAGGAGGAGCTGAAAATCAGGCAGAGCCGGGGATCAGGTGGAGCCGGGGATTGGAAGGAGCCAGGGATCGGGAGGAGCCAGGGATCGGGAGGAGCCGGAGATCGGATGCAGCCGGGGATCGGGAGGAGCCGGAGATCGGGAGGAAGCGGAGATCGGGAGGATCCTGAGGTCGGGAGGAGTTGGAAATCGGGAGTAGCCGGAAATCGGGAGGAGCTGGAAATCAGGAGGAAGCGGAGATCGGGAGGAGCCTGAGGTCGGGAGGAATCGGAGATCGGGAGGAGCTGAATATCGGGAGGAGCCGAGCATCGGGAGGAACTGGGAATCGGGAGGAGTCGGAGATCGGGAGGAGCCGGAAATCGGGAGGAGCTGGAAATCGGGAGGAGCCGGGGATCGGGAGGAGCCGGAAATCGGGAGGAGCCGGAAATCGGGAGCAGCCGGGGATCGGGAGGAGCCGGCGATTGGGACGAACCTGAGATCGGGAGGAGCTGGGGATCGGGAGGAGCCGGGGATCGGGAGGAGTCGGAGATTGGGAGGAGCCGGAAATCTGGAGGAGCTGGAGATCGGGAGGATCTGAAAATCGGAAGGAGCCAAGGATCGGGAGGAGACGGAGATCGGGAGGAGCCGGGGATCGGGAGGAGCCGGAGATTGGGAGGAGACGGAGATCGGGAGGAGCCTGAGATCGTGAGGAGCCGGAGATCGGGAGGAGCTGGAGATCGGTAGGATTCGGGATTGGGAGGAGACAGGAATCGGGAGGAGCCTGAGCCGGAGATTGGGAGGAGACGGAGATCGGGAGAAGCCGGAGATTGGGAGGAGCTGGGGATCGGGAGGAGACAGGGATCGGGAGGAACCGGAGATCAGGAGGATGCTGAGATCGGGAGGAGACGGAGATAGGGAGGAGCCGGAAATCGGGAGGAAGCATAGATCGGGAGAATCCTGAGATCGGGAGGAGCCGGGGATTGGGAGGAGCCGGGGATCGGGAGGAGCCGGAGATCGGGAGGATCCTGAGATCGGGAGGAGCCGGAGATCGGGAGGAGCCGGGGAGTGGGAGGAGCCAGGGATCAGGAGGAGCCGGGGATCGGGAGGAGCCGGAGATCGGGAGGAGCCGGAAATCGGGAGAAGCTGAAAATCGGGAGGAGCCGGGGATCGGGAGGAGACGGAGATCGGGAGGAGCCGGAGATTGGGAGGAGACGGAGATCGGGAGGAACAGGGTATCGGGAGGAGCTGGAGAACGGGAAGAGCTGAAGATCGGGAGGATCCGGGATTGGGAGGAGCCAGGAATCGGGAGGAGCCTGAGATCAGGAGGAGCTGAAAATCAGGCAGAGCCGGGGTTCAGGCGGAGCCGGGGATTGGAAGGAGCCAGGGATCGGGAGGAGCCGGAGATCGGATGCAGCCGGGGATCGGGAAGAGCCGGAGATCGGGAGGAAGCGGAGATCGGGAGGATCCTGAGGTCGGGAGGAGTTGGAAATCGAGAGTAGCCGGAAATCGGGAGGAGCTGGAAATCGGGAGGAAGCGGAGATCGGGAGGAGCCTGAGGTCGGGAGGAATCGGAGATCGGGAAGAGCTGGAAATCGGGAGGAGCCGGGGATTTGGAGGAGCCAGGGATCAGGGGGAGTCGGGGATCGGGAGGTGCCTGAAATGGGGAGGAGCCGGAGATCGGGAAGAGCCGGGGATTTGGAGGAGCCAGGGATCAGGAGGAGTCGGGGATCGGGAGGTGCCTGAAATGGGGAGGAGCCAGAGATCGGGATGACCCGGGGATCGGGAGGAGCCGGAGATCTGGATGAGCCGGGGATCGGGAGGAGCCGAAGATCGGGAGGAGCCGAGGATCGGGAGGAGCCGGAAATCGGGAGGAGCTGAATATCGGGAGGAGCCGAGGATCGGGAGGAACTGGGGATCGGGAGGATCCTGAGATCGGGAGGAGTCGGAGATCGGGAGGAGCCGGAAATCGGGAGGAGCTGGAAATCGGGAGGAGCCGGGGATCGGGAGGAGCCGGAAATCGGGAGGAGCCGGAAATCGGGAGCAGCCGGGGATCGGGAGGAACCTGAGATCGGGAGGAGCCGGGGATCGAGAGGAGCCAGAGATCAGGAGGAAGCGGAGATCGGAGGGATCCTGAGATCGGGAGGTGCCGGAAATCGGGAGGAGCCGGCGATCGGGAGGAGCCAGCGATTGGGACGAACCTGAGATCGGGAGGAGCTGGGGATCGGGAGGAGCCGGGGATCGGGAGGAGTCGGAGATTGGGAGGAGCCGGAAATCTGGAGGAGCTGGAGATCGGCAGGATCTGAAAATCGGAAGGAGCCAAGGATCGGGAGGAGACGGAGATCGGGAGGAGCCGGGGATCGGGAGGAGCCGGAGATTGGGAGGAGACGGAGATCGGGAGGAGCCTGAGATCGTGAGGAGCCGGAGATCGGGAGGAGCTGGAGATCGGTAGGATTCGGGATTGGGAGGAGACAGGGATCGGGAGGAGCCTGAGCCGGAGATTGGGCGGAGACGGAGATCGGGAGAAGCCGGAGATTGGGAGGAGCCGGGGATCGGGAGGAAGCGTAGATCGGGAGGAGACGGAGATCGGGAGGAGCCGGGGATTGGGAGGAGCCGGAAATCACGAGGAGCCGGGGATCGGGAGGAGCCGGGGATCGGGAGGAGCCGGAAATCAGGAGGATCTGAAAATCGGAAGGAGCCAAGGATCGGGAGGAGACGGAGATCGGGAGGAGCCGGGGATCGGGAGGAGCCGGAGATTGGGAGGAGACGGAGACCGGGAGGAGCCTGAGATCGTGAGGAGCCGGAGATCGGGAGGAGCTGAAGATCGGGAGGATTCGGGATTGGGAGGAGCCGGGAGGAGCCTGAGCCGGAGATTGGGAGGAGACGGAGATCGGGAGGAGCCGGGGATTGGGAGGAGCCGGGGATCGGGAGGAGCCGGAGATCGGGAGGATCCTGAGATCGGGAGGAGCCGGAGATCGGGAGGAGCCGGGGAGTGGGAGGAGCCAGAGATCGGGAGGAGCCGGGGAACGGGAGGAGCCGGAGATCGGGTGGAGCCGGGGATCGGGAGGAGCCGGAAATCGGGAGAAGCTGAAAATCGGGAGGAGCCGGGGATCGAGAGGAGCCGGGGATCGGGAGCAGCCGGGGATCGGGATGAGCCGGAAATCGCGAGGAGCCGGGGATCGGGAGGAGCTGGGGATCTTGAGGAGCCGGAAATCGGGAGGATCTGAAAATTGGGAGGAGCCGAGGATCGGGAGGAGACGGAGATCGGGAGGAGCCGGGGATCGGGAGGAGCCGATGATTGGGAGGAGCCAGGGATCGGGAGGAGCCTGAGATCAGGAGGAGCTGAAAATCAGGCAGAGCCGGGGATCAGGCGGAGCCGGGGATTGGAAGGAGCCAGGGATCGGGAGGAGCCAGGGATCGGGAGGAAGCGGAGATCGGGAGGATCCTGAGGTCGGGAGGAGTTGGAAATCGGGAGTAGCCGGAAATCGGGAGGAGCTGGAAATCAGGAGGAAGCGGAGATCGGGAGGAGCCTGAGGTCGGGAGGAATCGGAGATCGGGAGGAGCTGAATATCGGGAGGAGCCGAGGATCGGGAGGAACTGGGGATCGGGAGGATCCTGAGATCGGGAGGAGTCGGAGATCGGGAGGAGCCGGAAATCGGGAGGAGCTGGAAATCGGGAGGAGCCGGGGATCGGGAGGAGCCGGAAATCGGGAGGAGCCGGAAATCGGGAGCAGCCGGGGATCGGGAGGAACCTGATATCGGGAGGAGCCGGTGATCGAGAGGAGGCGGGGATCGGGAGCAGCCGGGGATCGGGATGAGCCGGAAATCGCGAGGAGCCGGGGATCGGGAGGAGCCGGGGATCTTGAGGAGCCGGAAATCGGGAGGATCTGAAAATTGGGAGGAGCCGAGGATCGGGAGGAGACGGAGATCGGGAGGAACCGGGGATCGGGAGGAGCCGATGATTGGGAGGAGACGGAGATCGGGAGGAGCAGGTTATCGGGAGGAGCCGGAGAACGGGAAGAGCTGGAGATCGGGAGGATCCTGGATTAGGAGGAGCCAGGGATCAGGAGGAGCCTGAGATCAGGAGGAGCTGAAAATCAGGCAGAGCCGGGGATCAGGTGGAGCCGGGGATTGGAAGGAGCCAGGGATCGGGAGGAGCCAGGGATCGGGAGGAGCCGGAGATCGGATGCAGCCGGGGATCGGGAGGAGCCGGAGATCGGGAGGAAGCGGAGATCGGGAGGATCCTGAGGTCGGGAGGAGTTGGAAATCGGGAGTAGCCGGAAATCGGGAGGAGCTGGAAATCAGGAGGAAGCGGAGATCGGGAGGAGCCTGAGGTCGGGAGGAATCGGAGATCGGGAGGAGCTGAATATCGGGAGGAGCCGAGCATCGGGAGGAACTGGGGATCGGGAGGATCCTGAGATCGGGAGGAGTCGGAGATCGGGAGGAGCCGGAAATCGGGAGGAGCTGGAAATCGGGAGGAGCCGGGGATCGGGAGGAGCCGGAAATCGGGAGGAGCCGGAAATCGGGAGCAGCCGGGGATCGGGAGGAGCCGGCGATTGGGAGGAACCTGAGATCGGGAGGAGCTGGGGATCGGGAGGAGCTGGGGATCGGGAGGAGTCGGAGATTGGGAGGAGCCGGAAATCTGGAGGAGCTGGAGATCGGGAGGATCTGAAAATCGGAAGGAGCCAAGGATCGGGAGGAGACGGAGATCGGGAGGAGCCGGGGATCGGGAGGAGCCGGAGATTGGGAGGAGACGGAGATCGGGAGGAGCCTGAGATCGTGAGGAGCCGGAGATCGGGAGGAGCTGGAGATCGGTAGGATTCGGGATTGGGAGGAGACAGGAATCGGGAGGAGCCTGAGCCGGAGATTGGGAGGAGACGGAGATCGGGAGAAGCCGGAGATTGGGAGGAGCCGGGGATCGGGAGGAGACGGGGATCGGGAGGAACCGGAGATCAGGAGGATGCTGAGATCGGGAGGAGACGGAGATAGGGAGGAGCCGGAAATCACGAGGAGCCGGGGATCGGGAGGAGCCGGGGATCGGGAGGAGCCGGAAATCAGGAGGATCTGAAAATCGGAAGGAGCCAAGGATCGGGATGAGACGGAGATCGGGAGGAGCCGGGGATCGGGAGGAGCCGGAGATTGGGAGGAGACGGAGACCGGGAGGAGCCTGAGATCGTGAGGAGCCGGAGATCGAGAGGAGCTGGAGATCGGGAGGATTCGGGATTGGGAGGACACAGGGATCGGGAGGAGCCTGAGCCGGAGATTGGGAGGAGACGGAGATCGGGAAGAGGCGGGGATTGGGAGGAGCCGGGGATCGGGAAGAGATGGGGATCGGGAGGAACCGGAGATCGGGAGGATCCTGAGATCGGGAGGAGACGGAAATAGGGAGGAGCCAGAAATCGGGAGGATCCTGAGATCGGGAGGAGCCGGGGTGCGGGAGGAGCCGGGGATCGGGAGGAGCCAGGGAACGGGATGAAGCGGAGATCGGGAGTAGCCGGAAATCGGGCGGAGCCGGGGATTGGGAGTAGCCAGAGATCGGGAGGAAGCGGAGATCAGGAGGATCCTGAGATCGGGCGGAGACGGAGATCGGGAGGAGCCTGGGATTGGGAGGAGACGGAAATCGGGAGGAGCCGGGGATTGGGAGGAGCCGGGGATCGGGAGGAGACGGGGATTGGGAAGAACCGGAGATCGGGATGAGCCAGGGACCGGGAGGAAGCGGAGATCGGGAGGAGCCGGGGATCGGGAGGAGCTGGAGATCGGGAGGAGCCGGGTGCAGGAGGAGCCAGGGATCGGGAGCAGCCAGGGATCGGGGGGAGCCGGAGATCGGGAGGAGCTGTAAATCAGGCGGAGCCGGGGATTGGGAGGAGCCAGGGATCGGGAGGAGTCAGGGATCGGGTGGAGCCGGGGATCGGGAGGAGACGGAGATCGGGAGAAGCCGGGGATCGGGAGGACCCGGAGATCGGGAGGAGCCGGAAATCGGGAGGAGCCGTGGATCGGGAGTAGCCAGAGATTGGGAGGAAGCGGAGATCGGGAGGCTCCTGAGGTCGGGAGGAGTCGGAGATCGGGAGGAGCCTGAAATCGGGAGGAGCTGGAAATCGGGAGGAAGCGTAGATCGGGAGGATCCTGAGATCGGGAGGAGACGGAGATCGGGATGAGCCGGGGATTGGGAGGAGCCGGAAATCACGAGGAGCCGGGGATCGGGAGGAGCCGGGGATCGGGAGGAGCCGGAAATCAGGAGGATCTGAAAATCGGAAGGAGCCAAGGATCGGGAGGAGACGGAGATCGGGAGGAGCCGGGGATCGGGAGGAGCCGGAGATTGGGAGGAGACGGAGACCGGGAGGAGCCTGAGATCGTGAGGAGCCGGAGATCGGGAGGAGCTGGAGATCGGGAGGATTCGGGATTGGGAGGAGACAGGGATCGGGAGGAGCCTGAGCCGGAGATTGGGAGGAGACGGAGATCGGGAGGAGCCGGGGATTGGGAGGAGCCGGGGATCGGGAGGAGCCGGAGATCGGGAGGATCCTGAGATCGGGAGGAGCCGGAGATCGGTTGGAGCCGGGGAGTGGGAGGAGCCAGAGATCGGGAGGAGCCGGGGATCGGGAGGAGCCGGAGATCGGGTGGAGCCGGGGATCGGGAGGAGCCGGAAATCGGGAGAAGCTGAAAATCGGGAGGAGCCGGGGATCGAGAGGAGCCGGGGATCGGGAGCAGCCGGGGATCGGGATGAGCCGGAAATCGCGAGGAGCCGGGGATCGGGAGGAGCCGGGGATCTTGAGGAGCCGGAAATCGGGAGGATCTGAAAATTGGGAGGAGCCGAGGATCGGGAGGAGCTGGGGATCGGGAGGAGCCGATGATTGGGAGGAGACGGAGATCGGGAGGAGCAGGCTATCGGGAGGAGCCGGAGAACGGGAAGAGCTGGAGATCGGGAGGATGCGGGATTGGGAGGAGCCAGGGATCGGGAGGAGCCTGAGATCAGGAGGAGCTGAAAATCAGGCAGAGCCGGGGATCAGGCAGAGCCGGGGATTGGAAGGAGCCAGGGATCGGGAGGAGCCAGGGATCGGGAGGAGCCGGAGATCGGATGCAGCCGGGGATCGGGAGGAGCCGGAGATCGGGAGGAAGCGGAGATCGGGAGGATCCTGAGGTCGGGAGGAGTTGGAAATCGGGAGTAGCCGGAAATCGGGAGGAGCTGGAAATCAGGAGGAAGCGGAGATCGGGAGGAACCTGAGGTCGGGAGGAATCGGAGATCGGGAGGAGCTGAATATCGGGAGGAGCCGACGATCGGGAGGAACTGGGGATCGGGAGGATCCTGAGATCGGGAGGAGTCGGAGATCGTGAGGAGCCGGAAATCGGGAGGAGCTGGAAATCGGGAGGAGCCGGGGATCGGGAGGAACCTGAGATCGGGAGGAGCCGGGGATCGAGAGGAGCCGGGGATCGGGAGCAGCCGGGGATCGGGATGAGCCGGAAATCGCGAGGAGCCGGGGATCGGGAGGAGCCGGGGATCTTGAGGAGCCGGAAATCGGGAGGATCTGAAAATTGGGAGGAGCCGAGGATCGGGAGGAGACGGAGATCGGGAGGAGCCGGGGATCGGGAGGAGCAGGGTATCGGGAGGAGCCGGAGAACGGGAAGAGCTGGAGATCGGGAGGATCCGGGATTGGGAGGAGCCAGGGATCGGGAGGAGCCTGAGATCAGGAGGAGCTGAAAATCAGGCAGAGCCGGGGATCAGGCGGAGCCGGGGTTTGGAAGGAGCCAGGGATCGGGAGGAGCCAGGGATCGGGAGGAGCCGGAGATCGGATGCAGCCGGGGATCGGGAGGAGCCGGAGATCGGGAGGAAGCGGAGATCGGGAGCATCCTGAGGTCGGGAGGAGTTGGAAATCGGGAGTAGCCGGAAATCGGGAGGAGCTGGAAATCAGGAGGAAGCGGAGATCGGGAGGAGCCTGAGGTCGGGAGGAATCAGAGATCGGGAGGAGCTGAATATCGGGAGGAGCCGAGGATCGGGAGGAACTGGGGATCGGGAGGATCATGAGATCGGGAGGAGTCGGAGATCGGGAGGAGCCGGAAATCGGGAGGAGCTGGAAATCGGGAGGAGCCGGGGATCGGGAGGAGCCGGAAATCGGGAGGAGCCGGAAATCGGGAGCAGCCGGGGATCGGGAGGAACCTGAGATCGGGAGGAGCCGGGGATCGAGAGGAGCCGGAGATCGGGAGGAAGCAGAGATCGGAGGGATCCTGAGATCGGGAGGTGCCGGAAATCGGGAGGAGCCGGCGATCGGGAGGAGCCGGCGATTGGGACGAACCTGAGATCGGGAGGAGCTGGGGATCGGGAGGAGCCGGGGATCGGGAGGAGTCGGAGATTGGGAGGAGCCAGAAATCTGGAGGAGCTGGAGATCGGGAGGATCTGAAAATCGGAAGGAGCCAAGGATCGGGAGGAGACGGAGATCGGGAGGAGCCGGGGATCGGGAGGAGCCGGAGATTGGGAGGAGACGGAGATCGGGAGGAGCCTGAGATCGTGAGGAGCCGGAGATCGGGAGGAGCTGGAGATCGGTAGGATTCGGGATTGGGAGGAGACAGGGATCGGGAGGAGCCTGAGCCGGAGATTGGGAGGAGACGGAGATCGGGAGAAGCCGGAGATTGGGAGGTGCCGGGGATCGGGAGGAGACGGGGATCGGGAGGAACCGGAGATCAGGAGGATCCTGAGATCGGGAGGAGACGGAGATAGGGAGGAGCCGGAAATCACGAGGAGCCGGGGATCGGGAGGAGCCGGGGATCGGGAGGAGCCGGAAATCAGGAGGATCTGAAAATCGGACGGAGCCAAGGATCGGGAGGAGACGGAGATCGGGAGGAGCCGGGGATCGGGAGGAGCCGGAGATTGGGAGGAGACGGAGATCGGGAGGAGCCTGAGATCGTGAGGAGCCGGAGATCGGGAGGAGCTGGAGATCGGGAGGATTCGGGATTGGGAGGAGACAGGGATCGGGAGGAGCCTGAGCCGGAGATTGGGAGGAGACGGAGATCGGGAGGAGGCGGGGATTGGGAGGAGCCGGGGATCGGGAAAAGATGGGGATCGGGAGGAACCGGAGATCGGGAGGATCCTGAGATCGGGAGGAGACGGAGATAGGGAGGAGCCAGAAATCGGGAGGATCCTGAGATCGGGAGGAGCCGGGGTGCGGGAGGAGCCGGGGATCGGGAGGAGCCAGGGAACGGGAGGAAGCGGAGATCGGGAGAAGCCGGAAATCGGGCAGAGCCGGGGATTGGGAGTAGCCAGAGATCGGGAGGAAGCGGAGATCAGGAGGATCCTGAGATCGGGCGGAGACGGAGATCGGGAGGAGCCTGGGATTGGGAGGAGACGGAAATCGGGAGGAGCCGGGGATTGGGAGGAGCCGGGGATCGGGAGGAGACGGGGATTGGGAAGAACCGGAGATCGGGATGAGCCAGGGACCGGGAGGAAGCGGAGATTGGGAGGAGCCGGGGATCGGGAGGAGCTGGAGATCGGGAGGAGCCGGGTGCGGGAGGAGCCAGGGATCGGGAGCAGCCAGGGATCGGGGGGAGCCGGAGATCGGGAGGAGCTGTAAATCAGGCGGAGCCGGGGATTGGGAGGAGCCAGGGATCGGGAGGAGTCAGGGATCGGGTGGAGCCGGGGATCGGGAGGAGACGGAGATCGGGAGGAGCCAGGGATCGGGAGGACCCGGAGATCGGGAGGAGCCGGAAATCGGGAGGAGCCGGGGATCGGGAGTAGCCAGAGATTGGGAGGAAGCGGAGATCGGGAGGCTCCTGAGGTCGGGAGGAGTCGGCGATCGGGAGGAGCCTGAAATCGGGAGGAGCTGGAAACCGGGAGGATCCTGAGATTGGGAGGTGCCGGAGATTGGGAGGAGCCGGGGAGTGGGAGGAGCCAGAGATCGGGAGGAGCCGGAGATCGGGAGGAGCCGAGGATCGGGAGGAGCCGGAAATCGGGAGAAGCTGAAAATCGGGAGGAGCCGGGGATCGAGAGGAGCCGGGGATCGGGAGCAGCCGGGGATCGGGATGAGCCGGAAATCGGGAGGAGCCGGAAATCGGGAGCAGCCGGGGATCGGGAGGAACCTGAGATCGGGAGGAGCCGGGGATCGAGAGGAGCCGGAGATCGGGAGGAAGCAGAGATCGGAGGGATCCTGAGATCGGGAGGTGCCGGAAATCGGGAGGAGCCGGCGATCGGGAGGAGCCGGCGATTGGGACGAACCTGAGATCGGGAGGAGCTGGGGATCGGGAGGAGCCGGGGATCGGGAGGAGTCGGAGATTGGGAGGAGCCGGAAATCTGGAGGAGCTGGAGATCGGGAGGATCTGAAAATCGGAAGGAGCCAAGGATCGGGAGGAGACGGAGATCGGGAGGAGCCGGGGATCGGGAGGAGCCGGAGATTGGGAGGAGACGGAGATCGGGAGGAGCCTGAGATCGTGAGGAGCCGGAGATCGGGAGGAGCTGGAGATCGGTAGGATTCGGAATTGGGAGGAGACAGGGATCGGGAGGAGCCTGAGCCGGAGATTGGGAGGAGACGGAGATCGGGAGAAGCCGGAGATTGGGAGGAGCCGGGGATCGGGAGGAGACGGGGATCGGGAGGAACCGGGGATCAGGAGGATCCTGAGATCGGGAGGAGACGGAGATAGGGAGGAGCCGGAAATCACGAGGAGCCGGGGATCGGGAGGAGCCGGGGATCGGGAGGAGCCGGAAATCAGGAGGATCTGAAAATCGGAAAGAGCCAAGGATCGGGAGGAGACGGAGATCGGGAGGAGCCGGGGATCGGGAGGAGCCGGAGATTGGGAGGAGACGGAGATCGGGAGGAGCCTGAGATCGTGAGGAGCCGGAGATCGGGAGGAGCTGGAGATCGGGAGGATTCGGGATTGGGAGGAGACAGGGATCGGGAGGAGCCTGAGCCGGAGATTGGGAGGAGACGGAGATCGGGAGGAGGCGGGGATTGGGAGGAGCCGGGGATCGGGAAAAGATGGGGATCGGGAGGAACCGGAGATCGGGAGGATCCTGAGATCGGGAGGAGACGGAGATAGGGAGGAGCCAGAAATCGGGAGGATCCTGAGATCGGGAGGAGCCGGGGTGCGGGAGGAGCCGGGGATCGGGAGGAGCCAGGGAACGGGAGGAAGCGGAGATCGGGAGAAGCCGGAAATCGGGCAGAGCCGGGGATTGGGAGTAGCCAGAGATCGGGAGGAAGCGGAGATCAGGAGGATCCTGAGATCGGGCGGAGACGGAGATCGGGAGGAGCCTGGGATTGGGAGGAGACGGAAATCGGGAGGAGCCGGGGATTGGGAGGAGCCGGGGATCGGGAGGAGACGGGGATTGGGAAGAACCGGAGATCGGGATGAGCCAGGGACCGGGAGGAAGCGGAGATTGGGAGGAGCCGGGGATCGGGAGGAGCTGGAGATCGGGAGGAGCCGGGTGCGGGAGGAGCCAGGGATCGGGAGCAGCCAGGGATCGGGGGGAGCCGGAGATCGGGAGGAGCTGTAAATCAGGCGGAGCCGGGGATTGGGAGGAGCCAGGGATCGGGAGGAGTCAGGGATCGGGTGGAGCCGGGGATCGGGAGGAGACGGAGATCGGGAGGAGCCAGGGATCGGGAGGACCCGGAGATCGGGAGGAGCCGGAAATCGGGAGGAGCCGGGGATCGGGAGTAGCCAGAGATTGGGAGGAAGCGGAGATCGGGAGGCTCCTGAGGTCGGGAGGAGTCGGCGATCGGGAGGAGCCTGAAATCGGGAGGAGCTGGAAACCGGGAGGATCCTGAGATTGGGAGGTGCCGGAGATTGGGAGGAGCCGGGGAGTGGGAGGAGCCAGAGATCGGGAGGAGCCGGAGATCGGGAGGAGCCGAGGATTGGGAGGAGCCGGAAATCGGGAGAAGCTGAAAATCGGGAGGAGCCGGGGATCGAGAGGAGCCGGGGATCGGGAGCAGCCGGGGATCGGGATGAGCCGGAAATCGCGAGGAGCCGGGGATCGGGAGGAGCCGGAGATCGGGAGGATCCTGAGATCGGAAGGAGCCGGAGATCGGGATGAGCTGGGGATCGGGAAGAGCCGGAGATTGGGAGGAGCCGGGGATTGGGAGGAGCCGGAGATCGGGAGAAGCCGGAAATCGGGAGGAGCTGGAAATCGGGAGGAGACGGGGATTTGGAGGAGCCAGGGATCGGGAGGAGCCAGGGATCGGGAGGAGCCAGGGATCGTGGGAGCCGGAGATCGGGAGGAGCTGTAAATCAGGCGGAGCCGGGGATTGGGAGTAGCCAGAGATCGGGAGGAAGCGGAGATCAGGAGGATCCTGAGATCGGGAGGAGACGGAGATCGGGAGGAGCCTGGGATTGGGAGGAGCCGGAAATCGGGAGGAGCTGGAAATCAGGAGGAAGCGGAGATCGGGAGGATCCTGAGATCGGGAGGAGATGAAGATCGGGAGGAGCCGGGGATCGGGAGGAGCCGGAGATCGGGAGGAGACGGAGATCGGGAGGAGCCTGAGATCGTGAGGAGCCGGAGATCGGGAGGAGCTGGAGATCGGTAGGATTCGGGATTGGGAGGAGACAGGGATCAGGAGGAGCCTGAGCCGGAGATTGGGAGGAGACGGAGATCGGGAGAAGCCGGAGATTGGGAGGAGCCGGGGATCGGGAGGAGACGGGGATCGGGAGGAACCGGAGATCAGGAGGATCCTGAGATCGGGAGGAGACGGAGATAGGGAGGAGCCGGAAATCACGAGGAGCCGGGGATCGGGAGGAGCCGGGGATCGGGAGGAGCCGGAAATCAGGAGGATCTGAAAATCGGACGGAGCCAAGGATCGGGAGGAGACGGAGATCGGGAGGAGCCGGGGATCGGGAGGAGCCGGAGATTGGGAGGAGACGGAGACCGGGAGGAGCCTGAGATCGTGAGGAGCCGGAGATCGGGAGGAGCTGGAGATCGGGAGGATTCGGGATTGGGAGGAGACAGGGATCGGGAGGAGCCTGAGCCGGAGATTGGGAGGAGACGGAGATCGGGAGGAGGCGGGGATTGGGAGGAGCCGGGGATCGGGAAGAGATGGGGATCGGGAGGAACCGGAGATCGGGAGGATCCTGAGATCGGGAGGAGACGGAGATAGGGAGGAGCCAGAAATCGGGAGGATCCTGAGATCGGGAGGAGCCGGGGTGCGGGAGGAGCCGGGGATCGGGAGGAGCCAGGGAACGGGAGGAAGCGGAGATCGGGAGAAGCCGGAAATCGGGCGGAGCCGGGGATTGGGAGTAGCCAGAGATCGGGAGGAAGCGGAGATCAGGAGGATCCTGAGATCGGGCGGAGACGGAGATCGGGAGGAGCCTGGGATTGGGAGGAGACGGAAATCGGGAGGAGCCGGGGATTGGGAGGAGCCGGGGATTGGGAGGAGACGGGGATTGGGAAGAACCGGAGATCGGGATGAGCCAGGGACCGGGAGGAAGCGGAGATTGGGAGGAGCCGGGGATCGGGAGGAGCTGGAGATCGGGAGGAGCCGGGTGCGGGAGGAGCCAGGGACCGGGAGCAGCCAGGGATCGGGGGGAGCCGGAGATCGGGAGGAGCTGTAAATCAGGCGGAGCCGGGGATTGGGAGGAGCCAGGGATCGGGAGGAGTCAGGGATCGGGTGGAGCCGGGGATCGGGAGGAGACGGAGATCGGGAGAAGCCGGGGATCGGGAGGACCCGGAGATCGGGAGGAGCCGGAAATCGGGAGGAGCCGTGGATCGGGAGTAGCCAGAGATTGGGAGGAAGCGGAGATCGGGAGGCTCCTGAGGTCGGGAGGAGTCGGAGATCGGGAGGAGCCTGAAATCGGGAGGAGCTGGAAATCGGGAGGAAGCGTAGATCGGGAGGATCCTGAGATCGGGAGGAGACGGAGATCGGGAGGAGCCGGGGATCGGGAGGAGCCGGGGATCGGGAGGAGCCGGAGATCGGGAGGATCCTGAGATCTGGAGGTGCCGGAGATTGGGAGGAGCCGGGGAGTGGGAGGAGCCAGAGATCGGGAGGAGCCAGGGATCGGGAGGAGCCGGAGATCGGGAGGAGCCGGGGATCGGGAGGAGCCGGAAATCGGGAGGAGCTGGAGATCGGTAGGATTCGGAATTGGGAGGAGCCAGAGATCGGGAGGAGCCGGAGATCGGGAGGAGCCGAGGATCGGGAGGAGCCGGAAATCGGGAGAAGCTGAAAATCGGGAGGAGCCGGGGATCGAGAGGAGCCGGGGATCGGGAGCAGCCGGGGATCGGGATGAGCCGGAAATCGGGAGGAGCCGGAAATCGGGAGCAGCCGGGGATCGGGAGGAACCTGAGATCGGGAGGAGCCGGGGATCGAGAGGAGCCGGAGATCGGGAGGAAGCAGAGATCGGAGGGATCCTGAGATCGGGAGGTGCCGGAAATCGGGAGGAGCCGGCGATCGGGAGGAGCCGGCGATTGGGACGAACCTGAGATCGGGAGGAGCTGGGGATCGAGAGGAGCCGGGGATCGGGAGGAGTCGGAGATTGGGAGGAGCCGGAAATCTGGAGGAGCTGGAGATCGGGAGGATCTGAAAATCGGAAGGAGCCAAGGATCGGGAGGAGACGGAGATCGGGAGGAGCCGGGGATCGGGAGGAGCCGGAGATTGGGAGGAGACGGAGATCGGGAGGAGCCTGAGATCGTGAGGAGCCGGAGATCGGGAGGAGCTGGAGATCGGTAGGATTCGGAATTGGGAGGAGACAGGGATCGGGAGGAGCCTGAGCCGGAGATTGGGAGGAGACGGAGATCGGGAGAAGCCGGAGATTGGGAGGAGCCGGGGATCGGGAGGAGACGGGGATCGGGAGGAACCGGGGATCAGGAGGATCCTGAGATCGGGAGGAGACGGAGATAGGGAGGAGCCGGAAATCACGAGGAGCCGGGGATCGGGAGGAGCCGGGGATCGGGAGGAGCCGGAAATCAGGAGGATCTGAAAATCGGAAAGAGCCAAGGATCGGGAGGAGACGGAGATCGGGAGGAGCCGGGGATCGGGAGGAGCCGGAGATTGGGAGGAGACGGAGATCGGGAGGAGCCTGAGATCGTGAGGAGCCGGAGATCGGG
This sequence comes from Pristiophorus japonicus, assembly GCF_044704955.1. Lineage (NCBI taxonomy): Eukaryota > Metazoa > Chordata > Chondrichthyes > Pristiophoridae > Pristiophorus > Pristiophorus japonicus. The sequence continues at coordinate 17,966,561 of NC_092010.1, forward strand.
AGGAGCTGGAGATCGGGAGGATTCGGGATTGGGAGGAGACAGGGATCGGGAGGAGCCTGAGCCGGAGATTGGGAGGAGACGGAGATCGGGAGGAGGCGGGGATTGGGAGGAGCCGGGGATCGGGAAAAGATGGGGATCGGGAGGAACCGGAGATCGGGAGGATCCTGAGATCGGGAGGAGACGGAGATAGGGAGGAGCCAGAAATCGGGAGGATCCTGAGATCGGGAGGAGCCGGGGTGCGGGAGGAGCCGGGGATCGGGAGGAGCCAGGGAACGGGAGGAAGCGGAGATCGGGAGAAGCCGGAAATCGGGCAGAGCTGGGGATTGGGAGTAGCCAGAGATCGGGAGGAAGCGGAGATCAGGAGGATCCTGAGATCGGGCGGAGACGGAGATCGGGAGGAGCCTGGGATTGGGAGGAGACGGAAATCGGGAGGAGCCGGGGATTGGGAGGAGCCGGGGATCGGGAGGAGACGGGGATTGGGAAGAACCGGAGATCGGGATGAGCCAGGGACCGGGAGGAAGCGGAGATTGGGAGGAGCCGGGGATCGGGAGGAGCTGGAGATCGGGAGGAGCCGGGTGCGGGAGGAGCCAGGGATCGGGAGCAGCCAGGGATCGGGGGGAGCCGGAGATCGGGAGGAGCTGTAAATCAGGCGGAGCCGGGGATTGGGAGGAGCCAGGGATCGGGAGGAGTCAGGGATCGGGTGGAGCCGGGGATCGGGAGGAGACGGAGATCGGGAGGAGCCAGGGATCGGGAGGACCCGGAGATCGGGAGGAGCCGGAAATCGGGAGGAGCCGGGGATCGGGAGTAGCCAGAGATTGGGAGGAAGCGGAGATCGGGAGGCTCCTGAGGTCGGGAGGAGTCGGCGATCGGGAGGAGCCTGAAATCGGGAGGAGCTGGAAACCGGGAGGATCCTGAGATTGGGAGGTGCCGGAGATTGGGAGGAGCCGGGGAGTGGGAGGAGCCAGAGATCGGGAGGAGCCGGAGATCGGGAGGAGCCGAGGATTGGGAGGAGCCGGAAATCGGGAGAAGCTGAAAATCGGGAGGAGCCGGGGATCGAGAGGAGCCGGGGATCGGGAGCAGCCGGGGATCGGGATGAGCCGGAAATCGCGAGGAGCCGGGGATCGGGAGGAGCCGGAGATCGGGAGGATCCTGAGATCGGAAGGAGCCGGAGATCGGGATGAGCTGGGGATCGGGAAGAGCCGGAGATTGGGAGGAGCCGGGGATTGGGAGGAGCCGGAGATCGGGAGAAGCCGGAAATCGGGAGGAGCTGGAAATCGGGAGGAGACGGGGATTTGGAGGAGCCAGGGATCGGGAGGAGCCAGGGATCGGGAGGAGCCAGGGATCGTGGGAGCCGGAGATCGGGAGGAGCTGTAAATCAGGCGGAGCCGGGGATTGGGAGTAGCCAGAGATCGGGAGGAAGCGGAGATCAGGAGGATCCTGAGATCGGGAGGAGACGGAGATCGGGAGGAGCCTGGGATTGGGAGGAGCCGGAAATCGGGAGGAGCTGGAAATCAGGAGGAAGCGGAGATCGGGAGGATCCTGAGATCGGGAGGAGATGAAGATCGGGAGGAGCCGGGGATCGGGAGGAGCCGGAGATCGGGAGGAGACGGAGATCGGGAGGAGCCTGAGATCGTGAGGAGCCGGAGATCGGGAGGAGCTGGAGATCGGTAGGATTCGGGATTGGGAGGAGACAGGGATCAGGAGGAGCCTGAGCCGGAGATTGGGAGGAGACGGAGATCGGGAGAAGCCGGAGATTGGGAGGAGCCGGGGATCGGGAGGAGACGGGGATCGGGAGGAACCGGAGATCAGGAGGATCCTGAGATCGGGAGGAGACGGAGATAGGGAGGAGCCGGAAATCACGAGGAGCCGGGGATCGGGAGGAGCCGGGGATCGGGAGGAGCCGGAAATCAGGAGGATCTGAAAATCGGACGGAGCCAAGGATCGGGAGGAGACGGAGATCGGGAGGAGACGGAGACCGGGAGGAGCCTGAGATCGTGAGGAGCCGGAGATCGGGAGGAGCTGGAGATCGGGAGGATTCGGGATTGGGAGGAGACAGGGATCGGGAGGAGCCTGAGCCGGAGATTGGGAGGAGACGGAGATCGGGAGGAGGCGGGGATTGGGAGGAGCCGGGGATCGGGAAGAGATGGGGATCGGGAGGAACCGGAGATCGGGAGGATCCTGAGATCGGGAGGAGACGGAGATAGGGAGGAGCCAGAAATCGGGAGGATCCTGAGATCGGGAGGAGCCGGGGTGCGGGAGGAGCCGGGGATCGGGAGGAGCCAGGGAACGGGAGGAAGCGGAGATCGGGAGAAGCCGGAAATCGGGCGGAGCCGGGGATTGGGAGTAGCCAGAGATCGGGAGGAAGCGGAGATCAGGAGGATCCTGAGATCGGGCGGAGACGGAGATCGGGAGGAGCCTGGGATTGGGAGGAGACGGAAATCGGGAGGAGCCGGGGATTGGGAGGAGCCGGGGATTGGGAGGAGACGGGGATTGGGAAGAACCGGAGATCGGGATGAGCCAGGGACCGGGAGGAAGCGGAGATTGGGAGGAGCCGGGGATCGGGAGGAGCTGGAGATCGGGAGGAGCCGGGTGCGGGAGGAGCCAGGGACCGGGAGCAGCCAGGGATCGGGGGGAGCCGGAGATCGGGAGGAGCTGTAAATCAGGCGGAGCCGGGGATTGGGAGGAGCCAGGGATCGGGAGGAGTCAGGGATCGGGTGGAGCCGGGGATCGGGAGGAGACGGAGATCGGGAGAAGCCGGGGATCGGGAGGACCCGGAGATCGGGAGGAGCCGGAAATCGGGAGGAGCCGTGGATCGGGAGTAGCCAGAGATTGGGAGGAAGCGGAGATCGGGAGGCTCCTGAGGTCGGGAGGAGTCGGAGATCGGGAGGAGCCTGAAATCGGGAGGAGCTGGAAATCGGGAGGAAGCGTAGATCGGGAGGATCCTGAGATCGGGAGGAGACGGAGATCGGGAGGAGCCGGGGATCGGGAGGAGCCGGGGATCGGGAGGAGCCGGAGATCGGGAGGATCCTGAGATCTGGAGGTGCCGGAGATTGGGAGGAGCCGGGGAGTGGGAGGAGCCAGAGATCGGGAGGAGCCAGGGATCGGGAGGAGCCGGAGATCGGGAGGAGCCGGGGATCGGGAGGAGCCGGAAATCGGGAGAAGCTGAAAATCGGGAGGAGCCGGGGATCGAGAGGAGCCGGGGATCGGGAGCAGCCGGGGATCGGGATGAGCCGGAAATCGCGAGGAGCCGGTGATCGGGAGGAGCCGGAGATCGGGAGGATCCTGAGATCGGGAGGAGCCGGAGATCGGGATAAGCTGGGGATCGGGAAGAGCCGGAGATTGGGAGGAGCCGGGGATTGGGAGGAGCCGGAGATCGGGAGAAGCCGGAAATCGGGAGGAGCTGGAAATCGGGAGGAGCCGGGGATTCGGAGGAGCCAGGGATCGGGAGGAGCCAGGGATCGGGAGGAGCCAGGGATCGGGGGAGCCGGAGATCGTGAGGAGCTGTAAATCAGGCGGAGCCGGGGATTGGGAGTAGCCAGAGATCGGGAGGAAGCGGAGAACAGGAGGATCCTGAGATCGGGAGGAGACGGAGATCGGGAGGAGCCTGGGATTGGGAGGAGCCGGAAATCGGGAGGAGCTGGAAATCAGGAGGAAGCGGAGATCGGGAGGATCCTGAGATCGGGAGGATAATAAGATCGGGAGGAGCCGGAGATTGGGAGGAGCTGAAAATCAGGCGGAGCCGGGGATTGGGAGGAGCCAGGGATTGGGAGGAGTCAGGGATCGGGTGCAGCCGGGGATCGGGAGGATCCTGAGATCGGGAGGAGCCGGGGATCGGGAGTAGCCAGAGATTGGGAGGAAGCGGAGATCGGGAGGATCCTGAGGTCGGGAGGAGTCGGAGATCGGGAGGAGCTGGAAATCGGGAGTAAGCGTAGATCGGGAGGATCCTGAGATCGGGAGGAGACGGAGATCGGGAGGAGCCGGGGATTGGGAGGAGCCGGGGATCGGGAGGAGCCGGAGATCGGGAGGATCCTGAGATCGGGAGGAGCCGGAGATCGGGAGGAGCCGTGGAGTGGGAGGAGCCAGAGATCGGGAGGAGCCGGGGATCGGGAGGAGCCGGAGATCGGGAGGAGCCGGGGATCGGGAGGAGCCGGAAATCGGGAGAAGCTGAAAATCGGGAGGAGCCGGGGATCGAGAGGAGCCGGGATCGGGAGCAGCCGGGGATCGAGATGAGCCGGAAATCGCGAGGAGCCGGGGATGGGGAGGAGCCGGGGATCTTGAGGAGCCGGAAATCAGGAGGATCTGAAAATTGGGAGGAGCCGAGGATCGGGAGGAGACGGAGATCGCGAGGAGCCGGGGATCGGGAGGAGCCGGAGATTGGCAGGAGACGGAGATCGGGAGGAGCAGGGTATCGGGAGGAGCCGGAGAACGGGAGGAGCTGGAGATCGGGAGGATCCGGGATTGGGAGGAGCCAGGGATCGCGAGGAGCCTGAGATCAGGAGGAGCTGAAAATCAGGCAGAGCCGGGGATCAGGTGGAGCCGGGGATTGGAAGCAGCCAGGGATCGGGAGGAGCCAGGGATCGGGAGGAGCCGGAGATCGGATGCAGCCGGGGATCGGGAGGAGCCGGAGATCGGGAGGAAGCGGAGATCGGGAGGATCCTGAGGTCGGGAGGAGTTGGAAATCGGGAGTAGCCGGAAATCGGGAGGAGCTGGAAATCGGGAGGAAGCGGAGATCGGGAGGAGCCTGAGGTCGGGAGGAATCAGAGATCGGGAGGGGCCGGAAATCGGGAGGAGCCGGAGATTTGGAGGAGCCAGGGATCAGGGGGAGTCGGGGATCGGGAGGTGCCTGAAATGGGGAGGAGCCGGAGATCGGGAAGAGCCGGGGATTTGGAGGAGCCAGGGATCAGGAGGTGTCGGGGATCGGGAGGTGCCTGAAATGGGGACGAGCCAGAGATCGGGATGACCCGGGGATCGGGAGGAGCCGGAGATCTGGATGAGCTGGGGATCGGGAGTAGCCAGAGATTGGGAGGAAGCGGAGATCGGGAGGATCCTGAGGTCGGGAGGAGTCGGAGATCGGGAGGACCCTGAAATCGGGAGGAGCTGGAAATCGGGAGGAAGCATAGATCGGGAGAATCCTGAGATCGGGAGGAGACGGAGATCGGGAGGAGCCGGGGATTGGGAGGAGCCGGGGATCGGGAGGAGCCGGAGATCGGGAGGATCCTGAGATCGGGAGGAGCCGGAGATCGGGAGGAGCCGGGGAGTGGGAGGAGCCAGAGATCGGGAGGAGCCGGGGATCGGGAGGAGCCGGAGATCGGGAGGAGCCGCGGATGGGGTGGAGCCGGGGATCTTGAGGAGCCGGAAATCGGGAGGATCTGAAAATTGGGAGGAGCCGAGGATCGGGAGGAGACGGAGATCGGGAGGAGCCGGGGATCGGGAGGAGCCGGAGATTGGCAGGAGACGGAGATCGGGAGGAGCAGGGTATCGGGAGGAGCCAGAGAACGGGAGGAGCTGGAGATCGGGAGGATCCGGGATTGGGAGGAGCCAGGGATCGCGAGGAGCCTGAGATCAGGAGGAGCTGAAAATCAGGCAGAGCCGGGGATCAGGTGGAGCCGGGGATTGGAAGCAGCCAGGGATCGGGAAGAGCCAGGGATCGGGAGGAGCCGGAGATCGGATGCAGCCGGGGATTGGGAGGAGCCGGAGATCGGGAGGAAGCGGAGATCGGGAGGATCCTGAGGTCGGGAGGAGTTGGAAATCGGGAGTAGCCGGAAATCGGGAGGAGCTGGAAATCGGGAGGAAGCGGAGATCGGGAGGAGCCTGAGGTCGGGAGGAATCAGAGATCGGGAGGAGCTGGAAATCGGGAGGAGCCGGAGATTTGGAGGAGCCAGGGATCAGGGGGAGTCGGGGATCAGGAGGTGCCTGAAATGGGGAGGAGCCGGAGATCGGGAAGAGCCGGGGATTTGGAGGAGCCAGGGATCAGGAGGAGTCGGGGATCGGGAGGTGCCTGAAATGGGGAGGAGCCAGAGATCGGGATGACCCGGGGATCGGGAGGAGCCGGAGATCTGGATGAGCCGGGGATCGGGAGTAGCCAGAGATTGGGAGGAAGCGGAGATCGGGAGGATCCTGAGGTCGGGAGGAGTCGGAGATTGGGAGGACCCTGAAATCGGGAGGAGCTGGAAATCGGGAGGAAGCATAGATCGGGAGAATCCTGAGATCGGGATGAGACGGAGATCGGGAGGAGCCGGGGATTGGGAGGAGCCGGGGATCGGGAGGAGCCGGAGATCGGGAGGATCCTGAGATCGGGAGGAGCCGGAGATCGGGAGGAGCCGGGGAGTGGGAGGAGCCAGAGATTGGGAGGAGCCGGGGATCGGGAGGAGCCGGAGATCGGGAGGAGCCGGGGATCGGGAGGAGCCGGAAATCGGGAGAAGCTGAAAATCGGGAGGAGCCGGGGATCGAGAGGAGCCGGGGATCGGGAGCAGCCGGGGATCGGGATGAGCCGGAAATCGCGAGGAGCCGGGGATCGGGAGGAGCCGGAGATCGGGAGGATCCTGAGATCGGAAGGAGCCGGAGATCGGGATGAGCTGGGGATCGGGAAGAGCCGGAGATTGGGAGGAGCCGGGGATTGGGAGGAGCCGGAGATCGGGAGAAGCCGGAAATCGGGAGGAGCTGGAAATCGGGAGGAGACGGGGATTTGGAGGAGCCAGGGATCGGGAGGAGCCAGGGATCGGGAGGAGCCAGGGATCGTGGGAGCCGGAGATCGGGAGGAGCTGTAAATCAGGCGGAGCCGGGGATTGGGAGTAGCCAGAGATCGGGAGGAAGCGGAGATCAGGAGGATCCTGAGATCGGGAGGAGACGGAGATCGGGAGGAGCCTGGGATTGGGAGGAGCCGGAAATCGGGAGGAGCTGGAAATCAGGAGGAAGCGGAGATCGGGAGGATCCTGAGATCGGGAGGAGATGAAGATCGGGAGGAGCCGGGGATCGGGAGGAGCCGGAGATTGGGAGGAGACGGAGATCGGGAGGAGCCTGAGATCGTGAGGAGCCGGAGATCGGGAGGAGCTGGAGATCGGTAGGATTCAGGATTGGGAGGAGACAGGGATCAGGAGGAGCCTGAGCCGGAGATTGGGAGGAGATGGAGATCGGGAGAAGCCGGAGATTGGGAGGAGCCGGGGATCGGGAGGAGACGGGGATCGGGAGGAACCGGAGATCAGGAGGATCCTGAGATCGGGAGGAGACGGAGATAGGGAGGAGCCGGAAATCACGAGGAGCCGGGGATCGGGAGGAGCCGGGGATCGGGAGGAGCCGGAAATCAGGAGGATCTGAAAATCGGACGGAGCCAAGGATCGGGAGGAGACGGAGATCGGGAGGAGCCGGGGATCGGGAGGAGCCGGAGATTGGGAGGAGACGGAGACCGGGAGGAGCCTGAGATCGTGAGGAGCCGGAGATCGGGAGGAGCTGGAGATCGGGAGGATTCGGGATTGGGAGGAGACAGGGATCGGGAGGAGCCTGAGCCGGAGATTGGGAGGAGACGGAGATCGGGAGGAGGCGGGGATTGGGAGGAGCCGGGGATCGGGAAGAGATGGGGATCGGGAGGAACCGGAGATCGGGAGGATCCTGAGATCGGGAGGAGACGGAGATAGGGAGGAGCCAGAAATCGGGAGGATCCTGAGATCGGGAGGAGCCGGGGTGCGGGAGGAGCCGGGGATCGGGAGGAGCCAGGGAACGGGAGGAAGCGGAGATCGGGAGAAGCCGGAAATCGGGCGGAGCCGGGGATTGGGAGTAGCCAGAGATCGGGAAGAAGCGGAGATCAGGAGGATCCTGAGATCGGGCGGAGACGGAGATCGGGAGGAGCCTGGGATTGGGAGGAGACGGAAATCGGGAGGAGCCGGGGATTGGGAGGAGCCGGGGATCGGGAGGAGACGGGAATTGGGAAGAACCGGAGATCGGGATGAGCCAGGGACCGGGAGGAAGCGGAGATTGGGAGGAGCCGGGGATCGGGAGGAGCTGGAGATCGGGAGGAGCCGGGTGCGGGAGGAGCCAGGGATCGGGAGCAGCCAGGGATCGGGGGGAGCCGGAGATCGGGAGGAGCTGTAAATCAGGCGGAGCCGGGGATTGGGAGGAGCCAGAGATCGGCAGGAGTCAGGGATCGGGTGGAGCCGGGGATCGGGAGGAGACGGAGATCGGGAGAAGCCGGGGATCGGGAGGACCCGGAGATCGGGAGGAGCCGGAAATCGGGAGGAGCCGTGGATCGGGAGTAGCCAGAGATTGGGAGGAAGCGGAGATCGGGAGGCTCCTGAGGTCGGGAGGAGTCGGAGATCGGGAGGAGCCTGAAATCGGGAGGAGCTGGAAATCGGGAGGAAGCGTAGATCGGGAGGATCCTGAGATCGGGAGGAGACGGAGATCGGGAGGAGCCGGGGATCGGGAGGAGCCGGGGATCGGGAGGAGCCGGAGATCGGGAGGATCCTGAGATCTGGAGGTGCCGGAGATTGGGAGGAGCCGGGGAGTGGGAGGAGCCAGAGATCGGGAGGAGCCAGGGATCGGGAGGAGCCGGAGATCGGGAGGAGCCGGGGATCGGGAGGAGCCGGAAATCGGGAGAAGCTGAAAATCGGGAGGAGCCGGGGATCGAGAGGAGCCGGGGATCGGGAGCAGCCGGAGATCGGGAGGATCCTGAGATCGGGAGGAGCCGGAGATCGGGATGAGCTGGGGATCGGGAAGAGCCGGAGATTGGGAGGAGCCGGGGATTGGGAGGAGCCGGAGATCGGGAGAAGCCGGAAATCGGGAGGAGCTGGAAATCGGGAGGAGCCGGGGATTCGGAGGAGCCAGGGATCGGGAGGAGCCAGGGATCAGGAGGAGCCAGGGATCGGGGGAGCCGGAGATCGGGAGGAGCTGTAAATCAGGCGGAGCCGGGGATTGGGAGTAGCCAGAGATCGGGAGGAAGCGGAGAACAGGAGGATCCTGAGATCGGGAGGAGACGGAGATCGGGAGGAGCCTGGGATTGGGAGGAGCCGGAAATCGGGAGGAGCTGGAAATCAGGAGGAAGCGGAGATCGGGAGGATCCTGAGATCGGGAGGATAATAAGATCGGGAGGAGCCGGAGATCGGCAGGAGTCAGGGATCAGGTGGAGCCGGGGATTGTGAGGAGCCAGGGATTGGGAGGAGTCAGGGATCGGGTGCAGCCGGGGATCGGGAGGATCCTGAGATCGGGAGGAGCCGGGGATCGGGAGTAGCCAGAGATTGGGAGGAAGCGGAGATCGGGAGGATCCTGAGGTCGGGAGGAGTCGGAGATCGGGAGGAGCTGGAAATCGGGAGTAAGCGTAGATCGGGAGGATCCTGAGATCGGGAGGAGACGGAGATCGGGAGGAGCCGGGGATTGGGAGGAGCCGGGGATCGGGAGGAGCCGGAGATCGGGAGGATCCTGAGATCGGGAGGAGCCGGAGATCGGGAGGAGCCGTGGAGTGGGAGGAGCCAGAGATCGGGAGGAGCCGGGGATCGGGAGGAGCCGGAGATCGGGAGGAGCCGGGGATCGGGAGGAGCCGGAAATCGGGAGAAGCTGAAAATCGGGAGGAGCCGGGGATCGAGAGGAGCCGGGGATCGGGAGCAGCCGGGGATCGGGATGAGCCGGAAATCGCGAGGAGCCGGGGATGGGGAGGAGCCGGGGATCTTGAGGAGCCGGAAATCAGGAGGATCTGAAAATTGGGAGGAGCCGAGGATCGGGAGGAGACGGAGATCGGGAGGAGCCGGGGATCGGGAGGAGCCGGAGATTGGCAGGAGACGGAGATCGGGAGGAGCAGGGTATCGGGAGGAGCCGGAGAACGGGAGGAGCTGGAGATCGGGAGGATCCGGGATTGGGAGGAGCCAGGGATCGCGAGGAGCCTGAGATCAGGAGGAGCTGAAAATCAGGCAGAGCCGGGGATCAGGTGGAGCTGGGGATTGGAAGCAGCCAGGGATCGGGAGGAGCCAGGGATCGGGAGGAGCCGGAGATCGGATGCAGCCGGGGATCGGGAGGAGCCGGAGATCGGGAGGAAGCGGAGATCGGGAGGATCCTGAGGTCGGGAGGAGTTGGAAATCGGGAGTAGCCGGAAATCGGGAGGAGCTGGAAATCGGGAGGAAGCGGAGATCGGGAGGAGCCTGAGGTCGGGAGGAATCAGAGATCGGGAGGAGCCGGAAATCGGGAGGAGCCGGAGATTTGGAGGAGCCAGGGATCAGGGGGAGTCGGGGATCGGGAGGTGCCTGAAATGGGGAGGAGCCGGAGATCGGGAAGAGCCGGGGATTTGGAGGAGCCAGGGATCAGGAGGTGTCGGGGATCGGGAGGTGCCTGAAATGGGGACGAGCCAGAGATCGGGATGACCCGGGGATCGGGAGGAGCCGGAGATCTGGATGAGCCGGGGATCGGGAGTAGCCAGAGATTGGGAGGAAGCGGAGATCGGGAGGCTCCTGAGTTCGGGAGGAGTCGGCGATCGGGAGGAGCCTGAAATCGGGAGGAGCTGGAAACCGGGAGGAAGCGTAGATCGGGAGAATCCTGAGATCGGGAGGAGACGGAGATCGGGAGGAGCCGGGGATTGGGAGGAGCCGGGGATCGGGAGGAGCCGGAGATCGGGAGGATCCTGAGATCGGATGGAGCCGGAGATCGGGAGGAGCCGGGGAGTGGGAGGAGCCAGAGATCGGGAGGAGCCGGGGATCGGGAGGAGCCGGAGATCGGGAGGAGCCGCGGATGGGGAGGAGCCGGGGATCTTGAGGAGCCGGAAATCGGGAGGATCTGAAAATTGGGAGGAGCCGAGGATCGGGAGGAGACGGAGATCGGGAGGAGCCGGGGATCGGGAGGAGCCGGAGATTGGCAGGAGACGGAGATCGGGAGGAGCAGGGTATCGGGAGGAGCCGGAGAACGGGAGGAGCTGGAGATCGGGAGGATCCGGGATTGGGAGGAGTCAGGGATCGCGAGGAGCCTGAGATCAGGAGGAGCTGAAAATCAGGCAGAGCCGGGGATCAGGTGGATCCGGGGATTGGAAGCAGCCAGGGATCGGGAGGAGCCAGGGATCGGGAGGAGCCGGAGATCGGATGCAGCCGGGGATTGGGAGGAGCCGGAGATCGGGAGGAAGCGGCGATCGGGAGGATCCTGAGGTCGGGAGGAGTTGGAAATCGGGAGTAGCCGGAAATCGGGAGGAGCTGGAAATCGGGAGGAAGCGGAGATCGGGAGGAGCCTGAGGTCGGGAGGAATCAGAGATCGGGAGGAGCTGGAAATCGGGAGGAGCCGGAGATTTGGAGGAGCCAGGGATCAGGGGGAGTCGGGGATCAGGAGGTGCCTGAAATGGGGAGGAGCCGGAGATCGGGAAGAGCCGGGGATTTGGAGGAGCCAGGGATCAGGAGGAGTCGGGGATCGGGAGGTGCCTGAAATGGGGAGGAGCCAGAGATCGGGATGACCCGGGGATCGGGAGGAGCCGGAGATCTGGATGAGCCGGGGATCGGGAGTAGCCAGAGATTGGGAGGAAGCGGAGATCGGGAGGATCCTGAGGTCGGGAGGAGTCGGAGATCGGGAGGACCCTGAAATCGGGAGGAGCTGGAAATCGGGAGGAAGCATAGATCGGGAGAATCCTGAGATCGGGAGGAGACGGAGATCGGGAGGAGCCGGGGATTGGGAGGAGCCGGGGATCGGGAGGAGCCGGAGATCGGGAGGATCCTGAGATCGGGAGGAGCCGGAGATCGGGAGGAGCCGGGGAGTGGGAGGAGCCAGAGATTGGGAGGAGCCGGGGATCGGGAGGAGCCGGAGATCGGGAGGAGCCGGGGATCGGGAGGAGCCGGAAATCGGGAGAAGCTGAAAATCGGGAGGAGCCGGGGATCGAGAGGAGCCGGGGATCGGGAGCAGCCGGGGATCGGGATGAGCCGGAAATCGCGAGGAGCCGGGGATCGGGAGGAGCCGGGGATCTTGAGGAGCCGGAAATCGGGAGGATCTGAAAATTGGGAGGAGCCGAGGATCGGGAGGAGACGGAGATCGGGAGGAGCCGAGGATCGGGAGGAGCCGGAGATTGGGAGGAGACGGAGATTGGGAGGAGCAGGGTATCGGGAGGAGCCGGAGAACGGGAAGAGCTGGAGATCGGGAGGATCCGGGATTGGGAGGAGCCAGGAATCGGGAGGAGCCTGAGATCAGGAGGAGCTGAAAATCAGGCAGAGCCGGGGATCAGGCGGAGCCGGGGATTGGAAGGAGCCAGGGATCGGGAGGAGCCAGGGATCGGGAGGAGCCGGAGATCGGATGCAGCCGGGGATCGGGAGGAGCCGGAGATCGGGAGGAGCCGGGGATCGGGAGGAGCCGGAGATTGGGAGGAGACGGAGATCGGGAGGAGCAGGGTATCGGGAGGAGCCGGAGAACGGGAAGAGCTGGAGATCGGGAGGATCCGGGATTGGGAGGAGCCAGGAATCGGGAGGAGCCTGAGATCAGGAGGAGCTGAAAATCAGGCAGAGCCGGGGATCAGGCGGAGCCGGGGATTGGAAGGAGCCAGGGATCGGGAGGAGCCAGGGATCGGGAGGAGCCGGAGATCGGATGCAGCCGAGGATCGGGAGGAGACGGAGATCGGGAGGAGCCGGGGATCGGGAGGAGCCGGAGATTGGGAGGAGACGGAGATCGGGAGGAGCAGGGTATCGGGAGGAGCCGGAGAACGGGAAGAGCTGGAGATCGGGAGGATCCGGGATTGGGAGGAGCCAGGAATCGGGAGGAGCCTGAGATCAGGAGGAGCTGAAAATCAGGCAGAGCCGGGGATCGGGAGGAGCCGGAGATCGGGAGGAAGCGGAGATCGGGAGGATCCTGAAGTCGGGAGGAGTTGGAAATTGGGAGTAGCCGGAAATCGGGAGGAGCTGGAAATCGGGAGGAAGCGGAGATCGGGAGGAGCCTGAGGTCAGGAGGAATCGGAGATCGGGAAGAGCTGGAAATCGGGAGGAGCCGGGGATTTGGAGGAGCCAGGGATCAGGGGGAGTCGGGGATCGGGAGGTGCCTGAAATGGGGAGGAGCCGGAGATCGGGATGACCCGGGGATCGGGAGGAGCCGGAGATCTGGATGAGCAGGGGATCGGGAGGAGCCGAAGATCGGGAGGAGCCGAGGATCGGGATGACCCGGGGATCAGGAGGAGCCGGAGATCGGGAGGAGCTGGAAATCGGGAGGAGCCGGGGATCGGGAGGAGCCGGAAATCGGGAGGAGCCGGAAATCGGGAGCAGCCGGGGATCGGGAGGAACCTGAGATCGGGAGGAGCCGGGGATCGAGAGGAGCCGGAGATCGGGAGGAAGCGGTGATCGGAGGGATCCTGAGATCGGGAGGTGCCGGAAATCGGGAGGAGCCGGCGATCGGGAGGAGCCGGAGATTGGGAGGAGACGGAGTTCGGGAGGAGCCAGGGATTGGGAGGAGCCGGGGACCGGTAGGAGCCGGAGATCTGGAGGATCCTGAGATCGGGAGGAGCCGGAGATCGGGAGGAGCCGGGGAGTGGGAGGAGCCAGAGATCGGGAGGAGCCGGGGATCGGGAGGAGCCGGAGATCGGGTGGAGCCGGGGATCGGGAGGAGCCGGAAATCGGGAGAAGCTGAAAATCGGGAGGAGCCGGGGATCGAGAGGAGCCAGGGATCGGGAGCAGCCGGGGATCGGGATGAGCCGGAATTCGCGAGGAGCCGGGGATCGGGAGGAGCCGGCGATTGGGACGAATCTGAGATCGGGAGGAGCTGGGGACCGGGAGGAGCCGGGGATCGGGAGGAGTCGGAGATTGGGAGGAGCCGGAAATCTGGAGGAGCTGGAGATCGGGAGGATCTGAAAATCGGAAGGAGCCAAGGATCGGGAGGAGACGGAGATCGGGAGGAGCCGGGGATCGGGAGGAGCCGGAGATTGGGAGGAGACGGAGATCGGGAGGAGCCTGAGATCGTGAGGAGCCGGAGATCGGGAGGAGCTGGAGATCGGTAGGATTCGGGATTGGGAGGAGACAGGGATCGGGAGGAGCCTGAGCCGGAGATTGGGAGGAGACGGAGATCGGGTGAAGCCGGAGATTGGGAGGAGCGGGGGATCGGGAGGAGACGGGGATCGGGAGGAACCGGAGATCGGGAGGATCCTGAGATCGGGAGGAGACGGAGATAGGGAGGAGCCGGAAATCACGAGGAGCCGGGGATCGGGAGGAGCCGGGGATCGGGAGGAGCCGGAAATCAGGAGGATCTGAAAATCGGAAGGAGCCAAGGATCGGGAGGAGACGGAGATCGGGAGGAGCCGGGGATCGGGAGGAGCCGGAGATTGGGAGGAGACGGAGACCGGGAGGAGCCTGAGATCGTGAGGAGCCGGAGATCGGGAGGAGCTGGAGATCGGGAGGATTCGGGATTGGGAGCAGACAGGGATCGGGAGGAGCCTGAGCCGGAGATTGGGAGGAGACGGAGATCGGGAGGAGGCGGGGATTGTGAGGAGCCGGGAATCGGGAAGAGATGGGGATCGGGAGGAACCGGAGATCGGGAGGATCCTGAGATCGGGAGGAGACGGAGATAGGGAGGAGCCAGAAATCGGGAGGATCCTGAGATCGGGAGGAGCCGGGGTGCGGGAGGAGCCGGGGATCGGGAGGAGCCAGGGAACAGGAGGAAGCGGAGATCGGGAGAAGCCGGAAATCGGGCGGAGCCGGGGATTGGGAGTAGCCAGAGATCGGGAGGAAGCGGAGATCAGGAGGATCCTGAGATCGGGCGGAGACGGAGATCGGGAGGAGCCTGGGATTGGGAGGAGACGGAAATCGGGAGGAGCCGGGGATTGGGAGGAGCCGGGGATCGGGAGGAGACGGGGATCGGGAAGAACCGGAGATCGGGATGAGCCAGGGTTCGGGAGGAAGCGGAGATTGGGAGGAGCCGGGGATCGGGAGGAGCTGGAGATCGGGAGGAGCCGGGTGCGGGAGGAGCCAGGGATCGGGAGCAGCCAGGGATCGGGAGGAGCCGGAGATCGGGAGGAGCTGTAAATCAGGCGGAGCCGGGGATTGGGAGGAGCCAGGGATCGGGAGGAGTCAGGGATCGGGTGGAGCCGGGGATCGGGAGGAGACGGAGATCGGGAGGAGCCGGGGATCGGGAGGACCCGGAGATCGGGAGGAGCCGGAAATCGGGAGGAGCCGGGGATCGGGAGTAGCCAGAGATTGGGAGGAAGCGGAGATCGGGAGGCTCCTGAGGTCGGGAGGAGTCGGAGATCGGGAGGAGCCTGAAATCGGGAGGAGCTGGAAATCGGGAGGAAGCGTAGATCGGGAGGATACTGAGATCGGGAGGAGACGGAGATCGGGAGGAGCCGGGGATCGGGAGGAGCCGGAGATCGGGAGGATCCTGAGATCGGGAGGTGCCGGAGATTGGGAGGAGCCGGGGAGTGGGAGGAGCCAGAGATCGGGAGGAGCCGGGGATCGGGAGGAGCCGGAGATCGGGAGGAGCCGGGGATCGGGAGGAGCCGGAAATCGGGAGAAGCTGAAAATCGGGAGGAGCCGGGGATCGAGAGGAGCCGGGGATCGGGAGCAGCCGGGGATCGGGATGAGCCGGAAATCGCGAGGAGCCGGGGATCGGGAGGAGCCGGAGATCGGGAGGATCCTGAGATCGGGAGGAGCCGGAGATCGGGATGAGCTGGGGATCGGGAAGAGCCGGAGATTGGGAGAAGCCGGGGATTGGGAGGAGCCGGAGATCGGGAGAAGCCGGAAATCGGGAGGAGCTGGAAATCGGGAGGAGCCGGGGATTTGGAGGAGCCAGTGATCGGGAGGAGCCAGGGATCGGGAGGAGCCAGGGATCGGGGGAGCCGGAGATCGGGAGGAGCTGTAAATCAGGCGGAGCAGGGGATTGGGAGTAGCCAGAGATCGGGAGGAAGCGGAGATCAGGAGGAGCCGGAAATCGGGAGGAACCTGAAATCGGAAGGAGCCAGAGATTGGGAGGAGCTGGAGATCGGGAGGAGCCTGAGATCAGGAGGAGCCAGTGATCGGGAGGAGCCAGGGATCGGGAGGAGCCGGAGATCGGGAGGAGCCGGGGATCGGGAGGAGCCGGAAATCGGGAGGAGCCGAGGATCGGGAGGAGCCGGAGATCGGGAGGGGCCGGAGATCGGGAGGAGCCGGAAATCGGGAGGAACCTGAAATCGGAAGGAGCCAGAGATTGGGAGGAGCTGGAGATCGGGAGGAGCCTGAGATCAGGAGGAGCCTGAGATCGGGAGGAACCAGGAATCGGGAGGAGCCTGAGATCATGAGGAGCCGGAGATCGGGAGGAGCCGGGGATCGGGAGGAGCCTGATATCGAGAGGGGCTGGAGATCGGGAGGAGCCGGAGATCGGGAGGATCCTGAGATCGGGAGGAGCCGGAGATCGGGATGAGCTGGGGATCGGGAAGAGCCGGAGATTGGGAGGAGCCGGGGATTGGGAGGAGCCGGAGATCGGGAGAAGCCGGAAATCGGGAGGAGCTGGAAATCGGGAGGAGCCGGGGATTTGGAGGAGCCAGTGATCGGGAGGAGCCAGGGATCGGGAGGAGCCAGGGATCGGGGGAGCCGGAGATCGGGAGGAGCTGTAAATCAGGCGGAGCCGGGGATTGGGAGTAGCCAGAGATCGGGAGGAAGCGGAGATCAGGAGGAGCCGGAAATCGGGAGGAACCTGAAATCGGAAGGAGCCAGAGATTGGGAGGAGCTGGAGATCGGGAGGAGCCGGAGATCAGGAGGAGCCAGTGATCGGGAGGAGCCAGGGATCGGGAGGAGCCGGAGATCGGGAGGAGCCGGGGATCGGGAGGAGCCGGAAAACGGGAGGAGCCGAGGATCGGGAGGAGCCGGAGATCGGGAGGGGCCGGAGATCGGGAGGAGCCGGAAATCGGGAGGAACCTGAAATCGGAAGGAGCCAGAGATTGGGAGGAGCTGGAGATCGGGAGGAGCCTGAGATCAGGAGGAGCCTGAGATCGGGAGGAACCAGGAATCGGGAGGAGCCTGAGATCATGAGGAGCCGGAGATCGGGAGGAGCCGGGGATCGGGAGGAGCCTGATATCGAGAGGGGCTGGAGATCGGGAGGAGCCGGAAATCGGGAGGAAACTGAAATCGGAAGGAGCCAGAGATCGGGAGGAGCCTGAGATCAGGAGGAGCCTGAGATCGGGACGAGCCAGGAATCGGGAGGAGCCGGAGATCGGGAGGAGCCGGGGATCGGTAGGAGCCTGAGATCGGGAGGGGCCGAAGATCGGGAGGAGCTGGCAATCGGGAGGAACCTGAGATCGGAAGGAGCCAGAGATCGGGAGGAGCCGGAGATCGGGAGGAGATGGAGATCGGGAGGAGCCGGGGATTGGGAGGAGCCTGAGATCGTGAGGAGCCGGAGATCGGGAGGAGCCGGGGATCGGGAGGAGCCGGAGATCGGGAGGAGCCTGAGATCGGGAGGTGCCGGAGATCGGGAGGAGCCAGAAATCGTGAGGAACCTGAGATCGGAAGGAGCCATTGATCGGGAGGAGCCGGAGATCGGGAGGAGATGGAGATCAGGAGGAGCCGGAGATCGGGAGGAACCAGGAATCGGGAGGAGCCTGAGAACGTGAGGAGCCGGAGATCGGGAGGAGCCGGGGATCGGGTGGAGCCGGAGATCGGGAGGAACCTGAGATCGGAAGGAGCCAGAGATCGGGAGGAGCCGGAGATCGGGAGGAGACGGAGATCAGGAGCAGCCTGAGATCGGGAGGAGCCGGGGATCGGGAGGAGACAGAGATCGTGAGGAGCCGGAAATCGGGAGGAGCCGGGGATCGGGAGGAGACGGAGATCCGGAGGAGCCGGGGATCAGGAGGAGCCGGAGACCGGGAGGAGACGGAGATCGGGAGGAGCTGGAGATCGGGAGGAGCCGGAGATCTGAAGGAGCCGGGGATCGGGTGGAGCCGGAGATCGGGAGGAGCCGGAAATCGGGAGGAACCTGAGATCGGAACGAGCCGGAGATCGGGAGGAGACGGAGATCAGGAGGAGCCAGTGATCGGGTGGAGCCGGAGATCGGGAGAAGCCGGAGATCGGGAGGGGCCGGGGATCGGGAGGAGTCGGAGATCGGGATGAGCCGGGGATCGGGAGGAGCCGGGGATCGGGAGGTGCTGGAGATCGGGAGGAGCCGGGGATCGGGAGGATCCGGGGATCGGGAGGAGCTGGAGATCGGGAGGAGACGGCGATCAGGAGGAGCCAGGAATTGGGTGTAGCCGGAGATCGGGAGGCGGCGGAGATCGGTAGGGGCCGGGGATCGGGAGGGGCCGGGGATCGGGAGGAGACGGAGATCAGGAGGAGCCAGGAATTGGGTGAAGCCGGAGATCGGGAGGGGCCGGGGATCGGGACGAGCCGGGGATCGGGAGGAGCCGGAGATCGGGAGGAGCCGGGGATCGGGATGAGCCGGGGATCGGGAGGAGCTGGAAATCGGGAGGAGCTGGAGATCGGGAGGAGCCGGAGATCGGAAGGAGCCTGAGATCAGGAAGAGCCGGAGATTGGGAGCGGACGGAGATCAGGAGGAGCCGGGGATCGGGTGGAGCCGGGGATCGGGAGGAGACGGAGATCGGGTGGAGCCGGGGATCGGGAGGAGATGGAGATCGGGAGGAGACGGAGATCGGGAGGAGCCGGGGATCGGGAGGAGCCTGAGATCGTCAGGAGCCGGAGATCGGGAGAAGCCGGGGATCGGGTGGAGCCAGAGATCGGGAGGGGCCGGAGATCGGGAGGAGCCGGAAATCGGGAGGAACCTGGGATCGGGAGGAGCTGGGGATCGGGAGGAGCCGGAGATCGGAAGGGGCCTGAGATCGTGCGGAGCCAGGGATCGGGAGGCGACGGAGATCGGGAGGAGCCTGAGATCGTGAGGAGCCGGAGATTGGGAGGAGCCGAGGATCGGGAGGAGCCGGAAATCAGGAGGAGCCGGGGATCAGGAGGAGCCAGAGATCGGGAGGAGCTGGAGATCGGGAGGAGCCGGAGATCAGGAGGAGACTGAGATCAGAGGAGCCGGAGATTGGGAGCAGACAGAGATCAGGAGGTGCCGGCGATCGGGTGGAGCCGGGGATCGGGAGGAGCCTGAGATCGAGAGGAGCCGGGGATTGGATGGAGCCGGGGATCGGGAGGAGCCAGGGATCGGGAGAAGACGGAGATCGGGAGGAACCGGGGATCGGGAGGAGCCTGAGATTGGGAGGAGAAGTAAATCGGGAGAAGCTGGAGATCGGGAGGAGCTGGAGATCGGGAGGAGCTGGAGATCGGGAGGAGACGGAGATCGGGAGGAGCCTGAGATCGTGAGGAGCCGGAGATCGGGAGGAGCCGGGGATCGAGAGGAGCCGGAGAACGGTAGTATATGGAGATCGGGAGGAGCTGGAGATCGGGAGGAGACGGAGATCAGGAGGTGCCGGAGATCGGGAGGAGCCGGAGATTGGGAGCAAACGGAGATCAGGAGGAGCCAGGGATCGGGAGGAGATGGAGATCGGGAGGAGCCGGAGATCGGGAGGAGACGGAGATCGGGAGGAGCCAGGGATTGGGAGGAGACGGAGATCGGGAGGAGCCGGGGATCGGGAGGAGACACAGATCGAGAGGAGCTGGGGATCAGGAGGGACCGGAGATCGGGAGGAGCCGGTAATCGGGAGGAGACGGAGATCAGGAGGAGCGAGGGATCGGGTGGAGCCGTAGATCGGGAGAAGCCAGCGATCGGGAGGAGCCTGAGATCGTGAGGAGCCGGAGATCGGGAGGAGCCGGGGATCAGGAGGAGACGGAGATCGGGAGGAGCCTGAGATCGTGAGAAGCCGGGGATCGGAGGAGCCGGGGATCAGGAGGAGATGGAGTTCGGAGGAGCCGGAGATCCGGAGGAGCCGGAGATCGGAAGGAGCCTGAGATCAGGAAGAGCCGGAGATTGGGAGCGGACGGAGATCAGGAGGAGCCGGGGATCGGGTGGAGCCGGGGATCGGGAGGAGACGGAGATCGGGTGGAGCCGGGGATCGGGAGGAGATGGAGATCGGGAGGAGACGGAGATCGGGAGGAGCCGGGGATCGGGAGGAGCCTGAGATCGTCAGGAGCCGGAGATCGGGAGGAGCCGGGGATCGGGTGGAGCCAGAGATCGGGAGGGGCCGGAGATCGGGAGGAGCCGGAAATCGGGAGGAACCTGGGATCGGGAGGAGCTGGGGATCGGGAGGAGCCGGAGATCGGAAGGGGCCTGAGATCGTGCGGAGCCAGGGATCGGGAGGAGACGGAGATCGGGAGGAGCCTGAGATCGTGAGGAGCCGGAGATTGGGAGGAGCCGAGGATCGGGAGGAGCCGGAAATCAGGAGGAGCCGGGGATCAGGAGGAGCCAGAGATCGGGAGGAGCTGGAGATTGGGAGGAGCCGGAGATCGGGAGGAGCCTGAGATCAGAGGAGCCGGAGATTGGGAGCAGACAGAGATCAGGAGGAGCCGGTGATCGGGTGGAGCCGGGGATCGGGAGGAGCCTGAGATCGAGAGGAGCCGGGGATTGGATGGAGCCGGGGATCGGGAGGAGCCAGGGATCGGGAGAAGACGGAGATCGGGAGGAACCGGGGATCGGGAGGAGCCTGAGATTGGGAGGAGAAGTAAATCGGGAGAAGCTGGAGATCGGGAGGAGCTGGAGATCGGGAGGAGCTGGAGATCGGGAGGAGCCGGAGATCGGAAGGAGCCTGAGATCAGGAAGAGCCGGAGATCGGGAGCAGACGAAGATCAGGAGGAGCCGGGGATCGGGAGGAGCCTGAGATCGAGAGGAGCCGGAGATCGGGAGGAGCCGGGGATCGGGAGGAGACGGAGATCGGGAGGAGACGGAGATCGGGTAGAGCCGGGGATCGGGAGGAGCCGTGGATCGGGAGGAGCCTGAGATCGAGAGGAGCCGGAGATCGGGAGGAGCCGGGGATCGGGTGGAGCCAGAGATCGGGAGGGGCCGGAGATCATGAGGAGCCGGAAATCGGGAGGAACCTGGGATCGGGAGGAGCCGGAGATCGGGAGGAGCCGGGGATCGGGAGGAGCCGGAAATCGGGAGGAGCCGAGGATCGGGAGGAGCCGGAGATCGGGAGGGGCCGGAGATCGGGAGGAGCCGGAAATCGGGAGGAACCTGAAATCGGAAGGAGCCAGAGATCGGGAGGAGCCGGAGATCGGGAGGAGATGGAGATCGGGAGGAGCCGGGGATTGGGAGGAGCCTGAGATCGTGAGGAGCCGGAGATCGGGAGGAGCCGGGGATCGGGAGGAGCCGGAGATCGGGAGGAGCCTGAGATCGGGAGGGGCCGGAGATCGGGAGGAGCCAGAAATCGTGAGGAACCTGAGATCGGAAGGAGCCATTGATCGGGAGGAGCCGGAGATCGGGAGGAGATGGAGATCAGGAGGAGCCGGAGATCGGGAGGAACCAGGAATCGGGAGGAGCCTGAGAACGTGAGGAGCCGGAGATCGGGAGGAGCCGGGGATCGGGTGGAGCCGGAGATCGGGAGGAACCTGAGATCGGAAGGAGCCAGAGATCGGGAGGAGCCGGAGATCGGGAGGAGACGGAGATCAGGAGCAGCCTGAGATCGGGAGGAGCCAGGAATCGGGAGGAGCCTGAGATCGTGAGGAGCCGGAAATCGGGAGGAGCCGGGGATCGGGAGGAGACGGAGATCCGGAGGAGCCGGGGATCAGGAGGAGCCGGAGACCGGGAGGAGACGGAGATCGGGAGGAGCTGGAGATCGGGAGGAGCCGGAGATCGGAAGGAGCCTGAGATCAGGAAGAGCCGGAGATCGGGAGCAGACGGAGATCAGGAGGAGCCGGGGATCGGGTGGAGCCGGAGATCGGGAGGAGCCGGAAATCGGGAGGAACCTGAGATCGGAACGAGCCGAAGATCGGGAGGAGACGGAGATCAGGAGGAGCCAGTGATCGGGTGGAGCCGGAGATCGGGAGAAGCCGGAGATCGGGAGGGGCCGGGGATCGGGAGGAGTCGGAGATCGGGATGAGCCGGAGATCAGGAGGAGCCAGTGATCGGGAGGAGCCAGGGATCGGGAGGAGCCGGAGATCGGGAGGAGCCGGGGATCGGGAGGAGCCGGAAATCGGGAGGAGCCGAGGATCGGGAGGAGCCGGAGATCGGGAGGGGCCGGAGATCGGGAGGAGCCGGAAATCGGGAGGAACCTGAAATCGGAAGGAGCCAGAGATTGGGAGGAGCTGGAGATCGGGAGGAGCCTGAGATCAGGAGGAGCCTGAGATCGGGAGGAACCAGGAATCGGGAGGAGCCTGAGATCATGAGGAGCCGGAGATCGGGAGGAGCCGGGGATCGGGAGGAGCCTGATATCGAGAGGGGCTGGAGATCGGGAGGAGCCGGAAATCGGGAGGAAACTGAAATCGGAAGGAGCCAGAGATCGGGAGGAGCCTGAGATCAGGAGGAGCCTGAGATCGGGACGAGCCAGGAATCGGGAGGAGCCGGAGATCGGGAGGAGCCGGGGATCGGTAGGAGCCTGAGATCGGGAGGGGTCGAAGATCGGGAGGAGCTGGCAATCGGGAGGAACCTGAGATCGGAAGGAGCCAGAGATCGGGAGGAGCCGGAGATCGGGAGGAGATGGAGATCGGGAGGAGCCGGGGATTGGGAGGAGCCTGAGATCGTGAGGAGCCGGAGATCGGGAGGAGCTGGGGATCGGGAGGAGCCGGAGATCGGGAGGAGCCTGAGATCGGGAGGGGCCGGAGATCGGGAGGAGCCAGAAATCGTGAGGAACCTGAGATCGGAAGGAGCCATTGATCGGGAGGAGCCGGAGATCGGGAGGAGATGGAGATCAGAAGGAGCCGGAGATCGGGAGGAACCAGGAATCGGGAGGAGCCTGAGAACGTGAGGAGCCGGAGATCGGGAGGAGCCGGGGATCGGGTGGAACCGGAGATCGGGAGGAACCTGAGATCGGAGGGAGCCAGAGATCGGGAGGAGCCGGAGATCGGGAGGAGACGGAGATCAGGAGCAGCCTGAGATCGGGAGGAGCCGGGGATCGGGAGGAGACGGAGATCGTGAGGAGCCGGAAATCGGGAGGAGCCGGGGATCGGGAGGAGACGGAGATCCGGAGGAGCCGGGGATCAGGAGGAGCCGGAGACCGGGAGGAGACGGAGATCGGGAGGAGCTGGAGATCGGGAGGAGCCGGAGATCGGAAGGAGCCGGGGATCGGGTGGAGCCGGAGATCGGGAGGAGCCGGAAATCGGGAGGAACCTGAGATCGGAACGAGCCGGAGATCGGGAGGAGACGGAGATCAGGAGGAGCCAGTGATCGGGTGGAGCCGGAGATCGGGAGAAGCCGGAGATCGGGAGGGGCCGGGGATCGGGAGGAGTCGGAGATCGGGATGAGCCGGGGATCGGGAGGAGCCGGGGATCGGGAGGTGCTGGAGATCGGGAGGAGCCGGGGATCGGGAGGATCCGGGGATCGGGAGGAGCTGGAGATCAGGAGGAGACGGAGATCAGGAGGAGCCAGGAATTGGGTGTAGCCGGAGATCGGGAGGCGGCGGAGATCGGTAGGGGCCGGGGATCGGGAGGGGCCGGGGATCGGGAGGAGACGGAGATCAGGAGGAGCCAGGAATTGGGTGAAGCCGGAGATCGGGAGGGGCCGGGGATCGGGACGAGCCGGGGATCGGGAGGAGCCGGAGATCGGGAGGAGCCGGGGATCGGGATGAGCCGGGGATCGGGAGGAGCTGGAAATCGGGAGGAGCTGGAGATCGGGAGGAGCCGGAGATCGGAAGGAGCCTGAGATCAGGAAGAGCCGGAGATTGGGAGCGGACGGAGATCAGGAGGAGCCGGGGATCGGGTGGAGCCGGGGATCGGGAGGAGACGGAGATCGGGTGGAGCCGGGGATCGGGAGGAGATGGAGATCGGGAGGAGACGGAGATCGGGAGGAGCCGGGGATCGGGAGGAGCCTGAGATCGTCAGGAGCCGGAGATCGGGAGAAGCCGGGGATCGGGTGGAGCCAGAGATCGGGAGGGGCCGGAGATCGGGAGGAGCCGGAAATCGGGAGGAACCTGGGATCGGGAGGAGCTGGGGATCGGGAGGAGCCGGAGATCGGAAGGGGCCTGAGATCGTGCGGAGCCAGGGATCGGGAGGCGACGGAGATCGGGAGGAGCCTGAGATCGTGAGGAGCCGGAGATTGGGAGGAGCCGAGGATCGGGAGGAGCCGGAAATCAGGAGGAGCCGGGGATCAGGAGGAGCCAGAGATCGGGAGGAGCTGGAGATCGGGAGGAGCCGGAGATCAGGAGGAGACTGAGATCAGAGGAGCCGGAGATTGGGAGCAGACAGAGATCAGGAGGAGCCGGTGATCGGGTGGAGCCGGGGATCGGGAGGAGCCTGAGATCGAGAGGAGCCGGGGATTGGATGGAGCCGGGGATCGGGAGGAGCCAGGGATCGGGAGAAGACGGAGATCGGGAGGAACCGGGGATCGGGAGGAGCCTGAGATTGGGAGGAGAAGTAAATCGGGAGAAGCTGGAGATCGGGAGGAGCTGGAGATCGGGAGGAGCTGGAGATCGGGAGGAGACGGAGATCGGGAGGAGCCTGAGATCGTGAGGAGCCGGAGATCGGGAGGAGCCGGGGATCGAGAGGAGCCGGAGAACGGTAGTATATGGAGATCGGGAGGAGCTGGAGATCGGGAGGAGACGGAGATCAGGAGGTGCCGGAGATCGGGAGGAGCCGGAGATTGGGAGCAAACGGAGATCAGGAGGAGCCAGGGATCGGGAGGAGATGGAGATCGGGAGGAGCCGGAGATCGGGAGGAGACGGAGATCGGGAGGAGCCAGGGATTGGGAGGAGACGGAGATCGGGAGGAGCCGGGGATCGGGAGGAGACACAGATCGAGAGGAGCTGGGGATCAGGAGGGACCGGAGATCGGGAGGAGCCGGTAATCGGGAGGAGACGGAGATCAGGAGGAGCGAGGGATCGGGTGGAGCCGTAGATCGGGAGAAGCCAGCGATCGGGAGGAGCCTGAGATCGTGAGGAGCCGGAGATCGGGAGGAGCCGGGGATCAGGAGGAGACGGAGATCGGGAGGAGCCTGAGATCGTGAGAAGCCGGGGATCGGAGGAGCCGGGGATCAGGAGGAGATGGAGTTCGGAGGAGCCGGAGATCGGGAGGAGCCGGAGATCGGAAGGAGCCTGAGATCAGGAAGAGCCGGAGATTGGGAGCGGACGGAGATCAGGAGGAGCCGGGGATCGGGTGGAGCCGGGGATCGGGAGGAGACGGAGATCGGGTGGAGCCGGGGATCGGGAGGAGATGGAGATCGGGAGGAGACGGAGATCGGGAGGAGCCGGGGATCGGGAGGAGCCTGAGATCGTCAGGAGCCGGAGATCGGGAGGAGCCGGGGATCGGGTGGAGCCAGAGATCGGGAGGGGCCGGAGATCGGGAGGAGCCGGAAATCGGGAGGAACCTGGGATCGGGAGGAGCTGGGGATCGGGAGGAGCCGGAGATCGGAAGGGGCCTGAGATCGTGCGGAGCCAGGGATCGGGAGGAGACGGAGATCGGGAGGAGCCTGAGATCGTCAGGAGCCGGAGATTGGGAGGAGCCGAGGATCGGGAGGAGCCGGAAATCAGGAGGAGCCGGGGATCAGGAGGAGCCAGAGATCGGGAGGAGCTGGAGATCGGGAGGAGCCGGAGATCGGGAGGAGCCTGAGATCAGAGGAGCCGGAGATTGGGAGCAGACAGAGATCAGGAGGAGCCGGTGATCGGGTGGAGCCGGGGATCGGGAGGAGCCTGAGATCGAGAGGAGCCGGAGATCGGGAGGAGACGGAGATCAGGAGCAGCCTGAGATCGGGAGGAGCCGGGGATCGGGAGGAGACGGAGATCGTGAGGAGCCGGAAATCGGGAGGAGCCGGGGATCGGGAGGAGACGGAGATCCGGAGGAGCCGGGGATCAGGAGGAGCCGGAGACCGGGAGGAGACGGAGATCGGGAGGAGCTGGAGATCGGGAGGAGCCGGAGATCGGAAGGAGCCGGGGATCGGGTGGAGCCGGAGATCGGGAGGAGCCGGAAATCGGGAGGAACCTGAGATCGGAACGAGCCGGAGATCGGGAGGAGACGGAGATCAGGAGGAGCCAGTGATCGGGTGGAGCCGGAGATCGGGAGAAGCCGGAGATCGGGAGGGGCCGGGGATCGGGAGGAGTCGGAGATCGGGATGAGCCGGGGATCGGGAGGAGCCGGGGATCGGGAGGTGCTGGAGATCGGGAGGAGCCGGGGATCGGGAGGATCCGGGGATCGGGAGGAGCTGGAGATCAGGAGGAGACGGAGATCAGGAGGAGCCAGGAATTGGGTGTAGCCGGAGATCGGGAGGCGGCGGAGATCGGTAGGGGCCGGGGATCGGGAGGGGCCGGGGATCGGGAGGAGACGGAGATCAGGAGGAGCCAGGAATTGGGTGAAGCCGGAGATCGGGAGGGGCCGGGGATCGGGACGAGCCGGGGATCGGGAGGAGCCGGAGATCGGGAGGAGCCGGGGATCGGGATGAGCCGGGGATCGGGAGGAGCTGGAAATCGGGAGGAGCTGGAGATCGGGAGGAGCCGGAGATCGGAAGGAGCCTGAGATCAGGAAGAGCCGGAGATTGGGAGCGGACGGAGATCAGGAGGAGCCGGGGATCGGGTGGAGCCGGGGATCGGGAGGAGACGGAGATCGGGTGGAGCCGGGGATCGGGAGGAGATGGAGATCGGGAGGAGACGGAGATCGGGAGGAGCCGGGGATCGGGAGGAGCCTGAGATCGTCAGGAGCCGGAGATCGGGAGAAGCCGGGGATCGGGTGGAGCCAGAGATCGGGAGGGGCCGGAGATCGGGAGGAGCCGGAAATCGGGAGGAACCTGGGATCGGGAGGAGCTGGGGATCGGGAGGAGCCGGAGATCGGAAGGGGCCTGAGATCGTGCGGAGCCAGGGATCGGGAGGCGACGGAGATCGGGAGGAGCCTGAGATCGTGAGGAGCCGGAGATTGGGAGGAGCCGAGGATCGGGAGGAGCCGGAAATCAGGAGGAGCCGGGGATCAGGAGGAGCCAGAGATCGGGAGGAGCTGGAGATCGGGAGGAGCCGGAGATCAGGAGGAGACTGAGATCAGAGGAGCCGGAGATTGGGAGCAGACAGAGATCAGGAGGAGCCGGTGATCGGGTGGAGCCGGGGATCGGGAGGAGCCTGAGATCGAGAGGAGCCGGGGATTGGATGGAGCCGGGGATCGGGAGGAGCCAGGGATCGGGAGAAGACGGAGATCGGGAGGAACCGGGGATCGGGAGGAGCCTGAGATTGGGAGGAGCTGGAGATCGGGAGGAGACGGAGATCAGGAGGTGCCGGAGATCGGGAGGAGCTGGAGATCGGGAGGAGACGGAGATCGGGAGGAGCCTGAGATCGTGAGGAGCCGGAGATCGGGAGGAGCCGGGGATCGAGAGGAGCCGGAGAACGGGAGGAGCCAGGGATTGGGAGGAGACGGAGATCGGGAGGAGCCGGGGATCGGGAGGAGACACAGATCGAGAGGAGCTGGGGATCAGGAGGGACCGGAGATCGGGAGGAGCCGGTAATCGGGAGGAGACGGAGATCAGGAGGAGCGAGGGATCGGGTGGAGCCGTAGATCGGGAGAAGCCAGCGATCGGGAGGAGCCTGAGATCGTGAGGAGCCGGAGATCGGGAGGAGCCGGGGATCAGGAGGAGACGGAGATCGGGAGGAGCCTGAGATCGTGAGAAGCCGGGGATCGGAGGAGCCGGGGATCAGGAGGAGATGGAGTTCGGAGGAGCCGGAGATCGGGAGGAGCCGGAGATCGGAAGGAGCCTGAGATCAGGAAGAGCCGGAGATTGGGAGCGGACGGAGATCAGGAGGAGCCGGGGATCGGGTGGAGCCGGGGATCGGGAGGAGACGGAGATCGGGTGGAGCCGGGGATCGGGAGGAGATGGAGATCGGGAGGAGACGGAGATCGGGAGGAGCCGGGGATCGGGAGGAGCCTGAGATCGTCAGGAGCCGGAGATCGGGAGGAGCCGGGGATCGGGTGGAGCCAGAGATCGGGAGGGGCCGGAGATCGGGAGGAGCCGGAAATCGGGAGGAACCTGGGATCGGGAGGAGCTGGGGATCGGGAGGAGCCGGAGATCGGAAGGGGCCTGAGATCGTGCGGAGCCAGGGATCGGGAGGAGACGGAGATCGGGAGGAGCCTGAGATCGTGAGGAGCCGGAGATTGGGAGGAGCCGAGGATCGGGAGGAGCCGGAAATCAGGAGGAGCCGGGGATCAGGAGGAGCCAGAGATCGGGAGGAGCTGGAGATCGGGAGGAGCCGGAGATCGGGAGGAGCCTGAGATCAGAGGAGCCGGGGATTGGATGGAGCCGGGGATCGGGAGGAGCCAGGGATCGGGAGAAGACGGAGATCGGGAGGAACCGGGGATCGGGAGGAGCCTGAGATTGGGAGGAGAAGTAAATCGGGAGAAGCTGGAGATCGGGAGGAGCTGGAGATCGGGAGGAGCTGGAGATCGGGAGGAGCCGGAGATCGGAAGGAGCCTGAGATCAGGAAGAGCCGGAGATCGGGAGCAGACGAAGATCAGGAGGAGCCGGGGATCGGGAGGAGACGGAGATCGGGAGGAGCCTGAGATCGAGAGGAGCCGGAGATCGGGAGGAGCCGGGGATCGGGAGGAGACGGAGATCGGGAGGAGACGGAGATCGGGTAGAGCCGGGGATCGGGAGGAGCCGGGGATCGGGAGGAGCCTGAGATCGAGAGGAGCCGGAGATCGGGAGGAGCCGGGGATCGGGTGGAGCCAGAGATCGGGAGGGGCCGGAGATCATGAGGAGCCGGAAATCGGGAGGAACCTGGGATCGGGAGGAGCCGGAGATCGGGAGGAGCCGGGGATCGGGAGGAGCCGGAAATCGGGAGGAGCCGAGGATCGGGAGGAGCCGGAGATCGGGAGGGGCCGGAGATCGGGAGGAGCCGGAAATCGGGAGGAACCTGAAATCGGAAGGAGCCAGAGATCGGGAGGAGCCGGAGATCGGGAGGAGATGGAGATCGGGAGGAGCCGGGGATTGGGAGGAGCCTGAGATCGTGAGGAGCCGGAGATCGGGAGGAGCCGGGGATCGGGAGGAGCCGGAGATCGGGAGGAGCCTGAGATCGGGAGGGGCCGGAGATCGGGAGGAGCCAGAAATCGTGAGGAACCTGAGATCGGAAGGAGCCATTGATCGGGAGGAGCCGGAGATCGGGAGGAGATGGAGATCAGGAGGAGCCGGAGATCGGGAGGAACCAGGAATCGGGAGGAGCCTGAGAACGTGAGGAGCCGGAGATCGGGAGGAGCCGGGGATCGGGTGGAGCCGGAGATCGGGAGGAACCTGAGATCGGAAGGAGCCAGAGAGCGGGAGGAGCCGGAGATCGGGAGGAGACGGAGATCAGGAGCAGCCTGAGATCGGGAGGAGCCAGGAATCGGGAGGAGCCTGAGATCGTGAGGAGCCGGAAATCGGGAGGAGCCGGGGATCGGGAGGAGACGGAGATCCGGAGGAGCCGGGGATCAGGAGGAGCCGGAGACCGGGAGGAGACGGAGATCGGGAGGAGCTGGAGATCGGGAGGAGCCGGAGATCGGAAGGAGCCTGAGATCAGGAAGAGCCGGAGATCGGGAGCAGACGGAGATCAGGAGGAGCCGGGGATCGGGTGGAGCCGGAGATCGGGAGGAGCCGGAAATCGGGAGGAACCTGAGATCGGAACGAGCCGAAGATCGGGAGGAGACGGAGATCAGGAGGAGCCAGTGATCGGGTGGAGCCGGAGATCGGGAGAAGCCGGAGATCGGGAGGGGCCGGGGATCGGGAGGAGTCGGAGATCGGGATGAGCCGGGGATCGGGAGGAGCCAGGGATCGGGAGGAGCTGGAGATCGGGAGGAGCCGGGGATCGGGAGGATCCGGGGATCGGGAGGAGCTGGAGATCGGGAGGAGACGGAGATCAGGAGGAGCCTGGAATTGGGTGTAGCCGGAGATCGGGAGGCGGTGGAGATCGGTAGGGGCCGGGGATCGGGACGAGCCGGGGATCGGGAGGAGACGGAGATCAGGAGGAGCCAGGAATTGGGTGAAGCCGGAGATCGGGAGGGGCCGGGGATCGGGACGAGCCGGGGATCGGGAGGAGCCGGAGATCGGGAGGAGCCGGGGATCGGGATGAGCCGGGGATCGGGAGGAGCTGGAAATCGGGAGGAGCTGGAGATCGGGAGGAGCCGGAGATCGGAAGGAGCCTGAGATCAGGAAGAGCTGGAGATTGGGAGCGGACGGAGATCAGGAGGAGCCGGGGATCGGGTGGAGCCGGGGATCGGGAGGAGACGGAGATCGGGTGGAGCCGGGGATCGGGAGGAGATGGAGATCGGGAGGAGACGGAGATCGGGAGGAGCCGGGGATCGGGAGGAGCCTGAGATCATCAGGAGCCGGAGATCGGGAGGAGCCGGGGATCGGGTGGAGCCTGAGATCGGGAGGGGCCGGAGATCGGGAGGAGCCGGAAATCGGGAGGAACCTGGGATCGGGAGGAGCTGGGGATCGGGAGGAGCCGGAGATCGGAAGGGGCCTGAGATCGTGCGGAGCCAGGGATCGGGAGGAGACGGAGATCGGGAGGAGCCTGAGATCGTGAGGAGCCGGAGATTGGGAGGAGCCGAGGATCGGGAGGAGCCGGAAATCAGGAGGAGCCGGGGATCAGGAGGAGCCAGAGATCGGGAGGAGCTGGAGATCGGGAGGAGCCGGAGATCGGGAGGAGACTGAGATCAGAGGAGCCGGAGATTGGGAGCAGACAGAGATCAGGAGGAGCCGGTGATCGGGTGGAGCCGGGGATCGGGAGGAGCCTGAGATCGAGAGGAGCCGGGGATTGGATGGAGCCGGGGATCGGGAGGAGCCAGGGATCGGGAGAAGACGGAGATCGGGAGGAACCGGGGATCGGGAGGAGCCTGAGATTGGGAGGAGAAGTAAATCGGGAGAAGCTGGAGATCGGGAGGAGCTGGAGATCGGGAGGAGCTGGAGATCGGGAGGAGACGGAGATCGGGAGGAGCCTGAGATCGTGAGGAGCCGGAGATCGGGAGGAGCCGGGGATCGGGAGGAGCCGGAGAACGGTAGTATATGGAGATCGGGAGGAGCTGGAGATCGGTAGGAGACGGAGATCAGGAGGTGCCGGAGATCGGGAGGAGCCGG
Source organism: Pristiophorus japonicus (assembly GCF_044704955.1). Taxonomy (NCBI): domain Eukaryota; kingdom Metazoa; phylum Chordata; class Chondrichthyes; family Pristiophoridae; genus Pristiophorus; species Pristiophorus japonicus. The sequence goes on from NC_092010.1 coordinate 17,997,548, forward strand.
AGATTGGGAGCAAACGGAGATCAGGAGGAGCCAGGGATCGGGAGGAGACGGAGATCGGGAGGAGCCGGAGATCGGGAGGAGACGGAGATCGGGAGGAGCCAGGGATTGGGAGGAGACGGAGATCGGGAGGAGCCGGGGATCGGAGGAGACACAGATCGAGAGGAGCTGGGGATCAGGAGGGACCGGAGATCGGGAGGAGCCGGTAATCGGGAGGAGACGGAGATCAGGAGGAGCGAGGGATCGGGTGGAGCCGTAGATCGGGAGAAGCCAGCGATCGGGAGGAGCCTGAGATCGTGAGGAGCCGGAGATCGGGAGGAGCCGGGGATCAGGAGGAGACGGAGATCGGGAGGAGCCTGAGATCGTGAGAAGCCGGGGATCGGAGGAGCCGGGGATCAGGAGGAGATGGAGATCGGGAGGAGCCAGGGATTGGGAGGAGCCTGAGATCGTGAGGAGCCGGAGATCGGGAGGAACCGGGGATAGGGAGGAGACGGAGATCGGGAGGAGCCGGGGATCGGGAGGATCCTGACATTGGGAGGAGACGGAGATCAGGAGGAGCCTGAGATCGCGAGGGGCCGGAGATCGGGAGGAGCCGGAAATCGGGAGGAACCTGAGATCGGAAGGTTCCGGAGATTGGGAGGAGCCGGAGATCGGGAGGAGACGGAGATCAGGAGGAGCCGGGGATCGGGAGGAGCCAGGGATCGTTAGGAGCCGGAGATCGGGAGGAGCCGGGGATCGGGAGGAGACGGAGATCGGGAGGAGCCTGAGATCGGGAGGGGCCGGAGATCGGGAGGAAGCGGAAATCAGGAGGAACCTGAGATCGGAAGGAGCCAGAGATCGGGAGGAGCCGGAGATCGGGAGGAGACGGAGATCAGGAGGAGCCTGAGATCGGGAGGAGCCAGGAACCGGGAGGAGCCTGAGATCGTGAGGAGCCGGAAATTGGGAGGAGCCGGGGATCGGGAGGAGCCTGAGATCGAGAGGGGCCGGAGATCGGGAGGAGCCGGAAATCGGGAGGAACCTGAAATCGGAAGGAGCTGGAGATCGGGAGGAGACGGAGATCAGGAGGAGCCTGAGATCGGGAGGGGCCGGAGATCGGGAGGAGCCGGAAATCGGGAGGAACCTGAGATCGGAACGAGCCGGAGATCGGGAGGAGCCGGAGATCGGGAGGAGACGGAGATCAGGAGGAGCCAGGGATCGGGTGGAGCCGGAGATCGGGAGGAGCCGGAGATCGGGAGGGGCCGGGGATCGGGAGGAGTCGGAGATCGGGATGAGCCGGGGATCGGGAGGAGCCGGGGATCGGGAGGAGCTGGAGATCGGGAGGAGCCGGGGATTGGGAGGATCCGGGGATCGGGAGGAGCTGGAGATCGGGAGGAGACGGAGATCGGTAGGGGCCGGGGATCGTGAGGGGCCGGGGATCGGGAGGAGACGGAGATCAGGAGGAGCCAGGAATTGGGTGGAGCCAGAGATCGGGAGGGGCCGGGGATCGGGACGAGCCGGGGATCGGGAGGAGCCGGAGATCGGTAGGAGCCGGAGATCGGGAGGAGTCGGAAATCAGGAGGAGCCTGCGATCGGGAGGAGCCAGGAATCGGGAGGAGCCTGAGATCGTGAGGAGCCGGAAATCGGGAGGAGCCGGGGATCGGGAGGAGCCTGAGATCGGGAGGGGCCGGAAATCGGGAGGAGCCGGGGATCGGGAGGAGCCTGAGATCGGGAGGGGCCGGAGATCGGGAGGAGCCGGAAATCGGGAGGAACCTGAATTCGGAAGGAGCCAGAGATCGGGAGGAGCCGGAGATCGGGAGGAGCCTGAGATCGGGAGGAGCCAGGAATCGGGAGGAGCCTGAGATCGTGAGGAGCCGGAGATCGGGAGGAGCCAGGGATCGGGAGGAGCCTGAGATCGGGAGGGGCCGGAGATCGGGAGGAGCCGGAAATCGGGAGGAACCAGAGATCGGAAGGAGCCAGAGATCGGGAGGAGCCAGAGATCGGGAGGAGACGGAGATCAGGAGGAGCCTGAGATCGGGAGGAGCCAGGAATCGGGAGGAGCCTGAGATCGTGAGGAGCCGGAGATCGTGTGGAGCCGGGGATCGGGAGGAGACGGAGATCCGGAGGAGCCGGGGATCGGGAGGAGCCAGGGATCGGGAGAAGCCGGGGACCGGGCGGAGACGGAGATCCGGAGGAGCCGGGGATCAGGAGGAGCCGGAGATCGGGAGGAGACGGAAATCGGGAGGAGCTGGAGATCGGGAGGAGCCGGATATCGGAAGGAGCCGGGGATCGGGAGGAGCCAGGGATCGGGAGTAGCCGGGGATCGGGCGGAGCCGGAAATCGGGAGGAACCTGAAATCGGAAGGAGCCAGAGATCGGGAGGAGCCGGAGATCGGGAGGAGATGGAGATCGGGAGGAGCCGGGGATTGGGAGGAGCCTGAGATCGTGAGGAGCCGGAGATCGGGAGGAGCCGGGGATCGGGAGGAGCCGGAGATCGGGAGGAGCCTGAGATCGGGAGGGGCCGGAGATCGGGAGGAGCCAGAAATCGTGAGGAACCTGAGATCGGAAGGAGCCATTGATCGGGAGGAGCCGGAGATCGGGAGGAGATGGAGATCGGGAGGAGCCGGGGATCGGGAGGAGCCTGAGATCGTCAGGAGCCGGAGATCGGGAGGAGCCGGGGATCGGGTGGAGCCAGAGATCGGGAGGGGCCGGAGATCGGGAGGAGCCGGAAATCGGGAGGAACCTGGGATCGGGAGGAGCTGGGGATCGGGAGGAGCCGGAGATCGGAAGGGGCCTGAGATCGTGCGGAGCCAGGGATCGGGAGGAGACGGAGATCGGGAGGAGCCTGAGATCGTGAGGAGCCGGAGATTGGGAGGAGCCGAGGATCGGGAGGAGCCGGAAATCAGGAGGAGCCGGGGATCAGGAGGAGCCAGAGATCGGGAGGAGCTGGAGATCGGGAGGAGCCGGAGATCGGGAGGAGCCTGAGATCAGAGGAGCCGGAGATTGGTAGCAGACAGAGATCAGGAGGAGCCGGTGATCGGGTGGAGCCGGGGATCGGGAGGAGCCTGAGATCGAGAGGAGCCGGGGATTGGATGGAGCCGGGGATCGGGAGGAGCCAGGGATCGGGAGAAGACGGAGATCGGGAGGAACCGGGGATCGGGAGGAGCCTGAGATTGGGAGGAGAAGTAAATCGGGAGAAGCTGGAGATCGGGAGGAGCTGGAGATCGGGAGGAGCTGGAGATCGGGAGGAGCCGGAGATCGGAAGGAGCCTGAGATCAGGAAGAGCCGGAGATCGGGAGCAGACGAAGATCAGGAGGAGCCGGGGATCGGGAGGAGACGGAGATCGGGAGGAGCCTGAGATCGAGAGGAGCCGGAGATCGGGAGGAGCCGGGGATCGGGAGGAGACGGAGATCGGGAGGAGACGGAGATCGGGTAGAGCCGGGGATCGGGAGGAGCCGGGAATCGGGAGGAGCCTGAGATCGAGAGGAGCCGGAGATCGGGAGGAGCCGGGGATCGGGTGGAGCCAGAGATCGGGAGGGGCCGGAGATCTTGAGGAGCCGGAAATCGGGAGGAACCTGGGATCGGGAGGAGCCGGAGATCGGGAGGAGCCGGGGATCGGGAGGAGCCGGAAATCGGGAGGAGCCGAGGATCGGGAGGAGCCGGAGATCGGGAGGGGCCGGAGATCGGGAGGAGCCGGAAATCGGGAGGAACCTGAAATCGGAAGGAGCCAGAGATCGGGAGGAGCCGGAGATCGGGAGGAGATGGAGATCGGGAGGAGCCGGGGATTGGGAGGAGCCTGAGATCGTGAGGAGCCGGAGATCGGGAGGAGCCGGGGATCGGGAGGAGCCGGAGATCGGGAGGAGCCTGAGATCGGGAGGGGCCGGAGATCGGGAGGAGCCAGAAATCGTGAGGAACCTGAGATCGGAAGGAGCCATTGATCGGGAGGAGCCGGAGATCGGGAGGAGATGGAGATCAGGAGGAGCCGGAGATCGGGAGGAACCAGGAATCGGGAGGAGCCTGAGAACGTGAGGAGCCGGAGATCGGGAGGAGCCGGGGATCGGGTGGAGCCGGAGATCGGGAGGAACCTGAGATCGGAAGGAGCCAGAGATCGGGAGGAGCCGGAGATCGGGAGGAGACGGAGATCAGGAGCAGCCTGAGATCGGGAGGAGCCAGGAATCGGGAGGAGCCTGAGATCGTGAGGAGCCGGAAATCGGGAGGAGCCGGGGATCGGGAGGAGACGGAGATCCGGAGGAGCCGGGGATCAGGAGGAGCCGGAGACCGGGAGGAGACGGAGATCGGGAGGAGCTGGAGATCGGGAGGAGCCGGAGATCGGAAGGAGCCTGAGATCAGGAAGAGCCGGAGATCGGGAGCAGACGGAGATCAGGAGGAACCGGGGATCGGGTGGAGCCGGAGATCGGGAGGAGCCGGAAATCGGGAGGAACCTGAGATCGGAACGAGCCGAAGATCGGGAGGAGACGGAGATCAGGAGGAGCCAGTGATCGGGTGGAGCCGGAGATCGGGAGAAGCCGGAGATCGGGAGGGGCCGGGGATCGGGAGGAGTCGGAGATCGGGATGAGCCGGGGATCGGGAGGAGCCGGGGATCGGGAGGATCTGGAGATCGGGAGGAGCCGGGGATCGGGAGGATCCGGGGATCGGGAGGAGCTGGAGATCGGGAGGAGACGGAGATCAGGAGGAGCCAGGAATTGGGTGTAGCCGGAGATCGGGAGGCGGTGGAGATCGGTAGGGGCCGGGGATCGGGAGGGGCCGGGGATCGGGAGGAGACGGAGATCAGGAGGAGCCAGGAATTGGGTGAAGCCGGAGATCGGGAGGGGCCGGGGATCGGGAGAAGCCGGAGATCGGGAGGAGCCGGGGATCGGGATGAGCCGGGGATCGGGAGGAGCTAGAAATCGGGAGGAGCTGGAGATCGGGAGGAGCCGGAGATCGGAAGGAGCCTGAGATCAGGAAGAGCTGGAGAATGGGAGCGGACGGAGATCAGGAGGAGCCGGGGATCGGGTGGAGCCGGGGATCGGGAGGAGACGGAGATCGGGTGGAGCCGGGGATCGGGAGGAGATGGAGATCGGGAGGAGACGGAGATCGGGAGGAGCCGGGGATCGGGAGGAGCCTGAGATCGTCAGGAGCCGGAGATCGGGAGGAGCCGGGGATCGGGTGGAGCCAGAGATCGGGAGGGGCCGGAGATCGGGAGGAGCCGGAAATCGGGAGGAACCTGGGATCGGGAGGAGCTGGGGATCGGGAGGAGCCGGAGATCGGAAGGGGCCTGAGATCGTGCGGAGCCAGGGATCGGGAGGAGACGGAGATCGGGAGGAGCCTGAGATCGTGAGGAGCCGGAGATTGGGAGGAGCCGAGGATCGGGAGGAGCCGGAAATCAGGAGGAGCCGGGGATCAGGAGGAGCCAGAGATCGGGAGGAGCTGGAGATCGGGAGGAGCCGGAGATCGGGAGGAGCCTGAGATCAGAGGAGCCGGAGATTGGTAGCAGACAGAGATCAGGAGGAGCCGGTGATCGGGTGGAGCCGGGGATCGGGAGGAGCCTGAGATCGAGAGGAGCCGGGGATTGGATGGAGCCGGGGATCGGGAGGAGCCAGGGATCGGGAGAAGACGGAGATCGGGAGGAACCGGGGATCGGGAGGAGCCTGAGATTGGGAGGAGAAGTAAATCGGGAGAAGCTGGAGATCGGGAGGAGCTGGAGATCGGGAGGAGCTGGAGATCGGGAGGAGCCGGAGATCGGAAGGAGCCTGAGATCAGGAAGAGCCGGAGATCGGGAGCAGACGAAGATCAGGAGGAGCCGGGGATCGGGAGGAGACGGAGATCGGGAGGAGCCTGAGATCGAGAGGAGCCGGAGATCGGGTGGAGCCGGGGATCGGGAGGAGACGGAGATCGGGAGGAGACGGAGATCAGGTAGAGCCGGGGATCGGGAGGAGCCGGGAATCGGGAGGAGCCTGAGATCGAGAGGAGCCGGAGATCGGGAGGAGCCGGGGATCGGGTGGAGCCAGAGATCGGGAGGGGCCGGAGATCTTGAGGAGCCGGAAATCGGGAGGAACCTGGGATCGGGAGGAGCCGGAGATCGGGAGGAGCCGGGGATCGGGAGGAGCCGGAAATCGGGAGGAGCCGAGGATCGGGAGGAGCCGGAGATCGGGAGGGGCCGGAGATCGGGAGGAGCCGGAAATCGGGAGGAACCTGAAATCGGAAGGAGCCAGAGATCGGGAGGAGCCGGAGATCGGGAGGAGATGGAGATCGGGAGGAGCCGGGGATTGGGAGGAGCCTGAGATCGTGAGGAGCCGGAGATCGGGAGGAGCCGGGGATCGGGAGGAGCCGGAGATCGGGAGGAGCCTGAGATCGGGAGGGGCCGGAGATCGGGAGGAGCCAGAAATCGTGAGGAACCTGAGATCGGAAGGAGCCATTGATCGGGAGGAGCCGGAGATCGGGAGGAGATGGAGATCAGGAGGAGCCGGAGATCGGGAGGAACCAGGAATCGGGAGGAGCCTGAGAACGTGAGGAGCCGGAGATCGGGAGGAGCCGGGGATCGGGTGGAGCCGGAAATCAGGAGGAGCCAGGGATCAGGAGGAGCCAGAGATCGGGAGGAGCTGGAGATCGGGAGGAGCCGGAGATCGGGAGGAGACTGAGATCAGAGGAGCCGGAGATTGGGAGCAGACAGAGATCAGGAGGAGCCGGTGATCGGGTGGAGCCGGGGATCGGGAGGAGCCTGAGATCGAGAGGAGCCGGGGATTGGATGGAGCCGGGGATCGGGAGGAGCCAGGGATCGGGAGAAGACGGAGATCGGGAGGAACCGGGGATCGGGAGGAGCCTGAGATTGGGAGGAGAAGTAAATCGGGAGAAGCTGGAGATCGGGAGGAGCTGGAGATCGGGAGGAGCTGGAGATCGGGAGGAGACGGAGATCGGGAGGAGCCTGAGATCGTGAGGAGCCGGAGATCGGGAGGAGCCGGGGATCGGGAGGAGCCGGAGAACGGTAGTATATGGAGATCGGGAGGAGCTGGAGATCGGGAGGAGACGGAGATCAGGAGGTGCCGGAGATCGGGAGGAGCCGGAGATTGGGAGCAAACGGAGATCAGGAGGAGCCAGGGATCGGGAGGAGACGGAGATCGGGAGGAGCCGGAGATCGGGAGGAGACGGAGATCGGGAGGAGCCAGGGATTGGGAGGAGACGGAGATCGGGAGGAGCCGGGGATCGGGAGGAGACACAGATCGAGAGGAGCTGGGGATCAGGAGGGACCGGAGATCGGGAGGAGCCGGTAATCGGGAGGAGACGGAGATCAGGAGGAGCGAGGGATCGGGTGGAGCCGTAGATCGGGAGAAGCCAGCGATCGGGAGGAGCCTGAGATCGTGAGGAGCCGGAGATCGGGAGGAGCCGGGGATCAGGAGGAGACGGAGATCGGGAGGAGCCTGAGATCGTGAGAAGCCGGGGATCGGAGGAGCCGGGGATCAGGAGGAGATGGAGATCGGGAGGAGCCAAGGATTGGGAGGAGCCTGAGATCGTGAGGAGCCGGAGATCGGGAGGAACCGGGGATAGGGAGGAGACGGAGATCGGGAGGAGCCGGGGATCGGGAGGATCCTGACATTGGGAGGAGACGGAGATCAGGAGGAGCCTGAGATCGCGAGGGGCCGGAGATCGGGAGGAGCCGGAAATCGGGAGGAACCTGAGATCGGAAGGTTCCGGAGATTGGGAGGAGCCGGAGATCGGGAGGAGACGGAGATCAGGAGGAGCCGGGGATCGGGAGGAGCCAGGGATCGTTAGGAGCCGGAGATCGGGAGGAGCCGGGGATCGGGAGGAGCCAGGGATCGTTAGGAGCCGGAGATCGGGAGGAGCCGGGGATCGGGAGGAGACGGAGATCGGGAGGAGCCTGAGATCGGGAGGGGCCGGAGATCGGGAGGAAGCGGAAATCAGGAGGAACCTGAGATCGGAAGGAGCCAGAGATCGGGAGGAGCCGGAGATCGGGAGGAGACGGTGATCAGGAGGAGCCTGAGATCGGGAGGAGCCAGGAACCGGGAGGAGCCTGAGATCGTGAGGAGCCGGAAATTGGGAGGAGCCGGGGATCGGGAGGAGCCTGAGATCGAGAGGGGCCGGAGATCGGGAGGAGCCAGAAATCGGGAGGAACCTGAAATCGGAAGGAGCTGGAGATCGGGAGGAGACGGAGATCAGGAGGAGCCTGAGATCGGGAGGGGCCGGAGATCGGGAGGAGCCGGAAATCGGGAGGAACCTGAGATCGGAACGAGCCGGAGATCGGGAGGAGCCGGAGATCGGGAGGAGACGGAGATCAGGAGGAGCCAGAGATCGGGATGAGCCGGGGATCGGGAGGAGCCGGGGATCGGGAGGAGCTGGAGATCGGGAGGAGCCGGGGATTGGGAGGATCCGGGGATCGGGAGGAGCTGGAGATCGGGAGGAGACGGAGATCGGTAGGGGCCGGGGATCGTGAGGGGCCGGGGATCGGGAGGAGACGGAGATCAGGAGGAGCCAGGAATTGGGTGGAGCCGGAGATCGGGAGGGGCCGGGGATCGGGACGAGCCGGGGATCGGGAGGAGCCGGAGATCGGTAGGAGCCGGAGATCGGGAGGAGTCGGAAATCAGGAGGAGCCTGCGATCGGGAGGAGCCAGGAATCGGGAGGAGCCTGAGATCGTGAGGAGCCGGAAATCGGGAGGAGCCGGGGATCGGGTGGAGCCAGAGATCGGGAGGGGCCGGAGATCTTGAGGAGCCGGAAATCGGGAGGAACCTGGGATCGGGAGGAGCCGGAGATCGGGAGGAGCCGGGGATCGGGAGGAGCCGGAAATCGGGAGGAGCCGAGGATCGGGAGGAGCCGGAGATCGGGAGGGGCCGGAGATCGGGAGGAGCCGGAAATCGGGAGGAACCTGAAATCGGAAGGAGCCAGAGATCGGGAGGAGCCGGAGATCGGGAGGAGATGGAGATCGGGAGGAGCCGGGGATTGGGAGGAGCCTGAGATCGTGAGGAGCCGGAGATCGGGAGGAGCCGGGGATCGGGAGGAGCCGGAGATCGGGAGGAGCCTGAGATCGGGAGGGGCCGGAGATCGGGAGGAGCCAGAAATCGTGAGGAACCTGAGATCGGAAGGAGCCATTGATCGGGAGGAGCCGGAGATCGGGAGGAGATGGAGATCAGGAGGAGCCGGAGATCGGGAGGAACCAGGAATCGGGAGGAGCCTGAGAACGTGAGGAGCCGGAGATCGGGAGGAGCCGGGGATCGGGTGGAGCCGGAGATCGGGAGGAACCTGAGATCGGAAGGAGCCAGAGATCGGGAGGAGCCGGAGATCGGGAGGAGACGGAGATCAGGAGCAGCCTGAGATCGGGAGGAGCCAGGAATCGGGAGGAGCCTGAGATCGTGAGGAGCCGGAAATCGGGAGGAGCCGGGGATCGGGAGGAGACGGAGATCCGGAGGAGCCGGGGATCAGGAGGAGCCGGAGACCGGGAGGAGACGGAGATCGGGAGGAGCTGGAGATCGGGAGGAGCCGGAGATCGGAAGGAGCCTGAGATCAGGAAGAGCCGGAGATCGGGAGCAGACGGAGATCAGGAGGAGCCGGGGATCGGGTGGAGCCGGAGATCGGGAGGAGCCGGAAATCGGGAGGAACCTGAGATCGGAACGAGCCGAAGATCGGGAGGAGACGGAGATCAGGAGGAGCCAGTGATCGGGTGGAGCCGGAGATCGGGAGAAGCCGGAGATCGGGAGGGGCCGGGGATCGGGAGGAGTCGGAGATCGGGATGAGCCGGGGATCGGGAGGAGCCGGGGATCGGGAGGAGCTGGAGATCGGGAGGAGCCGGGGATCGGGAGGATCCGGGGATCGGGAGGAGCTGGAGATCGGGAGGAGACGGAGATCAGGAGGAGCCAGGAATTGGGTGTAGCCGGAGATCGGGAGGCGGTGGAGATCGGTAGGGGCCGGGGATCGGGAGGGGCCGGGGATCGGGAGGAGACGGAGATCAGGAGGAGCCAGGAATTGGGTGAAGCCGGAGATCGGGAGGGGCCGGGGATCGGGACGAGCCGGGGATCGGCAGGAGCCGGAGATCGGGAGGAGCCGGGGATCGGGATGAGCCGGGGATCGGGAGGTGCTGGAAATCGGGAGGAGCTGGAGATCGGGAGGAGCCGGAGATCGGAAGGAGCCTGAGATCAGGAAGAGCTGGAGAATGGGAGCGGACGGAGATCAGGAGGAGCCGGGGATCGGGTGGAGCCGGGGATCGGGAGGAGACGGAGATCGGGTGGAGCCGGGGATCGGGAGGAGATGGAGATCGGGAGGAGACGGAGATCGGGAGGAGCCGGGGATCGGGAGGAGCCTGAGATCGTCAGGAGCCGGAGATCGGGAGGAGCCGGGGATCGGGTGGAGCCAGAGATCGGGAGGGGCCGGAGATCGGGAGGAGCCGGAAATCGGGAGGAACCTGGGATCGGGAGGAGCTGGGGATCGGGAGGAGCCGGAGATCGGAAGGGGCCTGAGATCGTGCGGAGCCAGGGATCGGGAGGAGACGGAGATCGGGAGGATCCTGAGATCGTGAGGAGCCGGAGATTGGGAGGAGCCGAGGATCGGGAGGAGCCGGAAATCAGGAGGAGCCGGGGATCAGGAGGAGCCAGAGATCGGGAGGAGCTGGAGATCGGGAGGAGCCGGAGATCGGGAGGAGACTGAGATCAGAGGAGCCGGAGATTGGGAGCAGACAGAGATCAGGCGGAGCCGGTGATCGGGTGGAGCCGGGGATCGGGAGGAGCCTGAGATCGAGAGGAGCCGGGGATTGGATGGAGCCGGGGATCGGGAGGAGCCAGGGATCGGGAGAAGACGGAGATCGGGAGGAACCGGGGATCGGGAGGAGCCTGAGATTGGGAGGAGAAGTAAATCGGGAGAAGCTGGAGATCGGGAGGAGCTGGAGATCGGGAGGAGCTGGAGATCGGGAGGAGACGGAGATCGGGAGGAGCCTGAGATCGTGAGGAGCCGGAGATCGGGAGGAGCCGGGGATCGGGAGGAGCCGGAGAACGGTAGTATATGGAGATCGGGAGGAGCTGGAGATCGGGAGGAGACGGAGATCAGGAGGTGCCGGAGATCGGGAGGAGCCGGAGATTGGGAGCAAACGGAGATCAGGAGGAGCCAGGGATCGGGAGGAGACGGAGATCGGGAGGAGCCGGAGATCGGGAGGAGACGGAGATCGGGAGGAGCCAGGGATTGGGAGGAGACGGAGATCGGGAGGAGCCGGGGATCGGGAGGAGACACAGATCGAGAGGAGCTGGGGATCAGGAGGGACCGGAGATCGGGAGGAGCCGGTAATCGGGAGGAGACGGAGATCAGGAGGAGCGAGGGATCGGGTGGAGCCGTAGATCGGGAGAAGCCAGCGATCGGGAGGAGCCTGAGATCGTGAGGAGCCGGAGATCGGGAGGAGCCGGGGATCAGGAGGAGACGGAGATCGGGAGGAGCCTGAGATCGTGAGAAGCCGGGGATCGGAGGAGCCGGGGATCAGGACGAGATGGAGATCGGGAGGAGCCAGGGATTGGGAGGAGCCTGAGATCGTGAGGAGCCGGAGATCGGGAGGAACCGGGGATAGGGAGGAGACGGAGATCGGGAGGAGCCGGGGATCGGGAGGATCCTGACATTGGGAGGAGACGGAGATCAGGAGGAGCCTGAGATCGCGAGGGGCCGGAGATCGGGAGGAGCCGGAAATCGGGAGGAACCTGAGATCGGAAGGTTCCGGAGATTGGGAGGAGCCGGAGATCGGGAGGAGACGGAGATCAGGAGGAGCCGGGGATCGGGAGGAGCCAGGGATCGTTAGGAGCCGGAGATCGGGAGGAGCCGGGGATCGGGAGGAGCCAGGGATCGTTAGGAGCCGGAGATCGGGAGGAGCCGGGGATCGGGAGGAGACGGAGATCGGGAGGAGCCTGAGATCGGGAGGGGCCGGAGATCGGGAGGAAGCGGAAATCAGGAGGAACCTGAGATCGGAAGGAGCCAGAGATCGGGAGGAGCCGGAGATCGGGAGGAGACGGAGATCAGGAGGAGCCTGAGATCGGGAGGAGCCAGGAACCGGGAGGAGCCTGAGATTGTGAGGAGCCGGAAATTGGGAGGAGCCGGGGATCGGGAGGAGCCTGAGATCGAGAGGGGCCGGAGATCGGGAGGAGCCGGAAATCGGGAGGAACCTGAAATCGGAAGGAGCTGGAGATCGGGAGGAGACGGAGATCAGGAGGAGCCTGAGATCGGGAGGGGCCGGAGATCAGGAGGAGCCGGAAATCGGGAGGAACCTGAGATCGGAACGAGCCGGAGATCGGGAGGAGCCGGAGATCAGGAGGAGACGGAGATCAGGAGGAGCCAGGGATCGGGTGGAGCCGGAGATCGGGAGGAGCCGGAGATCGGGAGGGGCCGGGGATCGGGAGGAGTCGGAGATCGGGATGAGCCGGGGATCGGGAGGAGCCGGGGATCGGGAGGAGCTGGAGATCGGGAGGAGCCGGGGATTGGGAGGATCCGGGGATCGGGAGGAGCTGGAGATCGGGAGGAGACGGAGATCGGTAGGGGCCGGGGATCGTGAGGGGCCGGGGATCGGGAGGAGACGGAGATCAGGAGGAGCCAGGAATTGGGTGGAGCCGGAGATCGGGAGGGGCCGGGGATCGGGACGAGCCGGGGATCGGGAGGAGCCGGAGATCGGTAGGAGCCGGAGATCGGGAGGAGTCGGAAATCAGGAGGAGCCTGCGATCGGGAGGAGCCAGGAATCGGGAGGAGCCTGAGATCGTGAGGAGCCGGAAATCGGGAGGAGCCGGGGATCGGGTGGAGCCAGAGATCGGGAGGGGCCGGAGATCTTGAGGAGCCGGAAATCGGGAGGAACCTGGGATCGGGAGGAGCCGGAGATCGGGAGGAGCCGGGGATCGGGAGGAGCCGGAAATCGGGAGGAGCCGAGGATCGGGAGGAGCCGGAGATCGGGAGGGGCCGGAGATCGGGAGGAGCCGGAAATCGGGAGGAACCTGAAATCGGAAGGAGCCAGAGATCGGGAGGAGCCGGAGATCGGGAGGAGATGGAGATCGGGAGGAGCCGGGGATTGGGAGGAGCCTGAGATCGTGAGGAGCCGGAGATCGGGAGGAGCCGGGGATCGGGAGGAGCCGGAGATCGGGAGGAGCCTGAGATCGGGAGGAGCCGGGGATTGGGAGGATCCGGGGATCGGGAGGAGCTGGAGATCGGGAGGAGACGGAGATCGGTAGGGGCCGGGGATCGTGAGGGGCCGGGGATCGGGAGGAGACGGAGATCAGGAGGAGGCAGGAATTGGGTGGAGCCGGAGATCGGGAGGGGCCGGGGATCGGGACGAGCCGGGGATCGGGAGGAGCCGGAGATCGGTAGGAGCCGGAGATCGGGAGGAGTCGGAAATCAGGAGGAGCCTGCGATCGGGAGGAGCCAGGAATCGGGAGGAGCCTGAGATCGTGAGGAGCCGGAAATCGGGAGGAGCCGGGGATCGGGAGGAGCCTGAGATCGGGAGGGGACGGAAATCGGGAGGAGCCGGGGATCGGGAGGAGCCTGAGATCGGGAGGGGCCGGAGATCGGGAGGAGCCGGAAATCGGGAGGAACCTGAATTCGGAAGGAGCCAGAGATCGGGAGGAGCCGGAGATCGGGAGGAGCCTGAGATCGGGAGGAGCCAGGAATCGGGAGGAGCCTGAGATCGTGAGGAGCCGGAGATCGGGAGGAGCCAGGGATCGGGAGGAGCCTGAGATCGGGAGGGGCCGGAGATCGGGAGGAGCCGGAAATCGGGAGGAACCAGAGATCGGAAGGAGCCAGAGATCGGGAGGAGCCAGAGATCGGGAGGAGACGGAGATCAGGAGGAGCCAGGGATCGGGAGGAGCCTGAGATCGGGAGGGGCCGGAGATCGGGAGGAGCCGGAAATCGGGAGGAACCAGAGATCGGAAGGAGCCAGAGATCGGGAGGGGCCAGAGATCGGGAGGAGACGGAGATCAGGAGGAGCCTGAGATCGGGAGGAGCCAGGAATCGGGAGGAGCCTGAGATCGTGAGGAGCCGGAGATCGTGTGGAGCCGGGGATCGGGAGGAGACGGAGATCGGGAAGAGCCAGAGATCAGGAGGAGCCAGAGATCGGGAGGAGACGGAGATCAGGAGGAGCCTGAGATCGGGAGGAGCCAGGAATCGGGAGGAGCCTGAGATCGTGAGGAGCCGGAGATCGTGTGGAGCCGGGGATCGGGAGGAGACGGAGATCCGGAGGAGCCGGGGATCGGGAGTAGCCAGGGATCGGGAGTAGCCGGGGATCGGGCGGAGACGGAGATCCGGAGGAGCCGGGGATCAGGAGGAGCCGGAGATCGGGAGGAGACGGAAATCGGGAGGAGCTGGAGATTGGGAGGAGCCGGATATCGGAAGGAGCCTGAGATCAGGAAGAGCCAGAGATTGGGAGCAGACGGAGATCAGGAGGAGCCGGGGATCGGGTGGAGCCGGGGATCGGGAGGAGACGGAGATCGGGAGGAACCTGAGATCCGAAGGAGCCAGAGATCGGGAGGAGCCGGAGATCGGGAGGAGACGGAGATCAGGAGCAGACTGAGATCGGGAGGAGCCAGGAATTGGGAGGAGCCTGAGATCGTGAGGAGCCTGAAATCGGGTGGAGCCGGGGATCGGGTGGAGCCGGAGATCGGGAGGAACCTGAGATCGGAAGGAGCCAGAGATCGGGAGGAGCCAGAGATCGGGAGGAGACGGAGATCAGGAGCAGCCTGAGATCTGGAGGAGCCAGGATTCGGGAGGAGCCTGAGATCGTGAGGAGCCGGAAATCGGGAGGAGCCGGGGATCGGGAGGAGACGGAGATCCGGAGGAGCCGGGGATCAGGAGGAGCCGGAGATCGGGAGGAGACGGAGATCGGGAGGAGCTGGAGATCGGGAGGAGCCGGAGATCGGAAGGAGCCTGAGATCAGGAAGAGCCGGAGATCGGGAGCAGACGGAGATCAGGAGGAGCCGGGGATCGGGTGGAGCCGGAGATCGGGAGGAGCCGGAAATCGGGAGGAACCTGAGATCGGAACGAGCCGGAGATCGGGAGGAGCCGGAGATCGTGTGGAGCCGGGGATCGGGAGGAGACGGAGATCCGGAGGAGCCGGGGATCGGGAGGAGCCAGGGATCGGGAGTAGCCGGGGATCGGGCGGAGACGGAGATCCGGAGGAGCCGGGGATCAGGAGGAGCCGGAGATCGGGAGGAGACGGAAATCGGGAGGAGCTGGAGATCGGGAGGAGCCGGATATCGGAAGGAGCCTGAGATCGTGAGGAGCCGGAAATCGGGAGGAGCCGGGGATCGGGTGGAGCCGGAGATCGGGAGGAACCTGAGATCGGAAGGAGCCAGAGATCGGGAGGAGCCAGAGATCGGGAGGAGACGGAGATCAGGAGCAGCCTGAGATCTGGAGGAGCCAGGAATCGGGAGGAGCCTGAGATCGTGAGGAGCCGGAAATCGGGAGGAGCCGGGGATCGGGAGGAGACGGAGATCCGGAGGAGCCGGGGATCAGGAGGAGCCGGGGATCAGGAGGAGCCAGAGATCGGGAGGAGCTGGAGATCGGGAGGAGCCGGAGATCGGGAGGAGCCGGAGATTGGGAGGAGCCGAGGATCGGGAGGAGCCGGAAATCAGGAGGAGCCAGAGATCGAGAGGAGATGGAGATCGGGAGGAGCTGGAGATCGGGAGGAGCCGGAGATCGGGAGGAGCCTGAGATCAGAGGAGCCGGAGATTGGGAGCAGACAGAGATAAGGAGGAGCCGGTGATCGGGTGGAGCCGGGGATCGGGAGGAGCCTGAGATCGAGAGGAGCCGCGGATTGGATGGAGCCGGGGATCGGGAGGAGCCAGGGATTGGGAGAAGACGGAGATCGGGAGGAACCGGGGATCGGGAGGAGCCTGAGATTGGGAGGAGAAGTAAATCGGGAGAAGCTGGAGATCGGGAGGAGCTGGAGATCGGGAGGAGCTGGAGATCGGGAGGAGATGGAGATCGGGAGGAGCCTGAGATCGTGAGGAGCCGGAGATCGGGAGGAGCCGGGGATCGGGAGGAGCCGGAGAACGGTAGTATATGGAGATCGGGAGGAGCTGGAGATCGGGAGGAGACGGAGATCAGGAGGTGCCGGAGATCGGGAGGAGCCGGAGATTGGGAGCAAATGGAGATCAGGAGGAGCTAGGGATCAGGAGGAGACGGAGATCGGGAGGAGCCGGAGATCGGGAGGAGACGGAGATCGGGAGGAGCCAGGGATTGGTAGGAGACGGAGATCGGGAGGAGCCGGGGATCGGGAGGAGACGCAGATCGAGAGGAGCTGGGGATCAGGAGGGACCGGAGATCGGGAGGAGCCGGTAATCGGGAGGAGACGGAGATCAGGAGGAGCGAGGGATCGGGTGGAGCCGGAGATCGGGAGGAGCCAGCGATCGGGAGGAGCCTGAGATCGTGAGGAGCCGGAGATCGGGAGGAGCCGGGGATCAGGAGGAGACGGAGATCGGGAGGAGCCTGAGATCGTGAGGAGCCGGGGATCGGAGGAGCCGGGGATCAGGAGGAGATGGAGTTCGGGAGGAGCCGGAGATCGGGAGGAGCCGGGGATCGGGAGGAGACGGAGATCGGGAGGAGCCAGGGATTGGGAGGAGCCTGAGATCGTGAGGAGCCGGAGATCGGGAGGAACCGGGGATAGGGAGGAGACGGAGATCGGGAGGAGCCGGGGATCGGGAGGATCCTGACATTGGGAGGAGACGGAGATCAGGAGGAGCCTGAGATCGCGAGGGGCCGGAGATCGGGAGGAGCCGGAAATCGGGAGGAACCTGAGATCGGAAGGTTCCGGAGATCGGGAGGAGCCGGAGATCGGGAGGAGACGGAGATCAGGAGGAGCCGGGGATCGGGAGGAGCCAGGGATCGTTAGGAGCCGGAGATCGGGAGGAGCCGGGGATCGGGAAGAGACGGAGATCGGGAGGAGCCTGAGATCAGGAGGGGCCGGAGATCGGGAGGAAGCGGAAATCAGGAGGAACCTGAGATCGGAAGGAGCCAGAGATCGGGAGGAGCCTGAGATCGTGAGGAGCCGGAAATTGGGAGGAGCCGGGGATCGGGAGGAGCCTGAGATCGAGAGGGGCCGGAGATCGGGAGGAGCCGGAAATCGGGAGGCACCTAAAATCGGAAGGAGCTGGAGATCGGGAGGAGACGGAGATCAGGAGGAGCCTGAGATCGGGAGGGGCCGGAGATCGGGAGGAGCCGGAAATCGGGAGGAACATGAGATCGGAACGAGCCGGAGATCGGGAGGAGCTGGAGATCGGGAGGAGCCGGAGATCGGAAGGAGCCTGAGATCAGAGGAGCCGGAGATTGGGAGCAGACAGAGATCAGGAGGAGCCGGTGATCGGGTGGAGCCGGGGATCGGGAGGAGCCTGAGATCGAGAGGAGCCGGGGATTGGATGGAGCCGGGGATCGGGAGGAGCCAGGGATCGGGAGAAGACGGAGATCGGGAGGAACCGGGGATCGGGAGGAGCCTGAGATTGGGAGGAGAAGTAAATCGGGAGAAGCTGGAGATCGGGAGGAGCTGGAGATCGGGAGCAGCTGGAGATCGGGAGGAGCTGGAGATCGGGAGGAGACGGAGATCGGGAGGAGCCTGAGATCGTGAGGAGCCGGAGATCGGGAGGAGCCGGGGATCGGGAGGAGCCGGAGAACGGTAGTTTCTGGAGATCGGGAGGAGCTGGAGATCGGGAGGAGACCGAGATCAGGAGGTGCCGGAGATCGGGAGGAGCCGGAGATTGGGAGCAAACAGAGATCAGGAGGAGCCAGGGATCGGGAGGAGACGGAGATCGGGAGGAGCCAGGGATTGGGAGGAGACGGAGATCGGGAGGAGCCGGGGATCGGGAGGAGACGCAGATCGAGAGGGGCTGGGGATCAGGAGGGACCGGAGATCGGGAGGAGCCGGTAATCAGGAGGAGCCAGAGATCGAGAGGAGATGGAGATCGGGAGGAGCTGGAGATCGGGAGGAGCCGGAGATTGGGAGCAGACAGAGATAAGGAGGAGCCGGTGATCGGGTGGAGCCGGGGATCGGGAGGAGCCTGAGATCGAGAGGAGCCGCGGATTGGATGGAGCCGGGGATCGGGAGGAGCCAGGGATCGGGAGAAGACGGAGATCGGGAGGAACCGGGGATCGGGAGGAGCCTGAGATTGGGAGGAGAAGTAAATCGGGAGAAGCTGGAGATCGGGAGGAGCTGGAGATCGGGAGGAGCTGGAGATCGGGAGGAGATGGAGATCGGGAGGAGCCTGAGATCGTGAGGAGCCGGAGATCGGGAGGAGCCGGGGATCGGGAGGAGCCGGAGAACGGTAGTATATGGAGATCGGGAGGAGCTGGAGATCGGGAGGAGACGGAGATCAGGAGGTGCCGGAGATCGGGAGGAGCCGGTGATTGGGAGCAAATGGAGATCAGGAGGAGCTAGGGATCAGGAGGAGACGGAGATCGGGAGGAGCCGGAGATCGGGAGGAGACGGAGATCGGGAGGAGCCAGGGATTGGTAGGAGACGGAGATCGGGAGGAGCCGGGGATCGGGAGGAGACGCAGATCGAGAGGAGCTGGGGATCAGGAGGGACCGGAGATCGGGAGGAGCCGGTAATCGGGAGGAGACGGAGATCAGGAGGAGCGAGGGATCGGGTGGAGCCGGAGATCGGGAGGAGCCAGCGATCGGGAGGAGCCTGAGATCGTGAGGAGCCGGAGATCGGGAGGAGCCGGGGATCAGGAGGAGACGGAGATCGGGAGGAGCCTGAGATCGTGAGGAGCCGGGGATCGGAGGAGCCGGGGATCAGGAGGAGATGGAGTTCGGGAGGAGCCGGAGATCGGGAGGAGCCGGGGATCGGGAGGAGACGGAGATCGGGAGGAGCCAGGGATTGGGAGGAGCCTGAGATCGTGAGGAGCCGGAGATCGGGAGGAACCGGGGATAGGGAGGAGACGGAGATCGGGAGGAGCCGGGGATCGGGATGATCCTGACATTGGGAGGAGACGGAGATCAGGAGGAGCCTGAGATCGCGAGGGGCCGGAGATCGGGAGGAGCCGGAAATCGGGAGGAACCTGAGATCGGAAGGTTCCGGAGATCGGGAGGAGCCGGAGATCGGGAGGAGACGGAGATCAGGAGGAGCCGGGGATCGGGAGGAGCCAGGGATCGTTAGGAGCCGGAGATCGGGAGGAGCCGGGGATCGGGAAGAGACGGAGATCGGGAGGAGCCTGAGATCGGGAGGGGCCGGAGATCGGGAGAAAGCGGAAATCAGGAGGAACCTGAGATCGGAAGGAGCCAGAGATCGGGAGGAGCCTGAGATCGTGAGGAGCCGGAAATTGGGAGGAGCCGGGGATCGGGAGGAGCCTGAGATCGAGAGGGGCCGGAGATCGGGAGGAGCCAGAAATCGGGAGGCACCTAAAATCGGAAGGAGCTGGAGATCGGGAGGAGACGGAGATCAGGAGGAGCCTGAGATCGGGAGGGGCCGGAGATCGGGAGGAGCCGGAAATCGGGAGGAACCTGAGATCGGAACGAGCCGGAGATCGGGAGGAGCTGGAGATCGGGAGGAGCCGGAGATCGGAAGGAGCCTGAGATCAGAGGAGCCGGAGATTGGGAGCAGACAGAGATCAGGAGGAGCCGGTGATCGGGTGGAGCCGGGGATCGGGAGGAGCCTGAGATCGAGAGGAGCCGGGGATTGGATGGAGCCGGGGATCGGGAGGAGCCAGGGATCGGGAGAAGACGGAGATCGGGAGGAACCGGGGATCGGGAGGAGCCTGAGATTGGGAGGAGAAGTAAATCGGGAGAAGCTGGAGATCGGGAGGAGCTGGAGATCGGGAGCAGCTGGAGATCGGGAGGAGCTGGAGATCGGGAGGAGACGGAGATCGGGAGGAGCCTGAGATCGTGAGGAGCCGGAGATCGGGAGGAGCCGGGGATCGGGAGGAGCCGGAGAACGGTAGTTTCTGGAGATCGTGAGGAGCTGGAGATCGGGAGGAGACCGAGATCAGGAGGTGCCGGAGATCGGGAGGAGCCGGAGATTGGGAGCAAACGGAGATCAGGAGGAGCCAGGGATCGGGAGGAGACGGAGATCGGGAGGAGCCAGGGATTGGGAGGAGACGGAGATCGGGAGGAGCCGGGGATCGGGAGGAGACGCAGATCGAGAGGGGCTGGGGATCAGGAGGGACCGGAGATCGGGAGGAGCCCGTAATCGGGAGGAGACGGAGATCAGGAGGAGCGAGGGATCGGGTGGAGCCGGAGATCGGGCGGCGCCAGCGATCGGGAGGAGCCTGAGATCGTGAGGAGCCGGAGATCGGGAGGAGCCGGGGATCAGGAGGAGACGGAGATCGGGAGGAGCCTGAGATCGTGAGGAGCCGGGGATCGGAGGAGCCGGGGATCAGGAGGAGATGGAGTTCGGGAGGAGCCGGAGATCGGGAGGAGCCGGGGATCGGGAGGAGCCGGAGATCGGGAGGAGCCAGGGATTGGGAGGAGCCTGAGATCGTGAGGAGCCGGAGATCGGGAGGAACCGGGGATAGGGAGGAGACGGAGATCGGGAGGAGCCGGGATCAGGAGGATCCTGACATTGGGAGGAGACGGAGATCAGGAGGAGCCTGAGATCGCGAGGGGCCGGAGATCGGGAGGTTCCGGAAATCGGGAGGAACCTGAGATCGGAAGGTTCCGGAGATCGGGAGGAGCCGGAGATCGGGAGGAGACGGAGATCAGGAGGAGCCGGGGATCGGGAGGAGCCAGGGATCGTTAGGAGCCGGAGATCGGGAGGAGCCGGGGATCGGGAGGAGACGGAGATCGGGAGGAGCCTGAGATCGGGAGGGGCCGGAGATCGGGAGGAAGCGGAAATCAGGAGGAACCTGAGATCGGAAGGAGCCAGAGATCGGGAGGAGCCGGAGATCGGGAGGAGACGGAGATCAGGAGGAGCCTGAGATCGGGAGGAGCCAGGAATCGGGAGGAGCCTGAGATCGTGAGGAGCCGGAAATTGGGAGGAGCCGGGGATCGGGAGGAGCCTGAGATCGAGAGGGGCCGGAGATCGGGAGGAGCCGGAAATCGGGAGGAACCTGAAATCGGAAGGAGCTGGAGATCGGGAGGAGACGGAGATCAGGAGGAGCCTGAGATCGGGAGGGGCCGGAGATCGGGAGGAGCCGGAAATCGGGAGGAACCTGAGATCGGAACGAGCCGGAGAACGGGAGGAGCCGGAGATCGGGAGGAGACGGAGATCAGGAGGAGCCAGGGATCAGGTGGAGCCGGAGATCGGGAGGAGCCGGAGATCGGGAGGGGCCGGGGATCGGGAGGAGCTGGAGATCGGGAGGAGACGGAGATCGGTAGGGGCCGGAGATCGGGAGGAGACGGAGATCAGGAGGAGCCAGGAATTGGGTGGAGCCGGAGATCGGGAGGGGCCGGGAATCGGGACGAGCCGGGGATCGGGAGGAGCCGGAGATCGGGAGGAGCCGGAGATCGGGAGGAGCTGGAGATCGGGAGGAGCCGGGGATCGGGAGGATCCGGGGATCGGGAGGAGCTGGAGATCGGGAGGAGACGGAGATCGGTAGGGGCCGGGGATCGTGAGGGGCCGGGGATCGGGAGGAGACTGAGATCGGGAGGGGCCGGAAATCGGGAGGAGCCGGGGATCGGGAGGAGCCTGAGATCGGGAGGGGCCGGAGATCGGGAGGAGCCGGAAATCGGGAGGAACCTGAATTCGGAAGGAGTCAGAAATCAGGAGGAGCCTGCGATCGGGAGGAGCCTGGAATCGGGAGGAGCCTGAGATCGTGAGGAGCCGGAAATCGGGAGGAGCCGGGGATCGGGAGGAGCCTGAGATCGGGAGGGGCCGGAAATCGGGAGGAGCCGGTGATCGGGAGGAGCCTGAGATCGGGAGGAACCAGAGATCGGAAGGAGCCAGAGATCGGGAGGAGCCAGAGATCGGGAGGAGACGGAGATCAGGAGGAGCCTGAGATCGGGAGGAGCCGGGAATCGGGAGGAGCCTGAGATCGTGAGGAGCCGGAGATCGTGTGGAGCCGGGGATCGGGAGGAGACGGAGATCCGGAGGAGCCGGGGATCAGGAGGAGCCGGAGATCGGGAGGAGACGGAAATCGGGAGGAGCTGGAGATCGGGAGGAGCCGGATATCGGAAGGAGCCTGAGATCAGGAAGAGCCGGAGATTGGGAGCAGACGGAGATCAGGAGGAGCCGGGGATCGGGTGGAGCCGGGGATCGGGAGGAGACGGAGATCGGGAGGAACCTGAGATCCGAAGGAGCCAGAGATCGGGAGGAGCCGGAGATCGGGAGGAGCCTGAGATCGGGAGGAGCCAGGAATCGGGAGGAGCCTGAGATCGTGAGGAGCCGGAGATCGGGAGGAGCCAGGGATCGGGAGGAGCCTGAGATCGGGAGGGGCCGGAGATCGGGAGCAGACAGAGATCAGGAGGAGCCGGGGATCGGGTGGAGCCGGAGATCGGGAGGAGCCGGAAATCAGGAGGAACCTGAGATCGGAACGAGCCGGAGATCGGGAGGAGCCGGAGATCGGGAGGAGACGGAGATCAGGAGGAGCCAGGGATCGGGTGGAGCCGGAGATCGGGAGGAGCCGGAGATCGGGAGGGGCCGGGGATCGGGAGGAGCCTGAGATCGGGAGGGGCCGGAGATCGGGAGGAGCCGGAATTCGGGAGGAACCAGAGATCGGAAGGAGCCAGAGATCGGGAGGAGCCAGAGATCGGGAGGAGACGGAGATCAGGAGGAGCCTGAGATCGGGAGGAGCCAGGAATCGGGAGGAGCCTGAGATCGTGAGGAGCCGGAGATCGTGTGGAGCCGGGGATCGGGAGGAGACGGAGATCCGGAGGAGCCGGGGATCGGAAGGAGCCAGGGATCGGGAGTAGCCGGGGATCGGGCGGAGACGGAGATCCGGAGGAGCCGGGGATCAGGAGGAGCCGGAGATCGGGAGGAGACGGAAATCGGGAGGAGCTGGAGTTCGGGAGGAGCCGGATATCGGAAGGAGCCTGAGATCAGGAAGAGCCGGAGATTGGGAGCAGACGGAGATCAGGAGGAGCCGGGGATCGGGTGGAGCCGGGGATCGGGAGGAGACGGAGATCGGTAGGAACCTGAGATCGGAAGGAGCCGGAGATCGGGAGGAGCCGGAGATCGGGAGGAGACGGAGATCAGGAGCAGCCTGAGATCTGGAGGAGCCAGGAATCGGGAGGAGCCTGAGATCGTGAGGAGCCGGAAATCGGGAGGAGCCGGGGATCGGGAGACGGAGATCCGGTAGGAGCCGGGGATCAGGAGGAGCCGGAGATCGGGAGGAGACGGAGATCGGGAGGAGCTGGAGATCGCGAGGAGCCGGAGATCGGGAGGAGCCTGAGATCAGAGGAGCCGGAGATTGGGAGCAGACAGAGATCAGGAGGAGCCGGTGATCGGGTGGAGCCGGGGATCGGGAGGAGCCTGAGATCGAGAGGAGCCGCGGATTGGATGGAGCCGGGGATCGGGAGGAGCCAGGGATCGGGAGAAGACGGAGATCGGAAGGGGCCTGAGATCGTGCGGAGCCGGGGATCGGGAGGAGACGGAGATCGGGAGGAGCCTGAGATCGTGAGGAGCCGGAGATTGGGAGGAGCCGAGGATCGGGAGGAGCCGGAAATCAGGAGGAGCCAGAGATCGAGAGGAGATGGAGATCGGGAGGAGCTGGAGATCGGGAGGAGCCGGAGATCGGGAGGAGCCTGAGATCGAGAGGAGCCGCGGATTGGATGGAGCCGGGGATCGGGAGGAGCCAGGGATCGGGAGAAGACGGAGACCGGGAGGAACCGGGGATCGGGAGGAGCCTGAGATTGGGAGGAGAAGTAAATCGGGAGAAGCTGGAGATCGGGAGGAGCTGGAGATCGGGAGGAGCTGGAGATCGGGAGGAGACGGAGATCGGGAGGAGCCTGAGATCGTGAGGAGCCGGAGATCGGGAGGAGCCGGGGATCGGGAGGAGCCGGAGAACGGTAGTATATGGAGATCGGGAGGAGCTGGAGATCGGGAGGAGACGGAGATCAGGAGGTGCCGGAGATCGGGAGGAGCCGGAGATTGGGAGCAAACGGAGATCAGGAGGAGCCAGGGATCGGGAGGAGACGGAGATCGGGAGGAGCCGGAGATCGGGAGGAGACGGAGATCGGGAGGAGCCAGGGATTGGGAGGAGACGGAGATCCGGAGGAGCCGGGGATCAGGAGGAGCCGGAGATCGGGAGGAGACTGAGATCGTGAGGAGCCGCGGATTGGATGGAGCCGGGGATCGGGAGGAGCCAGGGATCGGGAGAAGACGGAGATCGGAAGGGGCCTGAGATCGTGCGGAGCCGGGGATCGGGAGGAGACGGAGATCGGGAGGAGCCTGAGATCGTGAGGAGCCGGAGATTGGGAGGAGCCGAGGATCGGGAGGAGCCGGAAATCAGGAGGAGCCAGAGATCGAGAGGAGATGGAGATCGGGAGGAGCTGGAGATCGGGAGGAGCCGGAGATCGGGAGGAGCCTGAGATCGAGAGGAGCCGCGGATTGGATGGAGCCGGGGATCGGGAGGAGCCAGGGATCGGGAGAAGACGGAGACCGGGAGGAACCGGGGATCGGGAGGAGCCTGAGATTGGGAGGAGAAGTAAATCGGGAGAAGCTGGAGATCGGGAGGAGCTGGAGATCGGGAGGAGCTGGAGATCGGGAGGAGACGGAGATCGGGAGGAGCCTGAGATCGTGAGGAGCCGGAGATCGGGAGGAGCCGGGGATCGGGAGGAGCCGGAGAACGGTAGTATATGGAGATCGGGAGGAGCTGGAGATCGGGAGGAGACGGAGATCAGGAGGTGCCGGAGATCGGGAGGAGCCGGAGATTGGGAGCAAACGGAGATCAGGAGGAGCCAGGGATCGGGAGGAGACGGAGATCGGGAGGAGCCGGAGATCGGGAGGAGACGGAGATCGGGAGGAGCCAGGGATTGGGAGGAGACGGAGATCCGGAGGAGCCGGGGATCAGGAGGAGCCGGAGATCGGGAGGAGACGGAAATCGGGAGGAGCTGGAGATCGGGAGGAGCCGGATATCGGAAGGAGCCTGAGATCAGGAAGAGCCGGAGATTGGGAGCAGACGGAGATCAGGAGGAGCCGGGGATCGGGTGGAGCCGGGGATCGGGAGGAGACGGAGATCGGGAGGAACCTGAGATCGGAAGGAGCCAGAGATCGGGAGGAACTGGAGATCGGGAGGAGCCGGGGATCGGGAGGATCCGGGGATAGGGAGGAGCTGGAGATCGGGAGGAGACGGAGATCGGTAGGGGCCGGGGATCGTGAGGGGCCGGGGATCGGGAGGAGACGGAGATCAGAAGGAGCCAGGAATTGGGTGGAGCCGGAGATCGGGAGGGGCCGGGAATCGGGACGAGCCGGGGATCGGGATAAGCCGGAGATCGGGAGGAGCCGGAGATCGGGAGGAGACGGAAATCAGGAGGAGCCTGCGATCGGGAGGAGCCAGGAATCGGGAGGAGCCTGAGATCGTGAGGAGCCGGAAATCGGGAGGAGCCGGGGATCGGGAGGAGCCTGAGATCGGGAGGGGCCGGAAATCGAGAGGAGCCGGGGATCGGGAGGAGCCTGAGATCGGGAGGGGCCGGAGATCGGGAGGAGCCGGAAATCGGGAGGAACCTGAATTCGGAAGGAGCCAGAGATCGGGAGGAGCCGGAGATCGGGAGGAGCCTGAGATCGGGAGGAGCCAGGAATCGGGAGGAGCCTGAGATCGTGAGGAGCCGGAGATCGGGAGGAGCCAGGGATCGGGAGGAGCCTGAGATCGGGAAGGGCCGGAGATCGGGAGGAGCCGGAAATCGGGAGGAACCAGAGATCGGAAGGAGCCAGAGATCGGGAGGAGCCAGAGATCGGGAGGAGACGGAGATCAGGAGGAGCCTGAGATCGGGAGGAGCCAGGAATCGGGAGGAGCCTGAGATCGTGAGGAGCCGGAGATCGTGTGGAGCCGGGGATCGGGAGGAGACGGAGATCCGGAGGAGCCGGGGATCGGGAGGAGCCAGGGATCGGGAGAAGCCGTGGATCGGGCGGAGACGGAGATCCGGAGGAGCCGGGGATCAGGAGGAGCCGGAGATCGGGAGGAGACGGAAATCGGAAGGAGCCTGAGATCAGGAAGAGCCGGAGATTGGGAGCAGACGGAGATCAGGAGGAGCCGGGGATCGGGTGGAGCCGGGGATCGGGAGGAGACGGAGATCGGGAGGAACCTGCGATCCGAAGGAGCCAGAGATCGGGAGGAGCCGGAGATCGGGAGGAGACGGAGATCAGGAGGAACCTGAGATCGGAAGGAGCCAGAGATCGGGAGGAGCCAGAGATCGGGAGGAGACGGAGATCAGGAGGGGCCGGGGATCGGGAGGAGCCTGAGATCGGGAGGGGCCGGAGATCGGGAGGAGCCGGAAATCGGGAGGAACCAGAGATCGGAAGGAGCCAGAGATCGGGAGGAGCCAGAGATCGGGAGGAGACGGAGATCGGGAGGAGCCTGAGATCGGGAGGAGCCAGGAATTGGGAGGAGCCTGAGATCGTGAGGAGCCGGAGATCGTGTGGAGCCGGGGATCGGGAGGAGACGGAGATCCGGAGGAGCCGGGGATCGGGAGGAGCCAGGGATCGGGAGTAGCCGGGGATCGGGCGGAGACGGAGATCCGGAGGAGCCGGGGATCAGGAGGAGCCGGAGATCGGGAGGAGACGGAAATCGGGTGGAGCTGGAGTTCGGGAGGAGACGGAGATCGGGTGGAGCCGGGGATCGGGAGGAGATGGAGATCGGGAGGAGACGGAGATCGGGAGGAGCCGGGGATCGGGAGGAGCCTGAGATCGTCAGGAGCCGGAGATCGGGAGGAGCCGGGGATCGGGTGGAGCCAGAGATCGGGAGGGGCCGGAGATCGGGAGGAGCCGGAAATCAGGAGGAACCTGGGATCGGGAGGAGCTGGGGATCGGGAGGAGCCGGAGATCGGAAGGGGCCTGAGATCGTGCGGAGCCGGGGATCGGGATGAGACGGAGATCGGGAGGAGCCTGAGATCGTGAGGAGCCGGAGATTGGGAGGAGCCGAGGATCGGGAGGAGCCGGAAATCAGGAGGAGCCAGAGATCGAGAGGAGATGGAGATCGGGAGGAGCTGGAGATCGGGAGGAGCCGGAGATCGGGAGGAGCCTGAGATCAGAGGAGCCGGAGATTGGGAGCAGACAGAGATCAGGAGGAGCCGGTGATCGGGTGGAGCCGGGGATCGGGAGGAGCCTGAGATCGAGAGGAGCCGCGGATTGGATGGAGCCGGGGATCGGGAGGAGCCAGGGATCGGGAGAAGACGGAGATCGGAAGGGGCCTGAGATCGTGCGGAGCCGGGGATCGGGAGGAGACGGAGATCGGGAGGAGCCTGAGATCGTGAGGAGCCGGAGATTGGGAGGAGCCGAGGATCGGGAGGAGCCGGAAATCAGGAGGAGCCAGAGATCGAGAGGAGATGGAGATCGGGAGGAGCTGGAGATCGGGAGGAGCCGGAGATCGGGAGGAGCCTGAGATCGAGAGGAGCCGCGGATTGGATGGAGCCGGGGATCGGGAGGAGCCAGGGATCGGGAGAAGACGGAGACCGGGAGGAACCGGGGATCGGGAGGAGCCTGAGATTGGGAGGAGAAGTAAATCGGGAGAAGCTGGAGATCGGGAGGAGTTGGAGATCGGGAGGAGCTGGAGATCGGGAGGAGACGGAGATCGGGAGGAGCCTGAGATCGTGAGGAGCCGGAGATCGGGAGGAGCCGGGGATCGGGAGGAGCCGTAGAACGGTAGTATATGGAGATCGGGAGGAGCTGGAGATCGGGAGGAGACGGAGATCAGGAGGTGCCGGAGATCGGGAGGAGCCGGAGATTGGGAGCAAACGGAGATCAGGAGGAGCCAGGGATCGGGAGGAGACGGAGATCGGGAGGAGCCGGAGATCGGGAGGAGACGGAGATCGGGAGGAGCCAGGGATTGGGAGGAGACGGAGATCCGGAGGAGCCGGGGATCAGGAGGAGCCGGAGATCGGGAGGAGACGGAAATCGGGAGGAGCTGGAGATCGGGAGGAGCCGGATATCGGAAGGAGCCTGAGATCAGGAAGAGCCGGAGATTGGGAGCAGACGGAGATCAGGAGGAGCCGGGGATCGGGTGGAGCCGGGGATCGGGAGGAGACGGAGATCGGGAGGAACCTGAGATCGGAAGGAGCCAGAGATCGGGAGGAACTGGAGATCGGGAGGAGCCGGGGATCGGGAGGATCCGGGGATAGGGAGGAGCTGGAGATCGGGAGGAGACGGAGATCGGTAGGGGCCGGGGATCGTGAGGGGCCGGGGATCGGGAGGAGACGGAGATCAGAAGGAGCCAGGAATTGGGTGGAGCCGGAGATCGGGAGGGGCCGGGAATCGGGACGAGCCGGGGATCGGGATAAGCCGGAGATCGGGAGGAGCCGGAGATCGGGAGGAGACGGAAATCAGGAGGAGCCTGCGATCGGGAGGAGCCAGGAATCGGGAGGAGCCTGAGATCGTGAGGAGCCGGAAATCGGGAGGAGCCGGGGATCGGGAGGAGCCTGAGATCGGGAGGGGCCGGAAATCGAGAGGAGCCGGGGATCGGATGGAG
Organism: Pristiophorus japonicus; assembly: GCF_044704955.1. Taxonomy (NCBI): domain Eukaryota; kingdom Metazoa; phylum Chordata; class Chondrichthyes; family Pristiophoridae; genus Pristiophorus; species Pristiophorus japonicus. Next base: position 18,026,017 of record NC_092010.1, read on the forward strand.
CCTGAGATCGGGAGGGGCCGGAGATCGGGAGGAGCCGGAAATCGGGAGGAACCTGAATTCGGAAGGAGCCAGAGATCGGGAGGAGCCGGAGATCGGGAGGAGCCTGAGATCGGGAGGAGCCAGGAATCGGGAGGAGCCTGAGATCGTGAGGAGCCGGAGATCGGGAGGAGCCAGGGATCGGGAGGAGCCTGAGATCGGGAAGGGCCGGAGATCGGGAGGAGCCGGAAATCGGGAGGAACCAGAGATCGGAAGGAGCCAGAGATCGGGAGGAGCCAGAGATCGGGAGGAGACGGAGATCAGGAGGAGCCTGAGATCGGGAGGAGCCAGGAATCGGGAGGAGCCTGAGATCGTGAGGAGCCGGAGATCGTGTGGAGCCGGGGATCGGGAGGAGACGGAGATCCGGAGGAGCCGGGGATCGGGAGGAGCCAGGGATCGGGAGAAGCCGTGGATCGGGCGGAGACGGAGATCCGGAGGAGCCGGGGATCAGGAGGAGCCGGAGATCGGGAGGAGACGGAAATCGGGAGGAGCTGGAGATCGGGAGGAGCCGGATATCGGAAGGAGCCTGAGATCAGGAAGAGCCGGAGATTGGGAGCAGACGGAGATCAGGAGGAGCCGGGGATCGGGTGGAGCCGGGGATCGGGAGGAGACGGAGATAGGGAGGAACCTGAGATCCGAAGGAGCCAGAGATCGGGAGGAGCCGGAGATCGGGAGGAGACGGAGATCAGGAGGAACCTGAGATCGGAAGGAGCCAGAGATCGGGAGGAGCCAGAGATCGGGAGGAGACGGAGATCAGGAGGGGCCGGGGATCGGGAGGAGCCTGAGATCGGGAGGGGCCGGAGATCGGGAGGAGCCGGAAATCGGGAGGAACCAGAGATCGGAAGGAGCCAGAGATCGGGAGGAGCCAGAGATCGGGAGGAGACGGAGATCGGGAGGAGCCTGAGATCGGGAGGAGCCAGGAATTGGGAGGAGCCTGAGATCGTGAGGAGCCGGAGATCGTGTGGAGCCGGGGATCGGGAGGAGACGGAGATCCGGAGGAGCCGGGGATCGGGAGGAGCCAGGGATCGGGAGTAGCCGGGGATCGGGCGGAGACGGAGATCCGGAGGAGCCGGGGATCAGGAGGAGCCGGAGATCGGGAGGAGACGGAAATCGGGTGGAGCTGGAGTTCGGGAGGAGCCGGATATCGGAAGGAGCCTGAGATCAGGAAGAGCCGGAGATTGGGAGCAGACGGAGATCAGGAGGAGCCGGGGATCGGGTGGAGCCGGGGATCGGGAGGAGACGGAGATCGGGTGGAGCCGGGGATCGGGAGGAGATGGAGATCGGGAGGAGACGGAGATCGGGAGGAGCCGGGGATCGGGAGGAGCCTGAGATCGTCAGGAGCCGGAGATCGGGAGGAGCCGGGGATCGGGTGGAGCCAGAGATCGGGAGGGGCCGGAGATCGGGAGGAGCCGGAAATCAGGAGGAACCTGGGATCGGGAGGAGCTGGGGATCGGGAGGAGCCGGAGATCGGAAGGGGCCTGAGATCGTGCGGAGCCGGGGATCGGGATGAGACGGAGATCGGGAGGAGCCTGAGATCGTGAGGAGCCGGAGATTGGGAGGAGCCGAGGATCGGGAGGAGCCGGAAATCAGGAGGAGCCAGAGATCGAGAGGAGATGGAGATCGGGAGGAGCTGGAGATCGGGAGGAGCCGGAGATCGGGAGGAGCCTGAGATCAGAGGAGCCGGAGATTGGGAGCAGACAGAGATCAGGAGGAGCCGGTGATCGGGTGGAGCCGGGGATCGGGAGGAGCCTGAGATCGAGAGGAGCCGCGGATTGGATGGAGCCGGGGATCGGGAGGAGCCAGGGATCGGGAGAAGACGGAGATCGGAAGGGGCCTGAGATCGTGCGGAGCCGGGGATCGGGAGGAGACGGAGATCGGGAGGAGCCTGAGATCGTGAGGAGCCGGAGATTGGGAGGAGCCGAGGATCGGGAGGAGCCGGAAATCAGGAGGAGCCAGAGATCGAGAGGAGATGGAGATCGGGAGGAGCTGGAGATCGGGAGGAGCCGGAGATCGGGAGGAGCCTGAGATCGAGAGGAGCCGCGGATTGGATGGAGCCGGGGATCGGGAGGAGCCAGGGATTGGGAGAAGACGGAGATCGGGAGGAACCGGGGATCGGGAGGAGCCTGAGATTGGGAGGAGAAGTAAATCGGGAGAAGCTGGAGATCGGGAGGAGTTGGAGATCGGGAGGAGTTGGAGATCGGGAGGAGACGGAGATCGGGAGGAGCCTGAGATCGGGAGGAGCCGGAGATCGGGAGGGGCCGTGGATCGGGAGGAGTCGGAGATCGGGATGAGCCGGGGATCGGGAGGAGCCGGGGATCGGGAGGAGCTGGAGATCGGGAGGAGCCGGGGATCGGGAGGATCCGGGGATCGGGAGGAGCTGGAGATCGGGAGGAGACGGAGATCAGGAGGAGCCAGGAATTGGGTGGAGCCGGAGATCGGGAGGCGGCGGAGATCGGTAGGGGCCGGGGACCGGGAGGGGCCGGGGATCGGGAGGAGACGGAGATCAGGAGGAGCCAGGAATTGGGTGAAGCCGGAGATCGGGAGGGGCCGGGGATCGGGACGAGCCAGGGATCGGGAGGAGCCGGAGATCGGGAGGAGCCGGGGATCGGGATGAGCCGGGGATCGGGAGGAGCTGGAAATCGGGAGGAGCTGGAGATCGGAAGGAGCCTGAGATCAGGAAGAGCCGGAGATTGGGAGCGGACGGAGATCAGGAGGAGCCGGGGATCGGGTGGAGCCGGGGATCGGGAGGAGACGGAGATCGGGTGGAGCCGGGGATCGGGAGGAGATGGAGATCGGGAGGAGACGGAGATCGGGAGGAGCCGGGGATCGGGAGGAGCCTGAGATCGTCAGGAGCCGGAGATCGGGAGGAGCCGGGGATCGGGTGGAGCCAGAGATCGGGAGGGGCCGGAGATCGGGAGGAGCCGGAAATCAGGAGGAACCTGGGATCGGGAGGAGCTGGGGATCAGGAGGAGCCGGAGATCGGAAGGGGCCTGAGATCGTGCGGAGCTGGGGATCAGGATGAGACGGAGATCGGGAGGAGCCTGAGATCGTGAGGAGCCGGAGATTGGGAGGAGCCGAGGATCGGGAGGAGCCGGAAATCAGGAGGAGCCAGAGATCGAGAGGAGATGGAGATCGGGAGGAGCTGGAGATCGGGAGGAGCCGGAGATCGGGAGGAGCCTGAGATCAGAGGAGCCGGAGATTGGGAGCAGACAGAGATCAGGAGGAGCCGGTGATCGGGTGGAGCCGGGGATCGGGAGGAGCCTGAGATCGAGAGGAGCCGCGGATTGGATGGAGCCGGGGATCGGGAGGAGCCAGGGATCGGGAGAAGACGGAGATCGGAAGGGGCCTGAGATCGTGCGGAGCCGGGGATCGGGAGGAGATGGAGATCGGGAAGAGCCTGAGATCGTGAGGAGCCGGAGATTGGGAGGAGCCGAGGATCGGGAGGAGCCGGAAATCAGGAGGAGCCAGAGATCGAGAGGAGATGGAGATCGGGAGGAGCTGGAGATCGGGAGGAGCCGGAGATCGGGAAGAGCCTGAGATCGAGAGGAGCCGCGGATTGGATGGAGCCGGGGATCGGGAGGAGCCAGGGATCGGGAGAAGACGGAGATCGGGAGGAACCGGGGATCGGGAGGAGCCTGAGATTGGGAGGAGAAGTAAATCGGGAGAAGCTGGAGATCGGGAGGAGTTGGAGATCGGGAGGAGCTGGAGATCGGGAGGAGACGGAGATCGGGAGGAGCCTGAGATCGTGAGGAGCCGGAGATCGGGAGGAGCCGGGGATCGGGAGGAGCCGTAGAACGGTAGTATATGGAGATCGGGAGGAGCTGGAGATCGGGAGGAGACGGAGATCCGGAGGAGCCGGGGATCGGGAGGAGCCAGGGATCGGAAGTAGCCGGGGATCGGGCGGAGACGGAGATCCGGAGGAGCCGGGGATCAGGAGGAGCCGGAGATCGAGAGGAGACGGAAATCGGGAGGAGCTGGAGTTCGGGAGGAGCCGGATATCGGAAGGAGCCTGAGATCAGGAAGAGCCGGAGATTGGGAGCAGATGGAGATCAGGAGGAGCCGGGGATCGGGTGGAGCCGGGGATCGGGAGGAGACGGAGATCGGGAGGAACCTGAGATCGGAAGGAGCCAGAGATCGGGAGGAGCCGGAGATCGGGAGGAGACGGAGATCAGGAGCAGCCTGAGATCTGGAGGAGCCAGGAATCGGGTGGAGCCTGAGATCGTGAGGAGCCGGAAATCGGGAGGAGCCAGGGATCGGGAGGAGACGGAGATCCGGAGGAGCCGGGGATCAGGAGGAGCCGGAGATCGGGAGGAGACGGAGATCGGGAGGAGCTGGAGATCGGGAGGAGCCGGAGATCGGAAGGAGCCTGAGATCAGGAAGAGCCGGAGATCGGGAGCAGACGGAGATCAGGAGGAGCCGGGGATCGGGTGGAGCCGGAGATCGGGAGGAGCCGGAAATCGGGAGGAACCTGAGATCGGAACGAGCCGGAGATCGGGAGGAGCCGGAGATCGGGAGGAGACGGAGATCAGGAGGAGCCAGGGATCGGGTGGAGCCGGAGATCGGAAGGAGCCGGAGATCGGGAGGGGCCGGGGATCGGGAGGAGTCGGAGATCGGGATGAGCCGGGGATCGGGAGGAGCCGGGGATCGGGAGGAGCTGGAGATCCGTAGGAGCCGGGGATCGGGAGGATCCGGGGATCGGGAGGAGCTGGAGATCGGAAGGAGCCTGAGATCAGGAAGAGCCGGAGATTGGGAGCGGACGGAGATCAGGAGGAGCCGGGGATCGGGTGGAGCCGGGGATCGGGAGGAGACGGAGATCGGGTGGAGCCGGGGATCGGGAGTAGATGGAGATCGGGAGGAGACGGAGATCGGGAGGAGCCGGGGATCGGGAGGAGCCTGAGATCGTCAGGAGCCGGAGATCGGGAGGAGCCGGGGATCGGGTGGAGCCAGAGATCGGGAGGGGCCGGAGATCGGGAGGAGCCGGAAATCAGGAGGAACCTGGGATCGGGAGGAGCTGGGGATCAGGAGGAGCCGGAGATCGGAAGGGGCCTGAGATCGTGCGGAGCTGGGGATCGGGATGAGACGGAGATCGGGAGGAGCCTGAGATCGTGAGGAGCCGGAGATTGGGAGGAGCCGAGGATCGGGAGGAGCCGGAAATCAGGAGGAGCCAGAGATCGAGAGGAGATGGAGATCGGGAGGAGCTGGAGATCGGGAGGAGCCGGAGATCGGGAGGAGCCTGAGATCAGAGGAGCCGCAGATTGGGAGCAGACAGAGATCAGGAGGAGCCGGTGATCGGGTGGAGCCGGGGATCGGGAGGAGCCTGAGATCGAGAGGAGCCGCGGATTGGATGGAGCCGGGGATCGGGAGGAGCCAGGGATCGGGAGAAGACGGAGATCGGAAGGGGCCTGAGATCGTGCGGAGCCGGGGATCGGGAGGAGATGGAGATCGGGAAGAGCCTGAGATCGTGAGGAGCCGGAGATTGGGAGGAGCCGAGGATCGGGAGGAGCCGGAAATCAGGAGGAGCCAGAGATCGAGAGGAGATGGAGATCGGGAGGAGCTGGAGATCGGGAGGAGCCGGAGATCGGGAAGAGCCTGAGATCGAGAGGAGCCGCGGATTGGATGGAGCCGGGGATCGGGAGGAGCCAGGGATCGGGAGAAGACGGAGATCGGGAGGAACCGGGGATCGGGAGGAGCCTGAGATTGGGAGGAGAAGTAAATCGGGAGAAGCTGGAGATCGGGAGGAGTTGGAGATCGGGAGGAGCTGGAGATCGGGAGGAGACGGAGATCGGGAGGAGCCTGAGATCGTGAGGAGCCGGAGATCGGGAGGAGCCGGGGATCGGGAGGAGCCGTAGAACGGTAGTATATGGAGATCGGGAGGAGCTGGAGATCGGGAGGAGACGGAGATCCGGAGGAGCCGGGGATCGGGAGGAGCCAGGGATCGGAAGTAGCCGGGGATCGGGCGGAGACGGAGATCCGGAGGAGCCGGGGATCAGGAGGAGCCGGAGATCGAGAGGAGACGGAAATCGGGAGGAGCTGGAGTTCGGGAGGAGCCGGATATCGGAAGGAGCCTGAGATCAGGAAGAGCCGGAGATTGGGAGCAGATGGAGATCAGGAGGAGCCGGGGATCGGGTGGAGCCGGGGATCGGGAGGAGACGGAGATCGGGAGGAACCTGAGATCGGAAGGAGCCAGAGATCGGGAGGAGCCGGAGATCGGGAGGAGACGGAGATCAGGAGCAGCCTGAGATCTGGAGGAGCCAGGAATCGGGAGGAGCCTGAGATCGTGAGGAGCCGGAAATCGGGAGGAGCCAGGGATCGGGAGGAGACGGAGATCCGGAGGAGCCGGGGATCAGGAGGAGCCGGAGATCGGGAGGAGACGGAGATCGGGAGGAGCTGGAGATCGGGAGGAGCCGGAGATCGGAAGGAGCCTGAGATCAGGAAGAGCCGGAGATCGGGAGCAGACGGAGATCAGGAGGAGCCGGGGATCGGGTGGAGCCGGAGATCGGGAGGAGCCGGAAATCGGGAGGAACCTGAGATCGGAACGAGCCAGAGATCGGGAGGAGCCGGAGATCGGGAGGAGACGGAGATCAGGAGGAGCCAGGGATCGGGTGGAGCCGGAGATCGGAAGGAGCCGGAGATCGGGAGGGGCCGGGGATCGGGAGGAGTCGGAGATCGGGATGAGCCGGGGATCGGGAGGAGCCGGGGATCGGGAGGAGCTGGAGATCCGTAGGAGCCGGGGATCGGGAGGATCCGGGGATCGGGAGGAGCTGGAGATCGGGAGGAGACGGAGATCAGGAGGAGCCAGGAATTGGGTGGAGCCGGAGATCGGGAGGCGGCGGAGATCGGTCGGGGCCGGGGATCGGGAGGGGCCAGGGATCGGGAGGAGACAGAGATCAGGAGGAGCCAGGAATTGGGTGAAGCCGGAGATCGGGAGGGGCCGGGGATCGGGACGAGCCGGGGATCGGGAGGAGCCGGAGATCGGGAGGAGCCGGGGATCGGGATGAGCCGGGGATCGGGAGGAGCTGGAAATCGGGAGGAGCTGGAGATCGGAAGGAGCCTGAAATCAGGAAGAGCCGGAGATTGGGAGCGGACGGAGATCAGGAGGAGCCGGGGATCGGGTGGAGCCGGGGATCGGGAGGAGACGGAGATCGGGAGGAGACGGAGATCGGGAGGAGCCGGGGATCGGGAGGAGCCTGAGATCGTCAGGAGCCGGGGATCGGGAGGAGCCTGAGATCGTCAGGAGCCAGAGATCGGGAGGAGCCGGGGATCGGGTGGAGCCAGAGATCGGGAGGGGCCGGAGATCGGGAGGAGCCGGAAATCAGAAGGAACCTGGGATCGGGAGGAGCTGGGGATCGGGAGGAGCCGGAGATCGGAAGGGGCCTGAGATCGTGCGGAGCCGGGGATCGGGATGAGACGGAGATCGGGAGGAGCCTGAGATCGTGAGGAGCCGGAGATTGGGAGGAGCCGAGGATCGGGAGGAGCCGGAAATCAGGAGGAGCCAGAGATCGAGAGGAGATGGAGATCGGGAGGAGCTGGAGATCGGGAGGAGCCGGAGATCGGGAGGAGCCTGAGATCAGAGGAGCCGGAGATTGGGAGCAGACAGAGATCAGGAGGAGCCGGTGATCGGGTGGAGCCGGGGATCGGGAGGAGCCTGAGATCGAGAGGAGCCGCGGATTGGATGGAGCCGGGGATCGGGAGGAGCCAGGGATCGGGAGAAGACGGAGATCGGAAGGGGCCTGAGATCGTGCGAAGCCGGGGATCGGGAGGAGACGGAGATCGGGAGGAGCCTGAGATCGTGAGGAGCCGGAGATTGGGAGGAGCCGAGGATCGGGAGGAGCCGGAAATCAGGAGGAGCCAGAGATCGAGAGGAGATGGAGATCGGGAGGAGCTGGAGATCGGGAGGAGCCGGAGATCGGGAGGAGCCTGAGATCGAGAGGAGCCGCGGATTGGATGGAGCCGGGGATCGGGAGGAGCCAGGGATCGGGAGAAGACGGAGATCGGGAGGAACCGGGGATCGGGAGGAGCCTGAGATTGGGAGGAGAAGTAAATCGGGAGAAGCTGGAGATCGGGAGGAGTTGGAGATCGGGAGGAGCTGGAGATCGGGAGGAGACGGAGATCGGGAGGAGCCTGAGATCGTGAGGAGCCGGAGATCGGGAGGAGCCGGGGATCGGGAGGAGCCGTAGAACGGTAGTATATGGAGATCGGGAGGAGCTGGAGATCGGGAGGAGACGGAGATCAGGAGGTGCCGGAGATCGGGAGGAGCCGGAGATTGGGAGCAAACGGAGATCAGGAGGAGCCAGGGATCGGGAGGAGACGGAGATCGGGAGGAGCCGGAGATCGGGAGGAGACGGAGATCGGGAGGAGCCAGGGATTGGGAGGAGACGGAGATCCGGAGGAGCCGGGGATCAGGAGGAGCCGGAGATCGGGAGGAGACGGAAATCGGGAGGAGCTGGAGATCGGGAGGAGCCGGATATCGGAAGGAGCCTGAGATCAGGAAGAGCCGGAGATTGGGAGCAGACGGAGATCAGGAGGAGCCGGGGATCGGGTGGAGCCGGGGATCGGGAGGAGACGGAGATCGGGAGGAACCTGAGATCGGAAGGAGCCAGAGATCGGGAGGAGCCGGAGATCGGGAGGAGACGGAGATCAGGAGCAGCCTGAGATCGGGAGGAGCCAGGAATTGGGAGGAGCCTGAGATCGTGAGGAGCCGGAAATCGGGAGGAGCCGGGGATCGGGAGGATCCTGACATTGGGAGGAGACGGAGATCAGGAGGAGCCAGGGATCGGGAGGAGACGGAGATCGGGAGGAGCCAGAGATCGGGAGGAGACGGAGATTGGGAGGAGCCAGGGATTGGGAGGAGACGGAGATCGGGAGGAGCCGGGGATCGGGAGGAGACGCAGATCGAGAGGAGCTGGGGATCAGGAGGGACCAGAGATCGGGAGGAGCCGGTAATCGGGAGGAGACGGAGATCAGGAGGAGCGAGGGATCGGGTGGAGCCGGAGATCGGGAGGAGCCAGCGATCGGGAGGAGCCTGAGATCGTGAGGAGCCGGAGATCGGGAGGAGCCGGGGATCAGGAGGAGACGGAGATCGGGAGGAGCCTGAGATCGTGAGGAGCCGGGGATCGGAGGAGCCGGGGATCAGGAGGAGATGGAGTTCGGGAGGAGCCGGAGATCGGGAGGAGCCGGGGATCGGGAGGAGACGGAGATCGGGAGGAGCCAGGGATTGGGAGGAGCCTGAGATCGTGAGGAGCCGGAGATCGGGAGGAACCGGGGATAGGGAGGAGACAGAGATCGGGAGGAGCCGGGGATCGGGAGGATCCTGACATTGGGAGGAGACAGAGATCAGGAGGAGCCTGAGATCGCGAGGGGCCGGAGATCGGGAGGAGCCGGAAATCGGGAGGAACCTGAGATCGGAAGGTTCCGGAGATCGGGAGGAGCCGGAGATCGGGAGGAGACGGAGATCAGGAGGAGCCGGGGATCGGGAGGAGCCAGGGATCGTTAGGAGCCGGAGATCGGGAGGAGCCGGGGATCGGGAGGAGACGGAGATCGGGAGGAGCCTGAGATCGGGAGGGGCCGGAGATCGGGAGGAAGCGGAAATCAGGAGGAACCTGAGATCGGAAGGAGCCAGAGATCGGGAGGAGCCGGAGATCGGGAGGAGACGGAGATCAGGAGGAGCCTGAGATCGGGAGGAGCCAGGAATCGGGAGGAGCCTGAGATCGTGAGGAGCCGGAAATTGGGAGGAGCCGGGGATCGGGAGGAGCCTGAGATCGAGAGGGGCCGGAGATCGGGAGGAGCCGGAAATCGGGAGGAACCTGAAATCGGAAGGAGCTGGAGATCGGGAGGAGACGGAGATCAGGAGGAGCCTGAGATCGGGAGAGGCCGGAGATCGGGAGGAGCCGGAAATCGGGAGGAACCTGAGATCGGAACGAGCCGGAGATCGGGAGGAGCCGGAGATCGGGAGGAGACGGAGATCAGGAGGAGCCAGGGATCAGGTGGAGCCGGAGATCGGGAGGAGCCGGAGATCGGGAGGGGCCGGGGATCGGGAGGAGTCGGAGATCGGGATGAGCCGGGGATCGGGAGCAGCCGGGGATCGGGAGGAGCTGGAGATCGGGAGGAGCCGGGGATCGGGAGGATCCGGGGATCGGGAGGAGCTGGAGATCGGGAGGAGACGGAGATCGGTAGGGGCCGGGGATCGTGAGGAGCCTGAGATCGGGAGGGGCTGGAAATCGGGAGGAGCCGGGGATCGGGAGGAGCCTGAGATCGGGAGGGGCCGGAGATCGGGAGGAGCCGGAAATCGGGAGGAACCTGAATTCGGTAGGAGCCAGAGATCGTGAGGAGCCAGAGATCGGGAGGAGCCTGAGATCGGGAGGAGCCAGGAATCGGGAGGAGCCTGAGATCGTGAGGAGCCGGAGATCGGGAGGAGCCAGGGATCGGGAGGAGCCTGAGATCGGGAGGGGCCAGAGATCGGGAGGAGCCGGAAATCGGGAGGAACCAGAGATCGGAAGGAGCCAGAGATCGGGAGGAGCCAGAGATCGGGAGGAGACGGAGATCAGGAGGAGCCTGAGATCGGGAGGAGTCAGGAATCGGGAGGAGCCTGAGATCGTGAGGAGCCGGAGATCGTGTGGAGCCGGGGATCGGGAGGAGACGGAGATCCGGAGGAGCCGGGGATCGGGAGGAGCCAGGGATCGGGAGTAGCCGGGGATCGGGCGGAGACGGAGATCCGGAGGAGCCGGGGATCAGGAGGAGCCGGAGATCGGGAGGAGACGGAAATCGGGAGGAGCTGGAGATCGGGAGGAGCCGGATATCGGAAGGAGCCTGAGATCAGGAAGAGCCGGAGATTGGGAGCAGACGGAGATCAGGTATTGCCGGGGATCGGGTGGAGCCGGGGATCGGGAGGAGATGGAGATCGGGAGGAACCTGAGATCGGAAGGAGCCAGAGATCGGGAGGAGCCGGAGATCGGGAGGAGACGGAGATCAGGAGCAGCCTGAGATCGGGAGGAGCCAGGAATTGGGAGGAGCCTGAGATCGTGAGGAGCCGGAAATCGGGAGGAGCCGGGGATCGGGTGGAGCCGGAGATCGGGAGGAACCTGAGATCGGAAGGAGCCAGAGATCGGGAGGAGCCAGAGATCGGGAGGAGACGGAGATCAGGAGCAGCCTGAGATCTGGAGGAGCCGGGAATCGGGAGGAGCTTGAGATCGTGAGGAGCCGGAAATCGGGAGGAGCCGGGGATCGGGAGGAGACGGAGATCCGGAGGAGCTGGGGATCAGGAGGAGCCGGAGATCGGGAGGAGACGGAGATCGGGAGGAGCTGGAGATCGGGAGGAGCCGGAGATCGGAAGGAGCCTGAGATCAGGAAGAGCCGGAGATCGGGAGCAGACGGAGATCAGGAGGAGCCGGGGATCGGGTGGAGCCGGAGATCGGGAGGAGCCGGATATCGGGAGGAACCTTAGATCGGAACGAGCCGGAGATCGGGAGGAGCCGGAGATCGGGAGGAGACGGAGATCAGGAGGAGCCAGGGATCGGGTGGAGCCGGAGATCGGGAGGAGCCGGAGATCGGGAGGGGCCGGGGATCGGGAGGAGCCTGAGATCGGGAGGGGCCGGAGATCGGGAGGAGCCGGAAATCGGGAGGAACCAGAGATCGGAAGGAGCCAGAGATCGGGAGGAGCCAGAGATCGGGAGGAGACGGAGATCAGGAGGAGCCTGAGATCGGGAGGAGCCAGGAATCGGGAGGAGCCTGAGATCGTGAGGAGCCGGAGATCGTGTGGAGCCGGGGATCGGGAGGAGACGGAGATCCGGAGGAGCCGGGGATCGGGAGGAGCCAGGGATCGGGAGTAGCCGGGGATCGGGCGGAGACGGAGATCCGGAGGAGCCGGGGATCAGGAGGAGCCGGAGATCGGGAGGAGACGGAAATCGGGAGGAGCTGGAGATCGGGAGGAGCCGGATATCGGAAGGAGCCTGAGATCAGGAAGAGCCGGAGATTGGGAGCAGACGGAGATCAGGAGGAGCCGGGGATCGGGTGGAGCCGGGGATCGGGAGGAGACGGAGATCGGGAGGAACCTGAGATCGGATGGAGCCAGAGATCGGGAGGAGCCGGAGATCGGGAGGAGACGGAGATCAGGAGCAGCCTGAGATCTGGAGGAGCCAGGAATCGGGAGGAGCCTGAGATCGTGAGGAGCCGGAAATCGGGAGGAGCCGGGGATCGGGAGGAGACGGAGATCCAGAGGAACCGGGGATCAGGAGGAGCCGGAGATCGGGAGGAGACGGAGATCGGGAGGAGCTGGAGATCGGGAGGAGCCGGAGATCGGAAGGAGCCTGAGATCAGGAAGAGCCGGAGATCGGGAGCAGACGGAGATCAGGAGGAGCCGGTGATCGGGTGGAGCCGGAGATCGGGAGGAGCCGGAAATCGGGAGGAACCTGAGATCGGAACGAGCCGGAGATCGGGAGGAGCCGGAGATCGGGAGGAGACGGAGATCAGGAGGAGCCAGGGATCGGGTGGAGCCGGAGATCGGGAGGAGCCGGAGATCGGGAGGGGCCGGGGATCGGGAGGAGTCGGAGATCGGGATGAGCCGGGGATCGGGAGGAGCCGGGGATCGGGAGGAGCTGGAGATCGGGAGGAGCCGGGGATCGGGAGGATCCGGGGATCGGGAGGAGCTGGAGATCGGGAGGAGACGGAGATCAGGAGGAGCCAGGAATTGGGTGGAGCCGGAGATCGGGAGGCGGCGGAGATCGGTAGGGGCCGGGGATCGGGAGGGGCCGGGAATCGGGAGGAGACGGAGATCAGGAGGAGCCAGGAATTGGGTGAAGCCGGAGATCGGGAGGGGCCGGGGATCGGGACGAGCCGGGGATCGGGAGGAGCCGGAGATCGGGAGGAGCCGGGGATCTGGAGGAACCTGAGATCGGAAGGTTACGGAGATCAGGAGGAGCCTGAGATCGCGAGGGGCCAGAGATCGGGAGGAGCCGGAAATCGGGAGGAACCTGAGATCGGAAGGTTCCGGAGATCGGGAGGAGCCGGAGATCGGGAGGAGCCGGAGATCAGGAGGAGCCTGAGATCGGGAGGAGCCAGGAATCGGGAGGAGCCTGAGATCGTGAGGAGCCGGAGATCGTGTGGAGCCGGGGATCGGGAGGAGACGGAGATCCGGAGGAGCCGGGGATCGGGAGGAGCCAGGGATCGGGAGTAGCCGGGGATCGGGCGGAGACGGAGATCCGGAGGAGCCGGGGATCAGGAGGAGCCGGAGATCGGGAGGAGACGGAAATCGGGAGGAGCTGGAGATCGGGAGGAGCCGGATATCGGAAGGAGCCTGAGATCGGGAGGAGCCGGAGATCGGGAGGAGACGGAGATCAGGAGGAGCCTGAGATCGGGAGGAGCCAGGAATCGGGAGGAGCCTGAGATCGTGAGGAGCCGGAAATTGGGAGGAGCCGGCGATCGGGAGGAGCCTGAGATCGAGAGGGGCCGGAGATCGGGAGGAGCCGGAAATCGGGAGGAACCTGAAATCGGAAGGAGCTGGAGATCGGGAGGAGACGGAGATCAGGAGGAGCCTGAGATCGGGAGAGGCCGGAGATCGGGAGGAGCCGGAAATCGGGAGGAACCTGAGATCGGAACGAGCCGGAGATCGGGAGGAGCCGGAGATCGGGAGGAGACGGAGATCAGGAGGAGCCAGGGATCAGGTGGAGCCGGAGATCGGGAGGAGCCGGAGATCGGGAGGGGCCGGGGATCGGGAGGAGTCGGAGATCGGGATGAGCCGGGGATCGGGAGCAGCCGGGGATCGGGAGGAGCTGGAGATCGGGAGGAGCCGGGGATCGGGAGGATCCGGGGATCGGGAGGAGCTGGAGATCGGGAGGAGACGGAGATCGATAGGGGCCGGGGATCGTGAGGAGCCTGAGATCGGGAGGGGCCGGAAATCGGGAGGAGCCGGGGATCGGGAGGAGCCTGAGATCGGGAGGGGCCGGAGATCGGGAGGAGCCGGAAATCGGGAGGAACCTGAATTCGGTAGGAGCCAGAGATCGTGAGGAGCCAGAGATCGGGAGAAGCCTGAGATCGGGAGGAGCCAGGAATCGGGAGGAGCCTGAGATCGTGAGGAGCCGGAGATTGGGAGGAGCCAGGGATCGGGAGGAGCCTGAGATCGGGAGGGGCCAGAGATCGGGAGGAGCCGGAAATCGGGAGGAACCAGAGATCGGAAGGAGCCAGAGATCGGGAGGAGCCAGAGATCGGGAGGAGACGGAGATCAGGAGGAGCCTGAGATCGGGAGGAGTCAGGAATCGGGAGGAGCCTGAGATCGTGAGGAGCCGGAGATCGTGTGGAGCCGGGGATCGGGAGGAGACGGAGATCCGGAGGAGCCGGGGATCGGGAGGAGCCAGGGATCGGGAGTAGCCGGGGATCGGGCGGAGACGGTGATCCGGAGGAGCCGGGGACCAGGAGGAGCCGGAGATCGGGAGGAGACGGAAATCGGGAGGAGCTGGAGATCGGGAGGAGCCGGATATCGGAAGGAGCCTGAGATCAGGAAGAGCCGGAGATTGGGAGCAGACGGAGATCAGGTATTGCCGGGGATCGGGTGGAGCCGGGGATCGGGAGGAGATGGAGATCGGGAGGAACCTGAGATCGGAAGGAGCCAGAGATCGGGAGGAGCCGGAGATCGGGAGGAGACGGAGATCAGGAGCAGCCTGAGATCGGGAGGAGCCAGGAATTGGGAGGAGCCTGAGATCGTGAGGAGCCGGAAATCGGGAGGAGCCGGGGATCGGGTGGAGCCGGAGATCGGGAGGAACCTGAGATCGGAAGGAGCCAGAGATCGGGAGGAGCCAGAGATCGGGAGGAGACGGAGATCAGGAGCAGCCTGAGATCTGGAGGAGCCGGGAATCGGGAGGAGCTTGAGATCGTGAGGAGCCGGAAATCGGGAGGAGCCGGGGATCGGGAGGAGACGGAGATCCGGAGGAGCTGGGGATCAGGAGGAGCCGGAGATCGGGAGGAGACGGAGATCGGGAGGAGCTGGAGATCGGGAGGAGCCGGAGATCGGAAGGAGCCTGAGATCAGGAATAGCCGGAGATCGGGAGCAGACGGAGATCAGGAGGAGCCGGGGATCGGGTGGAGCCGGAGATCGGGAGGAGCCGGATATCGGGAGGAACCTGAGATCGGAACGAGCCGGAGATCGGGAGGAGCCGGAGATCGGGAGGAGACGGAGATCAGGAGGAGCCAGGGATCGGGTGGAGCCGGAGATCGGGAGGAGCCGGAGATCGGGAGGGGCCGGGGATCGGGAGGAGCCTGAGATCGGGAGGGGCCGGAGATCGGGAGGAGCCGGAAATCGGGAGGAACCAGAGATCGGAAGGAGCCAGAGATCGGGAGGAGCCAGAGATCGGGAGGAGACGGAGATCAGGAGGAGCCTGAGATCGGGAGGAGCCGGAGATCGGGAGGAGCCTGAGATCGTGAGGAGCCGGAGATCGTGTGGAGCCGGGGATCGGGAGGAGACGGAGATCCGGAGGAGTCGGGGATCGGGAGGAGCCAGGGATCGGGAGTAGCCGGGGATCGGGCGGAGACGGAGATCCGGAGGAGCCGGGGATCAGGAGGAGCCGGAGATCGGGAGGAGACGGAAATCGGGAGGAGCTGGAGATCGGGAGGAGCCGGATATCAGAAGGAGCCTGAGATCAGGAAGAGCCGGAGATTGGGAGCAGACGGAGATCAGGAGGAGCCGGGGATCGGGTGGAGCCGGGGATCGGGAGGAGCTGGAGATCGGGAGGAGCCGGAGATCGGAAGGAGCCTGAGATCAGGAAGAGCCGGAGATCGGGAGCAGACGGAGATCAGGAGGAGCCGGGGATCGGGTGGAGCCGGAGATCGGGAGGAGCCGGAAATCGGGAGGAACCTGAGATCGGAACGAGCCGGAGATCGGGAGGAGCCGGAGATCGGGAGGAGACGGAGATCAGGAGGAGCCAGGGATCGGGTGGAGCCGGAGATCGGGAGGAGCCGGAGATCGGGAGGGGCCGGGGATCGGGAGGAGTCGGAGATCGGTATGAGCCGGGGATCGGGAGGAGCCGGGGATCGGGAGGAGCTGGAGATCGGGAGGAGCCGGGGATCGGGAGGATCCGGGGATCGGGAGGAGCTGGAGATCGGGAGGAGACGGAGATCAGGAGGAGCCAGGAATTGGGTGGAGCCGGAGATCGGGAGGCGGCGGAGATCGGTAGGGGCCGGGGATCGGGAGGGGCCGGGAATCGGGAGGAGACGGAGATCAGGAGGAGCCAGGAATTGGGTGAAGCCGGAGATCGGGAGGGGCCGGGGATCGGGACGAGCCGGGGATCGGGAGGAGCCGGAGATCGGGAGGAGCCGGGGATCGGGAGGAACCTGAGATCGGAAGGTTCCGGAGATCAGGAGGAGCCTGAGATCGCGAGGGGCCAGAGATCGGGAGGAGCCGGAAATCGGGAGGAACCTGAGATCGGAAGGTTCCGGAGATCGGGAGGAGCCGGAGATCGGGAGGAGACGGAGATCAGGAGGAGCCGGGGATCGGGAGGAGCCAGGGATTGGGAGGAGACGGAGATCGGGAGGAGCCGGGGATCGGGAGGAGACGCAGATCGAGAGGAGCTGGGGATCAGGAGGGACCGGAGATCGGGAGGAGCCGGTAATCGGGAGGAGACGGAGATCAGGAGGAGCGAGGGATCGGGTGGAGCCGGAGATCGGGAGGAGCCAGCGATCGGGAGGAGCCTGAGATCGTGAGGAGCCGGAGATCGGGAGGAGCCGGGGATCAGGAGGAGACGGAGATCGGGAGGAGCCTGAGATCGTGAGGAGCCGGGGATCGGGAGGAGCCGGGGATCAGGAGGAGATGGAGATCGGGAGGAGCCGGAGATCGGGAGGAGCCGGGGATCGGGAGGAGACGGAGATCGGGAGGAGCCAGGGATTGGGAGGAGCCTGAGATCGTGAGGAGCCGGAGATCGGGAAGAACCGGGGATAGGGAGGAGACGGAGATCGGGAGGAGCCGGGGATCGGGAGGATCCTGACATTGGGAGGAGACGGAGATCAGGAGGAGCCTGAGATCGCGACCGGCCGGAGATCGGGAGGAGCCAGAAATCGGGAGCAGCCTTAGATTTGGAGGAGCCAGGAATCCGGAGGAGCCTGAGATCGTGAGGAGCCGGAAATCGGGAGGAGCAGGGGATCGGGAGGAGACGGAGATCCGGAGGAGCCGGGGGTCAGGAGGAGCCGGAGATCGGGAGGAGCCTGAGATCAGGAAGAGCCGGAGATCGGGAGCAGACGGAGATCAGGAGGAGCCGGGGATCGGGTGGAGCCGGAGATCGGGAGGAGCCGGAAATCGGGAGGAACCTGAGATCGGAACGAGCCGGAGATCGGGAGGAGCCGGAGATCGGGAGGAGACGGAGATCAGGAGGAGCCGGGGATCGGGTGGAGCCGGAGATCGGGAGGAGCCGGAGATCGGGAGGGGCCGGGGATCGGGAGGGGCCGGGGATCGGGAGGAGCTGGAGATCGGGAGGAGCCGGTTATCGGGAGGATCCGGGGATCGGGAGGAGCTGGAGATCGGGAGGAGACGGAGATCAGGAGGAGCCAGGAATTGGGTGAAGCCGGAGATCGGGAGGGGCCGGGGATCGGGACGAGCCGGGGATCGGGAGGAGCCGGAGATCGGGAGGAGCCGGGGATCGGGATGAGCCGGGGATCGGGAGGAGCTGGAAATCGGGAGGAGCTGGAGATCGGGAGGAGCCGGAGATCGGAAGGAGCCTGAGATCAGGAAGAGCCGGAGATTGGGAGCGGACGGAGATCAGGAGGAGCCGGGGATCGGGTGGAGCCGGGGATCGGGAGGAGACGGAGATCGGGTGGAGCCGGGGATCGGGAGGAGATGGAGATCGGGAGGAGACGGAGATCGGGAGGAGCCGGGGATCGGGAGGAGCCTGAGATCGTCAGGAGCCGGAGATCGGGAGGAGCCGGGGATCGGGTGGAGCCAGAGATCGGGAGGGGCCGGAGATCGGGAGGAGCCGGAAATCGGGAGGAACCTGGGATCGGGAGGAGCTGGGAATCGGGAGGAGCCGGAGATCGGAAGGGGCCTGAGATCGGTAGGAGACGGAGATCGGGAGGAGCCTGAGATCGTGAGGAGCCGGAGATTGGGAGGAGCCGAGGATCGGGAGGAGCCGGAAATCAGGAGGAGCCGGGGATCAGGAGGAGCCAGAGATCGGGAGGAGCTGGAGATCGGGAGGAGCCGGAGATCGGGAGGAGCCTGAGATCAGAGGAGCCGGAGATTGGGAGCAGACAGAGATCAGGAGGAGCCGGTGATCGGGTGGAGCCGGGGATCGGGAGGAGCCTGAGATCGCGAGGAGCCGGGGATTGGATGGAGCCGGGGATCGGGAGGAGCCAGGGATCGGGAGAAGACGGAGATCGGGAGGAACCGGGGATCGGGAGGAGCCTGAGATTGGGAGGAGAAGTAAATCGGGAGAAGCTGGAGATCGGGAGGAGCTGGAGATCGGGAGGAGCTGAAGATCGGGAGGAGACGGAGATCGGGAGGAGCCTGAGATCGTGAGGAGCCGGAGATCGGGAGGAGCCGGGAATCGGGAGGAGCCGGAGAACGGTAGTATGTGGAGATCGGGAGGAGCTGGAGATCGGGAGGAGACGGAGATCAGGAGGTGCCGGAGATCGGGAGGAGCCGCAGATTGGGAGCAAACGGAGATCAGGAGGAGCCAGGGATCGGGAGGAGACGGAGATCGGGAGGAGCCGGAGATCGGGAGGAGACGGAGATCGGGAGGAGCCAGGGATTGGGAGGAGACGGAGATCGGGAGGAGCCGGGGATCGGGAGGAGACGCAGATCGAGAGGAGCTGGGGATCAGGAGGGACCGGAGATCGGGAGGAGCCGGTAATCGGGAGGAGACGGAGATCAGGAGGAGCGAGGGATCGGGTGGAGCCGGAGATCGGGAGTAGCCAGCGATCGGGAGGAGCCTGAGATCGTGAGGAGCCGGAGATCGGGAGGAGCCGGGGATCAGGAGGAGACGGAGATCGGGAGGAGCCTGAGATCGTGAGGAGCCGGGGATCGGAGGAGCCGGGGATCAGGAGGAGATGGAGTTCGGGAGGAGCCGGAGATCGGGAGGAGCCGGGGATCGGGAGGAGACGGAGATCGGGAGGAGCCGGAGATCGGAAGGAGCCTGAGATCAGGAAGAGCCGGAGATCGGGAGCAGACGGAGATCAGGAGGAGCCGGGGATCGGGTGGAGCCGGAGATCGGGAGGAGCCGGATATCGGGAGGAACCTGAGATCGGAACGAGCCGGAGATCGGGAGGAGCCGGAGATCGGGAGGAGACGGAGATCAGGAGGAGCCAGGGATCGGGTGGAGCCGGAGATCAGGAGGAGCCTGAGATCGGGAGGAGCCAGGAATCGGGAGGAGCCTGAGATCGTGAGGAGCCGGAGATCGTGTGGAGCCGGGGATCGGGAGGAGACGGAGATCCGGAGGAGCCGGGGATCGGGAGGAGCCAGGGATCGGGAGTAGCCGGGGATCGGGCGGAGACGGAGATCCGGAGGAGCCGGGGATCAGGAGGAGCCGGAGATCGGGAGGAGACGGAAATCGGGAGGAGCTGGAGATCGGGAGGAGCCGGATATCGGAAGGAGCCTGAGATCGGGAGGAGCCGGAGATCGGGAGGAGACGGAGATCAGGAGGAGCCTGAGATCGGGAGGAGCCAGGAATCGGGAGGAGCCTGAGATCGTGAGGAGCCGGAAATTGGGAGGAGCCGGCGATCGGGAGGAGCCTGAGATCGAGAGGGGCCGGAGATCGGGAGGAGCCGGAAATCGGGAGGAACCTAAAATCGGAAGGAGCTGGAGATCGGGAGGAGACGGAGATCAGGAGGAGCCTGAGATCGGGAGAGGCCGGAGATCGGGAGGAGCCGGAAATCGGGAGGAACCTGAGATCGGAACGAGCCGGAGATCGGGAGGAGCCGGAGATCGGGAGGAGACGGAGATCAGGAGGAGCCAGGGATCAGGTGGAGCCGGAGATCGGGAGGAGCCGGAGATCGGGAGGGGCCGGGGATCGGGAGGAGTCGGAGATCGGGATGAGCCGGGGATCGGGAGCAGCCGGGGATCGGGAGGAGCTGGAGATCGGGAGGAGCCGGGGATCGGGAGGATCCGGGGATCGGGAGGAGCTGGAGATCGGGAGGAGACGGAGATCGGTAGGGGCCGGGGATCGTGAGGAGCCTGAGATCGGGAGGGGCCGGAAATCGGGAGGAGCCGGGGATCGGGAGGAGCCTGAGATCGGGAGGGGCCGGAGATCGGGAGGAGCCGGAAATCGGGAGGAACCTGAATTCGGTAGGAGCCAGAGATCGTGAGGAGCCAGAGATCGGGAGGAGCCTGAGATCGGGAGGAGCCAGGAATCGGGAGGAGCCTGAGATCGTGAGGAGCCGGAGATCGGGAGGAGCCAGGGATCGGGAGGAGCCTGAGATCGGGAGGGGCCAGAGATCGGGAGGAGCCGGAAATCGGGAGGAACCAGAGATCGGAAGGAGCCAGAGATCGGGAGGAGCCAGAGATCGGGAGGAGACGGAGATCAGGAGGAGCCTGAGATCGGGAGGAGTCAGGAATCGGGAGGAGCCTGAGATCGTGAGGAGCCGGAGATCATGTGGAGCCGGGGATCGGGAGGAGACGGAGATCCGGAGGAGCCGGGGATCGGGAGGAGCCAGGGATCGGGAGTAGCCGGGGATCGGGCGGAGACGGTGATCCGGAGGAGCCGGGGATCAGGAGGAGCCGGAGATCGGGAGGAGACGGAAATCGGGAGGAGCTGGAGATCGGGAGGAGCCGGATATCGGAAGGAGCCTGAGATCAGGAAGAGCCGGAGATTGGGAGCAGACGGAGATCAGGTATTGCCGGGGATCGGGTGGAGCCGGGGATCGGGAGGAGATGGAGATCGGGAGGAACCTGAGATCGGAAGGAGCCAGAGATCGGGAGGAGCCGGAGATCGGGAGGAGACGGAGATCAGGAGCAGCCTGAGATCGGGAGGAGCCAGGAATTGGGAGGAGCCTGAGATCGTGAGGAGCCGGAAATCGGGAGGAGCCGGGGATCGGGTGGAGCCGGAGATCGGGAGGAACCTGAGATCGGAAGGAGCCAGAGATCGGGAGGAGCCAGAGATCGGGAGGAGACGGAGATCAGGAGCAGCCTGAGATCTGGAGGAGCCGGGAATCGGGAGGAGCTTGAGATCGTGAGGAGCCGGAAATCGGGAGGAGCCGGGGATCGGGAGGAGACGGAGATCCGGAGGAGCTGGGGATCAGGAGGAGCCGGAGATCGGGAGGAGACGGAGATCGGGAGGAGCTGGAGATCGGGAGGAGCCGGAGATCGGAAGGAGCCTGAGATCAGGAATAGCCGGAGATCGGGAGCAGACGGAGATCAGGAGGAGCCGGGGATCGGGTGGAGCCGGAGATCGGGAGGAGCCGGATATCGGGAGGAACCTGAGATTGGAACGAGCCGGAGATCGGGAGGAGCCGGAGATCGGGAGGAGACGGAGATCAGGAGGAGCCAGGGATCGGGTGGAGCCGGAGATCGGGAGGAGCCGGAGATCGGGAGGGGCCGGGGATCGGGAGGAGCCTGAGATCGGGAGGGGCCGGAGATCGGGAGGAGCCTGAGATCGTGAGGAGCCGGAGATCGTGTGGAGCCGGGGATCGGGAGGAGACGGAGATCCGGAGGAGCCGGGGATCGGGAGGAGCCAGGGATCGGGAGTAGCCGGGGATCGGGCGGAGACGGAGATCCGGAGGAGCCGGGGATCAGGAGGAGCCGGAGATCGGGAGGAGACGGAAATCGGGAGGAGCTGGAGATCGGGAGGAGCCGGATATCAGAAGGAGCCTGAGATCAGGAAGAGCCGGAGATTGGGAGCAGACGGAGATCAGGAGGAGCCGGGGATCGGGTGGAGCCGGGGATCGGGAGGAGCTGGAGATCGGGAGGAGCCGGAGATCGGAAGGAGCCTGAGATCAGGAAGAGCCGGAGATCGGGAGCAGACGGAGATCAGGAGGAGCCGGGGATCGGGTGGAGCCGGAGATCGGGAGGAGCCGGAAATCGGGAGGAACCTGAGATCGGAACGAGCCGGAGATCGGGAGGAGCCGGAGATCGGGAGGAGACGGAGATCAGGAGGAGCCAGGGATCGGGTGGAGCCGGAGATCGGGAGGAGCCGGAGATCGGGAGGGGCCGGGGATCGGGAGGAGTCGGAGATCGGGATGAGCCGGGGATCGGGAGGAGCCGGGGATCGGGAGGAGCTGGAGATCGGGAGGAGCCGGGGATCGGGAGGATCCGGGGATCGGGAGGAGCTGGAGATCGGGAGGAGACGGAGATCAGGAGGAGCCAGGAATTGGGTGGAGCCGGAGATCGGGAGGCGGCGGAGATCGGTAGGGGCCGGGGATCGGGAGGGGCCGGGAATCGGGAGGAGACGGAGATCAGGAGGAGCCAGGAATTGGGTGAAGCCGGAGATCGGGAGGGGCCGGGGATCGGGACGAGCCGGGGATCGGGAGGAGCCGGAGATCGGGAGGAGCCGGGGATCGGGAGGAACCTGAGATCGGAAGGTTCCGGAGATCAGGAGGAGCCTGAGATCGCGAGGGGCCAGAGATCGGGAGGAGCCGGAAATCGGGAGGAACCTGAGATCGGAAGGTTCCGGAGATCGGGAGGAGCCGGAGATCGGGAGGAGACGGAGATCAGGAGGAGCCGGGGATCGGGAGGAGCCAGGGATTGGGAGGAGACGGAGATCGGGAGGAGCCGGGGATCGGGAGGAGACGCAGATCGAGAGGAGCTGGGGATCAGGAGGGACCGGAGATCGGGAGGAGCCGGTAATCGGGAGGAGACGGAGATCAGGAGGAGCGAGGGATCGGGTGGAGCCGGAGATCGGGAGGAGCCAGCGATCGGGAGGAGCCTGAGATCGTGAGGAGCCGGAGATCGGGAGGAGCCGGGGATCAGGAGGAGACGGAGATCGGGAGGAGCCTGAGATCGTGAGGAGCCGGGGATCGGGAGGAGCCGGGGATCAGGAGGAGATGGAGATCGGGAGGAGCCGGAGATCGGGAGGAGCCGGGGATCGGGAGGAGACGGAGATCGGGAGGAGCCAGGGATTGGGAGGAGCCTGAGATCGTGAGGAGCCGGAGATCGGGAAGAACCGGGGATAGGGAGGAGACGGAGATCGGGAGGAGCCGGGGATCGGGAGGATCCTGACATTGGGAGGAGACGGAGATCAGGAGGAGCCTGAGATCGCGACCGGCCGGAGATCGGGAGGAGCCAGAAATCGGGAGCAGCCTTAGATTTGGAGGAGCCAGGAATCCGGAGGAGCCTGAGATCGTGAGGAGCCGGAAATCGGGAGGAGCAGGGGATCGGGAGGAGACGGAGATCCGGAGGAGCCGGGGGTCAGGAGGAGCCAGAGATCGGGAGGAGCCTGAGATCAGGAAGAGCCGGAGATCGGGAGCAGACAGAGATCAGGAGGAGCCGGGGATCGGGTGGAGCCGGCGATCGGGAGGAGCCGGAAATCGGGAGGAACCTGAGATCGGAACGAGCCGGAGATCGGGAGGAGCCGGAGATCGGGAGGAGACGGAGATCAGGAGGAGCCGGGGATCGGGTGGAGCCGGAGATCGGGAGGAGCCGGAGATCGGGAGGGGCCGGGGATCGGGAGGGGCCGGGGATCGGGAGGAGCTGGAGATCGGGAGGAGCCGGTTATCGGGAGGATCCGGGGATCGGGAGGAGCTGGAGATCGGGAGGAGACGGAGATCAGGAGGAGCCAGGAATTGGGTGAAGCCGGAGATCGGGAGGGGCCGGGGATCGGGACGAGCCGGGGATCGGGAGGAGCCGGAGATCGGGAGGAGCCGGGGATCGGGATGAGCCGGGGATCGGGAGGAGCTGGAAATCGGGAGGAGCTGGAGATCGGGAGGAGCCGGAGATCGGAAGGAGCCTGAGATCAGGAAGAGCCGGAGATTGGGAGCGGACGGAGATCAGGAGGAGCCGGGGATCGGGTGGAGCCGGGGATCGGGAGGAGACGGAGATCGGGTGGAGCCGGGGATCGGGAGGAGATGGAGATCGGGAGGAGATGGAGATCGGGAGGAGCCGGGGATCGGGAGGAGCCTGAGATCGTCAGGAGCCGGAGATCGGGAGGAGCCGGGGATC
Source organism: Pristiophorus japonicus (assembly GCF_044704955.1). Classification (NCBI taxonomy): domain Eukaryota; kingdom Metazoa; phylum Chordata; class Chondrichthyes; family Pristiophoridae; genus Pristiophorus; species Pristiophorus japonicus. Next base: position 18,050,108 of record NC_092010.1, read on the forward strand.
GGGTGGAGCCAGAGATCGGGAGGGGCCGGAGATCGGGAGGAGCCGGAAATCGGGAGGAACCTGGGATCGGGAGGAGCTGGGAATCGGGAGGAGCCGGAGATCGGAAGGGGCCTGAGATCGGTAGGAGACGGAGATCGGGAGGAGCCTGAGATCGTGAGGAGCCGGAGATTGGGAGGAGCCGAGGATCGGGAGGAGCCGGAAATCAGGAGGAGCCGGGGATCAGGAGGAGCCAGAGATCGGGAGGAGCTGGAGATCGGGAGGAGCCGGAGATCGGGAGGAGCCTGAGATCAGAGGAGCCGGAGATTGGGAGCAGACAGAGATCAGGAGGAGCCGGTGATCGGGTGGAGCCGGGGATCGGGAGGAGCCTGAGATCGAGAGGAGCCGGGGATTGGATGGAGCCGGGGATCGGGAGGAGCCAGGGATCGGGAGAAGACGGAGATCGGGAGGAACCGGGGATCGGGAGGAGCCTGAGATTGGGAGGAGAAGTAAATCGGGAGAAGCTGGAGATCGGGAGGAGCTGGAGATCGGGAGGAGCTGAAGATCGGGAGGAGACGGAGATCGGGAGGAGCCTGAGATCGTGAGGAGCCGGAGATCGGGAGGAGCCGGGAATCGGGAGGAGCCGGAGAACGGTAGTATGTGGAGATCGGGAGGAGCTGGAGATCGGGAGGAGACGGAGATCAGGAGGTGCCGGAGATCGGGAGGAGCCGGAGATTGGGAGCAAACGGAGATCAGGAGGAGCCAGGGATCGGGAGGAGACGGCGATCGGGAGGAGCCGGAGATCGGGAGGAGACGGAGATCGGGAGGAGCCAGGGATTGGGAGGAGATGGAGATCGGGAGGAGCCGGGGATCGGGAGGAGACGCAGATCGAGAGGAGCTGGGGATCAGGAGGGACCGGAGATCGGGAGGAGCCGGTAATCGGGAGGAGACGGAGATCAGGAGGAGCGAGGGATCGGGTGGAGCCGGAGATCGGGAGTAGCCAGCGATCGGGAGGAGCCTGAGATCGTGAGGAGCCGGAGATCGGGAGGAGCCGGGGATCAGGAGGAGACGGAGATCGGGAGGAGCCTGAGATCGTGAGGAGCCGGGGATCGGAGGAGCCGGGGATCAGGAGGAGATGGAGTTCGGGAGGAGCCGGAGATCGGGAGGAGCCGGGGATCGGGAGGAGACGGAGATCGGGAGGAGCCGGAGATCGGAAGGAGCCTGAGATCAGGAAGAGCCGGAGATCGGGAGCAGACGGAGATCAGAAGGAGCCGGGGATCGGGTGGAGCCGGAGATCGGGAGGAGCCGGATATCGGGAGGAACCTGAGATCGGAACGAGCCGGAGATCGGGAGGAGCCGGAGATCGGGAGGAGACGGAGATCAGGAGGAGCCAGGGATCGGGTGGAGCCGGAGATCGGGAGGAGCCGGAGAACGGGAGGGGCCGGGGATCGGGAGGAGCCTGAGATCGGGAGGGGCCGGAGATCGGGAGGAGCCGGAAATCGGGAGGAACCAGAGATCGGAAGGAGCCAGAGATCGGGAGGAGCCAGAGATCGGGAGGCGACGGAGATCAGGAGGAGCCTGAGATCGGGAGGAGCCAGGAATCGGGAGGAGCCTGAGATCGTGAGGAGCCGGAGATCGTGTGGAGCCGGGGATCGGGAGGAGACGGAGATCCGGAGGAGCCGGGGATCGGGAGGAGCCAGGGATCGGGAGTAGCCGGGGATCGGGCGGAGACGGAGATCCGGAGGAGCCGGGGATCAGGAAGAGCCGGAGATTGGGAGCAGACGGAGATCAGGAGGAGCCGGGGATCGGGTGGAGCCGGGGATCGGGAGGAGACGGAGATCGGGAGGAACCTGAGATCGGATGGAGCCAGAGATCGGGAGGAGCCGGAGATCGGGAGGAGACGGAGATCAGGAGCAGCCTGAGATCTGGAGGAGCCAGGAATCGGGAGGAGCCTGAGATCGTGAGGAGCCGGAAATCGGGAGGAGCCGGGGATCGGGAGGAGACGGAGATCCAGAGGAGCCGGGGATCAGGAGGAGCCGGAGATCGGGAGGAGACGGAGATCGGGAGGAGCTGGAGATCGGGAGGAGCCGGAGATCGGAAGGAGCCTGAGATCAGGAAGAGCCGGAGATCGGGAGCAGACGGAGATCAGGAGGAGCCGGGGATCGGGTGGAGCCGGAGATCGGGAGGAGCCGGAAATCGGGAGGAAACTGAGATCGGAACGAGCCGGAGATCGGGAGGAGCCGGAGATCGGGAGGAGACGGAGATCAGGAGGAGCCAGGGATCGGGTGGAGCCGGAGATCGGGAGGAGCCGGAGATCGTGAGGGGCCGGGGATCGGGAGGAGTCGGAGATCGGGATGAGCCGGGGATCGGGAGGAGCCGGGGATCGGGAGGAGCTGGAGATCGGGAGGAGCCGGGGATCGGGAGGATCCGGGGATCGGGAGGAGCTGGAGATCGGGAGGAGCCTGAGATCGCGAGGGGCCAGAGATCGGGAGGAGCCGGAAATCGGGAGGAACCTGAGATCGGAAGGTTCCGGAGATCGGGAGGAGCCGGAGATCGGGAGGAGACGGAGATCAGGAGGAGCCGGGGATCGGGAGGAGCCAGGGATTGGGAGGAGACGGAGATCGGGAGGAGCCGGGGATCGGGAGGAGACGCAGATCGAGAGGAGCTGGGGATCAGGAGGGACCGGAGATCGGGAGGAGCCGGTAATCGGGAGGAGACGGAGATCAGGAGGAGCGAGGGATCGGGTGGAGCCGGAGATCGGGAGGAGCCAGCGATCGGGAGGAGCCTGAGATCGTGAGGAGCCGGAGATCGGGAGGAGCCGGGGATCAGGAGGAGACGGAGATCGGGAGGAGCCTGAGATCGTGAGGAGCCGGGGATCGGGAGGAGCCGGGGATCAGGAGGAGATGGAGATCGGGAGGAGCCGGAGATCGGGAGGAGCCGGGGATCGGGAGGAGACGGAGATCGGGAGGAGCCAGGGATTGGGAGGAGCCTGAGATCGTGAGGAGCCGGAGATCGGGAGGAACCGGGGATAGGGAGGAGACGGAGATCGGGAGGAGCCGGGGATCGGGAGGATCCTGACATTGGGAGGAGACGGAGATCAGGAGGAGCCTGAGATCGCGACCGGCCGGAGATCGGGAGGAGCCAGAAATCGGGAGCAGCCTTAGATCTGGAGGAGCCAGGAATCGGGAGGAGCCTGAGATCGTGAGGAGCCGGAAATCGGGAGGAGCAGGGGATCGGGAGGAGACGGAGATCCGGAGGAGCCGGGGGTCAGGAGGAGCCGGAGATCGGGAGGAGACGGAGATCGGGAGGAGCTGGAGATCGGGAGGAGCCGGAGATCGGAAGGAGCCTGAGATCAGGAAGAGCCGGAGATCGGGAGCAGACGGAGATCAGGAGGAGCCGGGGATCGGGTGGAGCCGGAGATCGGGAGGAGCCGGAAATCGGGAGGAACCTGAGATCGGAACGAGCCGGAGATCGGGAGGAGCCGGAGATCGGGAGGAGACGGAGATCAGGAGGAGCCGGGGATCGGGTGGAGCCGGAGATCGGGAGGAGCCGGAGATCGGGAGGGGCCGGGGATCGGGAGGGGCCGGGGATCGGGAGGAGCTGGAGATCGGGAGGAGCCGGTTATCGGGAGGATCCGGGGATCAGGAGGAGCTGGAGATCGGGAGGAGACGGAGATCAGGAGGAGCCAGGAATTGGGTGAAGCCGGAGATCGGGAGGGGCCGGGGATCGGGACGAGCCGGGGATCAGGAGGAGCCGGAGATCGGGAGGAGCCGGGGATCGGGATGAGCCGGGGATCGGGAGGAGCTGGAAATCGGGAGGAGCTGGAGATCGGGAGGAGCCGGAGATCGGAAGGAGCCTGAGATCAGGAAGAGCCGGAGATTGGGAGCGGACGGAGATCAGGAGGAGCCGGGGATCGGGTGGAGCCGGGGATCGGGAGGAGACGGAGATCGGGTGGAGCCGGGGATCGGGAGGAGATGGAGATCGGGAGGAGACGGAGATCGGGAGGAGCCGGGGATCGGGAGGAGCCTGAGATCGTCAGGAGCCGGAGATCGGGAGGAGCCGGGGATCGGGTGGAGCCAGAGATCGGGAGGGGCCGGAGATCGGGAGGAGCCGGAAATCGGGAGGAACCTGGGATCGGGAGGAGCTGGGAATCGGGAGGAGCCGGAGATCGGAAGGGGCCTGAGATCGGTAGGAGACGGAGATCGGGAGGAGCCTGAGATCGTGAGGAGCCGGAGATTGGGAGGAGCCGAGGATCGGGAGGAGCCGGAAATCAGGAGGAGCCGGGGATCAGGAGGAGCCGGAGATCGGGAGGAGCTGGAGATCGGGAGGAGCCGGAGATCGGGAGGAGCCTGAGATCAGAGGAGCCGGAGATTGGGAGCAGACAGAGATCAGGAGGAGCCGGTGATCGGGTGGAGCCGGGGATCGGGAGGAGCCTGAGATCGAGAGGAGCCGGGGATTGGATGGAGCCGGGGATCGGGAGGAGCCAGGGATCGGGAGAAGACGGAGATCGGGAGGAACCGGGGATCGGGAGGAGCCTGAGATTGGGAGGAGAAGTAAATCGGGAGAAGCTGGAGATCGGGAGGAGCTGGAGATCGGGAGGAGCTGAAGATCGGGAGGAGACGGAGATCGGGAGGAGCCTGAGATCGTGAGGAGCCGGAGATCGGGAGGAGCCGGGAATCGGGAGGAGCCGTAGAACGGTAGTATGTGGAGATCGGGAGGAGCTGGAGATCGGGAGGGGCCGGGGATCGGGAGGAGTCGGAGATCGGGATGAGCCGGGGATCGGGAGGAGCCGGGGATCGGGAGGAGCTGGAGATCGGGAGGAGCCGGGGATCGGGAGGATCCGGGGATCGGGAGGAGCTGGAGATCGGGAGGAGCCTGAGATCGCGAGGGGCCAGAGATCGGGAGGAGCCGGAAATCGGGAGGAACCTGAGATCGGAAGGTTCCGGAGATCGGGAGGAGCCGGAGATCGGGAGGAGACGGAGATCAGGAGGAGCCGGGGATCGGGAGGAGCCAGGGATTGGGAGGAGACGGAGATCGGGAGGAGCCGGGGATCGGGAGGAGACGCAGATCGAGAGGAGCTGGGGATCAGGAGGGACCGGAGATCGGGAGGAGCCGGTAATCGGGAGGAGACGGAGATCAGGAGGAGCGAGGGATCGGGTGGAGCCGGAGATCGGGAGGAGCCAGCGATCGGGAGGAGCCTGAGATCGTGAGGAGCCGGAGATCGGGAGGAGCCGGGGATCAGGAGGAGACGGAGATCGGGAGGAGCCTGAGATCGTGAGGAGCCGGGGATCGGGAGGAGCCGGGGATCAGGAGGAGATGGAGATCGGGAGGAGCCGGAGATCGGGAGGAGCCGGGGATCGGGAGGAGACGGAGATCGGGAGGAGCCAGGGATTGGGAGGAGCCTGAGATCGTGAGGAGCTGGAGATCGGGAGGAACCGGGGATAGGGAGGAGACGGAGATCGGGAGGAGCCGGGGATCGGGAGGATCCTGACATTGGGAGGAGACGGAGATCAGGAGGAGCCTGAGATCGCGACCGGCCGGAGATCGGGAGGAGCCAGAAATCGGGAGCAGCCTTAGATCTGGAGGAGCCAGGAATCGGGAGGAGCCTGAGATCGTGAGGAGCCGGAAATCGGGAGGAGCAGGGGATCGGGAGGAGACGGAGATCCGGAGGAGCCGGGGGTCAGGAGGAGCCGGAGATCGGGAGGAGACGGAGATCGGGAGGAGCTGGAGATCGGGAGGAGCCGGAGATCGGAAGGAGCCTGAGATCAGGAAGAGCCGGAGATCGGGAGCAGACGGAGATCAGGAGGAGCCGGGGATCAGGTGGAGCCGGAGATCGGGAGGAGCCGGAAATCGGGAGGAACCTGAGATCGGAACGAGCCGGAGATCGGGAGGAGCCGGAGATCGGGAGGAGACGGAGATCAGGAGGAGCCGGGGATCGGGTGGAGCCGGAGATCGGGAGGAGCCGGAGATCGGGAGGGGCCGGGGATCGGGAGGGGCCGGGGATCGGGAGGAGCTGGAGATCGGGAGGAGCCGGTTATCGGGAGGATCCGGGGATCGGGAGGAGCTGGAGATCGGGAGGAGACGGAGATCAGGAGGAGCCAGGAATTGGGTGAAGCCGGAGATCGGGAGGGGCCGGGGATCGGGACGAGCCGGGGATCAGGAGGAGCCGGAGATCGGGAGGAGCCGGGGATCGGGATGAGCCGGGGATCGGGAGGAGCTGGAAATCGGGAGGAGCTGGAGATCGGGAGGAGCCGGAGATCGGAAGGAGCCTGAGATCAGGAAGAGCCGGAGATTGGGAGCGGACGGAGATCAGGAGGAGCCGGGGATCGGGAGGAGCCGTAGAACGGTAGTATGTGGAGATCGGGAGGAGCTGGAGATCGGGAGGGGCCGGGGATCGGGAGGAGTCGGAGATCGGGATGAGCCGGGGATCGGGAGGAGCCGGGGATCGGGAGGAGCTGGAGATCGGGAGGAGCCGGGGATCGGGAGGATCCGGGGATCGGGAGGAGCTGGAGATCGGGAGGAGCCTGAGATCGCGAGGGGCCAGAGATCGGGAGGAGCCGGAAATCGGGAGGAACCTGAGATCGGAAGGTTCCGGAGATCGGGAGGAGCCGGAGATCGGGAGGATGCGGAGATCAGGAGGAGCCGGGGATCGGGAGGAGCCAGGGATTGGGAGGAGACGGAGATAGGGAGGAGCCGGGGATCGGGAGGAGACGCAGATCGAGAGGAGCTGGGGATCAGGAGGGACCGGAGATCGGGAGGAGCCGGTAATCGGGAGGAGACGGAGATCAGGAGGAGCGAGGGATCGGGTGGAGCCGGAGATCGGGAGGAGCCAGCGATCGGGAGGAGCCTGAGATCGTGAGGAGCCGGAGATCGGGAGGAGCCGGGGATCAGGAGGAGACGGAGATCGGGAGGAGCCTGAGATCGTGAGGAGCCGGGGATCGGGAGGAGCCGGGGATCAGGAGGAGATGGAGATCGGGAGGAGCCGGAGATCGGGAGGAGCCGGGGATCGGGAGGAGACGGAGATCGGGAGGAGCCAGGGATTGGGAGGAGCCTGAGATCGTGAGGAGCCGGAGATCGGGAGGAACCGGGGATAGGGAGGAGACGGAGATCGGGAGGAGCCGGGGATCGGGAGGATCCTGACATTGGGAGGAGACGGAGATCAGGAGGAGCCTGAGATCGCGACCGGCCGGAGATCGGGAGGAGCCAGAAATCGGGAGCAGCCTTAGATCTGGAGGAGCCAGGAATCGGGAGGAGCCTGAGATCGTGAGGAGCCGGAAATCGGGAGGAGCAGGGGATCGGGAGGAGACGGAGATCCGGAGGAGCCGGGGGTCAGGAGGAGCCGGAGATCGGGAGGAGACGGAGATCGGGAGGAACCTGAGATCGGAAGGTTCCGGAGATCGGGAGGAGCCGGAGATCGGGAGGAGACGGAGATCAGGAGGAGCCGGGGATCGGGAGGAGCCAGGGATTGGGAGGAGACGGAGATCGGGAGGAGCCGGGGATCGGGAGGAGACGCAGATCGAGAGGAGCTGGGGATCAGGAGGGACCGGAGATCGGGAGGAGCCGGTAATCGGGAGGAGACGGAGATCAGGAGGAGCGAGGGATCGGGTGGAGCCGGAGATCGGGAGGAGCCAGCGATCGGGAGGAGCCTGAGATCGTGAGGAGCCGGAGATCGGGAGGAGCCGGGGATCAGGAGGAGACGGAGATCGGGAGGAGCCTGAGATCGTGAGGAGCCGGGGATCGGGAGGAGCCGGGGATCAGGAGGAGATGGAGATCGGGAGGAGCCGGAGATCGGGAGGAGCCGGGGATCGGGAGGAGACGGAGATCGGGAGGAGCCAGGGATTGGGAGGAGCCTGAGATCGTGAGGAGCTGGAGATCGGGAGGAACCGGGGATAGGGAGGAGACGGAGATCGGGAGGAGCCGGGGATCGGGAGGATCCTGACATTGGGAGGAGACGGAGATCAGGAGGAGCCTGAGATCGCGACCGGCCGGAGATCGGGAGGAGCCAGAAATCGGGAGCAGCCTTAGATCTGGAGGAGCCAGGAATCGGGAGGAGCCTGAGATCGTGAGGAGCCGGAAATCGGGAGGAGCAGGGGATCGGGAGGAGACGGAGATCCGGAGGAGCCGGGGGTCAGGAGGAGCCGGAGATCGGGAGGAGACGGAGATCGGGAGGAGCTGGAGATCGGGAGGAGCCGGAGATCGGAAGGAGCCTGAGATCAGGAAGAGCCGGAGATCGGGAGCAGACGGAGATCAGGAGGAGCCGGGGATCAGGTGGAGCCGGAGATCGGGAGGAGCCGGAAATCGGGAGGAACCTGAGATCGGAACGAGCCGGAGATCGGGAGGAGCCGGAGATCGGGAGGAGACGGAGATCAGGAGGAGCCGGGGATCGGGTGGAGCCGGAGATCGGGAGGAGCCGGAGATCGGGAGGGGCCGGGGATCGGGAGGGGCCGGGGATCGGGAGGAGCTGGAGATCGGGAGGAGCCGGTTATCGGGAGGATCCGGGGATCGGGAGGAGCTGGAGATCGGGAGGAGACGGAGATCAGGAGGAGCCAGGAATTGGGTGAAGCCGGAGATCGGGAGGGGCCGGGGATCGGGACGAGCCGGGGATCAGGAGGAGCCGGAGATCGGGAGGAGCCGGGGATCGGGATGAGCCGGGGATCGGGAGGAGCTGGAAATCGGGAGGAGCTGGAGATCGGGAGGAGCCGGAGATCGGAAGGAGCCTGAGATCAGGAAGAGCCGGAGATTGGGAGCGGACGGAGATCAGGAGGAGCCGGGGATCGGGAGGAGCCGTAGAACGGTAGTATGTGGAGATCGGGAGGAGCTGGAGATCGGGAGGGGCCGGGGATCGGGAGGAGTCGGAGATCGGGATGAGCCGGGGATCGGGAGGAGCCGGGGATCGGGAGGAGCTGGAGATCGGGAGGAGCCGGGGATCGGGAGGATCCGGGGATCGGGAGGAGCTGGAGATCGGGAGGAGCCTGAGATCGCGAGGGGCCAGAGATCGGGAGGAGCCGGAAATCGGGAGGAACCTGAGATCGGAAGGTTCCGGAGATCGGGAGGAGCCGGAGATCGGGAGGATGCGGAGATCAGGAGGAGCCGGGGATCGGGAGGAGCCAGGGATTGGGAGGAGACGGAGATAGGGAGGAGCCGGGGATCGGGAGGAGACGCAGATCGAGAGGAGCTGGGGATCAGGAGGGACCGGAGATCGGGAGGAGCCGGTAATCGGGAGGAGACGGAGATCAGGAGGAGCGAGGGATCGGGTGGAGCCGGAGATCGGGAGGAGCCAGCGATCGGGAGGAGCCTGAGATCGTGAGGAGCCGGAGATCGGGAGGAGCCGGGGATCAGGAGGAGACGGAGATCGGGAGGAGCCTGAGATCGTGAGGAGCCGGGGATCGGGAGGAGCCGGGGATCAGGAGGAGATGGAGATCGGGAGGAGCCGGAGATCGGGAGGAGCCGGGGATCGGGAGGAGACGGAGATCGGGAGGAGCCAGGGATTGGGAGGAGCCTGAGATCGTGAGGAGCCGGAGATCGGGAGGAACCGGGGATAGGGAGGAGACGGAGATCGGGAGGAGCCGGGGATCGGGAGGATCCTGACATTGGGAGGAGACGGAGATCAGGAGGAGCCTGAGATCGCGACCGGCCGGAGATCGGGAGGAGCCAGAAATCGGGAGCAGCCTTAGATCTGGAGGAGCCAGGAATCGGGAGGAGCCTGAGATCGTGAGGAGCCGGAAATCGGGAGGAGCAGGGGATCGGGAGGAGACGGAGATCCGGAGGAGCCGGGGGTCAGGAGGAGCCGGAGATCGGGAGGAGACGGAGATCGGGAGGAGCTGGAGATCGGGAGGAGCCGGAGATCGGAAGGAGCCTGAGATCAGGAAGAGCCGGAGATCGGGAGCAGACGGAGATCAGGAGGAGCCGGGGATCGGGTGGAGCCGGAGATCGGGAGGAGCCGGAAATCGGGAGGAACCTGAGATCGGAACGAGCCGGAGATCGGGAGGAGCCGGAGATCGGGAGGAGACAGAGATCAGGAGGAGCCGGGGATCGGGTGGAGCCGGAGATCGGGAGGAGCCGGAGATCGGGAGGGGCCGGGGATCGGGAGGGGCCGGGGATCGGGAGGAGCTGGAGATCGGGAGGAGCCGGTTATCGGGAGGATCCGGGGATCGGGAGGAGCTGGAGATCGGGAGGAGACGGAGATCAGGAGGAGCCAGGAATTGGGTGAAGCCGGAGATCGGGAGGGGCCGGGGATCGGGACGAGCCGGGGATCAGGAGGAGCCGGAGATCGGGAGGAGCCGGGGATCGGGATGAGCCGGGGATCGGGAGGAGCTGGAAATCGGGAGGAGCTGGAGATCGGGAGGAGCCGGAGATCGGAAGGAGCCTGAGATCAGGAAGAGCCGGAGATTGGGAGCGGACGGAGATCAGGAGGAGCCGGGGATCGGGTGGAGCCGGGGATCGGGAGGAGATGGAGATCGGGAGGAGATGGAGATCGGGAGGAGCCGGGGATCGGGAGGAGCCTGAGATCGTCAGGAGCCGGAGATCGGGAGGAGCCGGGGATCGGGTGGAGCCAGAGATCGGGAGGGGCCGGAGATCGGGAGGAGCCGGAAATCGGGAGGAACCTGGGATCGGGAGGAGCTGGGAATCGGGAGGAGCCGGAGATCGGAAGGGGCCTGAGATCGGTAGGAGACGGAGATCGGGAGGAGCCTGAGATCGTGAGGAGCCGGAGATTGGGAGGAGCCGAGGATCGGGAGGAGCCGGAAATCAGGAGGAGCCGGGGATCAGGAGGAGCCAGAGATCGGGAGGAGCTGGAGATCGGGAGGAGCCGGAGATCGGGAGGAGCCTGAGATCAGAGGAGCCGGAGATTGGGAGCAGACAGAGATCAGGAGGAGCCGGTGATCGGGTGGAGCCGGGGATCGGGAGGAGCCTGAGATCGAGAGGAGCCGAGGATTGGATGGAGCCGGGGATCGGGAGGAGCCAGGGATCGGGAGAAGACGGAGATCGGGAGGAACCGGGGATCGGGAGGAGCCTGAGATTGGGAGGAGAAGTAAATCGGGAGAAGCTGGAGATCGGGAGGAGCTGGAGATCGGGAGGAGCTGAAGATCGGGAGGAGACGGAGATCGGGAGGAGCCTGAGATCGTGAGGAGCCGGAGATCGGGAGGAGCCGGGAATCGGGAGGAGCCGTAGAACGGTATTATGTGGAGATCGGGAGGAGCTGGAGATCGGGAGGAGACGGAGATCAGGAGGTGCCGGAGATCGGGAGGAGCCGGAGATTGGGAGCAAACGGAGATCAGGAGGAGCCAGGGATCGGGAGGAGACGGAGATCGGGAGGAGCCGGAGATCGGGAGGAGACGGAGATCGGGAGGAGCCAGGGATTGGGAGGAGACGGAGATCGGGAGGAGCCGGGGATCGGGAGGAGACGCAGATCGAGAGGAGCTGGGGATCAGGAGGGACCGGAGATCGGGAGGAGCCGGTAATCGGGAGGAGACGGAGATCAGGAGGAGCGAGGGATCGGGTGGAGCCGGAGATCGGGAGGAGCCAGCGATCGGTAGGAGCCTGAGATCGTGAGGAGCCGGAGATCGGGAGGAGACGGGGATCAGGAGGAGACGGAGATCGGGAGGAGCCTGAGATCGTGAGGAGCCGGGGATCGGAGGAGCCGGGGATCAGGAGGAGATGGAGTTCGGGAGGAGCCGGAGATCGGGAGGAGCCGGGGATCGGGAGGAGATGGAGATCGGGAGGAGCCAGGGATTGGGAGGAGCCTGAGATCGTGAGGAGCCGGAGATCGGGAGGAACCGGGGATAGGGAGGAGACAGAGATCGGGAGGAGCCAGGGATCGGGAGGATCCTGACATTGGGAGGAGACGGAGATCAGGAGGAGCCTGAGATCGCGAGGGGCCGGAGATCGGAAGGAGCCGGAAATCGGGAGGAACCTGAGATCGGAAGGTTCCGGAGATCGGGAGGAGCCGGAGATCGGGAGGAGACGGAGATCAGGAGGAGCCGGGGATCGGGAGGAGCCAGGGATCGTTAGGAGCCGGAGATCGGGAGGAGCCGGGGATCGGGAGGAGACGGAGATCGGGAGGAGCCTGAGATCGGGAGGGGCCGGAGATCGGGAGGAAGCGGAAATCAGGAGGAACCTGAGATCGGAAGGAGCCAGAGATCGGGAGGAGCCGGAGATCGGGAGGAGACGGAGATCAGGAGGAGCCTGAGATCGGGAGGAGCCAGGAATCGGGAGGAGCCTGAGATCGTGAGGAGCCGGAAATTGGGAGGAGCCGGGGATCGGGAGGAGCCTGAGATCGAGAGGGGCCGGAGATCGGGAGGAGCCGGAAATCGGGAGGAACCTGAAATCGGAAGGAGCTGGAGATCGGGAGGAGACGGAGATCAGGAGGAGCCTGAGATCGGGAGGGGCCGGAGATCGGGAGGAGCCGGAAATCGGGAGGAACCTGAGATCGGAACGAGCCGGAGATCGGGAGGAGCCGGAGATCGGGAGGAGACGGAGATCAGGAGGAGCCAGGGATCAGGTGGAGCCGGAGATCGGGAGGAGCCGGAGATCGGGAGGGGCCGGGGATCGGGAGGAGTCGGAGATCGGGATGAGCCGGGGATCGGGAGCAGCCGGGGATCGGGAGGAGCCGGAGATCGGGAGGAGCCGGGGATCGGGATGATCCGGGGATCGGGAGGAGCTGGAGATCGGGAGGAGACGGAGATCGGTAGGGGCCGGGGATCGTGAGGGGCCTGGGATCGGGAGGAGACGGAGATCGGGAGGAGCCAGGAATTGGGTGGAGCCGGAGATCGGGAGGGGCAGGGAATCGGGACGAGCCGGGGATCGGGAGGAGCCGGAGATCGGGAGGAGCAGGAGATCGGGAGGAGACGGAAATCAGGAGGAGCCTGCGATCGGGAGGAGTCAGGAATCGGGAGGAGCCGGGGATCGGGAGGAGCCTGAGATCGGGAGGGGCCGGAAATCGGGAGGAGCCGGGGATCGGGAGGAGCCTGAGATCGGGAGGGGCCGGAGATCGGGAGGAGCCGGAAATCGGGAGGAACCTGAATTCGGAAGGAGCCAGAGATCGGGAGGAGCCGGAGATCGGGAGGAGCCTGAGATCGGGAGGAGCCAGGAATCGGGAGGAGCCTGAGATCGTGAGGAGCCGGAGATCGGGAGGAGCCAGGGATCGGGAGGAGCCTGAGATCGGGAGGGGCCGGAGATCGGGATGAGCCGGAAATCGGGAGGAACCAGAGATCGGAAGGAGCCAGAGATCGGGAGGAGCCAGAGATCGGGAGGAGACGGAGATCAGGAGGAGCCTGAGATCGGGAGGAGCCAGGAATCGGGAGGAGCCTGAGATCGTGAGGAGCCGGAGATCGTGTGGAGCCGGGGATCGGGAGGAGACGGAGATCCGGAGGAGCCGGGGATCGGGAGGAGCCAGGGATCGGGAGTAGCCGGGGATCGGGCGGAGACGGAGATCCGGAGGAGCCGGGGATCAGGAGGAGCCGGAGATCGGGAGGAGACGGAAATCGGGAGGAGCTGGAGATCGGGAGGAGCCGGATATCGGAAGGAGCCTGAGATCAGGAAGAGCCGGAGATTGGGAGCAGACGGAGATCAGGAGGAGCCGGGGATCGGGTGGAGCCGGGGATCGGGAGGAGACGGAGATCGGGAGGAACCTGAGATCGGAAGGAGCCAGAGATCGGGAGGATCCGGAGATCGGGAGGAGACGGAGATCAGGAGCAGCCTGAGATCGGGAGGAGCCAGGAATTGGGAGGAGCCTGAGATCGTGAGGAGCCGGAAATCGGGAGGAGCCGGGGATCGGGTGGAGCCGGAGATCGGGAGGAACCTGAGATCGGAAGGAGCCAGAGATCGGGAGGAGCCAGAGATTGGGAGGAGACGGAGATCAGGAGCAGCCTGAGATCTGGAGGAGCCAGGAATCGGGAGGAGCCTGAGATCGTGAGGAGCCGGAAATCGGGAGGAGCCGGGGATCGGGAGGAGACGGAGATCGAGAGGAGCCGGAGATCGGAAGGAGCCTGAGATCAGGAAGAGCCGGAGATCGGGAGCAGACGGAGATCAGGAGGAGCCGGGGATCGGGTGGAGCCGGAGATCGGGAGGAGCAGGAAATCGGGAGGAGCTGGAGATCGGGAGGAGCCGGATATCGGGAGGAGCCTGAGATCAGGAAGAGCCGGAGATTGGGAGCAGACGGAGATCAGGAGGAGCCGGGGATCGGGTGGAGACGGCGATCCGGAGGAGCCGGGGATCAGGAGGAGCCGGAGATCGGGAGGAGACGGAAATCGGGAGGAGCTGGAGATCGGGAGGAGCCGGAGATCGGGAGGAGACGGAGATCAGGAGGAGCCAGGGATCGGGTGGAGCCGGAGATCGGGATGAGCCGGGGATCGGGAGGAGCCGGGGATCGGGAGGAGCTGGAGATCGGGAGGAGCTGGGGATCGGGAGGATCCGGGGATCGGGAGGAGCTGGAGATCGGGAGGAGACGGAGATCAGGAGGAGCCAGGCATTGGGTGGAGCCGGAGATCGGGAGGCGGCGGAGATCGGTAGGGGCCGGGGACCGGGAGGGGCCGGGGATCGGGAGGAGACGGAGATCAGGAGGAGCCAGGAATTGGGTGAAGCCGGAGATCGGGAGGGGCCGGGGATCAGGACGAGCCGGGGATCGGGAGGAGCCGGAGATCGGGAGGAGCCGGGGATCGGGAGGAACCTGAGATCGGAAGGTTCCGGAGATCAGGAGGAGCCTGAGATCGCGATGGGCCGGATATCGGGAGGAGCCGGAAATCGGGAGGAACCTGAGATCGGAAGGTTCCGGAGATCGGGAGGAGCCGGAGATCGTGAGGAGACGGAAATCAGGAGGAGCCGGGGATCGGGAGGAGCCAGGGATTGGGAGGAGCCTGAGATCGTGAGGAGCCGGAGATCGGGAGGAGCCGGGGATCAGGAGGAGACGGAGATCGGGAGGAGCCGGGGATCGGGAGGAGACGCAGATCGAGAGGAGCTGGGGATCAGGAGGGACCGGAGATCGGGAGGAGCCGGCAATCGGGAGGAGACGGAGATCAGAGGAGCGAGGGATCGGGTGGAGCCGGAGATCGGGAGGAGCCAGCGATCGGGAGGAGCCTGAGATCGGGAGGAGCCGGAGATCGGGAGGAGCCGGGGATCAGGAGGAGACGGAGATCGGGAGGAGCTGGAGATCGGGAGGAGCCAGGGATCGGGAGGAGCCTGAGATCGTGAGGAGCCGGGGATCGGGAGGAGCCGGGGATCAGGAGAAGATGGAGATCGGGAGGAGCCGGAGATCGGGAGGAGCCGGGGATCGGGAGGAGACGGAGATCGGGAGGAGCCAGGGATTGGGAGGAGCCTGAGATCGTGAGGAGCCGGAGATCGGGAGGAACCGGGGATAGGGAGGAGACGGAGATCGGGAGGAGCCGGGGATTGGGAGGATCCTGACATTGGGAGGAGACGGAGATCGGGAGGAGCCTGAGATCGCGAGGGGCCGGAGATCGGGAGGAGCCGGAGATCGGGAGGAGACGGAGATCAGGAGGAACCTGAGATCGGAAGGAGCCAGAGATCGGGAGGAGCCAGAGATCGGGAGGAGACGGAGATCAGGAGCAGCCTGAGATCTGGAGGAGCCGGGAATCGGGAGGAGCCTGAGATCGTGAGCAGCCGGAAATCGGGAGGAGCCGGGGATCGGGAGGAGACGGAGATCCGGAGGAGCCGGGGATCAGGAGGAGCCGGAGATCGGGAGGAGACGGAGATCGGGAGGAGCTGGAAATCGGGAGGAGCTGGAGATCGGGAGGAGCCGGATATCGGAAGGAGCCTGAGATCAGGAAGAGCCGGAGATTGGGAGCAGACGGAGATCAGGAGGAGCCGGGGATCGGGTGGAGCCGGGGATCGGGAGGAGACGGAGATCGGGAGGAACCTGAGATCGGAAGGAGCCAGAGATCGGGAGGAGCCGGAGATCGGGTGGAGACGGAGATCAGGAGCAGCCTGAGATCTGGAGGAGCCAGGAATCGGGAGGAGCCTGAGATCGTGAGGAGCCGGAAATCGGGAGGAGCCGGGGATCGGGAGGAGACGGAGATCCGGAGGAGCCGGGGATCAGGAGGAGCCGGAGATCGGGAGGAGACGGAGATCGGGAGGAGCTGGAGATCGGGAGGAGCCGGAGATCGGAAGGAGCCTGAGATCAGGAAGAGCCAGAGATCGGGAGCAGATGGAGATCAGGAGGAGCCGGGGATCGGGTGGAGCCGGAGATCGGGAGGAGCCGGAAATCGGGAGGAACCTGAGATCGGAACGAGCCGGAGATCGGGAGGAGCCGGAGATCGGGAGGAGACGGAGATCGGGAGGAGCCGGGGATCGGGAGGAACCTGAGATCGGAAGGTTCCGGAGATCAGGAGGAGCCTGAGATCGCGAGGGGCCGGAGATCGGGAGGAGCCGGAAATCGGGAGGAACCTGAGATCGGAAGGTTCCGGAGATCGGGAGGAGCCGGAGATCGGGAGGAGATGGAGATCAGGAGGAGCCGGGGATCGGGAGGAGCCAGGGATTGAGAGGAGACGGAGATCGGGAGGAGCCGGGGATCGGGAGGAGACGCAGATCGAGAGGAGCTGGGGATCAGGAGGGACCGGAGATCGGGAGGAGCCGGTAATCGGGAGGAGACGGAGATCAGAGGAGCGAGGGATCGGGAGGAGCCGGAGATCGGGAGGAGCCGGGGATCGGGAGGATCCGGGGATCGGGAGGAGCCAGGAATCGGGAGGAGCCTGAGATCGTGAGCAGCCGGAGATCGTGTGGAGCCGGGGATCAGGAGGAGCCGGAGATCGGGAGGAGCGGAAATCGGGAGGAGCTGGAGAGCGGGAGGAGCCGGAGATCGGGAGGGGCCGGGGATCGGGAGGAGCCTGAGATCGGGAGGGGCCGGAGATCGGGAGGAGCCGGAAATCGGGAGGAACCAGAGATCGGAAGGAGCCAGAGATCGGGAGGAGCCAGAGATCGTGTGGAGCCGGGGATCGGGAGGAGACGGAGATCCGGAGGAGCCGGGGATCGGGAGGAGCCAGGGATCGGGAGTAGCCGGGGATCGGGCGGAGACGGAGATCCGGAGGAGCCGGGGATCAGGAGGAGCCGGAGATCGGGAGGAGACGGAAATCGGGAGGAGCTGGAGATCGGGAGGAGCCGGAGATCGGAAGGAGCCTGAGATCAGGAAGAGCCGGAGATTGGGAGCAGACGGAGATCAGGAGGAGCCGGGGATCGGGTGGAGCCGGGGATCGGGAGGAGACGGAGATCGGGAGGAGCCGGGGATCGGGTGGAGCCGGAGATCGGGAGGAGCCGGAAATCGGGAGGAACCTGAGATCGGAACGAGCCGGAGATCGGGAGGAGCCGGAGATCGGGAGGAGACGGAGATCAGGAGGAGCCAGGGATCGGGTGGAGCCGGAGATCGGGTGGAGCCGGAGATCGGGAGGGGCCGGGGATCGGGAGGAGTCGGAGATCGGGATGAGCCGGGGATCGGGAGGAGCCGGGGATCGGGAGGAGCTGGAGATCGGGAGGAGCCGGGGATCGGGAGGATCCGGGGATCGGGAGGAGCTGGAGATCGGGAGGAGACGGAGATCAGGAGGAGCCAGGAATTGGGTGGAGCCGGAGATCGGGAGGCGGCGGAGATCGGTAGGGGCCGGGGACCGGGAGGGGCCGGGAATCGGGAGGAGACGGAGATCGGGAGGAGACGGAGATCAGGAGGAACCTGAGATCGGAAGGAGCCAGAGATCGGGAGGAGCCAGAGATCGGGAGGAGACGGAGATCAGGAGCAGCCTGAGATCTGGAGGAGCCGGGAATCGGGAGGAGCCTGAGATCGTGAGGAGCCGGAAATCGGGAGGAGCCGGGGATCGGGAGGAGACGGAGATCCGGAGGAGCCGGGGATCAGGAGGACCCGGAGACCTGGAGGAGACGGAGATCGGGAGGAGCTGGAGATCGGGAGGAGCCGGAGATCGGAAGGAGCCTGAGATCAGGAAGAGCCGGAGATCGGGAGCAGACGGAGATCAGGAGGAGCCGGGGATCGGGTGGAGCCGGAGATCGGGAGGAGCCGGAAATCGGGAGGAACCTGAGATCGGAACGAGCCGGAGATCGGGAGGAGCCGGAGATCGGGAGGAGACGGAGATCAGGAGGAGCCAGGGATCGGGTGGAGCCGGAGATCGGGAGGAGCCGGAGATCGGGAGGGGCCGGGGATCGGGAGGAGCCTGAGATCGGGAGGGGCCGGAGATCGGGAGGAGCCGGAAATCGGTAGGAACCAGAGATCGGAAGGAACCAGAGATCGGGAGGAGCCAGAGATCGTGTGGAGCCGGGGATCGGGAGGAGACGGAGATCCGGAGGAGCCGGGGATCGGGAGGAGCCAGGGATCGGGAGTAGCCGGGGATCGGGCGGAGACGGAGATCCGGAGGAGCCGGGGATCAGGAGGAGCCGGAGATCGGGAGGAGACGGAAATCGGGAGGAGCTGGAGATAGGGAGGAGCCGGATATCGGAAGGAGCCTGAGATCAGGAAGAGCCGGAGATTGGGAGCAGACGGAGATCAGGAGGAGCCGGGGATCGGGTGGAGCCGGGGATCGGGAGGAGACGGAGATCGGGAGGAACCTGAGATCGGAAGGAGCCAGAGATCGGGAGGAGCCGGAGATCGGGTGGAGACGGAGATCAGGAGCAGCCTGAGATCTGGAGGAGCCAGGAATCGGGAGGAGCCTGAGATCGTGAGGAGCCGGAAATCGGGAGGAGCCGGGGATCGGGAGGAGACGGAGATCCGGAGGAGCCGGGGATCAGGAGGAGCCGGAGATCGGGAGGAGACGGAGATCGGGAGGAGCTGGAGATCGGGAGGAGCCGGAGATCGGAAGGAGCCTGAGATCAGGAAGAGCCGGAGATCGGGAGCAGATGGAGATCAGGAGGAGCCGGGGATCGGGTGGAGCCGGAGATCGGGAGGAGCCGGAAATCGGGAGGAACCTGAGATCGGAACGAGCCGGAGATCGGGAGGAGCCGGAGATCGGGAGGAGACGGAGATCAGGAGGAGCCAGGGATCGGGTGGAGCCGGAGATCGGGATGAGCCGGGGATCGGGAGGAGCCGGGGATCGGGAGGAGCTGGAGATCGGGAGGAGCCGGGGATCGGGAGGATCCGGGGATCGGGAGGAGCTGGAGATCGGGAGGAGACGGAGATCAGGAGGAGCCAGGAATTGGGTGGAGCCGGAGATCGGGAGGCGGCGGAGATCGGTAGGGGCCGGGGACCGGGAGGGGCCGGGAATCGGGAGGAGACGGAGATCAGGAGGAGCCAGGAATTGGGTGAAGCCGGAGATCGGGAGGGGCCGGGGATCAGGACGAGCCGGGGATCGGGAGGAGCCGGAGATCGGGAGGAGCCGGGGATCGGGAGGAACCTGAGATCGGAAGGTTCCGGAGATCAGGAGGAGCCTGAGATCGCGAGGGGCCGGAGATCGGGAGGAGCCGCAAATCGGGAGGAACCTGAGATCGGAAGGTTCCGGAGATCGGGAGGAGCCGGAGATCGGGAGGAGACGGAGATCAGGAGGAGCCGGGGATCGGGAGGAGCCAGGGATTGAGAGGAGACGGAGATCGGGAGGAGCCGGGGATCGGGAGGAGACACAGATCGAGAGGAGCTGGGGATCAGGAGGGACCGGAGATCGGGAGGAGCCGGTAATCGGGAGGAGACGGAGATCAGAGGAGCGAGGGATCGGGAGGAGCCGGAGATCGGGAGGAGCCGGGGATCGGGAGGATCCGGGGATCGGGAGGAGCCAGGAATCGGGAGGAGCCTGAGATCGTGAGCAGCCGGAGATCGTGTGGAGCCGGGGATCAGGAGGAGCCGGAGATCGGGAGGAGACGGAAATCGGGAGGAGCTGGAGATCGGGAGGAGCCGGAGATCGGGAGGGGCCGGGGATCGGGAGGAGCCTGAGATCGGGAGGGGCCGGAGATCGGGAGGAGCCGGAAATCGGGAGGAACCAGAGATCGGAAGGAGCCAGAGATCGGGAGGAGCCAGAGATCGTGTGGAGCCGGGGATCGGGAGGAGACGGAGATCCGGAGGAGCCGGGGATCGGGAGGAGCCAGGGATCGGGAGTAGCCGGGGATCGGGCGGAGACGGAGATCCGGAGGAGCCGGGGATCAGGAGGAGCCGGAGATCGGGAGGAGACGGAAATCGGGAGGAGCTGGAGATCGGGAGGAGCCGGAGATCGGAAGGAGCCTGAGATCAGGAAGAGCCGGAGATTGGGAGCAGACGGAGATCAGGAGGAGCCGGGGATCGGGTGGAGCCGGGGATCGGGAGGAGACGGAGATCGGGAGGAGCCGGGGATCGGGTGGAGCCGGAGATCGGGAGGAGCCGGAAATCGGGAGGAACCTGAGATCGGAACGAGCCGGAGATCGGGAGGAGCCGGAGATCGGGAGGAGACGGAGATCAGGAGGAGCCAGGGATCGGGTGGAGCCGGAGATCGGGAGGGGCCGGGGATCGGGAGGAGTCGGAGATCGGGATGAGCCGGGGATCGGGAGGAGCCGGGGATCGGGAGGAGCTGGAGATCGGGAGGAGCCGGGGATCGGGAGGATCCGGGGATCGGGAGGAGCTGGAGATCGGGAGGAGACGGAGATCAGGAGGAGCCAGGAATTGGGTGGAGCCGGAGATCGGGAGGAGGCGGAGATCGGTAGGGGCCGGGGACCGGGAGGGGCCGGGAATCGGGAGGAGACGGAGATCAGGAGGAGCCAGGAATTGGGTGAAGCCGGAGATCGGGAGGGGCCGGGGATCGGGACGAGCCGGGGATCGGGAGGAGCCGGAGATCGGGAGGAGCCGGGGATCGGGAGGAACCTGAGATCGGAAGGTTCCGGAGATCAGGAGGAGCCTGAGATCGCGAGGGGCCGGAGATCGGGAGGAGCCGGAAATCGGGAGGAACCTGAGATCGGAAGGTTCCGGAGATCGGGAGGAGCCGGAGATCGGGAGGAGACGGAGATCAGGAGGAGCCGGGGATCGGGAGGAGCCAGGGATTGGGAGGAGACGGAGATCGGGAGGAGCCGGGGATCGGGAGGAGCCGGGGATCGGGAGGATCCTGACATTGGGAGGAGACGGAGATCAGGAGGAGCCTGAGATCGCGAGGGGCCGGAGATCGGGAGGAGCCAGAAATCGGGAGCAGCCTGAGATCTGGAGGAGCCAGGAATCGGGAGGAGCCTGAGATCGTGAGGAGCCGGAAATCGGGAGGAGCAGGGGATCGGGAGGAGACGGAGATCCGGAGGAGCCGGGGGTCAGGAGGAGCCGGAGATCGGGAGGAGCCGGGGATCGGGAGGATCCGGGGATCGGGAGGAGCTGGAGATCGGGAGGAGACGGAGATCAGGAGGAGCCAGAAATTGGGTGGAGCCGGAGATCGGGAGGCGGCGGAGATCGGTAGGGGCCGGGGACCGGGAGGGGCCGGGAATCGGGAGGAGACGGAGATCAGGAGGAGCCAGGAATTGGGTGAAGCCGGAGTTCGGGAGGGGCCGGGGATCGGGACGAGCCGGGGATCGGGAGGAGCCGGAGATCGGGAGGAGCCGGTGATCGGGAGGAACCTGAGATCGGAAGGTTCCGGAGATCAGGAGGAGCCTGAGATCGCGAGGGGCCGGAGATCGGGAGGAGCCGGAAATCGGGAGGAACCTGAGATCGGAAGGTTCCGGAGATCGGGAGGAGCCGGAGATCGGGAGGAGACGGAGCACAGGAGGAGCCGGGGATCGGGAGGAGCCAGGGATTGGGAGGAGACGGAGATCGGGAGGAGCCGGGGATCGGGAGGAGACGCAGATCGAGAGGAGCTGGGGATCAGGAGGGACCGGAGATCGGGAGGAGCCGGTAATCGGGAGGAGACGGAGATCAGGAGGAGCGAGGGATCGGGTGGAGCCGGAGATCGGGAGGAGCCAGCGATCGGGAGGAGCCTGAGATCGTGAGGAGCCGGAGATCGGGAGGAGCCGGGGATCAGGAGGAGACGGAGATCGGGAGGAGTCTGAGATCGTGAGGAGCCGGGGATCGGGAGGAGCCGGGGATCAGGAGGAGATGGAGATCGGGAGGAGCCGGAGATCGGGAGGAGCCGGGGATCGGGAGGAGACGGAGATCGGGAGGAGCCAGGGATTGGGAGGAGCCTGAGATCGTGAGGAGCCGGAGATCGGGAGGAACCGGGGATAGGGAGGAGACGGAGATCGGGAGGAGCCGGGGATCGGGAGGATCCTGACATTGGGAGGAGACGGAGATCAGGAGGAGCCTGAGATCGCGAGGGGCCGGAGATCGGGAGGAGCCAGAAATCGGGAGCAGCCTGAGATCTGGAGGAGCCAGGAATCGGGAGGAGCCTGAGATCGTGAGGAGCCGGAAATCGGGAGGAGCAGGGGATCGGGAGGAGACGGAGATCCGGAGGAGCCGGGGGTCAGGAGGAGCCGGAGATCGGGAGGAGACGGAGATCGGGAGGAGCTGGAGATCGGGAGGAGCCGGAGATCGGAAGGAGCCTGAGATCAGGAAGAGCCGGAGATCGGGAGCAGACGGAGATCAGGAGGAGCCAGGGATCGGGTGGAGCCAGAGATCGGGAGGAGCCGGAAATCGGGAGGAACCTGAGATCGGAACGAGCCGGAGATCGAGAGGAGCCGGAGATCGGGAGGAGCCGGAGATCGGGAGGGGCCGGGGATCGGGAGGGGCCGGGGATCGGGAGGAGCTGGAGATCGGGAGGAGCCGGGGATCGGGAGGATCCGGGGATCGGGAGGAGCTGGAGATCGGGAGGAGACGGAGATCAGGAGGAGCCAGGAATTGGGTGAAGCCGGAGATCGGGAGGGGCCGGGGATCGGGACGAGCCGGGGATCGGGAGGAGCCGGAGATCGGGAGGAGCCGGGGATCGGGATGAGCAGGGGATCGGGAGGAGCTGGAAATCGGGAGGAGCTGGAGATCGGGAGGAGCCGGAGATCGGAAGGAGCCTGAGATCAGGAAGAGCCGGAGATTGGGAGCGGACGGAGATCAGGAGGAGCCGGGGATCGGGTGGAGCCGGGGATCGGGAGGAGACGGAGATCGGGTGGAGCCGGGGATCGGGAGGAGATGGAGATCGGGAGGAGACGGAGATCGGGAGGAGCCGGGGATCGGGAGGAGCCAGAGATCGTCAGGAGCCGGAGATCGGGAGGAGCCGGGGATCGGGTGGAGCCAGAGATCGGGAGGGGCCGGAGATCGGGAGGAGCCGGAAATCGGGAGGAACCTGGGATCGGGAGGAGCTGGGAATCGGGAGGAGCCGGAGATCGGAAGGGGCCTGAGATCGGTAGGAGACGGAGATCGGGAGGAGCCTGAGATCGTGAGGAGCCGGAGATTGGGAGGAGCCGAGGATCGGGAGGAGCCGGAAATCAGGAGGAGCCGGGGATCAGGAGGAGCCAGAGATCGGGAGGAGCTGGAGATCGGGAGGAGCCGGAGATCGGGAGGAGCCTGAGATCAGAGGAGCCGGAGATTGGGAGCAGACAGAGATCAGGAGGAGCCGGTGATCGGGTGGAGCCGGGGATCGGGAGGAGCCTGAGATCGAGAGGAGCCGGGGATTGGATGGAGCCGGGGATCGGGAGGAGCCAGGGATCGGGAGAAGACGGAGATCGGGAGGAACCGGGGATCGGGAGGAGCCTGAGATTGGGAGGAGAAGTAAATCGGGAGAAGCTGGAGATCGGGAGGAGCTGGAGATCGGGAGCAGCTGAAGATCGGGAGGAGATGGAGATCGGGAGGAGCCTGAGATCGTGAGGAGCCGGAGATCGGGAGGAGCCGGGAATCGGGAGGAGCCGTAGAACGGTAGTATGTGGAGATCGGGAGGAGCTGGAGATCGGGAGGAGACGGAGATCAGGAGGTGCCGGAGATCGGGAGGAGCCGGAGATTGGGAGCAAACGGAGATCAGGAGGAGCCAGTGATCGGGAGGAGACGGCGATCGGGAGGAGCCGGAGATCGGGAGGAGACGGAGATCGGGAGGAGCCAGGGATTGGGAGGAGACGGAGATCGGGAGGAGCCGGGGATCGGGAGGAGACGCAGATCGAGAGGAGCTGGGGATCAGGAGGGACCGGAGATCGGGAGGAGCCGGTAATCGGGAGGAGACGGAGATCAGGAGGAGCGAGGGATCGGGTGGAGCCGGAGATCGGGAGGAGCCAGCGATCGGGAGGAGCCTGAGATCGTGAGGAGCCGGAGATCGGGAGGAGCCGGGGATCAGGAGGAGACGGAGATCGGGAGGAGCCTGAGATCGTGAGGAGCCGGGGATCGGAGGAGCCGGGGATCAGGAGGAGATGGAGTTCGGGAGGAGCCGGAGATCGGGAGGAGCCGGGGATCGGGAGGAGACGGAGATCGGGAGGAGCCAGGGATTGGGAGGAGCCTGAGATCGTGAGGAGCCGGAGATCGGGAGGAACCGGGGATAGGGAGGAGACAGAGATCGGGAGGAGCCGGGGATCGGGAGGATCATGACATTGGGAGGAGACGGAGATCAGGAGGAGCCTGAGATCGCGAGGGGCCGGAGATCGGAAGGAGCCGGAAATCGGGAGGAACCTGAGATCGGAAGGTTCCGGAGATCGGGAGGAGCCGGAGATCGGGAGGAGACGGAGATCAGGAGGAGCCGGGGATCGGGAGGAGCCAGGGATCGTTAGGAGCCGGAGATCGGGAGGAGCCGGGGATCGGGAGGAGACGGAGATCGGGAGGAGCCTGAGATCAGGAGGGGCCGGAGATCGGGAGGAAGCGGAAATCAGGAGGAACCTGAGATCGGAAGGAGCCAGAGATCGGGAGGAGCCGGAGATCGGGAGGAGACGGAGATCAGGAGGAGCCTGAGATCGGGAGGAGCCAGGAATCGGGAGGAGCCTGAGATCGTGAGGAGCCGGAAATTGGGAGGAGCCGGGGATCGGGAGGAGCCTGAGATCGAGAGGGGCCGGAGATCGGGAGGAGCCGGAAATCGGGAGGAACCTGAAATCGGAAGGAGCTGGAGATCGGGAGGAGACGGAGATCAGGAGGAGCCTGAGATCGGGAGGGGCCGGAGATCGGGAGGAGCCGGAAATCGGGAGGAACCTGAGATCGGAACGAGCCGGAGATCGGGAGGAGCCGGAGATCGGGAGGAGACGGCGATCAGGAGGAGCCAGGGATCAGGTGGAGCCGGAGATCGGGAGGAGCCGGAGATCGGGAGGGGCCGGGGATCGGGAGGAGTCGGAGATCGGGATGAGCCGGGGATCGGGAGCAGCCGGGGATCGGGAGGAGCCGGAGATCGGGAGGAGCTGGGGATCGGGAGGATCCGGGGATCGGGAGGAGCTGGAGATCGGGAGGAGACGGAGATCGGTAGGGGCCGGGGATCGTGAGGGGCCGGGGATCGGGAGGAGACGGAGATCGGGAGGAGCCAGGAATTGGGTGGAGCCGGAGATCGGGAGGGGCCGGGAATCGGGACGAGCCGGGGATCGGGAGGAGCCGGAGATCGGGAGGAGCCGGAGATCGGGAGGAGACGGAGATCAGGAGCAGCCTGAGATCGGGAGGAGCCAGAAATTGGGAGGAGCCTGAGATCGTGAGGAGCCGGAAATCGGGAGGAGCCGGGGATCGGGTGGAGCCGGAGATCGGGAGGAACCTGAGATCGGAAGGAGCCAGAGATCGGGAGGAGCCAGAGATCGGGAGGAGACGGAGATCAGGAGCAGCCTGAGATCTGGAGGAGCCGGGAATCGGGAGGAGCCTGAGATCGTGAGGAGCCGGAAATCGGGAGGAGCCGGGGATCGGGAGGAGACGGAGATCCGGAGGAGCCGGGGATCAGGAGGAGCCGGAGATCGGGAGGAGACGGAGATCGGGAGGAGCTGGAGATCGGGAGGAGCCGGAGATCGGAAGGAGCCTGAGATCAGGAAGAGCCGGAGATCGGGAGCAGACGGAGATCAGGAGGAGCCGGGGATCGGGTGGAGCCGGAGATCGGGAGGAGCCGGAAATCGGGAGGAACCTGAGATCGGAACGAGCCGGAGATCGGGAGGAGCCGGAGATCGGGAGGAGACGGAGATCAGGAGGAGCCAGGGATCGGGTGGAGCCGGAGATCGGGAGGAGCCGGAGATCGGGAGGGGCCGGGGATCGGGAGGAGCCTGAGATCGGGAGGGGCCGGAGATCGGGAGGAGCCGGAAATCGGGAGGAACCAGAGATCGGAAGGAACCAGAGATCGGGAGGAGCCAGAGATCGTGTGGAGCCGGGGATCGGGAGGAGACGGAGATCCGGAGGAGCCGGGGATCGGGAGGAGCCAGGGATCGGGAGTAGCCGGGGATCGGGCGGAGACGGAGATCCGGAGGAGCCGGGGATCAGGAGGAGCCGGAGATCGGGAGGAGACGGAAATCGGGAGGAGCTGGAGATCGGGAGGAGCCGGATATCGGAAGGAGCCTGAGATCAGGAAGAGCCGGAGATTGGGAGCAGACGGAGATCAGGAGGAGCCGGGGATCGGGTGGAGCCGGGGATCGGGAGGAGACGGAGATCGGGAGGAACCTGAGATCGGAAGGAGCCAGAGATCGGGAGGAGCCGGAGATCGGGAGGAGACGGAGATCAGGAGCAGCCTGAGATCTGGAGGAGCCAGGAATCGGGAGGAGCCTGAGATCGTGAGGAGCCGGAAATCGGGAGGAGCCGGGGATCGGGAGGAGACGGAGATCCGGAGGAGCCGGGGATCAGGAGGAGCCGGAGATCCGGAGGAGACGGAGATCGGGAGGAGCTGGAGATCGGGAGGAGCCGGAGATCGGAAGGAGCCTGAGATCAGGAAGAGCCGGAGATCGGGAGCAGACGGAGATCAGGAGGAGCCGGGGATCGGGTGGAGCCGGAGATCGGGAGGAGCCGGAAATCGGGAGGAACCTGAGATCGGAACGAGCCGGAGATCGGGAGGAGCCGGGGATCGGGAGGAGCCAGGGATCGGGAGTAGCCGGGGATCGGGCGGAGACGGAGATCCGGAGGAGCCGGGGATCAGGAGGAGCCGGAGATCGGGAGGAGACGGAAATCGGAAGGAGCTGGAGATCGGGAGGAGCCGGATATCGGAAGGAGCCTGAGATCAGGAAGAGCCGGAGATTGGGAGCAGACGGAGATCAGGAGGAGCCGGGGATCGGGTGGAGCCGGGGATCGGGAGGAGACGGAGATCGGGAGGAACCTGAGATCGGAAGGAGCCAGAGATCGGGAGGAGCCGGAGATCGGGAGGAGACGGAGATCAGGAGCAGCCTGAGATCTGGAGGAGCCAGGAATCGGGAGGAGCCTGAGATCGTGAGGAGCCGGAAATCGGGAGGAGCCGGGGATCGGGAGGAGACGGAGATCCGGAGGAGCCGGGGATCAGGAGGAGCCGGAGATCCGGAGGAGACGGAGATCGGGAGGAGCTGGAGATCGGGAGGAGCCGGAGATCGGAAGGAGCCTGAGATCAGGAAGAGCCGGAGATCGGGAGCAGACGGAGATCAGGAGGAGCCGGGGATCGGGTGGAGCCGGAGATCGGGAGGAGCCGGAAATCGGGAGGAACCTGAGATCGGAACGAGCCGGAGATCGGGAGGAGCCGGAGATCGGGAGGAGACGGAGATCAGGAGGAGCCAGGGATCGGGTGGAGCCGGAGATCGGGAGGAGCCGGAGATCGGGAGGGGCCGGGGATCGGGAGGAGTCGGAGATCGGGATGAGCCGGGGATCGGGAGGAGCCGGGGATCGGGAGGAGCTGGAGATCGGGAGGAGCCGGGGATCGGGAGGATCCGGGGATCGGGAGGAGCTGGAGATCGGGAGGAGACGGAGATCAGGAGGAGCCAGGAATTGGGTGGAGCCGGAGATCGGGAGGCGGCGGAGATCGGTAGGGGCCGGGGACCGGGAGGGACCGGGAATCGGGAGGAGACGGAGATCAGGAGGAGCCAGGAATTGGGTGAAGCCGGAGATCGGGAGGGGCCGGGGATCAGGACGAGCCGGGGATCGGGAGGAGCCGGAGATCGGGAGGAGCCGGGGATCGGGAGGAACCTGAGATCGGAAGGTTCCGGAGATCAGGAGGAGCCTGAGATCGCGAGTGGCCGGAGATCGGGAGGAGCCGGAAATCGGGAGGAACCTGAGATCGGAAGGTTCCGGAGATCGGGAGGAGCCGGAGATCGGGAGGAGACGGAGATCAGGAGGAGCCGGGGATCGGGAGGAGCCAGGGATTGGGAGGAGACGGAGATCGGGAGGAGCCGGGGATCGGGAGGAGACGCAGATCGAGAGGAGCTGGGGATCAGGAGGGACCGGAGATCGGGAGGAGCCGGTAATCGGGAGGAGACGGAGATCAGGAGGAGCGAGGGATCGGGTGGAGCCGGAGATCGGGAGGAGCCAGCGATCGGGAGGAGCCTGAGATCGTGAGGAGCCGGAGATCGGGAGGAGCCGGGGATCAGGAGGAGACGGAGATCGGGAGGAGCCGGAGATCGGGAGGAGCCGGAATTTGGAAGGAGCCAGAGATCGGGAGGAGCCGGAGATCGGTAGGAGCCTGAGATCGGGAGGAGCCAGGAATCGGGAGGAGCCTGAGATCGTGAGGAGCCGGAGATCGGGTGGAGCCAGGGATCGGGAGGAGCCTGAGATCGGGAGGGGCCGGAGATCGGGAGGAGCCAGAAATCGGGAGGAACCAGAGATCGGAAGGAGCCAGAGATCGGGAGGAGCCAGAGATCGGGAGGAGACGGAGATCAGGAGGAGCCTGAGATCGGGAGGAGCCAGGAATCGGGAGGAGCCTGAGATCGTGAGGAGCCGGAGATCGTGTGGAGCCGGGGATCGGGAGGAGACGGAGATCCGGAGGAGCCGGGGATCGGGAGGAGCCAGGGATCGGGAGTAGCCGGGGATCGGGCGGAGACGGAGATCCGGAGGAGCCGGGGATCAGGAGGAGCCGGAGATCGGGAGGAGACGGAAATCGGGAGGAGCTGGAGATCGGGAGGAGCCGGATATCGGAAGGAGCCTGAGATCAGGAAGAGCCGGAGATTGGGAGCAGACGGAGATCAGGAGGAGCCGGGGATCGGGTGGAGCCAGGGATCGGGAGGAGAAGGAGATCGGGAGGAACCTGAGATCGGAAGGAGCCAGAGATCGGGAGGAGCCGGAGATCGGGAGGAGACGGAGATCAGGAGCAGCCTGAGATCGGGAGGAGCCAGGAATTGGGAGGAGCCTGAGATCGTGAGGAGCCGGAAATCGGGAGGAGCCGGGGATCGGGTGGAGCCGGAGATCGGGAGGAACCTGAGATCGGAAGGAGCCAGAGATCGGGAGGAGCCAGAGATCGGGAGGAGACGGAGATCAGGAGCAGCCTGAGATCTGGAGGAGCCGGGAATCGGGAGGAGCCTGAGATCGTGAGGAGCCGGAAATCGGGAGGAGCCGGGGATCGGGAGGAGACGGAGATCCGGAGGAGCCGGGGATCAGGAGGAGCCGGAGATCGGGAGGAGACGGAGATCGGGAGGAGCTGGAGATCGGGAGGAGCCGGAGATCGGAAGGAGCCTGAGATCAGGAAGAGCCGGAGATCGGGAGCAGACGGAGATCAGGAGGAGCCGGGGATCGGGTGGAGCCGGAGATCGGGAGGAGCCGGAAATCGGGAGGAACCTGAGATCGGAACGAGCCGGAGATCGGGAGGAGCCGGAGATCGGGAGGAGACGGAGATCAGGAGGAGCCAGGGATCGGGTGGAGCCGGAGATCGGGAGGAGCCGGAGATCGGGAGGGGCCGGGGATCGGGAGGAGCCTGAGATCGGGAGGGGCCGGAGATCGGGAGGAGCCGGAAATCGGGAGGAACCAGAGATCGGAAGGAACCAGAGATCGGGAGGAGCCAGAGATCGTGTGGAGCCGGGGATCGGGAGGAGACGGAGATCCGGAGGAGCCGCGGATCGGGAGGAGCCAGGGATCGGGAGTAGCCGGGGATCGGGCGGAGACGGAGATCCGGAGGAGCCGGGGATCAGGAGGAGCCGGAGATCGGGAGGAGACGGAAATCA
The DNA here is from genome assembly GCF_044704955.1 of Pristiophorus japonicus. Taxonomy (NCBI): domain Eukaryota; kingdom Metazoa; phylum Chordata; class Chondrichthyes; family Pristiophoridae; genus Pristiophorus; species Pristiophorus japonicus. Next base: position 18,079,916 of record NC_092010.1, read on the forward strand.
GGAGGAGCTGGAGATCGGGAGGAGCCGGATATCGGAAGGAGCCTGAGATCAGGAAGAGCCGGAGATTGGGAGCAGACGGAGATCAGGAGGAGCCGGGGATCGGGTGGAGCCGGGGATCGGGAGGAGATGGAGATCGGGAGGAACCTGAGATCGGAAGGAGCCAGAGATCGGGAGGAGCCGGAGATCGGGAGGAGACGGAGATCAGGAGCAGCCTGAGATCTGGAGGAGCCAGGAATCGGGAGGAGCCTGAGATCGTGAGGAGCCGGAAATCGGGAGGAGCCGGGGATCGGGAGGAGACGGAGATCCGGAGGAGCCGGGGATCAGGAGGAGCCGGAGATCGGGAGGAGACGGAGATCGGGAGGAGCTGGAGATCGGGAGGAGCCGGAGATCGGAAGGAGCCTGAGATCAGGAAGAGCCGGAGATCGGGAGCAGACGGAGATCAGGAGGAGCCGGGGATTGGGTGGAGCCGGAGATCGGGAGGAGCCAGAAATCGGGAGGAACCTGAGATCGGAACGAGCCGGAGATCGGGAGGAGCCGGAGATCGGGAGGAGACGGAGATCAGGAGGAGCCAGGGATCGGGTGGAGCCGGAGATCGGGAGGAGCCGGAGATCGGGAGGGGCCGGGGATCGGGAGGAGTCGGAGATCGGGATGAGCCGGGGATCGGAAGGAGCCGGGGATCGGGAGGAGCTGGAGATCGGGAGGAGCCGGGGATCGGGAGGATCCGGGGATCGGGCGGAGCTGGAGATCGGGAGGAGACGGAGATCAGGAGGAGCCAGGAATTGGGTGGAGCCGGAGATCGGGAGGCGGCGGAGATCGGTAGGGGCCGGGGACCGGGAGGGGCCGGGAATCGGGAGGAGACGGAGATCAGGAGGAGCCAGCAATTGGGTGAAGCCGGAGATCGGGAGGGGCCGGGGATCAGGACGAGCCGGGGATCGGGAGGAGCCGGGGATCGGGTGGAGCCGGAGATCGGGAGGAACCTGAGATCGGAAGGAGCCAGAGATCGGGAGGAGCCAGAGATCGGGAGGAGACGGAGATCAGGAGCAGCCTGAGATCTGGAGGAGCCGGGAATCGGGAGGAGCCTGAGATCGCGAGGAGCCGGAAATCGGGAGGAGCCGGGGATCGGGAGGAGACGGAGATCCGGAGGAGCCGGGGATCAGGAGGAGCCGGAGATCGGGAGGAGACGGAGATCGGGAGGAGCTGGAGATCGGGAGGAGCCGGAGATCGGAAGGAGCCTGAGATCAGGAAGAGCCGGAGATCGGGAGCAGACGGAGATCAGGAGGAGCCGGGGATCGGGTGGAGCCGGAGATCGGGAGGAGCCGGAAATCGGGAGGAACCTGAGATCGGAACGAGCCGGAGATCGGGAGGAGCCGGAGATCGGAAGGAGACGGAGATCAGGAGGAGCCAGGGATCGGGTGGAGCCGGAGATCGGGAGGAGCCGGAGATCGGGAGGGGCCGGGGGTTGGGAGGAGCCTGAGATCGGGAGGGGCCGGAGATCGGGAGGAGCCGGAAATCGGGAGGAACCAGAGATCGGAAGGAACCAGAGATCGGGAGGAGCCAGAGATCGTGTGGAGCCGGGGATCGGGAGGAGACGGAGATCCGGAGGAGCCGGGGATCGGGAGGAGCCAGGGATCGGGAGTAGCCGGGGATCGGGCGGAGACGGAGATCCGGAGGAGCCGGGGATCAGGAGGAGCCGGAGATCGGGAGGAGACGGAAATCGGGAGGAGCTGGAGATCGGGAGGAGCCGGATATCGGAAGGAGCCTGAGATCAGGAAGAGCCGGAGATTGGGAGCAGACGGAGATCAGGAGGAGCCGGGGATCGGGTGGAGCCGGGGATCGGGAGGAGACGGAGATCGGGAGGAACCTGAGATCGGAAGGAGCCAGAGATCGGGAGGAGCCGGAGATCGGGAGGAGACGGAGATCAGGAGCAGCCTGAGATCTGGAGGAGCCAGGAATCGGGAGGAGCCTGAGATCGTGAGGAGCCGGAAATCGGGAGGAGCCGGGGATCGGGAGGAGACGGAGATCCGGAGGAGCCGGGGATCAGGAGGAGCCGGAGATCGGGAGGAGACGGAGATCGGGAGGAGCTGGAGATCGGGAGGAGCCGGAGATCGGAAGGAGCCTGAGATCAGGAAGAGCCGGAGATCGGGAGCAGACGGAGATCAGGAGGAGCCGGGGATCGGGTGGAGCCGGAGATCGGGAGGAGCCGGAAATCGGGAGGAACCTGAGATCGGAACGAGCCGGAGATCGGGAGGAGCCGGAGATCGGGAGGAGACGGAGATCAGGAGGAGCCAGGGATCGGGTGGAGCCGGAGATCGGGAGGAGCCGGAGATCGGGAGGGGCCGGGGATCGGGAGGAGTCGGAGATCGGGATGAGCCGGGGATCGGGAGGAGCTGGGGATCGGGAGGAGCTGGAGATCGGGAGGAGCCGGGGATCGGGAGGATCCGGGGATCGGGAGGAGCTGGAGATCGGGAGGAGACGGAGATCAGGAGGAGCCAGGAATTGGGTGGAGCCGGAGATCGGGAGGCGGCGGAGATCGGTAGGGGCCGGGGACCGGGAGGGGCCGGGAATCGGGAGGAGACGGAGATCAGGAGGAGCCAGGAATTGGGTGAAGCCGGAGATCGGGAGGGGCCGGGGATCAGGACGAGCCGGGGATCGGGAGGAGCCGGAGATCGGTGGGAGCCGGGGATCGGGAGGAACCTGAGATCGGAAGGTTCCGGAGATCAGGAGGAGCCTGAGATCGCGAGTGGCCGGAGATCGGGAGGAGCCGGAAATCGGGAGGAACCTGAGATCGGAAGGTTCCGGAGATCGGGAGGAGCTGGAGATCGGGAGGAGACGGAGATCAGGAGGAGCCGGGGATCGGGAGGAGCCAGGGATTGGGAGGAGACGGAGATCGGGAGGAGCCGGGGATCGGGAGGAGACGCAGATCGAGAGGAGCTGGGGATCAGGAGGGACCGGAGATCGGGAGGAGCCGGTAATCGGGAGGAGACGGAGATCAGGAGGAGCGAGGGATCGGGTGGAGCCGGAGATCGGGAGGAGCCAGCGATCGGGAGGAGCCTGAGATCGTGAGGAGCCGGAGATCGGGAGGAGCCGGGGATCAGGAGGAGACGGAGATCGGGAGGAGCCGGAGATCGGGAGGAGCCGGGGATCGGGAGGAGCCTGAGATCGTGAGGAGCCGGGGATCGAGAGGAGCCGGGGATCAGGAGGAGATGGAGATCGGGAGGAGCCGGAGATCGGGAGGAGCCGGGGATCGGGAGGAGATGGAGATCGGGAGGAGCCAGGGATTGGGAGGAGCCTGAGATCGTGAGGAGCCGGAGATCGGGAGGAACCGGGGATAGGGAGGAGACGGAGATCGGGAGGAGCCGGGGATCGGGAGGATCCTGACATTGGGAGGAGACGGAGATCAGGAGGAGCCTGAGATCGCGAGGGGCCGGAGATCGGGCGGAGCCGGAAATCGGGAGGAACCTGAGATCGGAAGGTTCCGGAGATCGGGAGGAGCCGGAGATCGGGAGGAGACGGAGATCAGGAGGAACCTATCGGAAGGAGCCAGAGATCGGGAGGAGCCAGAGATCGGGAGGAGACGGAGATCAGGAGCAACCTGAGATCTGGAGGAGCCGGGAATCGGGAGGAGCCTGAGATCGTGAGGAGCCGGAAATCGGGAGGAGCCGGGGATCGGGAGGAGACGGAGATCCGGAGGAGCCGGATATCAGGAGGAGCCGGAGATCGGGAGGAACCTGAGATCGGAACGAGCCGGAGATCGGGAGGAGCCGGAGATCGGGAGGAGACGGAGATCAGGAGGAGCCAGGGATCGGGTGGAGCCGGAGATTGGGAGGAGCCGGAGATCGGGAGGGGGCGGGGATCGGGAGGAGCCTGAGATCGGGAGGGGCCGGAGATCGGGAGGAGCCAGAAATCGGGAGGAACCAGAGATCGGAAGGAGCCAGAGATCGGGAGGAGCCAGAGATCGTGTGGAGCCGGGGATCGGGAGGAGACGGAGATCCGGAGCAGCCGGGGATCGGGAGGAGCCAGGGATCGGGAGCAGCCGGGGATCAGGCGGAGACGGAGATCCGGAGGAGCCGGGGATCAGGAGGAGCCGGAGCTCGGGAGGAGACGGAAATCGGGAGGAGCTGGAGATCGGGAGGAGCCGGAGATCGGAAGGAGCCTGAGATCAGGAAGAGCCGGAGATTGGGAGCAGACGGAGATCAGGAGGAGCCGGGGATCGGGTGGAGCCGGGGATCGGGAGGAGACGGAGATCGGGAGGAACCTGAGATCGGAAGGAGCCAGAGATCGGGAGGAGCCAGAGATCGGGAGGAGACGGAGATCAGGAGCAGCCTGAGATCTGGAGGAGCCAGGAATCGGGAGGAGCCTGAGACCGTGAGGAGCCGGAAATCGGGAGGAGCCGGGGATCGGGAGGAGACGGAGATCCGGAGGAGCCGGGGATCAGGAGGAGCCGGAGATCGGGAGGAGACGGAGATCGGGAGGAGCTGGAGATCGGGAGGAGCCGGAGATCGGAAGGAGCCTGAGATCAGGAAGAGCCGGAGATCGGGAGCAGATGGAGATCAGGAGGAGCCGGGGATCGGGTGGAGCCGGAGATCGGGAGGAGCCGGAAATCGGGAGGAACCTGAGATCGGAACGAGCCGGAGATCGGGAGGAGCCGGAGATCGGGAGGAGACGGAGATCAGGAGGAGCCAGGGATCGGGTGGAGCCGGAGATCGGGAGGAGCCGGAGATCGGGAGGGGCCGGGGATCGGGAGGAGTCGGAGATCGGGATGAGCCGGCGATCGGGAGGAGCCGGGGATCGGGAGGAGCTTGAGATCGGGAGGAGCCGGGGATCGGGAGAATCCGGGGATCGGGAGGAGCTGGAGATCGGGAGGAGACGGAGATCAGGAGGAGCCAGGAATTGGGTGGAGCCGGAGATCGGGAGGCGGCGGAGATCGGTAGGGGCCGGGGACCGGGAGGGGCCGGGAATCGGGAGGAGACGGAGATCAGGAGGAGCCAGGAATTGGGTGAAGCCGGAGATCGGGAGGGGCCGGGGATCAGGACGAGCCGGGGATCGGGAGGAGCCGGAGATCGGGAGGAGCCGGGGATCGGGAGGAACCTGAGATCGGAAGGTTCCGGAGATCAGGAGGAGACTGAGATCGCGAGGGGCCGGAGATCGGGAGGAGCCGGAAATCGGGAGGAACCTGAGATCGGAAGTTTCCGGAGATCGGGAGGAGCCGGAGATCGGGAGGAGACGGGGATCAGGAGGAGACGGAGATCGGGAGGAGCCTGAGATCGTGAGGAGCCGGGGATCGGAGGAGCCGGGGATCAGGAGGAGATGGAGTTCGGGAGGAGCCGGAGATCGGGAGGAGCCGGGGATCGGGAGGAGACGGAGATCGGGAGGAGCCAGGGATTGGGAGGAGCCTGAGATCGTGAGGAGCCGGAGATCGGGAGGAACCGGGGATAGGGAGGAGACAGAGATCGGGAGGAGCCGGGGATCGGGAGGATCCTGACATTGGGAGGAGACGGAGATCAGGAGGAGCCTGAGATCGCGAGGGGCCGCAGATCGGAAGGAGTCGGAAATCGGGAGGAACCTGAGATCGGAAGGTTCCGGAGATCGGGAGGGGCCGGAGATCGGGAGGAGCCGGGGATCGGGAGGAGCCTGAGATCGTGAGGAGCCGGGGATCGAGAGGAGCCGGAGATCGGGAGGAGCCGGGGATCGGGAGGAGACGGAGATCGGGAGGAGCCTGAGATCAGGAGGGGCCGGAGATCGGGAGGAAGCGGAAATCAGGAGGAACCTGAGATCGGAAGGAGCCAGAGATCGGGAGGAGCCGGAGATCGGGAGGAGACGGAGATCAGGAGGAGCCTGAGATCGGGAGGAGCCAGGAATCGGGAGGAGCCTGAGATCGTGAGGAGCCGGAAATTGGGAGGAGCCGGGGATCGGGAGGAGCCTGAGATCGAGAGGGGCCGGAGATCGGGATGAGCCGGAAATCGGGAGGAACCTGAAATCGGAAGGAGCTGGAGATCGGGAGGAGACGGAGATCAGGAGGAGCCTGAGATCGGGAGGGGCCGGAGATCGGGAGGAGCCGGAAATCGGGAGGAACCTGAGATCGGAACGAGCCGGAGATCGGGAGGAGCCGGAGATCGGGAGGAGACGGAGATCAGGAGGAGCCAGGGATCAGGTGGAGCCGGAGATCGGGAGGAGCCGGAGATCGGGAGAGGCCGGGGATCGGGAGGAGTCGGAGATCGGGATGAGCCGGGGATCGGGAGCAGCCGGGGATCGGGAGGAGCCGGAGATCGGGAGGAGCCGGGGATCGGGAGGATCCGGGGATCGGGAGGAGCTGGAGATCGGGAGGAGACGGAGATCGGTAGGGGCCGGGGATCGTGAGGGGCCGGGGATCGGGAGGAGACGGAGATCGGGAGGAGCCAGGAATTGGGTGGAGCCGGAGATCGGGAGGGGCCGGGAATCGGGACGAGCCGGGGATCGGGAGGAGCCGGAGATCGGGAGGAGCCGGAGATCGGGAGGAGACGGAAATCAGGAGGAGCCTGCGATCGGGAGGAGTCAGGAATCGGGAGGAGCCGGGGATCGGGAGGAGCCTGAGATCGGGAGGGGCCGGAAATCGGGAGGAGCCGGGGATCGGGAGGAGCCTGAGATCGGGAGGGGCCGGAGATCGGGAGGAGCCGGAAATCGGGAGGAACCTGAATTCGGAAGGAGCCAGAGATCGGGAGGAGCCGGAGATCGGGAGGAGCCTGAGATCGGAAGGAGCCAGGAATCGGGAGGAGCCTGAGATCGTGAGGAGCCGGAGATCGGGAGGAGCCAGGGATCGGGAGGAGCCTGAGATCGGGAGGGGCCGGAGATCGGGAGGAGCCGGAAATCGGGAGGAACCAGAGATCGGAAGGAGCCAGAGATCGGGAGGAGCCAGAGATCGGGAGGAGACGGAGATCAGGAGGAGCCTGAGATCGGGAGGAGCCAGGAATCGGGAGGAGCCTGAGATCGTGAGGAGCCGGAGATCGTGTGGAGCCGGGGATCGGGAGGAGACGGAGATCCGGAGGAGCCGGGGATCGGGAGGAGCCAGGGATCGGGAGTAGCCGGGGATCGGGCGGAGACGGAGATCCGGAGGAGCCGGGGATCAGGAGGAGCCGGAGATCGGGAGGAGACGGAAATCGGGAGGAGCTGGAGATCGGGAGGAGCCGGATATCGGAAGGAGCCTGAGATCAGGAAGAGCCGGAGATTGGGAGCAGACGGAGATCAGGAGGAGCCGGGGATCGGGTGGAGCCGGGGATCGGGAGGAGACGGAGATCGGGAGGAACCTGAGATCGGAAGGAGCCAGAGATCGGGAGGAGCCGGAGATCGGGAGGAGACGGAGATCAGGAGCAGCCTGAGATCGGGAGGAGCCAGGAATTGGGAGGAGCCTGAGATCGTGAGGAGCCGGAAATCGGGAGGAGCCGGGGATCGGGTGGAGCCGGAGATCGGGAGGAACCTGAGATCGGAAGGAGCCAGAGATCGGGAGGAGCCAGAGATCGGGAGGAGACGGAGATCAGGAGCAGCCTGAGATCTGGAGGAGCCGGGAATCGGGAGGAGCCTGAGATCGTGAGGAGCCGGAAATCGGGAGGAGCCGGGGATCGGGAGGAGACGGAGATCCGGAGGAGCCGGGGATCAGGAGGAGCCGGAGATCGGGAGGAGACGGAGATCGGGAGGAGCTGGAGATCGGGAGGAGCCGGAGATCGGAAGGAGCCTGAGATCAGGAAGAGCCGGAGATCGGGAGCAGACGGAGATCAGGAGGAGCCGGGGATCGGGTGGAGCCGGAGATTGGGAGGAGCCGGAAATCGGGAGGAACCTGAGATCGGAACGAGCCGGAGATCGGGAGGAGCCGGAGATCGGGAGGAGACGGAGATCAGGAGGAGCCAGGGATCGGGTGGAGCCGGAGATCGGGAGGAGCCGGAGATCGGGAGGGGCCGGGGATCGGGAGGAGCCTGAGATCGGGAGGGGCCGGAGATCGGGAGGAGCCGGAAATCGGGAGGAACCAGAGATCGGAAGGAACCAGAGATCGGGAGGAGCCAGAGATCGTGTGGAGCCGGGGATCGGGAGGAGACGGAGATCCGGAGGAGCCGCGGATCGGGAGGAGCCAGGGATCGGGAGTAGCCGGGGATCGGGCGGAGACGGAGATCCGGAGGAGCCGGGGATCAGGAGGAGCCGGAGATCGGGAGGAGACGGAAATCGGGAGGAGCTGGAGATCGGGAGGAGCCGGATATCGGAAGGAGCCTGAGATCAGGAAGAGCCGGAGATTGGGAGCAGACGGAGATCAGGAGGAGCCGGGGATCGGGTGGAGCCGGGGATCGGGAGGAGACGGAGATCGGGAGGAACCTGAGATCGGAAGGAGCCAGAGATCGGGAGGAGCCGGAGATCGGGAGGAGACGGAGATCAGGAGCAGCCTGAGATCTGGAGGAGCCAGGAATCGGGAGGAGCCTGAGATCGTGAGGAGCCGGAAATCGGGAGGAGCCGGGGATCGGGAGGAGACGGAGATCCGGAGGAGCCGGGGATCAGGAGGAGCCGGAGATCGGGAGGAGACGGAGATCGGGAGGAGCTGGAGATCGGGAGGAGCCGGAGATCGGAAGGAGCCTGAGATCAGGAAGAGCCGGAGATCGGGAGCAGACGGAGATCAGGAGGAGCCGGGGATTGGGTGGAGCCGGAGATCGGGAGGAGCCAGAAATCGGGAGGAACCTGAGATCGGAACGAGCCGGAGATCGGGAGGAGCCGGAGATCGGGAGGAGACGGAGATCAGGAGGAGCCAGGGATCGGGTGGAGCCGGAGATCGGGAGGAGCCGGAGATCGGGAGGGGCCGGGGATCGGGAGGAGTCGGAGATCGGGATGAGCCGGGGATCGGAAGGAGCCGGGGATCGGGAGGAGCTGGAGATCGGGAGGAGCCGGGGATCGGGAGGATCCGGGGATCGGGCGGAGCTGGAGATCGGGAGGAGACGGAGATCAGGAGGAGCCAGGAATTGGGTGGAGCCGGAGATCGGGAGGCGGCGGAGATCGGTAGGGGCCGGGGACCGGGAGGGGCCGGGAATCGGGAGGAGACGGAGATCAGGAGGAGCCAGCAATTGGGTGAAGCCGGAGATCGGGAGGGGCCGGGGATCAGGACGAGCCGGGGATCGGGAGGAGCCGGGGATCGGGTGGAGCCGGAGATCGGGAGGAACCTGAGATCGGAAGGAGCCAGAGATCGGGAGGAGCCAGAGATCGGGAGGAGACGGAGATCAGGAGCAGCCTGAGATCTGGAGGAGCCGGGAATCGGGAGGAGCCTGAGATCGCGAGGAGCCGGAAATCGGGAGGAGCCGGGGATCGGGAGGAGACGGAGATCCGGAGGAGCCGGGGATCAGGAGGAGCCGGAGATCGGGAGGAGACGGAGATCGGGAGGAGCTGGAGATCGGGAGGAGCCGGAGATCGGAAGGAGCCTGAGATCAGGAAGAGCCGGAGATCGGGAGCAGACGGAGATCAGGAGGAGCCGGGGATCGGGTGGAGCCGGAGATCGGGAGGAGCCGGAAATCGGGAGGAACCTGAGATCGGAACGAGCCGGAGATCGGGAGGAGCCGGAGATCGGAAGGAGACGGAGATCAGGAGGAGCCAGGGATCGGGTGGAGCCGGAGATCGGGAGGAGCCGGAGATCGGGAGGGGCCGGGGATTGGGAGGAGCCTGAGATCGGGAGGGGCCGGAGATCGGGAGGAGCCGGAAATCGGGAGGAACCAGAGATCGGAAGGAACCAGAGATCGGGAGGAGCCAGAGATCGTGTGGAGCCGGGGATCGGGAGGAGACGGAGATCCGGAGGAGCCGGGGATCGGGAGGAGCCAGGGATCGGGAGTAGCCGGGGATCGGGCGGAGACGGAGATCCGGAGGAGCCGGGGATCAGGAGGAGCCGGAGATCGGGAGGAGACGGAAATCGGGAGGAGCTGGAGATCGGGAGGAGCCGGATATCGGAAGGAGCCTGAGATCAGGAAGAGCCGGAGATTGGGAGCAGACGGAGATCAGGAGGAGCCGGGGATCGGGTGGAGCCGGGGATCGGGAGGAGACGGAGATCGGGAGGAACCTGAGATCGGAAGGAGCCAGAGATCGGGAGGAGCCGGAGATCGGGAGGAGACGGAGATCAGGAGCAGCCTGAGATCTGGAGGAGCCAGGAATCGGGAGGAGCCTGAGATCGTGAGGAGCCGGAAATCGGGAGGAGCCGGGGATCGGGAGGAGACGGAGATCCGGAGGAGCCGGGGATCAGGAGGAGCCGGAGATCGGGAGGAGACGGAGATCGGGAGGAGCTGGAGATCGGGAGGAGCCGGAGATCGGAAGGAGCCTGAGATCAGGAAGAGCCGGAGATCGGGAGCAGACAGAGATCAGGAGGAGCCGGGGATCGGGTGGAGCCGGAGATCGGGAGGAGCCGGAAATCTGGAGGAACCTGAGATCGGAACGAGCCGGAGATCGGGAGGAGCCGGAGATCGGAAGGAGACGGAGATCAGGAGGAGCCAGGGATCGGGTGGAGCCGGAGATCGGGAGGAGCCGGAGATCGGGAGGGGCCGGGGATTGGGAGGAGCCTGAGATCGGGAGGGGCCGGAGATCGGGAGGAGCCGGAAATCGGGAGGAACCAGAGATCGGAAGGAACCAGAGATCGGGAGGAGCCAGAGATCGTGTGGAGCCGGGGATCGGGAGGAGACGGAGATCCGGAGGAGCCGGGGATCGGGAGGAGCCAGAGATCGGGAGTAGCCAGGGATCGGGCGGAGACGGAGATCCGGAGGAGCCGGGGATCAGGAGGAGCCGGAGATCGGGAGGAGACGGAAATCGGGAGGAGCTGGAGATCGGGAGGAGCCGGATATCGGAAGGAGCCAGAGATCAGGAAGAGCCGGAGATTGGGAGCAGACGGAGATCAGGAGGAGCCGGGGATCGGGTGGAGCCGGGGATCGGGAGGAGACGGAGATCGGGAGGAACCTGAGATCGGAAGGAGCCAGAGATCGGGAGGAGCCGGAGATCGGGAGGAGACGGAGATCAGGAGCAGCCTGAGATCTGGAGGAGCCAGGAATCGGGAGGAGCCTGAGATCGTGAGGAGCCGGAAATCGGGAGGAGCCGGGGATCGGGAGGAGACGGAGATCCGGAGGAGCCGGGGATCAGGAGGAGCCGGAGATCGGGAGGAGACGGAGATCGGGAGGAGCTGGAGATCGGGAGGAGCCGGAGATCGGAAGGAGCCTGAGATCAGGAAGAGCCGGAGATCGGGAGCATGCGGAGATCAGGAGGAGCCGGGGATCGGGTGGAGCCGGAGATCGGGAGGAGCCGGAAATCGGGAGGAACCTGAGATCGGAACGAGCCGGAGATCGGGAGGAGCCGGAGATCGGAAGGAGACGGAGATCAGGAGGAGCCAGGGATCGGGTGGAGCCGGAGATCGGGAGGAGCCGGAGATCGGGAGGGGCCGGGGATTGGGAGGAGCCTGAGATCGGGAGGGGCCGGAGATCGGGAGGAGCCGGAAATCGGGAGGAACCAGAGATCGGAAGGAACCAGAGATCGGGAGGAGCCAGAGATCGTGTGGAGCCGGGGATCGGGAGGAGACGGAGATCCGGAGGAGCCGGGGATCGGGAGGAGCCAGGGATCGGGAGTAGCCGGGGATCGGGCGGAGACGGAGATCCGGAGGAGCCGGGGATCAGGAGGAGCCGGAGATCGGGAGGAGACGGAAATCGGGAGGAGCTGGAGATCGGGAGGAGCCGGATATCGGAAGGAGCCTGAGATCAGGAAGAGCCGGAGATTGGGAGCAGACGGAGATCAGGAGGAGCCGGGGATCGGGTGGAGCCGGGGATCGGGAGGAGACGGAGATCGGGAGGAACCTGAGATCGGAAGGAGCCAGAGATCGGGAGGAGCCGGAGATCGGGAGGAGACGGAGATCAGGAGCAGCCTGAGATCTGGAGGAGCCAGGAATCGGGAGGAGCCTGAGATCGTGAGGAGCCGGAAATCGGGAGGAGCCGGGGATCGGGAGGAGACGGAGATCCGGAGGAGCCGGGGATCAGGAGGAGCCGGAGATCGGGAGGAGACGGAGATCGGGAGGAGCTGGAGATCGGGAGGAGCCGGAGATCGGAAGGAGCCTGAGATCAGGAAGAGCCGGAGATCGGGAGCAGACGGAGATCAGGAGGAGCCGGGGATCGGGTGGAGCCGGAGATCGGGAGGAGCCGGAAATCGGGAGGAACCTGAGATCGGAACGAGCCGGAGATCGGGAGGAGCCGGAGATCGGGAGGAGACGGAGATCAGGAGGAGCCAGGGATCGGGTGGAGCCGGAGATCGGGAGGAGCCGGAGATCGGGAGGGGCCGGGGATCGGGAGGAGTCGGAGATCGGGATGAGCCGGGGATCGGGAGGAGCTGGGGATCGGGAGGAGCTGGAGATCGGGAGGAGCCGGGGATCGGGAGGATCCGGGGATCGGGAGGAGCTGGAGATCGGGAGGAGACGGAGATCAGGAGGAGCCAGGAATATGGGTGGAGCCGGAGATTGGGAGGCGGCGGAGATCGGTAGGGGCCGGGGACCGGGAGGGGCCGGGAATCGGGAGGAGACGGAGATCAGGAGGAGCCAGGAATTGGGTGAAGCCGGAGATCGGGAGGGGCCGGGGATCAGGACGAGCCGGGGATCGGGAGGAGCCGGAGATCGGTGGGAGCCGGGGATCGGGAGGAACCTGAGATCGGAAGGTTCCGGAGATCAGGAGGAGCCTGAGATCGCGAGTGGCCGGAGATCGGGAGGAGCCGGAAATCGGGAGGAACCTGAGATCGGAAGGTTCCGGAGATCGGGAGGAGCTGGAGATCGGGAGGAGACGGAGATCAGGAGGAGCCGGGGATCGGGAGGAGCCAGGGATTGGGAGGAGACGGAGATCGGGAGGAGCCGGGGATCGGGAGGAGACGCAGATCGAGAGGAGCTGGGGATCAGGAGGGACCGGAGATCGGGAGGAGCCGGTAATCGGGAGGAGACGGAGATCAGGAGGAGCGAGGGATCGGGTGGAGCCGGAGATCGGGAGGAGCCAGCGATCGGGAGGAGCCTGAGATCGTGAGGAGCCGGAGATCGGGAGGAGCCGGGGATCAGGAGGAGACGGAGATCGGGAGGAGCCGGAGATCGGGAGGAGCCGGGGATCGGGAGGAGCCTGAGATCGTGAGGAGCCGGGGATCGAGAGGAGCCGGGGATCAGGAGGAGATGGAGATCGGGAGGAGCCGGAGATCGGGAGGAGCCGGGGATCGGGAGGAGATGGAGATCGGGAGGAGCCAGGGATTGGGAGGAGCCTGAGATCGTGAGGAGCCGGAGATCGGGAGGAACCGGGGATAGGGAGGAGACGGAGATCGGGAGGAGCCGGGGATCGGGAGGATCCTGACATTGGGAGGAGACGGAGATCAGGAGGAGCCTGAGATCGCGAGGGGCCGGAGATCGGGCGGAGCCGGAAATCGGGAGGAACCTGAGATCGGAAGGTTCCGGAGATCGGGAGGAGCCGGAGATCGGGAGGAGACGGAGATCAGGAGGAACCTATCGGTAGGAGCCAGAGATCGGGAGGAGCCAGAGATCGGGAGGAGACGGAGATCAGGAGCAACCTGAGATCTGGAGGAGCCGGGAATCGGGAGGAGCCTGAGATCGTGAGGAGCCGGAAATCGGGAGGAGCCGGGGATCGGGAGGAGTCGGAGATCGGGATGAGCCGGGGATCGGAAGGAGCCGGGGATCGGGAGGAGCTGGAGATCGGGAGGAGCCGGGGATCGGGAGGATCCGGGGATCGGGCGGAGCTGGAGATCGGGAGGAGACGGAGATCAGGAGGAGCCAGGAATTGGGTGGAGCCGGAGATCGGGAGGCGGCGGAGATCGGTAGGGGCCGGGGACCGGGAGGGGCCGGGAATCGGGAGAAGACGGAGATCAGGAGGAGCCAGCAATTGGGTGAAGCCGGAGATCGGGAGGGGCCGGGGATCAGGACGAGCCGGGGATCGGGAGGAGCCGGGGATCGGGTGGAGCCGGAGATCGGGAGGAACCTGAGATCGGAAGGAGCCAGAGATCGGGAGGAGCCAGAGATCGGGAGGAGACGGAGATCAGGAGCAGCCTGAGATCTGGAGGAGCCGGGAATCGGGAGGAGCCTGAGATCGCGAGGAGCCGGAAATCGGGAGGAGCCGGGGATCGGGAGGAGACGGAGATCCGGAGGAGCCGGGGATCAGGAGGAGCCGGAGATCGGGAGGAGACGGAGATCGGGAGGAGCTGGAGATCGGGAGGAGCCGGAGATCGGAAGGAGCCTGAGATCAGGAAGAGCCGGAGATCGGGAGCAGACGGAGATCAGGAGGAGCCGGGGATCGGGTGGAGCCGGAGATCGGGAGGAGCCGGAAATCGGGAGGAACCTGAGATCGGAACGAGCCGGAGATCGGGAGGAGCCGGAGATCGGAAGGAGACGGAGATCAGGAGGAGCCAGGGATCGGGTGGAGCCGGAGATCGGGAGGAGCCGGAGATCGGGAGGGGCCGGGGATTGGGAGGAGCCTGAGATCGGGAGGGGCCGGAGATCGGGAGGAGCCGGAAATCGGGAGGAACCAGAGATCGGAAGGAACCAGAGATCGGGAGGAGCCAGAGATCGTGTGGAGCCGGGGATCGGGAGGAGACGGAGATCCGGAGGAGCCGGGGATCGGGAGGAGCCAGGGATCGGGAGTAGCCGGGGATCGGGCGGAGACGGAGATCCGGAGGAGCCGGGGATCAGGAGGAGCCGGAGATCGGGAGGAGACGGAAATCGGGAGGAGCTGGAGATCGGGAGGAGCCGGATATCGGAAGGAGCCTGAGATCAGGAAGAGCCGGAGATTGGGAGCAGACGGAGATCAGGAGGAGCCGGGGATCGGGTGGAGCCGGGGATCGGGAGGAGACGGAGATCGGGAGGAACCTGAGATCGGGAGGAGCCGGAGATCGGAAGGAGCCTGAGATCAGGAAGAGCCGGAGATCGGGAGCAGACGGAGATCAGGAGGAGCCGGGGATCGGGTGGAGCCGGAGATCAGGAGCAGCCTGAGATCTGGAGGAGCCAGGAATCGGGAGGAGCCTGAGATCGTGAGGAGCCGGAAATCGGGAGGAGCCGGGGATCAGGAGCAGCCTGAGATCTGGAGGAGCCAGGAATCGGGAGGAGCCTGAGATCGTGAGGAGCCGGAAATCGGGAGGAGCCGGGGATCGGGAGGAGACGGAGATCCGGAGGAGCCGGGGATCAGGAGGAGCCGGAGATCGGGAGGAGACGGAGATCGGGAGGAGCTGGAGATCGGGAGGAGCCGGAGATCGGAAGGAGCCTGAGATCAGGAAGAGCCGGAGATCGGGAGCAGACGGAGATCAGGAGGAGCCGGGGATCGGGTGGAGCCGGAGATCGGGAGGAGCCGGAAATCGGGAGGAACCTGAGATCGGAACGAGCCGGAGATCGGGAGGAGCCGGAGATCGGGAGGAGACGGAGATCAGGAGGAGCCAGGGATCGGGTGGAGCCGGAGATCGGGAGGAGCCGGAGATCGGGAGGGGCCGGGGATCGGGAGGAGTCGGAGATCGGGATGAGCCGGGGATCGGGAGGAGCTGGGGATCGGGAGGAGCTGGAGATCGGGAGGAGCCGGGGATCGGGAGGATCCGGGGATCGGGAGGAGCTGGAGATCGGGAGGAGACGGAGATCAGGAGGAGCCAGGAATATGGGTGGAGCCGGAGATTGGGAGGCGGCGGAGATCGGTAGGGGCCGGGGACCGGGAGGGGCCGGGAATCGGGAGGAGACGGAGATCAGGAGGAGCCAGGAATTGGGTGAAGCCGGAGATCGGGAGGGGCCGGGGATCAGGACGAGCCGGGGATCGGGAGGAGCCGGAGATCGGTGGGAGCCGGGGATCGGGAGGAACCTGAGATCGGAAGGTTCCGGAGATCAGGAGGAGCCTGAGATCGCGAGTGGCCGGAGATCGGGAGGAGCCGGAAATCGGGAGGAACCTGAGATCGGAAGGTTCCGGAGATCGGGAGGAGCTGGAGATCGGGAGGAGACGGAGATCAGGAGGAGCCGGGGATCGGGAGGAGCCAGGGATTGGGAGGAGACGGAGATCGGGAGGAGCCGGGGATCGGGAGGAGACGCAGATCGAGAGGAGCTGGGGATCAGGAGGGACCGGAGATCGGGAGGAGCCGGTAATCGGGAGGAGACGGAGATCAGGAGGAGCGAGGGATCGGGTGGAGCCGGAGATCGGGAGGAGCCAGCGATCGGGAGGAGCCTGAGATCGTGAGGAGCCGGAGATCGGGAGGAGCCGGGGATCAGGAGGAGACGGAGATCGGGAGGAGCCGGAGATCGGGAGGAGCCGGGGATCGGGAGGAGCCTGAGATCGTGAGGAGCCGGGGATCGAGAGGAGCCGGGGATCAGGAGGAGATGGAGATCGGGAGGAGCCGGAGATCGGGAGGAGCCGGGGATCGGGAGGAGATGGAGATCGGGAGGAGCCAGGGATTGGGAGGAGCCTGAGATCGTGAGGAGCCGGAGATCGGGAGGAACCGGGGATAGGGAGGAGACGGAGATCGGGAGGAGCCGGGGATCGGGAGGATCCTGACATTGGGAGGAGACGGAGATCAGGAGGAGCCTGAGATCGCGAGGGGCCGGAGATCGGGCGGAGCCGGAAATCGGGAGGAACCTGAGATCGGAAGGTTCCGGAGATCGGGAGGAGCCGGAGATCGGGAGGAGACGGAGATCAGGAGGAACCTATCGGTAGGAGCCAGAGATCGGGAGGAGCCAGAGATCGGGAGGAGACGGAGATCAGGAGCAACCTGAGATCTGGAGGAGCCGGGAATCGGGAGGAGCCTGAGATCGTGAGGAGCCGGAAATCGGGAGGAGCCGGGGATCGGGAGGAGTCGGAGATCGGGATGAGCCGGGGATCGGAAGGAGCCGGGGATCGGGAGGAGCTGGAGATCGGGAGGAGCCGGGGATCGGGAGGATCCGGGGATCGGGCGGAGCTGGAGATCGGGAGGAGACGGAGATCAGGAGGAGCCAGGAATTGGGTGGAGCCGGAGATCGGGAGGCGGCGGAGATCGGTAGGGGCCGGGGACCGGGAGGGGCCGGGAATCGGGAGGAGACGGAGATCAGGAGGAGCCAGCAATTGGGTGAAGCCGGAGATCGGGAGGGGCCGGGGATCAGGACGAGCCGGGGATCGGGAGGAGCCGGGGATCGGGTGGAGCCGGAGATCGGGAGGAACCTGAGATCGGAAGGAGCCAGAGATCGGGAGGAGCCAGAGATCGGGAGGAGACGGAGATCAGGAGCAGCCTGAGATCTGGAGGAGCCGGGAATCGGGAGGAGCCTGAGATCGCGAGGAGCCGGAAATCGGGAGGAGCCGGGGATCGGGAGGAGACGGAGATCCGGAGGAGCCGGGGATCAGGAGGAGCCGGAGATCGGGAGGAGACGGAGATCGGGAGGAGCTGGAGATCGGGAGGAGCCGGAGATCGGAAGGAGCCTGAGATCAGGAAGAGCCGGAGATCGGGAGCAGACGGAGATCAGGAGGAGCCGGGGATCGGGTGGAGCCGGAGATCGGGAGGAGCCGGAAATCGGGAGGAACCTGAGATCGGAACGAGCCGGAGATCGGGAGGAGCCGGAGATCGGAAGGAGACGGAGATCAGGAGGAGCCAGGGATCGGGTGGAGCCGGAGATCGGGAGGAGCCGGAGATCGGGAGGGGCCGGGGATTGGGAGGAGCCTGAGATCGGGAGGGGCCGGAGATCGGGAGGAGCCGGAAATCGGGAGGAACCAGAGATCGGAAGGAACCAGAGATCGGGAGGAGCCAGAGATCGTGTGGAGCCGGGGATCGGGAGGAGACGGAGATCCGGAGGAGCCGGGGATCGGGAGGAGCCAGGGATCGGGAGTAGCCGGGGATCGGGCGGAGACGGAGATCCGGAGGAGCCGGGGATCAGGAGGAGCCGGAGATCGGGAGGAGACGGAAATCGGGAGGAGCTGGAGATCGGGAGGAGCCGGATATCGGAAGGAGCCTGAGATCAGGAAGAGCCGGAGATTGGGAGCAGACGGAGATCAGGAGGAGCCGGGGATCGGGTGGAGCCGGGGATCGGGAGGAGACGGAGATCGGGAGGAACCTGAGATCGGGAGGAGCCGGAGATCGGAAGGAGCCTGAGATCAGGAAGAGCCGGAGATCGGGAGCAGACGGAGATCAGGAGGAGCCGGGGATCGGGTGGAGCCGGAGATCGGGAGGAGCCGGAAATCTGGAGGAACCTGAGATCGGAACGAGCCGGAGATCGGGAGGAGCCGGAGATCGGAAGGAGACGGAGATCAGGAGGAGCCAGGGATCGGGTGGAGCCGGAGATCGGGAGGAGCCGGAGATCGGGAGGGGCCGGGGATTGGGAGGAGCCTGAGATCGGGAGGGGCCGGAGATCGGGAGGAGCCGGAAATCGGGAGGAACCAGAGATCGGAAGGAACCAGAGATCGGGAGGAGCCAGAGATCGTGTGGAGCCGGGGATCGGGAGGAGACGGAGATCCGGAGGAGCCGGGGATCGGGAGGAGCCAGGGATCGGGAGTAGCCAGGGATCGGGCGGAGACGGAGATCCGGAGGAGCCGGGGATCAGGAGGAGCCGGAGATCGGGAGGAGACGGAAATCGGGAGGAGCTGGAGATCGGGAGGAGCCGGATATCGGAAGGAGCCTGAGATCAGGAAGAGCCGGAGATTGGGAGCAGACGGAGATCAGGAGGAGCCGGGGATCGGGTGGAGCCGGGGATCGGGAGGAGACGGAGATCGGGAGGAACCTGAGATCGGAAGGAGCCAGAGATCGGGAGGAGCCGGAGATCGGGAGGAGACGGAGATCAGGAGCAGCCTGAGATCTGGAGGAGCCAGGAATCGGGAGGAGCCTGAGATCGTGAGGAGCCGGAAATCGGGAGGAGCCGGGGATCGGGAGGAGACGGAGATCCGGAGGAGCCGGGGATCAGGAGGAGCCGGAGATCGGGAGGAGACGGAGATCGGGAGGAGCTGGAGATCGGGAGGAGCCGGAGATCGGAAGGAGCCTGAGATCAGGAAGAGCCGGAGATCGGGAGCAGACGGAGATCAGGAGGAGCCGGGGATCGGGTGGAGCCGGAGATCGGGAGGAGCCGGAAATCGGGAGGAACCTGAGATCGGAACGAGCCGGAGATCGGGAGGAGCCGGAGATCGGAAGGAGACGGAGATCAGGAGGAGCCAGGGATCGGGTGGAGCCGGAGATCGGGAGGAGCCGGAGATCGGGAGGGGCCGGGGATTGGGAGGAGCCTGAGATCGGGAGGGGCCGGAGATCGGGAGGAGCCGGAAATCGGGAGGAACCAGAGATCGGAAGGAACCAGAGATCGGGAGGAGCCAGAGATCGTGTGGAGCCGGGGATCGGGAGGAGACGGAGATCCGGAGGAGCCGGGGATCGGGAGGAGCCAGGGATCGGGAGTAGCCGGGGATCGGGCGGAGACGGAGATCCGGAGGAGCCGGGGATCAGGAGGAGCCGGAGATCGGGAGGAGACGGAAATCGGGAGGAGCTGGAGATCGGGAGGAGCCGGATATCGGAAGGAGCCTGAGATCAGGAAGAGCCGGAGATTGGGAGCAGACGGAGATCAGGAGGAGCCGGGGATCGGGTGGAGCCGGGGATCGGGAGGAGACGGAGATCGGGAGGAACCTGAGATCGGAAGGAGCCAGAGATCGGGAGGAGCCGGAGATCGGGAGGAGACGGAGATCAGGAGCAGCCTGAGATCTGGAGGATCCAGGAATCGGGAGGAGCCTGAGATCGTGAGGAGCCGGAAATCGGGAGGAGCCGGGGATCGGGAGGAGACGGAGATCCGGAGGAGCCGGGGATCAGGAGGAGCCGGAGATCGGGAGGAGACGGAGATCGGGAGGAGCTGGAGATCGGGAGGAGCCGGAGATCGGAAGGAGCCTGAGATCAGGAAGAGCCGGAGATCGGGAGCAGACGGAGATCAGGAGGAGCCGGGGATCGGGTGGAGCCGGAGATCGGGAGGAGCCGGAAATCGGGAGGAACCTGAGATCGGAACGAGCCGGAGATCGGGAGGAGCCGGAGATCGGGAGGAGACGGAGATCAGGAGGAGCCAGGGATCGGGTGGAGCCGGAGATCGGGAGGAGCCGGAGATCGGGAGGGGCCGGGGATCGGGAGGAGTCGGAGATCGGGATGAGCCGGCGATCGGGAGGAGCCGGGGATCGGGAGGAGCTGGAGATCGGGAGGAGCCGGGAATCGGGAGGATCCGGGGATCGGGAGGAGCTGGAGATCGGGAGGAGACGGAGATCAGGAGGAGCCAGGAATATGGGTGGAGCCGGAGATTGGGAGGCGGCGGAGATCGGTAGGGGCCGGGGACCGGGAGGGGCCGGGAATCGGGAGGAGACGGAGATCAGGAGGAGCCAGGAATTGGGTGAAGCCGGAGATCGGGAGGGGCCGGGGATCAGGACGAGCCGGGGATCGGGAGGAGCCGGAGATCGGTGGGAGCCGGGGATCGGGAGGAACCTGAGATCGGAAGGTTCCGGAGATCAGGAGGAGCCTGAGATCGCGAGTGGCCGGAGATCGGGAGGAGCCGGAAATCGGGAGGAACCTGAGATCGGAAGGTTCCGGAGATCGGGAGGAGCTGGAGATCGGAAGGAGACGGAGATCAGGAGGAGCCAGGGATCGGGTGGAGCCGGAGATCGGGAGGAGCCGGAGATCGGGAGGGGCCGGGGATTGGGAGGAGCCTGAGATCGGGAGGGGCCGGAGATCGGGAGGAGCCGGAAATCGGGAGGAACCAGAGATCGGAAGGAACCAGAGATCGGGAGGAGCCAGAGATCGTGTGGAGCCGGGGATCGGGAGGAGACGGAGATCCGGAGGAGCCGGGGATCGGGAGGAGCCAGGGATCGGGAGTAGCCGGGGATCGGGCGGAGACGGAGATCCGGAGGAGCCGGGGATCAGGAGGAGCCGGAGATCGGGAGGAGACGGAAATCGGGAGGAGCTGGAGATCGGGAGGAGCCGGATATCGGAAGGAGCCTGAGATCAGGAAGAGCCGGAGATTGGGAGCAGACGGAGATCAGGAGGAGCCGGGGATCGGGTGGAGCCGGGGATCGGGAGGAGACGGAGATCGGGAGGAACCTGAGATCGGGAGGAGCCGGAGATCGGAAGGAGCCTGAGATCAGGAAGAGCCGGAGATCGGGAGCAGACGGAGATCAGGAGGAGCCGGGGATCGGGTGGAGCCGGAGATCGGGAGGAGCCGGAAATCTGGAGGAACCTGAGATCGGAACGAGCCGGAGATCGGGAGGAGCCGGAGATCGGAAGGAGACGGAGATCAGGAGGAGCCAGGGATCGGGTGGAGCCGGAGATCGGGAGGAGCCGGAGATCGGGAGGGGCCGGGGATTGGGAGGAGCCTGAGATCGGGAGGGGCCGGAGATCGGGAGGAGCCGGAAATCGGGAGGAACCAGAGATCGGAAGGAACCAGAGATCGGGAGGAGCCAGAGATCGTGTGGAGCCGGGGATCGGGAGGAGACGGAGATCCGGAGGAGCCGGGGATCGGGAGGAGCCAGGGATCGGGAGTAGCCAGGGATCGGGCGGAGACGGAGATCCGGAGGAGCCGGGGATCAGGAGGAGCCGGAGATCGGGAGGAGACGGAAATCGGGAGGAGCTGGAGATCGGGAGGAGCCGGATATCGGAAGGAGCCTGAGATCAGGAAGAGCCGGAGATTGGGAGCAGACGGAGATCAGGAGGAGCCGGGGATCGGGTGGAGCCGGGGATCGGGAGGAGACGGAGATCGGGAGGAACCTGAGATCGGAAGGAGCCAGAGATCGGGAGGAGCCGGAGATCGGGAGGAGACGGAGATCAGGAGCAGCCTGAGATCTGGAGGAGCCAGGAATCGGGAGGAGCCTGAGATCGTGAGGAGCCGGAAATCGGGAGGAGCCGGGGATCGGGAGGAGACGGAGATCCGGAGGAGCCGGGGATCAGGAGGAGCCGGAGATCGGGAGGAGACGGAGATCGGGAGGAGCTGGAGATCGGGAGGAGCCGGAGATCGGAAGGAGCCTGAGATCAGGAAGAGCCGGAGATCGGGAGCAGACGGAGATCAGGAGGAGCCGGGGATCGGGTGGAGCCGGAGATCGGGAGGAGCCGGAAATCGGGAGGAACCTGAGATCGGAACGAGCCGGAGATCGGGAGGAGCCGGAGATCGGAAGGAGACGGAGATCAGGAGGAGCCAGGGATCGGGTGGAGCCGGAGATCGGGAGGAGCCGGAGATCGGGAGGGGCCGGGGATTGGGAGGAGCCTGAGATCGGGAGGGGCCGGAGATCGGGAGGAGCCGGAAATCGGGAGGAACCAGAGATCGGAAGGAACCAGAGATCGGGAGGAGCCAGAGATCGTGTGGAGCCGGGGATCGGGAGGAGACGGAGATCCGGAGGAGCCGGGGATCGGGAGGAGCCAGGGATCGGGAGTAGCCGGGGATCGGGCGGAGACGGAGATCCGGAGGAGCCGGGGATCAGGAGGAGCCGGAGATCGGGAGGAGACGGAAATCGGGAGGAGCTGGAGATCGGGAGGAGCCGGATATCGGAAGGAGCCTGAGATCAGGAAGAGCCGGAGATTGGGAGCAGACGGAGATCAGGAGGAGCCGGGGATCGGGTGGAGCCGGGGATCGGGAGGAGACGGAGATCGGGAGGAACCTGAGATCGGAAGGAGCCAGAGATCGGGAGGAGCCGGAGATCGGGAGGAGACGGAGATCAGGAGCAGCCTGAGATCTGGAGGATCCAGGAATCGGGAGGAGCCTGAGATCGTGAGGAGCCGGAAATCGGGAGGAGCCGGGGATCGGGAGGAGACGGAGATCCGGAGGAGCCGGGGATCAGGAGGAGCCGGAGATCGGGAGGAGACGGAGATCGGGAGGAGCTGGAGATCGGGAGGAGCCGGAGATCGGAAGGAGCCTGAGATCAGGAAGAGCCGGAGATCGGGAGCAGACGGAGATCAGGAGGAGCCGGGGATCGGGTGGAGCCGGAGATCGGGAGGAGCCGGAAATCGGGAGGAACCTGAGATCGGAACGAGCCGGAGATCGGGAGGAGCCGGAGATCGGGAGGAGACGGAGATCAGGAGGAGCCAGGGATCGGGTGGAGCCGGAGATCGGGAGGAGCCGGAGATCGGGAGGGGCCGGGGATCGGGAGGAGTCGGAGATCGGGATGAGCCGGCGATCGGGAGGAGCCGGGGATCGGGAGGAGCTGGAGATCGGGAGGAGCCGGGAATCGGGAGGATCCGGGGATCGGGAGGAGCTGGAGATCGGGAGGAGACGGAGATCAGGAGGAGCCAGGAATATGGGTGGAGCCGGAGATTGGGAGGCGGCGGAGATCGGTAGGGGCCGGGGACCGGGAGGGGCCGGGAATCGGGAGGAGACGGAGATCAGGAGGAGCCAGGAATTGGGTGAAGCCGGAGATCGGGAGGGGCCGGGGATCAGGACGAGCCGGGGATCGGGAGGAGCCGGAGATCGGTGGGAGCCGGGGATCGGGAGGAACCTGAGATCGGAAGGTTCCGGAGATCAGGAGGAGCCTGAGATCGCGAGTGGCCGGAGATCGGGAGGAGCCGGAAATCGGGAGGAACCTGAGATCGGAAGGTTCCGGAGATCGGGAGGAGCTGGAGATCGGGAGGAGACGGAGATCAGGAGGAGCCGGGGATCGGGAGGAGCCAGGGATTGGGAGGAGACGGAGATCGGGAGGAGCCGGGGATCGGGAGGAGACGCAGATCGAGAGGAGCTGGGGATCAGGAGGGACCGGAGATCGGGAGGAGCCGGTAATCGGGAGGAGACGGAGATCAGGAGGAGCGAGGGATCGGGTGGAGCCGGAGATCGGGAGGAGCCAGCGATCGGGAGGAGCCTGAGATCGTGAGGAGCCGGAGATCGGGAGGAGCCGGGGATCAGGAGGAGACGGAGATCGGGAGGAGCCGGAGATCGGGAGGAGCCGGGGATCGGGAGGAGCCTGAGATCGTGAGGAGCCGGGGATCGAGAGGAGCCGGGGATCAGGAGGAGATGGAGATCGGGAGGAGCCGGAGATCGGGAGGAGCCGGGGATCGGGAGGAGATGGAGATCGGGAGGAGCCAGGGATTGGGAGGAGCCTGAGATCGTGAGGAGACGGAGATCGGGAGGAACCGGGGATAGGGAGGAGACGGAGATCGGGAGGAGCCGGGGATCGGGAGGATCCTGACATTGGGAGGAGACGGAGATCAGGAGGAGCCTGAGATCGCGAGGGGCCGGAGATCGGGCGGAGCCGGAAATCGGGAGGAACCTGAGATCGGAAGGTTCCGGAGATCGGGAGGAGCCGGAGATCGGGAGGAGACGGAGATCAGGAGGAACCTATCGGAAGGAGCCAGAGATCGGGAGGAGCCAGAGATCGGGAGGAGACGGAGATCAGGAGCAACCTGAGATCTGGAGGAGCCGGGAATCGGGAGGAGCCTGAGATCGTGAGGAGCCGGAAATCGGGAGGAGCCGGGGATCGGGAGGAGACGGAGATCCGGAGGAGCCGGATATCAGGAGGAGCCGGAGATCGGGAGGAGACGGAGATCGGGAGGAGCTGGAGATCGGGAGGAGCCGGAGATCGGAAGGAGCCTGAGATCAGGAAGAGCCGGAGATCGGGAGCAGACGGAGATCAGGAGGAGCCGGGGATCGGGTGGAGCCGGAGATCGGGAGGAGCCGGAAATCGGGAGGAACCTGAGATCGGAACGAGCCGGAGATCGGGAGGAGCCGGAGATCGGGAGGAGACGGAGATCAGGAGGAGCCAGGGATCGGGTGGAGCCGGAGATTGGGAGGAGCCGGAGATCGGGAGGGGGCGGGGATCGGGAGGAGCCTGAGATCGGGAGGGGCCGGAGATCGGGAGGAGCCAGAAATCAGGAGGAACCAGAGATCGGAAGGAGCCAGAGATCGGGAGGAGCCAGAGATCGTGTGGAGCCGGGGATCGGGAGGAGACGGAGATCCGGAGCAGCCGGGGATCGGGAGGAGCCAGGGATCGGGAGCAGCCGGGGATCAGGCGGAGACGGAGATCCGGAGGAGCCGGGGATCAGGAGGAGCCGGAGCTCGGGAGGAGACGGAAATCGGGAGGAGCTGGAGATCGGGAGGAGCCGGAGATCGGAAGGAGCCTGAGATCAGGAAGAGCCGGAGATTGGGAGCAGACGGAGATCAGGAGGAGCCGGGGATCGGGTGGAGCCGGGGATCGGGAGGAGACGGAGATCGGGAGGAACCTGAGATCGGAAGGAGCCAGAGATCGGGAGGAGCCAGAGATCGGGAGGAGATGGAGATCAGGAGCAGCCTGAGATCTGGAGGAGCCAGGAATCGGGAGGAGCCTGAGACCGTGAGGAGCCGGAAATCGGGAGGAGCCGGGGATCGGGAGGAGACGGAGATCCGGAGGAGCCGGGGATCAGGAGGAGCCGGAGATCGGGAGGAGACGGAGATCGGGAGGAGCTGGAGATCGGGAGGAGCCGGAGATCGGAAGGAGCCTGAGATCAGGAAGAGCCGGAGATCGGGAGCAGATGGAGATCAGGAGGAGCCGGGGATCGGGTGGAGCCGGAGATCGGGAGGAGCCGGAAATCGGGAGGAACCTGAGATCGGGAGGAGACGGAGATCAGGAGGAGCCAGGGATCGGGTGGAGCCGGAGATCGGGAGGAGCCAGAGATCGGGAGGGGCCGGGGATCGGGAGGAGTCGGAGATCGGGATGAGCCGGCGATCGGGAGGAGCCGGGGATCGGGAGGAGCTGGAGAACGGGAGGAGCCGGGGATCGGGAGGATCCGGGGATCGGGAGGAGCTGGAGATCGGGAGGAGACGGAGATCAGGAGGAGCCAGGAATTGGGTGGAGCCGGAGATCGGGAGGCGGCGGAGATCGGTAGGGGCCGGGGACCGGGAGGGGCCGGGAATCGGGAGGAGACGGAGATCAGGAGGAGCCAGGAATTGGGTGAAGCCGGAGATCGGGAGGGGCCGGGGATCAGGACGAGCCGGGGATCGGGAGGAGCCGGAGATCGGGAGGAGCCGGGGATCGGGAGGAACCTGAGATCGGAAGGTTCCGGAGATCAGGAGGAGACTGAGATCGCGAGGGGCCGGAGATCGGGAGGAGCCGGAAATCGGGAGGAACCTGAGATCGGAAGTTTCCGGAGATCGGGAGGAGCCGGAGATCGGGAGGAGACGGGGATCAGGAGGAGACGGAGATCGGGAGGAGCCTGAGATCGTGAGGAGCCGGGGATCGGAGGAGCCGGGGATCAGGAGGAGATGGAGTTCGGGAGGAGCCGGAGATCGGGAGGAGCCGGGGATCGGGAGGAGACGGAGATCGGGAGGAGCCAGGGATTGGGAGGAGCCTGAGATCGTGAGGAGCCGGAGATCGGGAGGAACCGGGGATAGGGAGGAGACAGAGATCGGGAGGAGCCGGGGATCGGGAGGATCCTGACATTGGGAGGAGACGGAGATCAGGAGGAGCCTGAGATCGCGAGGGGCCGCAGATCGGAAGGAGTCGGAAATCGGAAGGAACCTGAGATCGGAAGGTTCCGGAGATCGGGAGGGGCCGGAGATCGGGAGGAGCCGGGGATCGGGAGGAGCCTGAGATCGTGAGGAGCCGGGGATCGAGAGGAGCCGGAGATCGGGAGGAGCCGGGGATCGGGAGGAGACGGAGATCGGGAGGAGCCTGAGATCGGGAGGGGCCGGAGATCGGGAGGAAGCGGAAATCAGGAGGAACCTGAGATCGGAAGGAGCCAGAGATCGGGAGGAGCCGGAGATCGGGAGGAGACGGAGATCAGGAGGAGCCTGAGATCGGGAGGAGCCAGGAATCGGGAGGAGCCTGAGATCGTGAGGAGCCGGAAATTGGGAGGAGCCGGGGATCGGGAGGAGCCTGAGATCGAGAGGGGCCGGAGATCGGGATGAGCCGGAAATCGGGAGGAACCTGAAATCGGAAGGAGCTGGAGATCGGGAGGAGACGGAGATCAGGAGGAGCCTGAGATCGGGAGGGGCCGGAGATCGGGAGGAGCCGGAAATCGGGAGGAACCTGAGATCGGAACGAGCCGGAGATCGGGAGGAGCCGGAGATCGGGAGGAGACGGAGATCAGGAGGAGCCAGGGATCAGGTGGAGCCGGAGATCGGGAGGAGCCGGAGATCGGGAGAGGCCGGGGATCGGGAGGAGTCGGAGATCGGGATGAGCCGGGGATCGGGAGCAGCCGGGGATCGGGAGGAGCCGGAGATCGGGAGGAGCCGGGGATCGGGAGGATCCGGGGATCGGGAGGAGCTGGAGATCGGGAGGAGACGGAGATCGGGAGGAGCCAGGAATTGGGTGGAGCCGGAGATCGGGAGGGGCCGGGAATCGGGACGAGCCGGGGATCGGGAGGAGCCGGAGATCGGGAGGAGCCGGAGATCGGGAGGAGACGGAAATCAGGAGGAGCCTGCGATCGGGAGGAGTCAGGAATCGGGAGGAGCCGGGGATCGGGAGGAGCCTGAGATCGGGAGGGGCCGGAAATCGGGAGGAGCCGGGGATCGGGAGGAGCCTGAGATCGGGAGGGGCCGGAGATCGGGAGGAGCCGGAAATCGGGAGGAACCTGAATTCGGAAGGAGCCAGAGATCGGGAGGAGCCGGAGATCGGGAGGAGCCTGAGATCGGAAGGAGCCAGGAATCGGGAGGAGCCTGAGATCGTGAGGAGCCGGAGATCGGGAGGAGCCAGGGATCGGGAGGAGCCTGAGATCGGGAGGGGCCGGAGATCGGGAGGAGCCGGAAATCGGGAGGAACCAGAGATCGGAAGGAGCCAGAGATCGGGAGGAGCCAGAGATCGGGAGGAGACGGAGATCAGGAGGAGCCTGAGATCGGGAGGAGCCAGGAATCGGGAGGAGCCTGAGATCGTGAGGAGCCGGAGATCGTGTGGAGCCGGGGATCGGGAGGAGACGGAGATCCGGAGGAGCCGGGGATCGGGAGGAGCCAGGGATCGGGAGTAGCCGGGGATCGGGCGGAGACGGAGATCCGGAGGAGCCGGGGATCAGGAGGAGCCGGAGATCGGGAGGAGACGGAAATCGGGAGGAGCTGGAGATCGGGAGGAGCCGGATATCGGAAGGAGCCTGAGATCAGGAAGAGCCGGAGATTGGGAGCAGACGGAGATCAGGAGGAGCCGGGGATCGGGTGGAGCCGGGGATCGGGAGGAGACGGAGATCGGGAGGAACCTGAGATCGGAAGGAGCCAGAGATCGGGAGGAGCCGGAGATCGGGAGGAGACGGAGATCAGGAGCAGCCTGAGATCGGGAGGAGCCAGGAATTGGGAGGAGCCTGAGATCGTGAGGAGCCGGAAATCGGGAGGAGCCGGGGATCGGGTGGAGCCGGAGATCGGGAGGAACCTGAGATCGGAAGGAGCCAGAGATCGGGAGGAGCCAGAGATCGGGAGGAGACGGAGATCAGGAGCAGCCTGAGATCTGGAGGAGCCGGGAATCGGGAGGAGCCTGAGATCGTGAGGAGCCGGAAATCGGGAGGAGCCGGGGATCGGGAGGAGACGGAGATCCGGAGGAGCCGGGGATCAGGAGGAGCCGGAGATCGGGAGGAGACGGAGATCGGGAGGAGCTGGAGATCGGGAGGAGCCGGAGATCGGAAGGAGCCTGAGATCAGGAAGAGCCGGGGATCGGGTGGAGCCGGAGATCGGGAGGAGCCGGAAATCGGGAGGAACCTGAGATCGGAACGAGCCGGAGATCGGGAGGAGCCGGAGATCGGGAGGAGACGGAGATCAGGAGGAGCCAGGGATCGGGTGGAGCCGGAGATCGGGAGGAGCCGGAGATCGGGAGGGGCCGGGGATCGGGAGGAGCCTGAGATCGGGAGGGGCCGGAGATCGGGAGGAGCCGGAAATCGGGAGGAACCAGAGATCGGAAGGAACCGGAGATCGGGAGGAGCCAGAGATCGTGTGGAGCCGGGGATCGGGAGGAGACGGAGATCCGGAGGAGCCGGGGCTCGGGAGGGGCCAGGGATCGGGAGTAGCCGGGGATCGGGCGGAGACGGAGATCCGGAGGAGCCGGGGATCAGGAGGAGCCGGAGATCGGGAGGAGACGGAAATCGGGAGGAGCTGGAGATCGGGAGGAGCCGGATATCGGAAGGAGCCTGAGATCAGGAAGAGCCGGAGATTGGGAGCAGACGGAGATCAGGAGGAGCCGGGGATCGGGTGGAGCCGGGGATCGGGAGGAGATGGAGATCGGGAGGAACCTGAGATCGGAAGGAGCCAGAGATCGGGAGGAGCCGGAGATCGGGAGGAGACGGAGATCAGGAGCAGCCTGAGATCTGGAGGAGCCAGGAATCGGGAGGAGCCTGAGATCGTGAGGAGCCGGAAATCGGGAGGAGCCGGGGATCGGGAGGAGACGGAGATCCGGAGGAGCCGGGGATCAGGAGGAGCCGGAGATCGGGAGGAGACGGAGATCGGGAGGAGCTGGAGATCGGGAGGAGCCGGAGATCGGAAGGAGCCTGAGATCAGGAAGAGCCGGAGATCGGGAGCAGACGGAGATCAGGAGGAGCCGGGGATCGGGTGGAGCCGGAGATCGGGAGGAGCCGGAAATCGGGAGGAACCTGAGATCGGAACGAGCCGGAGATCGGGAGGAGCCGGAGATCGGGAGGAGACGGAGATCAGGAGGAGCCGGGGATCGGGTGGAGCCGGAGATCGGGAGGAGCCGGAGATCGGGAGGGGCCGGGGATCGGGAGGAGTCGGAGATCGGGATGAGCCGGGGATCGGGAGGAGCCGGGGATCGGGAGGAGCTGGAGATCGGGAGGAGCCGGGGATCGAGAGGATCCGGGGATCGGGAGGAGCTGGAGATCGGGAGGAGACGGAGATCAGGAGGAGCCAGGAATTGGGTGGAGCCGGAGATCGGGAGGCGGCGGAGATCGGTAGGAGCCGGGGACCAGGAGGGGCCGGGAATCGGGAGGAAACGGAGATCAGGAGGAGCCTGAGATCGCGAGGGGCCGGAGATCGGGAGGAGCCGGAAATCGGGAGGAACTTGAGATCGGAAGGTTCCGGAGATCGTGAGGAGCCGGAGATAGGGAGGAGACGGAGATCAGGAGGAGCCGGGGATTGGGAGGAGCCAGGAATTGGGAGGAGACGGAGATCGGGAGGAGCCGGGGATCGGGAGGAGACGCAGATCGAGAGGAGCTGGAGATCGGGAGGAGACGGAGATCGGGAGGGGCTGGGGATCAGGACGAGCCGGGGATCGGGAGGAGCCGGAGATCGGGAGGAGCCGGGGATCGGGAGGAACCTGAGATCGGAAGGTTCCGGAGATCAGGAGGAGCCTGAGATCGCGAGGGGCCGGCGATCGGGAGGAGCCGGAAATCGGGAGGAACCTGAGATCGGAAGGTTCCGGAGATCGGGAGGAGCCGGAGATAGGGAGGAGACGGAGATCAGGAGGAGCCGGGGATCGGGAGGAGACGCAGATCAAGAGGAGCTGGGGATCAGGAGGGACCGGGGATCGGGAGGAGCCGGTAATCGGGAGGAGACGGAGATCAGGAGGAGCGAGGGATCGGGTGGAGCCGGAGATCGGGAGGAGCCAGCGATCGGGAGGAGCCTGAGATCGTGAGGAGCCGGAGATCGGGAGGAGCCGGGGATCAGGAGGAGACGGAGATCGGGAGGAGCCGGAGATCGGGAGGAGCCGGGGATCGGGAGGAGCCTGAGATCGTGAGGAGCCGGGGATCGGGAGGAGCCGGGGATCAGGAGGAGATGGAGATCGGGAGGAGCCGGAGATCGGGAGGAGCCGGGGATCGGGAGGAGACGGAGATCGGGAGGAGCCAGGGATTGGGAGGAGCCTGAGATCGCGAGGGGCCGGAGATCGGGAGGAGCCGGGGATAGGGAGGAGACGGAGATCGGGAGGAGCCGGGGATCGGGAGGATCCTGACATTGGGAGGAGACGGAGATCAGGAGGAACCTGAGATCGGAAGGAGCCAGAGATCGGGAGGAGCCAGAGATCGGGAGGAGACGGAGATCAGGAGCAGCCTGAGATCTGGAGGAGCCGGGAATCGGGAGGAGCCTGAGATCGTGAGGAGCCGGAAATCGGGAGGAGCCGGGGATCGGGAGGAGACGGAGATCCGGAGGAGCCGGGGATCAGGAGGAGCCGGAGATCGGGAGGAGACGGAGATCGGGAGGAGCTGGAGATCGGGAGGAGCCGGAGATCGGAAGGAGCCTGAGATCAGGAAGAGCCGGAGATCGGGAGCAGACGGAGATCAGGAGGAGCCGGGGATCGGGTGGAGCCGGAGATCGGGAGGAGCCGGAAATCGGGAGGAACCTGAGATCGGAACGAGCCGGAGATCGGGAGGAGCCGGAGATCGGGAGGAGACGGAGATCAGGAGGAGCCAGGGATCGGGTGGAGCCGGAGATCGGGAGGAGCCGGAGATCGGGAGGGGCCGGGGATCGGGAGGAGTCGGAGATCGGGATGAGCCGGGGATCGGGAGGAGCCGGGGATCGGGAGGAGCTGGAGATCGGGAGGAGCCGGGGATCGGGAGGATCCGGGGATCGGGAGGAGCTGGAGATCGGGAGGAGACGGAGATCAGGAGGAGCCAGGAATTGGGTGGAGCCGGAGATCGGGAGGCGGCGGAGATCGGTAGGGGCCGGGGACCGGGAGGGGCCGGGAATCGGGAGGAGACGGAGATCAGGAGGAGCCAGGAATTGGGTGAAGCCGGAGATCGGGAGGGGCCGGGGATCAGGACGAGCCAGGGATCGGGAGGAGCCGGAGATCGGGAGGAGCCGGGGATCGGGAGGAACCTGAGATCGGAAGGTTCCGGAGATCAGGAGGAGCCTGAGATCGCGAGTGGCCGGAGATCGGGAGGAGCCGGAAATCGGGAGGAACCTGAGATCGGAAGGTTCCGGAGATCGGGAGGAGCTGGAGATCGGGAGGAGACGGAGATCAGGAGGAGCCGGGGATCGGGAGGAGCCAGGGATTGGGAGGAGACGGAGATCGGGAGGAGCCGGGGATCGGGAGGAGACGCAGATCGAGAGGAGCTGGGGATCAGGAGGGACCGGAGATCGGGAGGAGCCGGTAATCGGGAGGAGACGGAGATCAGGAGGAGCGAGGGATCGGGTGGAGCCGGAGATCGGGAGGAGCCAGCGATCGGGAGGAGCCTGAGATCGTGAGGAGCCGGAGATCGGGAGGAGCCGGGGATCAGGAGGAGACGGAGATCGGGAGGAGCCGGAGATCGGGAGGAGCCGGGGATCGGGAGGAGCCTGAGATCGTGAGGAGCCGGGGATCGAGAGGAGCCGGGGATCAGGAGGAGATGGAGATCGGGAGGAGCCGGAGATCGGGAGGAGCCGGGGATCGGGAGGAGACGGAGATTGGGAGGAGCCAGGGATTGGGAGGAGCCTGAGATCGTGAGGAGCCGGAGATCGGGAGGAACCGGGGATAGGGAGGAGACGGAGATCGGGAGGAGCCGGGGATCGGGAGGATCCTGACATTGGGAGGAGACGGAGATCAGGAGGAGCCTGAGATCGCGAGGGGCCGGAGATCGGGCGGAGCCGGAAATCGGGAGGAACCTGAGATCGGAAGGTTCCGGAGATCGGGAGGAGCCGGAGATCGGGAGGAGACGGAGATCAGGAGGAACCTGAGATCGGAAGGAGCCAGAGATCGGGAGGAGCCAGAGATCGGGAGGAGACGGAGATCAGGAGCAACCTGAGATCTGGAGGAGCCGGGAATCGGGAGGAGCCTGAGATCGTGAGGAGCCGGAAATCGGGAGGAGCCGGGGATCGGGAGGAGACGGAGATCCGGAGGAGCCGGATATCAGGAGGAGCCGGAGATCGGGAGGAGACGGAGATCGGGAGGAGCTGGAGATCGGGAGGAGCCGGAGATCGGAAGGAGCCTGAGATCAGGAAGAGCCGGAGATCGGGAGCAGACGGAGATCAGGAGGAGCCGGGGATCGGGTGGAGCCGGAGATCGGGAGGAGCCGGAAATCGGGAGGAACCTGAGATCGGAACGAGCCGGAGATCGGGAGGAGCCGGAGATCGGGAGGAGACGGAGATCAGGAGGAGCCAGGGATCGGGTGGAGCCGGAGATTGGGAGGAGCCGGAGATCGGGAGGGGGCGGGGATCGGGAGGAGCCTGAGATCGGGAGGGGCCGGAGATCGGGAGGAGCCAGAAATCGGGAAAACCAGAGATCGGAAGGAGCCAGAGATCGGGAGGAGCCAGAGATCGTGTGGAGCCGGGGATCGGGAGGAGACGGAGATCCGGAGCAGCCGGGGATCGGGAGGAGCCAGGGATCGGGAGCAGCCGGGGATCGGGCGGAGACGGAGATCTGGAGGAGCCGGGGATCAGGAGGAGCCGGAGCTCGGGAGGAGACGGAAATCGGGAGGAGCTGGAGATCGGGAGGAGCCGGAGATCGGAAGGAGCCTGAGATCAGGAAGAGCCGGAGATTGGGAGCAGACGGAGATCAGGAGGAGCCGGGGATCGGGTGGAGCCGGGGATCGGGAGGAGACGGAGATCGGGAGGAACCTGAGATCGGAAGGAGCCAGAGATCGGGAGGAGCCAGAGATCGGGAGGAGACGGAGATCAGGAGCAGCCTGAGATCTGGAGGAGCCAGGAATCGGGAGGAGCCTGAGATCGTGAGGAGCCGGAAATCGGGAGGAGCCGGGGATCGGGAGGAGACGGAGATCCGGAGGAGCCGGGGATCAGGAGGAGCCGGAGATCGGGAGGAGACGGAGATCGGGAGGAGCTGGAGATCGGGAGGAGCCGGAGATCGGAAGGAGCCTGAGATCAGGAAGAGCCGGAGATCGGGAGCAGATGGAGATCAGGAGGAGCCGGGGATCGGGTGGAGCCGGAGATCGGGAGGAGCCGGAAATCGGGAGGAACCTGAGATCGGAACGAGCCGGAGATCGGGAGGAGCCGGAGATCGGGAGGAGACGGAGATCAGGAGGAGCCAGGGATCGGGTGGAGCCGGAGATCGGGAGGAGCCGGAGATCGGGAGGGGCCGGGGATCGGGAGGAGTCGGAGATCGGGATGAGCCGGGGATCGGGAGGAGCCGGGGATCGGGAGGAGCTGGAGATCGGGAGGAGCCGGGGATCGGGAGGATCCGGGGATCGGGAGGAGCTGGAGATCGGGAGGAGACGGAGATCAGGAGGAGCCAGGAATTGGGTGGAGCCGGAGATCGGGAGGCGGCGGAGATCGGTAGGGGCCGGGGACCGGGAGGGGCCGGGAATCGGGAGGAGACGGAGATCAGGAGGAGCCAGGAATTGGGTGAAGCCGGAGATCGGGAGGGGCCGGGGATCAGGACGAGCCGGGGATCGGGAGGAGCCGGAGATCGGGAGGAGCCGGGGATCGGGAGGAACCTGAGATCGGAAGGTTCCGGAGATCAGGAGGAGACTGAGATCGCGAGGGGCCGGAGATCGGGAGGAGCCGGAAATCGGGAGGAACCTGAGATCGGAAGTTTCCGGAGATCGGGAGGAGCCGGAGATCGGGAGGAGACGGGGATCAGGAGGAGACGGAGATCGGGAGGAGCCTGAGATCGTGAGGAGCCGGGGATCGGAGGAGCCGGGGATCAGGAGGAGATGGAGTTCGGGAGGAGCCGGAGATCGGGAGGAGCCGGGGATCGGGAGGAGACGGAGATCGGGAGGAGCCAGGGATTGGGAGGAGCCTGAGATCGTGAGGAGCCGGAGATCGGGAGGAACCGGGGATAGGGAGGAGACAGAGATCGGGAGGAGCCGGGGATCGGGAGGATCCTGACATTGGGAGGAGACGGAGATCAGGAGGAGCCTGAGATCGCGAGGGGCCGCAGATCGGAAGGAGTCGGAAATCGGGAGGAACCTGAGATCGGAAGGTTCCGGAGATCGGGAGGGGCCGGAGATCGGGAGGAGCCGGGGATCGGGAGGAGCCTGAGATCGTGAGGAGCCGGGGATCGAGAGGAGCCGGAGATCGGGAGGAGCCGGGGATCGGGAGGAGACGGAGATCGGGAGGAGCCTGAGATCGGGAGGGGCCGGAGATCGGGAGGAAGCGGAAATCAGGAGGAACCTGAGATCGGAAGGAGCCAGAGATCGGGAGGAGCTGGAGATCGGGAGGAGACGGAGATCAGGAGGAGCCTGAGATCGGGAGGAGCCAGGAATCGGGAGGAGCCTGAGATCGTGAGGAGCCGGAAATTGGGAGGAGCCGGGGATCGGGAGGAGCCTGAGATCGAGAGGGGCCGGAGATCGGGAGGAGCCTGAGATCGGGAGGGGCCGGAGATCGGGAGGAAGCGGAAATCAGGAGGAGCCTGAGATCGGAAGGAGCCGGAAATCGGGAGGAGCCGGGGATCGGGAGGAGACGGAGATCCGGAGGAGCCGGGGATCAGGAGGAGCCGGAGATCGGGAGGAGACGGAGATCGGGAGGAGCTGGAGATCGGGAGGAGCCGGAGATCGGAAGGAGCCTGAGATCAGGAAGAGCCGGAGATCGGGAGCAGACGGAGATCAGGAGGAGCCGGGGATCGGGTGGAGCCGGAGATCGGGAGGAGCCGGAAATCGGGAGGAACCTGAGATCGGAACGAGCCGGAGATCGGGAGGAGCCGGAGATCGGGAGGAGACGGAGATCAGGAGGAGCCGGGGATCGGGTGGAGCCGGAGATCGGGAGGAGCCGGAGATCGGGAGGGGCCGGGGATCGGGAGGAGTCGGAGATCGGGATGAGCCGGGGATCGGGAGGAGCCGGGGATCGGGAGGAGCTGGAGATCGGGAGGAGCCGGGGATCGAGAGGATCCGGGGATCGGGAGGAGCTGGAGATCGGGAGGAGACGGAGATCAGGAGGAGCCAGGAATTGGGTGGAGCCGGAGATCGGGAGGCGGCGGAGATCGGTAGGAGCCGGGGACCAGGAGGGGCCGGGAATCGGGAGGAGACGGAGATCAGGAGGAGCCTGAGATCGCGAGGGGCCGGAGATCGGGAGGAGCCGGAAATCGGGAGGAACTTGAGATCGGAAGGTTCCGGAGATC
Organism: Pristiophorus japonicus; assembly: GCF_044704955.1. Taxonomy (NCBI): domain Eukaryota; kingdom Metazoa; phylum Chordata; class Chondrichthyes; family Pristiophoridae; genus Pristiophorus; species Pristiophorus japonicus. Next base: position 18,115,705 of record NC_092010.1, read on the forward strand.
GGGAGGAGCCGGAGATAGGGAGGAGACGGAGATCAGGAGGAGCCGGGGATCGGGAGGAGCCAGGAATTGGGAGGAGACGGAGATCGGGAGGAGCCGGGGATCGGGAGGAGACGCAGATCGAGAGGAGCTGGAGATCGGGAGGAGACGGAGATCGGGAGGGGCTGGGGATCAGGACGAGCCGGGGATCGGGAGGAGCCGGAGATCGGGAGGAGCCGGGGATCGGGAGGAACCTGAGATCGGAAGGTTCCGGAGATCAGGAGGAGCCTGAGATCGCGAGGGGCCGGCGATCGGGAGGAGCCGGAAATCGGGAGGAACCTGAGATCGGAAGGTTCCGGAGATCGGGAGGAGCTGGAGATAGGGAGGAGACGGAGATCAGGAGGAGCCGGGGATCGGGAGGAGACGCAGATCAAGAGGAGCTGGGGATCAGGAGGGACCGGGGATCGGGAGGAGCCGGTAATCGGGAGGAGACGGAGATCAGGAGGAGCGAGGGATCGGGTGGAGCCGGAGATCGGGAGGAGCCAGCGATCGGGAGGAGCCTGAGATCGTGAGGAGCCGGAGATCGGGAGGAGCCGGGGATCAGGAGGAGACGGAGATCGGGAGGAGCCGGAGATCGGGAGGAGCCGGGGATCGGGAGGAGCCTGAGATCGTGAGGAGCCGGGGATCGGGAGGAGCCGGGGATCAGGAGGAGATGGAGATCGGGAGGAGCCGGAGATCGGGAGGAGCCGGGGATCGGGAGGAGACGGAGATCGGGAGGAGCCAGGGATTGGGAGGAGCCTGAGATCGTGAGGAGCCGGAGATCGGGAGGAACCGGGGATAGGGAGGAGACGGAGATCGGGAGGAGCCGGGGATCGGGAGGATCCTGACATTGGGAGGAGACGGAGATCAGGAGGAGCCTAAGATCGCGAGGGGCCGGAGATCGGGAGGAGCAGGAAATCGGGAGGAACCTGAGATCGGAAGGTTCCGGAGATCGGGAGGAGCCGGAGATCGGGAGGAGACGGAGATCAGGAGGAACCTGAGATCGGAAGGAGCCAGAGATCGGGAGGAGCCAGAGATCGGGAGGAGACGGAGATCAGGAGCAGCCTGAGATCTGGAGGAGCCGGGAATCGGGAGGAGCCTGAGATCGTGAGGAGCCGGAAATCGGGAGGAGCCGGGGATCGGGAGGAGACGGAGATCCGGAGGAGCCGGGGATCAGGAGGAGCCGGAGATCGGGAGGAGACGGAGATCGGGAGGAGCTGGAGATCGGGAGGAGCCGGAGATCGGAAGGAGCCTGAGATCAGGAAGAGCCGGAGATCGGGAGCAGACGGAGATCAGGAGGAGCCGGGGATCGGGTGGAGCCGGAGATCGGGAGGAGCCGGAAATCGGGAGGAACCTGAGATCGGAACGAGCCGGAGATCGGGAGGAGCCGGAGATCGGGAGGAGACGGAGATCAGGAGGAGCCAGGGATCGGGTGGAGCCGGAGATCGGGAGGAGCCGGAGATCGGGAGGGGCCGGGGATCGGGAGGAGTCGGAGATCGGGATGAGCCGGGGATCGGGAGGAGCCGGGGATCGGGAGGAGCTGGAGATCGGGAGGAGCCGGGGATCGGGAGGATCCGGGGATCGGGAGGAGCTGGAGATCGGGAGGAGACGGAGATCAGGAGGAGCCAGGAATTGGGTGGAGCCGGAGATCGGGAGGCGGCGGAGATCGGTAGGGGCCGGGGACCGGGAGGGGCCGGGAATCGGGAGGAGACGGAGATCAGGAGGAGCCAGGAATTGGGTGAAGCCGGAGATCGGGAGGGGCCGGGGATCAGGACGAGCCGGGGATCGGGAGGAGCCGGAGATCGGGAGGAGCCGGGGATCGGGAGGAACCTGAGATCGGAAGGTTCCGGAGATCAGGAGGAGCCTGAGATCGCGAGTGGCCGGAGATCGGGAGGAGCCGGAAATCGGGAGGAACCTGAGATCGGAAGGTTCCGGAGATCGGGAGGAGCTGGAGATCGGGAGGAGACGGAGATCAGGAGGAGCCGGGGATCGGGAGGAGCCAGGGATTGGGAGGAGACGGAGATCGGGAGGAGCCGGGGATCGGGAGGAGACGCAGATCGAGAGGAGCTGGGGATCAGGAGGGACCGGAGATCGGGAGGAGCCGGTAATCGGGAGGAGACGGAGATCAGGAGGAGCGAGGGATCGGGTGGAGCCGGAGATCGGGAGGAGCCAGCGATCGGGAGGAGCCTGAGATCGTGAGGAGCCGGAGATCGGGAGGAGCCGGGGATCAGGAGGAGACGGAGATCGGGAGGAGCCGGAGATCGGGAGGAGCCGGGGATCGGGAGGAGACGCAGATCGAGAGGAGCTGGAGATCGGGAGGAGACGGAGATCGGGAGGGGCTGGGGATCAGGACGAGCCGGGGATCGGGAGGAGCCGGAGATCGGGAGGAGCCGGGGATCGGGAGGAACCTGAGATCGGAAGGTTCCGGAGATCAGGAGGAGCCTGAGATCGCGAGGGGCCGGCGATCGGGAGGAGCCGGAAATCGGGAGGAACCTGAGATCGGAAGGTTCCGGAGATCGGGAGGAGCCGGAGATAGGGAGGAGACGGAGATCAGGAGGAGCCGGGGATCGGGAGGAGACGCAGATCAAGAGGAGCTGGGGATCAGGAGGGACCGGGGATCGGGAGGAGCCGGTAATCGGGAGGAGACGGAGATCAGGAGGAGCGAGGGATCGGGTGGAGCCGGAGATCGGGAGGAGCCAGCGATCGGGAGGAGCCTGAGATCGTGAGGAGCCGGAGATCGGGAGGAGCCGGGGATCAGGAGGAGACGGAGATCGGGAGGAGCCGGAGATCGGGAGGAGCCGGGGATCGGGAGGAGCCTGAGATCGTGAGGAGCCGGGGATCGGGAGGAGCCGGGGATCAGGAGGAGATGGAGATCGGGAGGAGCCGGAGATCGGGAGGAGCCGGGGATCGGGAGGAGACGGAGATCGGGAGGAGCCAGGGATTGGGAGGAGCCTGAGATCGTGAGGAGCCGGAGATCGGGAGGAACCGGGGATAGGGAGGAGACGGAGATCGGGAGGAGCCGGGGATCGGGAGGATCCTGACATTGGGAGGAGACGGAGATCAGGAGGAGCCTAAGATCGCGAGGGGCCGGAGATCGGGAGGAGCAGGAAATCGGGAGGAACCTGAGATCGGAAGGTTCCGGAGATCGGGAGGAGCCGGAGATCGGGAGGAGACGGAGATCAGGAGGAACCTGAGATCGGAAGGAGCCAGAGATCGGGAGGAGCCAGAGATCGGGAGGAGACGGAGATCAGGAGCAGCCTGAGATCTGGAGGAGCCGGGAATCGGGAGGAGCCTGAGATCGTGAGGAGCCGGAAATCGGGAGGAGCCGGGGATCGGGAGGAGACGGAGATCCGGAGGAGCCGGGGATCAGGAGGAGCCGGAGATCGGGAGGAGACGGAGATCGGGAGGAGCTGGAGATCGGGAGGAGCCGGAGATCGGAAGGAGCCTGAGATCAGGAAGAGCCGGAGATCGGGAGCAGACGGAGATCAGGAGGAGCCGGGGATCGGGTGGAGCCGGAGATCGGGAGGAGCCGGAAATCGGGAGGAACCTGAGATCGGAACGAGCCGGAGATCGGGAGGAGCCGGAGATCGGGAGGAGACGGAGATCAGGAGGAGCCAGGGATCGGGTGGAGCCGGAGATCGGGAGGAGCCGGAGATCGGGAGGGGCCGGGGATCGGGAGGAGTCGGAGATCGGGAGGAGCCGGGGATCGGGAGGAGCTGGAGATCGGGAGGAGCCGGGGATCGGGAGGATCCGGGGATCGGGAGGAGCTGGAGATCGGGAGGAGACGGAGATCAGGAGGAGCCAGGAATTGGGTGGAGCCGGAGATCGGGAGGCGGCGGAGATCGGTAGGGGCCGGGGACCGGGAGGGGCCGGGAATCGGGAGGAGACGGAGATCAGGAGGAGCCAGGAATTGGGTGAAGCCGGAGATCGGGAGGGGCCGGGGATCAGGACGAGCCGGGGATCGGGAGGAGCCGGAGATCGGGAGGAGCCGGGGATCGGGAGGAACCTGAGATCGGAAGGTTCCGGAGATCAGGAGGAGCCTGAGATCGCGAGTGGCCGGAGATCGGGAGGAGCCGGAAATCGGGAGGAACCTGAGATCGGAAGGTTCCGGAGATCGGGAGGAGCTGGAGATCGGGAGGAGACGGAGATCAGGAGGAGCCGGGGATCGGGAGGAGCCAGGGATTGGGAGGAGACGGAGATCGGGAGGAGCCGGGGATCGGGAGGAGACGCAGATCGAGAGGAGCTGGGGATCAGGAGGGACCGGAGATCGGGAGGAGCCGGTAATCGGGAGGAGACGGAGATCAGGAGGAGCGAGGGATCGGGTGGAGCCGGAGATCGGGAGGAGCCAGCGATCGGGAGGAGCCTGAGATCGTGAGGAGCCGGAGATCGGGAGGAGCCGGGGATCAGGAGGAGACGGAGATCGGGAGGAGCCGGAGATCGGGAGGAGCCGGGGATCGGGAGGAGCCTGAGATCGTGAGGAGCCGGGGATCGAGAGGAGCCGGGGATCAGGAGGAGATGGAGATCGGGAGGAGCCGGAGATCGGGAGGAGCCGGGGATCGGGAGGAGACGGAGATCGGGAGGAGCCAGGGATTGGGAGGAGCCTGAGATCGTGAGGAGCCGGAGATCGGGAGGAACCGGGGATAGGGAGGAGACGGAGATCGGGAGGAGCCGGGGATCGGGAGGATCCTGACATTGGGAGGAGACGGAGATCAGGAGGAGCCTGAGATCGCGAGGGGCCGGAGATCGGGCGGAGCCGGAAATCGGGAGGAACCTGAGATCGGAAGGTTCCGGAGATCGGGAGGAGCCGGAGATCGGGAGGAGACGGAGATCAGGAGGAACCTGAGATCGGAAGGAGCCAGAGATCGGGAGGAGCCAGAGATCGGGAGGAGACGGAGATCAGGAGCAACCTGAGATCTGGAGGAGCCGGGAATCGGGAGGAGCCTGAGATCGTGAGGAGCCGGAAATCGGGAGGAGCCGGGGATCGGGAGGAGACGGAGATCCGGAGGAGCCGGATATCAGGAGGAGCCGGAGATCGGGAGGAGACGGAGATCGGGAGGAGCTGGAGATCGGGAGGAGCCGGAGATCGGAAGGAGCCTGAGATCAGGAAGAGCTGGAGATCGGGAGCAGACGGAGATCAGGAGGAGCCGGGGATCGGGTGGAGCCGGAGATCGGGAGGAGCCGGAAATCGGGAGGAACCTGAGATCGGAACGAGCCGGAGATCGGGAGGAGCCGGAGATCGGGAGGAGACGGAGATCAGGAGGAGCCAGGGATCGGGTGGAGCCGGAGATTGGGAGGAGCCGGAGATCGGGAGGGGGCGGGGATCGGGAGGAGCCTGAGATCGGGAGGGGCCGGAGATCGGGAGGAGCCAGAAATCGGGAGGAACCAGAGATCGGAAGGAGCCAGAGATCGGGAGGAGCCAGAGATCGTGTGGAGCCGGGGATCGGGAGGAGACGGAGATCCGGAGCAGCCGGGGATCGGGAGGAGCCAGGGATCGGGAGCAGCCGGGGATCGGGCGGAGACGGAGATCCGGAGGAGCCGGGGATCAGGAGGAGCCGGAGCTCGGGAGGAGACGGAAATCGGGAGGAGCTGGAGATCGGGAGGAGCCGGAGATCGGAAGGAGCCTGAGATCAGGAAGAGCCGGAGATTGGGAGCAGACGGAGATCAGGAGGAGCCGGGGATCGGGTGGAGCCGGGGATCGGGAGGAGACGGAGATCGGGAGGAACCTGAGATCGGAAGGAGCCAGAGATCGGGAGGAGCCAGAGATCGGGAGGAGACGGAGATCAGGAGCAGCCTGAGATCTGGAGGAGCCAGGAATCGGGAGGAGCCTGAGATCGTGAGGAGCCGGAAATCGGGAGGAGCCGGGGATCGGGAGGAGACGGAGATCCGGAGGAGCCGGGGATCAGGAGGAGCCGGAGATCGGGAGGAGACGGAGATCGGGAGGAGCTGGAGATCGGGAGGAGCCGGAGATCGGAAGGAGCCTGAGATCAGGAAGAGCCGGAGATCGGGAGCAGATGGAGATCAGGAGGAGCCGGGGATCGGGTGGAGCCGGAGATCGGGAGGAGCCGGAAATCGGGAGGAACCTGAGATCGGAACGAGCCGGAGATCGGGAGGAGCCGGAGATCGGGAGGAGACGGAGATCAGGAGGAGCCAGGGATCGGGTGGAGCCGGAGATCGGGAGGAGCCGGAGATCGGGAGGGGCCGGGGATCGGGAGGAGTCGGAGATCGGGATGAGCCGGGGATCGGGAGGAGCCGGGGATCGGGAGGAGCTGGAGATCGGGAGGAGCCGGGGATCGGGAGGATCCGGGGATCGGGAGGAGCTGGAGATCGGGAGGAGACGGAGATCAGGAGGAGCCAGGAATTGGGTGGAGCCGGAGATCGGGAGGCGGCGGAGATCGGTAGGGGCCGGGGACCGGGAGGGGCCGGGAATCGGGAGGAGACGGAGATCAGGAGGAGCCAGGAATTGGGTGAAGCCGGAGATCGGGAGGGGCCGGGGATCAGGACGAGCCGGGGATCGGGAGGAGCCGGAGATCGGGAGGAGCCGGGGATCGGGAGGAACCTGAGATCGGAAGGTTCCGGAGATCAGGAGGAGACTGAGATCGCGAGGGGCCGGAGATCGGGAGGAGCCGGAAATCGGGAGGAACCTGAGATCGGAAGTTTCCGGAGATCGGGAGGAGCCGGAGATCGGGAGGAGACGGGGATCAGGAGGAGACGGAGATCGGGAGGAGCCTGAGATCGTGAGGAGCCGGGGATCGGAGGAGCCGGGGATCAGGAGGAGATGGAGTTCGGGAGGAGCCGGAGATCGGGAGGAGCCGGGGATCGGGAGGAGACGGAGATCGGGAGGAGCCAGGGATTGGGAGGAGCCTGAGATCGTGAGGAGCCGGAGATCGGGAGGAACCGGGGATAGGGAGGAGACAGAGATCGGGAGGAGCCGGGGATCGGGAGGATCCTGACATTGGGAGGAGACGGAGATCAGGAGGAGCCTGAGATCGCGAGGGGCCGCAGATCGGAAGGAGTCGGAAATCGGGAGGAACCTGAGATCGGAAGGTTCCGGAGATCGGGAGGGGCCGGAGATCGGGAGGAGCCGGGGATCGGGAGGAGCCTGAGATCGTGAGGAGCCGGGGATCGAGAGGAGCCGGAGATCGGGAGGAGCCGGGGATCGGGAGGAGACGGAGATCGGGAGGAGCCTGAGATCGGGAGGGGCCGGAGATCGGGAGGAAGCGGAAATCAGGAGGAACCTGAGATCGGAAGGAGCCAGAGATCGGGAGGAGCCGGAGATCGGGAGGAGACGGAGATCAGGAGGAGCCTGAGATCGGGAGGAGCCAGGAATCGGGAGGAGCCTGAGATCGTGAGGAGCCGGAAATTGGGAGGAGCCGGGGATCGGGAGGAGCCTGAGATCGAGAGGGGCCGGAGATCGGGATGAGCCGGAAATCGGGAGGAACCTGAAATCGGAAGGAGCTGGAGATCGGGAGGAGACGGAGATCAGGAGGAGCCTGAGATCGGGAGGGGCCGGAGATCGGGAGGAGCCGGAAATCGGGAGGAACCTGAGATCGGAACGAGCCGGAGATCGGGAGGAGCCGGAGATCGGGAGGAGACGGAGATCAGGAGGAGCCAGGGATCAGGTGGAGCCGGAGATCGGGAGGAGCCGGAGATCGGGAGAGGCCGGGGATCGGGAGGAGTCGGAGATCGGGATGAGCCGGGGATCGGGAGCAGCCGGGGATCGGGAGGAGCCGGAGATCGGGAGGAGCCGGGGATCGGGAGGATCCGGGGATCGGGAGGAGCTGGAGATCGGGAGGAGACGGAGATCGGTAGGGGCCGGGGATCGTGAGGGGCCGGGGATCGGGAGGAGACGGAGATCGGGAGGAGCCAGGAATTGGGTGGAGCCGGAGATCGGGAGGGGCCGGGAATCGGGACGAGCCGGGGATCGGGAGGAGCCGGAGATCGGGAGGAGCCGGAGATCGGGAGGAGACGGAAATCAGGAGGAGCCTGCGATCGGGAGGAGTCAGGAATCGGGAGGAGCCGGGGATCGGGAGGAGCCTGAGATCGGGAGGGGCCGGAAATCGGGAGGAGCCGGGGATCGGGAGGAGCCTAAGATCGGGAGGGGCCGGAGATCGGGAGGAGCCGGAAATCGGGAGGAACCTGAATTCGGAAGGAGCCAGAGATCGGGAGGAGCCGGAGATCGGGAGGAGCCTGAGATCGGAAGGAGCCAGGAATCGGGAGGAGCCTGAGATCGTGAGGAGCCGGAGATCGGGAGGAGCCAGGGATCGGGAGGAGCCTGAGATCGGGAGGGGCCGGAGATCGGGAGGAGCCGGAAATCGGGAGGAACCAGAGATCGGAAGGAGCCAGAGATCGGGAGGAGCCAGAGATCGGGAGGAGACGGAGATCAGGAGGAGCCTGAGATCGGGAGGAGCCAGGAATCGGGAGGAGCCTGAGATCGTGAGGAGCCGGAGATCGTGTGGAGCCGGGGATCGGGAGGAGACGGAGATCCGGAGGAGCCGGGGATCGGGAGGAGCCAGGGATCGGGAGTAGCCGGGGATCGGGCGGAGACGGAGATCCGGAGGAGCCGGGGATCAGGAGGAGCCGGAGATCGGGAGGAGACGGAAATCGGGAGGAGCTGGAGATCGGGAGGAGCCGGATATCGGAAGGAGCCTGAGATCAGGAAGAGCCGGAGATTGGGAGCAGACGGAGATCAGGAGGAGCCGGGGATCGGGTGGAGCTGGGGATCGGGAGGAGACGGAGATCGGGAGGAACCTGAGATCGGAAGGAGCCAGAGATCGGGAGGAGCCGGAGATCGGGAGGAGACGGAGATCAGGAGCAGCCTGAGATCGGGAGGAGCCAGGAATTGGGAGGAGCCTGAGATCGTGAGGAGCCGGAAATCGGGAGGAGCCGGGGATCGGGTGGAGCCGGAGATCGGGAGGAACCTGAGATCGGAAGGAGCCAGAGATCGGGAGGAGCCAGAGATCGGGAGGAGACGGAGATCAGGAGCAGCCTGAGATCTGGAGGAGCCGGGAATCGGGAGGAGCCTGAGATCGTGAGGAGCCGGAAATCGGGAGGAGCCGGGGATCGGGAGGAGACGGAGATCCGGAGGAGCCGGGGATCAGGAGGAGCCGGAGATCGGGAGGAGACAGAGATCGGGAGGAGCTGGAGATCGGGAGGAGCCGGAGATCGGAAGGAGCCTGAGATCAGGAAGAGCCGGGGATCGGGTGGAGCCGGAGATCGGGAGGAGCCGGAAATCGGGAGAAACCTGAGATCGGAACGAGCCGGAGATCGGGAGGAGCCGGAGATCGGGAGGAGACGGAGATCAGGAGGAGCCAGGGATCGGGTGGAGCCGGAGATCGGGAGGAGCCGGAGATCGGGAGGGGCCGGGGATCGGGAGGAGCCTGAGATCGGGAGGGGCCGGAGATCGGGAGGAGCCGGAAATCGGGAGGAACCAGAGATCGGAAGGAACCGGAGATCGGGAGGAGCCAGAGATCGTGTGGAGCCGGGGATCGGGAGGAGACGGAGATCCGGAGGAGCCGGGGATCGGGAGGGGCCAGGGATCGGGAGTAGCCGGGGATCGGGCGGAGACGGAGATCCGGAGGAGCCGGGGATCAGGAGGAGCCGGAGATCGGGAGGAGACGGAAATCGGGAGGAGCTGGAGATCGGGAGGAGCCGGATATCGGAAGGAGCCTGAGATCAGGAAGAGCCGGAGATTGGGAGCAGACGGAGATCAGGAGGAGCCGGGGATCGGGTGGAGCCGGGGATCGGGAGGAGATGGAGATCGGGAGGAACCTGAGATCGGAAGGAGCCAGAGATCGGGAGGAGCCGGAGATCGGGAGGAGACGGAGATCAGGAGCAGCCTGAGATCTGGAGGAGCCAGGAATCGGGAGGAGCCTGAGATCGTGAGGAGCCGGAAATCGGGAGGAGCCGGGGATCGGGAGGAGACGGAGATCCGGAGGAGCCGGGGATCAGGAGGAGCCGGAGATCGGGAGGAGACGGAGATCGGGAGGAGCTGGAGATCGGGAGGAGCCGGAGATCGGAAGGAGCCTGAGATCAGGAAGAGCCGGAGATCGGGAGCAGACGGAGATCAGGAGGAGCCGGGGATCGGGTGGAGCCGGAGATCGGGAGGAGCCGGAAATCGGGAGGAACCTGAGATCGGAACGAGCCGGAGATCGGGAGGAGCCGGAGATCGGGAGGAGACGGAGATCAGGAGGAGCCGGGGATCGGGTGGAGCCGGAGATCGGGAGGAGCCGGAGATCGGGAGGGGCCGGGGATCGGGAGGAGTCGGAGATCGGGATGAGCCGGGGATCGGGAGGAGCCGGGGATCGGGAGGAGCTGGAGATCGGGAGGAGACGGAGATCAGGAGGAGCCAGGAATTGGGTGGAGCCGGAGATCGGGAGGCGGCGGAGATCGGTAGGAGCCGGGGTCCAGGAGGGGCCGGGAATCGGGAGGAGACGGAGATCAGGAGGAGCCTGAGATCGCGAGGGGCCGGAGATCGGGAGGAGCCGGAAATCGGGAGGAACTTGAGATCGGAAGGTTCCGGAGATCGGGAGGAGCCGGAGATAGGGAGGAGACGGAGATCAGGAGGAGCCGGGGATCGGGAGGAGCCAGGAATTGGGAGGAGACGGAGATCGGGAGGAGCCGGGGATCGGGAGGAGACGCAGATCGAGAGGAGCTGGAGATCGGGAGGAGACGGAGATCGGGAGGGGCCGGGGATCAGGACGAGCCGGGGATCGGGAGGAGCCGGAGATCGGGAGGAGCCGGGGATCGGGAGGAACCTGAGATCGGAAGGTTCCGGAGATCAGGAGGAGCCTGAGATCGCGAGGGGCCGGCGATCGGGAGGAGCCGGAAATCGGGAGGAACCTGAGATCGGAAGGTTCCGGAGATCGGGAGGAGCCGGAGATAGGGAGGAGACGGAGATCAGGAGGAGCCGGGGATCGGGAGGAGACGCAGATCAAGAGGAGCTGGGGATCAGGAGGGACCGGGGATCGGGAGGAGCCGGTAATCGGGAGGAGACGGACATCAGGAGGAGCGAGGGATCGGGTGGAGCCGGAGATCGGGAGGAGCCAGCGATCGGGAGGAGCCTGAGATCGTGAGGAGCCGGAGATCGGGAGGAGCCGGGGATCAGGAGGAGACGGAGATCGGGAGGAGCCGGAGATCGGGAGGAGCCGGGGATCGGGAGGAGCCTGAGATCGTGAGGAGCCGGGGATCGGGAGGAGCCGGGGATCAGGAGGAGATGGAGATCGGGAGGAGCCGGAGATCGGGAGGAGCCGGGGATCGGGAGGAGACGGAGATCGGGAGGAGCCAGGGATTGGGAGGAGCCTGAGATCGTGAGGAGCCGGAGATCGGGAGGAACCGGGGATAGGGAGGAGACGGAGATCGGGAGGAGCCGGGGATCGGGAGGATCCTGACATTGGGAGGAGACGGAGATCAGGAGGAGCCTAAGATCGCGAGGGGCCGGAGATCGGGAGGAGCCGGAAATCGGGAGGAACCTGAGATCGGAAGGTTCCGGAGATCGGGAGGAGCCGGAGATCGGGAGGAGACGGAGATCAGGAGGAACCTGAGATCGGAAGGAGCCAGAGATCGGGAGGAGCCAGAGATCGGGAGGAGACGGAGATCAGGAGGAGCCTGAGATCGTGAGGAGCCGGAAATCGGGAGGAGCCGGGGATCGGGAGGAGACGGAGATCCGGAGGAGCCGGGGATCAGGAGGAGCCGGAGATCGGGAGGAGACGGAGATCGGGAGGAGCTGGAGATCGGGAGGAGCCGGAGATCGGAAGGAGCCTGAGATCAGGAAGAGCCGGAGATCGGGAGCAGACGGAGATCAGGAGGAGCCGGGGATCGGGTGGAGCCGGAGATCGGGAGGAGCCGGAAATCGGGAGGAACCTGAGATCGGAACGAGCCGGAGATCGGGAGGAGCCGGAGATCGGGAGGAGACGGAGATCAGGAGGAGCCAGGGATCGGGTGGAGCCGGAGATCGGGAGGAGCCGGAGATCGGGAGGGGCCGGGGATCGGGAGGAGCCTGAGATCGGGAGGGGCCGGAGATTGGGAGGAGCCGGAAATCGGGAGGAACCAGAGATCGGAAGGAGCCAGAGATCGGGAGGAGCCAGAGATCGTGTGGAGCCGGGGATCGGGAGGAGACGGAGATCCGGAAGAGCCGGGGATCGGGAGGAGCCAGGGATCGGGAGTAGCCGGGGATCGGGCGGAGACGGAGATCCGGAGGAGCCGCGGATCAGGAGGAGCCGGAGATCGGGAGGAGACGGAAATCGGGAGGAGCTGGAGATCGGGAGGAGCCGGAGATCGGAAGGAGCCTGAGATCAGGAAGAGCCGGAGATTGGGAGCAGACGGAGATCAGGAGGAGCCGGGGATCGGGTGGAGCCGGGGATCGGGAGGAGACGGAGATCGGGAGGAACCTGAGATCGGAAGGAGCCAGAGATCGGGAGGAGCCGGAGATCGGGAGGAGACGGAGATCAGGAGCAGCCTGAGATCTGGAGGAGCCAGGAATCGGGAGGAGCCTGAGATCGTGAGGAGCCGGAAATCGGGAGGAGCCGGGGATCGGGAGGAGACGGAGATCCGGAGGAGCCGGGGATCAGGAGGAGCCGGAGATCGGGAGGAGACGGAGATCGGAAGGAGCTGGAGATCGGGAGGAGCCGGAGATCGGAAGGAGCCTGAGATCAGGAAGAGCCGGAGATCGGGAGCAGATGGAGATCAGGAGGAGCCGGGGATCGGGTGGAGCCGGAGATCGGGAGGAGCCGGAAATCGGGAGGAACCTGAGATCGGAACGAGCCGGAGATCGGGAGGAGCCGGAGATCGGGAGGAGACGGAGATCAGGAGGAGCCAGGGATCGGGTGGAGCCGGAGATCGGGAGGAGCCGGAGATCGGGAGGGGCCGGGGATCGGGAGGAGTCGGAGATCGGGATGAGCCGGGGATCGGGAGGAGCCGGGGATCGGGAGGAGCTGGAGATCGGGAGGAGCCGGGGATCGGGAGGATCCGGGGATCGGGAGGAGCTGGAGATCGGGAGGAGACGGAGATCCGGAGGAGCCGGGGATCGGGAGGAGCCAGGGATCGGGAGTAGCCGGGGATCGGGCGGAGACGGAGATCCGGAGGAGCCGCGGATCAGGAGGAGCCGGAGATCGGGAGGAGACGGAAATCGGGAGGAGCTGGAGATCGGGAGGAGCCGGAGATCGGAAGGAGCCTGAGATCAGGAAGAGCCGGAGATTGGGAGCAGATGGAGATCAGGAGGAGCCGGGGATCGGGTGGAGCCGGGGATCGGGAGGAGACGGAGATCGGGAGGAACCTGAGATCGGAAGGAGCCAGAGATCGGGAGGAGCCGGAGATCGGGAGGAGACGGAGATCAGGAGCAGCCTGAGATCTGGAGGAGCCAGGAATCGGGAGGAGCCTGAGATCGTGAGGAGCCGGAAATCGGGAGGAGCCGGGGATCGGGAGGAGACGGAGATCCGGAGGAGCCGGGGATCAGGAGGAGCCGGAGATCGGGAGGAGACGGAGATCGGAAGGAGCTGGAGATCGGGAGGAGCCGGAGATCGGAAGGAGCCTGAGATCAGGAAGAGCCGGAGATCGGGAGCAGATGGAGATCAGGAGGAGCCGGGGATCGGGTGGAGCCGGAGATCGGGAGGAGCCGGAAATCGGGAGGAACCTGAGATCGGAACGAGCCGGAGATCGGGAGGAGCCGGAGATCGGGAGGAGACGGAGATCAGGAGGAGCCAGGGATCGGGTGGAGCCGGAGATCGGGAGGAGCCGGAGATCGGGAGGGGCCGGGGATCGGGAGGAGTCGGAGATCGGGATGAGCCGGGGATCGGGAGGAGCCGGGGATCGGGAGGAGCTGGAGATCGGGAGGAGCCGGGGATCGGGAGGATCCGGGGATCGGGAGGAGCTGGAGATCGGGAGGAGACGGAGATCAGGAGGAGCCAGGAATTGGGTGGAGCCGGAGATCGGGAGGCGGCGGAGATCGGTAGGGGCCGGGGACCGGGAGGGGCCGGGAATCGGGAGGAGACGGAGATCAGGAGGAGCCAGGAATTGGGTGAAGCCGGAGATCGGGAGGGGCCGGGGATCAGGACGAGCCGGGGATCGGGAGGAGCCGGAGATCGGGAGGAGCCGGGGATCGGGAGGAACCTGAGATCAGAAGGTTCCGGAGATCAGGAGGAGCCTGAGATCGCGAGGGGCCGGAGATCGGGAGGAGCCGGAAATCGGGAGGAACCTGAGATCGGAAGTTTCCGGAGATCGGGAGGAACCGGAGATCGGGAGGAGACGGAGATCAGGAGGAGCCGGGGATCGGGAGGAGCCAGGGATTGGGAGGAGACGGAGATCGGGAGGAGCCGGGGATCGGGAGGAGACGCAGATCGAGAGGAGCTGGGGATCAGGAGGGACCGGAGATCCGGAGGAGCCGGTAATCGGGAGGAGACGGAGATCAGGAGGAGCGAGGGATCGGGTGGAGCCGGAGATCGGGAGGAGCCAGCGATCGGGAGGAGCCTGAGATCGTGAGGAGCCGGAGATCGGGATGAGCCGGGGATCAGGAGGAGACGGAGATCGGGAGGAGCCTGAGATCGTGAGGAGCCGGGGATCCGGAGGAGCCGGGGATCGGGAGGAGCCAGGGATCGGGAGTAGCCGGGGATCGGGCGGAGACGGAGATCCGGAGGAGCCGGGGATCAGGAGGAGCCGGAGATCGGGAGGAGACGGAAATCGGGAGGAGCTGGAGATCGGGAGGAGCCGGATATCGGAAGGAGCCTGAGATCAGGAAGAGCCGGAGATTGGGAGCAGACGGAGATCAGGAGGAGCCGGGGATCGGGTGGAGCCGGGGATCGGGAGGAGACGGAGATCGGGAGGAACCTGAGATCGGAAGGAGCCAGAGATCGGGAGGAGCCGGAGATCGGGAGGAGACGGAGATCAGGAGCAGCCTGAGATCGGGAGGAGCCAGGAATTGGGAGGAGCCTGAGATCGTGAGGAGCCGGAAATCGGGAGGAGCCGGGGATCGGGTGGAGCCGGAGATCGGGAGGAACCTGAGATCGGAAGGAGCCAGAGATCGGGAGGAGCCAGAGATCGGGAGGAGACGGAGATCAGGAGCAGCCTGAGATCTGGAGGAGCCGGGAATCGGGAGGAGCCTGAGATCGTGAGGAGCCGGAAATCGGGAGGAGCCGGGGATCGGGAGGAGACGGAGATCCGGAGGAGCCGGGGATCAGGAAGAGCCGGAGATCGGGAGGAGACAGAGATCGGGAGGAGCTGGAGATCGGGAGGAGCCGGAGATCGGAAGGAGCCTGAGATCAGGAAGAGCCGGGGATCGGGTGGAGCCGGAGATCGGGAGGAGCCGGAAATCGGGAGGAACCTGAGATCGGAACGAGCCGGAGATCGGGAGGAGCCGGAGATCGGGAGGAGACGGAGATCAGGAGGAGCCAGGCATCGGGTGGAGCCGGAGATCGGGAGGAGCCGGAGATCGGGAGGGGCCGGGGATCGGGAGGAGCCTGAGATCGGGAGGGGCCGGAGATCGGGAGGAGCCGGAAATCGGGAGGAACCAGAGATCGGAAGGAACCGGAGATCGGGAGGAGCCAGAGATCGTGTGGAGCCGGGGATCGGGAGGAGACGGAGATCCGGAGGAGCCGGGGATCGGGAGGGGCCAGGGATCGGGAGTAGCCGGGGATCGGGCGGAGACGGAGATCCGGAGGAGCCGGGGATCAGAAGGAGCCGGAGATCGGGAGGAGACGGAAATCGGGAGGAGCTGGAGATCGGGAGGAGCCGGATATCGGAAGGAGCCTGAGATCAGGAAGAGCCGGAGATTGGGAGCAGACGGAGATCAGGAGGAGCCGGGGATCGGGTGGAGCCGGGGATCGGAAGGAGCCAGAGATCGGGAGGAGCCGGAGATCGGGAGGAGACGGAGATCAGGAGCAGCCTGAGATCTGGAGGAGCCAGGAATCGGGAGGAGCCTGAGATCGTGAGGAGCCGGAAATCGGGAGGAGCCGGGGATCGGGAGGAGACGGAGATCCGGAGGAGCCGGGGATCAGGAGGAGCCGGAGATCGGGAGGAGACGGAGATCGGGAGGAGCTGGAGATCGGGAGGAGCCGGAGATCGGAAGGAGCCTGAGATCAGGAAGAGCCGGAGATCGGGAGCAGACGGAGATCAGGAGGAGCCGGGGATCGGGTGGAGCCGGAGATCGGGAGGAGCCGGAAATCGGGAGGAACCTGAGATCGGAACGAGCCGGAGATCGGGAGGAGCCGGAGATCGGGAGGAGACGGAGATCAGGAGGAGCCGGGGATCGGGTGGAGCCGGAGATCGGGAGGAGCCGGAGATCGGGAGGGGCCGGGGATCGGGAGGAGTCGGAGATCGGGATGAGCCGGGGATCGGGAGGAGCCGGGGATCGGGAGGAGCTGGAGATCGGGAGGAGACGGAGATCAGGAGGAGCCAGGAATTGGGTGGAGCCGGAGATCGGGAGGCGGCGGAGATCGGTAGGAGCCGGGGACCAGGAGGGGCCGGGAATCGGGAGGAGACGGAGATCAGGAGGAGCCTGAGATCGCGAGGGGCCGGAGATCGGGAGGAGCCGGAAATCGGGAGGAACTTGAGATCGGAAGGTTCCGGAGATCGGGAGGAGCCGGAGATAGGGAGGAGACGGAGATCAGGAGGAGCCGGGGATCGGGAGGAGCCAGGAATTGGGAGGAGACGGAGATCGGGAGGAGCCGGGGATCGGGAGGAGACGCAGATCGAGAGGAGCTGGAGATCGGGAGGAGACGGAGATCGGGAGGGGCCGGGGATCAGGACGAGCCGGGGATCGGGAGGAGCCGGAGATCGGGAGGAGCCGGGGATCGGGAGGAACCTGAGATCGGAAGGTTCCGGAGATCAGGAGGAGCCTGAGATCGCGAGGGGCCGGCGATCGGGAGGAGCCGGAAATCGGGAGGAACCTGAGATCGGAAGGTTCCGGAGATCGGGAGGAGCCGGAGATAGGGAGGAGACGGAGATCAGGAGGAGCCGGGGATCGGGAGGAGACGCAGATCAAGAGGAGCTGGGGATCAGGAGGGACCGGGGATCGGGAGGAGCCGGTAATCGGGAGGAGACGGAGATCAGGAGGAGCGAGGGATCGGGTGGAGCCGGAGATCGGGAGGAGCCAGCGATCGGGAGGAGCCTGAGATCGTGAGGAGCCGGAGATCGGGAGGAGCCGGGGATCAGGAGGAGACGGAGATCGGGAGGAGCCGGAGATCGGGAGGAGCCGGGGATCGGGAGGAGCCTGAGATCGTGAGGAGCCGGGGATCGGGAGGAGCCGGGGATCAGGAGGAGATGGAGATCGGGAGGAGCCAGAGATCGGGAGGAGCCGGGGATCGGGAGGAGACGGAGATCGGGAGGAGCCAGGGATTGGGAGGAGCCTGAGATCGTGAGGAGCCGGAGATCGGGAGGAACCGGGGATAGGGAGGAGACGGAGATCGGGAGGAGCCGGGGATCGGGAGGATCCTGACATTGGGAGGAGACGGAGATCAGGAGGAGCCTAAGATCGCGAGGGGCCGGAGATCGGGAGGAGCCGGAAATCGGGAGGAACCTGAGATCGGAAGGTTCCGGAGATCGGGAGGAGCCGGAGATCGGGAGGAGACGGAGATCAGGAGGAACCTGAGATCGGAAGGAGCCAGAGATCGGGAGGAGCCAGAGATCGGGAGGAGACGGAGATCAGGAGGAGCCTGAGATCGTGAGGAGCCGGAAATCGGGAGGAGCCGGGGATCGGGAGGAGACGGAGATCCGGAGGAGCCGGGGATCAGGAGGAGCCGGAGATCGGGAGGAGACGGAGATCGGGAGGAGCTGGAGATCGGGAGGAGCCGGAGATCGGAAGGAGCCTGAGATCAGGAAGAGCCGGAGATCGGGAGCAGACGGAGATCAGGAGGAGCCGGGGATCGGGTGGAGCCGGAGATCGGGAGGAGCCGGAAATCGGGAGGAACCTGAGATCGGAACGAGCCGGAGATCGGGAGGAGCCGGAGATCGGGAGGAGACGGAGATCAGGAGGAGCCAGGGATCGGGTGGAGCCGGAGATCGGGAGGAGCCGGAGATCGGGAGGGGCCGGGGATCGGGAGGAGCCTGAGATCGGGAGGGGCCGGAGATCGGGAGGAGCCGGAAATCGGGAGGAACCAGAGATCGGAAGGAGCCAGAGATCGGGAGGAGCCAGAGATCGTGTGGAGCCGGGGATCGGGAGGAGACGGAGATCCGGAGGAGCCGGGGATCGGGAGGAGCCAGGGATCGGGAGTAGCCGGGGATCGGGCGGAGACGGAGATCCGGAGGAGCCGCGGATCAGGAGGAGCCGGAGATCGGGAGGAGACGGAAATCGGGAGGAGCTGGAGATCGGGAGGAGCCGGAGATTGGGAGCAGACGGAGATCAGGAGGAGCCGGGGATCGGGTGGAGCCGGGGATCGGGAGGAGACGGAGATCGGGAGGAACCTGAGATCGGAAGGAGCCAGAGATCGGGAGGAGCCGGAGATCGGGAGGAGACGGAGATCAGGAGCAGCCTGAGATCTGGAGGAGCCAGGAATCGGGAGGAGCCTGAGATCGTGAGGAGCCGGAAATCGGGAGGAGCCGGGGATCAGGAGGAGACGGAGATCCGGAGGAGCCGGGGATCAGGAGGAGCCGGAGATCGGGAGGAGACGGAGATCGGAAGGAGCTGGAGATCGGGAGGAGCCGGAGATCGGAAGGAGCCTGAGATCAGGAAGAGCCGGAGATCGGGAGCAGATGGAGATCAGGAGGAGCCGGGGATCGGGTGGAGCCGGAGATCGGGAGGAGCCGGAAATCGGGAGGAACCTGAGATCGGAACGAGCCGGAGATCGGGAGGAGCCGGAGATCGGGAGGAGACGGAGATCAGGCGGAGCCAGGGATCGGGTGGAGCCGGAGATCGGGAGGAGCCGGAGATCGGGAGGGGCCGGGGATCGGGAGGAGTCGGAGATCGGGATGAGCCGGGGATCGGGAGGAGCCGGGGATCGGGAGGAGCTGGAGATCGGGAGGAGCCGGGGATCGGGAGGATCCGGGGATCGGGAGGAGCTGGAGATCGGGAGGAGACGGAGATCAGGAGGAGCCAGGAATTGGGTGGAGCCGGAGATCGGGAGGCGGCGGAGATCGGTAGGGGCCGGGGACCGGGAGGGGCCGGGAATCGGGAGGAGACGGAGATCAGGAGGAGCCAGGAATTGGGTGAAGCCGGAGATCGGGAGGGGCCGGGGATCAGGACGAGCCGGGGATCGGGAGGAGCCGGAGATCGGGAGGAGCCGGGGATCGGGAGGAACCTGAGATCGGAAGGTTCCGGAGATCAGGAGGAGCCTGAGATCGCGAGGGGCCGGAGATCGGGAGGAGCCGGAAATCGGGAGGAACCTGAGATCGGAAGTTTCCGGAGATCGGGAGGAGCCGGAGATCGGGAGGAGACGGAGATCAGGAGGAGCCGGGGATCGGGAGGAGCCAGGGATTGGGAGGAGACGGAGATCGGGAGGAGCCGGGGATCGGGAGGAGACGCAGATCGAGAGGAGCTGGGGATCAGGAGGGACCGGAGATCCGGAGGAGCCGGTAATCGGGAGGAGACGGAGATCAGGAGGAGCGAGGGATCGGGTGGAGCCGGAGATCGGGAGGAGCCAGCGATCGGGAGGAGCCTGAGATCGTGAGGAGCCGGAGATCGGGAGGAGCCGGGGATCAGGAGGAGACGGAGATCGGGAGGAGCCTGAGATCGTGAGGAGCCGGGGATCCGGAGGAGCCGGGGATCGGGAGGAGCCAGGGATCGGGAGTAGCCGGGGATCGGGCGGAGACGGAGATCCGGAGGGGCCGGGGATCAGGAGGAGCCGGAGATCGGGAGGAGACGGAAATCGGGAGGAGCTGGAGATCGGGAGGAGCCGGATATCGGAAGGAGCCTGAGATCAGGAAGAGCCGGAGATTGGGAGCAGACGGAGATCAGGAGGAGCCGGGGATCGGGTGGAGCCGGGGATCGGGAGGAGACGGAGATCGGGAGGAACCTGACATCGGAAGGAGCCAGAGATCGGGAGGAGCCGGAGATCGGGAGGAGACGGAGATCAGGAGCAGCCTGAGATCGGGAGGAGCCAGGAATTGGGAGGAGCCTGAGATCGTGAGGAGCCGGAAATCGGGAGGAGCCGGGGATCGGGTGGAGCCGGAGATCGGGAGGAACCTGAGATCGGAAGGAGCCAGAGATCGGGAGGAGCCAGAGATCGGGAGGAGCCGGAAATCGGGAGGAGCCGGGGATCGGGAGGAGCCTGAGATCGTGAGGAGCCGGAAATCGGGAGGAGCCGGGGATCGGGAGGAGACGGAGATCCGGAGGAGCCGGGGATCGGGAGGAGACGGAGATCAGGAGGAGCCAGGGATCGGGTGGAGCCGGAGATCGGGAGGAGCCGGAGATCGGGAGGGGCCGGGGATCGGGAGGAGCCTGAGATCGGGAGGGGCCGGAGATCGGGAGGAGCCGGAAATCGGGAGGAACCAGAGATCGGAAGGAACCGGAGATCGGGAGGAGCCAGAGATCGTGTGGAGCCGGGGATCGGGAGGAGACGGAGATCCGGAGGAGCCGGGGATCGGGAGGGGCCAGGGATCGGGAGTAGCCGGGGATCGGGCGGAGACGGAGATCCGGAGGAGCCGGGGATCAGGAGGAGCCGGAGATCGGGAGGAGACGGAAATCGGGAGGAGCTGGAGATCGGGAGGAGCCGGATATCGGAAGGAGCCTGAGATCAGGAAGAGCCGGAGATTGGGAGCAGACGGAGATCAGGAGGAGCCGGGGATCGGGTGGAGCCGGGGATCGGGAGGAGACGGAGATCGGGAAGAACCTGAGATCGGAAGGAGCCAGAGATCGGGAGGAGCTGGAGATCGGGAGGAGACGGAGATCAGGAGCAGCCTGAGATCTGGAGGAGCCAGGAATCGGGAGGAGCCTGAGATCGTGAGGAGCCGGAAATCGGGAGGAGCCGGGGATCGGGAGGAGACGGAGATCCGGAGGAGCCGGGGATCAGGAGGAGCCGGAGATCGGGAGGAGACGGAGATCGGGAGGAGCTGGAGATCGGGAGGAGCCGGAGATCGGAAGGAGCCTGAGATCAGGAAGAGCCGGAGATTGGGAGCAGACGGAGATCAGGAGGAGCCGGGGATCGGGTGGAGCCGGAGATCGGGAGAAGCCGGAAATCGGGAGGAACCTGAGATCGGAACGAGCCGGAGATCGGGAGGAGCCGGAGATCGGGAGGAGACGGAGATCAGGAGGAGCCGGGGATCGGGTGGAGCCGGAGATCGGGAGGAGCCGGAGATCGGGAGGGGCCGGGGTTCGGGAGGAGTCGGAGATCGGGATGAGCCGGGGATCGGGAGGAGCCGGGGATCGGGAGGAGCTGGAGATCGGGAGGAGCCGGGGATCGGGAGGATCCGGGGATCGGGAGGAGCTGGAGATCGGGAGGAGACGGAGATCAGGAGGAGCCAGGAATTGGGTGGAGCCGGAGATCGGGAGGCGGCGGAGATCGGTAGGGGCCGGGGACCGGGAGGGGCCGGGAATCGGGAGGAGACGGAGATCAGGAGGAGCCTGAGATCGCGAGGGGCCGGAGATCGGGAGGAGCCGGAAATCGGGAGGAACTTGAGATCGGAAGGTTCCGGAGATCGGGAGGAGCCGGAGATAGGGAGGAGACGGAGATCAGGAGGAGCCGGGGATCGGGAGGAGCCAGGGATTGGGAGGAGACGGAGATCGGGAGGAGCCGGGGATCGGGAGGAGACGCAGATCGAGAGGAGCTGGAGATCGGGAGGAGACGGAGATCGGGAGGGGCCGGGGATCAGGGCGAGCCGGGGATCGGGAGGAGCCGGAGATCGGGAGGAGTCGGGGATCGGGAGGAACCTGAGATCGGAAGGTTCCGGAGATCAGGAGGAGCCTGAGATCGCGAGGGGCCGGAGATCGGGAGGAGCCGGAAATCGGGAGGAACCTGAGATCGGAAGGTTCCGGAGATCGGGAGGAGCCGGAGATAGGGAGGAGACGGAGATCAGGAGGAGCCGGGGATCGGGAGGAGACGCAGATCAAGAGGAGCTGGGGATCAGGAGGGACCGGTAATCGGGAGGAGACGGAGATCAGGAGGAGCGAGGGATCGGGTGGAGCCGGAGATCGGGAGGAGCCAGCGATCGGGAGGAGCCTGAGATCGTGAGGAGCCGGAGATCGGGAGGAGCCGGGGATCAGGAGGAGACGGAGATCGGGAGGAGCCGGAGATCGGGAGGAGCCGGGGATCGGGAGGAGCCTGAGATCGTGAGGAGCCGGGGATCGGGAGGAGCCGGGGATCAGGAGGAGATGGAGATCGGGAGGAGCCGGAGATCGGGAGGAGCCGGGGATCGGGAGGAGACGGAGATCGGGAGGAGCCAGGGATTGGGAGGAGCCTGAGATCGTGAGGAGCCGGAGATCGGGAGGAACCGGGGATAGGGAGGAGACGGAGATCGGGAGGAGCCGGGGATCGGGAGGATCCTGACATTGGGAGGAGACGGAGATCAGGAGGAGCCTGAGATCGCGAGGGGCCGGAGATCGGGAGGAGCCGGAAATCGGGAGGAACCTGAG
Source organism: Pristiophorus japonicus (assembly GCF_044704955.1). NCBI lineage: Eukaryota > Metazoa > Chordata > Chondrichthyes > Pristiophoridae > Pristiophorus > Pristiophorus japonicus. Next base: position 18,138,209 of record NC_092010.1, read on the forward strand.
ATCGGAAGGTTCCGGAGATCGGGAGGAGCCGGAGATCGGGAGGAGACGGAGATCAGGAGGAACCTGAGATCGGGAGGAGCCAGCGATCGGGAGGAGCCTGAGATCGTGAGGAGCCGGAGATCGGGAGGAGCCTGAGATCTGGAGGAGCCGGGAATCGGGAGGAGCCTGAGATCGTGAGGAGCCGGAAATCGGGAGGAGCCGGGGATCGGGAGGAGACGGAGATCCGGAGGAGCCGGGGATCAGGAGGAGCCGGAGATCGGGAGGAGACGGAGATCGGGAGGAGCTGGAGATCGGGAGGAGCCGGAGATCGGAAGGAGCCTGAGATCAGGAAGAGCCGGAGATCGGGAGCAGACGGAGATCAGGAGGAGCCGGGGATCGGGTGGAGCCGGAGATCGGGAGGAGCCGGAAATCGGGAGGAACCTGAGATCGGAACGAGCCGGAGATCGGGAGGAGCCGGAGATCGGGAGGAGACGGAGATCAGGAGGAGCCAGGGATCGGGTGGAGCCGGAGATCGGGAGGAACCGGAGATCGGGAGGGGCCGGGGATCGGGAGGAGCCTGAGATCGGGAGGGGCCGGAGATCGGGAGGAGCCGGAAATCGGGAGGAACCAGAGATCGGAAGGAGCCAGAGATCGGGAGGAGCCAGAGATCGTGTGGAGCCGGGGATCGGGAGGAGACGGAGATCCGGAGGAGCCGGGGATCGGGAGGAGCTAGGGATCGGGAGTAGCCGGGGATCGGGCGGAGACGGAGATCCGGAGGAGCCGGGGATCAGGAGGAGCCGGAGATCGGGAGGAGACGGAAATCGGGAGGAGCTGGAGATCGGGAGGAGCCGGAGATCGGAAGGAGCCTGAGATCAGGAAGAGCCGGAGATTGGGAGCAGACGGAGATCAGGAGGAGCCGGGGATCGGGTGGAGCCGGGGATCGGGAGGAGACGGAGATCGGGAGGAACCTGAGATCGGAAGGAGCCAGAGATCGGGAGGAGCCGGAAATTGGGAGGAGCCGGGGATTGGGAGGAGACGGAGATCCGGAGGAGCCGGGGATCAGGAGGAGCCGGAGATCGGGAGCAGATGGAGATCAGGAGGAGCCGGGGATCGGGTGGAGCCGGAGATCGGGAGGAGCCGGAAATCGGGAGGAACCTGAGATCGGAACGAGCCGGAGATCGGGAGGAGCCGGAGATCGGGAGGAGACGGAGATCAGGAGGAGCCAGGGATCGGGTGGAGCCGGAGATCGGGAGGAGCCGGAGATCGGGAGGGGCCGGGGATCGGGAGGAGTCGGAGATCGGGATGAGCCGGGGATCGGGAGGAGCCGGGGATCGGGAGGAGCTGGAGATCGGGAGGAGCCGGGGATCGGGAGGATCCGGGGATCGGGAGGAGCTGGAGATCGAGAGGAGACGGAGATCAGGAGGAGCCAGGAATTGGGTGGAGCCGGAGATCGGGAGGCGGCGGAGATCGGTAGGGGCCGGGGACCGGGAGGGGCCGGGAATCGGGAGGAGACGGAGATCAGGAGGAGCCAGGAATTGGGTGAAGCCGGAGATCGGGAGGGGCCGGGGATCAGGACGAGCCGGGGATCGGGAGGAGCCGGAGATCGGGAGGAGCCGGGGATCGGGAGGAACCTGAGATCGGAAGGTTCCGGAGATCAGGAGGAGCCTGAGATCGCGAGGGGCTGGAGATCGGGAGGAGCCGGAAATCAGGAGGAACCTGAGATCGGAAGTTTCCGGAGATCGGGAGGAGCCGGAGATCGGGAGGAGACGGAGATCAGGAGGAGCCGGGGATCGGGAGGAGCCAGGGATTGGGAGGAGACGGAGATCGGGAGGAGCCGGGGATCGGGAGGAGACGCAGATCGAGAGGAGCTGGGGATCAGGAGGGACCGGAGATCGGGAGGAGCCGGTAATCGGGAGGAGACGGAGATCAGGAGGAGCGAGGGATCGGGTGGAGCCGGAGATCGGGAGGAGCCAGCTATCGGGAGGAGCCTGAGATCGTGAGGAGCCGGAGATCGGGAGGAGCCGGGGATCAGGAGGAGACGGAGATCGGGAGGAGCCTGAGATCGTGAGGAGCCGGGGATCGGGAGGAGCCGGGGATCAGGAGGAGATGGAGATCGGGAGGAGCCGGAGATCGGGAGGAGCCGGGGATCGGGAGGAGACGGAGATCGGGAGGAGCCGGGGATCGGGAGGAGCCTGAGATCGTGAGGAGCCGGAGATCGGGAGGAACCGGGGATAGGGAGGAGACGGAGATCGGGAGGAGCCGGGGATCGGGAGGAGCCGGGGATCGGGAGGAGACGGAGATCGGGAGGAGCCAGGGATTGGGAGGAGCCTGAGATCGTGAGGAGCCGGAGATCGGGAGGAACCGGGGATAGGGAGGAGACGGAGATCGGGAGGAGCCGGGGATCGGGAGGATCCTGACATTGGGAGGAGACGGAGATCAGGAGGAGCCTGAGATCGTGAGGGGCCGGAGATCGGGAGGAGCCGGAAATCGGGAGGAACCTGAGATCGGAAGGTTCCGGAGATCGGGAGGAGCCGGAGATCGGGAGGAGACGGAGATCAGGAGGAGCCGGGGATCGGGAGGAGCCAGGGATCGTTAGGAGCCGGAGATCGGGAGGAGCCGGGGATCGGGAGGAGACGGAGATCGGGAGGAGCCTGAGATCGGGAGGGGCCGGAGATCGGGAGGAAGCGGAAATCAGGAGGAACCTGAGATCGGAAGGAGCCAGAGATCGGGAGGAGCCGGAGATCGGGAGGAGACGGAGATCAGGAGGAGCCTGAGATCGGGAGGAGCCAGGAATCGGGAGGAGCCTGAGATCGTGAGGAGCCGGAAATTGGGAGGAGCCGGGGATCGGGAGGAGCCTGAGATCGAGAGGGGCCGGAGATCGGGAGGAGCCGGAAATCGGGAGGAACCTGAAATCGGAAGGAGCTGGAGATCGGGAGGAGACGGAGATCAGGAGGAGCCTGAGATCGGGAGGTGCCGGAGATCGGGAGGAGCCGGAAATCGGGAGGAACCTGAGATCGGAAGTTTCCGGAGATCGGGAGGAGCCGGAGATCGGGAGGAGACGGAGATCAGGAGGAGCCGGGGATCGGGAGGAGCCAGGGATTGGGAGGAGACGGAGATCGGGAGGAGCCGGGGATCGGGAGGAGACGCAGATCGAGAGGAGCTGGGGATCAGGAGGGACCGGAGATCGGGAGGAGCCGGTAATCGGGAGGAGACGGAGATCAGGAGGAGCGAGGGATCGGGTGGAGCCGGAGATCGGGAGGAGCCAGCTATCGGGAGGAGCCTGAGATCGTGAGGAGCCGGAGATCGGGAGGAGCCGGGGATCAGGAGGAGACGGAGATCGGGAGGAGCCTGAGATCGTGAGGAGCCGGGGATCGGGAGGAGCCGGGGATCAGGAGGAGATGGAGATCGGGAGGAGCCGGAGATCGGGAGGAGCCGGGGATCGGGAGGAGACGGAGATCGGGAGGAGCCGGGGATCGGGAGGAGCCTGAGATCGTGAGGAGCCGGAGATCGGGAGGAACCGGGGATAGGGAGGAGACGGAGATCGGGAGGAGCCGGGGGTCGGGAGGAGCCGGGGATCGGGAGGAGATGGAGATCGGGAGGAGCCAGGGATTGGGAGGAGCCTGAGATCGTGAGGAGCCGGAGATCGGGAGGAACCGGGGATAGGGAGGAGACGGAGATCGGGAGGAGCCGGGGATCGGGAGGATCCTGACATTGGGAGGAGACGGAGATCAGGAGGAGCCTGAGATCGTGAGGGGCCGGAGATCGGGAGGAGCCGGAAATCGGGAGGAACCTGAGATCGGAAGGTTCCGGAGATCGGGAGGAGCCGGAGATCGGGAGGAGACGGAGATCAGGAGGAGCCGGGGATCGGGAGGAGCCAGGGATCGTTAGGAGCCGGAGATCGGGAGGAGCCGGGGATCGGGAGGAGACGGAGATCGGGAGGAGCCTGAGATCGGGAGGGGCCGGAGATCGGGAGGAAGCGGAAATCAGGAGGAACCTGAGATCGGAAGGAGCCAGAGATCGGGAGGAGCCGGAGATCGGGAGGAGACGGAGATCAGGAGGAGCCTGAGATCGGGAGGAGCCAGGAATCGGGAGGAGCCTGAGATCGTGAGGAGCCGGAAATTGGGAGGAGCCGGGGATCGGGAGGAGCCTGAGATCGAGAGGGGCCGGAGATCGGGAGGAGCCGGAAATCGGGAGGAACCTGAAATCGGAAGGAGCTGGAGATCGGGAGGAGACGGAGATCAGGAGGAGCCTGAGATCGGGAGGTGCCGGAGATCGGGAGGAGCCGGAAATCGGGAGGAACCTGAGATCGGAAGGTTCCGGAGATCGGGAGGAGCCGGAGATCGGGAGGAGACGGAGATCAGGAGGAGCCAGGGATCAGGTGGAGCCGGAGATCGGGAGGAGCCGGAGATCGGGAGGGGCCGGGGATCGGGAGGAGTCGGAGATCGGGATGAGCCGGGGATCGGGAGCAGCCGGGGATCGGGAGGAGCTGGAGATCGGGAGGAGCCGGGGATCGGGAGGATCCTGGGATCGGGAGGAGCTGGAGATCGGGAGGAGACGGAGATCGGTAGGGGCCGGGGATCGTGAGGGGCCGGGGATCGGGAGGAGACGGAGATCAGGAGGAGCCAGGAATTGGGTGGAGCCGGAGATCGGGAGGGGCCGGGAATCGGGACGAGCCGGGGATCGGGAGGAGCCGGAGATCGGGAGGAGCCGGAGATCGGGAGGAGACGGAAATCAGGAGGAGCCTGCGATCGGGAGGAGCCAGGAATCGGGAGGAGCCTGAGATCGTGAGGAGCCGGAAATCGGGAGGAGCTGGGGATCGGGAGGAGCCTGAGATCGGGAGGGGCCGGAAATCGGGAGGAGCCGGGGATCGGGAGGAGCCTGAGATCGGGAGGGGCCGGAGATCGGGAGGAGCCGGAAATCGGGAGGAACCTGAATTCGGAAGGAGCCAGAGATCGGGGGGAGCCGGAGATCGGGAGGAGCCTGAGATCGGGAGGAGCCAGGAATCGGGAGGAGCCTGAGATCGTGAGGAGCCGGAGATCGGGAGGAGCCAGGGATCGGGAGGAGCCTGAGATCGGGAGGGGCCGGAGATCGGGAGGAGCCGGAAATCGGGAAGAACCAGAGATCGGAAGGAGCCAGAGATCGGGAGGAGCCAGAGATCGGGAGGAGACGGAGATCAGTAGGAGCCTGAGATCGGGAGGAGCCAGGAATCGGGAGGAGCCTGAGATCGTGAGGAGCCGGAGATCGTGTGGAGCCGGGGATCGGGAGGAACCAGGGATCGGGAGTAGCCGGGGATCGGGCGGAGACGGAGATCTGGAGGAGCCGGGGATCAGGAGGAGCCGGAGATCGGGAGGAGACGGAAATCGGGAGGAGCTGGAGATCGGGAGGAGCCGGATATCGGAAGGAGCCTGAGATCAGGAAGAGCCGGAGATTGGGAGCAGACGGAGATCAGGAGGAGCCGGGGATCGGGTGGAGCCGGGGATCGGGAGGAGACGGAGATCGGGAGGAACCTGAGATCGGAAGGAGCCAGAGATCGGGAGGAGCCGGAGATCGGGAGGAGACGGAGATCAGGAGCAGCCTGAGATCTGGAGGAGCCAGGAATCGGGAGGAGCCTGAGATCGTGAGGAGCCGGAAATCGGGAGGAGCCGGGGATCGGGAGGAGACGGAGATCCGGAGGAGCCGGGGATCAGGAGGAGCCGGAGATCGGGAGGAGACGGAGATCGGGAGGAGCTGGAGATCGGGAGGAGCCGGAGATCGGAAGGAGCCTGAGATCAGGAAGAGCCGGAGATCGGGAGCAGACGGAGATCAGGAGGAGCCGGGGATCGGGTGGAGCCGGAGATCGGGAGGAGCCGGAAATCGGGAGGAACCTGAGATCGGAACGAGCCGGAGATCGGGAGGAGCCGGAGATCGGGAGGAGACGGAGATCAGGAGGAGCCAGGGATCGGGTGGAGCCGGAGATCGGGAGGAGCCGGAGATCGGGAGGGGCCGGGGATCGGGAGGAGTCGGAGATCGGGATGAGCCGGGGATCGGGAGGAGCCGGGGATCGGGAGGAGCTGGAGATCGGGAGGAGCCGGGGATCGGGAGGATCCGGGGATCGGGAGGAGCTGGAGATCGGGAGGAGACGATCAGGAGGAGCCAGGAATTGGGTGGAGCCGGAGATCGGGAGGCGGCGGAGATCGGTAGGGGCCGGGGACCGGGAGGGGCCGGGAATCGGGAGGAGATGGAGATCGGGAGGAGCCGGAGATCGGGAAGAGCCGGGGATCGGGAGGAGACGGAGATCGGGAGGAGCCAGGGATTGGGAGGAGCCTGAGATCGTGAGGAGCCGGAGATCGGGAGGAACCGGGGATAGGGAGGAGACGGAGATCGGGAGGAGCCGGGGATCGGGAGGATCCTGACATTGGGAGGAGTCGGAGATCAGGAGGAGCCTGAGATCGCGAGGGGCCGGAGATCGGGAGGAGCCGGAAATCAGGAGGAACCTGAGATCGGAAGGTTCCGGAGATCGGGAGGAGCCGGAGATCGGGAGGAGACGGAGATCAGGAGGAGCCGGGGATCGGGAGGAGCCAGGGATCGTTAGGAGCCAGAGATCGGGAGGAGCCGGGGATCGGGAGGAGACGGAGATCGGGAGGAGCCTGAGATCGGGAGGGGCCGGAGATCGGGAGGAGCTGGAGATCGGGAGGAGCCGGGGATCGGGAGGATCCGGGGATCGGGAGGAGCTGGAGATCGGGAGGAGACGGAGATCGGTAGGGGCCGGAAATCGGGAGGAACCTGAAATCGGAAGGAGCTGGAGATCGGGAGGAGACGGAGATCAGGAGGAGCCAGAGATCGGGAGGGGCCGGGGATCGGGAGGAGCCGGAAATCGGGAGGAACCTGAGATCGGAACGAGCCGGAGATCGGGAGGGGCCGGGAATCGGGAGGAGACGGAGATCAGGAGGAGCCAGGGATCAGGTGGAGCCGGAGATCGGGAGGAGCCGGAGATCGGGAGGGGCCGGGGATCGGGAGGAGTCGGAGATCGGGATGAGCCGGGGATCGGGAGCAGCCGGGGATCGGGAGGAGCTGGAGATCGGGAGGAGCCGGGGATCGGGAGGATCCGGGGATCGGGAGGAGCTGGAGATCGGGAGGAGACGGAGATCGGTAAGGGCCGGGGATCGTGAGGGGCCGAGGATCGGGAGGAGACGGAGATCAGGAGGAGCCAGGAATTGGGTGGAGCCGGAGATCGGGAGGGGCCGGGAATCGGGACGAGCCGGGGATCGGGAGGAGCCGGAGATCGGGAGGAGCCGGAGATCGGGAGGAGACGGAAATCAGGAGGAGCCTGCGATCGGGAGGAGCCAGGAATCGGGAGGAGCCTGAGATCGTGAGGAGCCGGAAATCGGGAGGAGCCGGGGATCGGGAGGAGCCTGAGATCGGGAGGGGCCGGAAATCGGGAGGAGCCGGGGATCGGGAGGAGCCTGAGATCGGGAGGGGCCGGAGATCGGGAGGAGCCGGAAATCGGGAGGAACCTGAATTCGGAAGGAGCCAGAGATCGGGAGGAGCCGGAGATCGGGAGGAGCCTGAGATCGGGAGGAGCCAGGAATCGGGAGGAGCCTGAGATCGTGAGGAGCCGGAGATCGGGAGGACCAGGGATCGGGAGGAGCCTGAGATCGGGAGGGGCCGGAGATCGGGAGGAGCCTGAGATCGGGAGGAGCCAGGAATCGGGAGGAGCCTGAGATCGTGAGGAGCCGGAGATCGTGTGGAGCCGGGGATCGGGAGGAGACGGAGATCCGGAGGAGCCGGGGATCAGGAGGAGCCGGAGATCGGGAGGAGACGGAAATCGGGAGGAGCCAGGGATTGGGAGGAGCCTGAGATCGTGAGGAGCCGGAGATCGGGAGGAGCCAGGGATCGGGAGTAGCCGGGGATCGGGCGGAGACGGAGATCCGGAGGAGCCGGGGATCAGGAGGAGCCGGAGATCGGGAGGAGACGGAAATCGGGAGGAGCTGGAGATCGGGAGGAGCCGGATATCGGAAGGAGCCTGAGATCAGGAAGAGCCGGAGATTGGGAGCAGACGGAGATCAGGAGGAGCCGGGGATCGGGTGGAGCCGGGGATCGGGAGGAGACGGAGATCGGGAGGAACCTGAGATCGGAAGGAGCCAGAGATCGGGAGGAGCCGGAGATCGGGAGGAGACGGAGATCAGGAGCAGCCTGAGATCGGGAGGAGCCAGGAATTGGGAGGAGCCTGAGATCGTGAGGAGCCGGGGATCGGGTGGAGCCGGGGATCGGGAGGATCCTGGGATCGGGAGGAGCTGGAGATCGGGAGGAGACGGAGATCGGTAGGGGCCGGGGATCGTGAGGGGCCGGGGATCGGGAGGAGACGGAGATCAGGAGGAGCCAGGAATTGGGTGGAGCCGGAGATCGGGAGGGGCCGGGAATCGGGACGAGCCGGGGATCGGGAGGAGCCGGAGATCGGGAGGAGCCGGAGATCGGGAGGAGACGGAAATCAGGAGGAGCCTGCGATCGGGAGGAGCCAGGAATCGGGAGGAGCCTGAGATCGTGAGGAGCCGGAAATCGGGAGGAGCTGGGGATCGGGAGGAGCCTGAGATCGGGAGGGGCCGGAAATCGGGAGGAGCCGGGGATCGGGAGGAGCCTGAGATCGGGAGGGGCCGGAGATCGGGAGGAGCCGGAAATCGGGAGGAACCTGAATTCGGAAGGAGCCAGAGATCGGGGGGAGCCGGAGATCGGGAGGAGCCTGAGATCGGGAGGAGCCAGGAATCGGGAGGAGCCTGAGATCGTGAGGAGCCGGAGATCGGGAGGAGCCAGGGATCGGGAGGAGCCTGAGATCGGGAGGGGCCGGAGATCGGGAGGAGCCGGAAATCGGGAAGAACCAGAGATCGGAAGGAGCCAGAGATCGGGAGGAGCCAGAGATCGGGAGGAGACGGAGATCAGTAGGAGCCTGAGATCGGGAGGAGCCAGGAATCGGGAGGAGCCTGAGATCGTGAGGAGCCGGAGATCGTGTGGAGCCGGGGATCGGGAGGAACCAGGGATCGGGAGTAGCCGGGGATCGGGCGGAGACGGAGATCTGGAGGAGCCGGGGATCAGGAGGAGCCGGAGATCGGGAGGAGACGGAAATCGGGAGGAGCTGGAGATCGGGAGGAGCCGGATATCGGAAGGAGCCTGAGATCAGGAAGAGCCGGAGATTGGGAGCAGACGGAGATCAGGAGGAGCCGGGGATCGGGTGGAGCCGGGGATCGGGAGGAGACGGAGATCGGGAGGAACCTGAGATCGGAAGGAGCCAGAGATCGGGAGGAGCCGGAGATCGGGAGGAGACGGAGATCAGGAGCAGCCTGAGATCTGGAGGAGCCAGGAATCGGGAGGAGCCTGAGATCGTGAGGAGCCGGAAATCGGGAGGAGCCGGGGATCGGGAGGAGACGGAGATCCGGAGGAGCCGGGGATCAGGAGGAGCCGGAGATCGGGAGGAGACGGAGATCGGGAGGAGCTGGAGATCGGGAGGAGCCGGAGATCGGAAGGAGCCTGAGATCAGGAAGAGCCGGAGATCGGGAGCAGACGGAGATCAGGAGGAGCCGGGGATCGGGTGGAGCCGGAGATCGGGAGGAGCCGGAAATCGGGAGGAACCTGAGATCGGAACGAGCCGGAGATCGGGAGGAGCCGGAGATCGGGAGGAGACGGAGATCAGGAGGAGCCAGGGATCGGGTGGAGCCGGAGATCGGGAGGAGCCGGAGATCGGGAGGGGCCGGGGATCGGGAGGAGTCGGAGATCGGGATGAGCCGGGGATCGGGAGGAGCCGGGGATCGGGAGGAGCTGGAGATCGGGAGGAGCCGGGGATCGGGAGGATCCGGGGATCGGGAGGAGCTGGAGATCGGGAGGAGACGATCAGGAGGAGCCAGGAATTGGGTGGAGCCGGAGATCGGGAGGCGGCGGAGATCGGTAGGGGCCGGGGACCGGGAGGGGCCGGGAATCGGGAGGAGATGGAGATCGGGAGGAGCCGGAGATCGGGAAGAGCCGGGGATCGGGAGGAGACGGAGATCGGGAGGAGCCAGGGATTGGGAGGAGCCTGAGATCGTGAGGAGCCGGAGATCGGGAGGAACCGGGGATAGGGAGGAGACGGAGATCGGGAGGAGCCGGGGATCGGGAGGATCCTGACATTGGGAGGAGTCGGAGATCAGGAGGAGCCTGAGATCGCGAGGGGCCGGAGATCGGGAGGAGCCGGAAATCAGGAGGAACCTGAGATCGGAAGGTTCCGGAGATCGGGAGGAGCCGGAGATCGGGAGGAGACGGAGATCAGGAGGAGCCGGGGATCGGGAGGAGCCAGGGATCGTTAGGAGCCAGAGATCGGGAGGAGCCGGGGATCGGGAGGAGACGGAGATCGGGAGGAGCCTGAGATCGGGAGGGGCCGGAGATCGGGAGGAGCTGGAGATCGGGAGGAGCCGGGGATCGGGAGGATCCGGGGATCGGGAGGAGCTGGAGATCGGGAGGAGACGGAGATCGGTAGGGGCCGGAAATCGGGAGGAACCTGAAATCGGAAGGAGCTGGAGATCGGGAGGAGACGGAGATCAGGAGGAGCCAGAGATCGGGAGGGGCCGGGGATCGGGAGGAGCCGGAAATCGGGAGGAACCTGAGATCGGAACGAGCCGGAGATCGGGAGGGGCCGGGAATCGGGAGGAGACGGAGATCAGGAGGAGCCAGGGATCAGGTGGAGCCGGAGATCGGGAGGAGCCGGAGATCGGGAGGGGCCGGGGATCGGGAGGAGTCGGAGATCGGGATGAGCCGGGGATCGGGAGCAGCCGGGGATCGGGAGGAGCTGGAGATCGGGAGGAGCCGGGGATCGGGAGGATCCGGGGATCGGGAGGAGCTGGAGATCGGGAGGAGACGGAGATCGGTAAGGGCCGGGGATCGTGAGGGGCCGAGGATCGGGAGGAGACGGAGATCAGGAGGAGCCAGGAATTGGGTGGAGCCGGAGATCGGGAGGGGCCGGGAATCGGGACGAGCCGGGGATCGGGAGGAGCCGGAGATCGGGAGGAGCCGGAGATCGGGAGGAGACGGAAATCAGGAGGAGCCTGCGATCGGGAGGAGCCAGGAATCGGGAGGAGCCTGAGATCGTGAGGAGCCGGAAATCGGGAGGAGCCGGGGATCGGGAGGAGCCTGAGATCGGGAGGGGCCGGAAATCGGGAGGAGCCGGGGATCGGGAGGAGCCTGAGATCGGGAGGGGCCGGAGATCGGGAGGAGCCGGAAATCGGGAGGAACCTGAATTCGGAAGGAGCCAGAGATCGGGAGGAGCCGGAGATCGGGAGGAGCCTGAGATCGGGAGGAGCCAGGAATCGGGAGGAGCCTGAGATCGTGAGGAGCCGGAGATCGGGAGGACCAGGGATCGGGAGGAGCCTGAGATCGGGAGGGGCCGGAGATCGGGAGGAGCCTGAGATCGGGAGGAGCCAGGAATCGGGAGGAGCCTGAGATCGTGAGGAGCCGGAGATCGTGTGGAGCCGGGGATCGGGAGGAGACGGAGATCCGGAGGAGCCGGGGATCAGGAGGAGCCGGAGATCGGGAGGAGACGGAAATCGGGAGGAGCCAGGGATTGGGAGGAGCCTGAGATCGTGAGGAGCCGGAGATCGGGAGGAGCCAGGGATCGGGAGTAGCCGGGGATCGGGCGGAGACGGAGATCCGGAGGAGCCGGGGATCAGGAGGAGCCGGAGATCGGGAGGAGACGGAAATCGGGAGGAGCTGGAGATCGGGAGGAGCCGGATATCGGAAGGAGCCTGAGATCAGGAAGAGCCGGAGATTGGGAGCAGACGGAGATCAGGAGGAGCCGGGGATCGGGTGGAGCCGGGGATCGGGAGGAGACGGAGATCGGGAGGAACCTGAGATCGGAAGGAGCCAGAGATCGGGAGGAGCCGGAGATCGGGAGGAGACGGAGATCAGGAGCAGCCTGAGATCGGGAGGAGCCAGGAATTGGGAGAAGCCTGAGATCGTGAGGAGCCGGGGATCGGGTGGAGCCGGGGATCGGGAGGAGACGGAGATCGGGAGGAACCTGAGATCGGAAGGAGCCAGAGATCGGGAGGAGCCGGAGATCGGGAGGAGACGGAGATCAGGAGCAGCCTGAGATCTGGAGGAGCCAGGAATCGGGAGGAGCCTGAGATCGTGAGGAGCCAGAAATCGGGAGGAGCCGGGGATCGGGAGGAGACGGAGATCCGGAGGAGCCGGGGATCAGGAGGAGCCGGAGATCGGGAGGAGACGGAGATCGGGAGGAGCTGGAGATCGGGAGGAGCCGGAGATCGGAAGGAGCCTGAGATCAGGATGAGCCGGAGATCGGGAGCAGACGGAGATCAGGAGGAGCCGGGGATCGGGTGGAGCCGGAGATCGGGAGGAGCCGGAAATCGGGAGGAACCTGAGATCGGAACGAGCCGGAGATCGGGAGGAGCCGGAGATCGGGAGGAGACAGAGATCAGGAGGAGCCAGGGATCGGGTGGAGCCGGAGATCGGGAGGAGCCGGAGATCGGGAGGGGCCGGGGATCGGGAGGAGTCGGAGATCGGGATGAGCCGGGGATCGGGAGGAGCCGGGGATCGGGAGGAGCTGGAGATCGGGAGGAGCCGGGGATCGGGAGGATCCGGGGATCGGGAGGAGCTGGAGATCGGGAGGAGACGGAGATCAGGAGGAGCCAGGAATTGGGTGGAGCCGGAGATCGGGAGGCGGCGGAGATCGGTAGGGGCCGGGGACCGGGAGGGGCCGGGGATCGGGAGGAGACGGAGATCAGGAGGAGCCAGGAATTGGGTGAAGCCGGAGATCGGGAGGGGCCGGGGATCGGGACGAGCCGGGGATCGGGAGGAGCCGGAGATCGGGAGGAGCCGGGGATCGGGATGAGCCGGGGATCGGGAGGAGCTGGAAATCGGGAGGAGCTGGAGATCGGGAGGAGCCGGAGATCGGAAGGAGCCTGAGATCAGGAAGAGTCAGAGATTGGGAGCGGACGGAGATCAGGAGGAGCCGGGGATCGGGTGGAGCCGGGGATCGGGAGGAGACGGAGATCGGGTGGAGCCGGGGATCGGGAGGAGATGGAGATCGGGAGGAGACGGAGATCGGGAGGAGCCGGGGATCGGGAGGAGCCTGAGATCGTCAGGAGCCGGAGATCGGGAGGAGCCGGGGATCGGGTGGAGCCAGAGATCGGGAGGGGCCGGAGATCGGGAGGAGCCGGAAATCAGGAGGAACCTGGGATCGGGAGGAGCTGGGGATCGGGAGGAGCCGGAGATCGGAAGGGGCCTGAGATCGTGAGGAGCCGGGGATCGGGAGGAGACGGAGATCGGGAGGAGCCTGAGATCGAGAGGAGCCGCGGATTGGATGGAGCCGGGGATCGGGAGGAGCCAGGGATCGAGAGAAGACGGAGATCGGAAGGGGCCTGAGATCGTGCGGAGCCGGGGATCGGGAGGAGACGGAGATCGGGAGGAGCCTGAGATCGTGAGGAGCCGGAGATTGGGAGGAGCCGAGGATCGGGAGGAGCCGGAAATCAGGAGGAGCCAGAGATCGAGAGGAGATGGAGATCGGGAGGAGCTGGAGATCGGGAGGAGCCGGAGATCGGGAGGAGCCTGAGATCAGAGGAGCCGGAGATTGGGAGCAGACAGAGATCAGGAGGAGGCGGTGATCGGGTGGAGCCGGGGATCGGGAGGAGCCAGGGATCGGGAGAAGACGGAGATCGGGAGGAACCGGGGATCGGGAGGAGCCTGAGATTGGGAGGAGAAGTAAATCGGGAGAAGCTGGAGATCGGGAGGAGTTGGAGATCGGGAGGAGCTGGAGATCGGGAGGAGACGGAGATCGGGAGGAGCCTGAGATCGTGAGGAGCCGGAGATCGGGAGGAGCCGGGGATCGGGAGGAGCAGTAGAACGGTAGTATATGGAGATCGGGAGGAGCTGGAGATCGGGAGGAGACGGAGATCAGGAGGTGCCGGAGATTGGGAGGAGCCGGAGATTGGGAGCAAACGGAGATCAGGAGGAGCCAGGGATCGGGAGGAGACGGAGATCGGGAGGAGCCGGAGATCGGGAGGAGACGGAGATCGGGAGGAGCCAGGGATTGGGAGGAGACGGAGATCGGGAGGAGCCGGGGATCGGGAGGAGCCGCAGATCGAGAGGAGCTGGGGATCGGGAGGAGCCTGAGATCGTGAGGAGCCGGAGATCGGGAGGAGCCTGGGATCAGGAGGAGACGGAGATCGGGAGGAGCCTGAGATCGTGAGGAGCCGGGGATCGGGAGGAGCCGGGGATCAGGAGGAGATGGAGATTGGGAGGAGCCGGAGATCGTGACGAGCCGGGGATCGGGAGGAGACGGAGATCGGGAGGAGCCAGGGATTGGGAGGAGCCTGAGATCGTGAGGAGCCGGAGATCGGGAGGAACCGGGGATAGCGAGGAGACGGAGATCGGGAGGAGCCGGGGATCGGGAGGATCCTGACATTGGGAGGAGACGGAGATCAGGAGGAGCCTGAGATCGCGAGGGGCCGGAGATCGGGAGGAGCCGGAAATCGGGAGGAACCTTAGATCGGAAGGTTCCGGAGATCGGGAGGAGCCGGAGATCGGGAGGAGACGGAGATCAGGAGGAGCCGGGGATCGGGAGGAGCCAGGGATCGTTAGGAGCCGGAGATCGGGAGGAGCCGGGGATCGGGAGGAGACGGAGATCGGGAGGAGCCTGAGATCGGGAGGGGCCAGAGATCGGGAGGAGCCGGAGATCGGGAGGAGACGGAGATCAGGAGCAGCCTGAGATCGGGAGGAGCCAGGAATCGGGAGGAGCCTGAGATCGTGAGGAGCCGGAAATCGGGAGGAGCCGGGGATCGGGACGAGACGGAGATTGGGAGGAGCCGGAGATTGGGAGGAGCCGGGGATCGGGAGGAGACGGAGATCGGGAGGAGCCAGGGATTGGGAGGAGCCTGAGATCGTGAGGAGCCGGAGATCAGGAGGAACCGGGGATAGGGAGGAGACGGAGATCGGGAGGAGCCGGGGATCGGGAGGATCCTGACATTGGGAGGAGACGGAGATCAGGAGGAGCCTGAGATCGCGAGGGGCCGGAGATCGGGAGGAGCCGGAAATCGGGAGGAACCTGAGATCGTGAGGAGCCGGGGAGTGGGAGGGGCCGGGGATCGGGAGGAGACGGAGATCAGGAGGAGCCAGGAATTGGGTGAAGCCAGAGATCGGGAGGGGCCGGGGATCGGGAGGAGCCTGAGATCGTGAGGAGCCGGAGATCGGGAGGAGCCGGGGATCGGGAGGAGCCGGAGAACGGTAGTATATGGAGATCGGGAGGAGCTGGAGATCGGGAGGAGACGGAGATGAGGAGGTGCCGGAGATCGGGAGGAGCCGGAGATTGGGAGCAAACGGAGATCAGGAGGAGCCAGGGATCGGGAGGAGACGGAGATCGGGAGGAGCCGGAGATCGGGAGGAGACGGAGATCGGGAGGAGCCAGGTATTGGGAGGAGACGGAGATCGGGAGGAGCCGGGGATCGGGAGGAGACGCAGATCGAGAGGAGCTGGGGATCAGGAGGGACCGGAGATCGGGAGGAACCTGAGATCGGAAGGAGCCTGAGATCGTGAGGAGCCGGAAATCGGGAGGAGCCGGGGATCGGGAGGAGACGGAGATCCGGAGGAGCCGGGGATCAGGAGGAGCCGGAGATCGGGAGGAGACGGAGATCGGGAGGAGCTGGAGATCGGGAGGAGCCGGAGATCGGAAGGAGCCTGAGATCAGGAAGAGCCGGAGATCGGGAGCAGACGGAGATCAGGAGGAGCCGGGGATCGGGTGGAGCCGGAGATCGGGAGGAGCCGGAAATCGGGAGGAACCTGAGATCGGAACGAGCCGGAGATCGGGAGGAGCCGGAGATCGGGAGGAGACGGAGATCAGGAGGAGCCAGGGATCGGGTGGAGCCGGAGATCGGGAGGAGCCGGAGATCGGGAGGGGCCGGGGATCGGGAGGAGTCGGAGATCGGGATGAGCCGGGGATCAGGAGGAGCCGGGGATCGGGAGGAGCTGGAGATCGGGAGGAGCCGGGGATCGGGAGGATCCGGGGATCGGGAGGAGCTGGAGATCGGGAGGAGACGGAGATCAGGAGGAGCCAGGAATTGGGTGGAGCCGGAGATCGGGAGGCGGCGGAGTTCTGTAGGGGCCGGGGATCGGGAGGGGCCGGGGATCGGGAGGAGACGGAGATCGGTAGGGGCCGGGGACCGGGAGGGGCCGGGGAACGGGAGGAGACGGAGATCAGGAGGAGCCAGGAATTGGGTGAAGCCAGAGATCGGGAGGGGCCGGGGATCGGGACGAGCCGGGGATCGGGAGGAGCTGGAGATCGGGAGGAGCCGGGGATCGGGATGAGCCGGGGATCGGGAGGAGCTGGAAATCGGGAGGAGCTGGAGATCGGGAGGAGCCGGAGATCGGAAGGAACCTGAGATCAGGAAGAGCCGGAGATTGGGAGCGGACGGAGATCAGGAGTAGCCGGGGATCGGGTGGAGCCGGGGATCGGGAGGAGACGGAGATCGGGAGGAGCTGGAGATCGGGAGGAGCCGGAGATCGGAAGGAGCCTGAGATCAGGAAGAGCCGGAGATCGGGAGCAGACGGAGATCAGGAGGAGCCGGGGATCGGGTGGAGCCGGAGATCGGGAGGAGCCGGAAATCGGGAGGAACCTGAGATCGGAACGAGCCGGAGATCGGGAGGAGCCGGAGATCGGGAGGAGACAGAGATCAGGAGGAGCCAGGGATCGGGTGGAGCCGGAGATCGGGAGGAGCCGGAGATCGGGAGGGGCCGGGGATCGGGAGGAGTCGGAGATCGGGATGAGCCGGGGATCGGGAGGAGCCGGGGATCGGGAGGAGCTGGAGATCGGGAGGAGCCGGGGATCGGGAGGATCCGGGGATCGGGAGGAGCTGGAGATCGGGAGGAGACGGAGATCAGGAGGAGCCATGAATTGGGTGGAGCCGGAGATCGGGAGGCGGCGGAGATCGGTAGGGGCCGGGGACCGGGAGGGGCCGGGGATCGGGAGGAGACGGAGATCAGGAGGAGCCAGGAATTGGGTGAAGCCGGAGATCGGGAGGGGCCGGGGATCGGGACGAGCCGGGGATCGGGAGGAGCCGGAGATCGGGAGGAGCCGGGGATCGGGATGAGCCGGGGATCGGGAGGAGCTGGAAATCGGGAGGAGCTGGAGATCGGGAGGAGCCGGAGATCGGAAGGAGCCTGAGATCAGGAAGAGTCAGAGATTGGGAGCGGACGGAGATCAGGAGGAGCCGGGGATCGGGTGGAGCCGGGGATCGGGAGGAGACGGAGATCGGGTGGAGCCGGGGATCGGGAGGAGATGGAGATCGGGAGGAGACGGAGATCGGGAGGAGCCGGGGATCGGGAGGAGCCTGAGATCGTCAGGAGCCGGAGATCGGGAGGAGCCGGGGATCGGGTGGAGCCAGAGATCGGGAGGGGCCGGAGATCGGGAGGAGCCGGAAATCAGGAGGAACCTGGGATCGGGAGGAGCTGGGGATCGGGAGGAGCCGGAGATCGGAAGGGGCCTGAGATCGTGAGGAGCCGGGGATCGGGAGGAGACGGAGATCGGGAGGAGCCTGAGATCGAGAGGAGCCGCGGATTGGATGGAGCCGGGGATCGGGAGGAGCCAGGGATCGAGAGAAGACGGAGATCGGAAGGGGCCTGAGATCGTGCGGAGCCGGGGATCGGGAGGAGACGGAGATCGGGAGGAGCCTGAGATCGTGAGGAGCCGGAGATTGGGAGGAGCCGAGGATCGGGAGGAGCCGGAAATCAGGAGGAGCCAGAGATCGAGAGGAGATGGAGATCGGGAGGAGCTGGAGATCGGGAGGAGCCGGAGATCGGGAGGAGCCTGAGATCAGAGGAGCCGGAGATTGGGAGCAGACAGAGATCAGGAGGAGGCGGTGATCGGGTGGAGCCGGGGATCGGGAGGAGCCAGGGATCGGGAGAAGACGGAGATCGGGAGGAACCGGGGATCGGGAGGAGCCTGAGATTGGGAGGAGAAGTAAATCGGGAGAAGCTGGAGATCGGGAGGAGTTGGAGATCGGGAGGAGCTGGAGATCGGGAGGAGACGGAGATCGGGAGGAGCCTGAGATCGTGAGGAGCCGGAGATCGGGAGGAGCCGGGGATCGGGAGGAGCAGTAGAACGGTAGTATATGGAGATCGGGAGGAGCTGGAGATCGGGAGGAGACGGAGATCAGGAGGTGCCGGAGATTGGGAGGAGCCGGAGATTGGGAGCAAACGGAGATCAGGAGGAGCCAGGGATCGGGAGGAGACGGAGATCGGGAGGAGCCGGAGATCGGGAGGAGACGGAGATCGGGAGGAGCCAGGGATTGGGAGGAGACGGAGATCGGGAGGAGCCGGGGATCGGGAGGAGCCGCAGATCGAGAGGAGCTGGGGATCGGGAGGAGCCTGAGATCGTGAGGAGCCGGAGATCGGGAGGAGCCTGGGATCAGGAGGAGACGGAGATCGGGAGGAGCCTGAGATCGTGAGGAGCCGGGGATCGGGAGGAGCCGGGGATCAGGAGGAGATGGAGATTGGGAGGAGCCGGAGATCGTGACGAGCCGGGGATCGGGAGGAGACGGAGATCGGGAGGAGCCAGGGATTGGGAGGAGCCTGAGATCGTGAGGAGCCGGAGATCGGGAGGAACCGGGGATAGCGAGGAGACGGAGATCGGGAGGAGCCGGGGATCGGGAGGATCCTGACATTGGGAGGCGACGGAGATCAGGAGGAGCCTGAGATCGCGAGGGGCCGGAGATCGGGAGGAGCCGGAAATCGGGAGGAACCTTAGATCGGAAGGTTCCGGAGATCGGGAGGAGCCGGAGATCGGGAGGAGACGGAGATCAGGAGGAGCCGGGGATCGGGAGGAGCCAGGGATCGTTAGGAGCCGGAGATCGGGAGGAGCCGGGGATCGGGAGGAGACGGAGATCGGGAGGAGCCTGAGATCGGGAGGGGCCAGAGATCGGGAGGAGCCGGAGATCGGGAGGAGACGGAGATCAGGAGCAGCCTGAGATCGGGAGGAGCCAGGAATCGGGAGGAGCCTGAGATCGTGAGGAGCCGGAAATCGGGAGGAGCCGGGGATCGGGACGAGACGGAGATTGGGAGGAGCCGGAGATTGGGAGGAGCCGGGGATCGGGAGGAGACGGAGATCGGGAGGAGCCAGGGATTGGGAGGAGCCTGAGATCGTGAGGAGCCGGAGATCAGGAGGAACCGGGGATAGGGAGGAGACGGAGATCGGGAGGAGCCGGGGATCGGGAGGATCCTGACATTGGGAGGAGACGGAGATCAGGAGGAGCCTGAGATCGCGAGGGGCCGGAGATCGGGAGGAGCC
The DNA here is from genome assembly GCF_044704955.1 of Pristiophorus japonicus. Lineage (NCBI taxonomy): Eukaryota > Metazoa > Chordata > Chondrichthyes > Pristiophoridae > Pristiophorus > Pristiophorus japonicus. The sequence goes on from NC_092010.1 coordinate 18,157,473, forward strand.
GGAAATCGGGAGGAACCTGAGATCGTGAGGAGCCGGGGAGTGGGAGGGGCCGGGGATCGGGAGGAGACGGAGATCAGGAGGAGCCAGGAATTGGGTGAAGCCAGAGATCGGGAGGGGCCGGGGATCGGGAGGAGCCTGAGATCGTGAGGAGCCGGAGATCGGGAGGAGCCGGGGATCGGGAGGAGCCGGAGAACGGTAGTATATGGAGATCGGGAGGAGCTGGAGATCGGGAGGAGACGGAGATGAGGAGGTGCCGGAGATCGGGAGGAGCCGGAGATTGGGAGCAAACGGAGATCAGGAGGAGCCAGGGATCGGGAGGAGACGGAGATCGGGAGGAGCCGGAGATCGGGAGGAGACGGAGATCGGGAGGAGCCAGGTATTGGGAGGAGACGGAGATCGGGAGGAGCCGGGGATCGGGAGGAGACGCAGATCGAGAGGAGCTGGGGATCAGGAGGGACCGGAGATCGGGAGGAACCTGAGATCGGAAGGAGCCTGAGATCGTGAGGAGCCGGAAATCGGGAGGAGCCGGGGATCGGGAGGAGACGGAGATCCGGAGGAGCCGGGGATCAGGAGGAGCCGGAGATCGGGAGGAGACGGAGATCGGGAGGAGCTGGAGATCGGGAGGAGCCGGAGATCGGAAGGAGCCTGAGATCAGGAAGAGCCGGAGATCGGGAGCAGACGGAGATCAGGAGGAGCCGGGGATCGGGTGGAGCCGGAGATCGGGAGGAGCCGGAAATCGGGAGGAACCTGAGATCGGAACGAGCCGGAGATCGGGAGGAGCCGGAGATCGGGAGGAGACGGAGATCAGGAGGAGCCAGGGATCGGGTGGAGCCGGAGATCGGGAGGAGCCGGAGATCGGGAGGGGCCGGGGATCGGGAGGAGTCGGAGATCGGGATGAGCCGGGGATCAGGAGGAGCCGGGGATCGGGAGGAGCTGGAGATCGGGAGGAGCCGGGGATCGGGAGGATCCGGGGATCGGGAGGAGCTGGAGATCGGGAGGAGACGGAGATCAGGAGGAGCCAGGAATTGGGTGGAGCCGGAGATCGGGAGGCGGCGGAGTTCTGTAGGGGCCGGGGATCGGGAGGGGCCGGGGATCGGGAGGAGACGGAGATCGGTAGGGGCCGGGGACCGGGAGGGGCCGGGGAACGGGAGGAGACGGAGATCAGGAGGAGCCAGGAATTGGGTGAAGCCAGAGATCGGGAGGGGCCGGGGATCGGGACGAGCCGGGGATCGGGAGGAGCTGGAGATCGGGAGGAGCCGGGGATCGGGATGAGCCGGGGATCGGGAGGAGCTGGAAATCGGGAGGAGCTGGAGATCGGGAGGAGCCGGAGATCGGAAGGAACCTGAGATCAGGAAGAGCCGGAGATTGGGAGCGGACGGAGATCAGGAGTAGCCGGGGATCGGGTGGAGCCGGGGATCGGGAGGAGACGGAGATCGGGAGGAGCTGGAGATCGGGAGGAGCCGGAGATCGGAAGGAGCCTGAGATCAGGAAGAGCCGGAGATCGGGAGCAGACGGAGATCAGGAGGAGCCGGGGATCGGGTGGAGCCGGAGATCGGGAGGAGCCGGAAATCGGGAGGAACCTGAGATCGGAACGAGCCGGAGATCGGGAGGAGCCGGAGATCGGGAGGAGACAGAGATCAGGAGGAGCCAGGGATCGGGTGGAGCCGGAGATCGGGAGGAGCCGGAGATCGGGAGGGGCCGGGGATCGGGAGGAGTCGGAGATCGGGATGAGCCGGGGATCGGGAGGAGCCGGGGATCGGGAGGAGCTGGAGATCGGGAGGAGCCGGGGATCGGGAGGATCCGGGGATCGGGAGGAGCTGGAGATCGGGAGCAGACGGAGATCAGGAGGAGCCATGAATTGGGTGGAGCCGGAGATCGGGAGGATCCGCAGATCGAGAGGAGCTGGGGATCGGGAGGAGCCTGAGATCGTGAGGAGCCGGAGATCGGGAGGAGCCTGGGATCAGGAGGAGACGGAGATCGGGAGGAGCCTGAGATCGTGAGGAGCCGGGGATCGGGAGGAGCCGGGGATCAGGAGGAGATGGAGATTGGGAGGAGCCGGAGATCGTGAGGAGCCGGGGATCGGGAGGAGACGGAGATCGGGAGGAGCCAGGGATTGGGAGGAGCCTGAGATCGTGAGGAGCCGGAGATCGGGAGGAACCGGGGATAGCGAGGAGACGGAGATCGGGAGGAGCCGGGGATCGGGAGGATCCTGACATTGGGAGGAGACGGAGATCAGGAGGAGCCTGAGATCGCGAGGGGCCGGAGATCGGGAGGAGCCGGAAATCGGGAGGAACCTTAGATCGGAAGGTTCCGGAGATCGGGAGGAGCCGGAGATCGGGAGGAGACGGAGATCAGGAGGAGCCGGGGATCGGGAGGAGCCAGGGATCGTTAGGAGCCGGAGATCGGGAGGAGCCGGGGATCGGGAGGAGACGGAGATCGGGAGGAGCCTGAGATCGGGAGGGGCCAGAGATCGGGAGGAGCCGGAGATCGGGAGGAGACGGAGATCAGGAGCAGCCTGAGATCGGGAGGAGCCAGGAATCGGGAGGAGCCTGAGATCGTGAGGAGCCGGAAATCGGGAGGAGCCGGGGATCGGGACGAGACGGAGATTGGGAGGAGCCGGAGATCGGGAGGAGCCGGGGATCGGGAGGAGACGGAGATCGGGAGGAGCCAGGGATTGGGAGGAGCCTGAGATCGTGAGGAGCCGGAGATCAGGAGGAACCGGGGATAGGGAGGAGACGGAGATCGGGAGGAGCCGGGGATCGGGAGGATCCTGACATTGGGAGGAGACGGAGATCAGGAGGAGCCTGAGATCGCGAGGGGCCGGAGATCGGGAGGAGCCGGAAATCGGGAGGAACCTGAGATCGTGAGGAGCCGGGGAGCGGGAGGGGCCGGGGATCGGGTGGAGACGGAGATCAGGAGGAGCCAGGAATTGGGTGAAGCCAGAGATCGGGAGGGGCCGGGGATCGGGAGGAGCCTGAGATCGTGAGGAGCCGGAGATCGGGAGGAGCCGGGGATCGGGAGGAGCCGGAGAACGGTAGTATATGGAGATCGGGAGGAGCTGGAGATCGGGAGGAGACGGAGATGAGGAGGTGCCGGAGATCGGGAGGAGCCGGAGATTGGGAGCAAACGGAGATCAGGAGGAGCCAGGGATCGGGAGGAGACGGAGATCGGGAGGAGCCGGAGATCGGGAGGAGACGGAGATCGGGAGGAGCCAGGTATTGGGAGGAGACGGAGATCGGGAGGAGCCGGGGATCGGGAGGAGACGCAGATCGAGAGGAGCTGGGGATCAGGAGGGACCGGAGATCGGGAGGAACCTGAGATCGGAAGGAGCCAGAGATCGGGAGGAGCCAGAGATCGGGAGGAGACGGAGATCAGGAGCAGCCTGAGATCTGGAGGAGCCAGGAATCGGGAGGAGCCTGAGATCGTGAGGAGCCGGAAATCGGGAGGAGCCGGGGATCGGGAGGAGACGGAGATCCGGAGGAGCCGGGGATCAGGAGGAGCCGGAGATCGGGAGGAGACGGAGATCGGGAGGAGCTGGAGATCGGGAGGAGCCGGAGATCGGAAGGAGCCTGAGATCAGGAAGAGCCGGAGATCGGGAGCAGACGGAGATCAGGAGGAGCCGGGGATCGGGTGGAGCCGGAGATCGGGAGGAGCCGGAAATCGGGAGGAACCTGAGATCGGAACGAGCCGGAGATCGGGAGGAGCCGGAGATCGGGAGGAGACGGAGATCAGGAGGAGCCAGGGATCGGGTGGAGCCGGAGATCGGGAGGAGCCGGAGATCGGGAGGGGCCGGGGATCGGGAGGAGTCGGAGATCGGGATGAGCCGGGGATCAGGAGGAGCCGGGGATCGGGAGGAGCTGGAGATCGGGAGGAGCCGGGGATCGGGAGGATCCGGGGATCGGGAGGAGCTGGAGATCGGGAGGAGACGGAGATCAGGAGGAGCCAGGAATTGGGTGGAGCCGGAGATCGGGAGGCGGCGGAGTTCTGTAGGGGCCGGGGATCGGGAGGGGCCGGGGATCGGGAGGAGACGGAGATCGGTAGGGGCCGGGGACCGGGAGGGGCCGGGGAACGGGAGGAGACGGAGATCAGGAGGAGCCAGGAATTGGGTGAAGCCAGAGATCGGGAGGGGCCGGGGATCGGGACGAGCCGGGGATCGGGAGGAGCTGGAGATCGGGAGGAGCCGGGGATCGGGATGAGCCGGGGATCGGGAGGAGCTGGAAATCGGGAGGAGCTGGAGATCGGGAGGAGCCGGAGATCGGAAGGAACCTGAGATCAGGAAGAGCCGGAGATTGGGAGCGGATGGAGATCAGGAGTAGCCGGGGATCGGGTGGAGCCGGGGATCGGGAGGAGACGGAGATCGGGTGGAGCCGGGGATCGGGAGGAGATGGAGATCGGGAGGAGACGGAGATCGGGAGGAGCCGGGGATCGGGAGGAGCCTGAGATCGTCAGGAGCCGGAGATCGGGAGGAGCCGGGGATCGGGTGGAGCCAGAGATCGGGAGGGGCCGGAGATCGGGAGGAGCCGGAAATCGGGAGGAACCTGGGATCGGGAGCAGCTGGGGATCGGGAGGAGCCGGAGATCGGAAGGGGCCTGAGATCGTGCGGAGCCGGGGATCGGGAGGAGACGGAGATCGGGAGGAGACTGAGATCGTGAGGAGCCGGAGATTGGGAGGAGCCGAGGATCGGGAGGAGCCGGAAATCAGGAGGAGCCGGGGATCAGGAGGAGCCAGAGATCGGGAGGAGATGGAGATCGGGAGGAACTGGAGATCGGGAGGAGCCGGAGATCGGGAGGAGCCTGAGATCAGAGGAGCCGGAGATTGGGAGTAGCCAGAGATCGGGAGGAGATGGAGATCGGGAGGAGCTGGAGATCGGGAAGAGCTGGAGATCGGGAGGAGCCGGAGATCGGGAGGAGACGGAGATCGGGAGGAGCCTGAGATCGTGAGGAGCCGGAGATCGGGAGGAGCCGGGGATCGGGAGGAGCCGGAGAACGGTAGTATATGGAGATCGGGAGGAGCTGGAGATCGGGAGGACACGGAGATGAGGAGGTGCCGGAGATCGGGAGGAGCCGGAGATTGGGAGCAAACGGAGATCAGGAGGAGCCAGGGATCGGGAGGAGACGGAGATCGGGAGGAGCCGGAGATCGGGAGGAGACGGAGATCGGGAGGAGCCAGGTATTGGGAGGAGACGGAGATCGGGAGGAGCCGGGGATCGGGAGGAGACGCAGATCGAGAGGAGCTGGGGATCAGGAGGGACCGGAGATCGGGAGGAACCTGAGATCGGAAGGAGCCAGAGATCGGGAGGAGCCAGAGATCGGGAGGAGACGGAGATCAGGAGCAGCCTGAGATCTGGAGGAGCCAGGAATCGGGAGGAGCCTGAGATCGTGAGGAGCCGGAAATCGGGAGGAGCCGGGGATCGGGAGGAGACGGAGATCCGGAGGAGCCGGGGATCAGGAGGAGCCGGAGATCGGGAGGAGACGGAGATCGGGAGGAGCTGGAGATCGGGAGGAGCCGGAGATCGGAAGGAGCCTGAGATCAGGAAGAGCCGGAGATCGGGAGCAGACGGAGATCAGGAGGAGCCGGGGATCGGGAGGAACCTGAGATCGGAACGAGCCGGAGATCGGGAGGAGCCGGAGATCGGGAGGAGACGGAGATCAGGAGGAGCCAGGGATCGGGTGGAGCCGGAGATCGGGAGGAGCTGGAGATCGGGAGGGGCCGGGGATCGGGAGGAGTCGGAGATCGGGATGAGCCGGGGATCGGGAGGAGCCGGGGATCGGGAGGAGCTGGAGATCGGGAGGAGCGGGGGATCGGGAGGATCCGGGGATCGGGAGGAGCTGGAGATCGGGAGGAGACGGAGATCAGGAGGAGCCAGGAATTGGGTGGAGCCGGAGATCGGGAGGGGCCGGGGATCGGGACGAGCCGGGAATCGGGAGGAGCTGGAGATCGGGAGGAGCCGGGGATCGGGATGAGCCGGGGATCGGGAGGAGCTGGAAATCGGGAGGAGCTGGAGATCGGGAGGAGCCGGAGATCGGAAGGAACCTGAGATCAGGAAGAGCCGGAGATTGGGAGCGGACGGAGATCAGGAGTAGCCGGGGATCGGGTGGAGCCGGGGATCGGGAGGAGTCGGAGATCGGGTGGAGCCGGGGATCGGGAGGAGATGGAGATCGGGAGGAGACGGAGATCGGGAGGAGCCGGGGATCGGGAGGAGCCTGAGATCGTCAGGAGCTGGAGATCGGGAGGAGCCGGGGATCGGGTGGAGCCAGAGATCGGGAGGGGCCGGAGATCGGGAGGAGCCGGAAATCGGGAGGAACCTGGGATCGGGAGCAGCTGGGGATCGAGAGGAGCCGGAGATCGGAAGGGGCCTGAGATCGTGCGGAGCCGGGGATCGGGAGGAGACGGAGATCGGGAGGAGCCTGAGATCGTGAGGAGCCGGAGATTGGGAGGAGCCGAGGATCGGGAGGAGCCGGAAATCAGGAGGAGCCGGGGATCAGGAGGAGCCAGAGATCGGGAGGAGATGGAGATCGGGAGGAGCTGGAGATCGGGAGGAGCCGGAGATCGGGAGGAGCCTGAGATCAGAGGAGCCGGAGATTGGGAGCAGACAGAGATCAGGAGGAGCCGGTGATCGGGTGGAGCCGGGGATCGGGAGGAGCCTGAGATCGAGAGGAGCCGGGGATTGGATGGAGCCGGGGATCGGGAGGAGCCAGGGATCGGGAGAAGACGGAGATCGGAAGGGGCCTGAGATCGAGAGGAGCCGGGGATTGGATGGAGCTGGGGATCGGGAGGAGCCAGGGATCGGGAGAAGACGGAGATCGGGAGGAACCGGGGATCGGGAGGAGCCTGAGATTGGGAGGAGAAGTAAATCTGGAGAAGCTGGAGATCGGGAGGAGCTGGAGATCGGGAGGAGCTGGAGATCGGGAGGAGACGGAGATCGGGAGGAGCCTGAGATCGTGAGGAGCCGGAGATCGGGAGGAGCCGGGGATCGGGAGGAGCCGGAGAACGGTAGTATATGGAGATCGGGAGGAGCTGGAGATCGGGAGGAGACGGAGATCAGGAGGTGCCGGAGATCGGGAGGAGCCGGAGATTGGGAGCAAACGGAGATCAGGAGGAGCCAGGGATCGGGTGGAGCCGGGGATCGGGAGGAGACGGAGATCGGGAGGAACCTGAGATCGGAAGGAGCCAGAGATCGGGAGGAGCCGGAGATCGGGAGGAGACGGAGATCAGGAGCAGCCTGAGATCGGGAGGAGCCAGGAATTGGGAGGAGCCTGAGATCGTGAGGAGCCGGGGATCGGGTGGAGCCGGGGATCGGGAGGAGACGGAGATCGGGAGGAACCTGAGATCGGAAGGAGCCAGAGATCGGGAGGAGCTGGAGATCGGGAGGAGACGGAGATCAGGAGCAGCCTGAGATCTGGAGGAGCCAGGAATCGGGAGGAGCCTGAGATCGTGAGGAGCCGGAAATCGGGAGGAGCCGGGGATCGGGAGGAGACGGAGATCCGGAGGAGCCGGGGATCAGGAGGAGCCGGAGATCGGGAGGAGACGGAGATCGGGAGGAGCTGGAGATCGGGAGGAGCCGGAGATCGGAAGGAGCCTGAGATCAGGAAGAGCCGGAGATCGGGAGCAGACGGAGATCAGGAGGAGCCGGGGATCGGGTGGAGCCGGAGATCGGGAGGAGCCGGAAATCGGGAGGAACCTGAGATCGGAACGAGCCGGAGATCGGGAGGAGCCGGAGATCGGGAGGAGACAGAGATCAGGAGGAGCCAGGGATCGGGTGGAGCCGGAGATCGGGAGGAGCCGGAGATCGGGAGGGGCCGGGGATCGGGAGGAGTCGGAGATCGGGATGAGCCGGGGATCGGGAGGAGCCGGGGATCGGGAGGAGCTGGAGATCGGGAGGAGCCGGGGATCGGGAGGATCCGGGGATCGGGAGGAGCTGGAGATCGGGAGGAGACGGAGATCAGGAGGAGCCAGGAATTGGGTGGAGCCGGAGATCGGGAGGCGGCGGAGATCGGTAGGGGCCGGGGACCGGGAGGGGCCGGGGATCGGGAGGAGACGGAGATCAGGAGGAGCCAGGAATTGGGTGAAGCCGGAGATCGGGAGGGGCCGGGGATCGGGACGAGCCGGGGATCGGGAGGAGCCGGAGATCGGGAGGAGCCGGGGATCGGGATGAGCCGGGGATCGGGAGGAGCTGGAAATCGGGAGGAGCTGGAGATCGGGAGGAGCCGGAGATCGGAAGGAGCCGGAGATCGGGAGGAGCCTGAGATCAGAGGAGCCGGAGATTGGGAGTAGCCAGAGATCGGGAGGAGATGGAGATCGGGAGGAGCTGGAGATCGGGAAGAGCTGGAGATCGGGAGGAGCCGGAGATCGGGAGGAGACGGAGATCGGGAGGAGCCTGAGATCGTGAGGAGCCGGAGATCGGGAGGAGCCGGGGATCGGGAGGAGCCGGAGAACGGTAGTATATGGAGATCGGGAGGAGCTGGAGATCGGGAGGACACGGAGATGAGGAGGTGCCGGAGATCGGGAGGAGCCGGAGATTGGGAGCAAACGGAGATCAGGAGGAGCCAGGGATCGGGAGGAGACGGAGATCGGGAGGAGCCGGAGATCGGGAGGAGACGGAGATCGGGAGGAGCCAGGTATTGGGAGGAGACGGAGATCGGGAGGAGCCGGGGATCGGGAGGAGACGCAGATCGAGAGGAGCTGGGGATCAGGAGGGACCGGAGATCGGGAGGAACCTGAGATCGGAAGGAGCCAGAGATCGGGAGGAGCCAGAGATCGGGAGGAGACGGAGATCAGGAGCAGCCTGAGATCTGGAGGAGCCAGGAATCGGGAGGAGCCTGTGATCGTGAGGAGCCGGAAATCGGGAGGAGCCGGGGATCGGGAGGAGACGGAGATCCGGAGGAGCCGGGGATCAGGAGGAGCCGGAGATCGGGAGGAGACGGAGATCGGGAGGAGCTGGAGATCGGGAGGAGCCGGAGATCGGAAGGAGCCTGAGATCAGGAAGAGCCGGAGATCGGGAGCAGACGGAGATCAGGAGGAGCCGGGGATCGGGAGGAACCTGAGATCGGAACGAGCCGGAGATCGGGAGGAGCCGGAGATCGGGAGGAGACGGAGATCAGGAGGAGCCAGGGATCGGGTGGAGCCGGAGATCGGGAGGAGCTGGAGATCGGGAGGGGCCGGGGATCGGGAGGAGTCGGAGATCGGGATGAGCCGGGGATCGGGAGGAGCCGGGGATCGGGAGGAGCTGGAGATCGGGAGGAGCGGGGGATCGGGAGGATCCGGGGATCGGGAGGAGCTGGAGATCGGGAGGAGACGGAGATCAGGAGGAACCAGGAATTGGGTGGAGCCGGAGATCGGGAGGGGCCGGGGATCGGGACGAGCCGGGAATCGGGAGGAGCTGGAGATCGGGAGGAGCCGGGGATCGGGATGAGCCGGGGATCGGGAGGAGCTGGAAATCGGGAGGAGCTGGAGATCGGGAGGAGCCGGAGATCGGAAGGAACCTGAGATCAGGAAGAGCCGGAGATTGGGAGCGGACGGAGATCAGGAGTAGCCGGGGATCGGGTGGAGCCGGGGATCGGGAGGAGTCGGAGATCGGGTGGAGCCGGGGATCGGGAGGAGATGGAGATCGGGAGGAGACGGAGATCGGGAGGAGCCGGGGATCGGGAGGAGCCTGAGATCGTCAGGAGCCGGAGATCGGGAGGAGCCGGGGATCGGGTGGAGCCAGAGATCGGGAGGGGCCGGAGATCGGGAGGAGCCGGAAATCGGGAGGAACCTGGGATCGGGAGCAGCTGGGGATCGAGAGGAGCCGGAGATCGGAAGGGGCCTGAGATCGTGCGGAGCCGGGGATCGGGAGGAGACGGAGATCGGGAGGAGCCTGAGATCGTGAGGAGCCGGAGATTGGGAGGAGCCGAGGATCGGGAGGAGCTGGAAATCAGGAGGAGCCGGGGATCAGGAGGAGCCAGAGATCGGGAGGAGATGGAGATCGGGAGGAGCTGGAGATCGGGAGGAGCCGGAGATCGGGAGGAGCCTGAGATCGAGAGGAGCCGGGGATTGGATGGAGCCGGGGATCGGGAGGAGCCAGGGATCGGGAGAAGACGGAGATCGGAAGGGGCCTGAGATCGAGAGGAGCCGGGGATTGGATGGAGCTGGGGATCGGGAGGAGCCAGGGATCGGGAGAAGACGGAGATCGGGAGGAACCGGGGATCGGGAGGAGCCTGAGATTGGGAGGAGAAGTAAATCTGGAGAAGCTGGAGATCGGGAGGAGCTGGAGATCGGGAGGAGCTGGAGATCGGGAGGAGACGGAGATCGGGAGGAGCCTGAGATCGTGAGGAGCCGGAGATCGGGAGGAGCCGGGGATCGGGAGGAGCCGGAGAACGGTAGTATATGGAGATCGGGAGGAGCTGGAGATCGGGAGGAGACGGAGATCAGGAGGTGCCGGAGATCGGGAGGAGCCGGAGATTGGGAGCAAACGGAGATCAGGAGGAGCCAGGGATCGGGTGGAGCCGGGGATCGGGAGGAGACGGAGATCGGGAGGAACCTGAGATCGGAAGGAGCCAGAGATCGGGAGGAGCCGGAGATCGGGAGGAGACGGAGATCAGGAGCAGCCTGAGATCGGGAGGAGCCAGGAATTGGGAGGAGCCTGAGATCGTGAGGAGCCGGGGATCGGGTGGAGCCGGGGATCGGGAGGAGACGGAGATCGGGAGGAACCTGAGATCGGAAGGAGCCAGAGATCGGGAGGAGCCGGAGATCGGGAGGAGACGGAGATCAGGAGCAGCCTGAGATCTGGAGGAGCCAGGAATCGGGAGGAGCCTGAGATCGTGAGGAGCCGGAAATCGGGAGGAGCCGGGGATCGGGAGGAGACGGAGATCCGGAGGAGCCGGGGATCAGGAGGAGCCGGAGATCGGGAGGAGACGGAGATCGGGAGGAGCTGGAGATCGGGAGGAGCCGGAGATCGGAAGGAGCCTGAGATCAGGAAGAGCCGGAGATCGGGAGCAGACGGAGATCAGGAGGAGCCGGGGATCGGGTGGAGCCGGAGATCGGGAGGAGCCGGAAATCGGGAGGAACCTGAGATCGGAACGAGCCGGAGATCGGGAGGAGCCGGAGATCGGGAGGAGACAGAGATCAGGAGGAGCCAGGGATCGGGTGGAGCCGGAGATCGGGAGGAGCCGGAGATCGGGAGGGGCCGGGGATCGGGGGGAGTCGGAGATCGGGATGAGCCGGGGATCGGGAGGAGCCGGGGATCGGGAGGAGCTGGAGATCGGGAGGAGCCGGGGATCGGGAGGATCCGGGGATCGGGAGGAGCTGGAGATCGGGAGGAGACGGAGATCAGGAGGAGCCAGGAATTGGGTGGAGCCGGAGATCGGGAGGCGGCGGAGATCGGTAGGGGCCGGGGACCGGGAGGGGCCGGGGATCGGGAGGAGACGGAGATCAGGAGGAGCCAGGAATTGGGTGAAGCCGGAGATCGGGAGGGGCCGGGGATCGGGACGAGCCGGGGATCGGGAGGAGCCGGAGATCGGGAGGAGCCGGGGATCGGGATGAGCCGGGGATCGGGAGGAGCTGGAAATCGGGAGGAGCTGGAGATCGGGAGGAGCCGGAGATCGGAAGGAGCCTGAGATCAGGAAGAGTCAGAGATTGGGAGCGGACGGAGATCAGGAGGAGCCGGGGATCGGGTGGAGCCGGGGATCGGGAGGAGACGGAGATCGGGTGGAGCCGGGGATCGGGAGGAGATGGAGATCGGGAGGAGACGGAGATCGGGAGGAGCCGGGGATCGGGAGGAGCCTGAGATCGTCAGGAGCCGGAGATCGGGAGGAGCCGGGGATCGGGTGGAGCCAGAGATCGGGAGGGGCCGGAGATCGGGAGGAGCCGGAAATCAGGAGGAACCTGGGATCGGGAGGAGCTGGGGATCGGGAGGAGCCGGAGATCGGATGGGGCCTGAGATCGTGAGGAGCCGGGGATCGGGAGGAGACGGAGATCGGGAGGAGCCTGAGATCGAGAGGAGCCGCGGATTGGATGGAGCCGGGGATCGGGAGGAGCCAGGGATCGAGAGAAGACGGAGATCGGAAGGGGCCTGAGATCGTGCGGAGCCGGGGATCGGGAGGAGACGGAGATCGGGAGGAGCCTGAGATCGTGAGGAGCCGGAGATTGGGAGGAGCCGAGGATCGGGAGGAGCCGGAAATCAGGAGGAGCCAGAGATCGAGAGGAGATGGAGATCGGGAGGAGCTGGAGATCGGGAGGAGCCGGAGATCGGGAGGAGCCTGAGATCAGAGGAGCCGGAGATTGGGAGCAGACAGAGATCAGGAGGAGGCGGTGATCGGGTGGAGCCGGGGATCGGGAGGAGCCAGGGATCGGGAGAAGACGGAGATCGGGAGGAACCGGGGATCGGGAGGAGCCTGAGATTGGGAGGAGAAGTAAATCGGGAGAAGCTGGAGATCGGGAGGAGCTGGAGATCGGGAGGAGACGGAGATCGGGAGGAGCCTGAGATCGTGAGGAGCCGGAGATCGGGAGGAGCCGGGGATCGGGAGGAGCAGTAGAACGGTAGTATATGGAGATCGGGAGGAGCTGGAGATCGGGAGGAGACGGAGATCAGGAGGTGCCGGAGATCGGGAGGAGCCGGAGATTGGGAGCAAACGGAGATCAGGAGGAGCCAGGGATCGGGAGGAGACGGAGATCGGGAGGAGCCGGAGATCGGGAGGAGACGGAGATCGGGAGGAGCCAGGGATTGGGAGGAGACGGAGATCGGGAGGAGCCGGGGATCGGGAGGAGCCGCAGATCGAGAGGAGCTGGGGATCGGGAGGAGCCTGAGATCGTGAGGAGCCGGAGATCGGGAGGAGCCTGGGATCAGGAGGAGACGGAGATCGGGAGGAGCCTGAGATCGTGAGGAGCCGGGGATCGGGAGGAGCCGGGGATCAGGAGGAGATGGAGATTGGGAGGAGCCGGAGATCGTGAGGAGCCGGGGATCGGGAGGAGACGGAGATCGGGAGGAGCCAGGGATTGGGAGGAGCCTGAGATCGTGAGGAGCCGGAGATCGGGAGGAACCGGGGATAGCGAGGAGACGGAGATCGGGAGGAGCCGGGGATCGGGAGGATCCTGACATTGGGAGGAGACGGAGATCAGGAGGAGCCTGAGATCGCGAGGGGCCGGAGATCGGGAGGAGCCGGAAATCGGGAGGAACCTTAGATCGGAAGGTTCCGGAGATCGGGAGGAGCCGGAGATCGGGAGGAGACGGAGATCAGGAGGAGCCGGGGATCGGGAGGAGCCAGGGATCGTTAGGAGCCGGAGATCGGGAGGAGCCGGGGATCGGGAGGAGACGGAGATCGGGAGGAGCCTGAGATCGGGAGGGGCCAGAGATCGGGAGGAGCCGGAGATCGGGAGGAGACGGAGATCAGGAGCAGCCTGAGATCGGGAGGAGCCAGGAATCGGGAGGAGCCTGAGATCGTGAGGAGCCGGAAATCGGGAGGAGCCGGGGATCGGGACGAGACGGAGATTGGGAGGAGCCGGAGATCGGGAGGAGCCGGGGATCGGGAGGAGACGGAGATCGGGAGGAGCCAGGGATTGGGAGGAGCCTGAGATCGTGAGGAGCCGGAGATCAGGAGGAACCGGGGATAGGGAGGAGACGGAGATCGGGAGGAGCCGGGGATCGGGAGGATCCTGACATTGGGAGGAGACGGAGATCAGGAGGAGCCTGAGATCGCGAGGGGCCGGAGATCGGGAGGAGCCGGAAATCGGGAGGAACCTGAGATCGTGAGGAGCCGGGGAGCGGGAGGGGCCGGGGATCGGGAGGAGACGGAGATCAGGAGGAGCCAGGAATTGGGTGAAGCCAGAGATCGGGAGGGGCCGGGGATCGGGAGGAGCCTGAGATCGTGAGGAGCCGGAGATCGGGAGGAGCCGGGGATCGGGAGGAGCCGGAGAACGGTAGTATATGGAGATCGGGAGGAGCTGGAGATCGGGAGGAGACGGAGATGAGGAGGTGCCGGAGATCGGGAGGAGCCGGAGATTGGGAGCAAACGGAGATCAGGAGGAGCCAGGGATCGGGAGGAGACGGAGATCGGGAGGAGCCGGAGATCGGGAGGAGACGGAGATCGGGAGGAGCCAGGTATTGGGAGGAGACGGAGATCGGGAGGAGCCGGGGATCGGGAGGAGACGCAGATCGAGAGGAGCTGGGGATCAGGAGGGACCGGAGATCGGGAGGAACCTGAGATCGGAAGGAGCCAGAGATCGGGAGGAGCCAGAGATCGGGAGGAGACGGAGATCAGGAGCAGCCTGAGATCTGGAGGAGCCAGGAATCGGGAGGAGCCTGAGATCGTTTAGGAGCCGGAAATCGGGAGGAGCCGGGGATCGGGAGGAGACGGAGATCCGGAGGAGCCGGGGATCAGGAGGAGCCGGAGATCGGGAGGAGACGGAGATCGGGAGGAGCTGGAGATCGGGAGGAGCCGGAGATCGGAAGGAGCCTGAGATCAGGAAGAGCCGGAGATCGGGAGCAGACGGAGATCAGGAGGAGCCGGGGATCGGGTGGAGCCGGAGATCGGGAGGAGCCGGAAATCGGGAGGAACCTGAGATCGGAACGAGCCGGAGATCGGGAGGAGCCGGAGATCGGGAGGAGACGGAGATCAGGAGGAGCCAGGGATCGGGTGGAGCCGGAGATCGGGAGGAGCCGGAGATCGGGAGGGGCCGGGGATCGGGAGGAGTCGGAGATCGGGATGAGCCGGGGATCAGGAGGAGCCGGGGATCGGGAGGAGCTGGAGATCGGGAGGAGCCGGGGATCAGGAGGATCCGGGGATCGGGAGGAGCTGGAGATCGGGAGGAGACGGAGATCAGGAGGAGCCAGGAATTGGGTGGAGCCGGAGATCGGGAGGCGGCGGAGTTCTGTAGGGGCCGGGGATCGGGAGGGGCCGGGGATCGGGAGGAGACGGAGATCGGTAGGGGCCGGGGACCGGGAGGGGCCGGGGAACGGGAGGAGACGGAGATCAGGAGGAGCCAGGAATTGGGTGAAGCCAGAGATCGGGAGGGGCCGGGGATCGGGACGAGCCGGGGATCGGGAGGAGCTGGAGATCGGGAGGAGCCGGGGATCGGGATGAGCCGGGGATCGGGAGGAGCTGGAAATCGGGAGGAGCTGGAGATCGGGAGGAGCCGGAGATCGGAAGGAACCTGAGATCAGGAAGAGCCGGAGATTGGGAGCGGACGGAGATCAGGAGTAGCCGGGGATCGGGTGGAGCCGGGGATCGGGAGGAGACGGAGATCGGGTGGAGCCGGGGATCGGGAGGAGATGGAGATCGGGAGGAGACGGAGATCGGGAGGAGCCGGGGATCGGGAGGAGCCTGAGATCGTCAGGAGCCGGAGATCGGGAGGAGCCGGGGATCGGGTGGAGCCAGAGATCGGGAGGGGCCGGAGATCGGGAGGAGCCGGAAATCGGGAGGAACCTGGGATCGGGAGCAGCTGGGGATCGGGAGGAGCCGGAGATCGGAAGGGGCCTGAGATCGTGCGGAGCCGGGGATCGGGAGGAGACGGAGATCGGGAGGAGCCTGAGATCGTGAGGAGCCGGAGATTGGGAGGAGCCGAGGATCGGGAGGAGCCGGAAATCAGGAGGAGCCGGGGATCAGGAGGAGCCAGAGATCGGGAGGAGATGGAGATCGGGAGGAGCTGGAGATCGGGAGGAGCCGGAGATCGGGAGGAGCCTGAGATCAGAGGAGCCGGAGATTGGGAGTAGCCAGAGATCGGGAGGAGATGGAGATCGGGAGGAGCTGGAGATCGGGAAGAGCTGGAGATCGGGAGGAGCCGGAGATCGGGAGGAGACGGAGATCGGGAGGAGCCTGAGATCGTGAGGAGCCGGAGATCGGGAGGAGCCGGGGATCGGGAGGAGCCGGAGAACGGTAGTATATGGAGATCGGGAGGAGCTGGAGATCGGGAGGAGACGGAGATGAGGAGGTGCCGGAGATCGGGAGGAGCCGGAGATTGGGAGCAAACGGAGATCAGGAGGAGCCAGGGATCGGGAGGAGACGGAGATCGGGAGGAGCCGGAGATCGGGAGGAGACGGAGATCGGGAGGAGCCAGGTATTGGGAGGAGACGGAGATCGGGAGGAGCCGGGGATCGGGAGGAGACGCAGATCGAGAGGAGCTGGGGATCAGGAGGGACCGGAGATCGGGAGGAACCTGAGATCGGAAGGAGCCAGAGATCGGGAGGAGCCAGAGATCGGGAGGAGACGGAGATCAGGAGCAGCCTGAGATCTGGAGGAGCCAGGAATCGGGAGGAGCCTGAGATCGTGAGGAGCCGGAAATCGGGAGGAGCCGGGGATCGGGAGGAGACGGAGATCCGGAGGAGCCGGGGATCAGGAGGAGCCGGAGATCGGGAGGAGACGGAGATCGGGAGGAGCTGGAGATCGGGAGGAGCCGGAGATCGGAAGGAGCCTGAGATCAGGAAGAGCCGGAGATCGGGAGCAGACGGAGATCAGGAGGAGCCGGGGATCGGGTGGAGCCAGAGATCGGGAGGAGCCGGAAATCGGGAGGAACCTGAGATCGGAACGAGCCGGAGATCGGGAGGAGCCGGAGATCGGGAGGAGACGGAGATCAGGAGGAGCCAGGGATCGGGTGGAGCCGGAGATCGGGAGGAGCTGGAGATCGGGAGGGGCCGGGGATCGGGAGGAGTCGGAGATCGGGATGAGCCGGGGATCGGGAGGAGCCGGGGATCGGGAGGAGCTGGAGATCGGGAGGAGCGGGGGATCGGGAGGATCCGGGGATCGGGAGGAGCTGGAGATCGGGAGGAGACGGAGATCAGGAGGAGCCAGGAATTGGGTGGAGCCGGAGATCGGGAGGGGCCGGGGATCGGGACGAGCCGGGAATCGGGAGGAGCTGGAGATCGGGAGGAGCCGGGGATCGGGATGAGCCGGGGATCGGGAGGAGCTGGAAATCGGGAGGAGCTGGAGATCGGGAGGAGCCGGAGATCGGAAGGAACCTGAGATCAGGAAGAGCCGGAGATTGGGAGCGGACGGAGATCAGGAGTAGCCGGGGATCGGGTGGAGTCGGGGATCGGGAGGAGACGGAGATCGGGTGGAGCCGGGGATCGGGAGGAGATGGAGATCGGGAGGAGACGGAGATCGGGAGGAGCCGGGGATCGGGAGGAGCCTGAGATCGTCAGGAGCCGGAGATCGGGAGGAGCCGGGGATCGGGTGGAGCCAGAGATCGGGAGGGGCCGGAGATCGGGAGGAGCCGGAAATCGGGAGGAACCTGGGATCGGGAGCAGCTGGGGATCGAGAGGAGCCGGAGATCGGAAGGGGCCTGAGATCGTGCGGAGCCGGGGATCGGGAGGAGACGGAGATCGGGAGGAGCCTGAGATCGTGAGGAGTCGGAGATTGGGAGGAGCCGAGGATCGGGAGGAGCCGGAAATCAGGAGGAGCCGGGGATCAGGAGGAGCCAGAGATCGGGAGGAGATGGAGATCGGGAGGAGCTGGAGATCGGGAGGAGCCGGAGATCGGGAGGAGCCTGAGATCAGAGGAGCCGGAGATTGGGAGCAGACAGAGATCAGGAGGAGCCTGAGATCGAGAGGAGCCGGGGATTGGATGGAGCCGGGGATCGGGAGGAGCCAGGGATCGGGAGAAGACGGAGATCGGAAGGGGCCTGAGATCGAGAGGAGCCGGGGATTGGATGGAGCTGGGGATCGGGAGGAGCCAGGGATCGGGAGAAGACGGAGATCGGGAGGAACCGGGGATCGGGAGGAGCCTGAGATTGGGAGGAGAAGTAAATCTGGAGAAGCTGGAGATCGGGAGGAGCTGGAGATCGGGAGGAGACGGAGATCGGGAGGAGCCTGAGATCGTGAGGAGCCGGAGATCGGGAGGAGCCGGGGATCGGGAGGAGCCGGAGAACGGTAGTATATGGAGATCGGGAGGAGCTGGAGATCGGGAGGAGACGGAGATCAGGAGGTGCCGGAGATCGGGAGGAGCCGGAGATTGGGAGCAAACGGAGATCAGGAGGAGCCAGGGATCGGGAGGAGACGGAGATCGGGAGGAGCCGGGGATCGGGAGGAGACGCAGATCAAGAGGAGCTGGGGATCAGGAGGGACCGGAGATCGGGAGGAACCTGAGATCGGAAGGAGCCAGAGATCGGGAGGAGCCGGAGATCGGGAGGAGACGGAGATCAGGAGCAGCCTGAGATCGGGAGGAGCCAGGAATCGGGAGGAGCCTGAGATCGTGAGGAGCCGGAAATCGGGAGGAGCCGGGGATCGGGAGGAGACGGAGATCCGGAGGAGCCGGGGATCAGGAGGAGTCGGAGATTGGGAGGAGCCGGGGATCGGGTGGAGCCGGAGATCGGGAGGAGCCGGAAATCGGGAGGAACCTGAGATCGGAACGAGCCGGAGATCGGGAGGAGCCGGAGATCGGGAGGAGACGGAGATCAGGAGGAGCCAGGGATCGGGTGGAGCCGGAGATCGGGAGGAGCCGGAGATCGGGAGGAGCTGGAGATCGGGAGGAGCCGGAGATCGGGAGGCGGCGGAGATCGGTAGGGGCCGGGGACCGGGAGGGGCCGGGGATCGGGAGAAGACGGAGATCAGGAGGAGCCAGGAATTGGGTGAAGCCGGAGATCGGGTGGGGCCGGGAATCGGGACGAGCCTGGGATCGGGAGGAGCCGGAGATCGGGAGGAGCCGGGGATCGGGATGAGCCGGGGATCGGGAGGAGCTGGAAATCGGGAGGAGCTGGAGATCGGGAGGAGCCGGATATCGGAAGGAGCCTGAGATCAGGAAGAGCCGGAGATTGGGAGCGGACGGAGATCAGGAGGAGCCGGGGATCGGGTGGAGCCGGGGATCGGGAGGAGACGGAGATCGGGTGGAGCCGGGGATCGGGAGGAGATGGAGATCGGGAGGAGACGGAGATCGGGAGGAGCCGGGGATCGGGAGGAGCTGGGGATCGGGAGGAGCCGGAAATCGGGAGGAACCTGGGATCGGGAGGAGCTGGGGATCGGGAGGAGCCGGAGAACGGAAGGGGCCTGAGATCGTGCGGAGCCGGGGATCGGGAGGAGACGGAGATCGGGAGGAGCCTGAGATCAGGAAGAGCCGGAGATTGGGAGGAGCCGAGGATCGGGAGGAGCCGGAAATCAGGAGGAGCCGGGGATCAGGAGGAGCCAGAGATCGGGAGGAGATGGAGATCGGGAGGAGCTGGAGATCGGGAGGAGCCGGAGATCGGGAGGAGCCTGAGATCAGAGGAGCCGGAGATTGGGAGCAGACAGAGATCAGGAGGAGCCGGTGATCGGGTGGAGCCGGGGATCGGGAGGAGCCTGAGATCGAGAGGAGCCGCGGATTGGATGGAGCCGGGGATCGGGAGGAGCCAGGGATCGGGAGAAGACGGAGATCGGGAGGAACCGGGGATCGGGAGGAGCCTGAGATTGGGAGGAGAAGTGAATCGGGAGAAGCTGGAGATCGGGAGGAGTTGGAGATCGGGAGGAGCTGGAGATCGGGAGGAGATGAAGATCGGGAGGAGCCTGAGATCGTGAGGAGCCGCAGATCGGGAGGAGCCGGGGATCGGGAGGAGCCTGAGATTGGGAGGAGAAGTAAATCGGGAGAAGCTGGAGATCGGGAGGAGCTGGAGATCGGGAGGAGCTGGAGATCGGGAGGAGACGGAGATCGGGAGGAGCCTGAGATCGTGAGGAGCCGGAGATCGGGAGGAGCCGGGGATCGGGAGGAGCCGTAGAACGGTAGTATATGGAGATCGGGAGGAGCTGGAGATCGGGAGGAGACGGAGATCAGGAGGTGCCGGAGATCGGGAGGAGCCGGAGATTGGGAGCAAACGGAGATCAGGAGGAGCCAGGGATCGGGAGGAGACGGAGATCGGGAGGAGCCGGAGATCGGGAGGAGACGGAGATCGGGAGGAGCCTGAGATCGTGAGGAGCCGGAGATCGGGAGGAGCCGGGGATCGGGAGGAGCCGGAGAACGGTAGTATATGGAGATCGGGAGGAGCTGGAGATCGGGAGGAGACGGAGATCAGGAGGTGCCGGAGATCGGGAGGAGCCGGAGATTGGGAGCAAACGGAGATCAGGAGGAGCCAGGGATCGGGAGGAGACGGAGATCGGGAGGAGCCGGGGATCGGGAGGAGACGCAGATCAAGAGGAGCTGGGGATCAGGAGGGACCGGAGATCGGGAGGAACCTGAGATCGGAAGGAGCCAGAGATCGGGAGGAGCCGGAGATCGGGAGGAGACGGAGATCAGGAGCTGCCTGAGATCGGGAGGAGCCAGGAATCGGGAGGAGCCTGAGATCGCGAGGAGCCGGAAATCGGGAGGAGCCGGGGATCGGGAGGAGACGGAGATCCGGAGGAGCCGGGGATCAGGAGGAGTCGGAGATTGGGAGGAGACGGAGATCGGGAGGAGCTGGAGATCGGGAGGAGCCGGAGATCGGAAGGAGCCTGAGATCAGGAAGAGCCGGAGATCGGGAGCAGACGGAGATCAGGAGGAGCCGGGGATCGGGTGGAGCCGGAGATCGGGAGGAGCCGGAAATCGGGAGGAACCTGAGATCGGAACGAGCCGGAGATCGGGAGGAGCCGGAGATCGGGAGGAGACGGAGATCAGGAGGAGCCAGGGATCGGGTGGAGCCGGAGATCGGGAGGAGCCGGAGATCGGGAGGGGCCGGGGATCGGGAGGAGTCGGAGATCGGGAGGAGCCGGGGATCGGGAGGAGCTGGAGATCGGGAGGAGCCGGAGATCGGGAGGCGGCGGAGATCGGTAGGGGCCGGGGACCGGGAGGGGCCGGGGATCGGGAGAAGACGGAGATCAGGAGGAGCCAGGAATTGGGTGAAGCCGGAGATCGGGTGGGGCCGGGAATCGGGACGAGCCGGGGATCGGGAGGAGCCGGGGATCGGGAGGAGCCGGGGATCGGGATGAGCCGGGGATCGGGAGGAGCTGGAAATCGGGAGGAGCTGGAGATCGGGAGGAGCCGGAGATCGGAAGGAGCCTGAGATCAGGAAGAGCCGGAGATTGGGAGCGGACGGAGATCAGGAGGAGCCGGGGATCGGGTGGAGCCGGGGATCGGGAGGAGATGGAGATCGGGAGGAGACGGAGATCGGGAGGAGCCGGGGATCGGGAGGAGCTGGGGATCGGGAGGAGCCGGAAATCGGGAGGAACCTGGGATCGGGAGGAGCTGGGGATCGGGAGGAGCCGGAGATCGGAAGGGGCCTGAGATCGTGCGGAGCCGGGGATCGGGAGGAGACGGAGATCGGGAGGAGCCTGAGATCGTGAGGAGCCGGAGATTGGGAGGAGCCGAGGATCGGGAGGAGCCGGAAATCAGGAGGAGCCGGGGATCAGGAGGAGCCAGAGATCGGGAGGAGATGGAGATCGGGAGGAGCTGGAGATCGGGAGGAGCCGGAGATCGGGAGGAGCCTGAGATCAGAGGAGCCGGAGATTGGGAGCAGACAGAGATCAGGAGGAGCCGGTGATCGGGTGGAGCCGGGGATCGGGAGGAGCCTGAGATCGAGAGGAGCCGCGGATTGGATGGAGCCGGGGATCGGGAGGAGCCAGGGATCGGGAGAAGACGGAGATCGGGAGGAACCGGGGATCGGGAGGAGCCTGAGATTGGGAGGAGAAGTAAATCGGGAGAAGCTGGAGATCGGGAGGAGTTGGAGATCGGGAGGAGCTGGAGATCGGGAGGAGACGGAGATCGGGAGGAGCCTGAGATCGTGAGGAGCCGGAGATCGGGAGGAGCCGGGGATCGGGAGGAGCCGTAGAACGGTAGTATATGGAGATCGGGAGGAGCTGGAGATCGGGAGGAGACGGAGATGAGGAGGTGCCGGAGATCGGGAGGAGCCGGAGATTGGGAGCAAACGGAGATCAGGAGGAGCCAGGGATCGGGAGGAGACGGAGATCGGGAGGAGCCGGAGATCGGGAGGAGACGGAGATCGGGAGGAGCCAGGGATTGGGAGGAGACGGAGATCGGGAGGAGCCGGGGATCGGGAGGAGACGCAGATCGAGAGGAGCTGGGGATCAGGAGGGACCGGGGATCGGGAGGAGCCGGTAATCGGGAGGAGACGGAGATCAGGAGGAGCGAGGGATCGGGTGCAGCCGGAGATCGGGAGGAGCCAGCGATCGGGAGGAGCCTGAGATCGTGAGGAGCCGGAGATCGGGAGGAGCCGGGGATCAGGAGGAGACGGAGATCGGGAGGAGCCTGAGATCGTGAGGAGCCGGGGATCGGGAGGAGCCGGGGATCGGGAGGAGCCGGGGATCGGGAGGAGACGCAGATCAAGAGGAGCTGGGGATCAGGAGGGACCGGAGATCGGGAGGAACCTGAGATCGGATTGAGCCAGAGATCGGGAGGAGCCGGAGATCAGGAGCAGCCTGAGATCGGGAGGAGCCAGGAATCGGGAGGAGCCTGAGATCGTGAGGAGCCGGAAATCGGGAGGAGCCGGGGATCGGGAGGAGACGGAGATCCGGAGGAGCCGGGGATCAGGAGGAGTCGGAGATCGGGAGGAGACGGAGATCGGGAGGAGCTGGAGATCGGGAGGAGCCGGAGATCGGAAGGAGCCTGAGATCAGGAAGAGCCGGAGATCGGGAGCAGACGGAGATCCGGAGGAGCCGGGGATCAGGAGGAGTCGGAGATCGGGAGGAGACGGAGATCGGGAGGAGCTGGAGATCGGGAGGAGCCGGAGATCGGAAGGAGCCTGAGATCAGGAAGAGCCGGAGATCGGGAGCAGACGGAGATCAGGAGGAACCTGAGATCGGAACGAGCCGGAGATCGGGAGGAGCCGGAGATCGGGAGGAGACGGAGATCAGGAGGAGCCAGGGATCGGGTGGAGCCGGAGATCGGGAGGAGCCGGAGATCGGGAGGGGCCGGGGATCGGGAGGAGTCGGAGATCGGGATGAACCGGGGATCGGGAGGAGCCGGGGATCGGGAGGAGCTGGAGATCGGGAGGAGCCGGAGATCGGGAGGCGGCGGAGATCGGTAGGGGCCGGGGACCGGGTGGGGCCGGGGATCGGGAGGAGACGGAGATCAGGAGGAGCCAGGAATTGGGTGAAGCCGGAGATCGGGTGGGGCCGGGGATCGGGACGAGCCGGGGATCGGGAGGAGCCGGAGATCGGGAGGAGCCGGGGATCGGGATGAGCCGGGGATCGGGAGGAGCTGGAAATCGGGAGGAGCTGGAGATCGGGAGGAGCCGGAGATCGGAAAGAGCCTGAGATCAGGAAGAGCCGGAGATTGGGAGCGGACGGAGATCAGGAGGAGCCGGGGATCGGGTGGAGCCGGGGATCGGGAGGAGACGGAGATCGGGTGGAGCCGGGGATCGGGAGGAGATGGAGATCGGGAGGAGACGGAGATCGGGAGGAGCCGGGGATCGGGAGGAGCTGGGGATCGGGAGGAGCCGGAAATCGGGAGGAACCTGGGATCGGGAGGAGCTGGGGATCGGGAGGAGCCGGAGATCGGAAGGGGCCTGAGATCGTGCGGAGCCGGGGATCGGGAGGAGACGGAGATCGGGAGGAGCCTGAGATCGTGAGGAGCCGGAGATTGGGAGGAGCCGAGGATCGGGAGGAGCCGGAAATCAGGAGGAGCCGGGGATCAGGAGGAGCCAGAGATCGGGAGGAGATGGAGATCGGGAGGAGCTGGAGATCGGGAGGAGCCGGAGATCGGGAGGAGCCTGAGATCAGAGGAGCCGGAGATTGGGAGCAGACAGAGATCAGGAGGAGCCGGTGATCGGGTGGAGCCGGGGATCGGGAGGAGCCTGAGATCGAGAGGAGCCGCGGATTGGATGGAGCCGGGGATCGGGAGGAGCCAGGGATCGGGAGAAGACGGAGATCGGGAGGAACCGGGGATCGGGAGGAGCCTGAGATTGGGAGGAGAAGTAAATCGGGAGAAGCTGGAGATCGGGAGGAGTTGGAGATCGGGAGGAGCTGGAGATCGGGAGGAGACGGAGATCGGGAGGAGCCTGAGATCGTGAGGAGCCGGAGATCGGGAGGAGCCGGGGATCGGGAGGAGCCGGAGAACGGTAGTATATGGAGATCGGGAGGAGCTGGAGATCGGGAGGAGACGGAGATCAGGAGGTGCCGGAGATCGGGAGGAGCCGGAGATTGGGAGCAAACGGAGATCAGGAGGAGCCAAGGATCGGGAGGAGACGGAGATCGGGAGGAGCCGGAGATCGGGAGGAGACGGAGATCGGGAGGAGCCAGGGATTGGGAGGAGACGGAGATCGGGAGGAGCCGGGGATCGGGAGGAGACGCAGATCGAGAGGAGCTGGGGATCAGGAGGGACCGGAGATCGGGAGGAGCCGGTAATCGGGAGGAGACGGAGATCAGGAGGAGCGAGGGATCGGGTGGAGCCGGAGATCGGGAGGAGCCAGCGATCGGGAGGAGCCTGAGATCGTGAGGAGCCGGAGATCGGGAGGAGCCGGGGATCAGGAGGAGACGGAGATCGGGAGGAGCCTGAGATCGTGAGGAGCCGGGGATCGGGAGGAGCCGGGGATCAGGAGGAGATGTAGATCGGGAGGAGCCGGAGATCGGGAGGAGCCGGGGATCGGGAGGAGACGGAGATCGGGAGGAGCCAGGGATTGTGAGGAGCCTGAGATCGTGAGGAGCCGGAGATCGGGAGGAACCGGGGATAGGGAGGAGACGGAGATCGGGAGGAGCCGGGGATCGGGAGGATCCTGACATTGGGAGGAGACGGAGATCAGGAGGAGCCTGAGATCGCGAGGGGCCGGAGATCGGGAGGAGCCGGAAATCGGGAGGAACCTGAGATCGGAAGGTTCCGGTGATCGGGAGGAGCCGGAGATCGGGAGGAGACGGAGATCAGGAGGAGCCGGGGATCGGGAGGAGCCAGGGATCGTTAGGAGCCGGAGATCGGGAGGAGCCGGGGATCGGGAGGAGACGGAGATCGGGAGGAGCCTGAGATCGGGAGGGGCCAGAGATCGGGAGGAGCCGGAGATCGGGAGGAGATGGAGATCAGGAGCAGCCTGAGATCGGGAGGAGCCAGGAATCGGGAGGAGCCTGAGATCGTGAGGAGCCGGAAATCGGGAGGAGCCGGGGATCGGGAGGAGACGGAGATCCGGAGGAGCCGGGGATCAGGAGGAGCCGGAGATCGGGAGGAGATGGAGATCGGGAGGAGCTGGAGATCGGGAGGAGCCGGAGATCGGAAGGAGCCTGAGATCAGGAAGGAGCCTGAGATCAGGAAGAGCCGGAGATCGGGAGCAGACGGAGATCAGGAGGAGCCGGGGATCGGGTGGAGCCGGAGATCGGCAGGAGCCGGAAATTGGGAGGAACTGTGGAAATGTATTTTTATCTAAGCTGATACCAAACGGTATTTGTGTGCCTTTTGATTAAAATGGAGTCCTGGCCCTTCCAGAACTTTCTGCATTTTAGCAGCCAGCTTATTTTAAACAGCTAAACCTGCTGTTAGATGGCTGTTGGTTATCAGACAGCTAGGAGACAAGTCATGCTGAGACAAGTAACCCCCCATGGTGCTCTCCTATTGTCTACACTACAGGAGTTCCATGTCACCCCACCCTTATCTTCTAGCCATTATCTCTTTCCGAGACCTCATCCATTTGAAGCAAACAGGTAAACTGACCAGGAAATTGGATAATCCTGATACAATACAAGACAGGTGATAGCCCATTACCTATGACTCATGGAGTAATGGCCGTTTGGCTTTCTGATAACCCTGACAAAAGGAAATATCTGGACACCATTTCAGGACCAGGATATAGTAATTAACTCTTTATCTGTATTCACTGACTGTGAGACAGAGCAATACACAGGGAGAGGCCAGAACTTGGGTTTTACTGTATAAATATCTTGTGAAGCTGTACCATTGCGGAGGTTTTTCATTTAGCCCTTGACTGAGTGAAACCTACCCCTTGCGAGCAAGTAAATTAAAAGGGAAACTTCCATCGGAGCTGTAAGTGTCGGAGTCATTCTTTTCTGAGGTCGAGATTTCGACAGTTATTGGAGGTTCCACCGAGATGCATACTCTCTGTTCTGTGAGTAAAACGGATACAGGCATAGTGCCTCTCCAGTGAAAGGCTTCGGTGGCCAAACAAGGTGAGCCTTTGCTCACAAGAGGTTTCTTCACTGTTGAATCGCAGATGTAATCTGTTGTCCACAGCTGAGGTACTGCATCTACAAGACTCGGCATTTAAAAGTTAAAGGTATTTTTTTTATAACCATTTCTTTCTCAGCTCGCCAGCAGAAGAGAACAGGTTCTGGAAAAAATCTCGAGACAGCCCGGGGAAGGTTTCAGTAGGTAAGGGAGCGCTAGTCGATCGAAAAGGGTTCCAGGTTCTTATATGATAAGATTTTTATTGTTTTTAATTCGGAAGGGGTTCTTATGTGATAAGACTATTAAAAGAAAAGAAAAAAGAAAGCGCTAATAATCGATCGAAGGTTCTTATGTGATAAGATTTTTATTGTTTTTAATTCGGAAGGGGTTCTTATGTGATAAGACTATTAAAAAAAAAAGAGCGCAATCGATCAAAGAGTTTGGGTACGGAACCTTAAGTTTTATCAGCTGTTATTAGGATAAGTTAAGGACTCGGTCTGTAGTGGCGTACAACGCAGACTGAGAATTTGTTTAGAGGTTATGATTTGTGTACTCACGGGAATATTGTTTGTTGTCCTTGTATTACTGTTGTGTGCAATACCTTTGTGAGTCATTGCCATTAGAGAAACGGGAAGAGTCACTGGGGAAAATTGTGATTCGGGAAAAAAAAACACAAGGATTGATTAAGAAAAGAAACAGTAACTGATTGATCAACTACGATTGGTTCGTGCCAACATATCTCACACACCCAGACTGAGCCCGAATTAAGAGCCTTTTCAGGCCACGTAACGGCCAGGAGAAGTGGGCGTAGAGAACTCGGTTGGCCGAAAGGATTGTGAGATCAGAAACTGTGGTAAAATCTTAAATCATCCACAATAGGTGCCGGAGCAAGTTAAAACACCACAAAAGGCACACCAGCCTATGTCAGGCTCCAGAATTGTGGTCAGTCTTCAATTGACCAAAGAAACAAAAACCAGTAAAGTGGACTAAGGGTGAAAACAGGCCATTTCCACCCGATGGTTCATTTAATTTAGAGAGAACAACGTATCTAGAGGAATGTCTTATAAACAGAGATCCAGGTTAAAAAAAAAAAGGAAAGTAATAGAAAAGGCCTGGGTTGTGATTCTTCAAGCCCATGTAAAATTGACAGAGGAAGTAAATCAAATGAAAAAAAAGAGAACCTGATAGTGACTTATGAAAAAAAAAAATGAAGCTAGTAAAAGAAAAAGCTTTATTGAATGGAGAGAGACTTGTGAATGTCTTGTCTTTGAATGAGAGTGCGTGAATGTCTTGTCTTTGAATGAGAGTGCTTCTGTCTTTTTTCCTTGTGTCTGGAAACCTGTTTGGAAAAGTTGTGGAGCTGCCTGTTTGTTTTAGCTCCGCCCACTTTTTCAAACAAAGTGAAGTTTTTTTTTAACCCTTCATAGTGTTGTCCTGTATGTGGGAAGTTTAAGACATTTTAAGTTAGAAGCGCAGGTGTGGATTTATTCGGATGAGAGGTTACGGAGCTAGGAAATGCACAAAGGATAGGTTTGTTGAGACATGGTCCCGGTGGTTAAAAGTTGTAATGCCTTTTTTTTTAAAAAAAGCCTTTGTGGGTCTCTCGAGGTGCAGGCTGGGGGAGTACACTCTCATTGTCCTTGGTGTAAAATCTTGGTACAAAAGCTTCTAACTCAGTAGGGGGAAATTTTTTTGGATAAAGAGTGGCATTACAATAATTGAATTGGGATTTTGAGATATTTCAGGTGATCTCCTTGATCAACATTTTGAGTGTATTGGAAAAATCTTGGGTTTGGAGGCCTTTTAATAAGATTAGAAAACAAGTACTTTACATTCTGTGATCTGTGAATCACTATAAGCATAAATGAGAAGTCCGTGTAACACACAGATTTGTCCAGTTCAGAAGCCCACACAAATGGAGGTTTGTCCATGACCTACGAGCTGTGAATGAATCTACTATATTCTCACAATGCTTAAAGGATGTGGAATGAAGTATCCCGGAATGCTTTCCAGAACCTTAAGCAGTCCCTCACTTCAGCACCAGCCTTGGGATTACCAGATTACACTAAGCTATTCAACTTATTTGTGCATCACAAGTCGGGTTTTGCACAATCTGTTTTGACTCAGTTACATGGGGACAGGCATTTCAGTACCCAACTAGACCCAGTGGCACGCGGACTATCGGGATGTCTTCCTTCGTTGGCAGCAGCTTATTATGCTATGCAACAGGCTCAGACAATCAAAAATGCAGAACAAGTGGAAAATCTCCTGCGAGCCATTTAATGCCCCTTAAAACTTGCCATTATCAAATGCCAGGCACATACAGGCCAGTCGAATGAGGTGGCACTTGGGAACGCCAGAGCTGATAATGCAGCTAAGTCAGCAGCTCTGTCGAAAGGGGGGATGCAGGTGTCATTGTTCCCACTGAGGAAAAATAATTGCTCAGACCCGCCACCCACTATTAATGACGTGCTGGCCTTTCAGACACAGGCCAGTACGGAGGAGGTGGTGACCTGGACGAAGGATCAATGTTATAAAAATCCAGAAGGAATATGGGTTCACCATGACGGCCGCGTGGTGGCCCCTAGATCCTTACTTCCATGGATTGCCCGATGTGTTCATACATTCACACATGCAGGCAAAGGGGGATTGGCAGATTATATTTTGGCAACTTGGTATGCACCAGGTATTTCGGCAATTGCAAAACAAATCTGTGAAAATTGTGTTACCTGTCAGACAATGAATCCGGGTAAGACGGAAAAAGTAGAATCTGCCTCCCACCCAAATCCAGTCGGGCCTTTTGTACATTTACAAATGGATTTTATTGAATTACCTATGTGTATGGGATTCAAGTATGTATTAGTTATTGTAGATGTGTTCTCTAGATGGATTGAAGCCTTTCCATGTAAAAAGGCCGATGCCACTACTGTTGCTAAATGTTTGTTAAAAGAAATTGTACCGCGCTTTGGAATCCCTGCTAAGCTTTCCAGTGATAACGGGTCACATTTCACGGGAACTGTCATAAGAGAAATGTGTAAAGCTTTACAGATTAATCAACGTTTTCATTGCAGTTATCATCCACAATCAGCTGGACTTGTTGAAAGATATAATGGAATGCTTAAAAATAAGCTGGCAAAACTATGCAATGACACTGGACTGAAATGGACAGAACTGCTGCCCTTAGCTTTGATGGTAATGCGATCTGCAACCAACAGAACAACAGGCCTGTCACCGCATGAGATAGTTATGGGACGTCCCCAACGACTACCTTTTACAGCACCATTTACTGCAAAACAGATGGACATCCACAAAATGGAGGAAAATATGTTGAATTATTGTATTGCACTAACCAAATGTATTTCCAGCTTTCATTCACAGGTAAAGGAAGCCCAAGTCAAGCCAGCGGAAGGGAAGTGTCATAACCTGGAGCCAGGGGAATTCGTTTACATCAAGATTTTTAAAAGGAAAAGCAGTCTACAGCCAAGATTCGAAGGACCATACC
Source organism: Pristiophorus japonicus (assembly GCF_044704955.1). Lineage (NCBI taxonomy): Eukaryota > Metazoa > Chordata > Chondrichthyes > Pristiophoridae > Pristiophorus > Pristiophorus japonicus. Next base: position 18,186,939 of record NC_092010.1, read on the forward strand.
AGGTCCTGCTGGCGACCAATACTGCAATCAAGGTAAAGGAAAGACCAACATGGATCCACGCATCCCATTGCAAACGGGCACCCGACCAGGAGGAAGGGACGAAGGAATCAGAGGAACAGAAAAAGGAAGACTGAATAAGGAACTGTATGGACTATGGGGACTGATGGTGCTGGGCTTGACAGGGTTTTACTTCGCATTATTGATTACACCAGGGGTACAGACCCACCACCGAAGGGAATTGCACGTAAACGTATTTATGGCACTGAGTCATAGGTATGCTCAAGAAAGAAACTTGTCGAGTTGCTGGATATGTTCCCATGGACCTGTCCACTCCAGGGGGGGTATTCCCCTGAGATCTGTCCCCTTTAACGAATCAGAAATGGTAGAATGGTTGACAGTGCAAAACAGGACAAAACTAACTAAGGGGCCAGAAATGAAGGAGCAAACAGAATGGAGGTCGGCAGGGTATAAACTTACAGCCTTCCAGGGATGGTACCAGCCCAATTATGATAATAACCATCAGCCTCCCTTCCTAAGCATTACTCCCAGAATAAGAAATCCTGAGGGTATAATATGCCTAGTGAGTAATGAGACAAAAGGACCAGAAATGGGACGCAGCAAGTGTTCCCAAATGATTAAATGGCAAGCCACAACTAATCCGACTGAGAGAAAGATAGCAACCGTTGGCTGGACAACGGTCCATAACAAAGCCCCAGGTGAAGGGTGGGAAGGTGAGACCACTCGAGTAGGGACAGTGCGAAAGGACCAGGAGCTGACGTCCTATAATTGCACCTACTTTATTTGTGGCCATAAAGCCTACCCATGGTTACCAGCCAACTGGACAGGGTCCTGTTACTTAGGATATGTGGTACCCCTTATCAGATCAGTAAGGACTCTAAGGGAGGCCTATGGAAGCCACAGATTTAAACGGGATTTGACGTGGCTAAACGGAATATTCAAGGTAATGGTGCCACCCTATGGAATAGCATCGACCGAATGGCAGTTACGGGAACTGGCTAACTTAGTAGAATCAGTAGCCAACGCAACTTCCCAAGCCTTTGAAGGGATAAATGACGAAATGGTAGCTATTCGAACAGTGGCTCTCCAAAATCGTATGGCCTTAGATTATCTCCTAGCCAAGGAGGGAGGGACATGCGCATTAATAGGTGAAGAATGCTGTACATATATCCCAGATAAATCAGAAGATATCGGCAGTCTAGCTGAAAACATCAGGAAAAAGGTAATAGAGTATAAACAGACAGTTGGCCAGGACGGTATCACCTTGTGGGGTTGGGCATCAGGATGGTTGGGAGCCCTGGGGAAATCTGTGGTACAGGGTTTGATCATATTCCTGCTGATAGTCTTCGCCCTGTATCTATTATTTGTCGTCATTAAGTGTTGCTGTGCCAGGGTTGGAGAAACTATGTTACCTACCGAGACCACGGCTAGAGTTATGGTAGCAACAACTGCTGAAGGCTCTTGTGTAGAAATGGAAATGGAGAGACTGTACAAGATCAGAATGGATTGAGTTGTCCTTGTGAAGGACAAAATGGGGGAATGTGGAAATGTATTTTTATCGAAGCTGATACCAAACGGTATTTGTGTGCCTTTTGATTAAAATGGAGTCCTGGCCCTTCCAGAACTTTCTGCATTTTAGCAGCCAGCTTATTTTAAACAGCTAAACCTGCTGTTAGATGGCTGATGGTTATCAGACAGCTAGGAGACAAGTCATGCTGAGACAAGTAACCCCCCATGGTGCTCTCCTATTGTCTACACTACAGGAGTTCCATGTCACCCCACCCTTATCTTCTAGCCATTATCTCTTTCCGAGACCTCATCCATTTGAAGCAAACAGGTAAACTGACCAGGAAATTGGATAATCCTGATACAATACAAGACAGGTGATAGCCCATTACCTATGACTCATGGAGTAATGGCCGTTTGGCTTTCTGATAACCCTGACAAAAGGAAATATCTGGACACCATTTCAGGACCAGGATATAGTAATTAACTCTTTATCTGTATTCACTGACTGTGAGACAGAGCAATACACAGGGAGAGGCCAGAACTTGGGTTTTACTGTATAAATATCTTGTGAAGCTGTACCATTGCGGAGGTTTTTCATTTAGCCCTTGACTGAGTGAAACCTACCCCTTGCGAGCAAGTAAATTAAAAGGGAAACTTCCATCGGAGCTGTAAGTGTCGGAGTCATTCTTTTCTGAGGTCGAGATTTCGACAGAACCTGAGATCGGAATGAGCCGGAGATCGGGAGGAGCCGGAGATCGGGAGGAGACGGAGATCAGGAGGAGCCAGGGATCAGGTGGAGCCGGAGATCGGGAGGAGCCGGAGATCGGGAGGGGCCGGGGATCGGGAGGAGTCGGAGATCGGGATGAGCCGGGGATCGGGAGAAGGAAAAGGAGGTGGGGTAGCATTGCTGGTTAAGGAGGAGATTAAGGCAATAGTTAGGAAGGACATTAGCTTGGATGATGTGGAATCTATATGGGTAGAGCTGCAGAACACCAAAGGGCAAAAAACGTTAGTGGGAGTTGTGTACAGACCTCCAAACAGTAGTAGTGATGTTGGGGAGGGCATCAAACAGGAAATTAGGGGTGCGTGCAATAAAGGTGCAGCAGTTATAATGGGTGACTTTAATATGCACATAGATTGGGCTAACCAAACTGGAAGCAATACGATGGAGGAGGATTTTCTGGAGTGCATAAGGGATGGTTTTTTAGACCAATATGTCGAGGAACCAACTAGGGGGGAGGCCATCTTAGACTGGGTGTTATGTAATGAGAGAGGATTAATTAGCAATCTCGTTGTGCGAGGCCCCTTGGGGAAGAGTGACCATAATATGGTGGAATTCTGCATTAGGATGGAGAATGAAACAGTTAATTCAGAGACCATGGTCCAGAACTTAAAGAAGGCTAACTTTGAAGGTATGAGGCATGAATTGGCTGAGATGGATTGGCGAATGATACTTAAGGGGTTGACTGTGGATGGGCAATGGCAGACATTTAGAGACCGCATGGATGAACTACAACAATTGTACATTCCTGTCTGGCATAGAAATAAAAAAGGGAAGGTGGCTCAACCGTGGCTATCAAGGGAAATCAGGGATAGTATTAAAGCCAAGGAAGTGGCATACAAATTGGCCAGAAATAGCAGCGAACCTGGGGACTGGGAGAAATTTAGAACTCAGCAGAGGAGGACAAAGGGTTTGATTAGGGCAGGGAAAATGGAGTATGAGAAGAAGCTTGCAGGGAACATTAAGACGGATTGCAAAAGTTTCTATAGATATGTAAAGAGAAAAAGGTTAGTAAAGACAAACGTAGGTCCCCTGCAGTCAGAATCAGGGGAAGTCATAACGGGGAACAAAGAAATGGCGGACCAATTGAACAAGTACTTTGGTTCGGTATTCACGAAGGAGGACACGAACAACCTTCCGGTTATAAAAGGGGTCGGGGGGTCTAGTAAGGAGGAGGAACTGAGGGAAATCCTTATTAGCCGGGAAATTGTGTTGGGGAAATTGATGGGATTGAAGGCCGATAAATCCCCAGGGCCTGATGGACTGCATCCCAGAGTACTTAAGGAGGTGGCCTTGGAAATAGTGGATGCGTTGACAGTCATTTTCCAACATTCCATTGACTCTGGATCAGTTCCTATGGAGTGGAGGGTAGCCAATGTAACCCCACTTTTTAAAAAAGGAGGGAGAGAGAAAACAGGGAATTATAGACCGGTCAGCCTGACATCGGTAGTGGGTAAAATGATGGAATCAATTATTAAGGATGTCATAGCAGTGCATTTGGAAAGAGGTGACATGATAGGTCCAAGTCAGCATGGATTTGTGAAAGGGAAATCATGCTTGACAAATCTTCTGGAATTTTTTGAGGATGTTTCCAGTAGAGTGGATAAGGGAGAACCAGTTGATGTGGTATATTTGGACTTTCAGAAGGCGTTCGACAAGGTCCCACACAAGAGATTAATGTGCAAAGTTAGAGCACATGGGATTGGGGGTAGTGTACTGACATGGATTGAGAACTGGTTGTCAGACAGGAAGCAAAGAGTAGGAGTAAATGGGTACTTTTCAGAATGGCAGGCAGTGACTAGTGGGGTACCGCAAGGTTCTGTGCTGGGGCCCCAGCTGTTTACACTGTACATTAATGATTTAGATGAGGGGATTAAATGTAGTATCTCCAAATTTGCGGATGACACTAAGTTGGGTGGCAGTGTGAGCTGCGAGGAGGATGCTGTGAGGCTGCAGAGCGACTTGGATAGGTTAGGTGAGTGGGCAAATGCATGGCAGATGAAGTATAATGTGGATAAATGTGAGGTTATCCACTTTGGTGGTAAAAACAGAGAGACAGACTATTATCTGAATGGTGACAGATTAGGAAAAGGGGAGGTGCAAAGAGACCTGGGTGTCATGGTACATCAGTCATTGAAGGTTGGCATGCAGGTGCAGCAGGCAGTTAAGAAAGCAAATGGCATGTTGGCCTTCATAGCAAGGGGATTTGAGTACAGGGGCAGGGAGGTGTTGCTACAGTTGTACAGGGCATTGGTGAGGCCACACCTGGAGTATTGTGTACAGTTTTGGTCTCCTAACCTGAGGAAGGACATTCTTGCTATTGAGGGAGTGCAGCGAAGGTTCACCAGACTGATTCCCGGGATGGCGGGACTGACCTATCAAGAAAGACTGGATCAACTGGGCTTGTATTCACTGGAGTTCAGAAGAATGAGAGGGGACCTCATAGAAACATATAAAATTCTGACGGGGTTAGACAGGTTAGATGCAGGAAGAATGTTCCCAATGTTGGGGAAGTCCAGAACCAGGGGTCACAGTCTAAGGATAAGGGGTAAGCCATTTAGGACCGAGATGCGGAGGAACTTCTTCACCCAGAGAGTGGTGAACCTGTGGAATTCTCTACCACAGAAAGTTGTTGAGGCCAATTCACTAAATATATTCAAAAAGGAGTTAGATGAGGTCCTTACTGCTAGGGGGATCAAGGGGTATGGCGAGAAAGCAGGAATGGGGTACTGAAGTTGAATGTTCAGCCATGAACTCATTGAATGGCGGTGCAGGCTAGAAGAGCCGAATGGCCTACTCTTGCACCTATTTTCTATGTTTCTATGTTTCTATGAGCCGGGGATCGGGAGGAGCTGGAGATCGGGAGGAGCCGGGGATCGGGAGGATCCGGGGATCGGGAGGAGCTGGAGATCGGGAGGAGACGGAGATCAGGAGGAGCCAGGAATTGGGTGGAGCCGGAGATCGGGAGGCGGCGGAGATCGGTAGGGGCCGGGGATCGGGAGGAGCCGAGGATCGGGAGGAGACGAGGATTGGGAGGAGCCGGAAATCAGGAGGAGCCGGGGATCAGGAGGAGCCAGAGATCGGGTGGAGATGGAGATCGGGAGGAGCTGGAGATCGGGAGAAGCCGGAGATCGGGAGGAGCCTGAGATCAGAGGAGCCGGAGATTGGGAGCAGACAGAGATCAGGAGGAGCCGGTGATCGGGTGGAGCCGGAGATCGGGAGGAGCCTGAGATCGAGAGGAGCCGCGGATTGGATGGAGCCGGGGATCGGGAGGAGCCAGGGATCGGGAGAAGACGGAGATCGGGAGGAACCAGGGATCGGGAGGAGCCTGAGATTGGAAGGAGAAGTAAATCGGGAGAAGCTGGAGATCGGGAGGAGCTGGAGATCGGGAGGAGCTGGAGATCGGGAGGAGACGGAGATCGGGAGGAGCCTGAGATCGTGAGGAGCCGGAGATCGGGAGGAGCCGGGGATCGGGAGGAGCCGGAGAACGGTAGTATATGGAGATCGGGAGGAGCTGGAGATCGGGAGGAGACGGAGATCAGGAGGTGCCGGAGATCGGGAGGAGCCGGAGATTGGGAGCAAACGGAGATCAGGAGGAGCCAGGGATCGGGAGGAGACGGAGATCGGGAGGAGCCGGAGATCGGGAGGAGACGGAGATCGGGAGGAGCCAGGGATTGGGAGGAGACGGAGATCGGGAGGAGCCGGGGATCGGGAGGAGACGCAGATCGAGAGGAGCTGGGGATCAGGAGGGACCGGAGATCGGGAGGAGCCGGTAATCGGGAGGAGACGGAGATCAGGAGGAGCGAGGGATCGGGTGGAGCCGGAGATCGGGAGGAGCCAGCGATCGGGAGGAGCCTGAGATCGTGAGGAGCCGGAGATCGGGAGGAGCCGGGGATCAGGAGGAGACGGAGATCGGGAGGAGCCTGAGAACGTGAGGAGCCGGGGATCGGGAGGAGCCGTGGATCAGGAGGAGATGGAGATCGGGAGGAGCCGGAGATTGGGAGGAGCAGGGGATCGGGAGGAGACGGAGATCGGGAGGAGCCGGGGATCGGGAGGAGACGGAGATCCGGAGGAGCCGTGGATCAGGAGGAGCCGGAGATCGGGAGGAGACGGAGATCGGGAGGAGCTGGCGATCGGGAGGAGCCGGAGATCGGAAGGAGCCTTAGATCAGGAAGAGCCGGAGATCGGGAGCAGACGGAGATCAGGAGGAGCCGGGGATCGGGTGGAGCCGGAGATCGGGAGGAGCCGGAAATCGGGAGGAAACTGAGATCGGAACGAGCCGGGGATCGGGTGGAGCCGGAGATCGGGAGGAGCCGGAAATCGGGAGGAACCTGGGATCGGGAGGAGCTGGGGATCGGGAGGAGCCGGAGATCGGAAGGGGCCTGAGATCGTGCGGAGCCGGGGATCGGGAGGAGACGGAGATCGGGAGGAGCCTGAGATCGTGAGGAGCCGGAGATTGGGAGGAGCCGAGGATCGGGAGGAGCCGGAAATCAGGAGGAGCCGGGGATCAGGAGGAGCCAGAGATCGGGAGGAGATGGAGATCGGGAGGAGCCAGAGATCGGGAGGAGCCTGAGATCAGAGGAGCCGGAAATCAGGAGGAGTCGGGGATCAGGAGGAGCCAGAGATCGGGAGGAGCTGGAGATCGGGAGGAGCCGGAGATCGGGAGGAGCCTGAGATCAGAGGAGCCGGAGATTGGGAGCAGACAGAGATCAGGAGGAGCCGGTGATCGGGTGGAGCCGGGGATCGGGAGGAGCCTGAGATCGAGAGGAGCCGCGGATTGGATGGAGCCGGGGATCGGGAGGAGCCAGGGATCGGGAGAAGACGGAGATCGGGAGGAACCGGGGATCGGGAGGAGCCTGAGATTGGGAGGAGAAGTGAATCGGGAGAAGCTGGAGATCGGGAGGAGTTGGAGATCGGGAGGAGCTGGAGATCGGGAGGAGATGGAGATCGGGAGGAGCCTGAGATCGTGAGGAGCCGGAGATCGGGAGGAGCCGGGGATCGGGAGGAGCCTGAGATTGGGAGGAGAAGTAAATCGGGAGAAGCTGGAGATCGGGAGGAGTTGGAGATCGGGAGGAGCTGGAGATCGGGAGGAGATGGAGATCAGGAGGAGCCTGAGATCGTGAGGAGCCGGAGATCGGGTGGAGCCGGAGATCGGGAGGAGCCGGAGATCGGTAGGAGCCTGAGATCAGAGGAGCCGGAGATTGGGAGCAGACAGAGATCAGGAGGAGCCGGTGATCGGGTGGAGCCGGGGATCGGGAGGAGCCTGAGATCGAGAGGAAACTGAGATCGGAACGAGCCGGGGATCGGGTGGAGCCGGAGATCGGGAGGAGCCGGAAATCGGGAGGAACCTGGGATCGGGAGGAGCTGGGGATCGGGAGGAGCCGGAGATCGGAAGGGGCCTGAGATCGTGCGGAGCCGGGGATCGGGAGGAGACGGAGATCGGGAGGAGCCTGAGATCGTGAGGAGCCGGAGATTGGGAGGAGCCGAGGATCGGGAGGAGCCGGAAATCAGGAGGAGCCGGGGATCAGGAGGAGCCAGAGATCGGGAGGAGATGGAGATCGGGAGGAGCCAGAGATCGGGAGGAGCCTGAGATCAGAGGAGCCGGAAATCAGGAGGAGTCGGGGATCAGGAGGAGCCAGAGATCGGGAGGAGCTGGAGATCGGGAGGAGCCGGAGATCGGGAGGAGCCTGAGATCAGAGGAGCCGGAGATTGGGAGCAGACAGAGATCAGGAGGAGCCGGTGATCGGGTGGAGCCGGGGATCGGGAGGAGCCTGAGATCGAGAGGAGCCGCGGATTGGATGGAGCCGGGGATCGGGAGGAGCCAGGGATCGGGAGAAGACGGAGATCGGGAGGAACCGGGGATCGGGAGGAGACGGAGATCCGGAGGAGCCGTGGATCAGGAGGAGCCGGAGATCGGGAGGAGACGGAGATCGGGAGGAGCTGGCGATCGGGAGGAGCCGGAGATCGGAAGGAGCCTGAGATCAGGAAGAGCCGGAGATTGGGAGCAGACGGAGATCAGGAGGAGCCGGGGATCGGGTGGAGCCGGAGATCGGGAGGAGCCGGAAATCGGGAGGAAACTGAGATCGGAACGAGCCGGGGATCGGGTGGAGCCGGAGATCGGGAGGAGCCGGAAATCGGGAGGAACCTGGGATCGGGAGGAGCTGGGGATCGGGAGGAGCCGGAGATCGGAAGGGGCCTGAGATCGTGCGGAGCCGGGGATCGGGAGGAGACGGAGATCGGGAGGAGCCTGAGATCGTGAGGAGCCGGAGATTGGGAGGAGCCGAGGATCGGGAGGAGCCGGAAATCAGGAGGAGCCGGGGATCAGGAGGAGCCAGAGATCGGGAGGAGATGGAGATCGGGAGGAGCCAGAGATCGGGAGGAGCCTGAGATCAGAGGAGCCGGAAATCAGGAGGAGTCGGGGATCAGGAGGAGCCAGAGATCGGGAGGAGCTGGAGATCGGGAGGAGCCGGAGATCGGGAGGAGCCTGAGATCAGAGGAGCCGGAGATTGGGAGCAGACAGAGATCAGGAGGAGCCGGTGATCGGGTGGAGCCGGGGATCGGGAGGAGCCTGAGATCGAGAGGAGCCGCGGATTGGATGGAGCCGGGGATCGGGAGGAGCCAGGGATCGGGAGAAGACGGAGATCGGGAGGAACCGGGGATCGGGAGGAGCCTGAGATTGGGAGGAGAAGTGAATCGGGAGAAGCTGGAGATCGGGAGGAGTTGGAGATCGGGAGGAGCTGGAGATCGGGAGGAGATGGAGATCGGGAGGAGCCTGAGATCGTGAGGAGCCGGAGATCGGGAGGAGCCGGGGATCGGGAGGAGCCTGAGATTGGGAGGAGAAGTAAATCGGGAGAAGCTGGAGATCGGGAGGAGTTGGAGATCGGGAGGAGCTGGAGATCGGGAGGAGATGGAGATCAGGAGGAGCCTGAGATCGTGAGGAGCCGGAGATCGGGTGGAGCCGGAGATCGGGAGGAGCCGGAGATCGGTAGGAGCCTGAGATCAGAGGAGCCGGAGATTGGGAGCAGACAGAGATCAGGAGGAGCCGGTGATCGGGTGGAGCCGGGGATCGGGAGGAGCCTGAGATCGAGAGGAGCCGGGGATTGGATGGAGCCGGGGATCGGGAGGAGCCAGGGATCGGGAGAAGACGGAGATCGGGAGGAACCAGGGATCGGGAGGAGCCTGAGATTGGGAGGAGAAGTAAATCGGGAGAAGCTGGAGATCGGGAGGAGCTGGAGATCGGGAGGAGCTGGAGATCGGGAGGAGACGGAGATCGGGAGGAGCCTGAGATCGTGAGGAGCCGGAGATCGGGAGGAGCCGGGAATCGGGAGGAGCCGGAGAACGGTAGTATATGGAGATCGGGAGGAGCTGGAGATCGGGAGGAGACGGAGATCAGGAGGTGCCGGAGATCGGGAGGAGCCGGAGATTGGGAGCAAACGGAGATCAGGAGGAGCCAGGGATCGGGAGGAGACGGAGATCGGGAGGAGCCGGAGATCGGGAGGAGACGGAGATCGGGAGGAGCCAGGGATTGGGAGGAGACGGAGATCGGGAGGAGCCGGGGATCGGGAGGAGACGCAGATCGAGAGGAGCTGGGGATCAGGAGGGACCGGAGATCGGGAGGAGCCGGTAATCGGGAGGAGACGGAGATCAGGAGGAGCGAGGGATCGGGTGGAGCCGGAGATCGGGAGGAGCCAGCGATCGGGAGGAGCCTGAGATCGTGAGGAGCCGGAGATCGGGAGGAGCCGGGGATCAGGAGGAGACGGAGATCGGGAGGAGCCTGAGAACGTGAGGAGCCGGGGATCGGGAGGAGCCGGGGATCAGGAGGAGATGGAGATCGGGAGGAGCCGGAGATCGGGAGGAGCCGGGGATCGGGAGGAGACGGAGATCGGGAGGAGCCGGGGATCGGGAGGAGACGGAGATCCGGAGGAGCCGTGGATCAGGAGGAGCCGGAGTTCGGGAGGAGACGGAGATCGGGAGGAGCTGGAGATCGGGAGGAGCCGGAGATCGGAAGGAGCCTGAGATCAGGAAGAGCCGGAGATCGGGAGCAGACGGAGATCAGGAGGAGCCGGGGATCGGGTGGAGCCGGAGATCGGGAGGAGCCGGAAATCGGGAGGAACCTGAGATCGGAGCGAGCCGGGGATCGGGTGGAGCCGGAGATCGGGAGGAGCCGGAAATCGGGAGGAACCTGGGATCGGGAGGAGCTGGGGATCGGGAGGAGCCGGAGATCGGAAGGGGCCTGAGATCGTGCGGAGCCGGGGATCGGGAGGAGACGGAGATCGGGAGGAGCCTGAGATCGTGAGGAGCCGGAGATTGGGAGGAGCCGAGGATCGGGAGGAGCCGGAAATCAGGAGGAGCCGGGGATCAGGAGGAGCCAGAGATCGGGAGGAGATGGAGATCGGGAGGAGCTGGAGATCGGGAGGAGCCGGAGATCGGGAGGAGCCTGAGATCAGAGGAGCCGGAGATTGGGAGCAGACAGAGATCAGGAGGAGCCGGTGATCGGGTGGAGCCGGGGATCGGGAGGAGCCTGAGATTGAGAGGAGCCGCGGATTGGATGGTGCCGGGGATCGGGAGGAGCCAGGGATTGGGAGAAGACGGAGATCGGGAGGAACCGGGGATCGGGAGGAGCCTGAGATTGGGAGGAGAAGTAAATCGGGAGAAGCTCGAGATCGGGAGGAGTTGGAGATCGGGAGGAGCTGGAGATCGGGAGGAGTTGGAGATCGGGAGGAGCTGGAGATCGGGAGGAGACGGAGATCGGGAGGAGCCTGAGATCGTGAGGAGCCGGAGATCGGGAGGAGCCGGGGATCGGGAGGAGCCGTAGAACGGTAGTATATGGAGATCGGGAGGAGCTGGAGATCGGGAGGAGACGGAGATCAGGAGGTGCCGGAGATCGGGAGGAGCCGGAGATTGGGAGCAAACGGAGATCAGGAGGAGCCAGGGATCGGGAGGAGACGGAGATCGGGAGGAGCCGGAGATCGGGAGGAGACGGAGATCGGGAGGAGCCAGGGATTGGGAGGAGACGGAGATCGGGAGGAGACGGAGATCGGGAGGAGCTGGAGATCGGGAGGAGCCGGAGATCGGAAGGAGCCTGAGATCAGGAAGAGCCGGAGATCGGGAGCAGACGGAGATCAGGAGGAGCCGGGGATCGGGTGGAGCCGGAGATCGGGAGGAGCCGGAAATCGGGAGGAACCTGAGATCGTGAGGAGCCGGAGATCGGGAGGAGCCTGGGATCAGGAGGAGACGGAGATCGGGAGGAGCCTGAGATCGTGAGGAGCCGGGGATCGGGAAGAGCCGGGGATCAGGAGGAGATGGAGATCGGGAGGAGCCGGAGATCGGGAGGAGCCGGGGATCGGGAGGATCCTGACATTGGGAGGAGACGGAGATCAGGAGGAGCCTGAGATCGCGAGGGGCCGGAGATCGGGAGGAGCCGGAAATCGGGAGGAACCTGAGATCGGAAGGTTCCGGAGATCGGGAGGAGCCGGAGATCGGGAGGAGACGGAGATCAGGAGGAGCCGGGGATCGGGAGGAGCCAGGGATCGTTAGGAGCCGGAGATCGGGAGGAGCCGGGTATCGGGAGGAGACGGAGATCAGGAGGAGCCGGGGATCGGGTGGAGCCGGAGATCGGGAGGAGCCGGAAATCGGGAGGAACCTGAGATCGGAACGAGCCGGAGATCGGGAGGAGCCGGAGATCGGGAGGAGACGGAGATCAGGAGGAGCCAGGGATCGGGTGGAGCCGCAGATCGGGAGGAGCCGGAGATCGGGAGGGGCCGGGGATCGGGAGGAGTGGGAGATCGGGATGAGACGCAGATCGAGAGGAGCTGGGGATCAGGAGGGACCGGAGATCGGGAGGAGCCGGTAATCGGGAGGAGACGGGGATCAGGAGGAGCGAGGGATCGGGTGGAGCCGGAGATCGGGAGGAGCCAGCGATCGGGAGGAGCCTGAGATCGTGAGGAGCTGGAGATCGGGAGGAGCCGGGGATCAGGAGGAGACGGAGATCGGGAGGAGCCGGAGATCGGGAGGAGCCGGGGATCGGGAGGAGACGGAGATCGGGAGGAGCCGTGGATCAGGAGGAGCCGGAGATCGGGAGGAGACGGAGATCGGGAGGAGCTGGAGATCGGGAGGAGCCGGAGATCGGAAGGAGCCTGAGATCAGGAAGAGCCGGAGATCGGGAGCAGACGGAGATCAGGAGGAGCCGGGGATCGGGTGGAGCCGGAGATCGGGAGGAGCCGGAAATCGGGAGGAACCTGAGACCGGAACGAGCCGGGGATCGGGTGGAGCCGGAGATCGGGAGGAGCCGGAAATCGGGAGGAACCTGGGATCGGGAGGAGCTGGGGATCGGGAGGAGCCGGAGATCGGAAGGGGCCTGAGATCGTGCGGTGCCGGGGATCGGGAGGAGACGGAGATCGGGAGGAGCCTGAGATCGTGAGGAGCCGGAGATTGGGAGGAGCCGAGGATCGGGAGGAGCCGGAAATCAGGAGGAGCCGGGGATCAGGAGGAGCCAGAGATCGGGAGGAGATGGAGATCGGGAGGAGCTGGAGATCGGGAGGAGCCGGAGATCGGGAGGAGCCTGAGATCAGAGGAGCCGGAGATTGGGAGCAGACAGAGATCAGGAGGAGCCGGTGATCGGGTGGAGCCGGGGATCGGGAGGAGCCTGAGATCGAGAGGAGCCGCGGATTGGATGGAGCCGGGGATCGGGAGGAGCCAGGGATCGGGAGAAGACGGAGATCGGGAGGAACCGGGGATCGGGAGGAGCCTGAGATTGGGAGGAGAAGTAAATCGGGAGAAGCTGGAGATCGGGAGGAGTTGGAGATCGGGAGGAGCTGGAGATCGGGAGGAGACGGAGATCGGGAGGAGCCTGAGATCGTGAGGAGCCGGAGATCGGGAGGAGCCGGGGATCGGGAGGAGCCGTAGAACGGTAGTATATGGAGATCGGGAGGAGCCGGAGATCGGGAGGAGACGGAGATCAGGAGGTGCCGGAGAGCGGGAGGAGCCGGAGATTGGGAGCAAGCGGAGATCAGGAGGAGCCAGGGATCGGGAGGAGATGGAGATCGGGAGGAGCCGGAGATCGGGAGGAGACGGAGATCGGGAGGAGCCAGGGATTGGGAGGAGACGGAGATCGGGAGGAGCCGGGGATCGGGAGGAGACGCAGATCGAGAGGAGCTGGGGATCAGGAGGGACCGGAGATCGGGAGGAGCCGGTAATCGGGAGGAGACGGAGATCAGGAGGAGCGAGGGATCGGGTGGAGCCGGAGATCGGGAGGAGCCAGCGATCGGGAGGAGCCTGAGATGGTGAGGAGCCGGAGATCGGGAGGAGCCTGGGATCAGGAGGAGACGGAGATCGGGAGGAGCCTGAGATCGTGAGGAGCCGGGGATCGGGAGGAGCCGGGGATCAGGAGGAGATGGAGATCGGGAGGAGCCGGAGATCGGGAGGAGACGGAGATCGGGAGGAGCCACGGATTGGGAGGAGCCTGAGATCGTGAGGAGCCGGAGATCGGGAGGAACCGGGGATAGGGAAGAGACGGAGATCGGGAGGAGCCGGGGATCGGGAGGAGACGGAGATCAGGAGGAGCCGGGGATCGGGAGGAGCCAGGGATCGTTAGGAGCCGGAGATCGGGAGGAGCCGGGGATCGGGAGGAGACGGAGATCGGAGGAGCCTGAGACCGGGGTGGGCCAGAGATCGGGAGGAGCCGGAGATCGGGAGGAGACGGAGATCAGGAGCAGCCTGAGATCGGGAGGAGCCAGGAATCGGGAGGAGCCTGAAATCGTGAGGAGCCGGAAATCGGGAGGAGCGGGGATCGGGAGGAGACGGAGATCCGGAGGAGCCGGGGATCAGGAGGAGCCGGAGATCGGGTGGAGACGGAGATCGGGAGGAGCCGGAAATCGGGAGGAACCTGAGATCGGAACGAGCCGGAGATTGGGAGGAGCCGGAGATCGGGAGGAGACGGAGATCAGGAGGAGCCAGGGATCGGGTGGAGCCGGAGATCGGGAGGAGCCGGAGATCGGGAGGGGCCGGGGATCGGGAGGAGTCGGAGATCGGGATGAGCCGGGGATCGGGAGGAGCCGGGGATCGGGAGGAGCTGGAGATCGGGAGGAGCGGGGGATCGGGAGGATCCGGGGATCGGGAGGAGCTGGAGATCGGGAGGAGACGGAGATCAGGAGGAGCCAGGAATTGGGTGGAGCCGGAGATCGGGAGGGGCCGGGGATCGGGAGGGGCCGGGGATCGGGAGGATCCGGGGATCGGGAGGAGCCGGGGATCGGGAGGAGCCAGGGATCATTAGGAGCCGGAGATCGGGAGGAGCCGGGGATCGGGAGGAGACGGAGATCGGAGGAGCCTGAGACCGGGGTGGGCCAGAGATCGGGAGGAGCCGGAGATCGGGAGGAGACGGAGATCAGGAGCAGCCTGAGATCGGGAGGAGCCAGGAATCGGGAGGAGCCTGAAATCGTGAGGAGCCGGAAATCGGGAGGAGCGGGGATCGGGAGGAGACGGAGATCCGGAGGAGCCGGGGATCAGGAGGAGCCGGAGATCGGGTGGAGACGGAGATCGGGAGGAGCCGGAAATCGGGAGGAACCTGAGATCGGAACGAGCCGGAGATTGGGAGGAGCCGGAGATCGGGAGGAGCCGGAGATCGGGAGGGGCCGGGGATCGGGAGGAGTCGGAGATCGGGATGAGCCAGGGATCGGGAGGAGCCGGGGATCGGGAGGAGCTGGAGATCGGGAGGGGCCGGGGATCGGGAGGAGTCGGAGATCGGGATGAGCCAGGGATCGGGAGGAGCCGGGGATCGGGAGGAGCTGGAGATCGGGAGGAGCGGGGGATCGGGAGGATCCGGGGATCGGGAGGAGCTGGAGATCGGGAGGAGACGGAGATCAGGAGGAGCCAGGAATTGGGTGGAGCCGGAGATCGGGAGGGGCCGGGGATCGGGAGGGGCCGGGGATCGGGAGGATCCGGGGATCGGGAGGAGCCGGAGATCGGGAGGAGACGGAGATCGGTAGGGGCCGGAGATCGGGAGGAGACGGAGATCAGGAGGAGCCAGGGATCGGGTGGAGCCGGAGATCGGGAGAAGCCGGAGATCGGGAGGGGCCGGGGATCGGGAGGAGTCGGAGATCGGGATGAGCCGGGGATCGGGAGGAGCCGGGGATCGGGAGGAGCTGGAGATCGGGAGGAGCCGGGGATCGGGAGGATCCGGGGATCGGGAGGAGCTGGAGATCGGGAGGAGACGGAGATCAGGAGGAGCCAGGAATTGGGTGGAGCCGGAGATCGGGAGGCGGCGGAGATCGGTAGGGGCCGGGGATCGGGAGGGGCCGGGGATCGGGAGGAGACGGAGATCAGGAGGAGCCAGGAATTGGGTGAAGCCAGAGATCGGGAGGGGCCGGGGATCGCGACGAGCCAGGGATCGGGAGGAGCTGGAGATCGGGAGGAGCCGGGGATCGGGATGAGCCGGGGATCGGGAGGAGCTGGAAATCGGGAGGAGCTGGAGATCGGGAGGAGCCGGAGATCGGAAGGAACCTGAGATCAGGAAGAGCCGGAGATTGGGAGCGGACGGAGATCAGGAGGAGCCGGGGATCAGGTGGAGCCGGGGATCGGGAGGAGATGGAGATCGGGAGGAGACGGAGATCGGGAGGAGCCGGGGATCGGGAGGAGATGGAGATCGGCAGGAGACGGAGATCGGGAGGGGCCGGGGATCGGGTGGAGCCAGAGATCGGGAGGGGCCGGAGATCGGGAGGAGCCGGAAATCGGGAGGAACCTGGGATCGGGAGGAGCTGGGGATCGGGAGGAGCCGGAGATCGGAAGGGGCCTGAGATCATGCGGAGCCGGGGATCGGAAGGAGACGGAGATCGGGAGGAGCCTGAGATCGTGAGGAGCCGGAGATTGGGAGGAGCCGAGGTTCGGGAGGAGCCGAGGTTCGGGAGGAGCCGGAAATCAGGAGGAGCCGGGGATCAGGAGGAGCGAGAGATCGGGAGGAGATGGAGATCGGGAGGAGCTGGAGATCGGGAGGAGCCAGAGATCGGGAGGAGCCTGAGATCAGAGGAGCCGGAGATTGGGAGCAGACAGAGATCAGGAGGAGCCGGTGATCGGGTGGAGCCGGGGATCGGGAGGAGCCTGAGATCGAGAGGAGCCGGGGATTGGATGGAGCCGGGGATCGGGAGGAGCCAGGGATCGGGAGAAGACGGAGATCGGGAGGAACCGGGGATCGGGAGGAGCCTGAGATTGGGAGGAGAAGTAAATCGGGAGAAGCTAGAGATCGGGAGGAGCTGGAGATCGGAAGGAGCTGGAGATCGGGAGGAGACGGAGATCGGGAGGAGCCTGAGATCGTGAGGAGCCGGAGATCGGGAGGAGCCGGGGATCGGGAGGAGCCGGAGAACGGTAGTATATGGAGATCGGGAGGAGCTGGAGATCGGGAGGAGACGGAGATCAGGAGGTGCCGGAGATCGGGAGGAGCCGGAGATTGGGAGCAAACGGAGATCAGGAGGAGCCAGGGATCGGGAGGAGACGGAGATCGGGAGGAGCCGGAGATCGGGAGGAGACGGAGATCGGGAGGAGCCAGGGATTGGGAGGAGACGGAGATCGGGAGGAGCCGGGGATCGGGAGGAGACGCAGATCGAGAGGAGCTGGGGATCAGGAGGGACCGGAGATCGGGAGGAGCCGGTAATCGGGAGGAGACGGAGATCAGGAGGAGCGAGGGATCGGGTGGAGCCGGAGATCGGGAGGAGCCAGGGATTGGGAGGAGACGGAGATCGGGAGGAGCCGGAGATCGGGAGGATCCGGGGATCAGGAGGAGACGGAGATCGGGAGGAGCCTGAGATCGGGAGGAGCCGGGGATCGGGAGGAGCCGGGGATCAGGAGGAGATGGAGATCGGGAGGAGCCGGAGATCGGGAGGAGCCGGGGATCGGGAGGAGACGGAGATCGGGAGGAGCCGGGGATCGGGAGGAGACGGAGATCCGGAGGAGCCGGGGATCAGGAGGAGCCGGAGATCGGGAGGAGACGGAGATCGGGAGGAGCTGGAGATCGGGAGGAGCCGGAAATCGGGAGGAACCTGAGATCGGAACGAGCCGGAGATCGGGAGGAGCCGGAGATCGGGAGGAGACGGAGATCAGGAGGAGCCAGGGATCGGGTGGAGCTGGAGATCGGGAGGAGCCGGAGATCGGGAGGGGCCCGGGATCGGGAGGAGTCGGAGATCGGGATGAGCCGGGGATCGGGAGGAGCCGGGGATCGGGAGGAGCTGGAGATCGGGAGGAGCTGGGGATCGGGAGGAGCTGGAGATCGGGAGGAGACGGAGATCAGGAGGAGCCAGGAATTGGGTGGAGCCGGAGATCGGGAGGCGGCGGAGATCGGTAGGGGCCGGGGATCGGGAGGGGCCGGGGATCGGGAGGAGCTGGAGATCGGGAGGAGCCGGAGATCGGGAGGGGCCGGGGATCGGGAGGAGTCGGAGATCGGGATGAGCCGGGGATCGGGAGGAGCCGGGGATCGGGAGGGGCCGGGGATCGGGAGGAGTCGGAGATCGGGATGAGCCGGGGATCGGGAGGAGCCGGGGATCGGGAGGAGCTGGAGATCGGGAGGAGCCGGGGATCGGGAGGATCCGGGGATCGGGAGGAGCTGGAGATCGGGAGGAGACGGAGATCAGGAGGAGCCAGGAATTGGGTGGAGCCGGAGATCGGGAGGCGGCGGAGATCGGTAGGGGCCGGGGACCGGGAGGGGCCGGGGATCGGGAGGAGACGGAGATCAGGAGGAGCCAGGAATTGGGTGAAGCCAGAGATCGGGAGGGGCCGGGGATCGGGACGAGCCGGGGATCGGGAGGAGCCGGAGATCGGGAGGAGCCGGGGATCGGGAGGAGCCGGGGATCGGGAGGAGCTGGAAATTGGGAGGAGCTGGAGATCGGGAGGAGCCGGAGATCGGAAGGAACCTGAGATCAGGAAGAGCCGGAGATTGGGAGCGGACGGAGATCAGGAGTAGCCGGGGATCGGGTGGAGCCGGGGATCGGGAGGAGACGGAGATCGGGAGGAGCCTGCGATCGGGAGGAGCCTGAGATCGGGAGGAGCTGGAGATCGGGAGGAGACTGAGATCGGGAGGAGCCTGAGATCGTGAGGAGCCGGAGATCGGGAGGAGCCGGGGATCGGGAGGAGCCGGAGAACGGTAGTATATGGAGATCGGGAGGAGCTGGAGATCGGGAGGAGACGGAGATCAGGAGGTGCCGGAGATCGGGAGGAGCCGGGGATTGGGAGCAAACGGAGATCAGGAGGAGCCAGGGATCGGGAGGAGACGGAGATCGGGAGGAGCCGGAGATCGGGAGGAGACGGAGATCGGGAGGAGCCAGGGATTGGGAGGAGACGGAGATCGGGAGGAGCCGGGGATCGGGAGGAGACGCAGATCGAGAGGAGCTGGGGATCAGGAGGGACCGGAGATCGGGAGGAGCCGGTAATCGGGAGGAGATGGAGATCAGGAGGAGCGAGGGATCGGGTGGAGCCGGAGATCGGGAGGAGCCAGCGATCGGGAGGAGCCTGAGATCGTGAGGAGCCGGAGATCGGGAGGAGCCGGGGATCAGGAGGAGACGGAGATCGGGAGGAGCCTGAGAACGTGAGGAGCCGGGGATCGGGAGGAGCCGTGGATCAGGAGGAGATGGAGATCGGGAGGAGCCGGAGATTGGGAGGAGCAGGGGATCGGGAGGAGACGGAGATCGGGAGGAGCCGGGGATCGGGAGGAGACGGAGATCCGGAGGAGCCGTGGATCAGGAGGAGCCGGAGATCGGGAGGAGACGGAGATCGGGAGGAGCTGGCGATCGGGAGGAGCCGGAGATCGGAAGGAGCCTGAGATCAGGAAGAGCCGGAGATCGGGAGCAGACGGAGATCAGGAGGAGCCGGGGATCGGGTGGAGCCGGAGATCGGGAGGAGCCGGAAATCGGGAGGAACCTGAGATCGGGAGGAGCCGGGGATCGGGAGGAGACGGAGATCGGGAGGAGCCGGGGATCGGGAGGAGACGGAGATCCGGAGGAGCCGGGGATCAGGAGGAGCCGGAGATCGGGAGGAGACGGAGATCGGGAGGAGCTGGAGATCGGGAGGAGCCGGAGATCGGAAGAAGCCTGAGATCAGGAAGAGCCGGAGATCGGGAGCAGACGGAGATCAGGAGGAGCCGGGGATCGGGTGGAGCCGGAGATCGGGAGGAGCCGGAAATCGGGAGGAACCTGAGATCGGAACGAGCCGGAGATCGGGAGGAGCCGGAGATCGGGAGGAGACGGAGATCAGGAGGAGCCAGGGATCGGGTGGAGCTGGAGATCGGGAGGAGCCGGAGATCGGGAGGGGCCCGGGATCGGGAGGAGTCGGAGATCGGGATGAGCCGGGGATCGGGAGGAGCCGGGGATCGGGAGGAGCTGGAGATCGGGAGGAGCTGGGGATCGGGAGGAGCTGGAGATCGGGAGGAGACGGAGATCAGGAGGAGCCGGGAATTGGGTGGAGCCGGAGATCGGGAGGCGGCGGAGATCGGTAGGGGCCGGGGATCGGGAGGGGCCGGGGATCGGGAGGAGCTGGAGATCGGGAGGAGCCGGAGATCGGGAGGGGCCGGGGATCGGGAGGAGTCGGAGATCGGGATGAGCCGGGGATCGGGAGGAGCCGGGGATCGGGAGGGGCCGGGGATCGGGAGGAGTCGGAGATCGGGATGAGCCGGGGATCGGGAGGAGCCGGGGATCGGGAGGAGCTGGAGATCGGGAGGAGCCGGGGATCGGGAGGATCCGGGGATCGGGAGGAGCTGGAGATCGGGAGGAGACGGAGATCAGGAGGAGCCAGGAATTGGGTGGAGCCGGAGATCGGGAGGCGGCGGAGATCGGTAGGGGCCGGGGATCGGGAGGGGCCGGGGATCGGGAGGAGACGGAGATCAGGAGGAGCCAGGAATTGGGTGAAGCCAGAGATCGGGAGGGGCCGGGGATCGGGACGAGCCGGGGAACGGGAGGAGCCGGAGATCGGGAGGAGCCGGGGATCGGGAGGAGCCGGGGATCGGGAGGAGCTGGAAATTGGGAGGAGCTGGAGATCGGGAGGAGCCGGAGATCGGAAGGAACCTGAGATCAGGAAGAGCCGGAGATTGGGAGCGGACGGAGATCAGGAGTAGCCGGGGATCGGGTGGAGCCGGGGATCGGGAGGAGACGGAGATCGGGAGGAGCCTGCGATCGGGAGGAGCCTGAGATCGGGAGGAGCTGGAGATCGGGAGGAGACTGAGATCGGGAGGAGCCTGAGATCGTGAGGAGCCGGAGATCGGGAGGAGCCGGGGATCGGGAGGAGCCGGAGAACGGTAGTATATGGAGATCGGGAGGAGCTGGAGATCGGGAGGAGACGGAGATCAGGAGGTGCCGGAGATCGGGAGGAGCCGGAGATTGGGAGCAAACGGAGATCAGGAGGAGCCAGGGATCGGGAGGAGACGGAGATCGGGAGGAGCCGGAGATCGGGAGGAGACGGAGATCGGGAGGAGCCAGGGATTGGGAGGAGACGGAGATCGGGAGGAGCCGGGGATCGGGAGGAGACGCAGATCGAGAGGAGCTGGGGATCAGGAGGGACCGGAGATCGGGAGGAGCCGGTAATCGGGAGGAGATGGAGATCAGGAGGAGCGAGGGATCGGGTGGAGCCGGAGATCGGGAGGAGCCAGCGATCGGGAGGAGCCTGAGATCGTGAGGAGCCGGAGATCGGGAGGAGCCGGGGATCAGGAGGAGACGGAGATCGGGAGGAGCCTGAGAACGTGAGGAGCCGGGGATCGGGAGGAGCCGTGGATCAGGAGGAGATGGAGATCGGGAGGAGCCGGAGATTGGGAGGAGCAGGGGATCGGGAGGAGACGGAGATCGGGAGGAGCCGGGGATCGGGAGGAGACGGAGATCCGGAGGAGCCGTGGATCAGGAGGAGCCGGAGATCGGGAGGAGACGGAGATCGGGAGGAGCTGGCGATCGGGAGGAGCCGGAGATCGGAAGGAGCCTGAGATCAGGAAGAGTCGGAGATCGGGAGCAGACGGAGATCAGGAGGAGCCGGGGATCGGGTGGAGCCGGAGATCGGGAGGAGCCGGAAATCGGGAGGAACCTGAGATCGGAACGAGCCGGGGATCGGGTGGAGCCGGAGATCGGGAGGAGCCGGAAATCGGGAGGAACCTGGGATCGGGAGGAGCTGGGGATCGGGAGGAGCCGGAGATCGGAAGGGGCCTGAGATCGTGCGGAGCCGGGGATCGGGAGGAGACGGAGATCGGGAGGAGCCTGAGATCGTGAGGAGCCGGAGATTGGGAGCAGCCGAGGATCGGGAGGAGCCGGAAATCAGGAGGAGCCGGGGATCAGGAGGAGCCAGAGATCGGGAGGAGATGGAGATCGGGAGGAGCCAGAGATCGGGAGGAGCCTGAGATCAGAGGAGCCGGAAATCAGGAGGAGCCGGGGATCAGGAGGAGCCAGAGATCGGGAGGAGCTGGAGATCGGGAGGATCCGGAGATCGGGAGGAGCCTGAGATCAGAGGAGCCGGAGATTGGGAGCAGACAGAGATCAGGAGGAGCCGGTGATCGGGTGGAGCCGGGGATCGGGAGGAGCCTGAGATCGAGAGGAGCCGCGGATTGGATGGAGCCGGGGATCGGGAGGAGCCAGGGATCGGGAGAAGACGGAGATCGGGAGGAACCGGGGATCGGGAGGAGCCTGAGATTGGGAGGAGAAGTGAATCGGGAGAAGCTGGAGATCGGGAGGAGTTGGAGATCGGGAGGAGCTGGAGATCGGGAGGAGATGGAGATCGGGAGGAGCCTGAGATCGTGAGGAGCCGGAGATCGGGAGGAGCCGGGGATCGGGAGGAGCCTGAGATTGGGAGGAGAAGTAAATCGGGAGAAGCTGGAGATCGGGAGGAGTTGGAGATCGGGAGGAGCTGGAGATCGGGAGGAGATGGAGATCAGGAGGAGCCTGAGACCGTGAGGAGCCGGAGATCGGGTGGAGCCGGAGATCGGGAGGAGCCGGAGATCGGTAGGAGCCTGAGATCAGAGGAGCCGGAGATTGGGAGCAGACAGAGATCAGGAGGAGCCGGTGATCGGGTGGAGCCGGGGATCGGGAGGAGCCTGAGATCGAGAGGAGCCGGGGATTGGATGGAGCCGGGGATCGGGAGGAGCCAGGGATCGGGAGAAGACGGAGATCGGGAGGAACCAGGGATCGGGAGGAGCCTGAGATTAGGAGGAGAAGTAAATCGGGAGAAGCTGGAGATCGGGAGGAGCTGGAGATCGGGAGGAGCTGGAGATCGGGAGGAGACGGAGATCGGGAGGAGCCTGAGATCGTGAGGAGCCGGAGATCGGGAGGAGCCGGGAATCGGGAGGAGCCGGAGAACGGTAGTATATGGAGATCGGGAGGAGCTGGAGATCGGGAGGAGACGGAGATCAGGAGGTGCCGGAGATCGGGAGGAGCCGGAGATTGGGAGCAAACGGAGATCAGGAGGAGCCAGGGATCGGGAGGAGACGGAGATCGGGAGGAGCCGGAGATCGGGAGGAGACGGAGATCGGGAGGAGCCAGGGATTGGGAGGAGACGGAGATCGGGAGGAGCCGGGGATCGGGAGGAGACGCAGATCGAGAGGAGCTGGGGATCAGGAGGGACCGGAGATCGGGAGGAGCCGGTAATCGGGAGGAGACGGAGATCAGGAGGAGCGAGGGATCGGGTGGAGCCGGAGATCGGGAGGAGCCAGCGATCGGGAGGAGCCTGAGATCGTGAGGAGCCGGAGATCGGGAGGAGCCGGGGATCAGGAGGAGACGGAGATCGGGAGGAGCCTGAGAACGTGAGGAGCCGGGGATCGGGAGGAGCCGGGGATCAGGAGGAGATGGAGATCGGGAGGAGCCGGAGATCGGGAGGAGCCGGGGATCGGGAGGAGACGGAGATCGGGAGGAGCCGGGGATCGGGAGGAGACGGAGATCCGGAGGAGCCGTGGATCAGGAGGAGCCGGAGTTCGGGAGGAGACGGAGATCGGGAGGAGCTGGAGATCGGGAGGAGCCGGAGATCGGAAGGAGCCTGAGATCAGGAAGAGCCGGAGATCGGGAGCAGACGGAGATCAGGAGGAGCCGGGGATCGGGTGGAGCCGGAGATCGGGAGGAGCCGGAAATCGGGAGGAACCTGAGATCGGAACGAGCCGGGGATCGGGTGGAGCCGGAGATCGGGAGGAGCCGGAAATCGGGAGGAACCTGGGATCGGGAGGAGCTGGGGATCGGGAGGAGCCGGAGATCGGAAGGGGCCTGAGATCGTGCGGAGCCGGGGATCGGGAGGAGACGGAGATCGGGAGGAGCCTGAGATCGTGAGGAGCCGGAGATTGGGAGGAGCCGAGGATCGGGAGGAGCCGGAAATCAGGAGGAGCCGGGGATCAGGAGGAGCCAGAGATCGGGAGGAGATGGAGATCGGGAGGAGCTGGAGATCGGGAGGAGCCGGAGATCGGGAGGAGCCTGAGATCAGAGGAGCCGGAGATTGGGAGCAGACAGAGATCAGGAGGAGCCGGTGATCGGGTGGAGCCGGGGATCGGGAGGAGCCTGAGATTGAGAGGAGCCGCGGATTGGATGGTGCCGGGGATCGGGAGGAGCCAGGGATCGGGAGAAGACGGAGATCGGGAGGAACCGGGGATCGGGAGGAGCCTGAGATTGGGAGGAGAAGTAAATCGGGAGAAGCTCGAGATCGGGAGGAGTTGGAGATCGGGAGGAGCTGGAGATCGGGAGGAGTTGGAGATCGGGAGGAGCTGGAGATCGGGAGGAGACGGAGATCGGGAGGAGCCTGAGATCGTGAGGAGCCGGAGATCGGGAGGAGCCGGGGATCGGGAGGAGCCGTAGAACGGTAGTATATGGAGATCGGGAGGAGCTGGAGATCGGGAGGAGACGGAGATCAGGAGGTGCCGGAGATCGGGAGGAGCCGGAGATTGGGAGCAAACGGAGATCAGGAGGAGCCAGGGATCGGGAGGAGACGGAGATCGGGAGGAGCCGGAGATCGGGAGGAGACGGAGATCGGGAGGAGCCAGGGATTGGGAGGAGACGGAGATCGGGAGGAGCTGGAGATCGGGAGGATCCTGACATTGGGAGGAGACGGAGATCAGGAGGAGCCTGAGATCGCGAGGGGCCGGAGATCGGGAGGAGCCTGAGATCGTGAGGAGCCGGGGATCGGGAAGAGCCGGGGATCAGGAGGAGATGGAGATCGGGAGGAGCCGGAGATCGGGAGGAGCCGGGGATCGGGAGGATCCTGACATTGGGAGGAGACGGAGATCAGGAGGAGCCTGAGATCGCGAGGGGCCGGAGATCGGGAGGAGCCGGAAATCGGGAGGAACCTGAGATCGGAAGGTTCCGGAGATCGGGAGGAGCCGGAGATCGGGAGGTGACGGAGATCAGGAGGAGCCGGGGATCGGGAGGAGCCAGGGATCGTTAGGAGCCGGAGATCGGGAGGAGCCGGGTATCGGGAGGAGACGGAGATCAGGAGGAGCCGGGGATCGGGTGGAGCCGGAGATCGGGAGGAGCCGGAAATCGGGAGGAACCTGAGATCGGAACGAGCCGGAGATCGGGAGGAGCCGGAGATCGGGAGGAGACGGAGATCAGGAGGAGCCAGGGATCGGGTGGAGCCGGAGATCGGGAGGAGCCGGAGATCGGGAGGGGCCGGGGATCGGGAGGAGTGGGAGATCGGGATGAGACGCAGATCGAGAGGAGCTGGGGATCAGGAGGGACCGGAGATCGGGAGGAGCCGGTAATCGGGAGGAGACGGGGATCAGGAGGAGCGAGGGATCGGGTGGAGCCGGAGATCGGGAGGAGCCAGCGATCGGGAGGAGCCTGAGATCGTGAGGAGCCGGAGATCGGGAGGAGCAGGGGATCAGGAGGAGACGGAGATCGGGAGGAGCCGGAGATCGGGAGGAGCCGGGGATCGGGAGGAGACGGAGATCGGGAGGAGCCGTGGATCAGGAGGAGCCGGAGATCGGGAGGAGACGGAGATCGGGAGGAGCTGGAGATCGGGAGGAGCCGGAGATCGGAAGGAGCCTGAGATCAGGAAGAGCCGGAGATCGGGAGCAGACGGAGATCAGGAGGAGCCGGGGATCGGGTGGAGCCGGAGATCGGGAGGAGCCGGAAATCGGGAGGAACCTGAGACCGGAACGAGCCGGGGATCGGGTGGAGCCGGAGATCGGGAGGAGCCGGAAATCGGGAGGAACCTGGGATCGGGAGGAGCTGGGGATCGGGAGGAGCCGGAGATCGGAAGGGGCCTGAGATCGTGCGGTGCCGGGGATCGGGAGGAGACGGAGATCGGGAGGAGCCTGAGATCGTGAGGAGCCGGAGATTGGGAGGAGCCGAGGATCGGGAGGAGCCGGAAATCAGGAGGAGCCGGGGATCAGGAGGAGCCAGAGATCGGGAGGAGATGGAGATCGGGAGGAGCTGGAGATCGGGAGGAGCCGGAGATCGGGAGGAGCCTGAGATCAGAGGAGCCGGAGATTGGGAGCAGACAGAGATCAGGAGGAGCCGGTGATCGGGTGGAGCCGGGGATCGGGAGGAGCCTGAGATCGAGAGGAGCCGCGGATTGGATGGAGCCGGGGATCGGGAGGAGCCAGGGATCGGGAGAAGACGGAGATCGGGAGGAACCGGGGATCGGGAGGAGCCTGAGATTGGGAGGAGAAGTAAATCGGGAGAAGCTGGAGATCGGGAGGAGTTGGAGATCGGGAGGAGCTGGAGATCGGGAGGAGACGGAGATCGGGAGGAGCCTGAGATCGTGAGGAGCCGGAGATCGGGAGGAGCCGGGGATCGGGAGGA
This sequence comes from Pristiophorus japonicus, assembly GCF_044704955.1. Lineage (NCBI taxonomy): Eukaryota > Metazoa > Chordata > Chondrichthyes > Pristiophoridae > Pristiophorus > Pristiophorus japonicus. The sequence goes on from NC_092010.1 coordinate 18,212,970, forward strand.
GCCGTAGAACGGTAGTATATGGAGATCGGGAGGAGCTGGAGATCGGGAGGAGACGGAGATCAGGAGGTGCCGGAGAGCGGGAGGAGCCGGAGATTGGGAGCAAACGGAGATCAGGAGGAGCCAGGGATCGGGAGGAGATGGAGATCGGGAGGAGCCGGAGATCGGGAGGAGACGGAGATCGGGAGGAGCCAGGGATTGGGAGGAGACGGAGATCGGGAGGAGCCGGGGATCGGGAGGAGACGCAGATCGAGAGGAGCTGGGGATCAGGAGGGACCGGAGATCGGGAGGAGCCGGTAATCGGGAGGAGACGGAGATCAGGAGGAGCGAGGGATCGGGTGGAGCCGGAGATCGGGAGGAGCCAGCGATCGGGAGGAGCCTGAGATCGTGAGGAGCCGGAGATCGGGAGGAGCCTGGGATCAGGAGGAGACGGAGATCGGGAGGAGCCTGAGATCGTGAGGAGCCGGGGATCGGGAGGAGCCGGGGATCAGGAGGAGATGGAGATCGGGAGGAGCCGGAGATCGGGAGGAGCCGGGGATCGGGAGGAGACGGAGATCGGGAGGAGCCACGGATTGGGAGGAGCCTGAGATCGTGAGGAGCCGGAGATCGGGAGGAACCGGGGATAGGGAAGAGACGGAGATCGGGAGGAGCCGGGGATCGGGAGGAGACGGAGATCAGGAGGAGCCGGGGGAGGAGCCAGGGATCGTTAGGAGCCGGAGATCGGGAGGAGCCGGGGATCGGGAGGAGACGGAGATCGGAGGAGCCTGAGACCGGGGTGGGCCAGAGATCGGGAGGAGCCGGAGATCGGGAGGAGACGGAGATCAGGAGCAGCCTGAGATCGGGAGGAGCCAGGAATCGGGAGGAGCCTGAAATCGTGAGGAGCCGGAAATCGGGAGGAGCGGGGATCGGGAGGAGACGGAGATCCGGAGGAGCCGGGGATCAGGAGGAGCCGGAGATCGGGTGGAGACGGAGATCGGGAGGAGCCGGAAATCGGGAGGAACCTGAGATCGGAACGAGCCGGAGATTGGGAGGAGCCGGAGATCGGGAGGAGACGGAGATCAGGAGGAGCCAGGGATCGGGTGGAGCCGGAGATCGGGAGGAGCCGGAGATCGGGAGGGGCCGGGGATCGGGAGGAGTCGGAGATCGGGATGAGCCGGGGATCGGGAGGAGTCGGGGATCGGGAGGAGCTGGAGATCGGGAGGAGCGGGGGATCGGGAGGATCCGGGGATCGGGAGGAGCTGGAGATCGGGAGGAGACGGAGATCAGGAGGAGCCAGGAATTGGGTGGAGCCGGAGATCGGGAGGGGCCGGGGATCGGGAGGGGCCGGGGATCGGGAGGATCCGGGGATCGGGAGGAGCCGGAGATCGGGAGGAGACGGAGATCGGTAGGGGCCGGAGATCGGGAGGAGACGGAGATCAGGAGGAGCCAGGGATCGGGTGGAGCCGGAGATCGGGAGAAGCCGGAGATCGGGAGGGGCCGGGGATCGGGAGGAGTCGGAGATCGGGATGAGCCGGGGATCGGGAGGAGCCGGGGATCGGGAGGAGCTGGAGATCGGGAGGAGCCGGGGATTGGGAGGATCCGGGCATCGGGAGGAGCTGGAGATCGGGAGGAGACGGAGATCAGGAGGAGCCAGGAATTGGGTGGAGCCGGAGATCGGGAGGCGGCGGAGATCGGTAGGGGCCGGGGATCGGGAGGGGCCGGGGATCGGGAGGAGACGGAGATCAGGAGGAGCCAGGAATTGGGTGAAGCCAGAGATCGGGAGGGGCCGGGGATCGCGACGAGCCGGGGATCGGGAGGAGCTGGAGATCGGGAGGAGCCGGGGATCGGGATGAGCCGGGGATCGGGAGGAGCTGGAAATCGGGAGGAGCTGGAGATCGGGAGGAGCCGGAGATCGGAAGGAACCTGAGATCAGGAAGAGCCGGAGATTGGGAGCGGACGGAGATCAGGAGGAGCCGGGGATCAGGTGGAGCCGGGGATCGGGAGGAGATGGAGATCGGGAGGAGACGGAGATCGGGAGGAGCCGGGGATCGGGAGGAGATGGAGATCGGCAGGAGACAGAGATCGGGAGGAGCCGGGGATCGGGTGGAGCCAGAGATCGGGAGGGGCCGGAGATCGGGAGGAGCCGGAAATCGGGAGGAACCTGGGATCGGGAGGAGCTGGGGATCGGGAGGAGCCGGAGATCGGAAGGGGCCTGAGATCATGCGGAGCCGGGGATCGGAAGGAGACGGAGATCGGGAGGAGCCTGAGATCGTGAGGAGCCGGAGATTGGGAGGAGCCGAGGTTCGGGAGGAGCCGAGGTTCGGGAGGAGCCGGAAATCAGGAGGAGCCGGGGATCAGGAGGAGCCAGAGATCGGGAGGAGATGGAGATCGGGAGGAGCTGGAGATCGGGAGGAGCCAGAGATCGGGAGGAGCCTGAGATCAGAGGAGCCGGAGATTGGGAGCAGACAGAGATCAGGAGGAGCCGGTGATCGGGTGGAGCCGGGGATCGGGAGGAGCCTGAGATCGAGAGGAGCCGGGGATTGGATGGAGCCGGGGATCGGGAGGAGCCAGGGATCGGGAGAAGACGGAGATCGGGAGGAACCGGGGATCGGGAGGAGCCTGAGATTGGGAGGAGAAGTAAATCGGGAGAAGCTAGAGATCGGGAGGAGCTGGAGATCGGAAGGAGCTGGAGATCGGGAGGAGACGGAGATCGGGAGGAGCCTGAGATCGTGAGGAGCCGGAGATCGGGAGGAGCCGGGGATCGGGAGGAGCCGGAGAACGGTAGTATATGGAGATCGGGAGGAGCTGGAGATCGGGAGGAGACGGAGATCAGGAGGTGCCGGAGATCGGGAGGAGCCGGAGATTGGGAGCAAACGGAGATCAGGAGGAGCCAGGGATCGGGAGGAGACGGAGATCGGGAGGAGCCGGAGATCGGGAGGAGACGGAGATCGGGAGGAGCCAGGGATTGGGAGGAGACGGAGATCGGGAGGAGCCGGGGATCGGGAGGAGACGCAGATCGAGAGGAGCTGGGGATCAGGAGGGACCGGAGATCGGGAGGAGCCGGTAATCGGGAGGAGACGGAGATCAGGAGGAGCGAGGGATCGGGTGGAGCCGGAGATCGGGAGGAGCCAGGGATTGGGAGGAGACGGAGATCGGGAGGAGCCGGAGATCGGGAGGATCCGGGGATCAGGAGGAGACGGAGATCGGGAGGAGCCTGAGATCGGGAGGAGCCGGGGATCGGGAGGAGCCGGGGATCAGGAGGAGATGGAGATCGGGAGGAGCCGGAGATCGGGAGGAGCCGGGGATCGGGAGGAGACGGAGATCGGGAGGAGCCGGGGATCGGGAGGAGACGGAGATCCGGAGGAGCCGGGGATCAGGAGGAGCCGGAGATCGGGAGGAGACGGAGATCGGGAGGAGCTGGAGATCGGGAGGAGCCGGAGATCGGAAGAAGCCTGAGATCAGGAAGAGCCGGAGATCGGGAGCAGACGGAGATCAGGAGGAGCCGTGGATCGGGTGGAGCCGGAGATCGGGAGGAGCCGGAAATCGGGAGGAACCTGAGATCGGAACGAGCCGGAGATCGGGAGGAGCCGGAGATCGGGAGGAGACGGAGATCAGGAGGAGCCAGGGATCGGGTGGAGCTGGAGATCGGGAGGAGCCGGAGATCGGGAGGGGCCCGGGATCGGGAGGAGTCGGAGATCGGGATGAGCCGGGGATCGGGAGGAGCCGGGGATCGGGAGGAGCTGGAGATCGGGAGGAGCTGGGGATCGGGAGGATCCGGGGATCGGGAGGAGCTGGAGATCGGGAGGAGACGGAGATCAGGAGGAGCCAGGAATTGGGTGGAGCCGGAGATCGGGAGGCGGCGGAGATCGGTAGGGGCCGGGGATCGGGAGGGGCCGGGGATCGGGAGGAGCTGGAGATCGGGAGGAGCCGGAGATCGGGAGGGGCCGGGGATCGGGAGGAGTCGGAGATCGGGATGAGCCGGGGATCGGGAGGAGCCGGGGATCGGGAGGGGCCGGGGATCGGGAGGAGTCGGAGATCGGGATGAGCCGGGGATCGGGAGGAGCCGGGGATCGGGAGGAGCTGGAGATCGGGAGGAGCCGGGGATCGGGAGGATCCGGGGATCGGGAGGAGCTGGAGATCGGGAGGAGACGGAGATCAGGAGGAGCCGGAGATCGGGAGGAGCCTGAGATCGTGAGGAGCCGGAGATTGGGAGGAGCCGGGGATCGGGAGGAGCCGGGGATCGGGAGGGGCCGGGGATCGGGAGGAGTCGGAGATCGGGATGAGCCGGGGATCGGGAGGAGCCGGGGATCGGGAGGAGCTGGAGATCGGGAGGAGCCGGGGATCGGTAGGGGCCGGGGATCGGGAGGGGCCGGGGATCGGGAGGAGACGGAGATCAGGAGGAGCCAGGAATTGGGTGAAGCCAGAGATCGGGAGGGGCCGGGGATCGGGACGAGCCGGGGATCGGGAGGAGCCGGAGATCGGGAGGAGCCGGGGATCGGGAGGAGCCGGGGATCGGGAGGAGCTGGAAATTGGGAGGAGCTGGAGATCGGGAGGAGCCGGAGATCGGAAGGAACCTGAGATCAGGAAGAGCCGGAGATTGGGAGCGGACGGAGATCAGGAGTAGCCGGGGATCGGGTGGAGCCGGGGATCGGGAGGAGACGGAGATCGGGAGGAGCCTGCGATCGGGAGGAGCCTGAGATCGGGAGGGGCCGGAAATCGGGAGGAGCCGGGGATCGGGAGGAGCCGGGGATCGGGAGGAGCCTGAGATCGTCAGGAGCCGGAGATCGGGAGGAGCCGGGGATCGGGTGGAGCCAGAGATCGGGAGGGGCCGGAGATCGGGAGGAGCCGGAAATCGGGAGGAACCTGGGATCGGGAGGAGATGGGGATCGGGAGGAGCCGGAGATCGGAAGGGGCCTGAGATCGTGCGGAGCCGGGGATCGGGAGGAGACGGAGATCGGGAGGAGCCTGAGATCGTGAGGAGCCGGAGATTGGGAGGAGCCGAGGATCGGGAGGAGCCGGAAATCAGGAGGAGCCGGGGATCAGGAGGAGCCAGAGATCGGGAGGAGATGGAGATCGGGAGGAGCCGGGGATCAGGAGGAGCCAGAGATCGGGAGGAGCTGGAGATCGGGAGGAGCTGGAGATCGGGAGGAGCCGGAGATCGGGAGGAGCCTGAGATCGTGAGGAGCCGGAGATTGGGAGGAGCCGAGGATCGGGAGGAGCCGGAAATCAGGAGGAGCCGGGGATCAGGAGGAGCCAGAGATCGGGAGGAGCTGGAGATCAGAGGAGCCGGAGATTGGGAGCAGACAGAGATCAGGAGGAGCCGGAGATCGGGAGGAGCCTGAGATCAGAGGAGCCGGAGATTGGGAGCAGACAGAGATCAGGAGGAGCCGGAGATCGGGAGGAGCCTGAGATCAGAGGAGCCGGAGATTGGGAGCAGACAGAGATCAGGAGGAGCCGGTGATCGGGTGGAGCCGGGGATCGGGAGGAGCCTGAGATCGAGAGGAGCCGGGGATTGGATGGAGCTGGGGATCGGGAGGAGCCAGGGTTCGGGAGAAGACGGAGATCGGGAGGAACCGGGGATCGGGAGGAGCCTGAGATTGGGAGGAGAAGTAAATCGGGAGAAGCTGGAGATCGGGAGGAGCTGGAGATCGGGAGGAGCTGGAGATCGGGAGGAGACGGAGATCGGGAGGAGCCTGAGATCGTGAGGAGCCGGAGATCGGGAGGAGCCGGGGATCGGGAGGAGCCGGAGAACGGTAGTATATGGAGATCGGGAGGAGCTGGAGATCGGGAGGAGACGGAGATCAGGAGGTGCCGGAGATCGGGAGGAGCCGGAGATTGGGAGCAAAAGGAGATCAGGAGGAGCAGGGGATCGGGAGGAGACGGAGATCGGGAGGAGCCGGTAATCGGGAGGAGACGGAGATCGGGAGGAGCCAGGGATTGGGAGGAGACGGAGATCGGGAGGAGCCGGGGATCGGGAGGAGCCTGAGATCGTCAGGAGCCGGAGATCGGGAGGAGCCGGGGATCAGGAGGAGACGGAGATTGGGAGGAGCCTGAGATCGTGAGGAGCCGGGGATCGGGAGGAGCCGGGGATCAGGAGGAGATGGAGATCGGGAGGAGCCGGAGATCGGGAGGAGCCGGGGATCGGGAGGAGACGGAGATCGGGAGGAGCCGGGGATCGGGTGGAGACGGAGATCCGGAGGAGCCGGGGATCAGGAGGAGCCGGAGATCGGGAGGAGACGGAGATCGGGAGGAGCTGGAGATCGGGAGGAGCCGGAGATCGGAAGGAGCCTGAGATCAGGAAGAGCCGGAGATCTGGAGCAGACGGAGATCAGGAGGAGCCGGTGATCGGGTGGAGCCGGAGATCGGAAGGAGCCGGAAATCGGGAGGAACCTGAGATCGGAACGAGCCGGAGATCGGGAGGAGCCGGAGATCGGGAGGAGACGGAGATCAGGAGGAGCCAGGGATCGGGTGGAGCCGGAGATCGGGAGGAGCCGGAGATCGGGAGGGGCCGGGGATCGGGAGGAGTCGGAGATCGGGATGAGCCGGGGATCGGGAGGAGCCGGGGATCGGGAGGAGCTGGAGATCGGGAGGAGCCGGGGACCGGGAGGATCCGGGGATCGGGAGGAGCTGGAGATCGTGAGGAGACGGAGATCAGGAGGAGCCAGGAATTGGGTGGAGCCGGAGATCGGGAGGAGACGGAGATCGGTAGGGGCCGGGGATCGGGAGGGGCCGGGGATCGGGAGGAGACGGAGATCAGGAGGAGCCAGGAATTGGGTGAAGCCAGAGATCGGGAGGGGCTGGGGATCGGGACGAGCCGGGGATCGGGAGGAGCCGGAGATCGGGTGGAGCCGGGGATCGGGAGGAGATGGAGATCGTGAGGAGACGGAGATCGGGAGGAGCCGGGGATCGGGAGGAGCCTGAGATCGTCAGGAGCCGGAGATCGGGAGGAGCCGGAAATCGGGAGGAACCTGGGATCGGGAGGAGCTGGGGATCGGGAGGAGCCTGAGATCGTCAGGAGCCGGAGATCGGGAGGAGCCGGGGATCGGGTGGAGCCAGAGATCGGAAGGGGCCGGAGATCGGGAGGAGCCGGAAATCGGGAGGAACCTGGGATCGGGAGGAGCTGGGGATCGGGAGGAGCCGGAGATCGGAAGGGGCCTGAGATCGTGCGGAGCCAGGGATCGGGAGGAAACGGAGATCGGGAGGAGCCTGAGATCGTGAGGAGCCGGAGATTGGGAGGAGCCGAGGATCGGGAGGAGCCGGAAATCAGGAGGTGCTGGGGATCAGGATGAGCCAGAGATCGGGAGGAGATGGAGATCGGGAGGAGCTGGAGATCGGGAGGAGCCGGAGATCGGGAGGAGCCTGAGATCAGAGGAGCCGGAGATTGGGAGCAGACAGAGATCAGGAGGAGCCGGTGATCGGGTGGAGCCGGGGATCGGGAGGAGCCTGAGATCGAGAGGAGCCGCGGATTGGATGGAGCCAGGGATCGGGAGGAGCCAGGGATCGGGAGAAGACGGAGATCGGGAGGAACCAGGGATCGGGAGGAGCCTGAGATTGGGAGGAGAAGTAAATCGGGAGAAGCTGGAGATCGGGAGGAGCTGGAGATCGGGAGGAGCTGGAGATCGGGAGGAGACTGAGATCGGGAGGAGCCTGAGATCGTGAGGAGCCGGAGATCGGGAGGAGCCGGGGATCGGGAGGAGCCGGAGAACGGTAGTATATGGAGATCGGGAGGGGCTGGAGATCGGGAGGAGACGGAGATCAGGAGGTGCCGGAGATCGGGAGGAGCCGGAGATTGGGAGCAAACGGAGATCAGGAGGAGCCAGGGATCGGGAGGAGATGGAGATCGGGAGGAGCCGGAGATCGGGAGGAGACGGAGATCGGGAGGAGCCAGGGATTGGGAGGAGACGGAGATCGGGAGGAGCCGGGGATCGGGAGGAGACGCAGATCGAGAGGAGCTGGGGATCAGGAGGGACCGGGGATCGGGAGGAGCCGGTAATCGAGAGGAGACGGAGATCAGGAGGAGCGAGGGATCGGGTGGAGCCGGAGATCGGGAGGAGCCAGCGATCGGGAGGAGCATGAGATCGTGAGGAGCCGGAGATCGGGAGGAGCCGGGGATCAGGAGGAGACGGAGATCGGGAGGAGCCTGAGAACGTGAGGAGCCGGGGATCAGGAGGAGACGGAGATCGGGAGGAGCCTGAGATCGTGAGGAGCCGGGGATCGGGAGGAGCCGGGGATCAGGAGGAGATGGAGATCGGGAGGAGCCGGAGATCGGGAGGAGCCGGGGATCGGGAGGAGACGGAGATCGGGAGGAGCCAGGGATTGGGAGGAGCCTGAGATCGTGAGGAGCCGGAGATCGGGAGGAACCGGGGATAGGGAGGAGACGGAGATCGGGAGGAGCCGGGGATCGGGAGGATCCTGACATTGGGAGGAGACGGAGATCAGGAGGAGCCTGAGATTGCGAGGGGCCGGAGATCGGGAGGAGCCGGAAATCGGGAGGAACCTGAGATCGGAAGGTTCCGGAGATCGGGAGGAGCCGGAGATCGGGAGGAGACGGAGATCAGGAGGAGCCGGGGATCGGGAGGAGCCAGGGATCGTTAGGAGCCGGAGATCGGGAGGAACCGGGGATCGGGAGGAGACGGAGATCGGGAGGAGCCTGAGATCGGGAGGGGCCGGAGATCGGGAGGAGCCGGAAATCAGGAGGAACCTGAGATCGGAAGGAGCCAGAGATCGGGAGGAGCCGGAGATCGGGAGGAGACGGAGATCAGGAGGAGACGGAGATCGGGAGGAGCCAGGAATCGGGAGGAGCCTGAGATCGTGAGGAGCCGGAAATTGGGAGGAGCCGGGGATCGGGAGGAGACGGAGAGCGGGATGAGCCGGGGATCGGGAGGAGCCTGAGATCGAGAGGGGCCGGAGATCGGGAGGAGCCAGAAATCGGGAGGAACCTTAAATCGGAAGGAGCTGGAGATCGGGAGGAGACGGAGATCAGGAGGAGCCGGAGATCGGGAGGGGCCGGGGATCGGGAGGAGTCGGAGATCGGGATGAGCCGGGGATCGGGAGGAGCCGGGGATCGGGAGGAGCTGGAGATCGGGAGGAGCCGGGGATCGGGAGGATCCGGGGATCGGGAGGAGCTGGAGATCGGGAGGAGACGGAGATCGGTAGGGGCCGGGGATCGTGAGGGGCCGGGGATCGGGACGAGCCAGGGATCGGGAGGAGCCTGAGATCGTGAGGAGCCGGAAATCGGGAGGAGCCTGCGATCGGGAGGAGCCTGAGATCGGGAGGGGCCGGAAATCGGGAGGAGCCGGGGATCGGGAGGAGCCTGAGATCGGGAGGGGCCGGAGATCGGGAGGAGCCGGAAATCGGGAGGAACCTGAATTCGGAAGGAGCCAGAGATCGGGAGGAGCCGGAGATTGGGAGGAGCCTGAGATCGGGAGGAGCCAGGAATCGGGAGGAGCCTGAGATCGTGAGGAGCCGGAGATCGGGAGGAGCCGGGGATCGGGAGGAGCCTGAGATCGGGAGGGGCCGGAAATCGGGAGGAACCAGAGATCGGAAGGAGCCAGAGATCGGGAGGAGCCAGAGATCGGGAGGAGACGGAGATCAGGAGGAGCCTGAGATCGGGAGGAGCCAGGAATCGGGAGGAGCCTGAGATCGTGAGGAGCCGGAGATCGTGTGGAGCCGGGGATCAGGAGGAGACGGAGATCCGGAGGAGCCGGGGATCGGGAGGAGCCAGGGATCGGGAGTAGCCGGGGATCGGGCGGAGACGGAGATCCGGAGGAGCCGGGGATCAGGAGGAGCCGGAGATCGGGAGGAGACGGAAATCGGGAGGAGCTGGAGATCGGGAGGAGCCGGATATCGGAAGGGGCCGGGGATCGGGAGGAGACGGAAATCGGATGCAGCTGGAGATCGGGAGGAGCCGGATATCGGAAGGAGCCTGAGATCAGGAAGAGCCGGAGATTGGGAGCAGACGGAGATCAGGAGGAGCCGGGGATCGGGTGGAGCCGGGGATCGGGAGGAGACGGAGATCGGGATGAGCCGGGGATCGGGAGGAGACGGAGATCGGGAGGAGACGGAGATCGGGAGGAGCCGGGGATCGGGAGGAGCCTGAGATCGTGAGGAGCTGGAGATCGGGAGGAGCTGGGGATCGGGTGGAGCCAGAGATCGGGAGGGGCCAGAGATCGGGAGGAGCCGGAAATCGGGAGGAACCTGGGATCGGGAGGAGCTGGGGATCGGGAGGAGCCGGAGATCGGAAGGGGCCTGAGATCGTGCGGAGCCGGGGATCGGTAGGAGACGGAGATCGGGAGGAGCCTGAGATCGTGAGGAGCCGGAGATTGGGAGGAGCCGAGGATCGTGAGGAGCCGGAAATCGGGAGGAGCCGGGGATCAGGAGCAGCCAGAGATCGTGAGGAGCCGGGGATCGGGAGGAGCCGGGGATCAGGAGGAGATGGAGATCGGGAGGAGCCGGAGATCGGGAGGAGCCGGGGATCGGGAGGAGACGGAGATCGGGAGGAGCCGGGGATCGGGAGGAGACGGAGATCCGGAGGAGCCGGGGATCAGGAGGAGCCGGAGATCGGGAGGAGACGGAGATCGGGAGGAGCTGGAGATCGGGAGGAGCCGGAGATCGGAAGGAGCCTGAGATCAGGAAGAGCCGGAGATCTGGAGCAGAAGGAGATCAGGACGAGCCGGGGATCGGGTGGAGCCGGGGATCGGGAGGAGCCTGAGATCGGGAGGGGCCGGAGATCGGGAGGAGCCGGAAATCGGGAGGAACCAGAGATCGGAAGGAGCCAGAGATCGGGAGGAGCCAGAGATCGGGAGGAGACGGAGATCAGGAGGAGCCTGAGATCGGGAGGAGCCAGGAATCGGGAGGAGCCTGAGATCGTGAGGAGCCGGAGATCGTGTGGAGCCGGGGATCGGGAGGAGACGGAGATCCGGAGGAGCCGGGGATCTGGAGGAGCCAGGGATCGGGAGTAGCCGGGGATCGGGCGGAGACGGAGATCCGGAGGAGCCGGGGATCAGGAGGAGCCGGAGATCGGGAGGAGACGGAAATCGGGAGGAGCTGGAGATCGGGAGGAGCTGGATATCGGAAGGAGCCTGAGATCAGGAAGAGCCGGAGATTGGGAGCAGACGGAGATCAGGAGGAGCCGGGGATCGGGTGGAGCCGGGGATCGGGAGGAGACGGAGATCGGGATGAGCCGGGGATCGGGAGGAGACGGAGATCGGGAGGAGACGGAGATCGGGAGGAGCTGGGGATCGGGTGGAGCCAGAGATCGGGAGGGGCCAGAGATCGGGAGGAGCCGGAAATCGGGAGGAACCTGGGATCGGGAGGAGCTGGGGATCGGGAGGAGCCGGAGATCGGAAGGGGCCTGAGATCGTGCGGAGCCGGGGATCGGTAGGAGACGGAGATCGGGAGGAGCCTGAGATCGTGAGGAGCCGGAGATTGGGAGGAGCCGAGGATCGGGAGGAGCCGGAAATCAGGACGAGCCAGAGATCGAGAGGAGATGGAGATCGGGAGGAGCTGGAGATCGGGAGGAGCCGGAGATCGGGAGGAGCCGGAGATCGGGAGGAGCCTGAGATCAGAGGAGCCGGAGATTGGGAGCAGACAGAGATCAGGAGGAGCCGGTGATCGGGTGGAGCCGGGGATCGGGAGGAGCCTGAGATCGGGAGGAGCCGGGGATTGGGAGGAGCCAGGGATCGGGAGGAGACGGAGATCGGGAGGAGCCGGGGATTGGGAGGAGCCAGGGATCGGGAGAAGACGGAGATCGGGAGGAACCGGGGATCGGGAGGAGCCTGAGATTGGGAGGAGAAGTAAATCGGGAGAAGCTGGAGATCGGGAGGAGCCGGAGATCGGGAGGAGCTGGAGATCGGGAGGAGCTGGAGATCGGGAGGAACCGGGTATCGGGAGGAGCCTGAGATTGGGAGGAGAAGTAAATCGGGAGAAGCTGGAGATCGGGAGGAGCCGGAGATCGGGAGGAGCTGGAGATCGGGAGGAGCTGGAGATCGGGAGGAGACGGAGTTCGGGAGTATACGGAGATCGGGAGGAGCTGGAGATCGGGAGGAGACGGAGATCAGGAGGTGCCGGAGATCGGGAGGAGCCGGAGATTGGGAGCAGACGGAGATCAGGAGGAGCCAGGGATCGGGAGGAGACGGAGATCGGGAGGAGCCGGAGATCGGGAGGAGACGGCGATCGGGAGGAGCCAGGGATTGGGAGGAGACGGAGATCGGGAGGAGCCAGGGATCGGGAGGAGACGCAGATCAGGAGGAGCCAGGGATCGGGTGGAGCCGGAGATCGGGAGGAGCCAGCGATCGGGAGGAGCCTGAGATCGTGAGGAGCCGGAGATCGGGAGGATCCGGGGATCAGGAGGAGACGGAGATCTGGATGAGCCTGAGATCGTGAGGAGCCGGGGATCGGGAGGAGCCGGGGATCGGGAGGAGATGGAGATCGGGAGGAGCCGGAAATCGGGAGGAGCTGGAGATCGGGAGGAGACGGAGATCAGGAGGTGCCGGAGATCGGGAGGAGCCGGAGATTGGGAGCAGACGGAGATCAGGAGGAGCCAGGGATCGGGAGGAGACGGAGATCGGGAGGAGCCGGAGATCGGAGGAGACGGCGATCGGGAGGAGCCAGGGATTGGGAGGAGACGGAGATCGGGAGGAGCCGGGGATCGGGAGGAGACGCAGATCTGGATGAGCCTGAGATCGTGAGGAGCCGGGGATCGGGAGGAGCCGGGGATCGGGAGGAGATGGAGATCGGGAGGAGCCGGAAATCGGGAGGAGCCGGGGATCGGGAGGAGACGGAGATCGGGAGGAGCCAGGGATTGGGAGGAGCCTGAGATCGTGAGGAGCCGGAGATCGGGAGGAACCGGGGATCGGGAGGAGACGGAGATCGGGAGGAGCCGGGGATCGGGAGGAGCCTGACATTGGGAGGAGACGGAGATCAGGAGGAGCCTGAGATCGCGAGGGGCCGGAGATCGGGAGGAGACGGAGATCAGGAGGAGCCGGGGATCGGGAGGAGCCAGGGATCGTTAGGAGCCGGAGATCGGGAGGAGCCGGGGATCGGGAGGAGACGGAGATCGGGAGGAGCCTGCGATCGGGAGGGGCCGGAGATCGGGAGGAGCCGGAAATCAGGAGGAACCTGAGATCGGAAGGAGCCAGAGATCGGGAGCAGCCGGAGATCGGGAGGAGACGGAGATCAGGAGGAGCCTGAGATCGGGAGAAGCCAGGAATCGGGAGGAGCCTGAGATCGTGAGGAGCCGGAAATTGGGAGGAGCCGGGGATCGGGAGGAGCCTGAGATCGAGAGGGGCCGGAGATCGGGAGGAGCCGGAAATCGGGAGGAACCTGAAATCGGAAGGAGCCGGAGATCGGGAGGAGCCTGAGATCAGGAAGAGCCGGAGATCGGGAGCAGACGGAGATCAGGAGGAGCCTGAGATCGGGAGGGGCCGGAGATCGGGAGGAGCCGGAAATCGGGAGGAACCTGAGATCGGAACGAGCCGGAGATCGGGAGGAGCCGGAGATCGGGAGGAGACGGAGATCAGGAGGACCCAGGGATCGGGTGGAGCCGGAGATCGGGAGGAGCCGGAGATCGGGAGGGGCCGGGGATCGGGAGGAGTCGGAGATCGGGATGAGCCGGGGATCGGGAGGAGCCGGGGATCGGGAGGAGCTGGAGATCGGGAGGAGCCGGGGATCGGGAGGAGTCGGAGATCGGGATGAGCCGGGGATCGGGAGGAGCTGGAGATCGGGAGGAGACGGAGATCGGGAGGAGCCAGGAATTGGGTGGAGCCGGAGATCGGGAGGCGGCGGAGATCGGTAGGGGCCGGGGATCGGGAGGGGCCGGGGATCGGGAGGACACGGAGATCAGGAGGAGCCAGGAATCGGGTGAAGCCGGAGATCGGGAGGGGCCGGGGATCGGGCGAGCCGGGGATCGGTAGGAGCCGGAGATCGGGAGGAGCCGGGGATCGGGATGAGCCGGGGATCGGGAGGAGCTGGAAATCGGGTGGAACCAGCTCCAGCAGCGACAGGTGTAAGGGACAAAAAGTAAAAAGAATCAAAATCGAAGTGTGATGTCACAGGCAAGCAGGTAAGTGATTGGCTGGTGGATTGGTGAGTATTTTCTTTTCTTTTAAAAAACCTTAGGCATTGGTGTAAGTTAGGAACTGCAATTAAATTGATCAGTGATCGTTATTATCTAAGGAAAACTAATTAATTAAATCAGCTAATTGCTGAGAAGTTGCTGGGTGTGTCTTGTTAAAGTTTAGAGTTTATTTTTATTTGATAGTTGCGAGTGTAACTAGAGGGATGGCAGGGTAGCTCAGTCCCGTGGATTGCACATCCTGCGCCTTGTGGGAAGTCCTGGGTACTTCACGCAGCCGGGATGACCACGTGTGCAGGAGGTTTCTCCAGCTGCACCAACTCGAGCTCCGTGTTTTGGAGCTTGAGCGGCGGCTGGAGTCACTGCGGTGCATCCGCGAGACTGAGAGCGACGTGGATAACCCGTTTCTAGAGGTGGTCACCCCGCAGTTTAACAGTGTGCAGGCAGAGAGGGAGTGGGTGATCACCAGACAGAAGGGGAGGACTAGGCAGGTAGTGCAGGAGTCCCCCGAGTCCATCTCACTCTCCAATCGGTATTCTCTTCTGAGTACCAGTGAGGGCGACGGTGCCTCTGGGGAGTGCAGCCAGAGCCAAGTCCACGGCACCACGGGTGGCTCAGCTGCACAGGGGGGAGGAAGAAGAATGGAAGAGCTATAGTGGTAGGGGATTCAATAGTCAGGGGAGCAGACAGGCGTTTCTGTGGCCGCAGACGTGACTCCAGGATGGTATGTTGCCTCCCTGGTGCCAGGGTCAAGGATGTCACCGAGCGGCTGCAGGGCATTCTGGGGGGAGAGGGTGAACAGCCAGAAGAGGCTGTGGTCCATATCGGGACCAATGACAGGTAGGAAGAGGGATGAGGTCCTGCAGGTAGAGTTTAGGGAGCTAGGAGAGAGATTAAAAAGCAGGACCTCAAAGGTAGTAATCTCCTGATTACTCCCGGTGCCACGAGCTAGTGAGTACAGAAACAGGAGGATAGAGCAGATGAATACGTGGCTGGAGAGATGGTGCAGGAGGGAGGGCTTTAGTTTCCTGAGGCATTGGGACTGCTTCTGGGGGAGGTGGGACCTGGTACAAGCCGGACGGGTTGCAGCTCAACAGAGTCGGGGCCAATATCCTCGCGGGGGGGTTTGCTAGTACTGTTGGGGAGGGTTTAAACTAGCTTAGCAGGGGGATGGGAACCTGAAAATAGATTCAGTAGGGAGGGGACTAAAGCTGGAATTAGAAAGCAAAAATAAAGAAAGTGAGTTTGAAGGAGAGAGGAAACAAGCAGGAAAAAGGGTAAAAAAACAAACTTAAAGGCACTTTGTCTAAATGCATGTAGCATTCGTAACAAAATAGATGAGTTGACGGCACAAATAGATACAAATGGGTATGGTCTGATAGCCATTACAGAGATGTGGTTGCAAGGTGACCAGGACTGGGAACTAAATATTCAGGGGTATTTGACAATCTGGAAGGACAGACAGAAAGGAAAAGGAGGTGGGGTAGCTCTATTGATAAAGGATGGAATCACTGCAATAGTGAGAAACGATATTGTCTCAAATGATCAGGATGTTGAAACAGTTTGGGTGAAGATAAGGAACAATAAGGGGAAAAAGTCACTGGTGGGAGTAGTCTATAGTCTCCCTAACAGTAGCAACTCCGTTGGACAGAGTATAAACCAGGAAATAGTGGGGGCTTGTAAAAAGGGAACAGCAATAATCATGGGTGATTTTAACCTCCATATTGATTGGACAAATCAAATTGGTCAGGGTAGCCTTGAGGAGGAGTTCATAGAGTGCATAAGGGACTGGTTCCTTGAGCAGTATGTAACGGAACCAACCAGGGGGAAGGCTATCTTAGATCTGGTCCTGTGTAATGAGACAGGATTAATAAACAATCTCCTAGTAAAGGATCCCGTCGGAATGAGTGATCATAGCATGGTTGAATTTCAAATTCAGATGAAGGGTGAGAAAGTTGGATCTCAAACCAGCGTACTAAGCTTAAATAAAGGAGACTACAAAGGTATGAGGGCAGAGTTGGGTAAAGTGGACTGGGAAAATAGATTAAAGTGTAGGATGGTTGATGAACAGTGGTGTACATTTAAGGAGATATTTCACAACTCTCAAGAAAAATATATTCCAGTGAGGAGGAAAGGGTGTAAGAGAAAAGATAGCCATCTGTGGCTAACTGAAGAAATAAAGGACAGTATCCAATTAAAAACAAGGTCATACAAAGTGGCCAAAACTAGTGGGAGGACAGAAGACTGGGAAGCTTTTAAAAGCCAGCAAAGAATGACTAAAAAAATGATTAAGAAAGGAAAGATAGACTATGAAAGTAAACTAGCACAAAATATAAAAACAGATAGCAAGAATTTCTATAGGTATATAAAAAGGAAAAGAGTGGCTAAAGTAAATGTTGGTCCCTTAGAGGACGAGACCGGGGAATTAGTGATGGGGAACATGGAGATGGCAGAAACTCTGAACAAATATTTTGTATCAGTCTTTACAGTCGAGGACACGAACAATATTCCGACAGTGGATAGTCAAGGGGTATAGGGGAGGAGGTACTTAACACAATCACAATCACTAAGGAAGTGGTACTCAGTAAGATAATGGGACTAAAGGCAGATAAATCCCCTGGACCTGATGGCTTGCATCCTAGGGTCTTAAGAGAAGTAGCGGCAGGGATAGTGGATGCATTGGTTGTAATTTACCAAAATTCCCTGGGGCGGTCCCAGCAGATTGGAAAACTGCAAATGTAACGCCCCTATTTAAAAAAGCAAGAAACTATAGACCAGTTAGCCTCACATCTGTCGTTGGGAAAATGTTGGAGTCCATTATTAAAGAAGCAGTAGCAGGACATTTGGAAAAATATAATTCAGTCAGGCAGAGTCAGCATGGATTTATGAAGGGGAAGTCATGTTTGACAAATTTGCTGGAATTCTTTGAGGATGTAACGGACAGGGTGGATAAAGGGGAACCAGTGGATGTGGTATATTTGGACTTCCTGAAGGCATTTGACAAAGTGTCACATAAAAGGTTACTGCACAAGATAAAAGTTCACGGGGTTGGGGGTAATATATTAGCATGGATAGAGGATTGGCTAACTAACGGAAAACAGAGAGTCGGGATAAATGGTTCATTCTCGGGTTGGCAACCAGTAACTAGTGGGGTGCCGCAGGGATCAGTGCTGGGACCCCCAACTATTTACAATCTATATTAACGACTTGGAAGAAGGGACTGAGTGTAACGTAGCCAAGTTTGCTGATGATACAAAGATGTGTGAGGAGGACACAAAAAAGCTGCAAAAGGACATAGACAGGCTAAGTGAGTGGGCAAAAATTTGGCAGATGGAGTATAATGTTGGAAAGTGTGAGGTCATGCACTTTGGCAGAAAAAAAATCGAAGAGCAAGTTATTATTTAAATGGAGAAAAATTGCAAAGTGCTGCAGTACAGTGGGACCTGGGGGTAGTTGTGCATGAAACACAAAAGGATAGTATGCAGGTACAGCAAGTGATCAGGAAGGCCAATGGAATCTTGGCCTTTATTGCAAAGGGGATGGCGTATAAAAGCAGGGAAGTCTTGCTACAGATATACAGGGTATTGGTGAGGCCACACCTGGAATATTGCGTGCAGTTTTGGTTTCCATATTTACAAAAGGGTATATTTGCTTTGGAGGCAGTTCAGAGAAGGTTCACTAGGTTGATTCCGGGGATGAGGGGGTTGACTTATGAGGAAAGGTTGAGTAGGTTGGGCCTCTACTCATTGGAATTCAGAACAATGAGAGGTGATCTTATCGAAACGTACAAGATTGAGGGGGCTTGACAAGGTGGATGCAGAGAAGATGTTTCCACTGATGGGGGAGACTAGAACTAGGGGGCATAATATTAGAATAAGGGGCCGCCCATTTAAAACAGAGATGAGGAGAAATTTCTTCTCTCAGAGGGTTGTAAATCTGTGGAATTCGCTGCCTCAGAGAGCTGTGGAAGCTGGGTCATTGAATAAATTTAAGACAGAAATAGACAGTTTCTTAACTGATAAGGGAATAAGGGGTTATGAGGAGCGGGCGGGGAAGTGGACCTGAGTCCATGATCAGATCAGCCACGATCTTATTAAATGGCGGAGCAGGCTCGAGGGGCCGTATGGCCTACTCCTGCTCCTATTTCTTAAGTTCTTATGTTCTGATATAGATACAGATCAGCCATCATCATCATCAAAGACAGTCCCTCGAAACGAGGATGACTTGCTTCCACGGCAAAAAAGGGATGAGTTCACAGGTGTTTCAAAGAAGGACCTAATATTCCAGGTCCTGAACTACATAGGGTAGGATGGAAGATGCCTGTGCGCGGATTTTTTTTAACGTGGGGTGACCGTTGCACCCCAGCCACCACACGGGCTTGACAGAGCTAGGTCTTGGTCCAGTGGCAAGGTTAACCAAGATGACTGGAGACCTGCTCTGCTGCACGGGTCATGATGGCTGATAGTCTTCTATTGAACAGCAACAGCCATGATCTGATTGAATGGCGGAACAGGCTCAATGGGCTGAATGGCTTCCTCCTGTTCCTATGTTCTTTCTCATTTGGGAGGATGACCTATTTACTGCAGACAGTGCATTCAGCTGCTCAACCATCTCTTCCCAGGTAGGCCGTACTATAGCTTGCTGAGGGAGAGGTGATATTCCTCACACCCACAAAGCATCCTTGGCATCACCTCCCTCAGCGTGACCTCCCACTCGTTCAGGGTCTTCCCAGCACGCCACCCGCCCTCGCTCCTCTCAGAAGTAGCTCCTATGCAGCGCAATACAGCAAAATAAGCAGCATTAGACAATTTGACCGAGCAATGCCTTAAGGACTGGTATCTGCATATTGGTATTTCTGCCCACAATGCCCTGCCCCCATTTGCCCACCTGCACCCCTGGCACATGACGCAAAGTTGCACTGGAGCGCATCACCCATATTCAACTGTGGGACCTCGGAAATCCTGGGTAGTCCTTTCTGTGCCCCAGGAAATGAAATGCGCCAGCGCAAATGAAACTGGTGCCCCTGGTGCATGCGTGGTGCAACTTTGGCCCCCGAGTTCCCAGGATCTCAGCTTGTCCGCCAAATTGCCCAACCAGTTTTCAGCATCCCTTTAATGTACATCAGGCGGTAAGACATTCCGAGTTCTGAACGGCCCGTTCAGCAATGCGGCAAAACCATGATCATTGATTTGAAATATTATGATAGTCCACTGACCATTTTAGATTTCCAGCATCCGCAGCATTGGTTTAGCCAAGACTTACTTCTCGTCATACAACTCCTGATTAGGCTCCTTTCTGGGTTTGAAACAGAAGCGAATGTGAGTGAAAATAAGTTTCAAACAAGTGAAGCACTTAACAGTTCCGTGCTGTTCCCAGACATCGATTTTCAAGCACTGTGCAGGTGCTGCCATCTGGTGGCCCTGCCCCGTGCATGCAACTATCTCCTGAGGAACACGGAGACCTCATCGAGTAAAACAGTCCTTGGGGTTCTCTGCTTCCGGTTCTTCGTTAGAGAAACAAAACATTATGCTGGGGTTCAGTTTTCCAGTTGCTCTCTGATACCTCACCTAAGTAATAGGCTGGCAGGGGCTGGGCACTCTGACTAGGCTGCATGCCCCTGCTCTGTCAGCTCTGGCTCAGTGGGTAGCACACCTGCCTTTGAGTCAGAAGGCTGTGGGTTCAAGTCCCGCTCCAGGGACTTGAGCACAAAATCCAGGCTAATGCTCCCAGTGCAGTGCTAAGGGAGTGCTGCACTGTCGGAGGTGCTGAGGGAGTGCTGCATTGTCGAAGGTACCCTCTTCAGATGAGACGTTAAACCGATGCCCTGTCTGCCCTCTCAGGTGGATGTAAAAGATCCTATGGCACTATTTCGAAGAAGAGCAGGGGAGTTCTCCTCATTGTCCCGGCCGTTATTTATCCCTCAACAAACATCACTATAAACAAATTCTCTGGTCATTATCACAGCGCTGTGTGTGGGAGCTTGCTGTGCACAAACTGGTTGCCACGTCTCCCACATTACAACAGTGACTACACTCCAACAGTACTTCGTTGGCTGTAACGTGCTTTGGGTGGTTGTGAAAGGCGCTATATAAATGCAAGTTGTTTTTCTTTCCTTACATTTTGATTTATCTGCACACTAGAAACGTGGCTAATCCCAGCGGATGGAAACAAATTTAGTATTCGGGGGCAATAGAAGGTTCAGAAAGGATAGAAGAGTTAGAAAAGGGGCTGGTCGCACCATAAATGTTAGGGACAACTATACAGCAGGAACGATTCTGGATAGAAATCTTTCATGTGAAGAAATCAAAGCTAACACTTGGGTTTTGCTACAGCCCATTCGGTTAACACAAGAAATTCACAGAAGTTACAACACGGAGATAGGCCAGTCGGCCCAACCAGTCTGTGTCAGCGTTTACCCTCTAGGTGAGTAAATAGTTCCAATCACATTTACCCGTCCTGATCCCATATCCCTTTAACCCCTTTTCCTTCATACACCTGTCCAATCTAATCTTGAATGTTGACAATCTAGAGGTCTTTAAAATGATGAAAGGTTTTGATAGAGTGGATACAGAGAGAGTGTTTCCACTTGTGGGGAAGAGCATCAATATAAGATTGTCACCAAGAAATCCAATCGGGAATTCAGAAGAAACTTCTTTACCCAGCGAGCGGTGAGAATGTGGAACTCGCTGCCACAGGGAGTGGTTGAGGCGAATAGTATCGATGTGTTTAAGGGGAGGCTGGACAAGTATATGAGGGAGAAGGGAATAGAGGGTTACGCTGATAGAGTTAGATGAGGAAAGACGGGAGGAGGCTCGAGTGGAGCATAAACGCCGGCATGGACTGGTTGGGCCGAATGGCTTGTTTCTGTGCCATATAGCCGATGTAATCTTGTATCAATGGCTCCTCATTCTTAATCACTCAACTGAAAGGAGGACTGTTTACTCTACGAAGAGATAAAAAGGGCCTGTGAGAAGAAAGAAAGGTATTTTAATGGGACACGTCATTCATCTCAATAGAAACTGTGAACACCCAAGATGGGTTGGAGTCAGAGTTAGTACATGATTACCTCATGGCTCTGTGTGTAAGGGAACCACAAGAGAGCAGTGCTCATCTTGACCTGGTATTCATAAATAACCCAGATAACAGACAGGAAATGAGAGTCATAGCACCCCTGAGGGATAGTGACCACAGAATGATCGAGTTTAACATCGAAATTCACGGTACAGAAGGCGGCCATTTGGCCCATCAGACACATACCAAAGGCCAGCATCCAGGTTTCTAACTGTAAAAAGGTTAAATTCAAAGCGATGGGGGGTGAATTGAGACGAATGGGTTGGAGGAGAATGTTTGTCAACATTTCCGTCGAAGACTGCGGGCATAGTGCTGGGCATGAAGGACAAATACATACCTGAGATCAGCAAGCTCAGACCGAACAAGCCTGACTATAAATGGATTAATCAATTAAAAGTGAAATAAGGAAGAATAATGACCTCTTCAAATGCTGTGGGGAGGCAGGAGAAGGGGCTCAGTGGGATTAATATAAGATCAGACAGAAACAGGTGTAAGGGGCAATGTGAGGGCAAGGACAGACTCAGGAAAAAAGCGTAGGCACAGAGGCAAAACAGAACAGTAAAATATTGTTCAAATAACAGGAGGACTGCCAGAGAGGGGAGAACATTAAAAGATGCAAATTGACTTGAAACAGGATGAGCACTCAAAGTATTCACAAGGGAAGAGATCAACAATGTGCCTTCCCAGAAAAGAAAGACTGCCAAGGAAAGGTTCAGGACTTTGATACAAATGAAATAGAAATCCTAGACAAACTGAAGACAAATACCTCCCTACATGTCAGCTCAGTGGGTAACACAGGGACTTGAGCACAAAAGTCTAGGCTGACACTCCAGTGCAGTGCTGAGGGAGTGCCGCACTGTCGGAGGTGCCGTCTTTTGGATGAGACGTTAAACCGAGGCCCCGTCTGCCCTCTCGGGTGGACGTAAAAGATCCCATGGCACAATTTAGAAGAAGAGCAGGGGAGTTCTCCCCGGTGTCCTGGCCAATATTTATCCCTGAACCAACATCTAAATAAAACGGATTATCTGATCATTTATCTCATTGTTGTTTGTGGGAGCTTGCTGTGTGCAGGAACTCCCCTGCTCTTCTTTGAAATAGTGCCACGGGATCTTTTACATCCACCTGGGGGGGCAGACGGGGCCTCGGTTTAACGTCAACCAACGTCGCCAAAACAGATTATCTGGTCATTTATCCCGTGTAAAAATTAAAAATTACAAACTTGAGGATTATCTGTACAACAACAACCTAGTAACCAGCAGTCAACAGGGCTTTAGATGGGAAGACCCCTACCTGACCAACCTCCTTGATTCCTTTGAGGAAGTGGCAATCCAAGCTGCCTGTGGTAAACCCTACGGCGCTGTGTGCTTAGATTTCCAAAAAGCATTTGATAAAGTTCCACACCAAATGTTTCCAATAAAATTCAAGGCTGTGATCTGGGACAAAACTTGGTTATAGATAAGAAATTGGCTGATGAATAAAAAACAATGGGTACTGGTGAGAGGGGTAACGTTAGGGTCGGAGGAAGTACAGAATGTGGTGCCCAGGGCTCAGTTTTGAGACCACTACAGTTTCTAATTTTCATCAATGAGTTGGATTGTGAAACTCAATGCAAATTCATCAAATTTGCAGATGATACAAAACCCGGAGGGTAGTGGAATCATAAAGGAGGCAGCCTAGAAATGACAGAATCAGTAAAACAAAATATATGAGTGGGCTGAACAATGGCAGATGAAATGTAATGTCAAGTATTGCACATCGGAAGTAAAATTGGGCAACTTACATACTTGATGAATGGTGCTGAAATAACAAAGAATGGAGCTGAAGGAGACATGAGAGACTCAGTAGACTTGACACTCAACGTGTCCAACCAAAGGAGAGCAGCAATCCACAAAGCCAATCGGATTGTGAGCCGCAGGAGAAACAATAGAATACAGGTCAGAGGAAGTAACAATCAAGCTGCACGTGGCTCTAGTCAGACTGACCCTTGAGAACTGTGTCTGGTTCTGGTTGATGAGAAGCAAGGTGATTGTCAAGCACAGGAGGCAGTGCAGAGAAGAGCCAGGAGGGTGCAGAGGGAAGACTGGAAGGACTTGGGCTTCTCAGCGTGGAAAGGAAGCATCTGAGAGGCCAGCATATAGAGGTATGTAGGATAGTAAATGGTGTGAAAAAGATTAATACAGAATATTCCCTTAAATTAAACAGAGGGAATAGGACAAGGGGACACTGGTTCAAAATAATAAAAGGGAACTTTAGGACTGATATCAGGAGGTTCTTTGTCACACTGTTGTGCCACGTTCTGCAGCCTGACCTCCCTCGTCATTGACTTTATACTCCTCCCTTGCCGTCGTCTCAACCAGACCATTTGCAACTTTGGCACCTGTGGAAATGTATTTTTATCTAAGCTGATACCATACGGTATTTGTGTGCCTTTTGATTAAAATGGAGTCCTGGCCCTTCCAGAACTTTCTGCATTTTTGCAGCCAGCTTATTATGAACAGCTAAACCTGCTGTTAGATGGCTGATGGTTATCAGACAGCTAGGAGACAAGTCATGCTGAGACAAGTAACCCCCCATGGTGCTCTCCTATTGTCTACACTACAGGAGTTCCATGTCACCCCACCCTTATCTTCTAGCCATTATCTCTTTCCGAGACCTCATCCATTTGAAGCAAACAGGTAAACTGACCAGGAAATTGGATAATCTTGATACAATACAAGACAGGTGATAACCCATTACCTATGACTCATGGAGTAATGGCCGTTTGGCTTTCTGATAACCCTGACAAAAGGAAATATCTGGATACCATTTCAGTACCAGGATATAGTAATTAACTCTTTATCTGTATTCACTGACTGTGAGACAGAGCAATACACAGGGAGAGGCCAGAACTTGGGTTTTACTGTATAAATATCTTGTGAAGCTGTACCATTGCGGAGGTTTCATTTAGCCCTTGACTGAGTGAAACCTACCCCTTGCGAGCAAGTAAATTAAAAGGGAAACTTCCATCGGAGCTGTAAGTGTCGGAGTCATTCTTTTCTGAGGTCGAGATTTCGACAGTTATTGGAGGTTCCACCGAGATGCATACTCTCTATTCTGTGAGTAAAACGGATACAGGCATAGTGCCTCTCCAGTGAAAGGCTTCGGTGGCCAAACAAGGTGAGCCTTTGCTCACAAGAGGTTTCTTCACTGTTGAATCGCAGATGTAATCTGTTGTCCACAGCTGAGGTACTGCATCTACAAGACTCGGCATTTAAAAGTTAAAGGTATTTTTTTTATAACCATTTCTTTCTCAGCTCGCCAGCAGAAGAGAACAGGTTCTGGAAAAAATCTCGAGACAGCCCGGGGAAGGTTTCAGTAGGTAAGAAAGCGCTAGTCGATCGAAAAGGGTTCCAGGTTCTTATATGATAAGATTTTTATTGTTTTTAATTCGGAAGGGGTTCTTATGTGATAAGACTATTAAAAGAAAAGAAAAAAAGAAAGCGCTAATAATCGATCGAAGGTTCTTATGTGATAAGATTTTTATTGTTTTTAATTCGGAAGGGGTTCTTATGTGATAAGACTATTAAAAAAAAAGAGCGCAATCGATCAAAGAGTTTGGGTACGGAACCTTAAGTTTTATCAGCTGTTATTAGGATAAGTTAAGGACTCGGTCTGTAGTGGCGTACAACGCAGACTGAGAATTTGTATAGAGGTTATGATTTGTGTACTCACGGGAATATTGTTTGTTGTCCTTGTATTACTGTTGTGTGCAATACCTTTGTGAGTCATTGCCATTAGAGAAACGGGAAGAGTCACTAGGGAAAATTGTGATTCGGGAAAAAAAAAACACAAGGATTGATTAAGAAAAGAAACAGTAACTGATTGATCAACTACGATTGGTTCGTGCCAACATATCTCACACACCCAGACTGAGCCCGAATTAAGAGCCTTTTCAGGCCACGTAACGGCCAGGAGAAGTGGGCGTAGAGAACTCGGTTGGCCGAAAGGATTGTGAGATCAGAAACTGTGGTAAAATCTTAAATCATCCAGAATGGGGGCTGGAGCAAGTAAACCACCACCAAAAGGGACCCCAGCCCATTTTATGCTCCAGAATTGTGGTCAGTCTTCAATTGACCACCTAAGAGAATGGGTAAAATGGACTAAGGGTGAAAACAGGCCATTTCCACCCGATGGTTCATTCAATTTAGAGAGAATAACCTGTCTAGAAGAATGCCTTATAGACAGAGACCCAGGTAGAAGAGGAAAAAAAAAAAGTGAATTGGTCAGCGTTTGGAGATTGGAAAAGGGAAGCTGAGGAACGACACGAGAAGAGCCTAAGAGTTAGCAAGCAGTGTACTAGAGGGAGAAAGCAGGGGGATGAACGGGTAGAGCAGGTGAATCGCCCTCGACATAACAAACACCCATCCGTTATGGTTGCTAAAGAGACAAAGGCACATTCACCTAGGGCTCCGGAGGGTTGGGATAAGGATGAGGATGAGGACTGGGATGAGGATTGGACTCCCTACAGCCATCGACCACCGCCGTATGTTCCATCCCCGGGGGGTGCTCCAGGCCAAGGAGGAGATGATCCTCGGGCCGGAGTACAGGGAAACGGGGTAACACCCGCTCCCAACAATACAGGTGAGGCTGCAGGAAATATAAGTCAGTCACAAGGGAATCAATACCGTGACGGCCCTGCAGGGGGCACACGAAGTCATACCCGTGGACCAGAGCCCAGTGCCCTGGAGCCATCATCATCAGTATACCCAGTAAGACTTTTTCCCAGTCCACTCTCTGGGGGGGCTCCGGTCCCTATTTATCGACCATGGTCACCAAGTGAATTAAGAATAATTGTGGAAGGATTGGCAGACCCCAAAACCAACATTGAAAAGGCCATAGACCAGTTAAAAGTAATCATCTTGTGCCACGAACCCAGTATATTAGATGGTCAAATCTTACTGAAAGCATGGTTAAAGGACACAAAATTTGCCGAACTTGAGATAAAATTCAAAGATTTTAAAACCCATCGAGAGGCTCCGGATGCAGATCCCAGCACGAAGCCAGGAGAGGGGTTCTGGGGAAGATGTTGGGAAGCCTTACATTCGGTGTTCCCGAGGAAAACGAATTGGTCCAAAAATTATGGAAACTACACAAAGAAAGGAGGAGGATGTTGAGGATTATGTAGAAAGAGTGCGAGAGATCATGAACCAATGTTCAGGCATGAAAATGGAGGAGGTAGAGGCTCCTATGATCAGCGCCGTGGTAAACGGGCTACGGCCCGAACTCAGAGATCCCTTTAAACTAGTTTGTCTCGGATGGCGACAGGAATCGCTATCCAAGGTTGTATCTATGTTAAAGGACATACAAGAGCGAAATAGAGAATCTAAAAGCAAGGTCACCATGTTTGTAGGACAAGCAGCTCCAATGACACCCACCCCGGTGACACCGTCCTACGCCCCACCCCAGGGTAGAGGAAGAGGGCGAGCCAGAGGAGGATATTACAGGGGAAGAGGGAGAGGAGGTGCAGGGCAGGAACAATATTATACCTGTCACAATTGTGGACAGATTGGACACTGGGCTAGAACTTGCCGGGCAAAACAGCAACAACCAAATCATGATTGGACTCAACAGGCAGGTAATAGAGCACACCCTCCCCCTTCAGAACCCAACCAGTATGCGACCCAAGTCCAGGTACATGCTAGACCTCAGACTAATTTCTCTGTGCAAGATCCATTTGGATCACAGAATCAAAAGCAATTCGGCCAACCACCAAATTGCCCGTATAATGATCAATGACGTCCAATCCCAGACCCGAGTGCTGCGAACAAACAGCTGCCTGTCGTTTCGTTAAATGCCATAGGAGAACCTGAAGTAAAAATACGAATACAAGGAAAGGATGTCCCATTCCTAGTGGATACTGGTGCCACCTATTCGGTCCTTTCAAGGGAGGATACGAGGGGAATTCCCACTTCCACTAATCAAACCTCAGTGATTGGACTATCTGGACACGCACAGCAAATGTTTTTCTCCAACCCTATCAATGTACAAATAGAGGATTACGAAGATAGTCATTCATTCCTACTGTCTAAAGAGGTTCCAGTGAATCTGTGTGGACGTGACCTGTTATGTAAAATGAATGCCACGATCCTCTGTTCCCCAGCTGGTCTGGAGGTTCGAGTCCCCATAGATAAATGTGGCGCATATCCACTACTTCAACCCACAACTCCCATATTGTATGCCTGGGAAAATTTGGACCCCACACTAAGCAAAACCCTATCCTATTTGGTTGGTTCATATTGGTGTGTAACAAGGTTAATCACAGATTACCTCAAATCTCAAACCTTGGGCAAGTGGTACGAAACATTACACTGCACAGCATATTGTGACAAAACGGGATCAGACGCTACAGCACAAATCTTTTATCAACCATTCCTGCACCAGAAACATCAATTGATGATCGGAAAAATCTTTATCGGACCCGAAGGGATAGCGGCAGGGGTTGAATTATCCTCCCACAGTCAGAGCTTGTTTAGGGTTAAAGGGAGCGTTCCACACTGCACCCTTGCGGTTGCAGGCACACATAAACCCCAGGATTTAGGACAGATGGTTAAAAGAATGCAAGGATCCCCAGTACAAGAGGAATGGCACACACGTAATGGAACTTTGGGGCAACATGAAAAGGGGGGAGGCTATTCTGTCAGGTTGAATGGGAAAGTATACTTCGATGCTGTCTTAGAAGAAAGGATGCTCTCAGCCACTAGCTTCCCAGTACGACAAAGCACAGCAGAGCTTCTTGCTAAAGTTCCAGAACAACTATGGTCTACACACGCTAATGAAGTAGGGAGGATGCTTACCGCACAACCCTATTTTATATATCCCACACTCTGTCGAGATTTTACTTACTAAATGTGCCACCCAACACCTAACCTCCGCAAGAACCACCAAATACGAGGTCGAACTGTTATCAAATCCGAACCTTGTCATCAAAAGATGTACTACCTTAAATCCAGCCACTCTACTCCCCACGGAAGACGACGGCGAACCCCATTCATGTGAAATGGTAACCGAATTAGTGACTAAACCACGTATCAATCTAACAGATGTACCAATGTGTAACCCTGAGCTAGTGTACTATGTTGACGGATCAGCCTTACGAAATGATAGGGGCCAACCTAGAGCGGCTTATGCAATTGTAACTCAGTTTAATGTTGTCGAAACAGCCTCTCTTCCAGACTCCTTTTCAGCCCAACAAGCCGAATTGTTTGCGTTAACTCGAGCCTGTATTCTGGCTGAAGGACACATAGTTAATATCTACACTGACTCCAGGTATGCTTTTGGGGTATCACATGACTATGGACAAATTTGGAAGATTCGCGGGTACCTGACTTCTTCAGGAACCCCTATCAAAAATGCAGAACAAGTGGAAAATCTCCTGCGAGCCATTCAATGCCCCTTAAAACTTGCCATTATCAAATGCCAAGCACATACAGGCCAGTCGAATGAGGTGGCACTTGGGAATGCCAGAGCTGATAATGCAGCTAAGTCAGCAGCTCTGTCGAAAGGGGGGATGCAGGTGTCATTGTTCCCACTAAGGAAAAATAATTGCTCAGACCCGCCACCCACTATTAATGACGTGCTGGCCTTTCAGACACAGGCCAGTACGGAGGAGGTGGTGACCTGGACGAAGGATCAATGTTATAAAAATCCAGAAGGAATATGGGTTCACCATGACGGCCGCGTGGTGGCCCCTAGATCCTTACTTCCATGGATTGCCCGATGTGTTCATACATTCACACATGCAGGCAAAGGGGGATTGGCAGATTATATTTTGGCAACTTGGTATGCACCAGGTATTTCGGCAATTGCAAAACAAATCTGTGAAAATTGTGTTACCTGTCAGACAATGAATCCGGGTAAGACGGAAAAAGTAGAATCTGCCTCCCACCCAAATCCAGTCGGGCCTTTTGTACATTTACAAATGGATTTTATTGAATTACCTATGTGTATGGGATTCAAGTATGTATTAGTTATTGTAGATGTGTTCTCTAGATGGATTGAAGCCTTTCCATGTAAAAAGGCCGATGCCACTACTGTTGCTAAATGTTTGTTAAAAGAAATTGTACCGCGCTTTGGAATCCCTGCTAAGCTTTCCAGTGATAACGGGTCACATTTCACGGGAACTGTCATAAGAGAAATGTGTAAAGCTTTACAGATTAATCAACGTTTTCATTGCAGTTATCATCCACAATCAGCTGGACTTGTTGAAAGATATAATGGAATGCTTAAAAATAAGCTGGCAAAACTATGCAATGACACTGGACTGAAATGGACAGAACTGCTGCCCTTAGCTTTGATGGTAATGCGATCTGCAACCAACAGAACAACAGGCTTGTCACCACATGAGATAGTTATGGGACGTCCCCAACGACTACCTTTTACAGCACCATTTACTGCAAAACAGTTGGACATCCACAAAATGGAGGAAAATATGTTGAATTATTGTATTGCACTAACCAAATGTATTTCCAGCTTTCATTCACAGGTAAAGGAAGCCCAAGTCAAGCCAGCGGAAGGGAAGTGTCATAACCTGGAGCCAGGGGAATTCGTTTACATCAAGATTTTTAAAAGGAAAAGCAGTCTACAGCCAAGATTCGAAGGACCATACCAGGTCTTGCTGGCGACCAATACTGCAATCAAGGTAAAGGAAAGACCAACATGGATCCACGCATCCCATTGCAAACGAGCACCCGACCAGGAGGAAGGGACGAAGGAATCAGAGGAACAGAAAAAGGAAGACTGAATAAGGAACTGTATGGACTATGGGGACTGATGGTGCTGGGCTTGACAGGGTTTTACTTCGCATTATTGATTACACCAGGGGTACAGACCCACTACCGAAGGGAATTGCACGTAAACGTATTTATGGCACTGAGTCATAGGTATGCTCAAGAAAGAAACTTGTCGAGTTGTTGGATATGTTCCCATGTACCTGTCCACTCCAGGGGGGGTATTCCCCTGAGATCTGTCCCCTTTAACGAATCAGAAATGGTAGAATGGTTGACAGTGCAAAACAGGACAAAACTAACTGAGGGGCCAGAAACGAAGGAGCAAACAGAATGGAGGTCGGCAGGGTATAAACTTACAGCCTTCCAGGGATGGTACCAGCCCAATTATGATAATAACCATCAGCCTCCCTTCCTAAGCATTACTCCCAGAATAAGAAATCCTGAAGGTATAATATGCCTAGTGAGTAATGAAACTAAAGAAATGGAAATGGAGAGACTGTACAAGATCAGAATGGATTGAGTTGTTCTTGTGAAGGACAAAATGGGGGAATGTGGAAATGTATTTTTATCTAAGCTGATACCATACGGTATTTGTGTGCCTTTTGATTAAAATGGAGTCCTGGCCCTTCCAGAACTTTCTGCATTTTTGCAGCCAGCTTATTATGAACAGCTAAACCTGCTGTTAGATGGCTGATGGTTATCAGACAGCTAGGAGACAAGTCATGCTGAGTCAAGTAACCCCCCATGGTGCTCTCCTATTGTCTACACTACAGGAGTTCCATGTCACCCCACCCTTATCTTCTAGCCATTATCTCTTTCCGAGACCTCATCCATTTGAAGCAAACAGGTAAACTGACCAGGAAATTGGATAATCCTGATACAATACAAGACAGGTGATAGCCCATTACCTATGACTCATGGAGTAATGGCCGTTTGGCTTTCTGATAACCCTGACAAAAGGAAATATCTTGACACCATTAACTCTTTATCTGTATTCACTGACTGTGAGACAGAGCAATACACAGGGAGAGGCCAGAACTTGGGTTTTACTGTATAAATATCTTGTGAAGCTGTACCATTGCGGAGGTTTCATTTGGCCCTTGACTGAGTGAAACCTACCCCTTGCGAGCAAGTAAATTAAAAGGGAAACTTCCATCGGAGCTGTAAGTGTCGGAGTCATTCTTTTCTGAGGTCGAGATTTCGACACACCCTGTTTGACCCTGAGCTTGGTTTCAGGCCCCACAATAGCAACACAGGAGAACGTTGGGCTGGGGTGGGATTCCGAACAGGGACTGCCTGTTCTGGGCTAACGATTCTGGAGACTCCTCAATGTCAGGGGCGGATTCGGGATTTGGTTTTGTGCAGCGGTGTCCATGGGGATACTGGGGGAGAAATTCATTTTCGCCCCGTTTGAGGGCGGTAACTTTTGAAAGCCGGAAAACTTATCGCCAGGCGCTAATGCTTCCCAGCTTTCAAAAAATTGGTTTTAGCGCCAGGAAGGAAGTGGAGCGTTAAATCAGGCACTCCACTTCCCTCTTGGAGTGCTAAAGGACGCGGGCAGGACGGAGACTTCAGCAGCTCTGCTCACTCAGAGGTGCAGCGTTCAATGGTTCCATCTCTCCCTTAAAGGGAAGGGCCATCGCTGCAGGCTCTGCAATATAAAACGGACCTACCCGGACCACCAAGGAAGTGGCGATCCCGCGTGATCTGCCCGACACTCACGCAGAGCGCTGAGCTGAACGATCACGGGCAGGAAACCGCAGAAAAAACGGCATCAGCAAACATAAGTTTTTTTTTTACTTACCTCAGCCACCTCGCCTTTAATCATCGCCCCGGTAACGGCCGGCCGCCCGACACGCATCCCCTGCAGCTGGCGGTGTTTTCGCCCGGCGCTGCTGCAGGGGGCGGAACTGAATTTCGGGTCCGGGGCGCTAACGGGGCGATGCGCACGGCGATGACATAATGGCCTGTGGACGCAGGAGATCGGGGCGCAACGCCGTAGTGCTGCTGCTAAACCCCCGCCCAATATGGCGGGAGTCATTAACAGCACCCCGCCCGGTTGCAAAGGCACCCAATTTCTCCCCCAATGTATTTAATCTTCTTGGCTTATAGGTGTTGTGTATCTGTTAAGCATGCGCTCCCATGTTCCGCCACCAGGGAGCGCATCCCCTGAAGTCCCGAGGGATCCCAGCATCCCTTGGGAGCACTGTATATAAGCCGGCCCCTAAGGCCTGTTCCTCACTCTGGAGTGTCTTATTAAAGACTGAGGTCACTGTTACTTTAACCACCCTGTGTGCAGTCTCATCTGTGTTAGGAACACAACAACTGGCGATGAGTATACGAATCCAATGCAAAGATGCAGCAAACTGTGGGCATCCTGGAGAAGTTCTCGGAAGGTGAGGACTGGGAAGCCTATGTCGAACGGTTAGACCAGTACTTTGTAGCCAACGAGCTGGACGGAGAAGGAAACGCTGCAAAAAGGAGAGCGGTCCTCCTCACGGTCTGCAGGGCACCGACCTACATCCTCATGAAGAATCTTCTGGCTCCGGTAAAACCCACAGATAAATCGTATGAGGAGCTGTGTATGCTGGTTCAGGAGCATCTTAACCCGAGTGAGAGCGTGCTGATGTCGAGGTATCGGTTCTACACGTGCCAGCGATCTGAAGGTCAGGAAGTTGCGAGCTACGTCGCCAAGCTAAGGCAACTTGCAGGACAATGTGAGTTTGATGGCTACCTGGAGCAAATGCTCAGAGACTTTTTTGTACTGGGCATTGGCCATGAGACCATCCTACAGAAACATTTGACTGTAGAGTCACCTACCCTCAGTAAGGCCATTGCGATAGCACAGGCGTTTATGTCCACCAGTGATAACACCAAACAAATCTCTCAGCACACAAGTGCGAGCAATGTTCATAAATTAACTGGAACTGTGTTTGCGAGCAGCAATGTACAGGGCAGAAACCACGAGTCTGCAACTGCCAGCAGGCCTCAGGTGACCCAGATGACTCAGAGTCCACAACAACGGATGAATGCAAGGCAATTCACACATTGTTGGCGTGGTGGAGGCGTCCATTCGGCCTATTCATGCCACTTCAAAGGGTATGTTTGCAAGAGCTGTGGAACAATGGGGCATCTCCAACGAGTTTGCAGACAAGCTGCAAGCTCTGCAAAACCTGCTAACCACCACGTGGCAGAGGAAGATCGGTCCATGGTAGATCAAAGCAATTTCGAGCCTCAGAGAGAGGAGGCAGATACTGAAGTACACGGGGTGCACACATTTTCGACGAAATGTCCACCTATAATGCTAAACATAAAATTGAATGGCTTACCCGTAGCCATGGAACTGGACACTGGCGCTAGCCAATCCATCATGAGTAAAAAGATGTTTGAGAGACTGTGGTGCAACAAGGCACTCAGACCAGCCCTGAGCCCCATCCACACGAAACTGAGAACGTACACCAAAGAGCTCATCACTGTCCTGGGTAGCGCCATGGTCAAGGTCACCTACGAGGGCATGGTGCATGAACTGCCACTCTGGATTGTCCCGGGCGATGGCCCCATACTGCTTAGAAGGAGCTGGCTGGGCAAAATCCGCTGGAACTGGGATGACATCCGAGCGCTATCACATGTCGATGAGGCCTCATGTACTCAGGTTCTGAACAAATTTCCTTCCCTTTTTGAGCCAGGCATTGGAAATTTTTCCAGGACGAAGGTGTGGATCCACTTGGTCCCAGAGGCATGACCCATTCACCATAAGGCGCGAGCGGTACCTCACATGGTGAGGGAGAGAGTGGAAATCGAGCTGGACAGGCTGCAATGCAAGGGCAACATCTCCCCAGTGGAATTCAGGGCCAGCCCGATTGTTCCAGTACTCAAAAGTGATGGCACGGTCAGGATTTGCGGCGATTATAAAGTAACTATTAATCGTTTCTCGCTACAGGATCAATACCTGCTACCTAAGGCAGACGACTTATTTGCGACGCTGGCAGGAGGCAAGACATTCACCAAGCTCGACCTGACTTCGGCCTAAATGACGCAGGAGCTGGAGGAGTCTTCGAAGGGCCTCATCTGCATCAACACGCACAAGGGACTGTTCATCTACAACAGATACCCGTTTGGAATTCGGTCAGCTGCAGCGATCTTCCAGAGAAACATGGAGAGCCTACTCAAGTCGGTACCATGCACAGTGGTTTTTCAGGACGACATATTGGTCATGGGTCGGGACACCGTCGAGCACCTACAAAACCTGGAGGAGGTCCTCCAGCGACTGGATCGCGTAGGGCTGTGGCTGAAGAGGTCAAAATGCGTCTTCATGGCAACAGAAGTGGAGTTTTTGGGGAGAAAGATCGCGGCGGACGGCATTCGGCCCACAGACGCCAAGACAGAGGCTATTAGGAACGCGCCCAGGCCATAGAACGTCACGGAGCTGCAGTCGTTCCTGGGACTCCTCAACTATTTTGGTAACTTCCTACCGGGGTTAAGCACCCTCTTCGAGCCCCTACATGTGTTATTTCGTAAAGGTGAGAACTGGGTATGGGGGAAAAAAACCAAGTAATTGCTTTTGAGAAAGCCAGAAACATTTTATGCTCTAACAAGCTGCTTGTATTGTATAACCCGTGTAAAAGACTATTGTTAGCATGTGATGCATCGTCGTATGGAGTCGGGTGTGTATTATAACAAGCTAATGTTGCGGGGAAGTTGCAACCTGTCGCCTATGCTTCCAGGAGCTTGTCTAAGGCCGAGAGGGCCTACAGCATAATTGAGAAAGAGGCATTAGTGTGTGTGTTCGGGGTAAAGAAAATACATCAGTACCTGTTTGGCCTTAAATTTGAGCTGGAAACCAATCACAAGCCTCTCATATCCCTGTTCGCTGAAAACAAGGGGATAAATACTAATGTCTCAGCCCGCATACAAAGGTGGGCACTCGCGCTATCAGCATATAACTATACCATCCGCCACAGGCCAGGCACCGAGAACTGTGCGGATGCTCTCAGTTGGCTACCATTGCCCACCGCGAGTGTGGAAATGGCGCAGCCTGCAAACTTGTTGATGGTGGCGCAGCCCGCAGACTTGTTGATGGTCATGGAAGCGTTTGAAAATGATAAATCACCTGTCACGGCCCGCCAGATTAGGACTTGGACCAACCAAGATCCTCTGCTGTCCCTAGTGAAAAACTGTGTACTGCATTCGAGCTGGGCCAGCATCCCCGTTGAAATGCAAGAGTTAATCAAGTCGTTCCAGCAGCGAAAGGACGAGCTGTCCATTCAGGCAGACTGCCTGTTGTGGGGTAACCGCGTAGTGCTACCCAAAAAGGGCAGGGAGACGTTCATCTCGGATCTCCACAGCACACACCTGGGTATAGTACTGATGAAAGCGATAGCCAGATCCCACGTGTGGTGGCCCGGTATCGACTCTGACTTAGAGTCCTGTGTACGGCAATGCAGCGTGTGTGCTCATTTGAGCAACGCGCCCAGAGAGACGCCACTAAGTTTGTGGTCCTGGCCCTCCAGACCATGGTCGAGGATCCATGTCGACTATGCGGGCCCGTTTCTCGGTAAAATGTTCCTGGTGGTGGTGGATGCTTTTTCAAAATGGATTGAATGTGAAATAATGTCGGGAAGCACCGCCACCGCCACCATTAAAAGCCTGAGGGCCATGTTTGCCACCCACGGCCTGCCTGACATACTGGTCAGTGACAACGGGCCATGTTTCACCAGTACCGAATTTAAAGAATTCATGACCCGCAATGGGATCAAATATGTCACCTCAGCCCCGTTTAAACCAGCCTCCAATGGGCAGGCAGAGCGGGCAGTACAAACAATCAAACAGAGCCTTAAACGAGTCACAGAAGGCTCACTCCAAACCCGCCTGTCCCGAGTACTGCTCAGCTACCGCACGAGACCCCACTCACTCACAGGGGTGCCCCCGGCTGAGCTACTCATGAAAAGGACACTTAAAACCAGACTCTCGCTGGTTCACCCCAACCTGCATGATCAGGCAGAGAGCAGGCGGCAGCAACAAAATGTAAACGATGGTCGCGCCACTGTGTCATGGGAAATTGATCTGAATGACCCTGTGTATGTGCTAAACTATGGACATGGTCCCAAGTGGATCGCGGGCACGGTGATAGCTAAAGAAGGGAGTAGGGTGTTTGTAGTCAAACTAGACAATGGATAAATTTGCAGAAAGCACCTGGACCAAACGAGGCTGCGGTTCACAGACTGCCCTGAACAACCCACTGCAGACACCACCTTTTTTGAGCCCACGACACACACCCAAAGGATCAACGACACCACGCCGAACCAGGAAATCGAACCTATCACGCCTAACAGCCCAGCAAGACCAGGCTCACCCAGCAGCCCTGCAGGGCCAACAACATGCCAGCCCAGCGAGGGCACAGCCAACACACCAGAACAGACATTTGTACCGAGGCGGTCCACCAGGGAAAGAAAGGATCTTATCAAAACGTATAAGATTATGAGGGGGCTTGACAAGGTGGATGCAGAGAGGATGTTTCCACTGATGGGGGAGACTAGAACTAGGAGGCATGATTTTAGAATAAGGGGCCGCCCATTTAAAACTGTGATGAGGAGAAATTTCTTCTCTCAGAGGGTTGTAAATCTGTGGAATTCGCTGCCTCAGAGAGCTGTGGAAGCTGGGACATTGAATAAATTTAAGACAGAAATAGACAGTTTCTTAAATGATAAGGGGATAAGGGGTTATGAGGAGCAGGCGGGGAAGTGGAGCTGAGTCCATGATCAGATCAGCCATGATCTTATTGAATGGCAGAGCAGGCTCGAGGGGCCGTATGGCCTACTCCTGCTCCTATTTCTTATGTTCTTATGTTCTTATAGCCTTTTCTGTATCCAGTTCACTCAGCCATTTCGTGATATCACGTGGATTGAATCAAATTGGCTGAAGACTGGCTTCTGTGCTGGTGGGGACCTCAGGAGGAGGCCGAGATGGATAATTCACTCGGCACTTCTGGCTGAAGATGGTTGCAAACGTTTCAGCCTTGTCTTTTTCACTCATGTGCTGGGCTCCGCCATTATTAAGGATGGGGATATTTATGGAGCTTCCTCCTCCCGTTAGTTGTTTAATGGTCCACCACCATTCACGACTGGATGTGGCAGGACTGCAGAGCTTTGATCTGATCAGTTGGTTATGGGGTCGCTAAGCTCTGTCTATAGCATGCAGCTTTCACTGTTTAGCATGCACGTAGTCCTGTGTTGCAGCTTCCCCAGGTTAGCACCTAATTTTTAGGTACGCCTGGTGCTGCTCCTGGCATGTTGTTCTACACTCCTCATTGAACCAGGGTTGGTCCCTTGGCTTGATGGTAATGGTAGAGTGAGGGATATGTCGGGCCATGAGGTTGTCTCTTTAACGTTGTCTTGCCTGTCATGGGATCTTTTACATGCACCTGAGAGGGCAGACAGGGCCTTGGTTTAATGTCTCATCTGAAAGACGGCACCTCCGACAGTGCAGCACTCTCTCAGCACTGCACTGGAGTCTCAGCTTAAAGTTTTTTTGTGCTCAAGTCCCTGGTAAGAGTCGTTATAAGCATAAGAGTTAAGAAAAGGACATTAGAAGATTTATCCCTCAACCAACATCACTAAAACAGATTATCTGGTCATATTTTATCGTCTCTTGAACACTCTTAGTTCAACTTAACTCTATTTATTTGGGAGATCTCAGACGGCCATGTGGAGCTTTAAAATTGCGTTCCTTCACAGCCCCTCTCTCTCAATACAGCTCCCTATACCTCCTAGCTAGAGGGCGCTATACATTATATCGATACTCTTATGTATTTAACCCCTTGTAACCTGCATCATACCTTCCACCAGAGGGCCTACCTGTTGGAGTCCCAAGGGATCCCAGCATCCCTTGGGAGCACAGTATATAAACAGGCCACCCACGAAGTACCTACACTCTGGAACTAAAATAAAGGCGTTAAGGTCACACTTGCTCATTACACACAGTACTCGGTCTGACCATTTATTATGAGTATAACAATTGGCGATGAGGTAACGAACAACCGCATGAAAATGCAAAGAACAGTCGGCATCCTGGAGAAGTTTTCAGAGGGGGACGATTGGGAGGCCTTTGTGGAGAGACTCGACCAATACTTCGTGGCCAACGAGCTGGAAGGAGACAAGAACGCAACCAAATGAAG
Source organism: Pristiophorus japonicus (assembly GCF_044704955.1). Lineage (NCBI taxonomy): Eukaryota > Metazoa > Chordata > Chondrichthyes > Pristiophoridae > Pristiophorus > Pristiophorus japonicus. The sequence goes on from NC_092010.1 coordinate 18,251,029, forward strand.
GCCGATCCTCCTAACTGTCTGTGGGGCAACAACCTTTGGCCTCATGAAGAATCTCCTGGCCCCGGCTAAACCAACAGAGAAATGCTACAAAGAACTGTGTACGCTGGTCCGGGAGCACCTAAATCCTACGGAAAGCGTTTTGATGGTGAGATCTCGGTTCTACACGTGTCAACGATCGGAGGGCCAGGAAGTGGTGAGCTACGTCACCGAACTAAAGCGCCTTCAGGACATTGTGAGTTTGAGGGATTCCGAGAACAAATGCTCAGAAACTTTTTTGTACTGGGCATCGGACATGAGACAATCCTTCACAAACTGTTGACTGTAGAAACTCAGGATCTGAGTGAAGCCTTAACGATAGCCCAGCCATTTATGTCCACCAGCGACATCACCAAGCAGATTTTGCAGAACAAAGAAGTTTTGGCCAGTACTGTGCATAAAGTAATGGCGGTTTTAAGCAGAAATGTACAGGGCAGAACGTACACGCCGGCTGCTGTGGTCCGACTCAATTGACCCAGAATGTAAGGGGTTTTCGCAGGGTTGTTGTGCCTTGGGTGTCTCTCTCTGGGCTTCTGCCCTCACAGCTTATGCCTAGCCTGCGAGGCACCTGTGAGTGTCAAACACTCCTAACCCCTTCTTCCCTAGCCTGTGACACACAGTTGAGCGTTTTCGAGGCGCTCCTAGCTTCCCTTACACGGTTCTGACATAAGACTCACGATCAGGAGATGTAATACAATAGAACTGAGACAAGGTGATTCCAAGAGGAACTTTAGGCTTCCAATTTATTTGACAAGGTGTAACTCAACAAACAGCAATACACCAACAAAACAATCCCCCTAAATCCCACTAAAACGGACCCAACGAAAATCTTTACACCAGTTTAGCAGTACAATGCCCAACCTCCCACCTTTCCTGGCCTAACTGAGTTGGGAGTTCTGGGGACCAGAGGTTAGACTCACTACTGTGCCTTCCGCAGTCTGGTGGTTTGTTTCTTCTATCTTCGGTGTCTTCGGACATTGGTTTTCCTTCCGTGTCGAGAGGCTTGCTGGTTGTGGTTGTTGGATGACGAGGGCAGGGAAAATCATCACTTCTTTCTTCACTACGTCAGAAACCCCTTTTTTATAGCCAGATTATCCAGTCCGCCTCTCCTGCTGAAGTCGATTCTTCTCATTGGTGGACTTTTTGATTTTGAAAAATGCAGCAGTTTTAGGTTTTTAGTTTTTTTTTCCACTGATCTTAACCTCCTCAAGGTTTGAGTGGGTGTTGATTGCATTGGCCTCCTGTAGCCATTGTGCTAGTCTGGCCTGAGCCAGATATTTCTATGCCTGATGAAAAAGGTGTTGGAATATGCATGTGGCATTGTTTAAATGCTAATGTTTTCAAGGGGCAAGTTTCGAGGGTATACAGTTCCCAGACAATTTGATTAGTTCCAATATCCAAACTGGCCCTTTTGATATTGACTCCACCCCTTTTCTTGCAGACCCAACATACACCTTTTAAAAAATCCCAAATTCGATTAAAGTTCGTAGTTTCTTCCATGTGCACTTTAGGATTTCAAACTTTCTGGTAGATAGTTCCAAATTAAATTCCCTTTCCTATGAGTCCAAACACTGGGTGGGGGGGGGGTGGTCTCCATGAATGCACCCCCTTTTATCCCCTGCAGGCCTTGTCTGCTCTTTTAAAATTCATTTGTGTCCCAAAGTTTTCCTTCCATCGGTTTCAATTCACAGCCCAGACTGATCCCACAGCCCTTTTCCTTCTGGGTAAAATGAGGGGGTTTTCGTCCTCCCCTACATAATGCCCCATCTGACACAGTCAGACACCACTCGAGTGTGTCAAAGTTCAGGGTGGTGAGAAAACCCTAGATTTCCCAAATTGCCCAACTTTCCCCAGTTTAACTCTAAACTGATCCCGTCGATATATATCGTAATTCCTTTTAACGCGGTACTAAACACAGAAATCCAACAGGTTACAATACACGACAGCAACATACATATATGTACCTAAGGTTACAGCAGTAATTGTACATTGAGTCTCATTTCAGTCTCAAACGTAAAACAAAGAAACCTGCCCTGCAAACTCCCCAGGAGCCATGTATGAAAAACGCAGTCATTCCTGGAAATAACAAAACCGCCTAAGTGTCGCGGTCAAGCTTTGTTTCCACACCTTGAGTGTGTAGCAACGGCTCTCCTGTCTGTGTAGCAGCCTGAGGAACTGCGTTCTTTTTCTTTTTCTCCTGAGCTTACAGCTTGTAACTAGCAGATAAGCTACAATCAGGAGTTGGCCGATTACTAAGGCATGCGATCCCACCCGGATCCATGCAGGTATGTCTGCCCGTATTCCCAAATCCCACCATGCTGGGGGTTTAATCTGGGCAATCTCCCCTGCTAGAATTTCAGTTTTCTGCTCCATGGTGTAAAAATGTTTTTGAGACAAATCCACTGCCTGGAGGAAGGCTGTAAGTTTCTCAGGTAGTGGGGCAATGGGATAGCCAAACTGGGCGACATACTGTTGTAGATGGCTGAGGTTGTTTTGTACCGTGAGGTGAATCGTGGAAGGTTCAGGGATGGGTGTGATTCTGGTGTGTGCCACTTGAACCTCTGCCCTGGTTTAAAGCAAAAGCTGCTGTACAGTATTGGACACCACCTTCCCGGTCCGTGTTCATACCGTTGGGCACTTGTGGTGACACAATATGTCCCACCGCCTACATATGCTACCTGTGGAGGCATGTGGTTAGGGGCCATTACTTCCATTTTGCAATTGATAGGCTCTGCCCCAGCAGTGCTGAACCCGCATTGTGGCCTTGCAAAAGCGGTCAAGCGCTGGGGGCACAGGATTACCTGTGCTCCCCTGCTCCGACAACCCGAGAGGTCTGTACCTGTCACAGTGTGCTCCCACATTGTGACATAAGGTGGGACCTCTTGGAATCGAACATGCACCCCTCCACGAATGACTCCCACATTCTCCACTTGGTACAGGGGTGCTGGTCGTGGGGACGCCCCCATCACGGGCATCCTGACCACCACACCCATGATGGTATGATTTGACTTTCCACAGTCCACCGGTACCGGGTAGGCTTCCGACGCTACACGAAGTTGGCAAGGACTCAAAACATTATCATAAGGGTGCAGTGCTGCTAAGTGCTGGTTGCTGATCCAGGAGGGCACCTGTCCCTGTCTCAGATCCTCGAGGTTACTCCGTCCCTCTCCCAACAACCAGGCCCCATAGAGCATGCACACCTCATTTTGGGCGGCTTGATCGGAGGCGTTTCTATCCTCCCGAATCAAGGCGTTTACAGCCCTGGCCTGCGCCTCCAATTGAGAGATAATCTCCTTTAAGTGAACTGTCATTGCCACCTCTTCGTGGAGCGCGGATCCCACTACGGTATTCTCGTCCCCCAGGACTTTGCGCAGCTGATTCTTTAACCCATTTATCTGGAGGGCCAGCTGCATGTTATCCAAACTGTTTATGGCGGACGCCCCGGTGTTAAACCCGTAAGAATGTCATTTAAAGTGCCACGCCTCTGCCTGCCTGGTTCGGCCCTATCCCACTGTTTATACAAGTCTGTCACTTTGACATCCCCGAAGTCCAGTTCATAGAACTTCCGGAACATCTCCCGCAGCAGAGCCTGGTATAACAGCTCGGTTTCCTGGGGACACCACGTAGGTAGGCGGACTTCTGTCAGATTTAGCACCACTGATGCCACTGCGTAGTGTACCCCCTGATAAAATAGTTTCTCGGTAGGGACCAACACTAAACCATTCCCCGGCCCCCTGGTTGTTGTTGGGCACTCGTGTGGGACGGTGGGCTTGGCCGTGGGTGGGGGCTTCCTTTCCCGAACTACAAGTTCAGTGGCATTTACTGGGGATTGGGGATCACACACGCCTTCCCGCTGCGATCCCATACCACCCCATCCCCGACATCCTGCCACCACCTATAAAAAGCAATGGAGATCCCCTCTGAACACACACAAGTGGATCCCCACATACACAAATAAATTCCTTGGTCGTACGCTCACCATTTCTCCCAGCACACCGTTACCCCGCCAGATGACCTCATGATGGTTCGGTAGGTATCATTATCCAGATGTTCCCAGTCCGAGTGTCGGTCTCCCATGTCCCTCTTGAGCTTTCTGAGCCACCACCACCGTCCCAGAGTTTTGTCCCCTTGGCAAGTTAGGCATACCTTCCTGCCTTCTGTCACTCTCACTCTGGAAGTGGCCACAGTGATCTCCGGGCAGGGGATGGAGGCCTCTCCGTAGGTAAAGTCCTTATGGTTGGAGTACTTGGTGGAGTTCGATCCCAACCACCCAGGCCATTTCCCCTCGTGGGAGTAGGTGACCCGGCCATCCGCCGCCGGAGTCCCTTCTCCTGTGGTCACTGTCGGCGCTCTGCCCCCGGAGCATTCGAAAACTAGGGAGTCCTCGGTGTCCCCTCGGTGCCCGGTGCAGATCCTTAGCGATACCAGCATCACTAACGTCCAGTAGGGAGGTGTTGACATCTGAAAGGCAAGAAGAACATGGCCTTGCCTTGAGAGACCTCTCCAGGCTCGGCCCACTTAACATGTTCCAAACACAAAAATGCTGTACCCAACCATCACTGCCTTACCTAAACACATATACTCACAACACAAAGTAACAAAACAGGAAGGGAAAATATACACACCGCCACCCGTCCCCGGGTGGCCAGGCTATATCCTGTCACTGTACAGACGTCGTCGACCACTCGGCTGACCGTACCCTGGGGACCAGGATGCCCTCCGCTGAGGGGCTCGTATAGTCCCCCTTAATGAGTCTTGTGCTGCCCTCCAAGGCCCTCCCGAGCCCCGGATAATCGGTGGGAGACCCTTGCTAGCGCAACAGAGCACCCTCCCTGTTGTCTTTCGCCTTATCAGTCTGGGGCGGGAGGCTAAGTAAACAGGGGACCATGGCGCCCTGGGCTGTGGCACTCTGTTACTCCTCCTTACTGTCGGTGCAGAGTCCCACATTATGGGCTGCAATGCTATCTCCTCCACCTCTTGGGCTAGCCCCAGCTGATCCACCATGGGAGGTTCAGCTTCCCCTTGAACCTTGCTAATGGTAGAGCCTTTCTCCCTACTTCTGTTAGTTGACTGGGAACCTCTACCCAGTGGTGGGATAGCCTTGCAGGAGCAGTGAACCAGCCCTGGCTGTAGAGCTTCGGGGCCCGCTGCCTCCTCCGGAGCCTCCAAATCCACCGGGGCCTGTTCCTCCCCCAGTGCCTGATTCCCTTCCCTTGCTCGTCCCCTCTGTTTTTTACCTCTTTTGGGGTCAAACAATTTACACTGATTAATGTGATACCACTTCACCCGGCGAGGCAGTCGAACCGCATAGACCATAGGGCTAGCCTTGTCGACTATGCTGTATGGTCCCATATATAATGCTTCAAAAACCCCGACCTGAGCATAGTTCCTCACCATGACCTGGTCCCCTATCTCCCATTCGTGGTGTTTGCTGGGTTCTAGCAGCAATCGGTTACTCTGATGCTGTCTGCCCATGTTACTAGCAGCCTGCCGGTGAATCTGTTTGAGGTGTTCAAACAGGTTCCTGACAAACCGGTCCCGGTTCACCTCTTGAAGCTGCCCTTCGGTGAGAACCGGCGCCAATACATGCACTGGGGTTCTCATGATCCGGCCCGTCATCAGCTCATGGGGTGAGTACCCTGTGCTCTTTGACTGACTGGCCCGGATTCCCAGGAGGACCAACGGTAAGACCTCCACCCACTTGTTCGGTGAGTCTCCCGTCTCCTTGCGCAGCCTTTCCTTTAGGGTCCGGTTCAGGCGTTCTACGGGGCCTGAGGACTGAGGGTTGTAGGCGACATGCCATTTGGCTCTTATCCCCAGCACCTTTAGGGTGGCCTGCATCACCTGGCCGGTGAAGTGGCTTCCCCGGTCGGACTCCACGATTTGAGGTAGACCCCACCGAGAGAACACCTCCCTCACCAGGATTTTTGCAGTTCCCACCGCGGTAGCTGTTCGGCAAGGGAAGGCTTCCACACACTTGGAAAACACATCCACCAGGACGAGGCAGTATTGATAACCTCCCTAGGCGGCCGGTAGGGGTCCGATGTAGTCGATCTGGATCGACTGCCATGGTCCCTCTACCCGCCTGACGTGTCCCATAGACGCCTTCCTTTTCTGAGGGTCTGGGTTGTTTGCAGCGCAAACCAGACAGCCCGCACAGAAGTTGCAGACGTCTTCCCGGAGGTCTGGCCACCACCCTGCCTTTTCTACCCGTTGCCAGGTAGATTCCGGCCCAGGGTGTCCCGCACCTGGACCCTCATGGGCCAGCTGAAGGAATTCCCTCTGGTGTTGTGGCGGCACTACCCATTTGTCCCCTTTAAACAACATGCCTTCTCGCACAGCAATATCTACAGCACTGTATGGGCCCTCCGCCTTTTCCCCCCTTTTGATAGCAGCCAAGGCAGCCTTCAGGATCGGATCCTGCATCTGGACTACTTTAAGGTCCGGGGCCGCAGCCGCCCCTATGCTCCCTTGTGTCCCTGGCTTGCTTCTTACTGCTGCTATCCTGCCTGCCTCGTATGGGTCCCATGGGCGACCTGTGCGAGCACCTTCCCTTGCCAGCAGGTCTGCCTGCTGGTTACCTTCCCCCCGTGGCTCAGTTTTGGAGTGGGCCTTTACCTTATGGATATATACATCCCCGGTTTCTCCCACTGCAGCCACGATCTTTTCTAGCAGGGGTTTGGTCACAAGGGGCTTCCCATCCGCAGAGGTGTACCCCCGGCGTGACCAAATCGCCAGATACTCTGTACATGAATTGCAAGTGAACATGCTGTCCGAGCAAATTGTGTATGGGGTAGGGAATTCCTCGGGGTGTGTGACCACATACATCACCGCCGAGAGTTCCGCCTACTGGGCGCTCAGGGTGCATGGGAGTTTAAGAGCCAAGGCAATTCCTGCCTTGGGATCCCAAACTCCACAGCCCGTGAGTCTTATACCCGCGGACACTGAACTGGAGCCATCAACACAGATCTCGCGGCCTGTGGGGTGTATCCCTGCCCGAAATCCAAAGTTAATGTCCCATACCCCCTCCACAGAGCATCGATGCGGCTGCCCTGGATAGATTAAATTTGCTGCGAGCCTGGGCTCGCAGAGGCCCTTGACCTTTAAAGTCATTTGGGAGAGGAGGAGGGTCCAGCGAGTGATTCTAGCACTGCTCACTGTCCCGTCCTTAATCCTCCCGTCCAACAGCATCTGCGTCGGGGTATGATGGGTGAGGAGTGTAATGGGGGATATTCCGGTAAAGATCTGAGCTCTCTTTACTGCCCAGTGGGTGGCAAGCAAGTGCCTCTCACAATTGGAGTATCCCTTTTCTACCTCCGTGAGGACCCTGGAGGAGTACACCACTGGTCTCAGCTGACCGTTTCGCCCCTGGAGCAACACTGCACTTAAGCTGTCACCACTGGCTGCCACCTCCAGGAAGAATTCCTCCCCCCCATCAATTGCCCCGAGGGCTGGTGCTACCTTCAGGTCTCTCTTAAGACGGACAAATGCTGCCTCACAGCCCTTGTCCCATTCCCACTCGACCCCCTTATGTAGAAGTCTGAGCAGAGGGGCGGCAGTGGCTGCATAGTCCTCGATGAAGTCTCTACAGTAGCCAGTGATTCCCAGGAAAGACCTTACCCCCGACACATCCCTAGGGACAGGGAGTTCCTGCACTGCCTTTCTTCTAGCCTCATCAATGGCCCTTTCTCCTGCCCTTATCGTCAGGCCCAGGAATTTTACCTCTCCTAGAGCTATCTGGGCTTTCTTGGGGTTAACTTTAAAACCCCCTTCCTTCAGTAAGACCAGCAGTTCGGCCAGCAGTGGACCGTGTTCCTCACTGCTGTCTGTGAACAACAACAGGTCGTCCACATACTGGACCAGCTGGTGTGGCTGGCTGAAGCCTTTTAAGCAGTTCGCCATGCATTGGTGAAAGATGCTGGGACTATTATGAAAGCCCTGTGGGAGGCAGCTCCATGTATACTGCTGTTCCCGGAAGGTGAAGGCAAACTTGTACTGGTCTTCCCTCCGTACAGGGATAGACCAGAACCCGTTGGATATGTCCAACACTGTGAACGTGGTTGCGGATGCAGGGATTTCCCCTATCAGATCCGAAACCGCCGCTACTGTGGGGGCACAAGCTGGGATGTTTTTATTGAGCACCCTATAATCCACCGTAGCCCTCCAAGAATTATCCGGTTTCCTAACCGGCCAAAGCGGGGAGTTGACATGGGTGGCTATGGGTCTCAAAACACCCTGCTCGACAAGCGAGCTTAAAGCTGTCTCCAAGTCTGCTTCTGCCTCTCGGGGAAAGCCATACTGCTTTTGCGGGCGGGACATGGGATCCCCATCTATTCTAACCTCTACTCCTGTGACTCTCCCACAGTCGTGTTTATGGGTGGCAAATGCTGCAAGATTTGCTTGCACATAGGCCCGGTACTCGGCCGGGGTGTTACCGACCAGAACCTCCAGGTCGTAACCCCCTTTTGGCTTCATTGTACACAGAGTCCCTTTTCCCTGTTTCTTATCAATAACCATGACTTCTCCCTCTGCTCCCGTGCCCACTGTGCCCCATAGACAGTGATTCCTCAAGTCTACTAGGATCTGGCGAGCGATGATAAAATCAGCCCCCAAAATCCCTTTTCCCACCTGCTCCCAGTTCATCAGGACGCACTTCCATTGTATTTGGAGTGCTCCTAAATGAACTGCGAGCGGGACTGAGAAAAACCCAGCCTTCTCATTACCTGTGAACCCAACTAGTTGATACGGCACCCCGTTTGATAGAGGTGAGGTTGCGGGGTCCTCCGAATGGACTATCGTGCTGGAAGCACCAGTGTCCAAAAGGTAGGTACCCAATACACCCTCAACCTCCATCTTGACCCAGGGTCGTCCCCAGGGGTCGTATTCTAGTGGGCACAGGTATGCAGGCTGTGTCTGGGCTAGTCACGGCCTCTGTACTGGCAGGATTGCTGGTGCTTCCCTGCCTGTTGCCGTGGCTACCTTCCCAGTCCCCTCCAGCGCTGTCCTCACTGCAGCTACTATCTGGTCAAGGGATGGTGAGGAGCTCGCTCCACTTCCCCCACTCTGGGCGGCTCCTAAAGAACTTCTCCCCCCATATCTCTTTACTGGGCTCCTGCAATCCCTTTTAAAATGCCCAGCTTTCCCGCACCCGTAGCACACTCCCTCCTTATCAGACGAGCGGCCACCCTCCTGGTGCCATTCCCTTTTGGGAATCGGGTTGGGCTTTACTTCATTTACCCGACCTTTGGAGGTTTTCTCCTCCTCCCCTCCTCCATTCCGTTGGACCAGTGCCAGTTGCCTGACCACTGCTTCCTCGGTGAGGTTGGCGTCCTGGGAATCGAACCACAGTTCTGCCCTGCCCTTGAGCCGGGGCAAGCAGTTTGCCACCAGCATCCTCAGCCAGCGGCCAGTCTGTACTACGGAAAGATTCGCCCGGTCAAGGAGCTCCCCACAGGCTGCGTGGTATACCACCCACAGCCTGTCCGCAAACGCCTGCGGGGTTTCCCCTGTGAGCTGCCTTGTCCTTTCGACCTGTTCGAAAGGACTGCCGTCATCAAAGCCCATAGCCTCAAGGACGGCCCTCTGGACCTCAGTAAATGTACGCTGTCCCCTCCGGCATTCTGCCGGTAGGACCTGGTACAATTTGCTGTCCAGAGAGAAGAGCAGCAGCTTGGCTGTCTCTTCCTCATGTCACACCCATTAATTTCCCCTGCCTACATCACCTCCATGAAGTGGATAGATGGGTCCCCACTGCGAGTGAGTTTGGCCAAATGGGCCACCATGGCACTGAGTGATTAAACTCCATGGGGAATAATAAAGTCGCTCTCCAGCGCTCCCCGACCTTGGCCACCTCCCTGTGGAGGACCGTACTTGCGCTGCCTGACCGGGCACATCCGCCCTTGTTCAGGATCTTTCTGCGCTGGTCCCTCTACCTCCGGCTGTCCCACCATACCCGGTGCAGCAGACAGTGCCTGGTCGCCTGATCCAGCCCTTAACTGACCCTCGGCTGGAGCCTCACATCCCTGCTGCCAAACGGGACACATTGGTCCTGCCCCCAGCCCTGGGTATGCTATTACCTGCGTGCCCCGCCCCTCCTGGTACCCCACCGGACAAACCACCGGTGCCTTAGGAGGTGGTCGGGCGCCTCTTGCCTTTGGATTCTCCTCTACCCCCCAATACTCTCCTTTGTCCCCTGTGGAGCCTCCGGGTCCTATCAGGGCGACCATCCCCTTTGCCTGGGATAGAGCGTGGGTGAGAGTTTTAATCCTCTCCTGGCAGGGACCGTGATCTGCAAACTCACTGCTACTGGCCACTTTATAGGCTGCCTGTACGTCTTTTAATTTATTCTCCAGTTCCCAAATTTTCTGGGTGTACCGAGAGTTCTGTTCCTGGAGGGACCCCTCACTACCCTTGGCCTCAGTGACCTGACACTGAAGATAGTCCCGGCTATTTCGGAAGGTCTCCTCCAACTGCCGGTTCCTTTGCTGCTCCCCAGCTAATTCGGCCAGCAGGTTGTCTCCAACCACAGCCCGGATAGCAGAGAGCTCCTCTGATTTCTGAAGACTCTGTTCCAAGTCCTTCACCCGCTGGTCGAGCTTTTGGACTTGGCGGGTGAAGCAGATAAGCCAGATGGCCTTTTCCACCCTGTGGTTGTGGTCCTTCCCTGCTGTCCACTGAGCAGCAGCATCCACTGGGCGCTCTGCCCGAGTGAGGGCTTGCACCCAAGGTTTGGTGAGGTTCACCTTGCCAAAAATGTATGAGGAAATTCTCTCCTCCATTTTAGTTTCCTCTCTTATCACCTCATCTGTTATATTAACATCTCCTGTTTGCTTATGTCCCTTCGTGGTCGCCATGTTCTGTAAGGGGTTTTCACAGGGTTGTTGTTGTGCCTTGGGTGTCTCTCTCTGGGCTTCTGCCCTCACAGCTTATGCCTGGCCTGTGAGGTACCCTGAGTGCTGCAAGAGCACCCCTGGAGAGACTGTGTCCACAGCTTATGAAGGGGGTTTTGAGACTCGTGCGTCCCCACAGCTTATGCCTAGTCTGTGAGGCATCTGTGAGTGTCAAACACTCCTAACCCCTTCTTCCCTAGCCTGTGACACACAGTTGAGCGTTTTCGAGGCGCTCCTAGCTTCCCTTACACGGTTCTGACATAAGACTCACGATCAGGAGATGTAATACAATAGAACTGAGACAAGGTGATTCCAAGAGGAACTTTAGGCTTCCAATTTATTTGACAAGGTGTAACTCAACAAACAGCAATATACCAACAAAACAATCCCCCTAAATCCCACTAAAACGGACACAACGAAAATCTTTACACCAGTTTAGCAGTACAATGCCCAACCTCCCACCTTTCCTGGCCTAACTGAGTTGGGAGTTCTGGGGACCAGAGGTTATACTCACTACTGTGCCTTCCGCAGTCTGGTGGTTTGTTTCTTCTATCTTCGGTGTCTTCGGACACTGGTTTTCCTTCAGTGTCGAGAGGCTTGTGGTTGTGGTTGTTGGATGATGAGGGCAGGGAAAATCATCACTTCTTTCTTCACTACGTCAGAAACCCCTTTTTTATAGCCAGATTATCCAGTCCGCCTCTCCTGCTGAAGTCGATTCTTCTCATTGGTGGACTTTTTGATTTTGAAAAATGCAGCAGTTTTAGGTTTTTAGTTTTTTTTTCCACTGATCTTAACCTCCTCAAGGTTTGAGTGGGTGTTGATTGCATTGGCCTCCTGTAGCCATTGTGCTAGTCTGGCCTGAGCCAGATATTTCTATGCCTGATGAAAAAGGTGTTGGAATATGTATGTGGCATTGTTTAAATGCTAATGTTTTCAAGGGGCAAGTTTCGAGGGTATACAGTTCCCAGACAATTTGATTAGTTCCAATGTCCAAACTGGGCCTTTTGATATTGACTCCACCCCTTTTCTTGCAGACCCAACATACACCTTTTAAAAAATCCCAAATTCGATTAAAGTTCGCAGTTTCTTCCATGTGCACTTTAGGATTTCAAACTTTCTGGTAGATAGTTCCAAATTAAATTCCCTTTCCTATGAGTCCAAACACTGGGGGGGGGGGCGTCTCCATTCATTTGTGTCCCAAAGTTTTCCTTCCATCGGTTTCAATTCACAGCCCAGACTGATCCCACAGCCCTTTTCCTTCTGGGTAAAATGAGGGGGTTTTCGTCCTCCCCTACAAGAGTCCGCCATCATCTGTTAAGTCGCGGCAGTTAACACCCTGTTGGCGCTGCGGAGGTGATCATCGGCCCCATCAATGCTGCTTTAAGCACGATGCGTGCAATGGTTGCTGAACAAGGGGATACGTCATCAAACGAATGTGCAGGTGAGCTGCAAACCCTGCAAACCACCACGTTGCAGAGGAAGATCGATCCACAGTGGATCAGACGGAATTAGAAACCCGTACGGAGGAGGCAGAGGTGTACAGGGTACACACGTTCACGACGAAATGCTCACCAATAATGTTGAAAGTTGAACTGAACGGTATTCCAGTGTCTGTGGAGCTGGACATGGGGGCAAGTCAGTCTATAATGAGTAAAAAGGCCTTCGACAGGCTGTGGGGGAAGAAGGCACACAGGCCCAAGCTCAGCCCCATTCACACCAAACTAAGGACTTACACCAAGGAACTAATCCCTGTAATTGGCAGTGCAGAAGTCAAGGAGCAGTACACGAACTCCCACTGTGGATTGTGCCAGGGGATGGCCGCACGTTGTTTGGCAGAAGCTGGCTGGGGAAAATCCGCTGGAACTGGGACGACATCCGAGCGCTTTTGTCCGTCGACAACACCTCATGTGCCTAGGTTCTAAGCAAATTCCCTTCGCTATTTGAGCCAGGCATTGGAAGTTTCTTGGGGGCGAAAGTGCAGATCCATTTGGTTCCTGGTGCGCGACCCATCCACCACAAGGCTCGGGCGGTACTGTACATGATGCGTGAAAAAGTGGAAATCGAGCTGGACAGGCTGCAATGCGAAGGCATCATCGCACCGGTGGAATTCAACGACTGGGCCAGTCCGATTGTCCCGGTACTCAAGGAGGACGGTACGGTTAGAATTTGTGGGGACTATAAAGTAATGATTAACCGTTTTTCGCTGCAGGACCAGTACCCGCTACCCAATACAGACGACCTATTTGTGACCCTGGCTGGAGGGAAGACATTCACTAAACTGGACCTGACCTCGGCCTGGGAGAGCGATAGTGATAGGGGATTCAATTGTAAGAGGAATAGATAGGCGATTCTGCGGCCGCAACCGAGACTCCAGGATGGTATGTTGCCTCCCTGGTGCAAGGGTCATGGATGTCTCGGAGTGGGTGCAGGACATTCTGAAAAGGGAGGGTGAACAGCCAGTTGTCGTGGTGCACATTGGTACCAACGATATAGGTAAAAAACGTGATGAGGTCCTATGAGACGAATTTAAGGAGCTGGAAGCTAAATTAAAAAGTAGGACCTCAAAAGTAGTAATCTCAGGATTGCTACCAGTGCCACGTGCTAGTCAGAGTAGGAATCGCAGGATAGCTCAGATGAATATGTGGCTTGAGCAGTGGTGCAGCAGGGAGGGATTCAAATTCCTGGGGCATTGGAACTGGTTCTGGGGGAGGTGGGGCCAGTACAAACCGGACGGTCTACACCTAGGCAGGACCAGAACCAATGTCCTATGAGGAGTGTTTGCTAGCGCTGTTGGGGAGGAGTTAAACTAATATGGCAGGGGCATGGAAACCAATGCAGGGAGACAGAGGGAAACAAAATGGAGACAGAAGCAAAAGACAGAAAGGAGATGAGTAAAAGTGGAGGGCAGAGAAACCCAAGGCAAAAAACAAAAAGGGCCACTTTGCAGCAAAATTCTAAAGGGTCTAAGTGTGTTAAAAAGGCAAGCCTGAAGGCTCTGTGCCTCAATGCGAGGAGTATTCGGAATAAGGTGGACGAATTAACGGTGCAGATAGCAGTTAACGGATACGATGTGGTTGGCGTCACGGAGACATGGCTCCAGGGTGACCAAGGCTGGGAACTCAACATCCAAGGGTATTCAACATTTAGGAAGGATAGACAGAAAGGAAAAGGAGGTGGGGTGGCATTGCTGGTTAAAGAGGAAATTAATGCAATTGTAAGGAAAGAGATTAGCTTGGATGGTGTGGAATCGGTATGGGTGGAGCTACGGGATACTAAAGGGCAGAAAATGCTAGTGGGAGGTGTGTACAGACCTCCAAACAGTAGAAGTGATGTTGGGGAGGGCATCAAACAGGAAATTAGGGGTGCATGCAATAAAGGTGCAGCAGTTATCTTGGGTGACTTTAATATGCATATAGATTGGGCTAACCAAACTGGAAACAATATGGTGGAGGAGGATTTCCTGGAGTGCATAAGGGATGGTTTTCTAGACCAATATCTTGAGGAACCAACTAGCGGGGAGGCCATCTTAGACTGGGTGTTGTGTAATGAGAGAGGATTAATTAGCAATCTCGTTGTGCGAGGCCCCTTGGGGAAGAGTGACCATAATATGGTGCAATTCTACATTAGGATGGAGACTGAAACAGTTAATTCAGAGACCATGGTTCAGAACTTAAAGAAGGCTAACTTTGAAGGTATGAGGCGTGAATTGGCTAGGATAGATTGCCAAATGATGCTTAAGGGGTTGACAGTGGATGGGCAATGGCAGACATTTAGAGACCGCATGGATGAACTACAAGAATTGTACTTCCCTGTCTGGCGTAAAAATAAAAAAGGGAAGGGGGCTCAACCGTGGCTATCAAGGGAAATCAGGGATAGTATTAAAGCCAAGGAAGTGGCATACAAATTGGCCAGAAATAGCAGCGAACCCGGGGACTGGGAGAAATTTAGAACCCAGCAGAGGAGGACAAAGGTTTTGATTAGGGCAGGGAAAATAGAGTACGAGAAGAAGCTTGCAGGGAACATTAAATGGACTGCAAAAGCTTCGATAGATATGTAAAGAGAAAAAGGTTAGTAAAGACAAACGTAGGTCCCCTGCAGTCAGAATCAGGGGAAGTCATAACTGGGAACAAAGAAATGGCAGACCAATTGAACAAGTACTTTGGTTTGGTATTCACTAAGGAGGACACAAACAACCTTCCGGATATAAAAGGGGTCAGAGAGTCTAGTAAGAAGGAGGAACTGAGGGAAATCCTTATTAGTCGGAAAATTGTGTTGGGGAAATTGATTGGATTGAAGGCCGATAAATCCCCGGGGCCTGATGGTCTGCATCCCAGAGTACTTAAGGAGGTGGTCTTGGAAATAGCGGATGCATTGACAGTCATTTTCCAACATTCCATAGACTCTGGATCAGTTCCTATGGAGTGGAGGGTAGCCAATGTAACCCCACTTTTTAAAAAAGGAGGGAGAGAGAAAACAGGGAATTATAGACCGGTCAGCCTGACATCGGTTGTGGGTAAAATGATGGAATCAATTATTAAGAATGTCATAGCAGCGCATTTGGAAAGAGATGACATGATAGGTCCAAGTCAGCATGGATTTGTGAAAGGGAAATCATGCTTGAAAAATCTTCTGGAATTTTTTGAGGATGTTTCCAATAGAGTGGACAAGGGAGAACCAGTTGATGTGGTGTATTTGGACTTTCAGAAGGCTTTCGACAAGGTCCCACACAAGAGATTAAAGTGCAAAGTTAAAGCACATGGGATTGGGGGTAGTGTGCTGACGTGGATTGAGAACTGGTTGTCAGACAGGAAGCAAAGAGTAGGAGTAAATGGGTACTTTTCAGAATGGCAGGCAGTGACTAGTGGGGTACCACAAGGTTCTGTGCTGGGGCCCCAGCTGTTTACATTGTACATTAATGATTTAGACGAAGGGATTAAATGTAGTATCTCCAAATTTGCAGATGACACTAAGTTGGGTGGCAGTATGAGCTGTGAGGAGGATGCTATGAGGCTGCAGAGCGACTTGGATAGGTTAGGTGAGTGGGCAAATGCATGGCAGATGAAGTATAATGTGGATAAATGTGAGGTTATCCACTTTCGTGGTAAAAACAGAGAGACAGACTATTATCTGAATGGTGACAGATTAGGAAAAGGGGAGGTACAACGAGACCTGGGTGTCATGGTACATCAGTCATTGAAGGTTGGCATGCAGTACAGCAGGCGGTGAAGAAAGCAAATGGCATGTTGGCCTTCATAGCGAGGGGATTTGAGTACAGGGGCAGGGAGGTGTTACTACAGTTGTACAGGGCCTTGGTGAGGCCACACCTGGAATATTGTGTACAGTTTTGGTCTCCTAACTTGAGGAAGGACGTTCTTGCTATTGAGGGAGTGCAGCGAAGGTTCACCAGACTGATTCCCGGGATGGCGGGACTGACATATCAAGAAAGACTGGATCAACTGGGCTTGTATTCACTGGAGTTCAGACGAATGAGAGGGTATCTCATAGAAACATTTAAAATTCTGACGGGTTTAGACAGGGTAGATGCAGGAAGAATGTTCCCAATGTTGGGGAAGTCCAGAACCAGGGGTCACAGCCTAAGGATAAGGGGTAAGCCATTTAGGACCGAGATGAGGAGAAACTTCTTCACCCAGAGAGTGGTGAACCTGTGGAATTCTCTACCACAGAAAGTTGTTGAGGCCAATTCATTAAATATATTCAAAAAGGAGTTAGATGTCGTCCTTACTACTGGAGGGATCAAGGTGTATGGCGAGAAAGCAGGAATGGGGTACTGAAGTTGCATGTTCAGCCATGAACTCATTGAATGGCGGTGCAGGCTAGAAGGGCCGAATGGCCTACTCCTGCACCTAGTTTCTATGTTTCTATGTTTCTATGTTTACATGACGCAGGAGCTGGAGGAATCTTCGAAAGGCCTCACCTGCATCAACACGCACAAAGGTCTGTTTATCTACAATCAGTCGGCCGCAGCGATCTTCCAGCGGAACATGGAAAGCCTGCTAAAGTCGGTTCCTTGCACAGCGGTCTTCCAGGATGACATATTTGTCGGGACACCTTGGAGCACTTGAAGAATCTGGAGGAGGTTCTTAGTCGGTTGGATCGCGTGGGGCTCAGGTTGAAACGCTCGAAGTGTGTTTTCCTGGCACAGGATGTCGAATTCTTAGGAAGGAGAATCGCAGCAGATGGCATCAGACCCACCGACGCCAAGACGGAGGCCATCAAGAACGCGCCACGACCACAGAACGTGACGGAGCTGCGATCGTTCCTGGGATTCCTCAACTATTTCGGTAACCCCTACATGCGCTACTGCGCAAGGGAGACGACTGGGTTTGATGGAATTCACAAGAGGCTGCCTTTAAGAAAGCCAGAAATTAATTGTGTTCTAACAAACTGCTTGTCCTGTATAACCCATGTAAACGATTAGTGTTAGCTTGCGATGCGTCGTCATACAAGGTCGGGTGTGTGTTACTGCAGGCTGATGATTCGGGGATTTTGCAACCGGTTGCGTATGCATCCAGGAGTTTGTCCAAGGCCGAAAAGGCCTACAGCATGGTTGAAAAAGAGGTTCTGACGTGCGTTTACGGGGTAAAAAAAATGCACCAGTACTTGTTTGGCCTCAAGTTCGAGCTTGAAACTGACCACAAGCCGCTCATATCGCTATTCTCAGAGAGCAAAGGGATCAATACCAATGCCTCTGCCCGCATCCAAAGATGGGCGCTCATGCTGTCAGCATACAACTATGTAATCCGCCACAGGCCGGGCACAGAGAACTGCGCAGATGCTCTCAGTCGGCTACCATTGCCCACCACCGGGGTGGAAATGGCACAGCCAGCGGACTTGCTCATAGTCATGGAGGCATTTGAGAACGAGAAATCCCCCATTATGGCCCACCAGATCAGGACCTGGACCAGCCAGGATTCTTTACTGTCCCTGGTAAGAAAAACGTTGTCCTCCATGGGAGCTGGTCCAGTCCCAGTGGAGATGCAGAAAGCGATTAAGCCGTTCCACAGACGCAAAGATGAGCTGACCCTGCAGGCGAACTGTCTTTTGTGGGGCAATAGTATAGTCTTTCCCAAGAAAGGCAAAGACACATTCATTTGCGAACTGCACAGCACCCACCCAGGCATAGTGATGATGAAAGCCATAGCCAGATCCCACGTGTGGTGGCCTGGCATCGACTCAGATTTAGAGTCATGTGTGCCAGTGCAACACTTGCTCTCAGTTGAATAATTCACCCAGAGAGGCACTGCTAAGTTTGTGGTCCTAGCCATCCAAACCGTGGTCGAGGATCCATGTAGACTATGCGGGCCCATTCCTAGACAAAATGTTTTTGGTTGTCGTGGACGCTTACTCAAAGTGTATTGAATGTGCAATAATATCTGTAAGCACATCCACGACCACCATTGAAAGTCTACGAGCCATGTTTGCCATGCACGGCTTGCCTGATGTCCTAGTCAGCGACAATGGGCCGTGCTTCACCAGTGCCGAATTCAACGAATTCATGACCCGCAACGGGATCAAACATGTCACATCTGCGCCGTTCAAGCCCGCATCCAACGGCCAGGCAGAATGAGCAGTTCAGACCATTAAGCAAAGTTGGAAACCTGTGTCGGAAGGCTCCCTGCAGACCCGGTTGTACCGAGTACTGCTCAGCTACCGCACCAGACCCCACTCACTCACCGGGACTCCCCCAGCTGAGCTGCTCATGAAAAGGACGCTTCAAACAAGGCTCTCTCTGGTCCACCCTGATCTATATGATCATGTGGAGGACAAGCGGCATCAACAAAGTGTATACCATGACCGTGCTAACTTGTCACGCGATATTGAGATCAATGATGTTTGTGCTCAATTATGGACATGGTCCCAAATGGCTCACTGGCACGGTCACAGCCAAAGAGGGGAGTAGGGTATTTCAGGTCAAACTGACCAATGGACAAACGCACAGAAAACACTTGGACCAAATTAAACTGCGGTTCACCAACAGTTACGTACAACCTGAAGAGGATACCACCAACTTTGACCTTCCAACACACACACTAGTGACAACTGACATCACAGTTGACCACGAAACCGAACTCATCATCTCCAGCAGCCCGACAAGGCCGGCTGCCCAACAACCCAATGAAGAACTGACCAACCCAACCACACCCACATTTGTACCGAGACGATCGACAAGGGAGCGCAAAGCCCCAGATCGTCTCACCTTGTAAATAAGTGTAATGTTGACTTCACGGGGGAGTGATATTATGTATTATGAATGGTGGCAGATTAGGAAAAGGGGAGATGCAACGAGACCTGGGTGTCATGGTACATCAGTCATTTAAAGTTGGCATGCAGGTACAGCAGACGGTGAAGAAGGCAAATGGTATGTTGGCCTTCATAGCTAGGGGATTTGAGTATAGGAGCAGGGAGGTCTTACTGCAGTTGTACAGAGCCTTGGTGAGGCCTCACCTGGAATATTATGTTCGGTTTTGGTCTCTTAATCTGAGGAAGGACGTTCTTGCTTTTGAGGGGAATGCAGCAAAGATTCACCAGACTGATTCCCGGGATGGCAGGACTGACATATGAGGAGAGACTGGATCGACTGGGCCTGTATTCGCTGGAGTTTAGAAGGATGAGAGGGTATCTCATAGAAACATATAAAATTCTGACGGGACTGGACAGGTTAGATGCAGGAAAAACGTTCCCGATGTTGGGGAAGTCCAGGACCAGGGGACATAGTCTAAGGATAAGTGGTAAGCCATTTAGGACTGAGATGAGGAGAAACTTCTTCACTCAGAGAGTTGTTAACCTGTGGAATTCCCTACCGCAGAGAGTTGTTGATGTCAGTTCATTGGATATATTCAAGAGGGAGTTAGATATGGCCCTTACGGCTAAAGGGATCAAGGGGTATGGAGAGAAAGCAGGAAAGGTGTACTGAGGTGAATGATCAGCCATGATCTTATTGACTGGTGGTGCAGGCTCGAAGGGCCGAATGGCCTACTCCTGCACCTATTTTCTATGTTTCTATGTATTTAACCCCTTGTAACCTGCATCACACCTGTCCACCAGAGGGCCCACCTGTTGGAGTCCCAAGGGATCCCAGCATCCCTTGGGAGCACAGAATGTAAGCAGGTCACCCACGAGGTACCTGCACTCTGGAACTACAATAAAGAGGCTCGGATTACACTTGCTCATTTCACACAGTACTCGGTCTGACCACTTATTATGAGTATAACAGATACCTCCTAGCTAGAGGGCAAAATACATTATGTCGATACACCTTTCCTTTCATAAGAAACAAAAATGAATTAAAGTTAGCTTCAATATAAACGGGTAGTTAACTTCTTATGAATACATGTATTAAACAACTACAAGTTTAACAAACAACCACAAAACTTTGTCTGATTGATTCTTTCTCCACGTGTTGCATGTTTCACACTTTGAAACATAGTCTTTTATTGTCACTGTTTAGTCCTGGCCAGTAATCAGATTCTCTGGCATGTCGAAGAGTGCTCTCGACGCCAGTGTGAGCATGAAGTCGCTGACGAATGTCGGATCTCAGGGATTTTGGGATGACACAGCGATAGCCTTTGAAGACTATGCCATCCTGTGTTGTGAGTTTGTCACAGGCTTTGAAGTATGCCTGCGTTTCAGGCGGGCATTGGTGTGTGGTTTCTGGCCATCCCGGTGTGATTTGTTGTATGACCAGTTGTAGTGTGGAGTCGCTTGCAGTTGCGTGTTGTATGGTAGTTAGTCCTTGTTTGAAGAGTGGGAGAAAGTCCACCATGTGGATGCATTCCACTGCAATTTCTGTGGGTGATCTCTCCGTATTTTCGAGGTATGCGCGCGAAAGGGTTTCTGCTGGGTACATTTATTTTCCTAGTTGATACTTTATTTCGACGTAATATTGGTTGAGCCGAATGAGCAGACATTGTAGTCGCTTGGGTGCTGCAGATAACGGCTTGTGTCGTAGAGCAACCAAAGGCTTATAGTCTGTCCATAGCGTGATCTTGCGACTATATACATATTGATGGTTTTGTTCCATTCCGAAGACTTGAGCAAGCAGCTCCTTTTCGATTTGAGTGTATCGCGTTTCAGCTGGAGTGAACGTTCGGCTCGCGTATGCGATTGGTTGTCCCTGTTGCAGAAGGACGATCCCAAGACCCTTGCTCGAAGCATCTCCCTGACCTTCGGTCGCAAGTTTGGGGTCAAAGTACCTGAGCACCGGAGAATCTATCACATGTTGTTTGATAGCTTCAAACACTTTGTCTTGTTCTTCAGTCCATTTCCAGACCGTGTCTTTATGAGTAAGCCATCGCAGAGGCTCATTGAGGTCGGAAAATCTGCTAAGAATTTTGCGAGGTACTTTGTCATGCCAACAATTGTACACCTGCGACTTCCGGCGGTTTCTGCATTTCGTTGATTGTGACCACTTTGCTTGGGTCGGCTTTGAGTCCATCACTAGACAGTATGAGTCCCATGTATTTCACTTGGGAGCTTTTGTATTCGAACTTATTGAAGTTAAGTTTGATGTTTCGCTCTCTGCATCTCTGCATGAATTTGCGTAAGTTTGCGTCATGATCGTGATTGGCCTCTTTAAGTGTCTCACCGCGTCCAGTGATCAAGATATCATCTGCAATCTTGTAGACTCCATCTAGACCCTCGAGGTTCTGGTCTAGCTTCTGCTGGAAGATTTCCGGGGCAGGACTGATGCCAAATGGCATTCTATTATATCGATATCGTCCCCATGGAGTTTGGAGGGTCGTGAGGTAGGAGGACTCTGTGTCTCGTTCACATTACAAGAAACCCTCCTTGCAGTCTGCTTTAGTGAAGACCTTTACATTTGACATCTGTGGCAAGATGTCATCGATCACAGGAAGTGGATAGTGTCCACGTTTCAGGGCATTGTTCAGATATTGAGGGTCGATGCAAACTCGTATCTTTCCATTTGTTTTTTGTACGGTCACTAGACTGGATACCCAGTCCGTTGGTTCAACAACTTTTGTGATGATTTGTCGATTTTCCAAACGATCGACTTCCTCTTTCAGTGTTTGTTTGATCGCTATTGGCACCCGTCTGGATGGCATTACAGCTGGTGTCGCTGATTCATTAAGTTCAAGGCGAACTGTCCCTGGCATGTGTCCAAGTCCCTTAATCACATCCGGATACGCATTGTTGACATCAGTTTTTGACGCTAGCGAGACGTTTGCCTTGTTTGTAGTTTGCGATTCATGTGGTTCATTTACCACGGCGATATTCTGATGCTGCACTTTTATCAGTTGTAGCTGTTGAGCAGTGCGTGAGCCAATCAGTGCACTTTGACCCTCAATGATCACAAAGGGCACAATGTACTTTTGCTTGTTCTTTGTATTTTCCAGTGGCACATTACAAGTTCCTACCACTGGAATGGTTGCATGGTTGTCATATAGTGACAGTATTGCCTTAGATTCTTTTATCTTTAAGCCTTTAGCTAAGTATCTAAGAGGTAGCACATTGCATGTGGCCCCACAATCTATTTGCATTTTTACCATTTGATCTTTAATGGAGAAGGTAGCCATAATCTTGTTAGGCTACTTTCTGTCAGCTTTGTCCTTGATTGTGCAATCAACTTTACCAAGCAACTTTACAGTCATGATTTCAAAATCAGAATCATAACTCTCTTCATATAATGCATGAACTTTAGGCTTGCCCTTATATTTAGGGTTATGTGTAGACTTCTGCCACGATCCATTCTGCCGACACTTTTGAGAAAAATGATTTAGTTTGTTGCAACTTGTGCAGGTTTTCCCATATGCTGGGTATTTAGTTTTTCACAGCTCATGTCTTTTGCCACAGTATCTGCAATTGTTTTGAACTCTTTGTCTGTGAATTCTTTCTTTGTGGGTCAGGGTTTCTGTTGGACAACTTTGACATCTTCAGAGTCTGTTTTAGTGAGCTTCGTGGATTTCATTTGCGCAGCTGTGGCCTCTGTAGCTGTACAGAGCATCACACATTTATCGAGTGTTAGGTTTGATTCTTGCAACAGCCTCTTACGCAGAGTGTTATCAGATATTCTGCAGACGATGCGGTCTCTGATGAAATCATCCCTCAAATTGCCGAAATCACATGACGATGCTAGCTCTCACTTTCACGCGATATCTGTCAAACCGCACGTCCCCTTGTACACAGTTGTTAAACTGGTACCGTTCATAGATGATGTTGATTTTACCTTTACACTGCTCTTCCCAGAGCTTCAAAATAATCTCAATTTCCTGAATATTGTGGAAAAAACAGATAGAATTAGGGTTGCAACCTATATCACTGCCCAATGGCAGTGACATAGGTTGCAACCCTAATTCTATCTGTTTTTTCCACAATATTCGTGATAATTTCATAGCTGTCCCACAGCTGTTTGAATTTTTTCCAGTTGGCTTTCAAATCGCCGGTCACCTGCAATGGAGATGGGAGAGGAATGTGTGTGGGAGTTGGTACCATGGTGGTCATAATAGCTCGCTACAGTTTAGGACTTTGAGTTTGTCACACACATGTATACAGTTCAAATACCCAGAGGACTAGAACAAGTCTAAAAGTAAAATATCGTGGCCATGTAATTGTAGAGATACTTTTTCATTCGAGGCTATACAATAACTTAAACCACTTTAAGTTTACTTTACTAATGCCTCTAGATTATTTTACAAGCTTATGACTATTTATCACCCTTCACAGATCCACGTGCGAAGTGTAGGAAGCAAGCTCGACACTGCACTGCTTAACATTGATTCCGATCGGCTCGAAAAAGGCTTACAGTTCCAATATTTCGACCGTAGCTGCGTTCGACGGAAGATCGGAAGTGTCCGCTTCTGACACCATGTATTTTATAGTCTCTTGAACACACTTGAACGCTCTTAGTTCAACTTAACTCTATTTATTTGGGAGATCTCAGGCAGCTATGTGGAGATTTAAGATGGCGTTCCTTCACAGATCCTCTCTCTCAATACAGCTCCCGATACCTCCTAGCTAGCGGGCACTATACAGTATATCAGTACCTCCGAGCTAGAGGGCACTATACAGTATATCGGTACCTCCTAGCTAGAGGGCTCTATACATTATATCGATACCCCCGAGCTAGCGGGCACTATACAGTATATCGGTACCTCCTAGCTAGAGGGCTCTATACATTATATCGATACCCCCGAGCTAGCGGGCACTATACAGTATATCGGTACCTCCTAGCTAGAGGGCACTATACATTATATCGATACCTCCGAGCTAGCGGGCACTATACAGTATATCGGTACCTCCTAGCTAGAGGGCACTATACATTATATCGATACCTCCGAGCTAGAGGGCACTATACAGTATATCGGTACCTCCTAGCTAGAGGGCACTATACATTATATCGATACCTCCGAGCTAGCGGGCACTATACAGTATATCGGTACCTCCTAGCTAGAGGGCACTATACATTATATCGATACCTCCGAGCTAGAGGGCACTATACAGTATATCGGTACGTCCTAGCTCGAGGGCACTATACATTATATCGCTACCTCCTAGCTAGAGGGCACTATACAGTATATCGATACCTCCTAGCTAGAGGGCACTATACACTATATCGATACCTCCTAGCTAGAGGGTGCTATACAGTATATCGATACCTCCTAGCTAGAGGGCACTATACATTATATCGATACCTCCTAGCTCGAGGGCACTAAACAGTATATCGATACCTCCGAGCTAGAGGGTGCTATACAGTATATCGATACCTCCTAGCTAGAGGGCACTATACATTATATCGATACCTCCTAGCTGGAGGGCACGATACATTATATCGATACCTCCTAGCTCGAGGGCACTAAACAGTATATCGATACCTCCTAGCTAGAGGGCACTCTACATTATATCGATACCTCCTAGCTAGAGGACACTATACAGTATATCGATACCTCCGAGCTAGAGGGCACTCTACATTATATCGATACCTCCTAGCTAGAGGACACTATACAGTATATCGATACCTCCGAGCTAGAGGGCACTATACAGTATATCGGTACCTCCGAGCTAGAGGGCACTATACAGTATATCGATACCTCCGAGCTAGAGGGCACTATACAGTATATCGGTACCTCCTAGCTAGATGGCACTATACAGTATATCGATACCTCCGAGCTAGAGGGCACTATACAGTATATCGGTACGTCCTAGCCAGAGGGCACTATACAGTATATCAGTACCTCCTAGCTAGATGGCACTATACAGTATATCGATACCTCCGAGCTAGAGGGCACTATACAGTATATCGGTACGTCCTAGCTAGAGGGCACTATACAGTATATCAATACCTCCTAGCTAGAGGGTGCTATACAGTATATCGATACCTCCTAGCTAGAGGGCACTATACAGTATATCAATACCTCCTAGCTGGAGGGTGCTATACATTATATCGATACCTCCTAGCTAGCGGGCAATATACAGTACATCAATACCTCCTAGCTAGAAGGCACTATACATTATATCGACACCTCCTAGCTACAGGGCACTATACATTATCTCATTACAATTATCACATTGCTGTTTGTGAGAGCTTGCATTTGCCACATTACGACAGTAACTGCACTTCAAAAGTACTTCATTGGCTGTAAAACGCTTTGAGACGTCCTCAGGTTGTGAAAGGCGCTATAGAAAACAAAGTCTCTCTTTCTTTCTATTTTGAAGGGAATCACCGGCATGCAAAGGATGATGGGAGGTGCTGTTATTTTTAAACAGGAAAAGCCCAGCGTGCTGGTTTGGGATATGCCTGTTTTCTGACTTTCATTATTTTTTGTTTAAAAGCTCGGGTTTCACTGGGATGTCCGGTTGCCTTCATTAATTTTTGCTGTCATTACAAATGTGGGATGTGATTACGGGTTAGAAAAGCTTGTCCTCACAGAGAGATGAGGCACTTTGTAGATGCTCGCCTCGGCCTCTCAATGGTTATAGGACACAAACACACAAGGATCCTGTGCAACACACAGTGTGGTGCATTGGGATTCCAGGCCAAGGGCAGTCGGAAAGAGTAGACCAAAGGTTGAGATCAGTCAAGCAGTAGTGCTTCGCTGACACCGAGCTTCAGTTATAAATCGCCAGGAGTTGGGTCAGGGGGGGGCGGTGGTGGAAATTCAGGGGGGGGTGGCGGAAAGCTGAGGGAGGCGAGCAGTTCCACAGTTTGGAGGCTCTGGGAAAGGATGAGTCAGTACCATTAGTCTTAAGAATTAAAGAAAGAAAGACTTGCATTTATATAGCGCCTTTCACGACCGCCGGCCGTCTCAAAGCACTTTACAGCCAATGAAGTACTTTTGGAGTGTAGTCGCTGTTGTAATGTGGGAAACACGGCAGCCAACATGCACACAGCAAACTCCCACACACAGCAATGTGATAATCACCAGATAATCTGTTTTTTAGTGATGTTGATTGAGGGATAAATATTGGCCCAGGACACTGGGGATAACTGCCCTGCTCTTCTTCGAAATAGTGCCATGGGATCTTTTACATCCACCTGAGCGGGCAGACAGGGCCTTGGTTTAACATTTCATCCGAAAGACGGCACCTCCGACAGTGCGGCGCTCCCTCAGCACTGCACTGGAGTGTCAGCCTAGATTTTTTATGTGGTCAAGTCCCTGATAAGGGCCGTTATAAGCATAAGAAGAGTTAGGAAAGGGACATTCGGAGAAGGGAGAAAGGTGTGTAAAAGGGAACGAAGGAGGAAAACATGAAGTCGCTCCATTAACGGTGTGGTCTAGACTGTCACACTGTGGCCACTGGCAGTCAGTGCAAGTTTGAGTTATGATTTGAGTGCTGCACCGATACAATAAGCAGGTCACAATTACTGAGCCAGTGGCTGGAAAACCCCAAGTGGGAGCAAACCTCACAACAGACGATTAAACGGTTAAAATTTGTGACATCCGAGGTTGTGAAAGCCATTACATAAATGATAACTGGGGCCATGCAGTTGCTTTTCAAAAACGGCTTGTGTGCCATAATTTTGTTCCTCAGACACAAATATTTATTTAATGGTTTTACATTTGGGCAATGCACTCAATAAATTAAACTAGCTATTAGAACATTGCCTGGGGATAAGCTCTCCAGTCCTGTCACATTAAATGCACAACAAAGCTGCTAGGACACTCCCACACTAAACCAATCCTCACTCACCGTATTTACATTAAGTCAGTAAGTGTTGTTTTTATTACTGACAATTAAATTAAATCCAGAATCATAGAATCGCACAGCACAGAAGGAGGCCATTCGGCCCATCGGGCCTGTGCCGGCTCTTTGTGTAGAGCGATCCCATTAGTCCCACTCCCCCGCTCTTTCCCCATAGCCCAGGAAACGTTTCCTTTTCATGTATTTATCCAATTCCCATTTGAAAGTTACTATTGAATTTGCTTCCGTCGCCCTTTCAGGCAGCGCGTTCCAGTTGGTAAACACGAGAAATCAGGAATCAGGAAACCAGTCTGTTTATATGAAGCAGGCAGTTTGTCGGCTTGTTTTGTCTCCAAAGACTTGTCACTCAGTGTCGGAATAGTGACCAGTTCTAGAATTTGCTAACACTTGGTGAGTACATGAAGTTAGAGAGTTAGAGACACTCGACTAAAGACTAGTCTGTCTGTCACCCTGATCACAACAAACACATTTCCCTCTCCTACAAAAGGAAACAAATACTTACATTTCTATAGCACCTTTCATAACCTCAGAATGTTCCAAAGTGCTTTACAGCCAATGAAGTACTTTTGGAGTGCAGTCACTGCTCAAATGTAGGAAACACAGCAGCCAATTGGTGCACAGCAAGCTCCCACAAACAGCAATGTGATAATGACCCAGATAATCTGTTATGTTGATTGAGGGATAAATATTGTCCAGGGCACTGGAGATAACTCCCCTGCTCTCTTTCAAAATAGTGCCATGGGATCTTTTATGTCCAGCTGAGAGGGTAGACAGGGCTTCGGTTTAACATCTCCTCAAGAAACTGCAGCACTCCCCTGGGGTTTTAGCTGAGATTTTGTGCTGCAGTGCGATTTGAACCCACAACCTTCGATCCCAGAGGTGGAAGTGCTACCCACTGAGCCACAGCTGATGCTGTCAGTGGAGACAGCTGATACTTTACATGGTGTCTCTGAGGCAATTATATTTCTCAGCCCCGGTCACTCATTGCACTTTTACGAAGTTGCTTTCTCGCTGTCCTTCTTTCTCTCGACTCTTTTCAGCTTTCTGCTTCTCGCACTTCCTGACCTCAGACATTTCATGTTCCCTGCCTCCTTTGTTATGTCAGGTATACACGCCAGTTACAGGCAATGACACCATCAGACAGGTCATCATAGGGTATCTCACGACAGCTTCTATTTATTCAGCAGGGTCAGGATTACTTACTGTGTAATTGTGTGAAATTCCAGCGTACACTATGCAGTGATCTTCATCCCCATATACCATGGATGTCCAGGGTAGCTCGGCACTAAACTGTACATGGAAGTTCATTTAAAGGTTTTCAGGAGCCGTTGTGACAATTGGTCTGCTCTTCCTTTATGTTCCCTACAGCCCCGTTATTGGCACAAGTGGGTTTCCCGATGGGAATCCCCCGATATTTCAGCTTTTCAGAGGATGAAAACGAGGGCCAAGCAGGTCAGAGTACACCAGGAGGTGTTGTGTGCCCAAGTGCCAGTAATCTCACACCCCTCATCTCACACCTCCGTTAACAGACATGGGAACGCATGCCCCGCTTTGACAGAGGATTAGCGGATGAGGAGACATTGGCCTAGGAATTCAGATCATTTGTGCTTCCCATTAGCGCCCCCGGGGAGTGGGGGGGCATAAACGACTTTTCGCCCAGGCGTGGCACCGCTAATGACTCCCACTAAATTCGGTGGGAGTTTAGCGGCAGGCAGTAACCCCGTAGCGCCCCGCTCCGCTGTGCCACCGATGATGATGTTATCACCGTGCGCAGCGCCCCGTTAGCGCCCGGGACCCTAACCTGGGTACCGTCCCCTGAAACTGCGCCGGGCGATGGCAGCAACAGATTCAGGGGGCGTGAACCGGGCAGCCGGCCACTTATGGGGCGATACTTAAAGGGGAGGTGTGTGCTGCTGTTGGCGCTTTGAACACGAGTTCCGTGCCACGAGCGGTCAGCCCGGCGCTCTGCTCCACGGCAGAGTTTGCGGCTTGGGCCCATCCCTTTAATTCAGGGAAGAGTCCCTCCTTCCCGGCAGCGCTACACGGCCCGGTGTGTCGCCCTGCACCCCGCTCCCGACCCAGTAAAGGAAGTGGAGCAATAGATTTAGCGATCCACTTCCTTCCGGGGCCGGGAACCCCAATTTCTCGCGAGAGGCTGAGACTTCTGCGCCTGGCACAAAGTCTCGCGCCTCGCGAGCATTACCGCCCCAGAAGATGTGTAATAGGATGGATGTGTAATATGATGGATGTGTAATATGATGGATGTGTAATATGATGGATGTGTTATCGGATGGATGTGTAATAGGATGGATGTGTAATAGGATGGATGTGTAATAGGATGGATGTGCAATAGGATGGATGTGTAATAGGATGGATGTGTAATATGATGGATGTGTAATAGGATGGATGTGTAATATGATGGATGTGTAATAGGATGGAAGTGTAATAGGATGGATGTGTAATATGATGGATGTGTAATAGGATGGATGTGTAATAGGATGGATGTAGGTAAGAGCGTCTCAGCGGGCTAAATGGCACAAGCCTGACAGGGCCGAGTCCACAATTGCGGAGATTCCAGCAGAGAGTGCAAAGGAGCACGCCTTGGAAACTCTCTCCCACCAGACACAAAATCTTCCCTGGTACCTGACTAACCTCAATGCTGGCCCTTCAGAAAAGCACCCCGTGTCCTGCTTTACATGGTGCTGCCGAGAAAGGTGGCATCAACAGCCAGCATTACACGACTGACTGCACCCACCAAGGTACTACCAACAATGTGGGTCAGCCCTGGCAGCTCCACCTGCCAATGGTCGTGGGGAACTGTCTTCACAGCCTCTGGGTCAGCAGGAAGCCACTTTCACACACTGGCCAACCACATGGCCTTCAATGGGTACGGTGGTGCAGTGGTTGCATTACTGGACCAGTAAGTCAGCAGCCTCGGTGAATAATCCAGAGAACATAGGCTCATATCCCTCCATGGAAGTGAATTTGAATTCAGTTTACAGAAACTGAAAATAAAAGTGACCATGAAGTTGTTGGATTGTCATCAAAACCCAGCTGGTTGACTAATGCCCTTTAGGGAAGGAAACCTGCCCCCTTGCCCGGCCTGGCCTACACATGACTCTAGTCCCACAACAATGATTCTCTGAAGTAAAGCCTAGGATGCCACTCAGCTCAAAGAGAAGGGCCATCACCACTTCTCAGAGCAACTCGGGATGGGCAATAATTGACAACCTTGCCAAAGATGCGCACATCCTGAGAATTCATTAAAAAAAAGGTGAGCTGTTAGCTCATGGCCAGAGAGGATCGAAGCAATGCTAATCTGAAACAATAAGGCAGCGGAAGTACACGGTTTGGCAACACGGTTCAGTCTTCCACAAACCCATTTCATGGCTTTGAATCCATTGCCGACAGTAGCACAGAGGTGGTCGCTGGACTCTGCCATGACCCTTGCCATGTGTCCCAGGTCATTGGGGATGCCCTTCAGTGCTCCCACATAAGTGTGATGCTCATCCTTGTTGCTGGAGCAGGACCTCATGGATCTGAGTCCGGAGGCTCCAGCACCAGTAGTAGACATCTCCACTGCCTCTGCTTTCCACCGTTAGACTCCACTGGAACCTGCCACTCGCCCATCATCATAGGCAGTCCCTTGAAATCGAGGAGGACTTGCTTCCACTCTAAAAGTGAGTTCTCAGGTGACTGAACAGTCCAATACTGGAATTACAGTCCTTGTCACAGGTGGGACAGATAGTGGTTGAGGGAAAGGATGGGTGGGAGTCTGGTTTGCCGCACGCTCCTTCCGCTGCCTGCGCTTGATTTCTGCATGCTCTCGGCGATGAGACTCGAGGTGCTCAGCGCCCTCCCGGATGCACTTCCTCCACTTAGGGCGGTCTTTGGCCAGGTATTCCCAGGTGTCATATCTCATGACTCCAATGAAAAACCCTTATCAGAACTCTCTAGATCCACTCCCTCCGTAACCCCCCCCCCCCCCCCCGGTGGATTCTCTGAGTGAGTGAGAGGGAAAGGGTGCGTGGATGATAAGGGGATTGATACATAACATAAGAACATAAGAAATAGGAGCAGGATTCGGCCCCTCGAGCCTGCTCTGCCATTCAATGAGATCATGGCTGATCTTCGACCTCAACTCCACTTTCCCGCCCGATCCCCATATCTCTTGATTCCCTTAATTTCCAAAAATCTATCGATCTCGGTCTTGAATATACTCACGACTGAGCCTCCACAGCACTCTGGGATCGAGAATTCCAAAGATTCACCATCCTCTGAGTGAAGTGAAGAAAATAGGATACAGCAACAGCCTTTAATGTCGTAAAATGTTCCAAGGTGCTTCACAGGCGCATAATCAAACACAATTTGACACCGAGCCACACTAGAACAGGTGACCAAAAACTTGGTCAAAGAGGTAGGTTTTAAGGAATGTCTTAAAGGAGGTGAGAGAGGTGGAAAGGTTTAGGGAGGGAGTTCCAGAGTTTGGGGCCCAGGCAGCTCGGAGGGTTGTAGGACTGGAGGAGGTTACAGAGATAGGAAGAGGTGAGGCCATGGAGGTATGTCAATGTTAAGATTACCCCTTCCTCTTGGAGTGACACACACAGTTGTCTCCCCATTCACTGTAGGCCTCAGCCCCCATCTGAAGCTTCTTCGGGGTTGGAGCGGGTGCTTTCAGGAGAATCCACGTTGCCCTACTGTCCTTTTACTCTCCATCGCATGGGAAGATCGCTCACAATATTCGTTAGTCACGGGCTATAGGTGACGGACGGCCCAAGATTCGAGTCTCCACATCACAGGAGGAAGACGGTGGTGTCGGTCCTGGGGAGGCAGCTCACTGATACTGTTGGAGATGGGAGGTGGGAGGGCCTGTGGCAGCTGCAGATTTGTCAGTAGCTTGGGGACCAGAGCACCCAGGAAGGAAACCCGATTGACATCATTCGCCGGGGGCCTGTTTTGAGGGACACCCAGAAGAAGCAGGCCTTAAGGCCTTGCACCCAGCCTCTCCCTTCCTTGCACCCAGCCTCTCCCTTCCTTGCACCCAGCCTCTCCCTTCCGTGCACCCAGCCTCTCCCTTCCTTGTACCCAGCCTCTCCCTTCCTTGCACCCAGCCTCTCCCTTCCTTGTACCCAGCCTCTCCCTTCCTTGTACCCAGCCTCTCCCTTCCTTGTACCCAACCTCTCCCTTCCTTGTACCCAGCCTCTCCCTTCCTTGTACCCAGCCTCTCCCTTCCTTGTATGGATTTTGAGTTAGGAATCAGCTGGAAAACTTTGAGTGCTGTTATTTGACAGCATGTGGGGTGGAAACTCAGTTCAGGCCACAGGACACTAGATGTGGAAGGAAATGCCAGAGAGGCATAAGGTGGTGACACGAGCCCGACATACTTGTACATTCCTGTCTGGCGTAAAAATAAAAAAGGGAAGGTGGCTCAACTGTGGCTATCAAGCGAAATCAGGGATAGTATTAAAGCCAAGGAAGTGGCATACAAATTGGCCAGAAATAGCAGCGAACCTGGAGACTGGGAGAAATTTAGAACTCAGCAGAGGAGCACAAAGGGTTTGATTAGGGCAGGGAAAATGGAGTACGAGAAGAAGCTTGCAGGGAACATTAAGGCGGATTGCAAATGTTTCTATCGATATGTAAAGAGAAAAAGGTTAGTAAAGACAAACGTAGGTCCCCTGCAGTTAGAATCAGGGGAAGTCATAACGGGGAACAAAGAAATGGCAGACCAATTGAACAAGTACTTTGGTTCAGTATTCACTAAGGAGGACACAAACAACCTTCCGGTTATAAAAGGGGTCAGAGGGTCCAGTAAGGAGGAGGAACTGAGGGAAATCTTTATTAGTCGGGAAATTGTGTTGGGGAAATTGATGGGATTGAAGGCCGATAAATCCCCAGGGCCTGATGGACTGCATCTCAGAGTACTTAAGGAGGTAGCCTTGGAAATAGCGGATGCATTGACAGTCATTTTCCAACATTCCATTGACTCTGGATCAGTTCCTATCGAGTGGAGGGTAGCCAATGTAACCCCACTTTTTAAAAAAGGAGGGAGAAAGAAAACAGGGAATTATAGACCAGTCAGCCTGACCTCAGTAGTGATGGAATCAATTATTAAGGATGTCATAGCAGCGCATTTGGAAAAAGGTGACATGATAGGTCCAAGTCAGCATGGATTTGTGAAAGGGAAATCATGCTTGACAACTCTTCTGGAATTTTTTGAGGATGTTTCCAGTAAAGTAGACAAGGGAGAACCAGTTGATGTGGTATATTTGGACTTTCAGAAGGTTTTCGACAAGGTCCCACACAGGAGATTAACGTGCAAAGTTAAAGCACATGGGATTGGGGGTAGTGTGCTGACGTGGATTGAGAACTGGTTGGCAGACAGGAAGCAAAGAGTAGGAGTAAATGGGTACTTTTCAGAATGGCAG
Organism: Pristiophorus japonicus; assembly: GCF_044704955.1. NCBI lineage: Eukaryota > Metazoa > Chordata > Chondrichthyes > Pristiophoridae > Pristiophorus > Pristiophorus japonicus. Next base: position 18,284,561 of record NC_092010.1, read on the forward strand.
GCAGTGACTAGTGGGGTAGTGCAAGGTTCTGTGCTGGGGCCCCAGCTGTTTACATTGTACATTAATGATTTAGACGAGGGGATTAAATGTAGTATCTCCAAATTTGCAGATGACACTAAGTTGGGTGGCAGTGTGAGCTGCGAGGAGGATGCTATGAGGCTGCAGAGTGACTTGGATAGGTTAGGTGAGTGGGCAAATGCATGGCAGATGAAGTATAATGTGGATAAATGTTGGTGGTAAAAACAGAGAGACAGACTATTATCTGAATGGTGACAGTTTAGGAAAAGGGGAGGTGCAGCGAGACCTGGGTGTCATGGTACATCAGTCATTGAAGGTTGGCATGCAGGTACAGCAGGCGGTTAAGAAAGCAAATGGCATGTTGGCCTTCATAGCGAGGGGATTTGAGTACAGGGGCAGGGAGGTGTTGCTACAGTTGTACAGGGCCTTGGTGAGGCCACACCTGGAGTATTGTGTACAGTTTTGGTCTCCTAACTTGAGGAAGGACATTCTTGCTATTGAGGGAGTGCAGCGAAGATTCACCAGACTGATTCCCGGGATGGTGGGACTGACCTGTCAAGAAAGACTGGATCAACTGGGCTTGTATTCACTGGAGTTCAGAAGAATGAGAGGGGACCTCATAGAAACGTTTAAAATTCTGACGGGTTTAGACAGGTTAGATGCAGGAAGAATGTTCCCAATGTTGGGGAAGTCCAGAACCAGGGGTCACAGTCTAAGAATAAGGGGTAAGCCATTTAGGACCGAGATGAGGAGAAACTTCTTCACCCAGAGAGTGATGAACCTGTGGAATTCTCTACCACAGAAAGTAGTTGAGGCCAATTCACTAAATATATTCAAAAAGGAGTTAGATCTAGTCGTTACTACTCGGGGGATCAAGTGGTATGGCGAGAAAGCAGGAAGGGGGTACTGAAGTTGCATGTTCAGCCATGAACTCATTGAATGGCGGTGCAGGCTCGAAGGGCCGAATGGCCTACTCCTGCACCTATTTTCTATGTTTCTATGTTTCTATGGATGAAGCCGTGAAGAGGCTTTTGACCTGAGCAGAACTGCCACGGTAAACAAAGAATATTGCTGCGCCCTTTTCTACAATCTTTCATGTGAATGGGACAGAGCTTACACGGAGGCGTCTGCATAAGTAGCATTGTAATCAGACAATGAATGTCGGGCTAAAAATTCGATGGTTTAGCGCTGGCCGTTAAGGCCCGTCTTGGAGAGAAAATGGCTGCTGCCTTGCTTCCGCCCGCTTCCAGCGCGGGACATGGCAGCCGCCATTTTGGTAAGGGCCATAACGCTTCCATTGACAGCGCTGGCCTCTCAAATGTAAATTAGCTGATCGTGCTATCAATCAATGTGCAGCACCTGACTTGGCGCCACAACTGCTAATTTGGACATTCTGGCTCTCTTTTACGCAGTGTCCTAACCACGCACAGAAAAGGATGCATGAAGCAGCACTGCAGAGACGCTGTTAGTGCTTCTTAAAGGGACACCAACATCTTTCAGCTAACTTTAGATTTAAGTTTTTAGACTGGATTGTTTTTATTTTATCAAAGTAGTAGCTTGGGGCAATAGATGTTAAATGTATTTTAAGTGTACAGGGAGTGCTACTGGATGCTTGCAAGGCCGCGGATGGTAAAGGAAGGCCTCTGAGAAGACAGAAAATGCTGTAAATACTCAGCAGGTCGGGCAGCATCCGTGGCGAGAGAAACAGAGTTCACGTCTCAGGTCGAGATGCTGCCTGACCTACTGAGTATTTCCAGTATTTTCTGGTTTTATTTCAGAATTACAGCATCCGCCCGCAGAGGGAAGAGGAGGAAGCAGAAGGAAGGAGACAACCCAGTCAGCCCCTTTTTGGCCGGGAGCGAACCAGCCGCCTGTGATACCAGTGAACACAACTCCAATTCCCCTTTCAACATTTATCCCACACCTTCCCTTCCCTCTGTTACTGACCATCATAGTGTCCTCTTGGCCACAATGTTGAAATAAAAACCAGAAAACAAACTTTCCAATCCAACCGTATCCACATATGCATCCAATATTACATCAAGAAATCAACTCACCCTTGTGCATTCCCTTTGTGACTGTCTTGCGTGTGCCTTTGCCTATCCTACTGATGTTACGCAGTGCTACCCCAGTGGCTACAGCATGTCTGGTGGAAGGCTGCTGACTTTCAGTGGGGGACACTGCACATGGACTTGCAGGGCAACCTCGAGGAGCTGGTGGCTGGAATGTAAAATCGAGTGGCGGTCATTCTGCTTCTTCTTCACTCTGCTCTCCCTCTTCTTGGTCAACTACTGTCTGGGCAGGCTGCATTTCTTGGGTGTCTGAAATGAGTATGTCACAATAGTCGGGTTGTGGTGAGGGGGGGGGGCGGTGGGAAAGGAAGAGGGGCATGCTTACACCATGTGTAGCTTGTACATCAGGTGAGATTGTGGGCTGAAGGGGAAGTGAGAAGGAGGATAACGTATGAGGATACCAGCATCTTGTATTCTTTCAGCCCCGCCACTGGCCAAGGGCTCAGCTATGCCCCCGTCAAGAATGGCCCGCACCATCTCCTCCAGTGAGAATGGTGATTTAAAAAATTCTGCCTACCCATAGTTCAAATTAAAATGTGCAGAGAATATTTTAAAGCTATGTACAGCAGCTCAAATGTTGCTATTTCAGTCCCGTTTCTAATCCATAAATCCACACCAATGGTTGCAAACATCTTGATTTACAACAATGAATCGAGGAATGGGAGGTGTGCTTTGTGATTGGTGCGGATTGTTGGTAGGTGAGAGATTGGAGAGGGAGTCGTGCATTGAGCAATGTATGAGACTAGTGGTGCAGTTGGTAGGAGACGGCTTTTGAAGATACATTCACTGACCTTAAACAGTGGTCTGAGGTCATGAAGCTTCTTTGGGCAATGAAGCCCAGTCTGGGGGCAGCACTGCTGGCAGTGACAGCCTCGGTGCTCTGGTCCCACATCGGTCTTTCTGGATGGTCTCCTGGCCCCTGTGGGTAGAGAACCTCTCTTGCAGTGTTGATCCCCTGCACAAAGCTGGAGTGCTGCATGCGAGACCCTGGGCGCTCCTTCCCTGGCTTGCTGAGCCACTTGTGTTAGTGCTGAAGCACTTTATATTTTTTTTGAGTTGCGGAAGTGAATTCAGCTTTAAGAGCTGAAAACTGCCATTTCGGAATTGTTTTCAATGCTTATTTTTTTCCAGAAGGCAGTTGAGCTCTAAGTGCTAAAGACTGTCTATTTTTAAATGATTTTTATTTTTCTCATTTTAGAAGGCAGTTCCCCTTTAAGGGATCGACACTGCTTTCTAAAATGACAGGCTAGCTTTAAGAGAACGCTGTCTCTCTTCAGGGACGCTATGACCACGCTACGTTGGGCCTCCTGCTGAGACTACCAACTGAAACAGCTCGTTGCAGGGTAGGTTTTAGCGCTGTGCTAATTTACATCAGCAGGCAGCACCAAACTGGCCGTTAACTTTGGCCTGCTGTGACATCGGCCACTTCCCAGCCTAATCGAATTTCTAGGCCACAGGAAAGTATCAATTGAAATATTCCAAGTGAGGCTCCAAGGAAAGCAGGGGAACATTAACAAGAAGTTAAAATGACCCGCTCTAAGGACATGCTCATAACTTTCATCTGGTTTTGCTGAGGTACAAGCCCTTCACGTCTGCCCTCACAGGTGGACGTAAAAAATCCCACGGCCATTCTTTCAAAAAAAAGCAGGGGATGTTTTCCCCGGTGTCGTGGCCGATATTTATCCCTCAACCAACATCACTACAAAACAGATTATCTGCTCATTATCAAGTTACTGTTTGTGGGAGCTTGCTGTGCGCAAATTGGCTGCCGCATTTTCTACATTACAACAGTGACTACACTCCAAAAAAATAACTACTTATTTGAATGTAAAGCACTTTGGGATGTCCTGAAAGGCGCTATTTAAATGCAAAATTTTGTTCCTCCCTTCCACCTCCCTTCCTTTCATTGGAGAAAGGGCAAGCAATGCATATTAACTGCATTGCCCATATATGGATATAAGAACATAAGAAATAGGAGCAGGAGTAGGCCATATGGCCCCTCGAGCCTGCTCCACCATTTAATAAGATCATGGCTGATCTGATCATGGACTCAGGTCCACTTCCCCGCCCGCTCCCCTTATTCCCTTATCGGTTAAGAAACTGTCTATTTCTGTCTTAAATTTATTCAATGTCCCAGCTTCCACAGCTCTCTGAGGCAGCAAATTCCACAGATTTACAACCCTCTGAGAGAAGAAATTTCTCCTCATCTCAGTTTTAAATGGGCAGCCCCTTATTCTAAGATCATGCCCTCGAGTTCTAGTCTCCCCCATCAGTGGAAACATCCTCTCTGCATCCACCTTGTCAAGCCCTCTCATAATCTTATATGTTTTGATCAGATCACCTCTCATTCTTCTGAATTCCAATGAGTAGCGGCCCAACCTACTCAACCTTTCCTCATAAGTCAACCCCCTCATCTCCGGAATCAACCGAGTGAACCTTCTCTGAACTGCATCCAAAGCAAGTATGTCCTTTCTTAAATATGGAAACCAAAACTGCACGCACCTCAGACAGATATATCTGTAAAGGTAGCTGTTAGCACAATAAGAACCACAGCCACCAAAGGAGTGAGAGAAATTGAGGATGCACAAGAGACCAGAATTGAAGGAACGCAGAGATCTTGGAGGTTTGTAGGGCTGGAGGAGGTGTGATGGAAGCGATATGCATTCTCAGCACATGCAAAGAGTAGGCCCATCAGAATTTTTACCCCAATATCATGAAACCCTGGTTACGCCGTGTTATATGCAAAGAATTGCCTTTATATAGCGCCTTTCACTACCTCAGGATATGGTAGCATAGTGGTTATGTTACTGAGCTAGTGATCCAGTGGTCCGGAATGATCTGCAGGCCTGAGATCAAATCCCACCATAGCATCTGGGGAATTTAAATTCAGTTAATTAAATTAAAAAGTCAGTAACTACTTGATTGTTGCAAAAATCCATCTGGTTCACGAAGGCCCTTCAGGGAAGGAAATTTGCCAGTCTGGCCTATATGTGAGTCCAGACCCACAGCAATGTGGTTGACTCTTAACTGCCCTCTGAAATGGCCCAGCAAGCCACTCAGTTATACCAAACTGCTAAAAAGAACACCACATGGACTGCAGCTAAGAAGTGGCTCACTGCCACCTTCTCAAGGGCAATTAGAGATGGGCAATAAATGCTGACCTTGTCAGTGATGCCCACATCCTGTGAATGATAAGAAAAGGATATTCCAAAGTGCATTACATAAGAAATAGGAGCAGGAGTAGACCATACAGCCCCTCGAGCCTGCTCTCTGTCATTTAATATGGAAACCAAAACTGTACGCAGTATTCCAGGTGTGGCCTCACCAATACCCTGTATAACCGTAGCAAGACTTCTCTGCTTTTATACTCCATTCCCTTTGCAATAAAGGCCAACATTCCATTGGCCTTCTTGATTACTTGTTGTACCTTTTGTGTTTCATGCACAAGTACCCCCAGATCCCGCTGTACTGCGGCACTTTGCAATCTTTCTCCATTTAAATAATAACTTGCTCTTTGATTTTTTTCTGCCAAAGTGCATGACCTCACACTTTCCAACATTGTACTCCATCTGCCAAACGTTTGCCACTCACTTAGCCTGTCTATGTCCTTTTGTAGGTGTTTTGTGTCATCCTCACACATTGCTTTTCCTCCTATCTTTTGTAACATCAGCAAACTTGGCTGCGTTACACTCAGTCCCTTTTTCCAAGTCATTAATATAGATTGTAAATAGTTGGGGTCCCAGCACTGATCCCTGCGGCACTCCACTGGTTACTGATTGTACCACGTGACTGACTGACCACGGGAAGACAGAGCGTCCAGACCACGGGATGAGAGGGCGTCCAGGCCACGGGACGAGAGAGTGTCCAGACCACGGGACGAGAGTGTGTCCGGACCACGGGATGAGAGTGTGTCCGAGCCACGGGACGAGAGTGTGTCCAGACCACGGGACGAGAGTGCATCCAGACCACGGGACGAGAGTGTGTCCAGACCACGGGATGAGAGTATGTGCAGACCACGGGAAGAAAGTGCGTCCAGACCACAGGACGAAAGTGCGTCCAGACGACGGGACGAGAGAGCGTCCAGACCACGGTACGGGAGTGCATCCAGACCACGGGACGAGAGTGCGTCCAGACCACGGGATGAGACTTCGTCCAGACCACAGGATGTAGGTGTGTCCAGGCCACGGGAAGAGAGTGCGTCCAGACCACTGGAAGAGAGTGTGTCCAGACCACGGGACGAGAGAGTGTCCAGACCACGGGATGAGAGAGCGTCCAGACCACGGGACGAAGGTGCGTCCAGGCCACGGGACGAGAGTGCGTCCAGACCACGGGACGAGAGAGTGTCCAGACCACAGGACGAGAGAGCGTCCAGACCACGGGACGAGGGAGTGTCCAGACCATGGGACGAGAGAGCGTCCAGACCAGGGGATGAGAGTGTGTCCAGAACACGGGACGAGAGTGCGTCCAGACCACGGGACGAGACAGCGTCCAGACCACGGGACGAGAGTGCATCCAGACCACGAGAATAGCATGCGTCCAGACCACAGGACGAGAGTGCATCCAGACCACGGGATGGGAGAGAGTCCAGACCACGGGACGAGAGTGCGTTCAGACCACGGGACGAGAGTGCATCCAGACCACGGGACGGGAGAGCGTCCAGACCACGGGACGAGAGTGCGTCCAGACCACGGGACGAGAGTGCGTCCAGACCACAGGACGAGAGTACGTCCAGACCACGGGATGGGAGAGCATCCAGACCACAGGACGAGAGTGCATCCAGACCACGGGACGAGAGTGCGTCCAGACCACGGGACGAGACTTCGTCCAGACCACGGGACGTAGGTGTGTCCAGACCACGGGACGAGAGTGCGTCTAGACCACGAGACGAGAGTGTGTCCAGACCACAGGACGAGAGAGTGTCCAGACCACGGGATGAGAGAGGGTCCAGACCACGGGACGAAGGTGCATCCAGACCACGGGACGAGAGTGCGTCCAGACCATGGGACGAGAGTGCGTCCAGACCACGGGTCGAAAGTGCGTCCAGACCACGGGACGAGAATGCGTCCAGACCACGGGACGGGAGAGCATCCAGACCACTGGAAGAGAGTGCGTCCAGACCACGGGACGAGAGTGCGTCCAGACCACGGGACGAGAGTGCATCCAGACCATGGGACGAGAGTGCGTCCAGACCACGGGACGGGAGAGCGTCCAGACCACGGGACGGGAGTGCGTCCAGACCACGGGACGGGAGTGCGTCCAGACCACGGGACGGGAGTGCTTCCAGACCACGGGACGAGACTTCGTCCAGACCACGGGACGTAGGTGTGTCCAGGCCACGGGACGAGACTGCGTCTAGACCACGGGACGAGAGTGTGTCCAGACCACGGGACGAGAGAGTGTCCAGACCACGGGATGAGAGAGCGTCCAGACCACGGGACGAAGGTGCATCCAGGCCACGGGACGAGAGTGCGTCCAGACCACGGGACGAGAGAGTGTCCAGACCACAGGACGAGAGAGCGTCCAGACCACGGGACGAGAGTGTGTCCAGACCACGGGAATAGCGTGCTTCCAGACCACGGGAATAGGGAATGTCCAGACCATGGGACGAGAGTGCGTCCAGACCACGGGACGAGAGAGCGTCCAGGCCAAGGGACGAGAGAGTGTCCAGACCACGGGACGAGAGTGTGTCCGGACCACGGGACGACAGAGCGTGCAGACCACGGGATGAGAGTGTGTCCAGGCCACGGGACGAGAGTGTGTCCAGACCACGTTACGAGAGAGTGTCCAGACCACGGGCTGAGAGAGCGTCCACACCACGGGACGAAGGTGCATCCAGGCCAGGGGACGAGAGTGCGTCCAGACCACGGGACGAGAGAGTGTCCAGACCACAGGACGAGAGAGCGTCCAGACACAGGACGAAGGTGCATCCAGGCCACGGGACGAGAGAGCGTCCAGACCAGGGGATGAGAGTGTGTCCAGAACACGGGAAGAGAGTGCGTCCAGACCACGGGACGTGACAGCGTCCAGACCACGGGACGAGAGTGCATCCAGACCACGAGAATAGCGTGCGTCCAGACCACAGGACGAGAGTGCGTCCAGACCACGGGACGGGAGAGCGTCCAGACCGAGAGACGAGAGCGCGTCCAGACCACGGGACAAGAGTGCGTCCAGACCACGGGATGGGAGAGCGTCCAGACCACGGGACGAGAGTACGTCCAGACCACGGGACGGGAGAGCATCCAGACCACGGGACGAGAGTACATCCAGACCACGGGAAGAGAGAGCATCCAGACCACGGTACGGGAGTGCGTCCAGACCACGGGACGAGAGTGCGTCCAGACCACGAGACGAGAGAGTGTGCAGACCACAGGACGAGAGAGGGTCCAGACCACGGGACGAGGGAGTGTCCAGACCACGGGACGAGAGAGCGTCCAGACCAGGGGACGAGAGTGTGTCCAGACCACGGGAATAGAGTGCTTCCAGACCACGGGAAAAGGGAACGTCCAGACCACGGGATGAGAGTTCGTCCAGACCACGGGACGAGAGAGCGTCCAGGCCACGGGATGTGAGTGTGTCCAGGCCACGGGACGAGAGTGTGTCCAGACCACGGGACGAGAGTGCGTCCAGACCACGGGACGAGAGTGTGTCCAGACCACGGGACGAGAGTGCGTCCAGACGACGGGACGAGAGAGCGTCCAGACCACGAGACAAGAGTGCGTCCAGACCACAGGACGAGAGTGCGTCCAGACCACGGGACGGGAGAGCATCCAGACCACGGGACGAGAGTACGTCCAGACCATGGGACGGGAGAGCATCCAGACCACGGGACGAGAGTACGTCCAGACCACGGGACGAGAGAGTGTCCAGACCACAGGATGAGAGAGCGTCCAGACCACGGGACGAGGGAGTGTCCAGACCACGGGACGAGAGAGCGTCCAGACCAGGGGATGAGAGTGTGTCCAGACCACGAGAATAGCGTGCGTCCAGACCACAGGATGAGAGTGCCTCCAGACCACGGGACGGGAGAGAGTCCAGACCACGGGACGAGAGTGCGTTCAGACCACGGGACGAGAGTGCATCCAGACCACGGGACGGGAGAGCGTCCAGACCACGGGACGAGAGTGCGTCCAGACCACGGGACGAGAGTGCGTCCAGACCACAGGACGAGAGTACGTCCAGACCACGGGATGGGAGAGCATCCAGACCACGGGACGAGAGTGCTTCCAGACCACGGGACGAGAGTGCGTCCAGACCACGGGACGAGACTTCGTCCAGACCACGGGACGTAGGTGTGTCCAGGCCACGGGACGAGAGTGCGTCTAGACCACTAGACGAGAGTGTGTCCAGACCACGGGATGAGAGAGTGTCCAGACCACGGGATGAGAGAGTGACCAGACCACAGGATGAGAGAGCGTCCAGACCACGGGACGAAGGTGCATCCAGACCACGGGACGAGAGTGCGTCCAGACCACGGGACGAGAGTGCGTCCAGACCACGGGTCGAAAGTGCGTCCAGACCACGGGACGAGAATGCGTCCAGACCACGGGACGGGAGAGCGTCCAGACCACTGGAAGAGATTGCGTCCAGACCACGGGACGAGAGTGCATCCAGACCACGGGACGAGAGTGCGTCCAGACCATGGGACGAGAGTGCGTCCAGACCACGGGACGGGAGAGCGTCCAGACCATGGGACGGGAGTGCGTCCAGACCACGGGACGGGAGTGCGTCCAGACCACGGGACGGGAGTGCTTCCAGACCACGGGACGAGACTTCGTCCAGACCACGGGACGTAGGTGTGTCCAGGCCACGGGACGAGAGTGCGTCTAGACCACTGGACGAGAGTGTGTCCAGACCACGGGACGAGAGAGTGTCCAGATCACGGGATGAGAGAGCGTCCAGACCACGGGACGAAGGTGCATCCAGGCCACGGGACGAGAGTGCGTCCAGACCATGGGACGAGAGAGTGTCCAGACCACAGGACGAGAGAGCGTCCAGACCACGGGACGAGGTAGTGTCCAGACCACGGGACGAGAGAGCATCCAGACCAGGGGACGAGAGTGTGTCCAGACCACGGGAATAGCGTGCTTCCAGACCACGGGAATAGGGAATGTCCAGACCATGGGACGAGAGTGCGTCCAGACCACGGGACGAGAGAGCGTCCAGGCCAAGGGACGAGAGAGTGTCCAGACCACGGGACGAGAGTGTGTCCGGACCACGGGACGACAGAGCGTCCAGACCACGGGATGAGAGTGTGTCCAGGCCACGGGACGAGAGTGTGTCCAGACCACGGGACGAAAGTGCGTCCAGACCACAGGACGAGAGTACGTGTAGACCACGGGACGAAAGTGCGTCCAGACCACAGGACAAAAGTGCGTCCAGACGACGGGACGAGAGAGCGTCCAGACCACGGGACGAGAGTGCATCCAGACCACGGGAATAGGGAACGTCTGGACCATGCAACGAGAGTGCGTCCGGAACGCGGGACGAGAGTGTGTCCATACCACGGGAAGAGAGAATGTCCATACCACGGGAAGAGAGAATGTCCAGACCACAGGACGAGAGTGTGTCCAGACCACGGGACGAGAGTGTATCCAGACCACGGGACGAGAGTGTATCCAGTCCACGGGACGAGAGTGTATCCAGACCAAGGGACGAGTGTGTCCAGACCACAGGACGAGAGTGTATCCAGACCACGGGACGAGAGTGTGTCCAGACCACGGGACGAGAGTGTATCCAGACCACGGGACGAGAGTGTGTCCAGACCAAGGGACGAGAGTGTGTCCAGACCACGGGACGAGAGTGCGTCCAGACCACGGGACGAGAGTGTATCCAGACCACGGGACGAGAGTGTATCCAGACCAAGGGACGAGTGTGTCCAGACCACGGGACGAGAGTGCATCCAGACCAAGTGACGAGTGTGTCCAGACCACGGGACGAGTGTGTATCCAGACCACGGGACGAGAGTGTATCCAGACCAAGGGACGAGTGTGTCCAGACCACGGGACGAGAGTGTATCCAGACCAAGGGACGAGTGTGTCCAGACCACGGGACGAGTGTGTCCAGACCACGGGACGAGAGTGTGTCCAGACCACCAGACAAGAGTGTATCCAGACCAAGGGACGAGTGTGTCCAGACCACGGGACGAGTGTGTCCAGACCACGGGACGAGAGTGCATCCAGACCAAGGGACGAGTGTGTCCAGACCACGGGACGAGAGTGTATCCAGTCCACGGGACGAGAGTGTGTCCAGACCAAGGGACGAGTGTGTCCAGACCACAGGACGAGAGTGTATCCAGACCACGGGACGAGAGTGTGTCCAGACCACGGGACGAGAGTGTATCCAGACCACGGGACGAGAGTGTGTCCAGACCAAGGGACGAGAGTGTGTCCAGACCACAGGACGAGAGTGTATCCAGACCAAGGGACGAGTGTGTCCAGACCACGGGACGAGAGTGTATCCAGACCACGGGACGAGTGTGTCCAGACCACGGGACGAGAGTGTATCCAGACCAAGGGACGAGTGTGTCCAGACCACGGGACGAGAGTGTATCCAGACCAAGGGACGAGTGTGTCCAGACCACAGGATGAGAGAGCATCCAGGCCACGGGAGGTCGCCGCAACGGAACGGAGGAATGTGTCACCCAGCGAGGAAGACGACTGGGTTTGGGGCAAAGGTAACGGGGCGGCCCCGATGAAGGCCAGGAACCCAACATGTTCCAATAAGTTGTTTGCACTGTGTAACTCATGTGAGCAGTTCGTCGCAGCCAATGATGTACCATTGTATGGGATCGGGGAACCTTACAACAAGCCAAAGTAGCGGGGGAACACCAACCGGTCATATACGTATCTGACAAAGTACTTGTCACAAGTGACGTGTTACCGCACGGGGTCGGGTGTGTTGTGCAGTAAGCAAAAGTAGAGGGCGAGCCCCAAACGATTGAACCTGTATCCAATAAGTTAAACAAAGCAGCAGCCTGTGTTCACGGGAGTATAGAGACGTACCAAAGAGTGTCCCAATATGTGCTCGAGTCAGACAAGCTGCTCACCCCACAAGTTTGGGAGAGCAGAGGCACCATTATCGATGAGTTGTTTCGAGAATTTCTAACACTGTCTGTGCACTGTAACATGACCCGCCATGGGCCAGGCACAGAGAACGGCGCTAATGCCCTCAGTTGGCCATCGTTGCCCACGCCCGGGGTGGAAACGGCGCAGCCTGCAGACCCACTCGCGGTCGTGGAAGTGCTAGAAAGCAAGAGGTCAACCATAACGGCCCCCCAGTTTAGGACCTGGACCAGCCAGGATCCCAGGTTACCAAAGGTGAACTGCTAGACAGGGTGTGGCAACCTATCTGTCGCAACGGTGAAAGGCCCATCCTAACGCTGCAAAGTAAGGCAGGGCGGCTACACACAGTCGGTGGTCCGGGGCCCCCATACTATGGCCCAGGATCCACGGGGACCACTAGGCCTCCTGCCACTACCGAAAGTCTCAGGGCTATTGCGGCCATCCTAGGCTTGCCAGACCTCAGGGTCAGTGACAATAGCCCGGAGCAGGCAGCCCAAATCACTAAACCTAGCATCACGCGTGTCACGGTAGTCTCCCTACAGACCCGGCTATCCCGGGTGCTACGCAGTCACCAGACAGAATCACTCAGAACTGAACCTTCCATAGGCCATCAGCAGAGAATGCACCATGATCGCACGGCCCCCCCACACGACATCACAATAAGTGATGTAGACCAAGTTCAGGGCCCCAGTTGGGCCGCTAGCACCGCATTAGCCAAGGGGAGAATGGAGAGTATGTGTTGAAAATGGAGCGTTTATTTGTGAAACCGTGTACTGGGCAAACGCATAAAGCATTTGGACCAGACCAAACTGCGAACCACAGATAACCAGGAACCACTGTGAAAGGACCTGGCCCCCAGCGACCCACCAACACAATCAATCTCGCCGTCAACCACGAGGATGAACCCACCATGTCAGGACTTCAACCTCGTCGATCGACCTGGGGGCGTAGGGTGCCAGATCGCCTCAACTTGCAAATAACTTGTACATAAGACTTTGGGGGGGAGTGATGTTATGTATGTATGTAAACCTCACCAATGTGTAAGACTTGCCACTCGGGGGCACACCTGTGGGAGACTTAAGGGTCAACCTGTGCACCCTGGGGCAAGCAGGTATAAAAGGTGACTCACCATGCTACTTCTCCACTCTGGAGTCTGAATAAAGAGACTGAGGTCACAACAGTTTGAGCTTGCGATATAGTCCTGTGGATTTATTCTGAACATAACAGAATGGGCTTCATTGGCGCTGGTCGGATGTTTGTGGCCTTTTCGCTCAGACTGCATGCTTCACAGTGTGAGACGAACTCCTCGATGCCAGTGTCAATCCCAGGCCATCATACTGAATCGCGACATCTCTGCTTCATGCGGACAATGCCAGGGTGTCCATCATGTGCCAATGAGAGAACGCGCTGTTGAAGCGACTTGGGAATTACTGCTCTATCACCACCAGCTAGGCAGCCACCGTTCCAAATGGAAAATTCCTCGCGAAGTCTGTGGAAGGTTTTCAGCTCTTCCGGAATTTGCTTAGGCCACTCAGTCTGGAGGAACTGGCACACGTGCTGGAGCGTAGCATCACGTTGTGATTCAGTTTTGAGTTCATCGCAGGCGACAAAGTTTCTGATGGACTGAGTGATGATCGACGTGACATGTGTGCCGTCATCTGTGAACAAGTCAGCACCAGAGTCGAAGCAAGTGTCGAGCGGCTGAGCATGCCAGCTACGTGGTTGCGACTGTCAGCGATGTACTGTACAACAAAGTTATACTGATGAAGGCGATCTGACCATCGGCTGATTCGTAGAGGTCTGTGCCCAGATCCAGTTGTAGCGAGTAGCGTAGTTAGTGCTTGGTGATCCGTACGGAGGGTACATTTCCTGCCATAGAGGTAGATGTGCCAGCGTTCACATGCGCAGATGCAAGCGAGTGCTTCGCGTTCCCCTGTAGAGTATTTACGTTCTGTAGACGAGAGCGTGCGAGAGGCGAAGGCGACTGGGCGTTCCAGGCCGACAATCCATTGCGAGAGCACAGCACCCACGGCGGTGCCTGATGCACCCGTGGTGACGTACCCAGTGGCATTTGGATCAAAGTGCACGAGGATAGGAGGGGATGTGATTTTCTCCTGAAGCGTGGTGAATGCCTGAGCCTGGGAATCTGTCCATTCCCAAGGGACGTCCTTGCACGGCAACTTACAAAGTGGTTCGGCAATGTACGCATAGTGTGGGACGAACTTCAGAAAGAAGTTGCAAGTGCCGAGGAATGATAAAAGTTCTTTGATGTTGGTGGCTTCCTGTGTTCGCTGGATCGTGTCAATGTTGTCAAGACCTTGTACTGTGACTCTGGAGCCCAGAAAGTTTATTTCTCCAGCAGCGAATGTACATTTATCGGCATTAAGTGTAATGTTATGTGTAGCAAGTCTAGCCATAACTGCAGGAAGTCACTGGTCATGTTCTTCCATTGTCCGTCCATGGACGATGATATTATCAAGCAGATTGAGGGCTCCCTCTATGCCTGCTGGCATAGTAGTGACAATCTTCTGAAATGCACTCGATGCAGAAGATAGTCTGTAAGATACTCTCCCTCCCTCTTTCTCTCTCCCCCTCCCTCTCCCACCTCCTCTCTCTTCCTCCCCTTCTCTCCCTCTCCCTCCCTTCCCCCCTTCCCCTCTCTCTCTGGCTCTCTCACCCCCTCTCTCCCTCTCCATCCCCTTCTCTCCCTTTCCCCCTTCCCCTCTCCCTCTCTCTCTCTCTCTGTCTCTCTCAACCCCTCTCTCCCTCTCCTTCTCTCCCTCTCCCCTTCCCCTCTCCCTCTCTCCAACCCTCTCTCTCCCTCCCACCCTCTTTCTCCCTTCCTCCCACACTCTCTCTCTCTCCCTCTCCTTCCGTCTCTCTCCCTCCCACCCTCTCTTTCTCTCCCTCCCCCTCCCACCTTCTCTCTCCCTCTCTCCTTTCCCCTCCCACCCTCGCTCTCCCTCCCTCCTTCCCCCTCCTTCTCTCGCTCTTTCCATCCCCTTCTCTCCCTCTTCCTCTCTCGGCCACTCTCTCTCTCTTTCCCTCTCTCTCCCTTTCCCCTTTCCCCTCTCCCTCTCTCTCTCTCTCTCTCTCATCCTCTCTCTCCCTCTCCCTCCCTCTCCCCCCTCCCCCCCTCTCTCTCTGTCTCTCTCACCCCCTCTCTCCCTCTCCTTCTCTCCCTTTCCCCCTTCCCCTCTCCCTCTCTCTCTCTCTCTGTCTCTCTCTCACCCGCCGCTCCCGGCCAGGCACTCCTCTCGTCTCCGCAGCAACACTCGGGGAGGTCCTGCCCCCCTGTGCCCGTGCCCATTGGCCCCGCCGCATCCATTGCCGCCTCCTCATTGGAGCAAACCCAGTGTCAATCAAACTTTAAAAATTTGCGCCATCGCTCCCCGCCCTGATTGGTAGCGAGGTTGGGCGGGCTCTGATCGCCCATTGGTCGGTGCAACTGTCACTCAGTCTGGACCATGTGCTCCCAGCCTCCGGCCCCACCCCCACCCCAGGATAGACAAATATTATTATTATAGATTCAATCATCCCAAATCCCAGGGATGGGATCAGTTTCATTATTAAGGCCCGGTGGACAATTGCTGCACAGGCCACACTAATTTAAGCAGGGCTGGTGATGGGATGTATAGCCAGGCGGGGGAGTCTCAGTGAGGTGGAGGCAGTCATGTTAGCCATGGAAGCCATGTTGTTGTCAGTGCCAGGATATCTATGGTGGGGTTGGGGAGGGGTGCATGAATGGCCATTCTGGAAGGACACATGGCGAGAAATGGTTATTGTTTACTTGCTGGCAAGAGACAGTCGTGGAGAAGGTGAGCGGTATGGGGAGGAGGATAGAGAGATTCGTGCACAGTCGAGATGACTGCTGAGAGTGGAGAGTGGAACTATTTGAGTTGCTGTTCTGGGAGATCCAGTAGTGGGTTTCACTGTCAGCCCAGCAGAGGGAGGTACAGAGGAAAGACTTGGGTTCATTCAAGAGGGACTCAAGCCTGGGGCGATGGTAGGAGCAAAGGTAGGCTATGGAGTAATGATGCGTGGGAAGGGGGATCAAGGCAAGGCACGGACATGCACCAGAAGGAGATGAAAGGTGGCCTAGATGAGTGAGCGGAAGAAGAGGAGAGAGGAGAACAGGACCTGGGAGAAGCTAAATAGAAAAAAAAGAGCAATGAGCTTGGGTCAAGCATGGCAGCAAAGGTGCACATGCAAATGGACACAGAGGGAAACCTGAGATACACGAGCAGTGCTGCGATCTAGGCAAAGCAAGGGGAAGTCTTAAGAGGGGAAAAGAGATAAATCCGTCCAAAATCTGAGGCCAGGAGGCAGTTGTGGAAGGAAGTCATGTCGTGGACAAGCGATGGGGAGGAGCGTGCACCAACCACCATCCAGCTGAGAAGAGGATCCTAGTTCCGGGAAAGCAGAGAAGCATAAGTCGATCCAGGTACCGTCAGAAGAAGAGCGTATTGAACAAGGGACCAATAGAGATTGATCAAAAATCAGAGATCCAGAGAGCCAAAGGTGAAGCGCATGCAGTAGGCACCTGCGGAGGTTGACCCAAGCATCTAGAGGAGAGGAGAATGCAGTGAAGAAACAGAAAGAAACCCAGGGAGTCACGAGTGGGTTCACCCCAGGAGCCAGCGGGGGAAGGGAGCCGAGGAGGCCAGGAAGCACAGGAGGAACAGGATTGATCCAGGAGACCAGTGGTAACTAGGAGGATGACCTAGGACACGGTGGCGGAGCAGCGCAAGACCTTGAGACCAGGGAGACAGTAAGTGGTAACCCCAGGAGATCAGTGGAGTGATGCATTATAGTCTGTGCATTGGTGGATCGCCTAGTTTCTGCCCAGCGGCTGTATCGCAGGATCAGCAGCCTGTTAGGGTTGCCAACTCTGGTAGGACGTATTCCTGGAGATTTTGTCACATGACCTCCCATCTCCAGTCGCCCCGCCCCCATGTTCTCACCATTGGTTGGCCAACACATCCATCCTCACAGCGCACCACCTTCATGCACCAATTGGAAAGGGAACAGACTCTTCCTTATCCAATTGGATGATTCTTGTCTCTCAGTCAAGCTCCCTTCCCCACCCCCCATCTCCAATATTTTTATAACAAGCAAAAGTGTTCAAGGAAAACAAAAAAAATCCACAATTTTATTTTAATGCCCCTATGATTTTTCTCCCGGAGTCGCTCGCCGCAGTGTCCTGCAGAGTAATCTTCAATTCCTGGAGACTCCAGGTGCAATCCTGGAGGGTTGGCAACCCTACACCTAGTACAGGGTGTGTGGTTGGAAACAGGTCCCGGTAAAAGCAGAGCAGAATATAAATGGGTGACGAGCCAACAGAGAGCAATGGTGGGCTGTGCAGCTTAGCCTACCACAGGTGGCAGCAGACTCTTTATAGGCGGATCTTCGGGGTCAGCGAGGCAGATGCTGTTCCACGGCCTGAGGAGCAGTAGCTCGAACAGGAGGACCAATGGAGGTAGGCCCGTTTTCTGACCATCTTGCCTTGTCTTACTTTGGAAGGTAACCAATGCAAGGCCGAATATCTGTCATCATGGAAATCACAATTAGTCAGTGCACTGATAACACAGACTCGTCACGCAAGTCTGATTACTGAAGTAGGGCTTTCGAGCTCTGCTTTAACTAAAGGTTTGAAAATAGATCTCGGAACTAAAAAGGGCTTTTGTAGTGGTCAACTTTACAAGCTGTATAACCAGAGGACAATTACAGGAGGTCAAACTGTTGAACCACAGGAGGCCCAGAGGAGCAGCTAAACAGGGCAAGGGGTCAAAAGTGACACGTTGGAAAAACTCCATTTGGTATGAGACATAGGCCAATGATTGTGTGACGCGAAAGGGAATTCGTCAAGCAGCAATTGTGCACATGAGCTTTGGGCCAATTAAACGGCATGGAGGGGCCATGCACAAGGCGACATGCATCATTAAGTGTATAAAAGGTTGCTTGGAACTTTGTATCATTGGAGAGGCCTGGCTATAGATAAACAAGCAGGCAAGCTCCCCACCGGTGCAAAATAAAGACTACTTCAATCTTCAAACCCAGACCTGGTGTTGTGTTTATTTTAATATTCCACCACAATTACTCTCTAACTTCTAGCTATAACCGAGATCAGAATGATTTTGTCCGAGACAGTGTGTATTTACTGATGAGTCGAGATAACTTTGTTTGTCTATCATCTGTTAAAAGTAAATAATTACACCATACTCAGGGTCATCATCATCATAGGCAGTCCCTCAGAATCGAGGAAGACTTGCTTCCACTCTAAAAATGAGTCCTTAGGTGGCTGAACAGTCCAATACGGGACTTACAGTCTCTGTCACAGGTAAGACAGATAGTGGTTGAGGGAAGGGGAGGGTGGAACAGGTTTGCCGCACGCTCCTTCCGCTGCCTGCGCTTGATTTCTGCACGCTCTCGGCGATGAGACTCGAGGTGCTCAGCGCCCTCCTGGATGCACTTCCTCCACTTAGGGTGATCTTTGGCCAGGGACTCCCAGGTTTCACTTTATCAGGGAGGCTTTGAGGGTGTCCTTGTAACGTTTCCTCGGCCCACCTTTGGCTCGTTTGCCACGCCAGTTAAACAGTGTATTGTGGTGCAGCCTATTGCACAGTCTACAGCTGCTATTCTGATAAACGGGTCATTTTTGGGATGGCAGGCTGTAACTCATGGGGTACTGCAAGGATCAGTGCTTGGGCCCCAGCTATTCACAACCTATATCAATGATTTGGATGAGGGGACCAAATGTAATACATCCATGTTTGCTGATGGTACAAAGTTAGGTGGGAATGTAAGTTGTGAGGAGGATGCAAAGAGACTTCAAGGGGACTGGGAAAATACATTAAAGTGTAGGAAGGTTGATGAACAGTGGCGTACATTTAAGGAGATATTTCACAACTCAAGAAAAATATATTCCAGTGAGGAGGAAAGGATATAAAAGAAAAGATAGCCAGCCGCGGCTAATTAAAGAAATAAAGGATGGTATCCAATTAAAAACAAGGGCATACAAAGTGGCCAAAACTAGTGGGAGGACAGAAGATTGGGAAGCTTTCAAAAGCCATCAAAGAAAGACTAAAAAAAATCATTAAGAAAGGGAAGATAGACTATGAAAGTAAACTAGCATGAAATATAAAAACAGATAGCAAGAGTTTCTATAGGTATATAAAAAGGAAAAGAGTGGCTAAAGTAAATGTTGGTCTCTTAGAGGACGAGACCGGGGAATTAGTAATGGGGAACATGGAGATGGCAGAAACTCTGAACAAATATTTTGTATCAGTCTTTACGGTCGAGGACACTAACAATATACCAACAGTGGATAGTCAAGGGGGGAGGAACTTAACACAGTCACAATCACTAAGGAGGTGGTACTCAGTAAGATAATGGGACTAAAAGCAGATCAATCCCCTGGACCTGATGGCTTGCATCCTAGGGTCTTAAGAGAAGTAGCGGCAGGGATTGTGGATGCATTGGTTGTAATTTACCAAAATTCCCTTGATTCTGGGGCGGTCCCAGCAGACTGGAAAACTGCAAATGTAACGCCCCTATTTAAAAAAGGAGGCAGACAAAAAGCAGGATACTATAGACCAGTTAGCCTAACATCTATGGTTGGGAAAATGTTGGAGTCCATTATTAAAGAAGCAGTAGCAGGACATTTGGAAAAATATCATTCAGTCAGGCAGAGTCAGCATGGATTTATGAAGGGGAAGTCATGTTTGACAAG
Organism: Pristiophorus japonicus; assembly: GCF_044704955.1. Taxonomy (NCBI): domain Eukaryota; kingdom Metazoa; phylum Chordata; class Chondrichthyes; family Pristiophoridae; genus Pristiophorus; species Pristiophorus japonicus. Next base: position 18,304,444 of record NC_092010.1, read on the forward strand.
TTTGCTGGAAGTCTTTGAGGATGTAACAAACAGGGTGGATAAAGGGGAACCAGTGAATGTGGTGTATTTGGACTTCCAGAAGGCATTTAACAAGGTGTCACATAAAAGGTTACTGCACAAGATAAAAGTTCACGGGGTTGGGGGCAATATATTAGCATGGATAGAGGATTGGCTAACTAACAGAGAGCAGAGAGTCGGGATAAATGGTTCATTCTCTGGTTGGCAACCAGTAACTCGTGGGGTGCCACAGGGATCAGTGCTGGGACCCCAACTATTTACAATCTATATTAACGACTTGGAAGAAGGGACTGAGTGTAATGTAGCCAAGTTTGCTGACGATACAAAGATGGGAGGAAAAGCAATGTGTGAGGAGGACACAAAAAATCTGCAAAAGGACATAGACAGGCTAAGTGAGTGGGCAAAAATTTGGCAGATGGAGTATAATGTTGGAAAGTGTGAGATCATGCACTTTGGCAGAAAAAATCAAAGAGCAAGTTATTATTTTAATGGGGAAAGATTTCAAAGTGCCGTAGTACAGCGGGACCTGGGGGTACTTGTGCATGAAACACAAAAGGATAGTATGCAGGTACAGCAAGTGATCAGGAAGGCCAATGGTATCTTGGCCTTTATTGAAAAAGGGGATGGAGTATAAAAGCAGGGAAGTCTTGCTACAGTTATACAGGGTATTGGTGAGGCCACACCTGGAGTACTGCGTGCAGTTTTGGTCTCCATATTTACGAAAGGATATACTTGCTTTGGAGGCAGTTCAGAGAGGAAAGGTTGAGTAGGTTGGGCTTCTACTCATTGGAATTCAGAAGAATGAGAGGTGATCTTATCGAAACATATAGGATTATGAGGGGGCTTGACAAGGTGGATGCAGAGAAGATGTTTCCACTGATGGGGGAGACTAGAACTAGAGGGTATCATCTTAGAATAAGGGGCCACCCATTTAAAACTGAGATGGGGAGAGATTTATTTTCTCAGAGGGTTGTAAATCTGTGGAATTCGCTGCCTCAGAGAGCTGTGGAAGCTGGGACATTGAATATATTTAAGACAGAAATAGACAGTTCTTAAATGATAAGGGAACAAGGGGTTATGGGGAGAGGGCAGGGAAGTGGAGCTGAGTCCATGATCAGATCATCCATGATCATATTAAATGGCGATGCAGGCTCCAGGGGCCGTATGGCTTATGTTCTTATGCTCTTACTTGCAGTTTTCCAATCTATTGGGACCGCCCCATAATTCAGGGAATTTTGGTAGATTACAACCAATGCATCCATTATCTCTGCAGCCATTTCTCTTAAGACCCTAGGATGTAAGGCATCAGGTCCAGGGGACTTGTCCGCCTTTAGTCCCATAATTTTATCTAGTGCTACTTCATTAGTGATAGTGATTGTATTTAGCTCCTCCTTACCTATAGCCTCTTGATTATCCACTATTCCGATGTTGTGTCCAATTCTGGGCACCGCACTTTAGGGAGGATGTGAAGGCCTTAGAGAGGGAGCAGAAAAGATTGACGAGAATGGTTCCAGGGATGAGGGACTTCAGTTACGGGGATAGACTGGAGAAGCTGGGGTTGTTCTCCTTAGAGCAGAGAAGGTTGAGAGGAGATTTGATCGAGGTGTTCAAAATCATGAGGGGTCTGGACAGAGTAGATAGAGAGAAACTGTTCCCATTGGTGGAAGGGTCGAGAACCAGAGGACACAGATTTAAGGCGATTGGCAGAAGAACCAAAAGCGACATGAGGGAAACTTTTTTACGCAGCGAGTGGTTAGGATCTGGAATACACGGCCTGAGAGGGTGGTGGAGGCAGACTCAATCGTGGCTTTCAAAAGGGAGCTGGATAAGTACCTGAAGGGAAAAAAATTGCAGGGCTATGAGGGAAGGGCGGGGAGTGGGACTAGTTGAGAGCCGGAATGGGCTCAATGGGCTCAATGGGCCGAATGGCCTCCTTCTGAGAAGCAACCATTCTATGGGCCCAAATCCCGCCCCCTGTAAAAACGGCGCACCTGACTTTCTAGAATAAAAAGGGCGCCGAAAAGTTACCTTCTAATTCTCCCCGCTCCTTCGGCCTCGGTGTAGCGCAGCACAAGGGTTGGCGGGGGGCAGAGCAAGGTCCCGGCGCTGAAAATAGTGCCGGGACCTCTGCACATGTGCGTTTGAGTGCGCGCGCATGTGCAGTAGCTCCTTGCAGCCCGAATCTCTGCGACGCTCTGCAGACTGTGTGGGAGGAGCCGCCCCTAACCCTGGCCGAATGGGCTCTCCGGGCATTGAGGATGTGCGTAAATAGTTATCGGGACTCGGGCTTCCGAGAAACACCCACACCGATTATCGCTGGGATGATCCGATTAACTGGGAGCCCAGAAAGCAACGTCTGCCTGAGATGTCTGGGAGGCAAATCGCTGGTTTCATTGACAGACCGACTGACCAATCACCCGATGGGAAGTAAGTTGGAAGGGAGAGCCCACTCACTTGCTGTGGTCATGTTCGGAGTCAGTCTGTGCTCCGTTCAGAAGATGGGCGCTCCGGCCATGGTTGCTTTAACAGTGACCAAATATCAGTAACAGGGCAGAAAACTCGCACACGACTCCTGTTGACAAGACTATGTTCTGGCTGTGAGAAAACACTCCAGGTAAGTAGCTGATACGGACTCGTGACTGAAAAGCTCGGATGTGGGACCTGCCCGACATTGACGACTCTGAGCTGTCTCGGGATCCACGTCTTTGAACATTCTCTGACAACCACAGATTTGGGCAAAGTAAGGAGATGACACTTCAAGACCGACCTGCGCTTCTGTGGGGAGCGTGCCTGGACTGGGGGAGTAAGGCCCTGCTTTTATTCTGGACTGGTTGGAATTCGAAAAGTGGAATCTTGCAATCTGGAAGCAGCAAATGAATAAACGCCAGCGCCTAGGTGCAAGATACGCCAATTCTATCTTGAATGTCCGTGAGGCAAGGAAGCCAGCGACTGAGTGCCTTACACACAAAGGTCTCTCCCGCCCCTATCCCTGACCGAAGGGCTTTGCCTGCTCGTGCTCCAGTCAGCAAGTTTGGACTTCTAATTTTTATTACTTGATTTAATGTTCATTTATTGTTATTTAAAAATTATGGTTAAAAGTGAAGTGTTTAATGCTTGGTAAAATCCCCTAACTTCCCTCTAACTTCCCTTCTCCCCCTATCTCTCGCTACCTGCGCCTAATTTATAAAGTGTAGGCAAGATTTTTCTGAGCGTACAAAAATCGACACTTACTCCGTTCTAAGTGTTTGGAGTAAGTTTTCGCCGCCTAAACTTGCAAAACAGGCGTAAGTGGCTGGACACGCCCCCTTTTGAAAAAAAAACTGTACTAAAACGAAACTATTCTAACTAACTAGAACTGAAGCAAACTAAATGCCAAGAAATGCGATTTCTAAGATACTCCATATTAAACTCGTTGCTCCAAAAAATTAGGAGCAACTCGAGCCGAAACTTGGGCCCAGATTCTATGGGTTGGTTTTCAGTTGTCTAATGCCACAGTTAGCGGCCAGAGGGGGCGTTAATGGGAGCGCAAGAGGTTACTGACCGGGAATGCAGTGTTTAGTGCCCTGACCGAAAATTAATTCGAGGCTCACCGGGGGCACAAACCAGTAGCGCCCGGCTGCTGACGATCGCTCCGATCCTGACGTCCATCCTGGTGCAATGTCCACGCTTGTGCTCCGGTCAGTAAATTCGGTGCATGCGCCTCATTGAGCGCCCGTCAATAACACCGTCTGGAAAACCAGTGGGTCCGGGCTTGCAGAGTCGTTAACTGGTGGCTACTTACGGGATGAGGAAGCATTTCCCTGGGAGGTCACAGTCAGTGCAATGTTTACACACAGCACGGTGCGTGAGCCTCCCAGTTTGCAGCGGCAGACAGACATAACAGCACAGATTGAGAACAAGTGGTTTTGAAAACTTTAACGGGTGCATTACTATGCTGCGCCTTTAAGACTCGGCTTTTCCCGGGATCTGACACGGTGTTCCGCGCATACACAATGGGTCGGTTAAATTTAACGCTGGTATTTTCGTTAGCATCCCCCCAGCTCTGGTGTGCAACGGCTGAGTTAGTGCCCCTGTCAGCTCTTCGACCGGTTCTGACGAATTTCTGGGCGGGAGGCGCAAACTTTTTCAAGGCGCTAAAATTACCGCTCCGCCTGGGTTACCGCCGCAAATGAGACGTGACCGAATTTCTCCCCCAATATGACTCTAAAACCTTCTGCTCCTAGCGCTCGGGCCGTTTTGTGCTTTCACCAAATAGGAATGGCTGATCCCAATGAGTCTTGCAGAGTTAGTAGATTGGCCTATTACCAGGCGCTTGCCAAAGCGCAGGGGATTTCGAATGTCTGACTCCAGCTGTCACTTAAAGAGTTTTTTTTTTCTGCAACAAGATCATAGACAAGAAATTTACCTGCCGATATTTCTGACGAAGGGTGATCGACCCGAAACATTAACTCTGTTTTTCTCTCCACAGATGCTGCCCAACCCGCTGAGGTTTCCAGCATTTTCTGTTTCTTCCAAAGGTACCCTTGTCTATATGTAATCTGGGACCTGTGGTTCTACATCCACAGTTTAATTCAAAGTAATAATTCAGGTTAACTTTGTTGATACCTTTAGCTATCTTCTATCCTTCCATAAGATCACCTTGTCATGTATCTTACATTATTATACATAACTGTATCCTAACATGCTATACATGACTGTAAAAAGATATGACCTGTAACCACCAGCATACCTTACCACCAGGGGTGCACTTGCAAGAGGCAGGTATATAAGGACAGGTCTCAGGCAAGTGCAGCATTACAGAGCTGTGAAATAAAGGTGCAGGTCCAGAGTGACCTTGACTTCACTACATGCCTCGTGTGAATCTGTACTGAGGGGACAGGACTTTACACACCTCAGTCCCCTCCTTTCCAGGATGAATGGCTGAAACATAGAAATATAGAAACATAGAAAATAGGTGCAGGAGTAGGCCATTCGGCCCTTCTAGCCTGCACCGCCATTCAATGAGTTCATGGCTGAACATGCAACTTCAGTACCCCATTCCTGCTTTCTCACCATACCCCTTGATCCCCCTAGTAGTAAGGACTTCATCTAACTCCTTTTTGAATATATTTAGTGAATTGGCCTCAACAACTTTCTGTGGTAGAGAATTCCACAGGTTCACCACTCTCTGGGTGAAGAAATTCCTCCTCATCTCGGTCCTAAATGGCTTACCCCTTATCCTTAGACTGTGTCCCCTGGTTCTGGACTTCCCCAACATTGGGAACATTCTTCCTGCATCTAACCTGTCTAACCCCGTCAGAATTTTAAACGTTTCTATGAGGTCCCCTCTCATTCTTCTGAACTCCAGTGAATACAAGCCCAGTTGATCCAGTCCCGCCATCCCGCGAATCAGTCTGGTGAACCTTCGCTGCACTCCCTCAATAGCAAGAATGTCCTTCCTCAGGTTAGGCGACCAAAACTGTACACAATACTCCAGGTGTGGCCTCACCAAGGCCCTGTACAACTGTAGCAACACCTCCCTGCCCCTGTACTCAAATCCCCTCGCTATGAAGGCAAACATGCCATTTGCTTTCTTAACCGCCTGCTGTACCTGCATGCCAACCTTCAATGACTGATGTACCATGACACCCAGGTCTCGTTGCACCTCCCCTTTTCCTAATCTGTCACCATTCAGATAATAGTCTGTCTCTCTGTTTTTACCACCAAAGTGGATAACCTCACATTTATCCACATTATACTTCATCTGCCATGCATTTGCCCACTCACCTAACCTATCCAAGTCGCTCTGCAGCCTCATAGCATCCTCCTCGCAGCTCACACTGCCGCCCAACTTAGTGTCATCCGCAAATTTGGAGATACTACATTTAATCCCCTCGTCTAAATCATTAATGTACAGTGTAAACAGCTGGGGCCCCAGCACAGAACCTCGCAGTACCCCACTAGTCACTGCCTGCCATTCTGAAAAGTCCCCATTTACTCCTACTCTTTGCTTCCTGTCTGACAATCAGTTCTCAATCCATGTCAGCACACTACCCCCAATCCCATGTGCTTTAACTTTGCACATTAATCTCTTGTGTGGGACCTTGTCGAAAGCCTTCTGAAAGTCCAAATACACCACATCAACTGGTTCTCCCTTGTCCACTCTACTGGAAACATCCTCAAAAAATTCCAGAAGATTTGTCAAGCATGATTTCCCTTTCACAAATCCATGCTGACTTGGACCTATCATGTCACCTCTTTCCAAATGCACTGCTGTGACATCCTTAATAATTGATTCCATCATTTTACCCACTACCGATGTCAGGCTGACCGGTCTATAATTCCCTGTTATCTCTCTCCCTCCTTTTTTAAAAAGTGGGGTTACATTGGCTACCCTCCACTCCATAGGAACTGATCCAGAGTCAATGGAATGTTGGAAAATGACTGTCAATGCATCCGCTATTTCCAAGGCCACCTCCTTAAGTACTCTGGGATGCAGTCCATCAGGCCCTGGGGATTTATCGGCCTTCAATCCCATCAATTTCCCCAACACAATTTCCCGACTAATAAGGATTTCCCTCAGTTCCTCCTCCTTACTAGACCCTCCGACCCCTTTTATATCCGGAAGGTTGTTTGTGTCCTCCTTAGTGAATACCGAACCAAAGTACTTGTTCAATTGGTCTGCCATTTCTTTGTTCCCAGTTATGACTTCCCCTGATTCTGACTGCAGGGGACCTACGTTTGTCTTTACTAACCTTTTTCTCTTTACATATCTATAGAAACTTTTGCAATCCGTCTTAATGTTCCCTGCAAGCTTCTTCTCGTACTCCATTTTCCCTGCCCTAATCAAACCCTTTGTCCTCCTCTGCTGAGTTCTAAATCTCTCCCAGTCCCCGGGTTCGCTGCTATTTCTGGCCAATTTGTATGCCACTTCCTTGGCTTTAATACTATCCCTGATTTCCCTTGATAGCCACGGTTGAGCCACCTTCCCTTTTTTATTTTTATGCCAGACAGGAATGTACAATTGTTGTAGTTCATCCATGCGGTCTCTAAATGTCTGCCATTGCCCATCCACAGTCAACCCCTTAAGTATCATTCGCCAATCTATCCTAGCCAATTCACACCTCATACCTTCAAAGTTAGCCTTCTTTAAGTTCTGGACCATGGTCTCTGAATTAACTGTTTCATTCTCCATCCTAATGCAGAATTCCACCATATTATGGTCGCTCTTCCCCAAGGGGCCTCGCACAACGAGATTGCTAATTAATCCTCTCTCATTACACAACACCCAGTCTAAGATGGCCTCCCCCCTCATTGGTTCCTCGACATATTGGTCTCGAAAACCATCCCTTATGAACTCCAGGAAATCCTCCTCCACCGTATTGCTTCCAGTTTGGTTAACCCAATCTATGTGCATATTAAAGTCACCCATTATAACTGCTGCACCTTTATTGCACGCACCCCTAATTTCATGTTTGATGCCCTCCCCAACATTACTACTACTGTTTGGAGGTCTGTACACAACTCCCACTAACGTTTTTTGTCCTTTGGTGTTCTGCAGCTCTACCCATATAGATTCCACATCATCCAAGCTAATGTCCTTCCGAACTATTGCCTTAATTTCCTCCTTAACCAGCAATGCTACCCCGCCTCCTTTTCCTTTTATTCTATCTTTCCTGAATGTTGAATACCCCTGGATGTTGAGTTCCCAGCCCTGATCATCCTGGAGCCACGTCTCCGTAATCCCAATCACATCATATTTGTTAACCTATTTGCACAGTTAATTCATCCACCGTATTGCGGATACTCCTTGCATTAAGACACAAAGCCTTCAGGCTTGTTTTTTTTAACACCCTCTGTCCTTTTAGAATTTTGCTGTACAATGGCCCTTTTTGTTCTTTGTCTTGGGTTTCTCTGCCCTCCACTTTTCCTCATCTCCTTTCTGTCTTTTGCTTTTGCCTCCTTTTTGTTTCCCTCTGGCTCCCTGCATTGGTTCCCATCCCCCTGCCATATTAGTTTAACTCCTCCCCAACAGCACTAACAAACACTCCCCCTAGGACATTGGTTCCGGTCCTGCCCAGGTCTCTCCAGTCTCTCCCCATAACTCAGGGCCCTGACATTGGGGTCAGGCTCATTGTAACTGGATCACATCACAATTTAATCTATTACAAAAGCAAAAGACTGCGGATGCTGGAATCTGAAATAAAAACAGAGAATGCTGGAAATACTCAGCGGGTCAGGCAGCATCTGTGGAGTGAGAAACTGAGTTAAAGTTTCGGGTCGATGACCCTTCGTCAAAACTGGAGAGTGTTCAAAATGTAACAGATTCTTAAGACAGTGCTGGGGCCCTGAAAGGGGGAGGGAGAGCAGGGAGGGAAGAGCAAAAGGGAAGGTCTGTGATAGGGTGGAAGGTAGGAGAGATTAGAGAGACAAAAGGGTTCGATGGGCCAAATTGAGATGGTAATGGGACAAGTTAGGAAACAAAAGGCAGACTGATTTATTCTAGGTTCAGTCGGTCTGGTCTTCCTCACAATTTAGTGGACCGCCAACGTCATATTTCAAATACCACGAGTGAAATATTAAGTGAGAAAAGAGTGTGTTCCCAAAGGAAACAGAAGATATGGTCAGCAAAGGGTTTTGCAAATAAGTTTTTGATGACTATCAGCTTCCAACTGCCAACAGTTACAGCGTAAGTCAAGAGTGATATAAAACCTTGCCAAATCTACACTCCATCAAACTTGGCAATGTAGAGCTTGTACTTATTACAGCCACTGTTTTTTATTAGGATGAATTGAAAAGTTAACAGTGAAAATGCTATCCCAGCTTTTTAAAAAATGTATTCGTTCACAGAATGTGGGCATTGCTGGCAAGGCCGGCATTTATTGCCCATCCCTAATTGCCCTCGAGAAGGTGGCGGTGAGCCGCCTTATTGAACCGCTGCAGTCCGTGTGGTGAAGGTACTCCCCCAGTGCTGACTTTGTCGTAGCTGTTTGGTACAACTGAGTGACTTGCTGGGCCATTTCAGAGGGCAGTTAAGAGTCAACCACATCGTTGTGGGTCTGGAGTCACCTATAGGCCAGACCGGGTAAGGGCAGCAGATTTCCTTCCCTAAAGGACATTAGTGATCCAGATGGGTTTTTACGACAACCTGCTGTTTCATGGTCACCATTACTGATACTAGCTTTTTATTCCTCATTTATTTAATTGAATTTAAATCCCCTAGCTGCTGTGGCAGGGTTATGAACTCACGTCTCTGGATTCTTAGTCCAGTAACATAACCACTATGCTACTATTCCACTTGTGAAGCCAGCGAAGATGTTGCACAGATCTATTGCTTCCTGCTGTGGCAAAGTCTTTTCAAACTGTATTTTCGGCAGGTTTGCGACCGGGTTTTCACCGCGATTTGACCCTCCGCGGCGGAAACCCAGTCGGCGGGATCCTCGGGTACCTCTTAGTGGCGGTGATTTCCATGTACCGCCGGGGAGAGGAGCGCCGATATGCAATGACACCGATTGTGTTTGCGGCACACTTTCGGTTCTCTCTCGACCCTTACGTCGCGCCCAGAATAGCGACAGGACAAATCTATCGGTGCTGCCCTGCCAGCAGGGGTAAGTATGAAGGCGTGCAAAAAGGCAAGTTTTTATTTTTTAAATATTTTTCAGCGATTTAGTAGGTAGGGGTTTCTTGAATGTTTTGTGAATGTTTTTTGCAATTTTTTTGTCCCCTCCCAAGGCCTCTCTCGCAGCGCTACCGGCCCCGGACTAAAGTTGCCGAAACTTGCGGTTTGCGCCGCGAATCCTTGTGCAATGCCGACTTTACCGATGCCGTAAAGGCCAAAAGCTAGGCCTGAAAATGGTAGCACAGCGGAAACGGTAAGTTTGACGTAAAACTATCATTTTCGCCGAAAACCAAAAATCTAGCCCACAGTGTGTCTTGTGAGAGGTTTCCCGTACACTGTGCTGTTTGCTTGTTGGAAGCAACAAAGCACAGGCAGTGAACAGCCCATAAATGTTGATATTATCTACCCTTATAGCAATGTCAAATAACTGGCTGCTACTGGAAGCAGCCTGTTGCGGTAACAGTGAGGATATCCCAAATCATTGGTGGGACTACCTGAGACGATCTGTTTGAAATTTTTTTTGCCTTATCCTTATCGGGACAAAAGTACTTTGGAAATCCCAGTTAGTAAGGCCAGACTAGGCAAGTAAGGTATGGCAATATTAAGTACTCCTTGTTTTGGATTGCACTAAAATAAAGCCACAATTTAAGACATGACACCGCCTCATAAATCAGGAGACAAACTCTTAAAAATAACGAGATTTGGTATAGAAATCATGAGTTGCTTTTTTTTCTAAACATAAACCAATATAGATATATTGACGAAGGGTCATCAAGCTGACACGTTAACTCTGTTTCTCCCTCCACAAATGCTGCCTGACCCGCTGAGATTTCCAGCATTTTGTTTTTATTTCAGATTTTCAGCATGCGCAGTATTTTGCTTTTGTATTAGATATATTGATAGTTGGTTTATAAACCTCATTAGTGACTTATTTAATCTCTAACAGGTCACAGATCATTACAAAACCTATGTTACTGCATCTGAAAATGGCATATTTATGTTGAACCGGGAGCCGTCCTTCATTCACCCAGATGGTGCTGCATTCGTAGCAGTTCAACTGTCTCCGCGGCCTGGCTCTCTCCATTTATCGTAATGCGGCTTGTGGGATCTTCCTGTGCACAAAATAGGGGGCGAGAGAGCGCGCGGATAAAAATTTGAATGCAAAGAGCATCTGGTGCTTCCCGGACACGAAGCACATTCCCCGACCGTTGCTCCCGGACAGAAAGCGCACTCGGCCACCACGAACCGATTACTGACAGCACGATGTGAGCGCGACCAGCTTTGCGAGGGGAGCGGGGGGGGGGGGGGGGGGAAATCGCGAGATTTGACAGTTCTGTCGCGAGGTCATATAAGTGAGGCTTAATTTTACTTTGAAATCGCTAGGGTTGGCATGTCTGCGATTTACTCTTCACCAAACAATGCAAGAAACCTATCTTTCGCCAAAAGTAATCTGAAGCTTGACTTTAACCGAGTTTAATACCTCAAAACATTCATCACCATGCAAGAGGTAGAAAAAAAGCCCCGCAAAAGAGCAACTTAAAGCAAACAGCCAAGAAACAGAATTGGCCCACCCCTTATTATTGAAACATTTCCAGTGCTAGGAGTCAGGTGTTGGAGCAGGTTGTGATAAATTTCTTGATGGGACAGTTGAAAATACAAAAGGTGGTTTGAAAGCACACCATTTATACCCTGGGGTGGCGCCCTCTTAAGTGCAGCCGCATTCCTCGACAACCATATCAGGGATGTCCCTTTTCATGATGTTCTGCTGCCCATCGAAGTACAGGATGGAGGCCCTGCTGAAGTGTGTAGGAATGCAGCAAGAGATCACCGGCTCCATACCGTTTATCTTGTAGATGTTGAACACTGCGGTGTGGAACGATGCTGCAACACCAGGGGCCCCAGCCATGTAGGACGGGCAAGAGCCCACGCAGTAGTTGCTATAGTAACCACGCGGCGCTATAATCCAGTCATCCCAACCAATGTTTCGGAAATCCACGTACAGCTCTTTTTTGCAGCAGAGCCTCGTCTTCCCACTACACTCGATTCCTCGCTTCTGGATGTGGTGGCTACCTTCCGTGACACTGATCTTTACTTTTAAGAAATACTGGTGGGATTCATCGCTGAAATGGCTAAACGCCGGGCTCCCATTGGCAGTGCTACAGTCTTCACATTCAAGGTCAAAGGTTAACCTCTTATCTCCCCTGCTGAAGAGGCCTTGGATGGCATCTGTCACCAGGAAGGTGTGCCAACCGCTCCTGGTGACATCAAGCTCTTTGACACTGATCAGTGTGCGGCCTAAATCCCCTTGGCCCCTCACAAATATTTTCACAGTCCTTCTCTGCTTGCCTGCCTCCAAAGCTGATGGGACTATCTTAAAGTACAGCCACAAGTTCGCTTCTTGGATGACTGTTGGAGTGTTCTGATCTTCCTTATTCGAAAGGAGAAAGTCTAGCCTGGTTTCAGAGGGGCTTGTAGAATCTGTGGTGAAAACAAAAAGAAGACAGAATTTAAGACAGAAATAGACAGTTTCTTAAGCGATAAGGGGATAAGGGGTTATGGGGAGCGGGCGGGGAAGTGGACCTGAGTTCATGATCAGATCAGCCATGATTTTATTGAATGGCAGAGCAGGCTCGAGGGGCCGTATGGCCTACTCCTGCTCCTATTTCTTATGTTCTTATGTTAAGTATATATTACAAAAAGACTTGTCCGAGCTCTGAAAGCCACATTTTCAACTGGATTTAGGAGCCTTTATTGACACCAACTCAAGCTTTAGCAGGCCCCACAAGTCACGGGGCTGAGGAGATTGTCGGAGAGTCTCATCCGACAGATACATTCATCAAGGATCCTTCAACTGCTTTCTCAGCTGAGCATGAATAGTTGGAGGCAAGGCAGTGACTACTACCCTGCAGTTTGCAGTGAGTAGTTAGGTAAGTTTTTCCACCAGAACTATCGGTGTGTTCAGATGGCCTCGTGCTGTAACATTTTGGGGTGCAGGACCAACACCTGGGACCGTGGATTGGTAGGTTATGGTTTCGCTCTCGATACAGTGAGCTCCCAATATCACCTGAGCCCATTGACAGAGGCTCCAAGTAGAGGTGTGAGGCAGAAGCCTTTATTAACAACTGGCTACTGAGTGTTATATCTCAAATAAAGCAATGTGACCGAGTACTGTGGACGTGAGTAAGTGTGACCTTAGTCTCTTTATTCTGACTCCAGAGTGCTGGCACAGCATGGGAGGCCTGCTTATATGCAGTGCTCCCAAGGGATGCTTGGATCCCTTGGGACTCCAACAGATGTGCCCTCTGGTGGCGGTAGAATGCTGGTTACAAGGTGTTGCATACATAACATGGAGGAGCACTGGCAGAAAGTCACGTGTCACGGTCAAAGTCAATCTCTTACCTCCTCTGTCAAGGAATGACGCATCGCGTTTGGGATGGGGTGGGATGGACCTAACCCAAAAAGGGAGAGAAAAAAAAATCAAAAACTGGGAAAAATAAATATTTAAAAAAAAATTATGTTGTGCCGCACGAGTCTTAAGGGAAACATTGGGCCAAATCTTGCTGGAGCGGTGACATCTCACAGCATACGCCGTTAGTCAGACTTTACCCTGCACCTTTTAGATCACATATAACTTGCTGGCAGTGAGAGCTGATAACGCTGTGGCGAGGGCAACGGGCCATCTGGTACCTCAGTGAATGATGGGACCAACGGTGTAGCCCCTTAACTAATGAGATTTAAGGAATGAGGAGAAAATAACAGAATGACAGGGAAGGAACGAGGGTGAATCAGAGTCAAATCAGGTACAGAAAGAGAAATAAAAAGAGGGGGAGAAAGATTGGATTAAGAGAGAGAGGAAAAAGAGACAGGAAGGAAAAGTAAGAAAAATATTTACATTTGAAATTTTCAAAAAAAATTTAAGAACAATTTACTACCTGCAGGAAAGAGTGTAAATTGTTCCCACAATACAACAGTGACTGCACTTCCAAAGGACTTTATTGGCTGTAAAGCACTTTGGGACATCCTGAGGTCGCGAAAGGCGCTATATAAATGCAAGTTTGTTCTTTCTGGACCGGAGAGATGGATTAGTATTGCATTAACAATTATCACATCGTTTAAAGGGTACTTATGTTGTTACTTTCTGCGGCGAGTTTAATGGTTAATTACAGTACAACTCCAGCAAGTTCTTAAAAATAACTGAGAGGCGAAGAGCGGGAAGCTGTTTGTGTGAACCACGGCGGAGCGGTGAAAAGCGACTATCAAGTTCTGGAGATTCGCAACTCACAGAATATGTCTTGTTCACCTGAACCCGCTGGCCGATTGGCGCATCAGCAATGACGTGCTTCGCGAATCTGACGTTATTCGCCCTGGAAGAATTGAGCCCATGAGTCATGCCAAACCACTGGAGGTTTTCTATGGGAGGTGGTTCACCTCAGGGATTGACTTTGCTCTAGAACACTGACAAGCTCTAATTAACTGAGAGCTAATTGTTTCTACTTTCTTTGCCTACTCTGGGTGGGGGACTTCAATGTCCATCACCAAGAGTGGCTCGGTAGCCCCCTATTGACCAAGCTGGCTGAGTCCTGAAGGACATAGCTGCCAGACTGGGCCTGCGACAGGTGGTGAGAGAACCAACACGAGTGAAAAACCTGTTTGACCTCGTCCTCCGCAATCTACCTGTTACAGATGCATCTGTCCATGACAGTATTGGTAGCAGTGACCACCGCACAGTCCTTGTGGAGACAAAGTCCCATCTTCACACTGAGGACACGCTCCATGTGTTGTGTGGCACTACCACCATGCTAAATGGGATAGATTCAGAACCGATCTAGCAGCTCAAAACTGGGCATCCATGAGGCGCTGTGGGCCATCAGCAGCAGCAGAAGTGTATTCCACCACAATCTGTAACCTCATGGCCCGGCATATCCCTCACTCTACCATTATCATCAAGCCAGGGGACCAACCCTGGTTCAATGAGGAGTGTAGAAGAGCATGCCAGGAGCAGCATCAGGCGAACCTAAAAATGAGGTGCCAACCTGGGGAAGCTACAACACAGGACGACATGCATGCTAAACGGCGAAAGTAAAATGCTATAGACAGAGCTAAGCGATGAACAGATCAGATCAAAGCTCTGCAGTCCTGCCACATCCAGTCGTGAATGGTGGTGGACCATTATACAACTAACGGGAGGAGGAGGCTCCATGAATATCCCCATCATCAATGATGGCGGAGCCCAGCACATGAGTGCAAAAGACAAGGCTGAAGCATTTACAACCATCTTCAGCCAGAAGTGCTGAGTGCATGATCCATATCAGCCTCCTCCTGAGGTCCCCACCATCACAGAAGCCAGTCTTCAGCCAATTCGATTCACTCCACATGATACCAAGAAATGGCTGAGTGCACTGGCTACAGCAAAGGCTATGGGTCCCGAAAATATCCCGGCTGTCGTGCTGAAGTCTTGTGCTCCAGAACTAGCCGCGCCTCTAGCCAAGCTGTTCCAGGACAGCTACAACACTGGCATCTACCCGACAATGTGGAAAACTGCCCAGGTATGTCCTGTCCATAAAAAGCAGGACAAATCCAATCCAGCCAATTACCGCCCCATCAGTCTACTCTCAATCATCAGCAAAGCGATGGAAGGTGTCGTCGACAGCGCTATCAAGTGCATTTACTCACCAACAACCTTCTCACCGATGTCCAGTTTGGGTTCCGCCAGGATCACTCAGCTCCAGACCTCATTACAGCCTTGGTCCAAACATGGACAAAAGAGCTGAATTCCAGAGGTGAGGTGAGAGTGACTGCCCTGGACATCAAGGCAGCATGTGAACAAGTGTGGCATCAAGGAGCCCTAGTAAAACTGAAGTCAAAGGGAATCAGGGGGAAAACTCTCCACTGGCTGGAGTCATACCTAGCACAAAGAAAGATGGTTGTGGTTGTTGGAGGTCAATCATCTCAGCCTCAGGACATAGGAACATAAGAACTAGGAGCAGGAGTAGGCCATAGGGCCCCTCGAGCCTGCTCCGCCATTTAATACGATCATGGCTGATCCGATCATGGACTCAGGTCCACTTCCCTGCCCGCTCCCCATAACCCCTTATTCCCTTATCGGTTAAGAAACTATCTACTCCTGTCTTAAATTTATTCAATAACCCAGCTTCCACAGCTCTCTGAGGCAGCGAATTCCACAGATTTACAACTCTCTGAGAGAAGAAATTCCTCCTCATCTCAGTTTTAAATGGGCTGCCCCCTAGTTCTAGTCTCCCCTATCAGTGAAAATATCCTCTCTGCATCCACCTTGTCAAGCCCCCTCATAATCTTATACGTTTCGATAAGATGAATTTAATAGGTTAGTGTCCTAGTTCCAACCATCTTCAGCTGCGTCATCAATGACATTCCCTCCATCATGAGGTCAGAAGTGGGGATGTTCGCTGATAATTGCACAGAAATATAAAAACATAGAAACATAGAAAATAGGTGCAGGAGTAGGCCATTCGGCCCTTCGAGCCTGCACCACCATTCAATAAGATCATGGCTGATCATTCACCCAAGTACCCCTTTCCTGCTTTCCATACCCCTTGATCCCTTTAGCCGTAAGGGCCATATCTAACTCCCTCTTGAATATATCCAATGAACTGGCCTCAACAACTCTCTGCGGTAGAGAATTCCACAGGTTAACAACTCTCTGAGTGAAGAAGTTTCTCCTCATCTCAGTCCTAAATGGCTTACCCCTTATCCTTGTACTGTGACCCCTGGTTCTGGACTTCCCCAACATCGGGAACATTCATCCTGCATCGAACCTGTCCAGTCCCGTCAGAATTTGATATGTTTCTATGAGATCCCGTCTCATCCTTCTAAACTCCAGTGAATACAGGCCCAATCGATCCAGTCTCTCCTCATATGTCAGTCCTGCCATCCCGGGAATAAGTCTGGTGAACCTTCGCTGCACTTCCTCAATAGCAAGAATGTCCTTCCTCAGATTAGGAGACTAAAACTGAACACAATATTCCAGGTGAGGCCTCACCAAGGCCCTGTACAAGTAAGACCTCCCTGCTCCGATACTCAAATCCCCTAGCTATGAAAGCCAACATGCCATTTGCCTTCTTCACCGCCTGCTGTACCTGTATGCCAACTTTCAATGACTGATGTACCATGACACTCAAGTCTCGTTGCAACTCCCCTTTTCCTAATCTGTCACCATTCAGATAATATTCTGCCTTCGTGTTTTTGCCTCCAAAGTGGATAACCTCACATTTATCCACATTATACTGCATCTGCCATGCATTTGCCCACTCACCTAACCTGTCCAAGTAACCCTACAGTCTCTTAGCGTCCTCCTCACAGCTCACAGCACTACCCAGCTTAATGTCATCTGCAAACTTGGAGATATTATACTCAATTCCTTCATCTAAATCATTGATGTATATTGTAAATAGCTGGGGTCCTAGCATTGAACCCTGCGGCACCCCACTAGTCACTGCCTTCCATTCTGAAAAGGACCCGTTTATCCCGACTCTCTGCTTCCTGTCTGCCAACCAGTTCTCTATCCACATCAATACATTACCCCAATACCATGTGCTTTGATTTTGCACACCAATCTCTTGTGTGGCACCTTGTCAAAAGCCTTTTGAAAGTCCAAATACCCCACATCCACTGGTTCTCTCACTAGTTACATCCTCAAAAAATTCTAGAAGATTTGTCAAACATGATTTCCCTTTCATAAATCCATGCTGATTTGGACCGATCCTGTCACTGCTTTCCACAGTGTTCAGTTACATTCGCAACTCCCCAGATAATAAGGCAAGACCTGGATGGCATTCAGGCTTGGGCTAAGAAGTGGCAAATAACATTTGTGCCACACAAGTACCAGGCAATGACCATCTCCAGCAAGGGTGAGTCTAACTACCGACCGTTGACATTCAATGGCATTACCATCGACGAATCCCCCACCATCAACATCCTGGGGGTCACCATTGACCAGAAACTTAACTGGACCAGTCACATAAATACTGTGGCTACAAGATCGGGTCAAAGGCTGGGTATTCTGCGGCGAGTGTCTCATCTCCTGACTCCCCAAAGCCTTTCCACCATCTACAAGGCACAAGTCAGGAGTGTGATGGAATACTCTCCACTTGCCTGGATGAGTGCAGCTCCAACAACACTCAAGAAGCTCGACACCATCCAGGACAAAGCAGCCCACTTGATCGGCACCCCATCCACCACCTTCAACACTCACTCCCTCCACCACCGGCGCACCGTGGCTGCAGTGTGCACCATCTACAAGATGCACTGCAGCAACTCGCCAAGGCTTCTTCGGCAGCACCTCCAAAACCCACGACCTCTACCACCTAGAAGGACAAGGGCAGCAGGCGCATGGGAACACCACCACCTCCAAGTTCCCCTCCAAGTCACACACCATCCTGACTTGGAAATATATCGGCCGTTCCTTCATCATCACTGGGTCAAATTCCTGGAACTCCCTCCCTAACAGCACTGTGGGAGCACCTTCACCACACGGACTGCAGCAGTTCAAGAAGGCAGCTCACCACCACCTTCTCGAGGGCAATTAAGGGGTATAGGGAAAAAGCGGGAATATGGTGTTGAGATAGAGGATCAGCCATGATCATATTGAATGGCGGTGCAGACTTGAAGAGCCGAATGGCCTACTACTGCTCCTATTTTCTATGTTTCTATATTTCTAATTAGGGATGGGCAATAAATGCCGGTCTTGCCAGCGATGCCCACATCCCAGGATCGAATTTTTTAAAACCCACAGAAATATGAGCCTTCCTATCGTGCACTTCCAGCTGGGTCACTCACTTTACCTCTCCTTTTCTGAACTTTGCCTGAAAAAGCCATTGTGTACTGCTGATTGTGTGCCGGTGGATGCAGATCATTGCCTCGTGAATGAAATACCATTCTCCCAAACTTCTGGAAAACCTACCTCTTTGATCAAGCTTTTGGTCACCAGTCCTAATTTCTCCTCACTTGAGTTGGTGTCAAAATGTTTACTCTGTATCTAACCCGTGCTGTACCTGCCCTGGGAGTGTTTGATGGAACAGTGTTGAGGGAGCTGTACTCGGTATCTAACCCGTGCTGTACCTGCCCTGGGAGTGTTTGATGGGACAGTGTAGAGGGAGCTTTACTCGGTATCTAACCCGTGCTGTACCTGCCCTGGGAGTGTTTGATGGGACAGTGTAGAGGGAGCTTTACTCTGTATCTAACTCGTGCTGTACTTGCCCTGGGAGTGTTTGATGGGAGAGTGTAGAGGGAGCTTTACTCTGTATCTAACCCGTGCTGTACCTGCCCTGGGAGTGTTTGATGGAACAGTGTCGAGGGAGCTGTACTCGGTATCTCACCCGTGCTGTACCTGCCCTGGGAGTGTTTGATGGGACAGTGTAGAGGGAGCTTTACTCGGTATCTAACCCGTGCTGTACCTGCCCTGGGAGTGTTTGATGGGACAGTGTAGAGGGAGCTTTACTCTGTATCTAACTCGTGCTGTACTTGCCCTGGGAGTGTTTGATGGGAGAGTGCAGAGGGAGCTTTACTCTGTATCTAATCCGTGCTGTACCTGCCCTGGGAGTGTTTGATGGGAGAGTGTAGAGGGAGCTTTACTCTGCATCTAACCCATGCTGTACCTGCCCTGGGAGTGTTTGATGGGACAGTGTAGAAGGAGCTTTACTCTGTATCTAACCCCATGTTATACATGCCCTGGGAGTGTTTGATGGGTCAGTGTAGAGGGAGCGTTACTCTGTATCTAACCGATGCTGTACTTGCCCTGGGAGTGTTTGATGGGAGAGTGTAGAGGGAGCTTTACTCTGTATCTAACCCCATGCAGTACATGCCCTGGGAATGTTTGATGGGTCAGTGTAGAGGGAGCTTTACTCTGTATCTAACCCGTGCTGTACCTGCCCTGGGAGTGTTTGATGGGACAGTGTAGAGGGAGCTTTACTCTGTATCCAATCCGTGCTGTACCTGCCCTGGGAGTGTTTGATGGGACAGTGTAGAGGGAGCTTTAGTCTGTATCTAACCCCGTGCTGTACCTGCCCCTGGAGTGTTTGATGGGACAGTGTAGAGGGAGCTTTACTCTGTATCCAATCCGTGCTGTACCTGCCCTGGGAGTGTTTGATGGGACAGTGTAGAGGGAGCTTTAGTCTGTATCTAACCCCGTGCTGTACCTGCCCCTGGAGTGTTTGATGGGACAGTGTAGAGGGAGCTTTACTCTGTATCCAATCCGTGCTGTACCTGCCCTGGGAGTGTTTGATGGGACAGTGTAGAGGGAGCTTTACTCTGTATCTAACCCCGTGCTGTACCTGCCCCTGGAGTGTTTGATGGGACAGTGTAGAGGGAGCTTTACTCTGTATCTAACCCCGTGCTGTACCTGCTGTAGCACCAGCTCTCTGACCATTTTTATGAACAATACTTTAAATCCTTAAATCCAAAACCCCAAGAATGAATTTCAAGCTTGTGGGGGTGGCACTAAGGTGCATTCATATGCAAACTGTTATGTATGTGAACCTCACCTATGTGTAAGACTTGCCACTAGGGGGCGCACCTGTGGGAGACCTATGGGTCACCTGTGTACCCTGGGGCAAGCAGTATAAAAGGCAGTCCACCATGCTACTGCCTCATTTTGGAGTTATATTAAATAGACCAAGGTCACAATGGTTTGAGCATACAACACAGTCTCGTGGAGTTATTCTGAACTTAACAACTGGCGACGAGTTACAGATCACAAACCTTCATGCGAAAATTGCTGCCATTGGTATTCGTGAGAGATTTGCTGAGGGTGATGATTTGGAAGCCTTCGTTGAACATCTCGACCAGTACTTCGTCTCCAATGAGCTGGACACGGCTGAGGCGGCGATCAAGTGCAGGGCGATTCTCCTCACCGTATGTGGGTCTTCGATAGATGGCCTCCTCAAAAATCTGCTGGCACTGGACAAACTAGTGGACAAGACTTACACAGAGCTGTGTGCGTTGGCTCGGGAACACCTCCAGCCGAAGGAGAGCATCTTAATGGCCAGGTATCGCTTTTACGCGCACCATCGCTCTGAGGGCCTGAACGTGGCGAGCTTTGTCGCTGACCTAAGACGCCTCGTGGGACTGTGTGAATTTGCAGGATCTTTGGCGAAATGTTGCAGGATTTTTTCGTGCTTGGAATCGGCCACGAGGTCATTCTTCGCAAACTGCTGTCTGTCGAATCCTTCGATCTGAGCGAGGCCATCACGATAGCCCAGGCCTTCATATCCACGAGTGACAACACGAAACAGCTATCTTCACAGCATCATAGCTCACCGGCAAGTACTGTGCATAAAATAATGCCTTCAGCAGGCAGAACTGTACAGGGCAGGGCCCAGACGACCGCAGAGGCCAAGCCTAGGGTGACTCAGAGGCCGCTGTGGCGTGCTAATGCGAATCCATTCACACCATGCTGGCGCTGCAGGGTCAGTCATAGAGCCCATCAATGTTGATTCAAGCACTTTGTGTGCATGGGCTGTGGAACAATGGGGTGAATGTGCAAGCGACCTCTGACTCACCACGTGGCAGAGTCAGCAGAGGACGACCGATCAGGCGTGGATCACACTGAACGAGCAGGAGAGGCAACTCAACCTGAGGATGAAGAGCAAGTGTATGGAATACACACCTTCACCACCGAAAGCCCTCCGATAATGTTAAAAGTCAAACTAAATGGCATTCCAGTCTCTATGGAATTGGACACGGGGGCGAGTCAATCAATTATGAGCCAGAAGGCTTTTGAGAAACTGTGGGGCAACAAGGCACAAAGGCCAAAACTGAGCCCAATTCATACACTGCTACACTCTTACACCAAAGCACTCATACCAGTCATTGGCAGTGCAGCAGTGAAAGTATCGTACGACGGGATGGTGCATGATTTACCACTATGGATTGTACCAGGCGATGGCCCAACGCTGTTCGGCAGAAGCTGGCTCGGAAAGATCCGATGGAACTGGAACGGTATCAAAGCACTGTCTTCGGTGGATGACTCCTCGTGCGCCCAAGTGCTAAACAAATTCCGGGCGTTATTTGAGCCTAGCATCGGAAACTTCACAGGCGCCAAAGTGCAGATTCATCTTGTTCCTGATGCACGACCCATTCATCACAAGGCCCGAGCGGTCCCATATATGATGCGAGAGAAAGTCGAAATCGAGCTGGACAGACTTCAACGAGAGGGAATCATATCACCAGTCGAGTTCAACGAGTGGGCCAGTCCAATCGTGCCGATGCTAAAGAGTGATGGGACGGTCAGAATCTGCGGGGACTACAAGGTGCCGATCAACCGAATCTCGTGACAGGACCAGTACCCACTACCCAAAGCGGAGGACCGATTCACAACGCTAGCAGGGGGGGAAGTCGTTCACCAAGCTAGACCTAACCTCTGCTTACATGACACAGGAGTTGGCTGAACCCGTCAAAGAAGTTGACGTGCATCAACACGCACAAAGGACTGTTCATATACCACAGATGCCCCTTTGGGATTCGCTCGGCTGCAGCCATCTTCCAGAGGAACATGGAGAGTTTGCTGAAATTGGTTCCATGCACCGTGGTGTTCCAAGACGATATCTTGATCACTGGTCGCAACACCACGGAACACTTGCATAACCTGGAAGAGGTTCTAAAGCGACTGGACAGAGTGGGACTCGGGCTGAAACGCTCCAAGTGTGTTATCCTGACACCAGAGGATGAATTTCTGGGGAGAAAGATTGTGGCAGACGGCATCAAACCCACGGACTCCAAGACGGAGGCCATCAAGAATGCACCCAGACCACAGAATGTGATGGAGCTGCGTTCGTTCCTGGGACTCCTCAACTATTTTGGTAACTTTCTACCGGGGTTGAGCACTTTGCTGGAATCCTTGCATTTATTGCTACACAAGGGTGACGACTGGGTTTGCGTCCAGAAGTTTATCTAAGGCTGAAAGAGCCTACAATATGGTTGAGAAAGAAGCGTTGGCATGTGTATACGGGGTTAAGAAATTGCACCAATATCTATTTGATCTCCGGTTCGAGCTCAAAACCAATCACAAACCGCTCACTTCACTGCTCTCAGAAAGCAAAGGTATCAACACCAATGCTTCATCCCGCATCCAAAGATGGGCACTAACATTGTCTGCATATGACTATGTAATCCACCACAGACCAGGCACTGAGAGCTGCGCTGATGCCCTCAGTTGGCTACCATTGACCACCACCGGGGTGGAAATGGCACAACCCACAGACTTGCTTCTGGTAATGGATGCTTTTGAGAGCAAGGGGTCACCCGTCACGGCTCGCCAGATCAGGACCTGGACTATCCAGGACCCGTGCTATCACTAGTAAAAAGCTGCGTCCTTAATGGGAGCTGGTCGGCGGTTCCCGGGGAAATGCAAGATGAAATTAAGCCGTTTCACCGACGTAAGGACAAATTGTCCAGCCAATCGAATTGTCTCCTAGGGGGAATCGTGTAGTTTTGCCCAAAAAAGGCAGGGAAACGTTTATACGCGACCTACACAGTACCTACCCAGGCATAGTCATGATGAAGGCTATCGCCAGGTCGCAAGTCTGGGGCCCGGCATTGACTCCGAATTGGAGTCATGCGTACACCAATGTAACACTTGCTCACGGTTGAGCCATGCACCCAAGGAGGCCCCTCTGAGCCTGTGGTCATAGCCCTCCAAACTGTGGTCCAGGGTCCACGTAGATTTTGCTGGCCCTTTTTTAGGGAAGATGTTTCTAGTAGCAGTGGACGCTTACTCAAACTGGATTGAATGTATAATAATGTCATCATGTACATCCACTGCCACCATTGAAAGCCTCAGGGCTATGTTCGCCGCCCATGGTTTGCCCGAGGTCCTTGTCAGTGACAATGGACCATGTTTCACCAGCTCAGAATTCAATGAATTCATGACCCGCAATGGCATTAAGCATGTCAGGTCTGTGCCGTTTAAGCCTGCATCCAATGGCCAAGCAGAACGGGCAGTTCAAACTATCAAGCAGAGCTTGAAACGCGTAACGGAAAGCTCCTTGCAGACCTGGTTATCTCGGGTCTTGCTCAGTTACCGGACACGCCCCCACTCGCTCACCGGGGTTCCCCCTGCAGAATTGTTAATGAAGAGAGCACGCAAAACCAGGCTCTCCCTAGTCCACCCGGATCTCAATGATCATGTAGAAACCCGGCGTTACCAGCATAACGTATACCACGATCGCGCGGTGGTATCGCGTGACATTGAGATTAATGATCCGGTGTTTGTTCTAAATTACGGTCACGGTCCCAAGTGGATTGCTGGAACTGTCTTAGCCAAGGAGGGGAATGGAATGTTTGTTGTGAAATTGCAGGAAGCACTTGGATCAGACCAAACTGTGATTCACGGACAACCAAGAACAGTTTGAAGAAGACCTTACCATTTATGATCCACCAACACACACCCAACCAGCAAGTGACCTTGCTGTCAACCACGAGGATGAACCCACCATGCCCGACAGTCCGATCAGGCCAGCAGCACTGCAGTGCAACAATGATCCAACCGACTCACCCATTCCAGGACTTCAACTGAGGCGATCAACCCGGGAACGTAGAGCACCGGATCGCCTCAACTTGTAAATAACTTGTATCTAAGACTTTGGGGGGAAGTGGTGTTATGTATGTAAACATTACCAATGTGTAAGACTTGCCACTAGGGGGCACACCTGTGGGAGACCTATGGGTCACCTGTGTACCCTGGAGCAAGCAGGTATAAAAGGTAGTCCACCATGCTGCTGCCTCACTTTGGAGTTATATTAAATAGACCAAGGTCACAATGGTTTGAGCATACAACACAGTCTCGTGTGGAGTTATTCTGAACTTAACACAAATGGACATTTCACACTGAGGGGCTGGGTGGAAGAGAACCCAGGCCGATTGATGTCATCACCATCTAAAGTGATTACTGGGAACAATACCCTGAGAGGTAACTCAGAGACACTATGCCTTCGTATTATTACTGGTGCAAGTAGGAAATGGCCGGGCCATTGTCTTCCAGGAGATAAGCCAGTTAAGCAAGATCGGTTTGAGATCGAAACCCATGACCTGCTAATGGGGGCCATCAACTCAGGAAACGACAGACATCCAGTATCAGCAGCCATTGTCTCTTCAGATGCAAGGCCTGGGTGCGGGAAAACGAAATATCATTTTTCACAAAGATTTCAAAGGCTACGAGCGACTCCATGCCACCGGGGCAGCGGGGGCGGGGGGGGTCCAGACAGATCATCTGAGTCAATCCATCGGTCAGTCTTTGCGGGAGAAAAGATGATGGGTTTTGAGGATTTAAGGAGCTGCTTTGCAACAAGCTGCGGCACAGGAGGAAACATCGAAACATAGAAATATAGAAAATAGGTGCAGGAGTAGGCCATTCGGCCCTTCGAGCCTGCACCACCATTCAATATGATCATGGCTGATCATTCACCTCAGTACCCCTTTACTGCTTTCTCTCCATACCCCTTGATCCCTTTAGCCATCAGGGCCACATCTAACTCCCTTTTGAATATATCTAACGAACTGGCCCCAACAACTTTCTGCGGCAGGGAATTCCACAGGTTAACAACTCTCTGGGTGAAGAAGTTTCTCCTCATCTCAGTCCTAAATGGCCTATCCCTTATCCTAAGACTGTGTCCCCTGGTTCTGGGCTTCACCGAAGAAAGCCCAGGAAAAAAGCTCAGGAGAAAGCCCAGGAAAAAGCCCAGGAGCGAGACGTACAGGAAGAATCTGCAAGCAAGACAACGGGCAATCAGGGTGAGCATATTGTCTGCGCCTACACATCCGCTAGACCACTTAGCTGTGTGAGGGGGTGATTGTAAGTCCCAACCAAACCCAAGGGGTTTAGTGCTGGGGGGGGCCTGTGTTTGTTTATTTCACGGGAGGGTTCTTTTATTAAGCCATGGTAACTTAGTATGGCAGGGCTTATTGGATAAGCCATGGTTGTACTGTTTTGCAATGTTTATGAGTGGTGTTCTTAATCTTATTTACAATTAGGTTGAGCCCGAAAAATGTGTGTCTGAGTCTGATCTGTCCATATAATCCCGATCGTCCAGAACTTGTGTTAGGAGGTGCGTTTTCGGTACGCCCGTGAAAACCACCTACACTGCACTGGGAGAGTTTGATGGGGCAGTGTAGAGGGAGCGTTACTCTGTATCTAAACCGTGCTGTACCTGTCCTGGGAGTGTTTGATGGGACAGTGTAGAGGGAGCTTTACTCTGTATCTAACCCGTGCTGTACCTGCCCTGGGAGTGTTTGATGGGACAGTGTAGAGGGAGCTTTATTCTGAATCTAACCTGTGTTGTACCTGCCCTGGGAGTGTTTGATGGGACAGTATAGAGCGAGCTTTACTCTGAATCTAACCTGTGCTGTACCTGCCCTGTGAATGTTTGATGGGACAGTGTAGAGGGAGCTTTACTCTGTATCTAACGCGAGATGTACCTGCCCTGGGTGAGTTTGATGCAGTAATGCAGAGGGAGCTTTACTCTGTATCTAACCCGTGCTGTACCTGCCCTGGGAGTGTTTGATGGGACAGTGAAGAGGGAGCTTTACTCTGTATCTAACCCGTGCTGTACCTGCCCTGGGAGTGTTTGATGGGACAATGTAGAGGGAGCTTTACTCTGTATCTAACCCGTGCTGTACCTGCCCAGGGAGTGTTTGATGGGACACGTTGTCCAGGGCCGCGCCATGGATCTTGATGACTGTGGGGGGAGGCAGTGCTGTGCGGCGAGGACAGGCTGGTGGAGGACCTTTGTCTTACGGATGTTAAGCGTGAGGCCCAACATCGAGATTCAACAAGCAGATTCAACATCACCTCCAGAGTGCCAGTGCAGCCTTCGGCCGCCTGAGGAAAAGAGTGTTCGAAGACCAGGCCCTCAACACTACCACCAAGCTCATGGTCTACAGGGCTGTAGTAATACCCACCCTCCTGTATGGATCTGAGGCATGGACGATGTACAGAAGACACCTCAAGTCGCTTGAGATATATCACCAACGATGTCTCCGCAAGATCCTACAAATCCCCTGGGAGGACAGACGCACCGACATCAGTGTCCTCGCCCTGGCCAACATCCCCAGCATTGAAGCACTGACCACACTCGATCAGCTTCGCTGGGCAGGCCACATAGTTCACATGCCAGACACGAGACTCCTTAAGCAAATGCATTATGCGGAGCTCCTTCATGGCTAATGAGCCAAAGGTGGGCAGCGGAAACATTACAAGGACACCCTCAAAGCCTCCCTGGTGAAATGCAACATCACCACGAACACCTGGGAGACCCTGGCCGCAGACCGCCTGAGGTGGAGAAAGTACATCCGGGAGGGCATTGAGCTCTTCGAATCTCAACGCTGCGAGCGTGAAGAGGTCAGTGCGGGCAACAGAAGGAGCGCGCGGAAAATCAGTGCCACCCCCGTCTTCCCTCGACGAATATCTGTCCCACCTGTGACAGGGTCTGTGGCTCTCGTATTGGACTATTCAGCCACCAAAGTACTCACTTTAAGAGTGGAAGCAAGTCTTCCTCAATTCCGAGGGACTGCCTATGATGATGATGGCTGATGGGACAGTGTGGAGGGAGC
The DNA here is from genome assembly GCF_044704955.1 of Pristiophorus japonicus. Classification (NCBI taxonomy): domain Eukaryota; kingdom Metazoa; phylum Chordata; class Chondrichthyes; family Pristiophoridae; genus Pristiophorus; species Pristiophorus japonicus. The sequence continues at coordinate 18,331,640 of NC_092010.1, forward strand.
TTTACTCTGTATCTAACCCGTGCTGTACCTGCCCTGGGAGTGTTTGATGAGACGGTGTAGAGGGAGCTTTACTCTGTATCTAACCCCGTGCTGTACATGCCCTGGGAGTGTTTGATGGGACGGTGTAGAGGGAGCTTTACTCTGTATCTAACCCCGTGCTGTACCTGCCCCAGGAGTGTTTGATGGGACAGTGTAGAGGGAGCTTTACTCTGTACCTAACCCTTGCTGTACCTGCCCCAGGAGTGTTTGATGGGACAGTGTAGAGGGAGCTTTACTCTGTATCTAACTTGTTCTGTACCTGCCCCGGGAGTGTTTGATGGGACAGTGTAGAGGGATCTTTACTCTGTACCTAAACCGTGCTGTTCCTGCCCTGGGAGTGTTTGATGGGACAGTGCAGAGGGAGCTTTACTCTGTACCTAACCCATGCTGTACCTGCCCTGGATGTGTTTGTTGGGACTGTGGAGAGAGAGCTTTACTCTGTATCTAACCCGTGCTGTACTTGCCCTGGGAGTGTTTGATGGGACAGTGTAGAGGGAGCTTTATTCTGTATCTAACCCTTGCTGTAGAAACATAGAAACAGAAACTTACAGCACAGAAGGAGGCCATTTCGGCCCATCATGTCCGCGCCGGCCGACAAAGAGCCGCACGGCCCTCGGTCAGCAGCCCTGAAGGTGACATATAAACCTATGAACAATGAACAATGGCGGAAAGGTAAAGAGCACCCAGCCCAACCAGTCCGTCTCACACAACTGCGACACCCCTTGCTCTGAAACATTCTACACTCCACCCCAACTGGAGCCATGTGGTCGCCTGGGAGAGGCAAAAACCAGATAAAAACCCAGGCAATTGGGGGGAAAAAAATCTGGGAAAATTCCTCTCTGACCCATTCAGGTGATCGAAACTAGTCCAGGAGATCACTCTGGCCGTATTAGATTCCCTGCAGTACTTACCATCGTATCTGCGCCAGCCAACAAGAGGTTATCCAGTCTAATCCCAATTACCAGCTCTAGGCCCGTAACCCTGCAGGTTGCGGAACTTCAAATGCCCATCCAAGCACCTTTTAAATGTGGTGAGGGTTTCTGCATCCACTACCCTTCCAGGCAGTGAGTTCTAGACCCCCACAACCCTTTGTGTGATGAAGCCCCGCCTTAAATCCCCTCTGAACCTTCCACCAACCACCCTAAAATTATGCCCCCTCGTAATGGAAATATGTGCTATCCACTATATCCAGACCCCTCAAAATTTTGTTCACCTCAATGAGATCTCCTCTCAACCTCCTCTGTTCCAATGAGAACAAACCCAGCCTATCCAATCTGTCCTCATAACTAAGATTCTCCATTCCAGGCAGCATCCTAGTAAATCTCCTCTGCACCCTCTCTCGTGCAATCACATCCTTCCTATAATACGGCGACCAGAACTGCACGCAGTACTCCAGCTATGGCCTAACCAGAGTATTATACAATTTAAGCATAACCTCCCTGCTCTTGTATTCTATGTCTCGGCCAATAAAGGCAAGCATTCCGTATGCCTTCTTAACCACCTTATCCACCTGGCCTGCTACTTTCAGGGATCTGTGGACAAGCACTTCAAGGTCCCTTTGTTCATCTACACTATTAAGTGGCCTACCACTTAATGTGTATACCCTTTCCTTATTATCCCTCCCAAAGTGCATTACCTCACTGAATTAAATTCCATTTGTCACTGCTCTGCCCACCTGACCAGTAGATTGATATTCTCCTGCAGCCCATAACTTTCCTCTTCATTATCAACCACGCAGCCAATTTTAGTGTCATCTGCAAACTTCTTAATCATACTCCCTATATTCAAATCTAAATCATTGATGTATACCACAAAAAGCAAGGGACCCCACTGGAAACATCCTTCCAGTCACAAAAACACCCATCAACCATTACCTTTTGCTTCCTATCTCTAAGCCAATTTTGGATCCAACTCGCCACTTTGCCCATGGGCTTTAACCTTCGTGACCAGTCGTCTATGTGGGACCTTATCAAAAGCTTTGCTAAAGTCCATATACACTATATCGTACACACATCCTCTTGGTTACCTCCTCAAAAAATTCAATCGGGTTAGTCAAACACGATCTTCCTTTAACAAATCCATGCTAACTGTTCCTAATTAATCTTTGCTTTTCCAAATGTAGATTTACCCTGTCTTTCAAGATTTTTCCCAATAATTTTCCCACCACTGAGGTTAGGCTGACAGGCCTGTAATTACTCGGCCTATCCCTTTCTCCCTTCTTAAACAAGGGTACTACATTAGCAGTCCTCCAGTCCTCTGGCACCATGCCCAAATCCAAAGAGGACTGGAAAATGATGGTCAAGGCCTCTGCTATTTCTTCTTTTACTTCTCTCAACGGCCTGGGATGCATTTCATCCGGGCCTGGGGACTTATCTACTTTCAAAGCTGCTAAACCCTTTAATACTTCCTCTCTCACTATGTTTATTTCATCCAGAATATCACACTCCTCCTCGATAGCAGTATCTGCATTGCGTCTTTCCTTTGTGAAAACAGACGCAAAGTATTCATTAAGAAGCATACCCACATCTTCCGCCCCCACACAAAGATTACCCTCATGGTCTCTAATAGGCCCTACCCTTTCTTTAGTTACCCTCTTGCTCTTAATATATTTATCGAACATCTTTGGGTGTTCGTTCATTTTACTGGCCAAGAATTTCTCGTGTTCTCTCTTAGCATTCCTAATATCCTTTTTAATTTTACCTCTCAACTTTCTATATTCCTCCAAAGATTCTATAGTATTTATCCATCGGTATATGACATAAGCTTCCCTTTTTTTGTTTATCCTCCTCTGTAAGTCCCAAGACATCCAGGGGGCTCTCGAATTGTTATTCCCACCCTTTTTCTTTAAGGGCACATGTTTGGCCTGAGCCTTCCGGTTCTCCTCCTTGAATGCCTCCCACTGTTCCGACACTGATTTACCCAGAGGTAGCTGTTTCCAGTCCACTCTGGTCAAATCACTCCTTAACTTAGCAAAATTAGCTTTTCCCCAATTTGGAACTTTTATTCCAGGCCTAGTCTTGTCCTTATCCATAACCAACTTGAATCTGACTGAATTATGGTCACTGGCACCCAAGTGCTCCCCCACTAATACCCCTTCAACCTACCCAGCTTCATTCCCCAAAACTAAATCCAAGATCGCCCCCTCTCATGTTGGGCTTGTTACATACTGTCTAAAAAAGTTCTCTTGAATGCATTTCAAGAATTCCGCACCTTCTATACCCTTCACACTAAATGTGTCCCAATCAATATTTGGATAGTTAAAATCCCCTACTATTACTACCCTATGGTTTTTGGACTTCACAACAATTTGCCACATATTTGCTCTTCTATCTCCCTCCCACTGTTTGGGGGTCTATAATACACACCCAGCAGTGTGATTGCCCCTTTTTTATTTTTCAATTTGACCCATATGGCCTCATTTGATGATCCTTCCAGCATATCCTCACCGCTGTAATAGTGTCTTTAATCAGTACTGCGACACCACCACCCGCACCCCCCCCTCCCCCCCACCCCGCCGTTTTTACCCCCCTCTCTGTCTTGTCCAAAAATCTTGTAACCAGGAATATTGATCTGCCAAACCTGCCCCTCTTTCAGCCATGTTTCTGTACTGGTTATAATGTCATACTCCCAAGTATCTACTTGTGCTCTTACTTATCCCCCTTATTTGCTACACTCCATGCATTAAAGTATATACCATTTAGCACAGCACCTCCTTGAATACTACTTACTAACCCTTGTTTCCTCTGTCCTACAGATTTGCTTTCTAAATTCTTGCTATCCAATTTCTGCTTTACTTCCTTCCCTATTGAATTTGTTCTCAGGTTCCCATCCCCCTGCCAAGCTAGTTTAAACTCTCCCTGGGAGTATTTGATGGGACAGTATAGAAGGAGCTTTACTCTGTATCTAACCCGAGCTGTACCTGCCCTGGGAGTGTTTGATGGGACAATGTAGAGGGAGCTTTACTTTGTATCTAACCCGTGCTGTACCTGCCCTGGGAGTGTTTGATGGGACAGTGCAGAGGGAGCTTTACTCTGTATCTAACCTGTGCTGTACCTGCCCTGGGAGTGTTTGATGGGGCAGTGTAGAGGGAGCTTTATTCTGTATCTAACCCCGTGCTGCACCTGCCCTGGGAGTGTTTGATGGGACAGTGCAGAGGGAGCTTTACTCTGTATCTAACCCGTGCTGCACCTGCCCTGGGAGTGTTTGATGGGACAGTGCAGAGGGAGCTTTACTCTGTATCTAACCCGTGCTGGATACAGCAAAGGCGATGGGTCCCGACTGCCTCATATGTTACACCATTGCCCTCAATTAGAGATGATCAAATATTGATATTGTCCTTTTTTGAAAATGACTCTAATGATGTGAAATGGCATCGACCAGCGATGTGGATGATCATTTTGTTTTTGCCGGAAAGGACTTTGACCCTTGCTGTTTGACATGATGCAGCCCAAATGGTTATTTCTGGTGATTATCTGGTGTGTGGCATTTCACAGACCTTTTGCAAGTTTTCATTGAGAGAAAAGTTCCTGATAAATTCACAGCAAAACATTTGCATCCATTGTGTGCACCGAAACTTGTGGGGTGCTTTACTGTTTGATAATGCAGTGATTTAGCATCAGCGATTGAGGAGAATCTGCTCCTTTAAGCCTGCAGAATATATTGTGCAATTTTATTTTATGAACATTAATTGCATCATGAAATTCCTTAATCTGCTATTATGGTAGAAATGTAAACCCTCCAGAAACATAAGAACATAAAAATTAGGAGCAGGAGTAGGCCATTCGGCTCCTCGAGCCTGCTCCGCCTTTCAATAAGATCATGGCTGATCATCGACCTCAACTCCACTTTCCTGCACTATCGCCATATCCCTTGATTCCCTTAATATCCAAAAATCTATTGATCTCAGCTTTGAATATACTCAACGACTGAGCCTCCACAGCCCTGTGGGGTAGAGAATTCCAAAGATTAGCCACCCTCTGTGTCATGTATCTTACATTATTACATATAACTGTATCCTAACATGCTATACATGACTGGAATAAGATATGACCTGTAACCACCAGCATACCTTACCACCAGGGGTGCACTTGCAAGAGACAGGTATATAAGGACAGGTCTCAGGCAAGTGCAGCATTCCAGAGCTGTGAAATAATGGTGCAGGTCCAGAGTGACCTTGACTTCACTTCATGCCTCGTGTGAATCTGTACTGAGGGGACAGGACTTTACAGTGGCGACGGGTTACGGGATTACAGAATCCACAGAATGGCGAACAACGGATCAGATGAAAAGCACAATGCGGGAGACAATTGGGAGGACTTTATAGAAAGGCTCCAGCAAAGCTTTGTAACCAAAGACTGGTTAGGCAACGATAAGGCAGACAAGAGAAGAGCCCATCTCTTGACCAGCTGTGGCTCGAAAACATACGCTTTAATGAAGGATCTGTTGGCACCCGAGAAACCAGCAAGCAAGTCGTTTGAAGAATTGAGCACACTGGTAAGAGACCACCTGAAGCCAGCGAGCAGCCTACACATGGCCAGACACAGGTTCTACAACTACAGACGCTGTGTGGGCCAGAGCATACCCGACTTCGTGGCGGAACTTCGGAGGTTGGCTAGTTTATGTGAGTTCTCCGATGAACTGAGGAGAGATATGCTGAGAGACTTTTTCATTGAAGGAATAGGCCACACAGGCATATTCCGAAAGCTCATAGAGACCAAGAACCTGACCTGAGAGGCAGCAGCACTGGTTGCACAGACATTCTTGGTAGGGGAAGAAGAAATGAGGTTGATTTACAATGCAGGTATGACAACTAACGAAATATCGGAACAAGAAGTTCACAGCACTAAACAAGCTGCTACCCCCACACACAGACAAAACCGGGAGAACAAGCTCTCGACAGCAGGCAGAAGCCATTAAGGGCCACAGGAATGGCCGTTCACACCTCATCAACCCACAATGCGAGCAATCAACTACAAACTGAGAGAAGCTCAAGAGAGATCAGCCAGACGCAGCTCATTCTTTGGGAACTCTTTGAACAATGGAACAGGTCTGTGCTGGAGGTGTGCAGGTGGACACTCGTCAAGGGGATATCGATTTCAGCAGGCTGTTTGCAGAAATTGTGAATATACAGGGCATTTGGCCCGCATGTGCAAAAAAACGGCAGCTCAGCTGGTATACGAATCGATGGGTCGGAAAGCAGACCAGAAGATGGTGGGGACAATACCCGGGACACCGGTGTACAGCGGGTCAACACGATCAATGGCCGCTGCTCCTACAACAGGACGCCTCCTATAATGATGAGGGTCCTACTCAACGGGATATCTGTCAACATGGAGCTGGATACGGGAGCGAGTCAATCTCTCATGGGCGCTCAACAATTTGAACAACTGTGGCCGCATAAAAGAGACAGACCAAAACTCACGAGGGTCGACACAACACTAAGGACCTATACCAAAGAAATCGTACCAGTCCTTGGCAGCGCCATGCTCTCTGTCACACACAAAGAGACAGTGAACCGACTTCCCCTATGGATTGTCCCCAGAGATCCCCCAGCACTGCTGGGGAGAAGCTGGCTAGCAAAATTAAACTGGAAATGGGATGATGTCCATGCCATGTCATTAGAGGACCGGACCGCCTGCTCAACAGTTATAAAGCGATTTGAACATCTCTTTCAGCCAGGTGTGGGCACTTTCAAAGGGGCCAAAGTCAAAATCTACATCACACAGGATGCTAGACCGGTCCATCACAAGGCCAGAGCTGTACCCTATGTGATGAGGGAAAAGATTGAACACGAACTAGACAGGCTTCTGCGGGAAGGCATTATATCACCTGTGGAATTTAGCGACTGGGCAAGTCCCATCGTCCCAGTCATGAAGCCTGATGGATCCGTACGAATCTGTGGGGACTACAAATCTACCATAAACAGAGTCTCCCTACAGGACCAGTACCCGCTGCCTAGAGCGGAGGACTTATTTGCCACATTGGCTGGAGGTAAACTTTTCTCAAAATTAGACCTCACATCTGCGTATATGACGCAAGAATTGACCGAGGAATCCAAGCTACTCACCACCATTAACACACATTGAGGCCTTTTCATGTACAATCGATGCCCATTCGGCATCAGGTCGGCAGCTGCCATATTCCAGCGCAACATGGAGAGTCTGCTCAAGTCCATCCCGGGGACGGTTGTATTTCAAGACGACATACTTATCACGGGCAGGGACACTGACTCCCATCTCCGTAATTTGGAGGAAGTACTAAAGCGGTTGGATCAGGTAGGCCTACGAGTCAAGAAATCCAAGTGCCTGTTTCTCGCACCCGAGGTTGAATTTTTGGGCAGAAGGATTGCCGCTGATGGAATCCGCCCAACAGAGTCCAAAACAGAAGCAATTCGCCTGGCACCCAGGCCCCGGAATGTCTCAGAACTGCGCGCCTTTCTCGGGCTACTCAATTACTTTGGAAACTTTATGCAGAACTTAAGCACGCTGCTGGAGCCTCTCCATGTGCGACTCAGGAAGGGGTGCGATTGGTTTTGGGGGGACGCCCAGGAACGCGCCTTCAATAAGGCACGCAACCTTCTGTATTCCAACAGTGTTTTGACTTTCTTTGACCCAGGTAAAAAGCTAGTTCTCACATGCGATGCGTCAGCGTATGGGGTCGGGTGCGTTTTGCAACATGTCAACAGTGCGGGCAAATTACAACCCATAGCTTATGCCTCCAGGTCACTTTCGCGGGCGGAGCGCAGGTACGGAATGGTAGAGAAGGAGGCGCTCGCGTGCATGTACGGTGTCAAAAAGATGCACCAATAACTTTTCGGGGCCAAGTTCGCGTTAGAAACCGACCACAAGCCCCTCACGTCCCTCCTATCCGAGAGCAAGGCAATAAACGCCAACGCCTCAGCGCGAATTCAACGGTGGCACTCATGCTGGCGTCCTACGACTATACCATAAGGCACAGACCAGGCACAGACAACTATGCCGACGCGCTCAGCAGGCTACCCCTGGCGACCACGGAAGGGTCTGATGAACAGGACTGTGAGATAGTCATGGCAATCAATGCCTTTGAATCCACAGGTTCGCCCATGACGGCTCGCCAAATCAGAGCCTGGACGGCCAGCGACCCCACGTTATCCTTAGTAAAAAGATGTGTCCTAACCAGTGACTGGGCAGAAGCTCGCGATGCCTGCCCCAAGGAATTAAAACCCTTTCACAGGCGCATGCATGAGCTATCACTACAAGCAGACTGCCTGATGTGGGGCAGCCGAGTAGTCATGCCTCTGCGAGGCAGAGAGGCATTTGTCGGGGAGCTCCACCGCGAGCACCCGGGGATCGTTCTCATGAAGGCCATAGCCAGGTCCCACATCTGGTGGCCTGGTATTGACGCAGACTTGGAGCTCTGCATCCGAAGGTACACCATTTGTGCCCAACTCAGCAATGCCCCCAGGGAGGCTCCCCTGAGCCTCTGGCCCTGACCTACCAAACCGTGGTCGCGGGTTCACGTAGACTATGCGGGCCCATTCATGGGCAAAATGTTCCTCGTAGTTGTAGATGCATTTTCAAAGTGGATCGAATGCACCATTTTAAACTCGAGCACAACCTCCACCACTGTGGAGAGCCTCACAACCATGTTTGCAACGCACGTAATCCCTGACACATTGGTCAGTGACAATGGTCCGTGCTTCACCAGCGCAAAATTCCAAGACTTTATAATTGACCACGGCATAAATCACGTCAAGACGGCACCGTTGAAGCCAGCCTCCAACGGCCAGGTGGAGAGAGCGGTGCAAATCATTAAACAAGGCATGCTTAAAATCCAAGGTCCCACGCTGCAGGGTCGCCTGTCGCGATAGCTGCTGGCATACAGATCTCGTCCGCACTCACTGACTGGGATCCCCCCCGCGCAACTGTTGATGAAAAGGACTTTAAAAACAAGGCTCTCATTAATCCTCCCAGACATGCACGAAATCGTTGAGGCAAAGCGCCGGAAGTTGACTGAGTACCATGACAGAAATTCGAGGGGGAGATGGAATGAGATAGGGGACAAAGTGTTTGTACTAAACTATGGCAGGGGTCCCAAATGGCTTGCAGGGACAGTAACGGGCAAGGAAGGAAACAGGCTACTGGTAGTACAAATGGACAATGTCAAAACCTGCCGGAGGCATGTAGACCAAGTCAATAGCAGATTGACCAACAACACTGCGGAACCAGAGGCAGACTACAATGTGGAACTCGTACCACACCTGGTGGACAGACAGAGGGAACAACCTGAGGAAAGGGCAATCCCAACAGACAGCCCAGGCGAGTCAACAACAATCACACCAATCGAAACAGACAGCCCAGGCGAGATACCAGCAACCACACCCAAAGAAAAACAGACACCAAGGCAAACAACTGAACCACAACTCAGACGCTCCACGCGAGAGCATAGACCACCTGAGAGACTGAACCTATAAAGACAATAAGACCTTGGGGGAAGGTGATGTCATGTATCTTACATTATTATATATAACTGTATCCTAACATGCTATACATGACTGTAATAAGATATGACCTGTAACCACCAGCATACTTTACCACCAGGGGTGCACTTGCAAGAGACAGGTATATCAGGACAGGTCTCAGGCAAGTGCAGCATTACAGAGCTGTGAAATAAAGGTGCAGGTCCAGAGTGACCTTGACTTCTCTACATGCCTCGTGTGAATCTGTACTGAGGGGACAGGACTTTACACTCTGAGTGAAAAGATTTCTCATCATCTCAGTCCTAAATGGCTGACCCCTTATTCTGAGACTGTGACCCCTGGTTGTAGACTCCCCAGCCCGGGGGAAACATCCTCCCTGCATCTACCCTGTCAAGCCCTGTAAGAATTTTGTATTTTTCAATTAGATCACCTCTCGTTCTTCGAAACTCTGGAGAATATCGGCCTAGTCTACTCAATTTCTCCTCATAGGACAATCCCCCCAGTCGCAGTCAAAGGTATTTGATAGGAGTGCATGAAATGTTAGCAGGCTAATGTCAAATTGCATCGGTTACTGACCAATTTGCTGAACACCTCCGTTCTGTCCCCAAGTGCTACCCAGACGCCCCCCCCCCCCGACCCCCAGCTCCCTTGCTGCGTGCCATGATTCCTACATTACAACAGTGACTACCCTTCAAAAGTATTTCATTGGCTGTAAAGCGCATTGGGACGTCTTGAGGTCATGAACGGCGCTATAGCAATGCAATTTCTTTCTCTTCTTATACAGATCAGGAAGGGCCTGAGTTCAATCGCTACTCTTTGGCGTGTTAGCTGGTCTTAGTTTGGGCAGCGGCAGGGACTGGCGCCCGCGCCCCAATGCTAGAGAGGGGGAAAAGCAACCAGGGTTCCTGCTCTGACCAGTGTCCAATGACACTGGATGGAAAATGGGCATCTGAACATGAGGTGAGGACTGGATCGGGGCTGCACTTGAATACCCCCCCCCCCAAAAAAAAACCATCGCCTGGCAACATTCACTTTCTCTGATCGCAACAGAGCAATGCCCATTTGGGCCAGTTACTGCGGACTGCAGGCACCTCTGGAGCTGTACCCCAGCAAGAGCCAACTCCTTCAGGGACACCTCTGCAGCAGTACTGAGCTGCAGCATGGTAGTTCATGGGCAGATCCAGCAGGAGCGGCGAGGTCGGGGCGAAGGCGAGGCGAGAGATTGTAGAGGGACGTGATCGGGGCCCAGGAGAGGTGTGAGTTCGGGGCCCAGAAGAGGCGAGGTTCCAAGGGCAGCACGGGCCCAGCCCACACTGCGATATGTGTGCGCACTAGGCCCGTGCAGCAGAGCTGGTCTCCAGTCGTCCTGGTTAACCCTTGCCACTGGACCAAGACCCAGCTCTGTCAAGCCCGTGTGGTGGCTGGTGTGCAACGGCCACCCACGTTAAACAAATCCACGCACAGGCATCTTCCACCCTTCAGGATGTAGTTCGGAACCTGGAATGTTAGGTCCTTCATTGAAACACTTGTGAACTTCTTGACGTGGAAGCGAGTCATCCTCGATTCGAGGGGCTGTCTATGATGATGAGTTCTATCTTTAAGTAACAAATGTTGCAAAACAAGGTTCGGTGAAGCAGTGCCAAAAGCCCAATTTATACTACAGACAATAATTTAGTTTCCATGTGTTCTACCTCTGATTTATTATTAAAAGTACACGTGCATTTCAACTTGACAGAGAGCCACTGGGCTCAGCTGTAATCATTAACGGCACCGACCTGATTCTGGGAAGCTGATAATTTCATAGCTCTGGTCTTGCACAGAGCTGTCCAAACTGCAGGGGATTTCCACGGAGCCATCCTGCGCCACCTTGCCGACGTGAAGCTTCCTCAGGACTGTGGTGAGCAACGGCCTGGGGATGGGGTTGGTGATGTTCGGCCGGTCCTTCAGGCCCAGCCAGTCCAAGATGCGCCTCTTGGCCAAATGCACGAGGGCCTCGTCCGCGACAGTCTCCAGGTGCGAGGACCTGCCAGGGGCACAAGCCGCCTGGTCGGACACAGGGAGAGTCCCTGTCCCGGAGAACAGGAAACAGCAGAGACTGAAAGTCAGCACTTTACCCATGGTGATCACTCGCCCTGTTAAAACGCACGCCAAGCCGGCTTGTAGTTGGCCAGCAGATCTGAGAATGACAAGCTCCAGCAGGCTGCACACTTATGGCTAACTGTGTGAGCGTTTGATGTTGAGGTTTCTGATCCTGTTGCAAGACTGTTTTTTTTTGTTTAATGTAGGTCCAGCTGCTGGTTGACAGAACACTGAGCTGTCACAGTTTGAGATAACCCCAGACAAAGCAACGAAATGACTGGTGGAACAGGACACCAATGAGCAGCCCATTGCATCACTGCCACACTATTGATGGATCATGGGGAACGAGCAGTGCCTGGGATTGGTCACTGCTGACTTGCCAAAGTAAATATCCTTTCCTTCGGTCAGCACTCATTTTGAAACATGATGCAGAAAAAAATAGTCAGGTTCGCCTGTCCAAATATATTTCAGAAACATGATATAGGTGCGTACACATTATATAACCCTGTATGCCTGTGTGTACCTATATTTAAATGTATATGCCTGCGTGTATGTGTACGTTTCGGGATGAATGTGTGTGAGTGAGCATATTTATGTGCGTGTAATGCATTTCTGCATATTTGTGTAGGTATGCATGCGTGCATATGTACACAGGCTTTATTAGTGCATAGGTACATAACTGTCACTTCACTTCAAAGGTAATTCATTGTGGAACTTACTACCACAGGGAGTGTTTGAGGTGAAGAGCATTTAGGAGGAAGCTAGATAAGCACATGAGGGAGAAAGGAAGAGAAGGAGATGTTGATGAGGTGAGATGAAGTAAATAGAGTGGGAGGTGGGCTTGTGTGGTGCACGGACCTGTTGGTTGGAATGGCCTGTTTCTGTGCTGTAAATTCTATGCTATGTGGAGCACTTTGAGACCTTTCGAGCTCATAAGGTGTGACATATCTGCACGTATTATTAGCTGAGAATTTGCTGGAGCGGGGCCACTCACGCCGTGCCCCATTAGAGTTTTTCCCGCACTCATCAGCTCAAAGATGTTTTGCCCTGTAACTTGCTGGAAATGCGAGCAGATAATGGCGCGGCAACAGGGCATGTGGGACCTCAGAGAGCGACGGACCAAGAGGCTATCCCCTCAACCAATGAGACAACGGGGCATGTGGGACCTCAGAGAGCGACGGACCAAGAGTCTATCTCCTCAACCAATGAGACAACGGGCACGTGGGACCTCAGAGAGCGATGGACCAAGAGGCTATCTCCTCAACCAATGAGGCAATGGGCACGTGGGACCTCAGAGAGTGACGGACCAAGAGTCTATCTCCTCAACTACTGAGACAATGGGGCATGGGGGACCTCAGAGAGCGACGGACCAAGAGTCTATCTCCTCACCCAATGAGACAACGGCGCATGGGGGACCTCAGAGAGCGACGGACCAAGACACTATCTCCTCGACCAATGAGACAACGGGGCTTGGGGGACCTCAGAGAGCAACGGAACAAGAGTCTATCTCCTCACCCAATAAGATTGAAGGATTGAGAAAGAAGCAGAGGAAGGACTGAGAAGGAGGGTGAATTAGGGTGGGTGACTTCAATGTAAATTCAGGTACAGAAAGAGATTTAAAGAAAAGGAAAGAAAGATTCATGTGCAAAAGCAGCAACCACATGAAACTCACGGGGAAGTTAAGGGCAAGGTAGATTTTCGCGAGGCTAATGGCAGAGCAGCACAAATTGTCCAGCAACTTATGACGGTTCGCCATTCAGGAGGTATCTCTTCCATGCCGCAAGTTGCTGGACAACTTGCATATTAATAACAGCGAGCGTCGTTCAGACACCGTCATTATTTAATCAAATTCCAGCTCAATATGTATCCATGTATGTATTCATACTAATATTGATATAGGGATATGTGCATTTACACCTGATTGTGTATCACTGCATGTGAATGTATATAACTGTGGCCAAGAGTTTCCGCTTTGGGCACAATCGCCGATCTGCGAGCAAATTGCGCTTGCAATTGCGCCAGTTTTGCAAAGTGAATTTTTTGCTCAAGTTTCCGCTGAAACTCATTTGCATTTTGTTAAACGGGAAATCTTCCAAGGACCAGCACAATCGGGTAGCGGTTTAGAACATAGTTTTTAAAAAAGTGACATTAAAAAACATTGCTTGATGTCTTTAAGAGTGGCAACCTGAGGCCGTTTGTTTAATACAGCTGGAAATGGGTTTATCACAAAAATAAGCATTTAATCAAAGTAATCCGCCTGCGAGTAACCTGATTTAAAATCACTGACAATGACTTTAAAACAAAACTATACAGAACCATTTACTAGTTTCATTGATCTACACTAGTCAGTTTCTTAGTAAATTAAATATTTGTTAATATTTAAGGGCCCGAGTTTGGTGAAACATAAGTTCCGCCTAAGTACCGTCCAAAGAACCGCTAACATCCTGTCCGTACTTTGGGCAGATTTAAGGGCCTGGTCTTCAAACACTCTTTTCCTCAGGCGGCTGAAAGCTGCAATGGCGCACTGGAGGCGGTGTTGAACCTCGTCGCCAATGTCTGCCCTTGCTGATAATAGGCTCCCGAGGTATGGGAAATGGTCCATGTTGTCGAGGGCTGTGCCGTGGATCTTGATGACTTGGGGGCAGTGCTGTGACGAGGACAGGCTGGTGGAGGACCTTTGTCTTACGAATGTTTAGCGTAAGGCCCATGCTTTCGTATGCCTCAATAAATACGTTGACTATGACGTGGAGTTCAGCCTCTGAATGTGCGCAGACGCAAGCGTCGTCCGCGTACTGTAGTTCGACGACAGAGGATGGGACGATCTTGGACCTGGCCTGGAGATGACGAAGGTTGAACAGGTTCCCACTGGTTCTGTAGTTTAGTTCCACTCCAGCGGGGAGCTTGTTGAGTGTGAGGTGGAGCACTGCAGCGAGGAAGATCGAGAAGAGGGTTGAGAAGAAGATTGAGAAGAGATCCAAGAGCTAATAAAGCCTGAAACAACAACCCAACTCGGGAGCAACAAAACAACATTACAGACAGCTTAAGGCCGAGGTCCAACAAAAAACCCAGGACCTAAAGAACAGGTAGTGGATGGAGAAAGCACAGGAGGTACAGCAGCTGGCCGCCAGCCATGATGTGTGAGGTTTCTTCACCGCAGTCAAGGCCATCTACGGTCCAAACTCCCAAGGCCCCCACTCCACTACTGGCCAAGAATGGGGAAACACTCATCAAGGACACTGAGGCAGTCAAGACCCGCTGGAAGGAACACTTTGAAGATCTCCTTAACCGAGACTCTGCGTTTGACTCGAGTGTCCTCGACTTCATCCCGCAGCATGCGATCCGCCAGCATTTCGATAAAACCCCAACCCTGCACGAGGTAGAAAAGGCCATCCACCAGCTTAACAACAAGGCAACGCGAGCGGACGGAATCCCCGCTGAGGCACTAAAGTATGGCGGAGAGGCACTATTGGCATGAATACATGACCTCATGTCTCTCATCTGGAAGGAGGAGAGCATGCCGGGAGATCTCAGAGATGCAGTAATTATGACCATCTTTAAAAAAGGGGACAAGTCCACCTGCGGCAACTACAGAGGGATAGAGCGTTCGAAGACCAGGTTCTCAAATCCACTACCAAGCTCATGGTCTACAGGGCTGTAGTAATACCCGCCCTCCTGTATGGCTCAGAGACGTGGACCATATACAGCAGACACCACAAGTCGCTAGAGAAATACCACCAATGATGTCTCCGCAAGATCCTACAAATCCCCTGGGAGGACAGGCGCACCAACGTTAGCGTCCTCGACCAGGCCAACATCCCCAGCATCGAAGCACTGACCACACTCCGTTGGGCAAGCCACATTGTTCACATGCCTGACACGACACTCCCAAAGCAAACGCTCTACTCGGAACTTCTACACGGCAAATGAGCCAAAGGTGGCCAGAGGAAACGTTACAAGGACACCCTCAAAGCCTCCCTGATAAAGTGCGACATCCCCACCGACACCTGGGAGTCCCTGGCCAAAGACCACCTTAAGTGGAGGAAGTGCATCCGGGAGGGCGCTGAGCACCTCGAGTCTCATCGCCGAGAGCGTGCAGAAACCAAGCGCAGGCAGCGGAAGGAGCGTGCGGCAAACCAGTCCCACCCTCCCTTTCCTTTAACCACTGCCTGTCCCACCTGTGACAGGGACTGTGGTTTTCGTATTGGACTGTTCAGTCACCTGAGAACTCACTTTTAGAGCGGAAGCAAGTCTTCCTCGACTCCG
Source organism: Pristiophorus japonicus (assembly GCF_044704955.1). Classification (NCBI taxonomy): domain Eukaryota; kingdom Metazoa; phylum Chordata; class Chondrichthyes; family Pristiophoridae; genus Pristiophorus; species Pristiophorus japonicus. The sequence goes on from NC_092010.1 coordinate 18,347,478, forward strand.
AGGGACTGCCTATGATGACGACTTTGGGCGGAAGTTTCATGAAAAAATGTAGGAAAGACTGCCCGGTGGCAAAAATGGGCCTTGCACGCCGATTCTGGGCGGCAGCGAGCGGTAGCTCCAATCCTGGGTGGCAGATGCGATCCTCGGCAAAGTACTGATAAAATGAAAAGTTTTCAAAACAATTTTTAAAAACCCACCATAAATCCTTCAGGGGACCCCATCGACCTAAATCCCTGCAAAAGAAAGAAAGAAAAGAAGTGCACTAACCTTTTTTTGCAGGTCTTCATACTTACTGTTCAGGTAAGACCTGCCTCCATGCGGCGGTCTTTCCCCTGCTGGAGCGGAGGATCACCCGGAACAAACTGGGGACTCAGTGGGCGGGAGGACTTTTGTGGGTGTTGCACTCCGGCGCACACCAGCGGACGGTCCCCAGCGGTCTTCTCTCCCTGCCAGCGTGAGGATCTGACCAAACTCACTCGGAGGGGAGAGCGCCCAAAAACCATTGAGACCGCCGAGAAAACTCGGCAGCAGCCGGCGGTAAGTTGACCAAACTCAGGCCCAAGGGGCTAGAACCTCAACTTTATTTGCCTGCTTAACGCCCACTTAACGCCCATTTTACTGCTGAAATTACGTCGAACACCCATATATCGCCCATTTTGGCACAAAATGGAAACTGCCGGGCATTTTTAGGAAACTTATTGCCGAGCGTTACTTTCCCCATGTGCTTAACGCAGAGAAAAAATATTACTGCCCGCTCACTTTTTGGGGGCAGAATCTGCAGAATGGGCGATTTCAACGGCCATAATATCGCCCAGCTTTACTTTCCACACGGAATTAACGCCGAGATTCAATATTAACGCCCGTCCACTTTTTTTTGTCGTAAAGAGCATATTTATCCAAACTAGCCGCCATGAAGATGGCCCAGCGTCAATTTCATCACCTCATGCACATATCGCCCACAATATCACTCGCCCAAAAAAACGCCCAGAAAAAGTGGAACTAACCGGAACGAATCACAGCGTTATGGACGCCATGTTGTCGATCACATGTCGCGTCCTTTAAAAGGCTGCTGTGCTTCAACCTCGGCGTAGTTCGGATATACTCTGCAGGTCATTGGAGTTGATGTGAACATCTCTAAAAACATCTTGACCACACTGTGACCGATTGGAATTGAAGAGTTATGTTCATCGGGACATTCCTTGTTTGTGACCAATCGGTGGAAAACCGAGAGCTACTGCAATGGGGCCTGTCCTTTCGCACCCTCTCTTGGTGACCAAATACATGCAGCAGGCTCAACATCGCCGGAGGAACGCTCTACTGCATTATGTGCCCAATGTAAGACGTGACAAACAGATGAGGAGGACCAGACGTTACACCCCTCCGCAAGTACAAGGTGAAGCATTCTTGCCTTGACTTGCCCGACACCACCTGCCTTCAGAGAGTGCGCTTCCACAAAGAGGTTATCACTGAGGTATGCCAGCTGATAAGGGCAGATCTGCAGCCTGCCAGCACCACTGCACTGTCCGTCGAGGTCAAAGTCACCACGGCACTGTCGTTCTACGCCTCGGGTTCTTTTCAGGCCACAGCTGGCGACATTTGTAGACTTTCTCAGCATGCCACATATCGCTATATTAGACAGGTCACTGAAGCCCTGTACGCACGTAAGAGGGACTTGATCAGCTTCCCTATGACCAGGGAGGCACAGAGTGAGAGGGCTCGAAGATTCGCCAGGACTGCAAACTTCCCCAAGGTGCAGGGAGCAATAGACTGTACGCACATCGCGATGCGGGCACCTTTTCAGGATGCTGAGGTTTTCAGGAACTGCAAGAGATTCCACCCCCTGAATTTCCAACTGGTTGTCGACCACCAGCAAATTATACTGGCAGTGAATGCTCAATTTCCGGGCAGCATCCTGTGTGAGAGCGCTGTATCTGACTTGTTTAACAATCAGCCACAAGGTCAATGCTGGATGTTTGGTGACAAGGGATATGGCATCGCCACCTGGCTGATGACCCCCCTGCGTGACACCCACACCGTGGTCGATAGGCGATACAACGAGAGCCACACAGCAACTCGCAATATCGTGGAGAAAAGCATTGGAGTGCTGAAGCAGCGCTTTAGATGCTAGGACCACTCAGGAGACAAGCTCCAATACCACCCTGAGCAAGTAGCTCAATTCGTGGTGGTGTGCTCCATGCAGCACAACTTGGCTATCAGGAGGGGACAAGAATTGCCTGATGAATCTGACGGTCCACCTCACTAGAGAGAGGAAGAGGAGGGCGAGGAAGCGGACGCTGACATCGGCCCAGACAATCAGGCTGACACTGAAGCCATGCCCCCGCCCTCCTGTAGACCACATGAAAGGGCCCATGGTGGTATGATAGCTGCAAGAGCCTTACGTCAGGAGCTCATCAATGATCGCTTTGCCTGAAAGAACATTGGTGTTATTTACAAGGCTGACACACTGCTGGGTGTGCAGGTCATACATCAATGGTGGGCATCACCTTGGTGACAGTTTAAGTTGATTGAAGTGAAGTGTGATTATACCCTTTGATGTTAAGGAATCACCAGCGTGTAATGGTGCAGCCAACTGAGCCAATGTGCTACAAGGTTTTGTTAAATAAAAAAACATTTAAACCGAACATTAGTCTGAAATGATCAGTATTTCTGTAAAAACCAACCCTTTTCCCTTCCCACCTCCTGCTTCTCCTCCCCACCTCTACCCCTTCCCCTCCTGACTCCAAGCCGCCTGGCCGAGGAGGTCCTCACGCGATGCTTCATTGGGGGGGAGGGGGCAGTGACGGCCGAAACGCTGCTTGGATGGATACAGGAGAAGACGGTCCTGAGGTGGGAACGTGCTCCCAGCCAGAAGCAAGATGTTGCTGCTGGCTCTCATGTGTGGTTGGCAATGGAGGTGCGTCACCTTGGGGTGCAGTGCTGCACTCTGGGACCACTGGGAGCCCTCTGCCACCAGTGTTCCTGGCTACCAGCTCCAGGGCCTCATCCATCCCTTCCATGTTATGTCTTATTTGTTGGACAAAAACTCTGTGCCAACTATGTTCTTGGTGCTTCGTAGGCTTTTTGCTGCTGGTGAATCTCCGTCGTGCCTCCCACAACAGCCAGATAAGCACACACCACAGCCACACACGCTTTCAGTGCCTCTGAGCTCCCTCTCTCTCGGTCTCCTCTTCTGCGCGTGTCATGATGACCCTTGACCTCCTGAATCATGGGAATCGAGCATTGACATGCCGTTGCTAAGGACGGCCACACTTTACGGCAGAAGGTCAAAAAAATTTAAAGCTACCGCCCATTTGATATCGCTCGCGGTAACGCCCATTTTCAAAAATGGAAACTAGGTGTTTTGAGAATGGATGAGAAGCCAGCGATCTGAAAACCCTTTTTTACTGCACATGGCGAAAATAACGCCCAATTTGTGGCCGATAAGCTCAAAAGTGGAGGTTCTAGCCCAAGGAGTTTTAGAAGGTGCCTTGCACCTAAAAAAAAAGCTTAATTTTGAGAGCCTCTTCAAAGGCCCGCAAACGCAATGGTGATTCATTTGATCTGGGGGCGTGGTCATTTTTTGTGGGCGGGGCGGGTTTCCAGCCAATGTCGTTTAGACTAGTCCAAAAGATCATGGAAACTCGATTTGCGCTGGATGTGACTTGCGCTTGAACTTCCTCGATCGTTTGTGCTGGTTGGGCCAATATTGGGCGAACTGCGCTGGAAATACCAGCACAGCCTGACAGAAACTCCAGGCTTATGGTTGTATGAGTTTATGTATGTATATACTTGTGTGTATGGATCTGTATGTGTGGATGTGCTCATGTATGTAATGCGTATGTCATTTATGCATGTTACTTTGTGCCTATAATACATGTATATTTGTGTGGCTATAAATGTATATATACACATGCTCATGTTGTATGTTTGTACTGTAATGAATAAATGTAAATATGTATAATGAGTGTGTCGGAAGGTATTTTTACATGCATATATTCAAGCATGCCTGTATATATGTATGATTTATGTATGTGCATGAATATGTATCTGGATCAGCATATGTTAAATGTATACATGGATTCATGTATGTATTCAGCAATGATCTTATTGAAGGGCGGAGCAGGCTCAAGGGGCTAAATGGCCTACTTCTGCTCCTTATTCTTGGGGCCAAATTTGCCCCCCGCCGAAAATGCGGCACACTTACCCTGTTTCGACTGTTTTCTCCTCCGCGGTAGATGTGGTGGCCTCTTGCTCGAAATTCCGCTCTTTGGCTTTTTTCCAACGGGCCGGAAGTCAGTCATAATGGGGGCGGATGTACAGCGGTGAGCGGAAGTTCACACACTAGAGGGGTGGAAGTGGAGGGTGGGTGTAGTGTCTGCCGCTGTCAGTCATCAGAGTAGCACTGATGATGTCATCACGCTGGCGCCTCACCACGTCGCTCCCCTTCACTTAAAGGGGAGGGCCGCTGTGAGCTCTGCAATTCTGTTAAGTTTTACCCACTGGGCCATCAGGGAGGGTTTCAGCTGGGCCAGCGGCCTGGCTCCCAAGAGGGGGTGTCAGGCTGCCTGTTGGCGGCCTGGCCGAACCCGGGGGCATAATTGTCGGTCTGACATGGAAGTCAGCAGACAAAAAAAAAATGGCGACCGCAGTAGTGCCATTTTACAAGCACTGCAAGCTCAGTGCACCGGCAGAAAAAGCGAGCCGCGGGAGCAAGATTTTCAGCGCAAAATTCCGCGGTCGGGGCGGAACATCAGCGGTGCGCACTCTGATGACGCACTTAACACGGATCAGCAGCAACGGAGCGGTGTGGGGGAGCGGGTCACCGCCAGGATCTCGCAGGAGCGGAATTTCCAAAATGGCGGCCATTCAACGAAAAATCAGCGGCCATTGCACTCTGCAGTAGCAGGCCTTTAAGGGAAGGGGCAATTTCAGCCCCCTTATGTCCTATTTCTTATTCTGCATCTGCATTTGTCTAATCTTTATACATGTGTGCATGTTTTTATTTGTACTTATAATGGTTATGTGTGAATGCATGTCTCTGGTGCTTGGAGGTACAAACATAAGTCCCCACCTGTGGACTGAGTGGCTCCCTGACTTTGCTCAGCTTGGTGACGCTTTTGCCCTTGCACAATGCTGCTAGTGTGTCCCTCTGCAACCAACCCCACTTATTTTGCATGGCCGCGGCTCCTTTTGCCAGCTGCATACCATTGCTCATGAATGAAGTTGGTGACAGCTTCACTGTCACGGGAAGCGTTACCCAAGGGTACCACGACACTCTGGCCAGACGTACATCTACACCCAGCATTCTCCTGTTTCATGGTCTTCACGAGTGTGCCTCAGACGGTCTTTCAGGCCAGCACTGGCTTGCATTTGCGTCGCACCTTATTGCATCTGTAGCATTTAAATCTCCCTTGCGCAACCCGTCTATATCCTGTTCGGTTGTACTGGCTTGAAGTGTGGCTATCGAGCTCTGTTATAATGAAAGGGTTAAGAATGGATCTCGGAACTAAAACGAGCTGACATAGGCTTTTGTCGTGGTCAACTTTCTAAAAAGTTGTTTAAAAGGAAATAACATGTCAGAATGATTAATTGTTACAAGCTGTGTAACCTGAGGACAATTACAGGAGGCCCAACTGTTGAACCACAGGAAACCCAAAGGGGCAGTTAAACAGGGCAAAGGGAAAAACGCTATCAGGTCAAGGCAAGAGAGATAAGATAACATTCCAATGTGCTAATGAACTTTTGGGACACAGTGAGGTTTATGGAAAAGTACTGGGGATAGGCATGGTGAGGATCGTACCTTTACTTTGAGTGACAAGGGTTTTGACCATTCAAATCAATGTATGTCTCATGTATTGAATGTCCAGCCATTATAGGCTGAGGAACTGTATAAAAACCCTGTGTTTTCTTTGTTCAGGGAGAGCAAGTGAGGAGAGCTCAGGAACAGGTTGACTGCAGACTTGACTCTCCCTTGCAAGAAATTAAAGACTACTTGAATCTTCAAATCCAGACCTGGTGTTGAGTGTTAATTTTAAATACTCCACTACAAGGCTCATCAGGGGCTGACTGCTCACTGATTCACCAAGTTCTCCACTGATCAGTCCATGTGGGACCTGAGTATTGAAGATTGACTCGATCACCTTCTCACCTCCAAGTAGCCAAGCACGCAGAGCTACCCTGCTGCCTTTTGACATCGGAGGGCACCAGGAGCCCAGTGTCCTGGCTTTCTGTTTGAAAACAACCCTTCTCTTTGGTAGTTTTCCTGACCTGACATCACTCAAATGTTTTAACTTCATGCCAGGTTCTTTTCTTGAAGACTACGTTTGTGTCATCTACCCTCCATAAACTAGACTTGTGTTCCCTGGACTTGGCCTCCACAGCCTTCTGTGGTAGAGAATTCTACAGGTTCACCATCCTCTGAGTGAAGAAATTTCTCCTCATCTCGGTCCTAAATTTCCTACCCTGTATCCGGAGACTGTGACCCCTTGTTCTAGACTTCCCAGCCAGGGGAAACATCCTCCCCGCATCTAGTCTGTCCAATCCAGTCAGAATTTATACGTTGCAATGAGATCCCCTCTCATTCTTCTAAACTCTAGTGAATACAGGCTAAGTCGACCCAATCTCTCCTCATACAACAGTCCTGCCATCCCAGGAATCAGTCTGGTGAACCTTCGCTGCACTTCCTCTATGGCAAGTGTATCCTTTCTGAGGTAAGGAGACCAAAATTGCACACAATACTCCAAGTGCAGTCCCATCAAGGCCCTGTATAACTATAGTAAGACATTCTTCCTCCTGTACTCAAATCCTCTTGCAATGAAGGCCAACATACCATTTGCCTTCTTAACTGCTTGCTGCATCTGCATGTTTGCTTTCAATGACTGGTATACAAGGACTTCCAGGTCCCTCTATACTTCGACACTTCCCAAACCATCACCATTTAAATATGTTTTTCCTACCAAAGTGGATAACTTCACATTTATCCACGTTATGCTGCATCTGCCATGTGTTTGCCCACTCACTCAACCTATCTAAATCGCCTTGCAGCGTCTTTGCATCCTCCTTACAACCCTACCTAGTTTTATGTCGTCAGTAAACTTGGAAATATTACATTTGATTCCCTCATCCAAAATCATATATACATATACAGTGAATAGCTGGGGCCCCAAGCACTGATCCCTGTAGTACCCCACTAGTCACTGCCCGCCACCCCGAAAAAGACCCGTTTATTCCTACTCTCTGTTTCCTGTCAGTTAACCAATTTTCAATCCATGTCAGTATATTACCCCCCAAGCTATGTGCTTTAATTTTGAACGCTAACCTCTTCTGTGGGACTTTATCAAAGGCCTTCTGAAAATCCAAATACACTACATCCACTGGTTCTCCCTTTTCTATTCTATCAGTTACATACTCAAAACTCCAGTAGGTTTGTCGAACATGATTTTCCTTTCATAAATCCATGTGGACTTTGTTTAATCCCATTGATATAATCTAAGTGTGCCATTATCATATCTTTTATAATAGACTCTAGCATTTTCTCTACTACTGATGTCAGGCTAACCGCTCTGTAGTTTCCCGTTTTCTCTCTCCCTCCTTTTTTAAATAGTGGGGTTACATTTGCCACCCTCCAATCTGCAGGAACTGTTCCATAATCTATAGAATTTTGGAAGATGACAACCAATGCATCCACTATTTACATGCCTCCCTCTTTTAGTACTCTGGGATACAGATCATCAGGCCCTGGGGATTTATCGGCCTTCAGTCCCATTAGTTTCTCCAGCACTATTTTCTTACTAATAATCATTTCCTTTAATTCCTCTTACTCACTGGACCCTTGGTTCCCTAGCATTTCTGGGACGTTATTTGTGTCCTCTTCTGTGAAGACAGAACCAAAGTATTTATTTAATTGTTCTGCCATTTCCTTGTTCCCCATTATAAATTCTCCTATTTCTGTCTGCAAAGGACCTACATTTGTCTTTACTAATCTTTTTCTCTTTACGTACTTGTAGAAACTTTTGCAGTCAGTTTTTATGTTTCTTGTAAGTTTACTCTCAGACTCTATTTTTCCCCTCTTAATCAATCTCTTGGTCCTTTTTTGCTGAATTCTAAACTGCTCCCAATCCTCAGGCTTGCTACTTTTTCTGGCAACTTGGATCTAATGCTATTCATAATTTCTTTTGTTAGCCATGGTTGGCCCACTTTTCCTTTTGTGTTTTTTCCCCAGAAAGGAATGTATAACTGTGGCAATTCATGCATTCGTTCCTTAAATGTTAGCCATTGCCTATCCACTGTCATGCCTTTTAATGAATCTTCCAAATCTATCATAGCCAATTCATTCCTCATAGTTTCCTTTGTTTAGATTTAGGACCCTCGTTTCAGATTGGACTACTTCACATTCCACATGCCTCTTTACCACCACCCCCCCCCCCCCCCCCCCCGCCTTGGTCAGTCTGCTCGTCCACCCCACAGTCTGCACTCTTGTCCTCAAGGGTGCAAGAACCTCAAATCTATTGGACAAGTGCAGGGACTGAGGCTCCTGCAATACTACCTCCTGGATCCCCTTACCTGCCTCACTCGCAGTCACACCCTCCTGTCCCTGACCATGTGTCAATTCTGAAGTATTTAATCTAGAGGGTGTGGCTGCCTCCCTCCCTAATGTCTCGCAATGTCTGCAGCTCAGAGTCCAGCTCCTCAACTCGGAGCCAGAGTTTATTGAGCCGCAGATGTAGTCGCCCTGGACCAAAACATCCAGAAGCTCCCACATATTGCAACAGCAACACATCTCCTGTTTTCCCCATTATATTATTTAATTAGTTTAGTGTTAATCAAGTATTTACCTTATATAGTTTATTAAATTAGTTAAACAAATAAAGGTTAGTTATATGCTATATGTTAATTTAAAAGAGAAACTTAACCCACAATCACGACCAATCACTTACCTGCCTTACCTGTGATGTCACACAGCAGAGTTCTCCTCACCCAGAGCTGTACGATCTCCTGGGAGAGGCAAAAAAACAGATAAAAACCCAGGCCAATTGGGGAAAAATCTGGGAAAATTCCTCTCCGACTCAACCAGGCGATGGAAACTAGTCCCAGAGATCACACTGGCCGTATACTGTGGTCTGCTCTGGCTTTTATCCTCACTCTCGGGCCTCGGTCTGCTCCCACTCAGGTACGCCGCCACTCGACGGAAAAAGTTAGAAACAACAAGGCAAAGCAACACCTCCCGCCCCCTCTTCACCGAACTCTCCCACTTACCAAACTCTTGTTTTCTCACTCTGAGCTGCTGCACTCTATACTAACAGCACCCAGCCCTCGGTTTTTAAACGGCTTGTGGCTCAGATGAGTCACCACTGGTCAGCTGTTTAAAGAACAGGTTTTAACTAGTTTTAACTAACTGGCTGTTTAGCAAACTGCTGGAGAGCTGGTCGTTCAGCCTGACTGCCTGCCTCTCTTCCGCGCGTACATCCGCGCCAGGGTGTCCTTGGAGATGGAGCACGCGGTGTCCACCGGTACGCTCGCGGCCTTCCGCGAGAGGTGGGCGCCGGAGGGGCTGGAGTGCTCCATCACCCCCGGCAACCAAATTTTAATTTGATTGTATGTTTTAAAGTTTAATTTGTTTTAATTGCCGGTGTTTTTAGTGTCCCCCTCCCCTTTTATAGGGGGCACTTGGAAAAAAAAATTTGATTTTAGTGCCCAAAAAAAAACAAAAAAAGAATACAAAAAAAATCCCCCCAAAAAACACAAAAAAAGGGCCTTGAAAATGTTTGGTGTGTCCCCCAGATCGGGGGGCACTTGATTTAATGTTTGTTTTGTTTACTCAAAAAGAGTTGTCTCTACTTCCGCCTGAAAGAATCCTAAATATTTAACTGTTAATTTTACTTCGAAGCTACTAGCAATTGCCACTAGCCTCCAAATGGTTTAAGAGAGATTAACCCTTAAGACTCTCCCACTTACCAAACTCTGCTTTCCCACTCGGAGCTGATGCACTCCAGCAGCAGGAAGGACCCCCCCACACCCACCAGCGCTATTTAAAGGGATCATCTCCTGCTTTCAGGTTATTTGCTGATTGATTTCTCCTGGCTGTTGGCGAGTTTGTCGAGTTGTTTCTTGGTTTGGTGGCTTTATTTGAAGTTGCTGAAGTGGCCAAGGATTGGTGTGGCAGGTTACTTGCAAGGCTTCTGCCCAGACCTATCGCTCCCAGACACGGTGCGGTTGTTTGTATCCTCCTTGGCCTGCAGCTTGACAGGGAGAATGAGCAGAGGCCACACAGAGCAGGACAAGCTGCTGGGAGAGGCAGGAGGAAGAGGAGAAGGGCTCTCAGCAAGAGGCCATATCCACCCAGGGTCTACAGGGAGCAATTCTCCGACCTCAACCTCAGCGAGGAACAGTGCATGCAGTGTCTCCGTTTTACCAAGGAGGTGCTCACTGAAATCTGCCACCTGCTGCAGGCAGAGTTCCAGCCTCAGTCCAGGGCAGGGACAGCATTGCCAGTGGCTGTGAAGGTGAACGTGGCCTTGAACTTCTTCATGTTGGGCTCCTTCCAGGCTGGAACAGGCATTGTTTCCAACATCTCCCAGTTCGCCATCCACTCCTGTATAAGGGAGGTGAGTGAGGCTCTGTATGCAAGGAGAGTTGAATACATTTCATTCTCTCTTACCGGAGAGAAGCAGGCAGAGCGAGTATACGGCTTTGCCAGCATAGCGGGCTTCCCCCTGGTGCAGGGTACCATTGACTGCACACACATCGCTTTGCGGCCGCCACATCTCAGTTCGGAGATGTACCGCAACCGGAAGGGATTCTACTCGCTCAATGACCAGCTGGTGTGCGACCATAGACAGTGCATCATGCAAGTCAATGCTCGATATCCTGGCAGCAGCCATGATGCCTTCATTCTGTGGCAGTCCGCTGTACCGTCAGTATTTGAGCCACCACGACAAACCAGAGGGTGGCGACTGGGCGACAAGGGCTATCCGCTGACCAACTGGCTCAGGACTCAACCCAACCACACGTGGGCAGCATGCATGCAACGAAAGCCATGCTGCCACACGGAATTTGATCGAGCAGACTATTGGCGCCCTTAAACAACACTTCCACTGCCTTGACTGCTCTGGAGGAGCCCTGCAGTACTTGCCAGAGCACGTCTCAAGATTGGTTGTGGTCTGCTTCATAACCTGGCCATCATGAGGGAACATCCCTTGCCACCAGCGACCAGCTGAGGAGGAGGAGGAGGAGGAGGAGGAGGAGGAAGTGGAAGGGAGGAGGTGACCGACACAGACCTTTTCTGGCTGGGCTGTTTGTCATTGAATAATCTGACTGTGGTACCAGTGAACACAACCCCAATTCCCCATTCACCAACAGTCCCACACCTTACCTTCCCTCTGTTACTGACCATCACAGGGTCCCCTTAGCCACAATGATACAATGAAAGCCATCACAAAACAAACATTCCAAACCAATTTTATAAATCAGACTATCCAATAATACATTCCAAAGTCAGCTAATCACCCTTGTGCATTCCCTTAGCGCCTGCCTTCAGTCTGCCTTTGCCTGTCCTAGTGCACCGACGCAGTGCAACCCCAGTGGGTTCAGCATGGCTGGTGGAAGGCTGCTGACTTTCAGTGGAGGAGACTGCAGATAGCCTTGGAGGACAACCTTGAGCATCTCTGGTCCTAGAAGGTCCAGCTTCAGACTGCACCACCTCGGCCTGGGCAGCAGCAGTCTGGGCGGGCTGGCTGACAGGAAATAGCAAGGGCACTGGCGGAGTGGCAGGGGTTGGAGGACAAATGCTGTCATCCTGAGCGAGGACAGCGGGTTCATGCTCCAAGGACGGCGACAAACTTTTGGGGGCAGCCAAAACGGAGGAGGACGCTCCATAGTCCCTCGCGGTTAACAGTGTCAAAGGCCTTTGTAAGGTCAAAGAAAGCCATGTACAAGGGCTGGTGCTGTTCCCTGCATTTCTGTTGCAGTTGTCGCGGTGTAAAGATCATGTCTGTTTACCCCGTAGTGGATGAAATCCGCACTGTGACTCCGGAAGGAGCTTCTCAGCCACATCAAATGTTCTACCCTCATCAACCCTTCTTGTTATCTCCTCAAAAAATTCAATCAAGTTGGTCAGACACGACCTTCCCTTAACAAATCCATGCTAACTGTCCTTGATTAATCCATGTCTTTCGAAATGAATTTTTTCCAAAATTTTCCCACCACAGAGGGTGGGCTGACTGGCCTGTAATTACTCGGTCTATCCCTTTCTCCCTTTTTAAACAAAGGTACAACATTAGCAGTCCTCCAATCCTCCGGCACCACATCTGTAGCCAGAGAGGATTGGAGAATGATGATCAGAGCCTCTGCTATTTCCTCTTTTGCTTCTCTTAATAGCCTGGGATACATTTCATCCGGGCCAGGGGATTTATCCACTTTCAAAGCTGTTAAACCCCTTAATACCCCCTCTCTCACTATGTTTATCTCATCTAGTATTTAACACTCCTCCTCCCTCATTGCAAAGTCTGTATCGACCCTCTCTTTTGTGAAAACAGACGCAAAGTATTCATTAAGAACCATACCCACATCTTCCAGCTTCACACACAGATTACCTTTATGGTCTCTAATAGGCCCTACCCTTTCTTTAGTTATCCTCTTGCTCAATATATTTATAAAACATCTTTGGGTTTTCCTTGATTTTACTTGCAAACATTTTTTCATGCTCTCTCTTTGCTTTCCTAATATCCTTTTTAATTTTATCCCTGCATTTCTATACTCCTCTAGAGATTCTGCAGTATTGAGCCCTCGGTATCTGTCATGAACCTCCCTTTTTTTCTTTATCCTACCCTGTATGTCCCTCAACATCCAGGGGGCTCTAGATTTGTTAGTCCCACCCTTTTTCTTGCTCTGTACCCTCAAGATCTCCTCCTTGAATGTCTCCCACTGCTCTGACACTGATTTACCTTCAAGTAGCTGTTTCCAGTCCATTTTGGCTAAATCACACCTCAGCTTATCAAAGTTGGCTTTTCCCAAATTTAGAACTTTTATTCCTGGTCTATCCTTGTCTTTTTCCATAACTACCCTAAATCTAACTGAATTATGATCACTAGTACCTAAATGCTCCCCCACTGATACCCCTTCCACCTGCCCAGCTTCATTCACTAAAACTAAGTCCAGAACCGCCCCCTCCCTTGTTGGGCTTGCTACGTACTGGCTAAAAAAGTTACCCTGGATGCATTTTAGGAATTCTGCACCCTCTATACCTTTCACAGTAATTCTATCCCAGTTAATATTAGTGTAGTTGAAATCCTCTACTATTACTGCCCTATAATTTTGCCCCCGACCTGTGAGAGGACAGCTCTGCGCGGCAGGCCCTGGGACATCGTGCCCCCCCCCCCCCCCTGACCCGCGAGAGAACAGTTCCAGGGGTCGGGCTATAAAAGAGCTGGAGCGGCGGGCTCTGGGACATACCACTTCAATCTCCAGCGCGAGCTGCTCCAAGTGTGCGATGATTTTGAGATGGGTGACTGGGTGACGTCATCAGAAACCCTGGTCGGCGTTTTGGAGTGTGGGCAGGAACATCGGCAGGGCCCAGGTACGGAGGAGTGGGAAGGTCGGGGCGGGATGAGTGGCGAGTGTTTGTGGCGAGATGCGGTGAATGTTTATGGTGGAGGAGCGGTGAATGAGGGTACGGGGCCCAGAAGAGCCGAGGGCCCAGGGGCAGCACGGGCCCAGCCCACACTGCGATATGTGTGTGCACTAGGTCCGTGCAGCAGAGCAGGTCTCCAGTCGTCCTGGTTAACCCTTGCCACTGGACCAAGGCCTCGCTCTGTCAAGCCCGTGTGGTGGCTGGTGTGCAACGGTCACCACACGTTAAAAAAATCCACACACAGACATCTTCCACCCCCTCAACTGTTCAGGACTGGAACATCGGGTCCTTCATCGAAACACCTGTGAACTCGTGGAAGCGAGTCATCCTCGCTCGAGGGACCGCCTATGATGATGATGATAGTTTTTGCACTTCAGAAATTTGCCCACATATTTGCTCTTCTAGCTCCCTCTGACTGTTTGGAGGGTCTATAGTACACTCCCAGTAGTGTGATCTGCCCTTTTTGTTCAACATATTATCCCTCCTCACAGCTGTAATTGTTTCTTTAATCAATACTGTGAGCCCCCCTCCCCCCTCCTTTTTACCCCCTCTCTATCCCATCTGAAAACCCTATAACCAGGAATGTTGAGCTGCCATTCCTGCCCTTCTTTCTGCCATGTCTCAGTAATGGCTATAATATCGTACTGCCAAGTGTCTATCTGTGCTCTCAGCTCATCTGCCTTATTCCCTAGACTCCTTGAAGTATATACCATTTAGCACTGCCAAACTCCCTTGTTGTCATTAACTGGTTTATTATTCTCCCATGACCTATTATCCCAGATCATAATGGCCCCAAGGTCTTGCTTCAGCTCATACTTAATGAGAGCTTGCCAATGGGACTGGCCTTTGTGTTGAAACTGAGATTAAAAATATTGTGACAACTGGAAGCATGATGTACAAACCCCACATCTCTGAGGAGGTTGTATAGGGGCACGAGTAGGCCATTCAGCCGTTCGAGCCACTTTTGATCCATATCCTTTGAAAGCATAACCTGATAAAATAAATCTGTCGATCTCCGTCTTGAAAATATCAATTGACCCCTAGCATCCACAGTGTTTTGGGGGCGAGAGTTCCAGATTCCCACGACCCTTTGTGTGAAGAAGTGCTTCCTGACATCACCCCTGAACGGCCTGGCTCTAATTTTAAGGTTACGCCCCCTTGTTCTGGTCTCCCCCCACCAGAGGAAATGGTTTCTCTCGATCTACCCCATCATATCCTTTCATCATCTTAAACACCTCAATTAGATCACCCCTTAATCTTCTATACTCGAGGGAATACAAACCCAGTCTATACAACCTGTCCTCATAATTCAACCCTTGTACCCCGGTATCACTCTGGTGAATCTGCGCTGTGCCCTCTCCAAGACCAATATAACCTTCCTGAGGTGCGGAGCGTGGAACTGAACCCAGTATCCAGACAGGGTCTGACCAGAGCTCTGTATAACTGCAGCATCCCTTCCTCCTCTTTGTATTCCAGCCCCCGCGATAAAGGCCAACGTTCCTTTAGCCCTTTTGATTACTTTTTGTACCTGTCCACTAGCTTTGAATGATTTGGGAACATGGACACCCAAATCCCATTGCTCCTCCACAGCTCCTAGTCTCTCACCATTCAGAAAATATTCTGATTTGTCTTTCCCAGATCCTAACCTCACAGTGCTCCACATTGAACTCCATCTGCCACAGTTTTGTTCACTCACTTGCTGACCCCTTTTAACTTCCTGCTCCTATTGACACAACTTCCTGTTTCTCATAACCCAGTGCCATCTGCACACTTTGACATACATCTCTTTGTTCCTTTATCCAAGTCATTAATAAATATGGTGAAAAGGTGAAACGCCAGTGCAGATCCCTGGGAAACACCACTTAGCACGTTTCATGAATCAGAATAATTCCCATTATCCGACTCTCTGTCTCCTACCTCTCCACCAATTACCGACCTGTGTCACAAGATTGCCTCCAATACCATATTTTTTGTATATGTTCATGGGATTTGGGCATCACTGGCCAGGCCAACATTTATTGCCGAAGAGAAGGAGGGTGGTGAACCGCCATTTCAGAGGGCATTTAAGAGTCAGCCATATTGCTGTGGGTCTGGACCGGGTAAGGATGGCAGATTTCCTTCCCTAAAGGACATGAGTGAATCAGACGGGTTTTTACGACAATCCCATAGTTCCATGGTCACCATTACTGACACTGGCTTTTTATTTCAGGTTTATTTCATTAACTGAATTTAAATTCCCCAGCTGCCGTGGTAGGATTTGAACTTACATCTCCGGATCATTAGTCCAGGCCTCTGGATGACTCGTCCATTAACATAACCACACTACTACAGTACCCGCTAAATGCTTTCATTGTTACTAATAATCCCTTGTGCGGAACCTTACAAATGCCTTCCGGATCCAACTCTGGATCATAATGGAATAATTTTATTAAGTCTACTGTGATACCAGGTTTTGAAGAAGGAGATGAGCTTTGAATTGTTAGCACCATATGTAGGACACTGTGATATATTCTTTATGACATCACAAACTCACAGACTACACAAGATGGCTCTTACAGGAACTTGCCAAATGACCCTTTTATTGTATTTACAGCAGCAGTTGCATTACCACAGTAGTCCACTAGATGGAGCCCTATATTACAGACACGGGTTTGGTCAGAGAATATTGGTGTCCTCACCTCATTGCATTTGCATGTGTGGATATGACAAACATTGCAGTCTCTCACTGAGTATCTGAAGCATCCCGAGTAAAATTGTGGAAAGTTCCACAAAGTATCTCCATCGGGAACTGACAATCGAGCTGCCGGATATTTGTAAATTGTCATTTGATGTGTGAAATGTAACTGGTTATAGGGAGCTAAGTCAATTGGTGTTAAAGGATCAGTTTCTGGAAGCAGTTCCTGATGATTTAAGAAATGTGGGCCTAGAAATTCGTCTCGGGCAGTGGTATACCCAGCAGGCTCATGGTAAATACTGCCGGTGTCGGATCGGCTGCCGGTTCTAGGCAACGCCCAAACATTTCTGGCCTCATGAGCTTTGAGATCTTGATGACTGAAATAGGCAGATAGATTCCTTCTCCCAGCCATCCCCGAGGGGTGCACCGAAATACCCAGGACTCAGGACAAGCCCTTGTGGAAATGTATTTTTATCTAAGCTGATACCAAACGGTATTTGTGTGCCTTTTGATTAAAATGGAGTCCTGGCCCTTCCAGAACTTTCTGCATTTTAGCAGCCAGCTTATTATGAACAGCTAAACCTGCTGTTAGATGGCTGATGGTTATCAGACAGCTAGGAGACAAGTCATGCTGAGACAAGTAACCCCCCATGGTGCTCTCCTATTGTCTACACTACAGGAGTTCCATGTCACCCCACCCTTATCTTCTAGCCATTATCTCTTTCCGAGACCTCATCCATTTGAAGCAAACAGGTAAACTGACCAGGAAATTGGATAATCCTGATACAATACAAGACAGGTGATAGCCCATTACCTATGACTCATGGAGTAATGGCCGTTTGGCTTTCTGATAACCCTGACAAAAGGAAATATCTGGATACCATTTCAGGACCAGGATATAGTAATTAACTCTTTATCTGTATTCACTGACTGTGAGACAGAGCAATACACAGGGAGAGGCCAGAACTTGGGTTTTACTGTATAAATATCTTGTGAAGCTGTACCATTGCGGAGGTTTCATTTGGCCCTTGACTGAGTGAAACCTACCCCTTGCGAGCAAGTAAATTAAAAGGGAAACTTCCATCGGAGCTGTAAGTGTCGGAGTCATTCTTTTCTGAGGTCGAGATTTCGACAGTTATTGTAGGTTCCACCGAGATGCATACTCTCTGTTCTGTGAGTAAAACGGATACAGGCATAGTGCCTCTCCAGTGAAAGGCTTCGGTGGCCAAACAAGGTGAGCCTTTGCTCACAAGAGGTTTCTTCACTGTTGAATCGCAGATGTAATCTGTTGTCCACAGCTGAGGTACTGCATCTACAAGACTCGGCATTTAAAAGTTAAAGGTATTTTTTTTATAACCATTTCTTTCTCAGCTCGCCAGCAGAAGAGAACAGGTTCTGGAAAAAATCTCGAGACAGCCCGGGGAAGGTTTCAGTAGGTAAAAGAAAGCGCTAGTCGATCGAAAAGGGTTCCAGGTTCTTATATGATAAGATTTTTATTGTTTTTAATTCGGAAGGGGTTCTTATGTGATAAGACTATTAAAAGAAAAGAAAAAAGAAAGCGCTAATAATCGATCGAAGGTTCTTATGTGATAAGATTTTTATTGTTTTTAATTCGGAAGGGGTTCTTATGTGATAAGACTATTAAAAAAAAAGAGCGCAATCGATCAAAGAGTTTGGGTACGGAACCTTAAGTTTTATCAGCTGTTATTAGGATAAGTTAAGGACTCGGTCTGTAGTGGCGTACAACGCAGACTGAGAATTTGTTTAGAGGTTATGATTTGTGTACTCACGGGAATATTGTTTGTTGTCCTTGTATTACTGTTGTGTGCAATACCTTTGTGAGTCATTGCCATTAGAGAAACGGGAAGAGTCACTAGGGAAAATTGTGATTCGGGAAAAAAAACACAAGGATTGATTAAGAAAAGAAACAGTAACTGATTGATCAACTACGGTTGGTTCGTGCCAACATATCTCACACACCCAGACTGAGCCCGAATTAAGAGCCTTTTCAGGCCACGTAACGGCCAGGAGAAGTGGGCGTAGAGAACTCGGTTGGCCGAAAGGATTGTGAGATCAGAAACTGTGGAAAATCTTAAATCATCCAGAATAGGTGCCGGAGCAAGTTAAAACACCACAAAAGGCACACCAGCCTATGTCATGCTCCAGAATTGTGGTCAGTCTTCAATTGACCAAAGAAACAAAAACCAGTAAAGTGGACTAAGGGTGAAAACAGGCCATTTCCACCCGATGGTTCATTTAATTTAGAGAGAACAACTTGTCTCCAGGAGTGTCTTATAAACAGAGATCCAGAAAAAAAAAAAGGAAAGTAATAGAAAAGGCCTGGGTTCCGATTCTTCAAGCCCATGTAAAATTAACAGAGGAAGTAAATCAAATGTAAAAAAAAAAAGAGAACCTGATAGTGACTTATGGAAAAAAAAAATGATGAAGCTAGTAAAAGAAAAAGCTTTATTGAATGGAGAGAGACTTGTGAATGTCTTGTCTTTGAATGAGAGTGCGTGAATGTCTTGTCTTTGAATGAGAGTGCTTCTGTCTTTTTTTCCTTGTGTCTGGAAACCTGTTTGGAAAAGTTGTGGAGCTGCCTGTTTGTTTTAGCTCCGCCCACTTTTTCAAACAAAGTGAAGTTTTTTAACCCTTCATAGTGTTGTCCTGTATGTGGGAAGTTTAAGACATTTTAAGTTAGAAGCGCAGGTGTGGATTTATTCGGATGAGAGGTTACGGAGCTAGGAAATGCACAAAGGATAGGTTTGTTGAGACATGGTCCCGGTGGTTAAAAGTTGTAATGCCTTTTTTTTTTAAAAAAGCCTTTGTGGGTCTCTCGAGGTGCAGGCTGGGGGAGTACACTCTCATTGTCCTTGGTGTAAATTCTTGGTACAAAAGCTTCTAGCTCAGTAAGAGGATTTTTTTTTGATAAAGAGTGGCAGTAAAACAGTTGAATTGGGATTTTGAGATATTTCAGGTGATCTCTTGATCAACATTTTGGGTGTATTGGAAAAATCTTGGGTTTGGAAGCCTTTTAATAAGATTAGAAAACAAGTACTTTACATTCTGTGATCTGTGAATCACCATAAGCATAAATGAGAAGTCCGTGTAACACACAGATTTGTCCAGTTCAGAAGCCCACACAAATATTCTCACAATGCTTAAAGGATGTGGAATGAAGTATCCCGGAATGCTTTCCAGAACCTTAAGCAGTCCCTCACTTCAGCACCAGCCTTGGGATTACCAGATTACACTAAGCTATTCAACTTATTTGTGCATCACAAGTCGGGTTTTGCACAATCTGTTTTGACTCAGTTACATGGGGACAGGCATTTCAGTACCCAACTAGACCCAGTGGCACGCGGACTATCGGGATGTCTTCCTTCGTTGGCAGCAGCTTATTATGCTATGCAACAGGCTCAGACAATAACTCTAAATCATCAGACCATTTTGTCTATCCCACACTCTGTCGAGATTTTACTTACTAAATGTGCCACCCAACACCTAACCTCCGCAAGAACCACTAAATACGAGGTCGAACTGTTATCAAATCCGAACCTTGTCATCAAAAGATGTACTACCTTAAATCCAGCCACTCTACTCCCCACGGAAGACGACGGCGAACCCCATTCATGTGAAATGGTAACCCGAATTAGTGACTAAACCACATATCAATCTAACAGATGTACCAATGTGTAACCCTGAGCTAGTGTACTATGTTGACGGATCAGCCTTACGAAATGATAGGGGCCAACCTAGAGCGGCTTATGCAATTGTAACTCAGTTTAATGTTGTCGAAACAGCCTCTCTTCCAGACTCCTTTTCAGCCCAACAAGCCGAATTGTTTGCGTTAACTCGAGCCTGTATTCTGGCTGAAGGACACACAGTTAATATCTACACTGTAGAGCTGATAATGCAGCTAAGTCAGCAGCTCTGTCGAAAGGGGGGATGCAGGTGTCATTGTTCCCACTAAGGAAAAATAATTGCTCAGACCCACCACCCACTATTAATGACGTGCTGGCCTTTCAGACACAGGCCAGTACGGAGGAGGTGGTGACCTGGACAAAGGATCAATGTTATAAAAATCCAGAAGGAATATGGGTTCACCATGACGGCCGCGTGGTGGCCCCTAGATCCTTACTTCCATGGATTGCCCGATGTGTTCATACATTCACACATGCAGGCAAAGGGGGATCGGCAGATTATATTTTGGCAACTTGGTATGCACCAGGTATTTCGGCAATTGCAAAACAAATCTGTGAAAATTGTGTTACCTGTCAGACAATGAATCCGGGTAAGACGGAAAAAGTAGAATCTGCCTCCCACCCAAATCCAGTCGGGCCTTTTGTACATTTACAAATGGATTTTATTGAATTACCTATGTGTATGGGATTCAAGTATGTATTAGTTATTGTAGATGTGTTCTCTAGATGGATTGAAGCCTTTCCATGTAAAAAGGCCGATGCCACTACTGTTGCTAAATGTTTGTTAAAAGAAATTGTACCGCGCTTCGGAATCCCTGCTAAGCTTTCCAGTGATAACGGGTCACATTTCACGGGAACTGTCATAAGAGAAATGTGTAAAGCTTTACAGATTAATCAACGTTTTCATTGCAGTTATCATCCACAATCAGCTGGACTTGTTGAAAGATATAATGGAATGCTTAAAAATAAGCTGGCAAAACTATGCAATGACACTGGACTGAAATGGACAGAACTGCTGCCCTTAGCTTTGATGGTAATGCGATCTGCAACCAACAGAACAACAGGCCTGTCACCGCATGTGATAGTTATGGGACGTCCCCAACGACTACCTTTTACAGCACCATTTACTGCAAAACAGATGGACATCCACAAAATGGAGGAAAATATGTTGAATTATTGTATTGCACTAACCAAATGTATTTCCAGCTTTCATTCACAGGTAAAGGAAGCCCAAGTCAAGCCAGCGGAAGGGAAGTGTCATAACCTGGAGCCAGGGGAATTCGTTTACATCAAGATTTTTAAAAGGAAAAGCAGTCTACAGCCAAGATTCGAAGGACCATACCAGGTCTTGCTGGCGACCAATACTGCAATCAAGGTAAAGGAAAGACCAACATGGATCCACGCATCCCATTGCAAACGGGCACCCGACCAGGAGGAAGGGACGAAGGAATCAGAGGAACAGAAAAAGGAAGACTGATGGTGCTGGGCTTGACAGGGTTTTACTTCACATTATTGATTACACCAGGGGTACAGACCCACCACCGAAGGGAATTGCACGTAAACGTATTTATGGCTCTGAGTCATAGGTATGCTCAAGAAAGAAATTTGTCAAGTTGCTGGATATGTTCCCATGTACCTGTCCACTCCAGGGGGGGTATTCCCCTGAGATCTGTCCCCTTTAACGAATCAGAAATGGTAGAATGGTTGACAGTGCAAAACAGGACAAAACTAACTAAGGGGCCAGAAACAAAGGAGCAAACAGAATGGAGGTCGGCAGGGTATAAACTTACAGCCTTCCAGGGATGGTACCAGCCCAATTATGATAATAACCATCAGCCTCCCTTCCTAAGCATTACTCCCAGAATAGGAAATCCTGAGGGTATAATATGCCTAGTGAGTAATGAAACTAAAAGAAATGGAAATGGAGAGACTGTACAAGATCAGAATGGATTGAGTTGTCCTTGTGAAGGACAAAATGGGGGAATGTGGAAATGTATTTTTATCTAAGCTGATACCATACGGTATTTGTGTGCCTTTTGATTAAAATGGAGTCCTGGCCCTTCCAGAACTTTCTGCATTTTAGCAGCCAGCTTATTATGAACAGCTAAACCTGCTGTTAGATGGCTGATGGTTATCAGACAGCTAGGAGACAAGTCATGCTGAGACAAGTAACCCCCCATGGTGCTCTCCTATTGTCTACACTACAGGAGTTCCATGTCACCCCACCCTTATCTTCTAGCCATTATCTCTTTCCTTTACCTCATCCATTTGAAGCAAACAGGTAAACTGACCAGGAAATTGGATAATCCTGATACAATACAAGACAGGTGATAGCCCATTACCTATGACTCATGGAGTAATGGCCGTTTGGCTTTCTGATAACCCTGACAAAAGGAAATATCTGGATACCATTTCAGGACCAGGATATAGTAATTAACTCTTTATCTGTATTCACTGACTGTGAGACAGAGCAATACACAGGGAGAGGCCAGAACTTGGGTTTTACTGTATAAATATCTTGTGAAGCTGTACCATTGCGGAGGTTTCATTTGGCCCTTGACTGAGTGAAACCTACCCCTTGCGAGCAAGTAAATTAAAAGGGAAACTTCCATCGGAGCTGTAAGTGTCGGAGTCATTCTTTTCTGAGGTCGAGATTTCGACACCCTGCAAAATAGGGCCCCAAGAGGTGACCCTGGGGATGTAAGACATTTCAACCACAGCAAGCTGAGCTATGGCGGAGATAATTGCTGGTCAAGGGAAAGAAATTGGGTATCATTGGAAAGACTGAATCCAGCCATGATACATGAGCCCACTGAATGTGCCCACAAGCCTGCTGGGTATACCGTGAGCCTGCTGGGTATACCATGAGCCTGCTGGGTATACCGTGAGCCTGCTGGGTATACCATGAGCCTGCTGGGTATACCGTGAGCCTGCTGGGTATACCATGAGCCTGCTGGGTATACCGTGAGCCTGCTGGGTATACCATGAGCCTGCTGAGTATACCATGAGCTTGCTGGGTATAGCATGAGCCTGCTGGTAGTTCCCATGAGCCTGTTGGATATACCATGAGCCTGTTGGGTATACCATGAGCCTGCTGGGTATACCGTGAGCCTCCTGGGTATACCATGAGCCTCCTGGGTATACCATGAGCCTGCTGGATATACCATGAGCCTGCTGGATATACCATGAGTCTGCTGAGTATACCATGAGCCTGCTGGGTATACCGTGAGCCTGCTGGTAGTTCCCATGAGCCTGCTGGGTATACCGTGAGCCTGCTGGGTGTACCATGAATCTGCTGGGTATACCGTGAGCCTGCTGGGTGTACCATGAGTCTGCTGGGTATACCGTGAGCCTGCTGAGTATATCATGGATCTGCTGGATATACCATGAGCCTGCTGGGTATACCATGAATCTGCTGGGTATATCATGAATCTGCTGGGTATACCATGAATCTGCTGGGTATACCGTGAGCCTGCTGGGTATACCGTGAGCCTGCTGGGTATACCATGAATCTGCTGGATATACCGTGAATCTGCTGGGTATACCGTGAGTCTGCTGGGTATACTGTGAGCCTGCTGGGTATACCATGAATCTGCTGGGTATACCGTGAGCCTGCTGGGTATACCATGAACCTGCAGAAATTGTAGGAAAGGGTATATATCATTGATGGTTTTGATCAGAAAGAAAACAGGTTTCCCTTTTAAGGAAGACAAGAATTTGTAGGCAGCAGGACACTGGTTTCAAACAGTGTGGATGTGACACTCTCTGCTGTCCTGTTTTGACGCAAGTTTTAAATGTAGCGCCATCTGTTGGCCTTGTTTTATTCGTACATTTGCACCAAAAGACAGCACTGTGTTGAGCTGCTCGGTCAGCTGTGTGGGACTACGCAACGGGTAACAGCACAATCCTGAATTCAAGCTCCTGCTACACTGTCCCATTACAGTTTACATGCAGAGTCAAACTCCCTGCACACTGTCCATTCAAACACAAGTCAGCTTCAGCAGGGGTTAAAGTCCAGCCCGCATCTATGAGAAGGGGACAGTATTCTGAGGATTAATTTTGTACTTAAATATTTCAGGTATTCGATTACCAAATCTGCCTCAATGTAGAGTTAGTGCAAACCTCCAAGGTCGGCCTATCTCCCATTCCCTTTCCCCCTCTCCCTTTCCCCCTCTCCTTTTCTCTCTTTTCCTTTCCTCCTCTCCTTTTCCCCCCTCTCCCTTTCTCTCTCTTCCTTTCCTCCTCTCCTTTTCCCCCCTCTCCCTTTCTCTCTCTTCCTTTCCTCCTCTCCTTTTCCCCCCTCTCCCTTTCTCTCTTTTCCTTTCCTCCTCTCCTTTTCCCCCCTCTCCCTTTCTCTCTCTTCCTTTCCCCCTCTCCTTTGCGAGAGATTTCTCAGGAGCTGCGTGATTGACATCTGTGTTCAGGTTGCTGAGCTGATCAGGACTTGTCAGCTTGCTTTTTTAAACATCCAAGGCCGATGCCACATACCAGGCTCACACAGCGCCAACGATGTCATCCAGGTCTTTGTCTGCGGAATTTTGGCAAAGTGGGTGCCTGCCTGGTGTCTGACTTGCCCCTTTCGGTTTCTCAGTGACAGGTTGATTGAAACTGATCGCTCACTGAAACTGTTCTCCTCTTTTGTCACAAGTCCACCTCGCAACATTGTCCTGAATCTTGCAGATGAGCCAGAGGAAGATCTTTTGTTGAATGTATAGGAATCCTGAACCATGAAACAGGACTATCTGACACACCATGGGCTTAATGCTCATTCAGATTTTTCTGTCATTGAAAAAAGATATGAACGTCCAAAATCCTCTTCGCCCTACTCAGTGCAGTGCCAACAAACTGTCCAGGCTAAAGCTGGGCTCCTGGCTACTGTTATTAATGTATAATTGGGACAGAGGCCTCTCGAATCTGCTTATCAATACCTTTGAGATGCTTTCTTGAGCTGGGCAAAGCCACAATACTGCACTTGCAACACCCACCAGCATACCCCACTGGTTTGTCCATTCTTCACGTTAGTGCGTTAGATTCCTAGGGGAGGCCACAATAATATCCATGAAAAAAGGAGCACCACAATATCTTCAGAGATGCCTGAAGCAGATATTCCAATGCCATCCAACACATTGTTGATGAAGATGTTGACTAGGATCGGTGCTAATAAACCTCGCTCCTCTTTCATGGGAGCTTGGTTCAGTGAGTTTCTCACCTACCCCTACATGGCTCTTGGAGCTGGAAGACACATCCCAGATCAAATCCAAGGTTTGGGCATGCGCTCCCGTAGGGCTGCATGAAACACTGTCGGTGAAAAACAAGGTAAGTGGGACTTCCGAACATTATAATGCTCTGTGATCTTGTATAACCCAATTCTGTAGGATGGGATGAATCCCATCAGTCTGCTGGCTGTAAGAATCCACTGTGAAATGACTTTGGGGAGACTAAATCTAGTTCCTAACTGAAGTTGGGCCACCAGACAAAACTACCCTTAATTTGCCATTAATTGGAGCTAAATGGGAGGGTTGGTGAGGATAGTGAAAAAATGTGACACCAGTGTAATAAGCGGTGTTCTTTTGAGGTTGTGGCAGAGTAGAGGGTGCTCTATATTCTTGCCGATGAGTAAGAAATAAAGCATGTCATCTATGTTGACGTTCCAGTACAGTACAGTGGGAGAGCGATGTAGTGACAGAGGTGCCATCTATTGGCTGAGATGTTAAATCGAGGCCTTGTCTTCCTATTGCAAATGTTCAGGAGGATGTTAAAAATCCCATGGCACTGTTTGAAGAAGAGCAGGGAGTTCCCCTGGCATGCTAGCTAATATCTTCCCTCAACTAATAGCACCAAAAGCAGATGAACTGGCCATTTATGTCATTGCTGTTAGTGAGATCAGGCCATGCACAAAATAGCTGCCAATTTTGTCCACATAAGTCTCTGTACTAATTCATTATATATGTGGGGTGCAGGTGATGGTCTTGTCACTTCTGACCTGTCCTCCATTCTCATACATTGCCTCACTGTCACTCATGGAAAACCTGCCAAACTTGACCCTGCATGGCTCAATTGTGCTGCGTATAAAATGTGACATATATTGTCGGCCACATATCATTTTGCAGGCTCAGCAGTCAATCTGAGATCAGTAAAGCATATATGCAGTATGTGCACACTATAACTAACATGGTTGGACAAATAAATCACTTTTGCTGCTTCTACAATATATTGTACAAAGGCATGGAGTCAGATGTAGCTGTGAATTTAGTAAATAATGTCATTTAATATTATCGCTCTCAATGTCTGAACTGTATCCTCACCTCCACTCATTCTGGGTGACTTTTTGTCCTCAATACATTATATGGTGGTGAAGCCCAAACTGAAGACAATAGTGTAGATTTTACAAACTAGTGGTCCAGGTACAGAATTTAGGTTGATGGGAGCAAAGGTGATCTGATTGAAACATACAAAATTCTTACAGGGCTTGACAGGGTAGATTCAGGGAGGATGTTTCCCCCTGGCTGGGGAGTCAAGAACCAGGGGTCACAGTCTCAGGATAAGGGGTCGGCCTTTTAGGACTGAGATGAGGAGAAATTTCTTCACTCAGAAGGTTGTGGATCTTTGGAATTCTCTACCCCAGAGGGCTGTGGAGGCTCAGTCGTTGAGTATATTCAAAACAGATATCGATAGATTTTGGGATATTAAGGGAATCGAGGGATATGGGGATAGTGCAGGAAAGTGGAGTTGAGGTCGAAGATCAGCCATGATCTTATTGAATGGCGGAGCAGGCTCGAGGGGCCGAATGGCCTACTCCTGCTCCGATTTCGTATGTTTTTATATGAAATACACTGCTGCTAAAATGGTGTGAAATGTTCCCAACAGCATAACAGGAGTGATGAGACCCCTTTTAAAAGCCGCTGTTCATGTTTGTGTCGAGACGTGGCCAAATCCAAGGGTAACCCATGCCACGTGGAATTAACTGGATGCCAGATTGATCAACTGCTACACAGGATCTGGCAGCCCGCTCCTCGGTAAATAGAAAGATTTGAAGCAACAATTTGGCTGTTGGTTTTGTTTCTAACTTTTTCGGTATTTAAGTCGTGGAGAATATTTCGACAACTCAGTCTCATTGTGGTGAAGTGCTTGGCTCACCGGGGGTCCAGTTTCCGCTTGTTTCAGTTAGCAGCCTCGGGTGGAATCGTCCGAACCACTGCACAAGAATTTTAAACGTGAGTGAGTTACGCCCAAAACGACTTGCATTCGTGTATACCCCGATCTCGTCCGTTGGTTCAAGATTCAATTGGCCCGGTTCAGTCTCCGCCCACAACACTGGCCACGCCTACACCCCCCCCCCCCCCCCCGCGCCCAGGTCGACATTGCGAGATTTACCTTTCGTTCACGGGATGTGGGCGTAGCTGGCAAGGCCGGCATTTATCAACCATCCATAATTGCCCCTTGAGAAGGTAGTGGTGAGCCGCCTTTTTGAACCGCTGCAGTCCGTGTGGTGAAGATGCTCCCACAGTGCTGACTTTGTCGTAGCGGTTGTGTGCAACTGAACGGCTTGCTATGGCATTTCAGAGGGCAGTTAAGAGTCAACCAAGTTGCTGTGGGTCTGGAGTCACATAGAGGCCAGACCTGGTCAGGGCGGCAGATTTCCTTCCCTAAAGGACATTAGTGAACCATTACTGATACTTGCTTTTTATTCCAGATTTATTTAATTAACTGAATTTAAATTCCCCAGCTGCCGTGGTGGGATTTGAACTCATGTCTCGGGATCATTAGTGCAGGCCTCTGGATTACTGGTCCAGTAACATAACCATTGTGCTACCATTCCCGGTATTCCGCCAATTGCGCTGGTTCGGAAAGTCTCTTCAAATTGCACTCATTTTCATCGGCGCACGGACATTAGTCGGCACAAAAGAACATAAGAAATAGGAGCAGGAGTAGGCCACCTGGCCCCTCGAGCCTGCTCCGCCATTCAATAAGATCATGGCTCATCCGATCATGGACTCAGCTCCACTTCCCCGCCCGCTCCCCATAACCCTTCACTCCCTTATCACTCAAAAATCTGTCCATCAGCACCTTAAATATATTCAATGACCCAGCCTCCACAGCTCTCTGGGGCAGAGAATTCCACAGATTTACAACCCTCTGAGAGAAGAAAAGTCTCCATCTCAGTTTTAAATGGGCGGCCCCTTACTCTGAGACTATGTCTCCTAGTTTTAGTTTCCCCTATGAGTAGAAATATTCTCTCTGCATCCACCTTGTTGACCCCCCTCATAATCTTATACGTTTCGATACGATCACCTCTCATTCTTCTGAATTCCAATGAGTAGAGGCCCAACCTACTCAACCTATCTTCATAAGTCAACCCCCTCATCTCCGGAATCAACCTAGTGACCCTTCTCTGAACAGCCTCCAATACAAGTACAGGTTGAGTGTCCGAAATCCGGAAACCTTGGGACCGAGGCCGTTCCAGATTCCGGGTATTTCCGGATTTTGGAACGTCTTTGCCTGGGTCGAGGTAGGTGGGGTCTGGCAACCGAGGTAAGGGAGAGAGGGGGGAGATGGGGGGAGCTTGGGCCAGGGGGGGAAGGGGGGGAGGTTGGGCCACCGAGGGCCGGGGCGAAGTCGGGGCGGGCGAAGTAGGGCCACCGAGGCAGGGGGGGGGGGGGAGTCCAGATTTCGGAACATTTTCCGGTTTCCAGATGACCCCACCACGGATCGGCCCGGTGTCCGGATTCCGGAACATTCCGAATTTTGGAACTCCGAATTTTGGACGCTCAACCTGTATATCCTTCCTTAAATACGGAGACCAAAACTGGACACAGTTTTAACAGTTTTTTCACATCAAAAAATATTATGTTTACTAAGAAACTGACCAGTGTACATCACTGAAACTATTAAATGGTTCAGTATAGATTTACCCACCATCTACAAGGCACAAGTCAGGAGTGTGATGGAATACTCTCCCCTTGCCTGGATGAGTGCAGCTCCAGCAACACTCAGGAAGCTCGACACCGTCCAGGACAAAGCAGCCCGCTTGATTGACACCCCATCCCCCACCTTCAACATTCACTCCCTCCACCACCGGCGCACCGTGGCTGCAGTGTGTACCATCTACAAGATGCACTGCAGCAACTCGCCAAGGTTTCTTCAGCAGCACCTCCCAAACCCGCGACCTCTACCGCCTAGAAGGACAAGGGCAGCAGGCGCATGGGAACACCATCACCTCCACGTTCCCCTCCCAGTCACACACCATCCTGACTTGGAAATATATCGGCTGTTCCTTCATCGTCGCTGGGTCACAATCCTGGAACTCCCTCCCTAACAGCACTGTGTGGGAGCACCTTCACCACACGGACTGCAGCGGTTCAAGAAGGCGGCTCACTACCACCTTCTCGAGGGGCGATTAGGGATGGGCAATAGATGCCGGCCTTGCCAGCGACGCCCACATTCCAGGAACCAATAAAAAAAAGATGGAGGACTGGACACCCTGATTAAAAATGCTTAGTTTTGGTGATAAACCCATTTTCAGCTGTATTAATAAGACTGCACCAGGTTACCACTCTCAAATACATCAAGGAAGACTTTTTAAATGGAAAAAATAGAAACAGTTACATTCTATTATGCAGCTTGATTGCACTGGTCATAGAATCATAGAAATTTACAGCACCGAAGGAGGCCATTTTGGCCCATCGTGTCCGCACTGGCCGACCAAGAGCTACCCGGCCTAATCCCACTTTCCAGCTCTCGGTCCGTAGCCCTGTAGGTTACGGCACTTCAAGTGCACATCCAAGTACTTTTTAAATGTGGTGAGGGTTTCTGCCTCTATCACCCTTTCGGGCAGTGAGTTCCAGATCCCCACCACCCTCTGGGTGAAGAAATTTACCCTCAAATCCCCTCGAAACCTCCCCCCAATTACTTTAAATCTATACCCCCTGGTTTTTCACCCCTCTGCTAAGGGAAATAGGTCCTTCCTATCCACTATATCTAGGCCCCTCATAATTTTATACACCTCAATTAGGTCTCCCCTCAGCCTCCTCTGTTCCAAAGAAAACATCCCCACCCTATCCAATCTTTCCTCATAGCTAAAATTCGTCAGTCCAGGCAACATCCTCGTAAATCTCCTCTGTACCCTCTCTAGTGCAACATCCTGGTAAATCTCCTCTGTACCCTCTCTAGTGCAACATCCTGGTAAATCTCCTCTGTACCCGCTCTAGTGCAACATCCTGGTAAATCTCCCCTGTA
Organism: Pristiophorus japonicus; assembly: GCF_044704955.1. Lineage (NCBI taxonomy): Eukaryota > Metazoa > Chordata > Chondrichthyes > Pristiophoridae > Pristiophorus > Pristiophorus japonicus. Next base: position 18,377,719 of record NC_092010.1, read on the forward strand.
CCCTCTCTCGTGCAATATCCTGGTAAATCTCCTCTGTACCCTCTCTTGTGCAACATCCTGGTAAATCTCCTCTGTGCCCTCTCTCGTGCAACATCCTGGTAAATCTCCTCTGTACCCTCTCTAGTGCAACATCCTGGTAAATCTCCTCTGTACCCTCTCCAGTGCAACATCCTGGTAAATCTCCTCTGTACCCTCTCTCGTGCAACATCCTGGTAAATCTCCTCTGTACCCTCTCTTGTGCAACATCCTGGTAAATCTCCTCTGTGCCCTCTCTCGTGCAACATCCTGGTAAATCTCCTCTGTACCCTCTCTAGTGCAACATCCTGGTAAATCTCCTCTGTACCTTCTCTAGTGTAATCACATCTTTCCTGTAATGTGGTGACCAGAACTACATACAGTACTCCAGCTGTGGTCTAACTAATGTTTTATACAGTTCAAGCATAATCTCCTTGCTCTTGTATTCTATGCCTCGTCTAACAAAGGCAAGTATCCCATATGTTTTCTTAACCACCTTATCTACCTGGCCTGCTACCTTCAGGGATCTGTGGACCTGCACTCCAAGGTCCCTTTGTTCCTCTACACTTCTCAGTGTCCTACCATTTAATGTGTATTCCCTTGCCTTGTTAGCCCTCCCCAAATGCATTACCTCACATTTCTCCGGATTGAAATTGACATTTGTGATTATGCAAATGATTTTAGCAGAAACTTGAACAATTTGGGCGTCATTGTGTTTAAGATTAGTCTCGTCTGGTTTGAAGCCCTCGTAATTGTACCTCAGAACAATAATGAGCTGGAGTGTAATTGAAGACAATCCTGCAGGCAGAAGCATGTTTCCCTTTTATGAAGATGTGTAGCTTTGAAAAGAAATATATTTCCTCAGGAGAAATATTTCTAAGAATGCAGAGCCATGCCCTTCTGAGTGGGGTCAGTCTTTGTATGCAAGTTGCCTCACACTGCTCTATATCTGCTCATACAGTAGCAGAACACTGCTCTTGTTGATAAGAGGCTCCCGAGGTATGGGAAATGGTTCACGTTGTCCAGGGCCGCGCCGTGGATCTTGATGACTGGGGGGCAGTGCTGTGCAGCGAGGACAGGCTGGTGGAGGACTTTTGTCTTACGGATATTTAGTGTAAGGCTCATGCTTTCGTACGCCTCAGTAAATACGTCGACTATGACTTGGAGTTCAGCCTCTGTACGTGCGCAGACACAGGCGTCGTCCGCGTACTGTAGCTCGACGACAGAGGTTGGGGTGGTCTTGGACCTGGCCTGGAGATGACGAAGTTTCACTCCAGCGGGGAGCTTGTTGGCTGTGAGGTGTCCGCATGCCAGACATGAGACTCTCAAAGCAAGCGCTCTACTTGGAACTCCTTCACGGCAAACGAGCCAAAGGTGGGCAGAGGAAACGTTAAAAGGGCACCCTCAAAGCCTCCCTGATAAAGTGCAACCCCCACTGACACCTGGGAGCCCTGGCCAAAGACCGCCCTAAGTGGAGGAAGTGCATCCGGGAGGGCACTGAGCACCTTGAGTCTCATCGCCAAGAGCATGCAGAAATCAAGCGCAGGCAGCGGAAGGAGCGTGCGGCAAACCAGACTCCCCACCCACCCTTTCCCTCAACGACTATCTGTCCCACCTGTGACAGGGACTGTGGCTCTCGTATTGGACTGTTCAGCCACCAAAGAACTAATTTTAAGAGTGGAAGCAAGTCTTCCTCGATTCCGAGGGACTGACTATGATGATGATGATGATGAGCAGGACACAGGGGAATAACAATAGCACCCTCTTGTGGCCTGAACAGCATATTCATTTATTTTGTACTTGTACTTCTTCAATCTCTTTGAAGGAGGACCAAACAACCAGGGTCTGAGACAAGGCCTCATACAAGTTGAGCCCATCCAAAACTCGGCTGCCCGTGTCCTAACTCGCACCAAGTCCCGCTCACCCATCACTCCTGTTATGTATTGAACCCTTGGCAACCTGTATCACACCACCACCAGAAGACCTACCTATTGGAGTCCCAAGGGATCCCAGAATCCCTTGGGAGCACTGTGTATAAGCAGGTCTCCCACGCTGTACCTGCACTCTGGAGTCTAATTAAAGGAGCTAAGGTCACACTTACTCATTGCATACAGTACTCGGTTTCATCCTTCATTATGAGCATAGCAATTGGCGACGAGGTAACGAACAACCGCGTGAAAATGCAAAGAACAGTTGGTATCCTGGAGAAGTTCTCAGAAGGGGACAATTGGGAGGCCTTCGTGTCGAGACTCGACCAATACTTCGTGGCCAATGAGCTGGGAGGGGACGAGAACGCTGCAAAACGAAGGGCGATCCTCCTTACCGTCTGTGGGGCAACAACCTATGGCCTCATGAAGAATCTTCTAGCTCTGGTAAAACCAACAACCAAACCCTATGAAGAATTGTGTACGCTGGTCTGGGAGCACCTAAATCCGAAGGAAAGTGTTTTGATGGCGAGGTATCGGTTCTACACGTGTCAACGGTCGGAGGTCCAGGAAGTGGCGAGCTATGTCGCCGAAGTAAGGCACCTTGCAGGACATTGCGAATTCGATGAATTCTTTGAACAAATGCAAAGAGACTTTTTTGTGCTTGGCATTGGCCATGAAGTTATCCTTCGCAAACTATTGACTGTTGAAACACCGAATCTGAGCCAAGCCATAACGATAGCCCAGGCATTTATGTCCACCAGCGATAACACCAAACAAATTTCGCAGCAGAAAGAGGTTTCGGCTAGTACTGTGCACAAAGTAACGTCATTTTTATTGTGTTCCTAACACAGATGAGACTGCACACAGGGAGGTTAAAGTAACAGTGACCTCAGTCTTTAATAAGACACTCCAGAGTGAGGAACAGGCCTTAGGGGCCGGCTTATATACAGTGCTCCCAAGGGATGCTGGGATCCCTCGGGACTTCAGGGGATGAGCTCCCTGGTGGCGGAACATGGGAGTGCATGCTTTACAGATACACAACAGTTTTTGAGCGGGAATATACAAGGCAAAACATACACGCCGGCTGCTGCACGACCTCAGATGACCCAGAGTCCGCCATCAATCGTTAATGCGAGGCAGTTAACACTTTGTTGGCGTTGTGGAGGTGATCATCGGCCCCGTCAATGCCGCTTCAAGCACTATGCGTGCAACCGCTGCAGAACAATGGGACACCTCCAGCGAATGTGCAGGTGAGCTGCAAACCACCACGTTGCAGAGGAAGATTGATTCACAGTGGATCCGGTTGAACTCGAGACTCGAACCGAGGAGGCAGAAGTGTACGGGGTACACACCTTCACCACGAAATGTCCACCGATTATGTTAAAAGTTGAACTAAACGGAATTCCAGTATCCATGGAACTGGACACGGGTGTGAGTCAGTCCATAATGAGCAAAAAGGCCTTCGACAGGCTGTGGTGCAACAAGACACACAGGCCCAAGCTCAGCCTCATTCACACCAAGCTAAGACCTTACACCAAAGAACTGATCCCTGTAATTGGCAGTGCAGAAGTCAAAGTCTCCTATGATGGAGCAGTGCATGAACTACCACTATGGATCGTACCAGGAGATGGCCCCACACTGTTCAGCAGAAGCTGGCTGGAAAAAATCTGCTGGAACTGGGCCGACATCCGAGCGCTTTCGTCCGTCGACGACGCCTCATGTGCCCAGGTTCTGAGCAGATTTCCATCATTGTTCGAGCCAGGCATTGGAAGTTTCTCGGGGGCGAAAGTGCAAATCCACTTGGTTCCCGGTACACGACCCATCCACCACAAGGCACGGGCGGTACCGTATATGATGCAAGAGAAAGTGGAAATTGAGCTGGACAGACTGCAGCGAGAAGGCGTCATCGCGCCGGTGGAATTCAAGTGGGCCAGTCCGATGGTCCCGGTACTCAAGGGCGATGACACGGTCAGCATTTGTGGGGACTGTAAAGTAGCGATTAACCGTTTTTCGCTGCAACACCAGTACCCGCTACCCAAGGCAGACGACCTATTTGCGACCCTGGCTGGAGGAAAGACATTCACCAAGTTGGACCTGACCTTGGCCTACATGACGCAAGAGCTGGAGGAATCTTCGAAAGACCTCACCTGCATCAACACGCACAAAGGTCTGTTTATCTATAACAGATGCCTGTTCGGGATTCGGTCATTCACGGCAATTTTCCAACGGAACATGGAGAGCCTGCTAAAGTCGGTTCCATGCACCATGGTTTTCCAGGACGACATACTGATTAGAGGTCGGGACACCATCGAACACTTGAAGAATCTGGAAGAGGTCTTAAGTCGGCTAGATCGTGTGGGACTCAGGTTGAAACGCTCGAAGTGTGTTTTCCTGGCACCAGAGGTCGAGTTCTTGGGAAGAAGAATCGCAGCAGATGGCATCAGACCCACCGACGTTAAGACGGAGGCCATCAAGAACGCGCCAAGACCACAGAACGTGACGGAGCTGCGGTCATTCCTGGGATTCCTCAACTATTTCGATAATTTCCAACCCGGGTTAAGCACCTTGCTAGAACTCCTACATGTGCTACTACACAAGGGAGATGACTGGGTATGGGGGAATTCACAAGAGGCTGCTTTTGAGAAAGCCAGAAATCTGTTATGTTCAAACAAACTGCTTGTTCTGTACAACCCATGTAAATGATTAGTGCTAGCTTGCGATGCGTCGTCATACGGGGTCGGGTGTGTGTTACAACAGGCTAACGAATTGGGGATTTTGCAACCGGTCGCCTATGCGTCCAGGAGTCTGTCCAAGGCCGAACGGGCCTACAGCATGATTGAAAAAGAAGCTCTCGGGGTGAAAAAAATGCACTAATATCTGTTTGGTCTCAAGTTTGAGTTAGAAACTGACCATAAGCCGCTCATATCGCTATTCTCAGAGAGCAAAGGGATTAATACCAATGCCTCTGCCCGCATCCAAAGATGGGCGCTCACGCTGTCAGCATACAACTATGTAATTCATCACAGACCGGGCACAGAGAACTGCGCAAATGCTCTCAGTCGGCTACCATTGCCCATCACCAGGGTGGAAATGGCACAGTCTGCAGACTTGCTCATGGTGATGGATGCATTTGAAAACGAAAAGTCACCCGTTACAGCCCGCCAGATCAGGACTTGGACCAGCCAGGATCCTTTACTGTCCCTGGTAAAAAACTGTGTCCTCCATGGGAGCTGGTCCAGCATCCCAGCGGAGATGCAGAAAGAGATTAAGCCATTCCACAGGTGCAAAGACGAAATGTCCTTACAGGTGGATTGTATTTTGTGGGGTAATCGTGTGGTCTTTCCCAAGAAAGGCAGGGAAATGTTCATATGCGACCTACACAGCACCCACCCAGGCATTGTAATGATGAAAGCCATAGCCAGATCCCATGTGTGGTGCCCGGCATCAACTCAGATTTAGAGTCATGCGTGCGCCAATGCAACACTTGCTCTCAACTGAGCAATGCTCCCAGGGAGGCTCTGCTAAGTTTGTGGTTGTGGCCCTCCAAACCGTGGTCTAGGATCCACGTTGACTTTGCTGGCCCGTTTCTAGGCAAAATATTCTTGGTTGTTGTGAATGCTTATTCAAAGTGGATTGAGTGTGTAATAATGTCTGTAAGCACGTCCACTGCCACCATCGAAAACCTACGAGCCATGTTTGCCACGCACGACCTGCCTGATGTCCTTGTCAGTGACAATGGGCCGTGTTTCACCAATGCTGAATTCAAGGAATTCATAACCTGCAATGGGATCAAGCACGTCAAGCATCGGCCCCGTTCAAGCCTGCATCCAACGGCCAGGCAGAACGGGCAGTTCAAACCATCAAGCAAAGCTTGAAATGCGTGTCGGAAGGCTCCCTGCAGACCCGCCTGTCCTGAGTCCTGCTCAGCTACCGCACCAGACCCCACTTGCTCACCAGGGTTCCCCCAGCTGAGCTGCTCATAAAAAGGGTGCTCAAAACAAGGCTCTCTCTTGTCCACCCTGATCTCCATGATCACGTCAAGAGCCGGCGACATCAACAAAGCATGTACCATGATCGCGCAAACTTGTCACACGATATTGAGGTCAATGACCCTGTGTTTGTACTCAATTATGGACATGGTCACAAATGGCTTGCTGGCACGGTCATAGCCAAAGAAGGGAGTAGGGTGTTTCAGGTCAAATTGGCCAATGGACTAACGTGCAGAAAGCATTTGGACCAAACCAAATTGCGATTCACTAACAGCCACGAGCAACCCGAAGAGGACACCACCAACTTCGACCCTCCAACACACACACAAGTGGCAACCGACATCACGGTTGACCACGAAGCCGAACTCACCATCCCCAGCAGCCCAGCAAGGCCGGCTGCCCAGCAGCCCAGTGACGAACCAACCAACTCACCCACACCTGCATTTGTACCGAGACGATCGACAAGGGAGCGAAAAGCCCCAGATCGTCTCACTCTGTAAATAAGTGTACTTTTGATTTCGGGAGTGAGTAATGTTATGAATGTAACCCTTGGCAACCTGTATCACACCACCACCAGAGGGCCTACCTGTTGGAGTCCCAAGGGATCCTAGCATCCCTTGAGAGCACTGTACATAAGCAGGCCACCCACACTGTACCTGCACTCTGGAGTCTAATTAAAGGAGCTAAGGTTACACTTACTCATTGCATACAGTACTCGGTTTCAGCCTTTATTATGAGCATAATAACTCCTGTGCTCACTGACCTACATTGGCTCCCGGTTAAGCAACGCCTCAATTTCAAAATTCTCATCCTTGTTTTCACAAAGAAGCACTTGTGCCAGCTCAGCAGACACAGAGAGATAAGGCCTAGCTATGGCGATAAGGGATTTAGCAAGGAGCCTTAAAGAGAAACAAGTTGTCTCCTGAAAGGCCAACAAGACATTCAGACAGAGATAAGGAAGAAAATGGCCTCATCGGTACCCTCTCCCCTGTGGTTGGACAATTGAATGGGCAATTGATTGATGCAAGGTATCTGTCGGCCCACCAAAATAAGGTATAATAACGGGCAACCGAGAGAGACACAGGCAGACTGAGGAGTTTCCTCAAGGTGGATCTCGTACGGGCTTCGGCCTAATGCCTTGGTCAAGCTCAAACCTCCGAGGTGGACCCCCCTTGTGGGCTTCGGCCTAACACCTCCACCAGCTCGGGATCTGTTCGGAGACCACCGTTCTGCCTCAACGTCCGTTCGTTCTGGGGCCGTGGATCGCTCTCATCTGTCACGGGTTGTATGTCTTAACCGCGTGTTGTATCTGATTATGCTCATAATGGCCGCTCTTTAATAAAACGCCTTACAACTCCGAAGACCCTTTGGGTAATCTGTGTGCGACCTGTAATCCAAATCTTACACACCTGGATGCACCAGTCCTCGCTTTACTTTAGTTGCCGGGTTTCCCAATGCTTGGGAAACCCGGCCGCCCGCGATTAAATTTAAAATGTCGTTTCAAAATGACGCACGCAGCCTCATTATAATATTTAAAGTGCCAACCCGCCTCCTGGGATTAAAATTCTTCCCTTTATTTCTTGTCCAAGCCATGTTCTATTACATCATTCCTGATTCGTTGTAACCTGGACACTCCCAGTACGCCTCGCAACCAACTCATCGCTGCTTTTCGTGTCTTTGGCTTGTCAATTTTTCTCATGCTCTGGCAATCTGATTGTATAATAACATGGAAATAACCAATGCATCATAAAGTCTTACCTTAGTCTTTGGTGAAATATCTTTAGCCTTCCATAGCCTGCGTAAACTTCCAAAAGCAGCAGAAGCCAGTGCAATCCTTCTTTCGATGTCTTCTTCACGACTCTGATTGTCTGCCACTAACCCACCAAGTTCGAGAAACTTTTCCACCTGTTCCGCCTCCAACTGTCGAATGTACAGCTCCCTGATGCTTCCCAAATGACACGACCTTTGTCTTCTTTGTGTTAATCTGCAATCCAAATTCTCTGCTCGCCGCGTCCACCTTATCAGTTAATCTCTGCAAATCTGTTTTTAGATGTTGCTGTATGGCCAAACGACGACAGCAAATCTGAGCTTGTTCACAACCTTGCCACATACGGTGATACCACCTACCATCAAGGGCACTACCCAGCGCCGAGCCTGTGGCCAACACCTCGCTGGAGGCAATTAGGCCCATACAGCAGTGCCTGGTCTCCAGTCGTCCTGGACCCCCTTGCCACTGGACCAAGACCTCGCTCAGCTAAGCCCGTGTGGTAGCCGGTGTTCAACGACCACCCCACGGTAAAAGAAATCACGCACAGGCATCTTCCACTATTGACTTTTCATGCAATATTCATCACTGCTTCCCGCACTAGATTAAATAAATTCGCCGACAGTCTGCATCCTTGACTTGGCCCGACTGTTGATCTGAACCGTTCCGCTAGTTTCCAATCCATTCTAACAGCGCTTCAGGAACTTGTTCTCAATGTTTTCTATCAGTCTGAAAAGCTGCTCAGGAATAGCACAGATTCTCAAGACACTAACTCTTCTCGCCCTTCATGGCCAAAGGCCTGCTTCAAATCTATGAAGTTGTTGTAACAATGGATGCTACATTCCATACATTTCTCTGTGTATTTATATAGCGCCTTTAACCTAGTGAAATGTCCCAAGACGCTTCACTGGAGCATTATGTGACACAAAATGTGACATCGGGCCACATAAGGAGAAATTAGGGCAGGTGACCAAAAGCTTGGTCAAAGAGGTCGGTTTTAAGGAGCGTCTTGAAGGAGGAAAGAGAGGTAGAGAGGCGGAGAGGTTTAGGGAGGGAGTTCCAGAACTTGGGGCCGAGGCAACAGAAGGCACGGCCACCAATGGTTGAGTGATTATAATCAGGGATGCTCAGGAGGGCAAAATTATAGGAGCGCAGACATCTCGGGGGGTTGTGGGGCTGGAGGAAGTTACTGAGATAGGGAGGGGTGAGGCCATGGAGGGGTTTGAAAACAAGGATGAGAGTTTTAAAATTGAGGCATTGCTTAACTGGGAGCCAGGTGTTCCATAAATGTCATGAGAACATAAGAAATAGGAGCAGGAGTAGGCCATTCGGCCCCTCGAGCCTGCTCCGCCATTCAATGAGATCATGGCTGATCTTCTACCTCAACTCCACTTTCCTGCACTATCCCCATATCGTTCGATTCCCTTAAAATCCGAAAATCTATTGATCTCTGCCTTGAATATACTCAATGACTCAGCCTTCAACCCTCTGGGGTAGAAAATTCCAGAGATTCACCAGCCTCTAAGTGAAGGAATTCTTCCTCACCTCAGTCCTAAATGGCTGACCCCTTATTCTGAGACTGTGACCCCTGGTTCTAGACTCCCCAGCCAGGGGGAAACATCCTCCCTGCATCTACCCTGTCAAGCCCTGTAAGAATTTTGTATGTTTCAATCAGATCACCTCTCATTCTTCTAAACTCTAGAGAATATCGGCCTAGTCTACTCAATCTCTCCTCATTCGACAATCCCCCCATCCCAGGAATCAGTCTGGTGAACCTTTGTTGCACTCCCTCTATGGTTAATATATCCTTCCTTAGGTAAGGAGACCAAAACTGTACACAATACTCCAGGTGCGGTCTCACCAGGGCCCTGTATAATTACTGTAAGACATCTTTACTCTTATACTCCAATCCTCTTGTAATAAAGGCCAACGTACCATTTACTTTCTTAATCACTTGCTGTACCTGCATGTTAACTTTCAGTGATTGGTGTACAAGGACACCAGGTCCCTCTGAACACCAACATTTCCCAATCTCTCACCGTTTAAAAAATACTCTGCTTTTCTATTTTTCCGACCAAAGTGGATAACTTCACACTTCTCCACATTATATTCCATTTGCCATGTTCTTGCCCACTCACTGAGCCTGTCTATATCCCCTTGAAGCCTCTTTGCATCCTCCTCACAACTTACATTCCCACCTAGCTTTGTATCATCAACAAACTTGGATATATTACATTTGGTCCCCTCATGCAAATCATTGATATAGATAGTGAATAGCTGAGGCCCAAGCACTGATCCTTGCGGTACCCCACTAGTTACAGCCTGCCAACCCGAAAATGACTCTGAAATCGATCTTATCACTGAACAGCTTGTTTTACGCCAAAAGAAACGAGACACAGGGGCTGTATCGGGAGATAAAAGAACTAAGTGGATCTTCAAACTGAAAATGGCTAGAGTGGAAGACCAAAATGGTCAGATAACTGAGGACAAACAGGTGAAGAGTAAGCAGTGGAAAGAATATTTTGAAGACCTCTATACAATGTACAGAGGAGTGCTGTGGATGAAGCAGTTCTGGAGAAACCAGCCTGGACAAATGGAGAGGTGTTGATGCTGGATTTCGTTGGAAGCTGCAGTAAAGATTTCTTTGAATTGAAAAAGGCTTCGGGTATCAATAATATAACTGCGGAGTTGTTGCAGGCAGCTGAGGGACATACTGGGAAAGTTTAAGGGGTTGAAATTGGGTCCCGCCGTGAGGCTGCATCACCGCCTGAGTGCTGATTTTAGTGCCGGGCGTTAGGTACAGCCTCAAAGTCCGAAATTCAGTTTTTACGCCCAAAGATGAGACAGCCGCGCTAAAAAGTGTCGTTGCACACTCATCCTTGGGCGGGAGTTCAGGAGGCCGACTGAATTTCCCCACGGCAGGCTGCCGCCACGCTGGAAAAAAAACGGGAAGGTAAAAAAATAACTGAAACTTCTCTGATCCGCACACACACTTCCCCACTCTGAAAATGAATGAAAACACACAGAAGTAAATGAAGAGAAAAACTTACCTTCCTTTCAAGGTGATCCCGCCTGAGATCCGTTCTGTTACGACCACTTTTCTCAGGCTGCACGGCCGCCTGCTTGTTCGGCAGCGTACAAAGCAAATGTCGCGACAGAGGCGTCAAAGAGGCGTCGTACGCTGGATGACGTCATGGTTTCCATGGCGTTAGCCGGCGGCACATTAAGTGTTTACGCCCCTAAATAATTTCAAACGAATTTTGCGTCAGGCATGAACAGCACCCAGCGCCACTCCCAGGCGCCTAACTCCCAGTGAACACCTAACACCGGCGTTATCAGCAGGCGTTAGCAACTGTCGAAATCTCGACTCCCGATAAACGACTCAGACACCTTCAGCTCCAGCAGAAGTTTCTTTAATTTACTTGCTAGCAAGGGAAAGGTCACACTCAGTCAATGGCGAAGTGAACACCTCCGCAATGGTACAATTTCACGAGATATTTATACAGTAAAACCCAAGTTATGGCCTCTCCCTGTGTATTGGCTCTGTCTCGCAGTCAGTGAATACAGATAAAGAGTTAATTGCTACATCCTTGTCCTGACATGGTTTCCAGATATTTCCTTTTGTCAGAGTTATTAGTTTGCCAGCCGGCCATTACTCCATGAGAGTGTGGTAATGAGCTATTACCTGTCTTGCATTGTGTCAGGATGAATAATACCAAGGAGACAAGAGTGAATGCAGCAGTTACAGAGGAGTCAGCTCACTGAATAAACCTGGGGAAGACGCATCAGAGGAGAATGAATATATAAAGGTGGCACTGTATGAAGAAGACAGGACGGAGAAGAATAGTACCTTCATGTAATAATAAAGATGTGCCGTGCTTCCCCACAACAGTGGGTCATCTTACTTGATAAGACCATTTCTGACTAATCTCTCCTGCACCCCAACCTTCTCACAGTTTTTTGCTGCCTGACTGCCTTGCAGCATCCTGTTTCAAAAAAAACTTGGCCTCCCTGCCTGTATATTTGACCCCTTACTGTCCACTACCAAAAAAGGAAGATCAGGCAGACCTCCTGCCCAGCCACCGAAACCAGTGATTCCCCAACACAATGGTCATGAGGCCTTTCTCTCTTGCCACGACAAGTTAACTAATTGTTTATTATTTCGGGTCGATGAGGAACCAACATCAAAGCTTGCTCATTGGCATCTTAACCACCTATCATCTCAGACCAATTTGCATGAATGCACTGTTTTTATAAATAAATAAATACAACATTTAAGGTAACTCTTTCCTTTCCTTCTGTGGAAAAATAGTTAAAGCAATACCAAAACATGCTTGGTTCAATTGCTCTGTGTACCCACTCAATGTGTTGAGACATAAAGAAAGACTTGCATTTCTAGAGCACCTTTCCTGACCGCAGGATGTCCCAATGTGCTTTACAACCAATGACGTACTGTTGTGGTGTGGGAAACACGCCAGCCAAGTAAGATTCACAAGTAAGATCCCACAAACAGCAATGTGATAATGACCAGATAGTCTGTTTTGAGTGATGTTTTTCAAGGGTTAACTATTATAGAATTATCGAACTTTATGGCACAGAAGATGGCCATTCGGCCCATCATGTCCCTGCCGGCTGACCAAGAGCTACCCAGCCTAATCCCACTTTCCAGCTCTAGGTCCATAGCCCTGCAGGTTACGGCACTTCAAGTGCACATCCAAGTACTTTTTAAATGTGGTGAGGGTTTCTGCCTCTACCATCCTTTCAGGCAGTGAGTTCCAGAACCCCATCACCCTCTGGGTGAGAAAAAAAATCAACTCCCCTCTAATCCTTCTACCAATTACTTTAGGTTATTGAGTCCTCTGCGAAGGGACATAGGACCTTCCTAACCACTGTATCTAGGCCTCTCATGTTAGTCAGGACACCGGGGAGAACTCCCCTGCACTTCTTCAAATAGTGCCGTGGGATCTTTTACATCCACCTGAGAGGGCAGACAGGGCCTCGGTTTAACGTCTCATCCAAAAGACGGCACCTCCGACAGGGCAGCACTGGGAGTGTCAGCCTCGATTTTGTGCTCAAGTCTCTGGAGTGGGACTTGGACTCACAACCTTCTGACTCGGAGGCGAGAGTGCTGCCCACTGGGCCACGGCTGACAACATAGCTCCCACCATCCCACCCAGAATTTTCCCTTTGATTTGAATGTTTGACTTTTAGTGTGGAAAAACGGGCCTTTCCTTGTGTTGGAAAAGTACACACTGGGGGCTGCCCCCATCAAAGAATCATATCTGAGCGAGGCTCTGCTTTTCACACAATATGATCTTGGGGAATAATCACGTGGCTGTTGCAATGTGACTCAAAGGCACACCACCTATGAAATATCTGGCCCACACCCAGTTTTTAAAAATTAATTCACGGGATGTGGGCGTTGCTGGCAAGGCCGGCATTTATTGCCCCTCCCTAATCGCCCTTCAGAAGGTGGTGGTGAGCCGCCTTCTTGAACCTCAGATAGCGGTTAAGAATCAACTGCATTGGTGTGGGTCTGGAGTCACATAGAGGCCAGACCGGGTAAGGACGGCAAATGTCCAGTGAACCAGATGGGTTTTTACGACAATCTGCTAGTTTCGTGGTCACTATTACTGATATCGGCTTTTTGTTCCAGATTTATTTAAATAACTGAATTGAAATTCACGTTTCTGGATCATTATTCCAGGCCTCTGGATTACTAATCCAGTAACATAACCATAACCTCCGCCCATATTTTTTTTCTCTTTCCTCCCTTTTTTTTACAACCACCCACCCCCCCTCCGCCCCCACGACCCCCCCGACCCCCACCCCACGCACCTTTTTTTCTCTCTCCCATGGCAGCTGGTAATGATTCCACCATTCATACCCTATCTAGACTCATCTTTTGTTTCCTAACTTCTGCTATTGCCATCTCATTTTTGCCCATCATCCCTTTTTGTCTCTCTAATCTCTCCTGCCTTCCACCCAATCACCAACCTTCTCTTTTGTTCTTTCTTCCCCTCCCCCTTTCCCTGCCCCTGCACTTCCTCAAGAATCTGTTACACCTCGAACTTTTCCAGTTCTGACGAAGGGTCACAGACCCGAAACGTTAACTCTGTTTCTCTCCACATGTAGTAACAGAGAAACATAGAAACTTACAGCGCAGAAGGAGGCCATTTTGGCCCATCGTGTCCGCGCCGGCCGACAAAGAATCGCACGGCCCTCGGTCAGCAGCCCTGAAGGTTACATATAAACCTATGAACAATGAACAATGGCCGACGGGTAAAGAGCAACCCAGCCCATAAGAACATAAGAACATAAGAATTAGGAACAGGAGTAGGCCATCTAGCCCCTCGAGCCTGCTCCGCCATTCAATAAGATCATGGCTGATCTGGCCGTGGACTCAGCTCCACTTACCCGCCCACTCCCCGTAACTCTTAATTCCCTTATTGCTTAAAAATCTATCTATCTGTGACTTGAATACATTCAATGAGCTAACCTCAACTGCTTCCTTGGGCAGAGAATTCCACAGATTCACAACCCTCTGGGAGAAGAAATTCCTTCTCAACTCGGTTTTAAATTGGCTCCCCCGTATTTTGAGGTTGTGCCCCCTAGTTCTAGTCTCCCCGACCAGTGGAAACAACCTCTCTGCCTCTATCTTGTCTATCCCTTTAATTATTTTAAATGTTTCAATAAGATCACCCCTCATCCTTCTGAACTCCAACGAGTAAAGACCCAGTCTACTCAATCTATCATCATAAGGTAACCCCCTCATCTCCGGAATCAGCCTCGTGAATCGTCTCTGTACCCCCTCCAAAGCTAGTATATCCTTCCTTAAGTAAGGTGACCAAAACTGCACGCAGTACTCCAGGTGCGGCCTCACCAATACGCTATACAGTTGCAGAAGGACCTCCCTGCTTTTGTACTCCATCGCTCTCGCAATAAAGGCCAACATTCCATTCGCCTTCCTGATTACCTGCTGCACCTGCAAACTAACTTTTTGGGATTCATGCACAAGGACCCCCAGGTCCCTCTGCACTGCAGCATGTTGTAATTTCTCCCTATTCAAATAGTATTCCCTTTTACTGTTTTTTTTCCCAAGGTGGATGACCTCACACTTTCCGACATTGTATTCCATCTGCCAAACCTTAGCCCATTCGCTTAACCTATCCAAATCTCTTTGCAGCCTTTCTGTGTCCTCTACACAACCCGCTTTCCCACTAATCTTTGTGTCATCTGCAAATTTTGTTACACTACACTCTGTCCCCTCTTCCAGGTCATCTATGTATATTGTAAACAGTTGTGGTCCCAGCACCGATCCCTGTGGCACACCACTAACCACCGATTTCCAACCCGAAAAGGACCCATTTATCCCGACTCTCTGCTTTCTGTTAGCCAGCCAATTCTCTATCCATGCTAATACATTTCCTCTGACTCTGCGCACCATTATCTTCTGCAGTAACCTTTTGTGTGGCACCTTATCGAATGCCTTTTGGAAATCTAAATACACCACATCCATCGGTACACCTCTATCCACCATGCTCATTATATCCTCAAAGAATTCCAGTAAATTAGTTAAACATGATTTCCCCTTCATGAATCCATGCTGCGTCTGCTTGATTGCACTATTCCTATCTAGATGGCCCGCTATTTCTTCCTTAATGATAGTTTCAAGCATTTTCCCCACTACAGATGTTAAACTAACCGGCCTATAGTTACCTGCCTTTTGTCTGCCCTCTTTTTTAAACAGAGGCGTTACATTAGCTGCTTTCCAATCCGCTGGTACCTCCCCAGACTCAGAGACTTTTGGTAGATTATAACGAATGCATCTGCTATAACTTCCGCTATCTCTTTTAATACCCTGGGATGCATTTCATCAGGACCAGGGGACTTGTCTACCTTGAGTCCCATTAGCCTGTCCAGCACTACCCCCCGAGTGATAGTGATTGTCTCAAGGTCCTCCCTTCCCACATTCCTGTGACCAGCAATTTTTGGCATGGTTTTTGTGTCTTCCACTGTGAAGACCGAAGCAAAATAATTATTTAAGGTCTCAGCCATTTCCACATTTCCCATTATTAAATCCCCCTTCTCATCTTCTAAGGGACCAACATTTACTTTAGTCACTCTTTTCCGTTTTATATATCTGTAAAAGCTTTTACTATCCGTTTTTATGTTTTGCGCAAGTTTACCCTTGTAATCTATCTTTACTTTCTTTATTGCTTTCTTAGTCATTCTTTGTTGTCATTTAAAATGTTCCCAATCTTCTATTTTCCCACTAACCTTGGCCACCTTATACGCATTGGTTTTTAATTTGATACTCTCCTTTATTTCCTTGGTTATCCACGGCTGGTTATCCCTTCTCTTACCGCCCTTCTTTTTCACTGGAATATATTTTTGTTGAGCACTATGAAAGAGCTCCTTAAAAGTCCTCCACTGTTCCTCAATTGTGCCACCGTTTAATCTGTGTTTCCAGTCTACTTTAGCCAACTCTGCCCTCATCCCACTGTAGTCCCCTTTGTTTAAGCATAGTATGCTCGTTTGAGACACTACTTCCTCATCCTCTATCTGTATTACAAATTCAACCATACTGTGATCACTCATTCCGAGAGGATCTTTTACTCGGAGATCGTTTATTATTCCTGCTTCATTACACAGGACCAGATCTAAGATAGCTTGCTCCCTTGTAGGTTCTGTAACATACTGTTCCAAGAAACAATCCTGTATACATTCTATGAATTCCTCCTCCAGGCTACCCTGTGCGATTTGATTTGACCAATCGATATGTAGGTTAGAATCCCCCATGATTACTGCCATTCCTTTTTCACATGCCTCCATTATTCCCTTGATTATTGCCCGCCCCACCGTGAAGTTATTATTTGGGGGCCTATAAATTACACCCACCAGTGACTTTTTCCCCTTACTATCTCTAATCTCCACCCACAATGATTCAACATTTTGTTCATTAGAGCCAATATCATCTCTCACAACTGCCCTGATATCATCCTTTATTAACAGAGCTACCCCACCTCCTTTCCCTTCTTGTCTATCTTTCCAAATCATCAGATACCCCTGTATGTTTAATTCCCAGTCTTGGCCACCCTGGAACCACGTTTCTGTAATGGCCACCAAATCATACCCATTTGTAATGATTTATGCCGTCAACTCATTTACTTTATTTCGAATGCTGCGTGCGTTTAGGTAGAGTGTTTTAATACTAGTTTTTAAACCATGATTTTTAGTTTTGACCCCTCCTGCAGCCCCTTTATATTCAGTGGCCCTTTTTGTTTTTTGCCTTGGGTTTCTCTGCCCTCCTCTTTTACTCATCTCCTTTCTGTCTTTTACTTTTGTCTCCTTTTTGTTTCCCTCTGTCTCCCTGCATTGGTTCCCATCCCCCTGCCATATCAGTTTAACTCCTCCCCAACTCCCCCGAGGACATTGGTTCCAGTCCTGCCCAGGTGCAGACCGTCTGGTTTGTACTGGTCCCACCTCCCCCAGAACCGGTTCCAATGCCCCAGGAATTTGAATCCCTCCCTGCTGCACCACTGCTCAAGCCACGTATTCATATGAGCTATCCTGCGATTCCTATTCTGACTAGCACGTGGCACTGGTAGCAATCCTGAGATTACTACTTTTGAGGTCCTACGTTTTAATTTAGCTCCTAGCTCCTTAAATTCATCTTGTAGGACCTCATCCCTTTTTTTACCTATATCGTTGGTACCAATGTGCACCACGACAACTGGCTGTTCACCCTCCCTTTTCAGAATGTCCTGCACCCGCTCCGAGACATCCTTGACCCTTGCACCAGGGAGGCAACATGGAGTCTCGGTTGCGGCCGCAGAAACGCCTATCTATTCCCCTTACAATTGAATCCCCTATCACTATCGCTCTCCCACTCTTTTTCCTGCCCTCCTGTGCAGCAGAACTTGATGAGTCATCCCCCTCAACAGTACTCAAAACAGTGTATCTGTTTTGCAGGGGGATGACCGCAGGGGACCCCTGCACTACCTTCCTTGCACTGCTCTTCCTGCTGGTCTTCCATTCCCTAGCTGGCTGTGGACCCTTCACCTGTGGTAAGACCAGCTCGCTACACGTGCTACTCACGTCATTCTCAGCATCATGGATGCTCCAGTGTGAATCCACCCTCAGCTCTAATTCCGCAACGCGGTCTGTCAGGAGCTGGAGGCGGATACACTTCCCGCACACGTAGTCGTCAGGAACACCGGAAGTGTCCCTGAGTTCCCACATGGTACAGGAGGAGCATATCACATGACCGAGCTCTCCTGCCATGACTTAACCCTTAGATACACTGAAATTGGCAACAACAATGTTAAAGTTTACTCACTGTTATAGAAGAGAAAAAAAGAAAAACGACTCACCAATCCAGCCAATCACTTGCCCCCTTGGCTGTGACGTCACCTTTCTGTTTCTTTCTACTTTTTTGCCTTCTCCCTGTAGCTGCACAAGCATGCCTCTCCAACGAACTCCCGACTGCCTCTCCAACGCACCTCTCACCGACGCTGGGCCCCGGACTCCCTGCTGTGCCTTTTATAGGCCTCTTCAACGAACTCCTGACTGCCTCTCCGACGCACCTCCTCGCCGACGCCCAACCAGTCCGCCCCACATAACTGCGACATCCATTATACTGAAACATTCTACACTGCACCCCAACCGGAGCCATGTGATGCTGCTTGACCCGCTGAGATTTCCAGCATTTTCTGTTCTTATTTCTGATTCCAGCATCTGCAGTATTTTGCCTTTGTAACATAATCACAATGCCCGAGAGCGATGCATTTCCCCTAATGCACACTCAAAACACCGGCCTGCAGTGCTGGTTGAACACACACAATTCTACACTACAAAGTATTAAATTCAGTCTTGTTACTAACTTATTACATTTCAGAGCTTGCATATTACAATAGATATATCAGAACTGCTAGCTGAGACACCGAGGGCTCCCTGTGTGTTGGCAATTACGCAGCATGCGGCCTCACGATCTATACAGCACGTATTACGATTGTATTGCCCCGTAGTCCCAGCAGGTCTAGCATACGTTACGTTGTTGATTTTACACGATGTTAGCTCGCAGGACAAGAATATGGAGAGATAGATAGCAGCAAGATTAAAGTCAATAAATCAATGGAGTGGTTATGTAAAAGTCACATTACGAAGACCAAAGCTCAAGTGGTTTATAAACATCAGGGAAACGTTGACCTCACACTGAGTCCCGCTCACCCATCACCCCTGTACTCGCTGACCCTACATTGGCTCCCGGTTAAACAACGCTTCGGTTTGAAAATACTGATCCTTGTTTTCAAATCCCTCCATGACCTCGCCCCTCCCTATCTCTGTAATCTCCTCCAACCTCACAACCCCCCGAGATGTCTGCGCTCCTCTAATTCTGCCCTCTTGACCATCCCTGATTATAATCGCTCAACCATCGGTGGCCGTGCCTTCTGTTGCCTGGGCCCCAAGCTCTGGAACTCCCTGCCTAAACCTCTCCGCCTCTCTACCTCTCTCTCCTCCTTCAAGATGCTCCTTAAAACCTACCTCTTTTTCCAAGCTTTTGGTCACCTGTGCTAATTTCTCCTTATGTAGCTCAGTGTCAAACTTTTTATCTCATAACACTCCTGTGAAGACCCTTGGGACATTTCACTACGTTAAAGGCACTACAAGTTGTTGTTGTAAAACAGCACTTCTCATCTCTGAACTTATTTTATGTTTAGCTTATTCAGCTTATTCACCACCGCCCTCCCTCCAGAGCCGCTTTCCCTCAAATCCCGCCCCCCACCCCATCTACTCTCCCTCCAGATCCCCCCGCTCTTCCTCCAGACCCCATCCCCCGTCCGCTCTCCCTCCAGACCCCACCCCCGTTCTCCATCCAGACCCACCCTCACCCATTCTCCCTCCCTCCAGCCACCCCCTCTGCTCTCCCTCCCTCCAGCACCCCCGTCCCCCCTCCGCTCTCCCCCGCCTCCAGACACCCCCTCCCACTCTCCCCCCAAGATAATTCTGCTGGCCTGAAGCGGCTATTCCGATTGGTCGAGCTGACCATATGACAGCTCTCCTCTCTATGCAAATGCTGGCATTTCCATGGTGCTGAAGTCGGGTGTTTTCACCAATGCGACACATCATTTCAGCAGATAACCAATAAACAGCGACCAAAGAGGAAACACACACACAAAATCAAAAAACACTCACGCACTCTGCTTTTCTTACCATTTTACCAACAAATGTGCAGGAAGTTCACATGCACACACCATGCCAATCTGAGTGTTGAGATCACATGCCCAATGAATGTCGATTACTAGTGTTGTGTATTAATGCTTGGGGGTCACCAGACACCAGAGGGCGCCGTGGTCGGAGGTCTTCATGTGCACATGTGGCATGTGTGCTTGGTCACCTGTATATAAGCTGGGTGTCTTTGTCACGCTGGCAATCACGGGCTGGTATAAAGATGGATCAGGTTGCACCTGAGTGAGTTTACAGTAACCAGAGTCTTGAGTCATTACAACTAGTTTTTTTATTTACTCATCACAAATGCAATTAGCCACATGTGGTTAGTGGCTAATATATTGTACAACTCTGACATAAAGGATGAATCCTTCACATCACAATACACCAGACATGATCATCCGATATGACCATGCCAATAATAATCACCTGATTGAATAAATCAGCACAAAGTAAGTGCACCTTTTCCAGTATGGCTATAATCTCTCGCACTCCGAGAACTCAAGGGCTGCGACACTGTTGGAGGTGCTGTCTTTCAGATGAGATCTTAATCCAAAGCTCCATCTGCCCTCTCAGCTGGATGTAAAGGGGAGAACTTTAACCCCAAAAATCAGGCAGTTTTGGGTCGGGTGGGAGGTTAAAGTGTTATCAATCGCAATTATGACACCAGTCCACCTCCAACCCACCCACTTCCAGTTTTCACGGAGGCAGAGGGGGTGGGGGGGCAATTTAAATATTGCAACGAGGCCGCATGCCTCATTAGAATACACAATTTCAAATGTAACTCTGGTCGGCAGGGAAAGGGAGGCGATGGCTGCGGGACCCAGGAGGGAAATGCCTTTCTGCTTACCTGCTGGATCCAGCGTACCTGCCTTGCCAACCCTCTGCGATCAGTCACCCACTCGACCCTTCCGATCTCCCACCGACCTCCCCTCCGAGGCCTCCGATCTCCCACCGAACTCCCATCCGAGGCCTCCGATCTGCCCCACCAGGCCTCCGATCTCCCCACCAGGCCTCCGATCTGCCCCACCATCCCTCCGATCTGCCCCACCAGGCCTCCGATCTCCCCACCAGGCCTCCAATCTGCCCCACCAGGCCTCCGATCTCCCCACCAGGCCTCCGATCTCCCCCACCATCCCTCCGATCTCCCCCACCAGGCCTCCGATCTCCCCACCAGGCCTCCGATCTCCCCCACCATCCCTCCGATCACCCCACCAGGCCTCCGATCTCCCCCACCATCCCTCCGATCACCCCACCAGGCCTCCAATCTGCCCCACCAGGCCTCCGATCTCCCCACCAGGCCTCCGATCTCCCCCACCATCCCTCCGATCACCCCACCAGGCCTCCGATCTCCCCCACAATCCCTCCGATCACCCCACCAGGCCTCCGATCTCCCCCACCATCCCTCCGATCTGCCCCACCAGGCCTCCGATCTCCCCCACCAGGCCTCCGATCACCCCACCAGGCCTCCGATCTCCCCCACCATCCCTCCGATCTCCCACACCAGGCTTCCGATCTCCCCACCAGGCCTCCGACCTCCCCACCAGGCCTCCGATCCCCCCACCAGGCCTCCGACCTCCCCACCAGGCCTCCGACCTCCCCACCAGGCCTCCGATTTCCCACATGAGGCCACCGCTCTCACCACCAGGCCTCCAATCTCCCCACCAGGCCTCCGATCTCCACACCAGGCCTCCGACCTCCCACACCAGGCCTCCGATCTCCACACCAGGCCTCCGACCTCCCCACCAGGCCTCTGATTTCCCCCATGAGGCCACCGATCTCACCACCAGGCCTCCGATCTCCCCCATGAGGCCACCGATCTCACCACCAGGCCTCCGATCTCCCCCACCAGGCCTCCGACCTCCCACACCAGGCCTCCGACCTCCTCACCAGGCCTCCGATCTCCCTCACCAGGCCTCCGATCTCCCCACCAGGCCTCCGACCTCCCACACCAGGCCTCCGATCTCCCCCACCAGGCCTCCGATTTCCTCCATGAGGCCACCGATCTCACCATCAGGCCTCCAATCTCCCCACCAGGCCTCCGATCTCCCCCATGAGGCCTCCAATCTCCCCACCAGGCCTCTGATCTCCCCCATGAGGCCTCCGATCTCCCCCATGAGTCCTCCAATCTCCCCACCAGGCCTCCGATCTCCCCCATGAGGCCTCCAATCTCCCCACCAGGCCTCCGATCTCCCCCATGAGGCCTCCGATCTCCCCCATGAGGCCTCCAATCTCCCCACCAGGCCTCCGATCTCCCCCATGAGGCCTCCAATCTCCCCACCAGGCCTCCGATCTCCCCCATCAGGCCTCCAATCTCCCCACCAGGCCTCCGATCTCCCCCATGAGGCCTCCAATCTCCCCACCAGGCCTCCGATCTCCCCCATGAGGCCTCCGATCTCCCCCATGAGGCCTCCAATCTCCCCACCAGGCCTCCGATCTCCCCCATGAGGCCTCCAATCTCCCCACCAGGCCTCCAATCTCCCCACCAGGCCTCCGATCTCCCCCATGAGGCCAATCTCCCCACCAGGCCCACGATCTCACCACCAGGCCTCCAATCTCCCCACCAGGCCTCCGATCTCCCCACCAGGCCTCCGATCTCCCCCACCAGGCCTCCGACCTCCCCCATGAGGCCTCCAATCTCCCCACCATGCCTCCGATCTCCCTACCAGGCCTCCGATTTCCCCCATGAGGGCTCCGATCTCCCCACCAGGCCTCCGACCTCCCCCACCAGGCCTCCGATCTCCCCCACCAGGCCTCCGACCTCCCCCATCAGGCCTCTGATCTCTACACCAGACCTCCGATCTCCCCCATGAGGCCTCCGATCTCCCCCACCAGGCCTCCGACCTCCCCCATGAGGCCTCCGATCTCCCCACCAGGCCTCCGACCTCCCCCATGAGTCCTCCAATCTCCCCACCAGGCCTCCGATCTCCCCCATGAGGCCTCCAATCTGCCCACCAGGCCTCCGATCTCCCCACCAGGCCTCCGATCTCCCCCACCAGGCTTCCGATCTCCCCCACCAGGCCTCCGATCTCCCCACCAGGCCTCCGATCTCCCCACCAGGCCTCCGATCTCCCCACCAGGCCTCCGATCTCCCCACCAGGCCTCCGATCTCCCCTCCAGGCCTCCGATCTCCCCACCAGGTCTCCGATCTCCCCCACCAGGCCTCCGATCTCCCCACCAGGCCTCCGATCTCCCCACCAGGCCTCCGATCTCCCCACCAGGCCTCCGATCTCCCCCACCAGGCCTCCGATCTCCCCCACCAGGCCTCCGATCTCCCCACCAGGCCTCCGATCTCCCCACCAGGCCTCCGATCTCCCCCACCAGGCCTCCGATCTCCCCCACCAGGCCTCCGATCTCCCCCATGAGGCCTCCGATCTCCCCACCAGGCCTCCGATCTCCCCACCAGGCCTCCGATCTCCCCCACCAGGCCTCCGATCTCCCCACCAGGCCTCCGATCTCCGCCATGAGGCCGCCGATCTCCGCACCAGGCCTCTGATCTCCTCCATGTGGCTTCCGATCTCCCCCACCAGGCCTCCCATCTCCCCCATGAGGCCTCCGACCTCCCACACCAGGCCTCCGATCTCCCCCACCAGGCCTCCGATCTTACCACCAGGTCTCCCATCGCCCCCATGAGGCCTCCGATCTCCCCACCAGGCCTCCGATCTCCCCACCAGGCCTCCGATCTCCCAACCAGGCCTCCGATCTCCCCCACCAGCCTTCTGATCTCCACACCAGGCCTCTGATCTCCCCATGAGGCCTCCAACCTCCCCCATGAGGCCTCCGATCTCCCCCAGCAGGCCTCCGACCTCCCCCATGAGGCCTCCGATCTCCCCACCAGGCGTCCGATCTCCCCATGAGGCCTCCAACCTCCCCCATGAGGCCTCCGATCTCCCCCACCAGGCCTCCGATCTCCCCCATGAGACCTCCGATCTCCCCACCAGGCTTCTGATCTCCCCACCAGGCCCACGATCTCACCACCAGGCCTCCAATCTCCCCACCAGGCCTCCGATCTCCCCACCAGGCATTGGATCTCCCCCACCAGGCCTCCGATTTCCCCCATGAGGGCTCCGATCTCCCCACCAGGCCTCCGACCTCCCCCACCAGGCCTCCGATCTCCCCCACCAGGCCTCCGACCTCCCCCATGAGGCCTCCGATCTCCCCCACCAGGCCTCCGACCTCCCCCATGAGGCCTCCAATCTCCCCACCAGGCCTCCGATCTCCCCCATGAGGCCTCCAATCTCCCCACCAGGCCTCCGATCTCCCCACCAGGCCTCCGATCTCCCCTACCAGGCTTCCGATCTCCCCACCAGGCCTCCGATCTCCCCACCAGGCCTCCGATCTCCCCCACTAGGCCTCCGATCTCCCCACCAGGCCTCCGATCTCCCCACCAGGCCTCCGATCTCCCCACCAGGCCTCCGATCTCCCCACCAGGCCTCCGATCTCCGCACCAGGCCTCCGATCTCCCCCACCAGGCCTCCGATCTCCCCACCAGGCCTCCGATCTCCCCACCAGGCCTCCGATCTCCCCACCAGGCCTCCGATCTCCCCACCAGGCCTCCGATCTCCCCACCAGGCCTCCGATCTCCCCACCAGGCCTCCGATCTCCCCCACCAGGCCTCCGATCTCCCCACCAGGCCTCCGATCTCCCCACCAGGCCTCCGATCTCCCCACCAGGCCTCCGATCTCCCCACCAGGCCTCCGATCTCCCCCACCAGGCCTCCGATCTCCCCCAGCAGGCCTCCGACCTCCCCCATGAGGCCTCCGATCTCCCCACCAGGCCTCCGATCTCCCCACCAGGCCTCCGATCTCCCCACCAGGCCTCCGATCTCCCAACCAGGCCTCCGATCTCCCCCACCAGCCTTCTGATCTCCACACCAGGCCTCCGATCTCCCCATGAGGCCTCCAACCTCCCCCATGAGGCCTCCGATCTCCCCCAGCAGGCCTCCGACCTCCCCCATGAGGCCTCCGATCTCCCCACCAGGCCTCCGATCTCCCCCACCAGGCCTCCGATCTCCTCCATGAGGCCTCCGATCTCCCCACCAGGCATCCGATCTCCCCCACCAGGCCTCCGATCTCCCCCACCAGGCCTCCGATCTCCCCCATGAGGCCTCCGATCTCCCCACCAGGCCTCCGATCTCCCCACCAGGCCTCCGATCTCCCAACCAGGCCTCCGATCTCCCCCACCAGCCTTCTGATCTCCACACCAGGCCTCCGATCTCCCCATGAGGCCTCCAACCTCCCCCATGAGGCCTCCGATCTCCCCACCAGGCCTCCGATCTCCCCACCAGGCCTCCGATCTCCCCCACCAGGCCTCCGATCTCCCCACCAGGCCTCCGATCTCCCCACCAGGCCTCCGATCTCCCCACCAGGCCTCCGATCTCCCCACCAGGCCTCCGATCTCCCCCACCAGGCCTCCGATCTCCCCCAGCAGGCCTCCGACCTCCCCCATGAGGCCTCCGATCTCCCCACCAGGCCTCCGATCTCCCCACCAGGCCTCCGATCTCCCCACCAGGCCTCCGATCTCCCAACCAGGCCTCCGATCTCCCCCACCAGCCTTCTGATCTCCACACCAGGCCTCCGATCTCCCCATGAGGCCTCCAACCTCCCCCATGAGGCCTCCGATCTCCCCCAGCAGGCCTCCGACCTCCCCCATGAGGCCTCCGATCTCCCCACCAGGCCTCCGATCTCCCCCACCAGGCCTCCGATCTCCTCCATGAGGCCTCCGATCTCCCCACCAGGCATCCGATCTCCCCCACCAGGCCTCCGATCTCCCCCACCAGGCCTCCGATCTCCCCCATGAGGCCTCCGATCTCCCCACCAGGCCTCCGATCTCCCCACCAGGCCTCCGATCTCCCCCACCAGGCCTCCGATCTCCCCCATCAGGCCTCCGATCTCCCCACCAGGCCTCCGATCTCCCCACCAGGCCTCCGATCTCCCCACCAGGCCTCCGATCTCCCCCATGAGGCCTCCGATCTCCCCACCAGGCCTCCGATCTCCCCCACCAGGCCTCCGATCTCCCCCATGAGGCCTCCGATCTCCCCACCAGGCCTCCGATCTCCCCACCAGGCCTCCGATCTCCCCCACCAGGCCTCCGATCTCCCCCATCAGGCCTCCGATCTCCCCACCAGGCCTCCGATCTTCCCACCAGGCCTCCGATCTCCCCACCAGGCCTCCGATCTCTCCACCAGGCCTCCGATCTCCCCACCAGGCCTCCGATCTCCCCACCAGGCCTCCGATCTCCCCACCAGGCCTCCGATCTCCCCACCAGGCCTCCGATCTTCCCACCAGGACTCCGATCTCCCCACCAGGCCTCCGATCTCCCCCACCAGGCCTCCGATCTCCCCACCAGGCCTCCGATCTCCCCACCAGGCCTCCGATCTCCCCACCAGGCCTCCGATCTCCCCACCAGGCCTCCGATCTCCCCCACCAGGCCTCCGATCTCCCCCATGAGGCCTCCGATCTCCCCCATCAGGCCTCCGATCTCCCCCACCAGGCCTCCGATCTCCCCATCAGGCCTCCGACCTCACCACCAGGCCTCCGATCTCCCCAACCAGGCCTCTGATCTCCCCAACCAGGCCTCCGATCTCCCTACCAGATCTCCGATCTCGACACCAGACCTCCGATCTCCCCCACCAGGCCTCCGATCTCCCCACCAGGCCTCCGATCTCCCCCACCAGGCCTCCGATCTCCCCCATGAGGCCTCCGATCTCCCTACCAGATCTCCGATCTCCCCACCAGGCCTCCGATCTCCCCCATGAGGCCTCCCATCTCCCCACCAGGTCTCCGATCTCCCCATCAGGCCTCCGACCTCCCCACCAGGCCTCCGATCTCCCCATCAGACCTCCGACCTCCCCCATGAGGCCTCCAATCTCCCCACCAGGCCTCCGATCTCCCCCACCAGGCCTCCGATCTCCCCATGAGGCCTCCGATCTCCCCCATGAGGCCTCCAATCTCCCCACCAGGCCTCCGATCTCCTCACCAGGCCTCCGATCTCCCCTACCAGGCTTCCGATCTCCCCACCAGGCCTCCGATCTCCCCACCAGGCCTCCGATCTCCCCCACCAGGCCTCCGATCTCCCCACCAGGCCTCCGATCTCCCCACCAGGCCTCCGATCTCCCCACCAGGCCTCCGATCTCCCCCACCAGGCCTCCGATCTCCCCCATGAGGCCTCCGATCTCCCTACCAGATCTCCGATCTCCCCACCAGGCATTGGATCTCCCCCACCAGGCCTCCGATTTCCCCCATGAGGGCTCCGATCTCCCCACCAGGCCTCCGACCTCCCCCACCAGGCCTCCGATCTCCCCCACCAGGCCTCCGACCTCCCCCATGAGGCCTCCGATCTCCCCCACCAGGCCTCCGACCTCCCCCATGAGGCCTCCAATCTCCCCACCAGGCCTCCGATCTCCCCCATGAGGCCTCCAATCTCCCCACCAGGCCTCCGATCTCCTCACCAGGCCTCCGATCTCCCCTACCAGGCTTCCGATCTCCCCACCAGGCCTCCGATCTCCCCACCAGGCCTCCGATCTCCCCCACCAGGCCTCCGATCTCCCCACCAGGCCTCCGATCTCCCCACCAGGCCTCCGATCTCCCCACCAGGCCTCCGATCTCCCCACCAGGCCTCCGATCTCCGCACCAGGCCTCCGATCTCCCCCACCAGGCCTCCGATCTCCCCACCAGGCCTCCGATCTCCCCACCAGGCCTCCGATCTCCCCACCAGGCCTCCGATCTCCCCACCAGGCCTCCGATCTCCCCACCAGGCCTCCGATCTCCCCACCAGGCCTCCGATCTCCCCCACCAGGCCTCCGATCTCCCCACCAGGCCTCCGATCTCCCCACCAGGCCTCCGATCTCCCCACCAGGCCTCCGATCTCCCCCACCAGGCCTCCGATCTCCCCCACCAGGCCTCCGATCTCCCCACCAGGCCTCCGATCTCCCCACCAGGCCTCCGATCTCCCCACCAGGCCTCCGATCTCCCCCACCAGGCCTCCGATCTCCCCACCAGGCCTCCGATCTCCCCACCAGGCCTCCGATCTCCCCACCAGGCCTCCGATCTCCCCCACCAGGCCTCCGATCTCCCCCACCAGGCCTCCGATCTCCCCCATGAGGCCTCCGATCTCCCCACCACGCCTCCTATCTCCCCACCAGGCCTCCGATCTCCCCCACCAGGCCTCCGATCTCCCCACCAGGCCTCCGATCTCCGCCATGAGGCCGCCGATCTCCGCACCAGGCCTCTGATCTCCTCCATGTGGCTTCCGATCTCCCCCACCAGGCCTCCCATCTCCCCCATGAGGCCTCCGACCTCCCACACCAGGCCTCCGATCTCCCCCACCAGGCCTCCGATCTTACCACCAGGTCTCCCATCGCCCCCATGAGGCCTCCGATCTCCCCACCAGGCCTCCGATCTCCCCACCAGGCCTCCGATCTCCCCACCAGGCCTCCGATCTCCCAACCAGGCCTCCGATCTCCCACACCAGCCTTCTGATCTCCACACCAGGCCTCCGATCTCCCCATGAGGCCTCCAACCTCCCCCATGAGGCCTCCGATCTCCCCCAGCAGGCCTCCGACCTCCCCCATGAGGCCTCCGATCTCCCCACCAGGCCTCCGATCTCCCCAGCAGGCCTCCGATCTCCCCACCAGGCCTCCGATCTCCCAACCAGGCCTCCGATCTCCCCCACCAGCCTTCTGATCTCCAAACCAGGCCTCCGATCTCACCATGAGGCCTCCAACCTCCCCCATGAGGCCTCCGATCTCCCCCAGCAGGCCTCCGACCTCCCCCATGAGGCCTCCGATCTCCCCACCAGGCCTCCGATCTCCCCCACCAGGCCTCCGATCTCCTCCATGAGGCCTCCGATCTCCCCACCAGGCATCCGATCTCCCCCACCAGGCCTCCGATCTCCCCCACCAGGCCTCCGATCTCCCCCATGAGGCCTCCGATCTCCCCACCAGGCCTCCGATCTCCCCACCAGGCCTCCGATCTCCCCCACCAGGCCTCCGATCTCCCCCATCAGGCCTCCGATCTCCCCACCACGCCTCCTATCTCCCCACCAGGCCTCCGATCTCCCCCACCAGGCCTCCGATCTCCCCACCAGGCCTCCGATCTCCGCCATGAGGCCGCCGATCTCCGCACCAGGCCTCTGATCTCCTCCATGTGGCTTCCGATCTCCCCCACCAGGCCTCCCATCTCCCCCATGAGGCCTCCGACCTCCCACACCAGGCCTCCGATCTCCCCCACCAGGCCTCCGATCTTACCACCAGGTCTCCCATCGCCCCCATGAGGCCTCCGATCTCCCCACCAGGCCTCCGATCTCCCCACCAGGCCTCCGATCTCCCCACCAGGCCTCCGATCTCCCAACCAGGCCTCCGATCTCCCACACCAGCCTTCTGATCTCCACACCAGGCCTCCGATCTCCCCATGAGGCCTCCAACCTCCCCCATGAGGCCTCCGATCTCCCCCAGCAGGCCTCCGACCTCCCCCATGAGGCCTCCGATCTCCCCACCAGGCCTCCGATCTCCCCAGCAGGCCTCCGATCTCCCCACCAGGCCTCCGATCTCCCAACCAGGCCTCCGATCTCCCCCACCAGCCTTCTGATCTCCAAACCAGGCCTCCGATCTCACCATGAGGCCTCCAACCTCCCCCATGAGGCCTCCGATCTCCCCCAGCAGGCCTCCGACCTCCCCCATGAGGCCTCCGATCTCCCCACCAGGCCTCCGATCTCCCCCACCAGGCCTCCGATCTCCTCCATGAGGCCTCCGATCTCCCCACCAGGCATCCGATCTCCCCCACCAGGCCTCCGATCTCCCCCACCAGGCCTCCGATCTCCCCCATGAGGCCTCCGATCTCCCCACCAGGCCTCCGATCTCCCCACCAGGCCTCCGATCTCCCCCACCAGGCCTCCGATCTCCCCCATCAGGCCTCCGATCTCCCCACCAGGCCTCCGATCTCCCCACCAGGCCTCCGATCTCCCCACCAGGCCTCCGATCTCCCCCATGAGGCCTCCGATCTCCCCACCAGGCCTCCGAGCTCCCCCACCAGGCCTCCGATCTCCCCCATGAGGCCTCCGATCTCCCCACCAGGCCTCCGATCTCCCCCACCAGGCCTCCGATCTCCCCCATGAGGCCTCCGATCTCCCCACCAGGCCTCCGATCTCCCCACCAGGCCTCCGATCTCCCCCACCAGGCCTCCGATCTCCCCCATCAGGCCTCCGATCTCCCCACCAGGCCTCCGATCTCCCCACCAGGCCTCCGATCTTCCCACCAGGCCTCCGATCTCCCCACCAGGCCTCCGATCTCTCCACCAGGCCTCCGATCTCCCCACCAGGCCTCCGATCTCCCCACCAGGCCTCCGATCTCCCCACCAGGCCTCCGATCTCCCCACCAGGCCTCCGATCTTCCCACCAGGCCTCCGATCTCCCCACCAGGCCTCCGATCTCCCCCACCAGGCCTCCGATCTCCCCACCAGGCCTCCGATCTCCCCACCAGGCCTCCGATCTCCCCACCAGGCCTCCGATCTCCCCACCAGGCCTCCGATCTCCCCCACCAGGCCTCCGATCTCCCCACCAGGCCTCCGATCTCCGCCACCAGGCCTCCGATCTCCCCACCAGGCCTCCGATCTCCCCACCAGGCCTCCGATCTCCCCACCAGGCCTCCGATCTCCCCCACCAGGCCTCCGATCTCCCCCATGAGGCCTCCGATCTCCCCCATCAGGCCTCCGATCTCCCCCACCAGGCCTCCGATCTCCCCATCAGGCCTCCGACCTCACCACCAGGCCTCCGATCTCCCCAACCAGGCCTCTGATCTCCCCAACCAGGCCTCCGATCTCCCTACCAGATCTCCGATCTCGACACCAGACCTCCGATCTCCCCCACCAGGCCTCCGATCTCCCCACCAGGCCTCCGATCTCCCCCACCAGGCCTCCGATCTCCCCCATGAGGCCTCCGATCTCCCTACCAGATCTCCGATCTCCCCACCAGGCCTCCGATCTCCCCCATGAGGCCTCCCATCTCCCCACCAGGTCTCCGATCTCCCCATCAGGCCTCCGATCTCCCCCACCAGGCTTCCGATCTCCACACCAGGCCTCCGACCTCCCCCATGAGGCCTCCAATCTCCCCACCAGGCCTCCGACCTCCCCCATGAGGCCTCCAATCTCCCCACCAGGCCTCCGATATCCCCCACCAGGCCTCCGATCTCCCCATCAGGCCTCCGACCTCCCACACCAGGCCTCCGATCTCCCCCACCAGGCCTCCGATTTCCTCCATGAGGCCACCGATCTCACCACCAGGCCTCCAATCTCCCCACCAGGCCTCCGATCTCCCCCATGAGGCCTCCAATCTCCCCACCAGGCCTCCGATCTCCCCCATGAGGCCTCCGATCTCCCCCATGAGTCCTCCAATCTCCCCACCAGGCCTCCGATCTCCCCCATGAGGCCTCCAATCTCCCCACCAGGCCTCCGATCTCCCCCATGAGGCCTCCGATCTCCCCCATGAGGCCTCCAATCTCCCCACCAGGCTTCCGATCTCCCCCATGAGGCCTCCAATCTCCCCACCAGGCCTCCGATCTCCCCCATCAGGCCTCCAATCTCCCCACCAGGCCTCCGATCTCCCCCATGAGGCCTCCAATCTCCCCACCAGGCCTCCGATCTCCCCCATGAGGCCTCCGATCTCCCCCATGAGGCCTCCAATCTCCCCACCAGGCCTCCGATCTCCCCCATGAGGCCTCCAATCTCCCCACCAGGCCTCCAATCTCCCCACCAGGCCTCCGATCTCCCCCATGAGGCCAATCTCCCCACCAGGCCCACGATCTCACCACCAGGCCTCCAATCTCCCCACCAGGCCTCCGATCTCCCCACCAGGCCTCCGATCTCCCCCACCAGGCCTCCGACCTCCCCCATGAGGCCTCCAATCTCCCCACCATGCCTCCGATCTCCCTACCAGGCCTCCGATTTCCCCCATGAGGGCTCCGATCTCCCCACCAGGCCTCCGACCTCCCCCACCAGGCCTCCGATCTCCCCCACCAGGCCTCCGACCTCCCCCATGAGGCCTCCGATCTCCCCACCAGGCCTCCGACCTCCCCCATGAGTCCTCCAATCTCCCCACCAGGCCTCCGATCTCCCCCATGAGGCCTCCAATCTCCCCACCAGGCCTCCGATCTCCCCACCAGGCCTCCGATCTCCCCACCAGGCCTCCGATCTCCCCACCAGGCCTCCGATCTCCCCACCAGGTCTCCGATCTCCCCCACCAGGCCTCCGATCTCCCCACCAGGCCTCCGATCTCCCCTCCAGGCCTCCGATCTCCCCACCAGGTCTCCGATCTCCCCCACCAGGCCTCCGATCTCCCCACCAGGCCTCCGATCTCCCCACCAGGCCTCCGATCTCCCCACCAGGCCTCCGATCTCCCCCATCAGGCCTCCGATCTCCCCCACCAGGCCTCCGATCTCCCCACCAGGCCTCCGATCTCCCCACCAGGCCTCCGATCTCCCTCACCAGGCCTCCGATCTCCCCCACCAGGCCTCCGATCTCCCCCATGAGGCCTCCGATCTCCCCACCAGGCCTCCGATCTCCCCACCAGGCCTCCGATCTCCCCCACCAGGCCTCCGATCTCCCCACCAGGCCTCCGATCTCCGCCATGAGGCCGCCGATCTCCGCACCAGGCCTCTGATCTCCTCCATGTGGCTTCCGATCTCCCCCACCAGGCCTCCCATCTCCCCCATGAGGCCTCCGACCTCCCACACCAGGCCTCCGATCTCCCCCACCAGGCCTCCGATCTTACCACCAGGTCTCCCATCGCCCCCATGAGGCCTCCGATCTCCCCACTAGGCCTCCGATCTCCCCACCAGGCCTCCGATCTCCCAACCAGGCCTCCGATCTCCCCCACCAGCCTTCTGATCTCCACACCAGGCCTCTGATCTCCCCATGAGGCCTCCAACCTCCCCCATGAGGCCTCCGATCTCCCCCAGCAGGCCTCCGACCTCCCCCATGAGGCCTCCGATCTCCCCACCAGGCCTCCGATCTCCCCATGAGGCCTCCAACCTCCCCCATGAGGCCTCCGATCTCCCCCACCAGGCCTCCGATCTCCCCCATGAGACCTCCGATCTCCCCACCAGGCTTCTGATCTCCCCACCAGGCCCACGATCTCACCACCAGGCCTCCAATCTCCCCACCAGGCCTCCGATCTCCCCACCAGGCATTGGATCTCCCCCACCAGGCCTCCGATTTCCCCCATGAGGGCTCCGATCTCCCCACCAGGCCTCCGACCTCCCCCACCAGGCCTCCGATCTCCCCCACCAGGCCTCCGACCTCCCCCATGAGGCCTCCGATCTCCCCCACCAGGCCTCCGACCTCCCCCATGAGGCCTCCAATCTCCCCACCAGGCCTCCGATCTCCCCCATGAGGCCTCCAATCTCCCCACCAGGCCTCCGATCTCCCCACCAGGCCTCCGATCTCCCCTACCAGGCTTCCGATCTCCCCACCAGGCCTCCGATCTCCCCACCAGGCCTCCGATCTCCCCCACCAGGCCTCCGATCTCCCCACCAGGCCTCCGATCTCCCCACCAGGCCTCCAATCTCCCCACCAGGCCTCCGATCTCCCCACCAGGCCCCCGATCTCCGCACCAGGCCTCCGATCTCCCCCACCAGGCCTCCGATCTCCCCACCAGGCCTCCGATCTCCCCACCAGGCCTCCGATCTCCCCACCAGGCCTCCGATCTCCCCACCAGGCCTCCGATCTCCTCACCAGGCCTCCGATCTCCCCACCAGGCCTCCGATCTCCCCCACCAGGCCTCCGATCTCCCCACCAGGCCTCCGATCTCCCCACCAGGCCTCCGATCTCCCCACCAGGCCTCCGATCTCCCCCACCAGGCCTCCGATCTCCCCCACCAGGCCTCCGATCTCACCCATGAGGCCTCCGATCTCCCCACCACGCCTCCTATCTCCCCACCAGGCCTCCGATCTCCCCCACCAGGCCTCCGATCTCCCCACCAGGCCTCCGACCTCCGCCATGAGGCCGCCGATCTCCGCACCAGGCCTCTGATCTCCTCCATGTGGCTTCCGATCTCCCCCACCAGGCCTCCCATCTCCCCCATGAGGCCTCCGATCTCCCCACCAGGCCTCCGAGCTCCCCCACCAGGCCTCCGATCTCCCCCATGAGGCCTCCGATCTCCCCACCAGGCCTCCGATCTCCCCCACCAGGCCTCCGATCTCCCCCATGAGGCCTCCGATCTCCCCACCAGGCCTCCGATCTCCCCACCAGGCCTCCGATCTCCCCCACCAGGCCTCCGATCTCCCCCATCAGGCCTCCGATCTCCCCACCAGGCCTCCGATCTCCCCACCAGGCCTCCGATCTTCCCACCAGGCCTCCGATCTCCCCACCAGGCCTCCGATCTCTCCACCAGGCCTCCGATCTCCCCACCAGGCCTCCGATCTCCCCACCAGGCCTCCGATCTCCCCACCAGGCCTCCGATCTCCCCACCAGGCCTCCGATCTTCCCACCAGGCCTCCGATCTCCCCACCAGGCCTCCGATCTCCCCCACCAGGCCTCCGCTCTCCCCACCAGGCCTCCGATCTCCCCACCAGGCCTCCGATCTCCCCACCAGGCCTCCGATCTCCCCACCAGGCCTCCGATCTCCCCCACCAGGCCTCCGATCTCCCCCATGAGGCCTCCGATCTCCCCCATCAGGCCTCCGATCTCCCCCACCAGGCCTCCGATCTCCCCATCAGGCCTCCGACCTCACCACCAGGCCTCCGATCTCCCCAACCAGGCCTCTGATCTCCCCAACCAGGCCTCCGATCTCCCTACCAGATCTCCGATCTCGACACCAGACCTCCGATCTCCCCCACCAGGCCTCCGATCTCCCCACCAGGCCTCCGATCTCCCCCACCAGGCCTCCGATCTCCCCCATGAGGCCTCCGATCTCCCTACCAGATCTCCGATCTCCCCACCAGGCCTCCGATCTCCCCCATGAGGCCTCCCATCTCCCCACCAGGTCTCCGATCTCCCCATCAGGCCTCCGATCTCCCCCACCAGGCTTCCGATCTCCACACCAGGCCTCCGACCTCCCCCATGAGGCCTCCAATCTCCCCACCAGGCCTCCGACCTCCCCCATGAGGCCTCCAATCTCCCCACCAGGCCTCCGATATCCCCCACCAGGCCTCCGATCTCCCCATCAGGCCTCCGACCTCCCACACCAGGCCTCCGATCTCCCCCACCAGGCCTCCGATTTCCTCCATGAGGCCACCGATCTCACCACCAGGCCTCCAATCTCCCCACCATGCCTCCGATCTCCCCCATGAGGCCTCCAATCTCCCCACCAGGCCTCCGATCTCCCCCATGAGGCCTCCGATCTCCCCCATGAGTCCTCCAATCTCCCCACCAGGCCTCCGATCTCCCCCATGAGGCCTCCAATCTCCCCACCAGGCCTCCGATCTCCCCCATGAGGCCTCCGATCTCCCCCATGAGGCCTCCAATCTCCCCACCAGGCCTCCGATCTCCCCCATGAGACCTCCAATCTCCCCACCAGGCCTCCGATCTCCCCCATCAGGCCTCCAATCTCCCCACCAGGCCTCCGATCTCCCCCATGAGGCCTCCAATCTCCCCACCAGGCCTCCGATCTCCCCCATGAGGCATCCGATCTCCCCCATGAGGCCTCCAATCTCCCCACCAGGCCTCCGATCTCCCCCATGAGGCCTCCAATCTCCCCACCAGGCCTCCAATCTCCCCACCAGGCCTCCGATCTCCCCCATGAGGCCAATCTCCCCACCAGGCCCACGATCTCACCACCAGGCCTCCAATCTCCCCACCAGGCCTCCGATCTCCCCACCAGGCCTCCGATCTCCCCCACCAGGCCTCCGACCTCCCCCATGAGGCCTCCAATCTCCCCACCATGCCTCCGATCTCCCTACCAGGCCTCCGATTTCCCCCATGAGGGCTCCGATCTCCCCACCAGGCCTCCGACCTCCCCCACCAGGCCTCCGATCTCCCCCACCAGGCCTCCGACCTCCCCCATCAGGCCTCTGATCTCTACACCAGACCTCCGATCTCCCCCATGAGGCCTCCGATCTCCCCCACCAGGCCTCCGACCTCCCCCATGAGGCCTCCGATCTCCCCACCAGGCCTCCGACCTCCCCCATGAGTCCTCCAATCTCCCCACCAGGCCTCCGATCTCCCCCATGAGGCCTCCAATCTCCCCACCAGGCCTCCGATCTCCCCACCAGGCCTCCGATCTCCCCACCAGGCCTCCGATCTCCCCCACCAGGCTTCCGATCTCCCCCACCAGGCCTCCGATCTCCCCACCAGGCCTCCGATCTCCCCACCAGGCCTCCGATCTCCCCACCAGGCCTCCGATCTCCCCACCAGGCCTCCGATCTCCCCTCCAGGCCTCCGATCTCCCCACCAGGTCTCCGATCTCCCCCACCAGGCCTCCGATCTCCCCACCAGGCCTCCGATCTCCCCACCAGGCCTCCGATCTCCCCACCAGGCCTCCGATCTCCCCCACCAGGCCTCCGATCTCCCCCACCAGGCCTCCGATCTCCCCACCAGGCCTCCGATCTCCCCACCAGGCCTCCGATCTCCCTCACCAGGCCTCCGATCTCCCCCACCAGGCCTCCGATCTCCCCCATGAGGCCTCCGATCTCCCCACCAGGCCTCCGATCTCCCCACCAGGCCTCCGATCTCCCCCACCAGGCCTCCGATCTCCCCACCAGGCCTCCGATCTCCGCCATGAGGCCGCCGATCTCCGCACCAGGCCTCTGATCTCCTCCATGTGGCTTCCGATCTCCCCCACCAGGCCTCCCATCTCCCCCATGAGGCCTCCGACCTCCCACACCAGGCCTCCGATCTCCCCCACCAGGCCTCCGATCTTACCACCAGGTCTCCCATCGCCCCCATGAGGCCTCCGATCTCCCCACTAGGCCTCCGATCTCCCCACCAGGCCTCCGATCTCCCAACCAGGCCTCCGATCTCCCCCACCAGCCTTCTGATCTCCACACCAGGCCTCTGATCTCCCCATGAGGCCTCCAACCTCCCCCATGAGGCCTCCGATCTCCCCCAGCAGGCCTCCGACCTCCCCCATGAGGCCTCCGATCTCCCCACCAGGCCTCCGATCTCCCCATGAGGCCTCCAACCTCCCCCATGAGGCCTCCGATCTCCCCCACCAGGCCTCCGATCTCCCCCATGAGACCTCCGATCTCCCCACCAGGCTTCTGATCTCCCCACCAGGCCCACGATCTCACCACCAGGCCTCCAATCTCCCCACCAGGCCTCCGATCTCCCCACCAGGCATTGGATCTCCCCCACCAGGCCTCCGATTTCCCCCATGAGGGCTCCGATCTCCCCACCAGGCCTCCGACCTCCCCCACCAGGCCTCCGATCTCCCCCACCAGGCCTCCGACCTCCCCCATGAGGCCTCCGATCTCCCCCACCAGGCCTCCGACCTCCCCCATGAGGCCTCCAATCTCCCCACCAGGCCTCCGATCTCCCCCATGAGGCCTCCAATCTCCCCACCAGGCCTCCGATCTTCCCACCAGGCCTCCGATCTCCCCTACCAGGCTTCCGATCTCCCCACCAGGCCTCCGATCTCCCCACCAGGCCTCCGATCTCCCCCACCAGGCCTCCGATCTCCCCACCAGGCCTCCGATCTCCCCACCAGGCCTCCAATCTCCCCACCAGGCCTCCGATCTCCCCACCAGGCCTCCGATCTCCGCACCAGGCCTCCGATCTCCCCCACCAGGCCTCCGATCTCCCCACCAGGCCTCCGATCTCCCCACCAGGCCTCCGATCTCCCCACCAGGCCTCCGATCTCCCCACCAGCCCTCCGATCTCCCCACCAGGCCTCCGATCTCCCCACCAGGCCTCCGATCTCCCCCACCAGGCCTCCGATCTCCCCACCAGGCCTCCGATCTCCCCACCAGGCCTCCGATCTCCCCACCAGGCCTCCGATCTCCCCCACCAGGCCTCCGATCTCCCCCACCAGGCCTCCGATCTCCCCCATGAGGCCTCCGATCTCCCCACCACGCCTCCTATCTCCCCACCAGGCCTCCGATCTCCCCCACCAGGCCTCCGATCTCCCCACCAGGCCTCCGATCTCCGCCATGAGGCCGCCGATCTCCGCACCAGGCCTCTGATCTCCTCCATGTGGCTTCCGATCTCCCCCACCAGGCCTCCCATCTCCCCCATGAGGCCTCCGACCTCCCACACCAGGCCTCCGATCTCCCCCACCAGGCCTCCGATCTTACCACCAGGTCTCCCATCGCCCCCATGAGGCCTCCGATCTCCCCACCAGGCCTCCGATCTCCCCACCAGGCCTCCGATCTCCCCACCAGGCCTCCGATCTCCCAACCAGGCCTCCGATCTCCCACACCAGCCTTCTGATCTCCACACCAGGCCTCCGATCTCCCCATGAGGCCTCCAACCTCCCCCATGAGGCCTCCGATCTCCCCCAGCAGGCCTCCGACCTCCCCCATGAGGCCTCCGATCTCCCCACCAGGCCTCCGATCTCCCCACCAGGCCTCCGATCTCCCCACCAGGCCTCCGATCTCCCAACCAGGCCTCCGATCTCCCCCACCAGCCTTCTGATCTCCACACCAGGCCTCCGATCTCCCCATGAGGCCTCCAACCTCCCCCATGAGGCCTCCGATCTCCCCCAGCAGGCCTCCGACCTCCCCCATGAGGCCTCCGATCTCCCCACCAGGCCTCCGATCTCCCCCACCAGGCCTCCGATCTCCTCCATGAGGCCTCCGATCTCCCCACCAGGCATCCGATCTCCCCCACCAGGCCTCCGATCTCCCCCACCAGGCCTCCGATCTCCCCCATGAGGCCTCCGATCTCCCCACCAGGCCTCCGATCTCCCCACCAGGCCTCCGATCTCCCCCACCAGGCCTCCGATCTCCCCCATCAGGCCTCCGATCTCCCCACCAGGCCTCCGATCTCCCCACCAGGCCTCCGATCTCCCCACCAGGCCTCCGATCTCCCCCATGAGGCCTCCGATCTCCCCACCAGGCCTCCGAGCTCCCCCACCAGGCCTCCGATCTCCCCCATGAGGCCTCCGATCTCCCCACCAGGCCTCCGATCTCCCCCACCAGGCCTCCGATCTCCCCCATGAGGCCTCCGATCTCCCCACCAGGCCTCCGATCTCCCCACCAGGCCTCCGATCTCCCCCACCAGGCCTCCGATCTCCCCCATCAGGCCTCCGATCTCCCCACCAGGCCTCCGATCTCCCCACCAGGCCTCCGATCTTCCCACCAGGCCTCCGATCTCCCCACCAGGCCTCCGATCTCTCCACCAGGCCTCCGATCTCCCCACCAGGCCTCCGATCTCCCCACCAGGCCTCCGATCTCCCCACCAGGCCTCCGATCTCCCCACCAGGCCTCCGATCTTCCCACCAGGCCTCCGATCTCCCCACCAGGCCTCCGATCTCCCCCACCAGGCCTCCGATCTCCCCACCAGGCCTCCGATCTCCCCACCAGGCCTCCGATCTCCCCACCAGGCCTCCGATCTCCCCACCAGGCCTCCGATCTCCCCCACCAGGCCTCCGATCTCCCCCATGAGGCCTCCGATCTCCCCCATCAGGCCTCCGATCTCCCCCACCAGGCCTCCGATCTCCCCATCAGGCCTCCGACCTCACCACCAGGCCTCCGATCTCCCCAACCAGGCCTCTGATCTCCCCAACCAGGCCTCCGATCTCCCTACCAGATCTCCGATCTCGACACCAGACCTCCGATCTCCCCCACCAGGCCTCCGATCTCCCCACCAGGCCTCCGATCTCCCCCACCAGGCCTCCGATCTCTCCCATGAGGCCTCCGATCTCCCTACCAGATCTCCGATCTCCCCACCAGGCCTCCGATCTCCCCCATGAGGCCTCCCATCTCCCCACCAGGTCTCCGATCTCCCCATCAGGCCTCCGACCTCCCCACCAGGCCTCCGATCTCCCCATCAGACCTCCGACCTCCCCCAT
The DNA here is from genome assembly GCF_044704955.1 of Pristiophorus japonicus. NCBI lineage: Eukaryota > Metazoa > Chordata > Chondrichthyes > Pristiophoridae > Pristiophorus > Pristiophorus japonicus. Next base: position 18,417,585 of record NC_092010.1, read on the forward strand.
GAGGCCTCCAATCTCCCCACCAGGCCTCCGATCTCCCCCACCAGGCCTCCGATCTCCCCATGAGGCCTCCGATCTCCCACACCAGGCCTCCGATCTCCCCACCAGGCCTCCGATCTCCCCACCAGGCCTCCGATCTCCCCACCAGGCCTCCGATCTCCCCACCAGGCCTCCGATCCCCCCACCAGGCCTCCGATCGCCCCACCAGGCCTCCGATCTCCCCACCAGGCCTCCCATCTCCCCCACCAGGCCTCCGATCGCCCCACCAGGCCTCCGATCTCCCCACCTGGCCTGCCATCTCCACCACCAGGCCTCCGATCTCCCCACCAGGCCTCCGATCTCCCCACCAGGCCTCCGATCTCCCCGATGAGGCCTCCGATCTCCCCCACGAGGCCTTGACCACCCAACCAGGCCACCGATATCCCCCATCAGGCCTCCGATCTCCCCACCAGGCCTCCGATCTCCCCCACCAGGCCTCCGATCTCCCCACCAGGCCTCCGATCTCCGCCATGAGGTCGCCGATCTCCGCACCAGGCCTCTGATCTCCTCCATGTGGCTTCCGATCTCCCCCACCAGGCCTCCCATCTCCCCCATGAGGCCTCCGACCTCCCACACCAGGCCTCCGATCTCCCCCACCAGGCCTCCGATCTTACCACCAGGTCTCCCATCGCCCCCATGAGGCCTCCGATCTCCCCACCAGGCCTCCGATCTCCCCACCAGGCCTCCGATCTCCCAACCAGGCCTCCGATCTCCCCCACCAGCCTTCTGATCTCCACACCAGGCCTCTGATCTCCCCATGAGGCCTCCAACCTCCCCCATGAGGCCTCCGATCTCCCCCAGCAGGCCTCCGACCTCCCCCATGAGGCCTCCGATCTCCCCACCAGGCCTCCGATCTCCCCATGAGGCCTCCAACCTCCCCCATGAGGCCTCCGATCTCCCCCACCAGGCCTCCGATCTCCCCCATGAGACCTCCGATCTCCCCACCAGGCTTCTGATCTCCCCACCAGGCCCACGATCTCACCACCAGGCCTCCAATCTCCCCACCAGGCCTCCGATCTCCCCACCAGGCATTGGATCTCCCCCACCAGGCCTCCGATTTCCCCCATGAGGGCTCCGATCTCCCCACCAGGCCTCCGACCTCCCCCACCAGGCCTCCGATCTCCCCCACCAGGCCTCCGACCTCCCCCATGAGGCCTCCGATCTCCCCCACCAGGCCTCCGACCTCCCCCATGAGGCCTCCAATCTCCCCACCAGGCCTCCGATCTCCCCCATGAGGCCTCCAATCTCCCCACCAGGCCTCCGATCTCCCCACCAGGCCTCCGATCTCCCCTACCAGGCTTCCGATCTCCCCACCAGGCCTCCGATCTCCCCACCAGGCCTCCGATCTCCCCCACCAGGCCTCCGATCTCCCCACCAGGCCTCCGATCTCCCCACCAGGCCTCCAATCTCCCCACCAGGCCTCCGATCTCCCCACCAGGCCTCCGATCTCCGCACCAGGCCTCCGATCTCCCCCACCAGGCCTCCGATCTCCCCACCAGGCCTCCGATCTCCCCACCAGGCCTCCGATCTCCCCACCAGGCCTCCGATCTCCCCACCAGGCCTCCGATCTCCCCACCAGGCCTCCGATCTCCCCACCAGGCCTCCGATCTCCCCCACCAGGCCTCCGATCTCCCCACCAGGCCTCCGATCTCCCCACCAGGCCTCCGATCTCCCCCACCAGGCCTCCGATCTCCCCCACCAGGCCTCCGATCTCCCCCATGAGGCCTCCGATCTCCCCACCACGCCTCCTATCTCCCCACCAGGCCTCCGATCTCCCCCACCAGGCCTCCGATCTCCCCACCAGGCCTCCGATCTCCGCCATGAGGCCGCCGATCTCCGCACCAGGCCTCTGATCTCCTCCATGTGGCTTCCGATCTCCCCCACCAGGCCTCCCATCTCCCCCATGAGGCCTCCGACCTCCCACACCAGGCCTCCGATCTCCCCCACCAGGCCTCCGATCTTACCACCAGGTCTCCCATCGCCCCCATGAGGCCTCCGATCTCCCCACCAGGCCTCCGATCTCCCCACCAGGCCTCCGATCTCCCCACCAGGCCTCCGATCTCCCAACCAGGCCTCCGATCTTCCACACCAGCCTTCTGATCACACCAGGCCTCCGATCTCCCCATGAGGCCTCCAACCTCCCCCATGAGGCCTCCGATCTCCCCCAGCAGGCCTCCGACCTCCCCCATGAGGCCTCCGATCTCGCCACCAGGCCTCCGATCTCCCCACCAGGCCTCCGATCTCCCCACCAGGCCTCCGATCTCCCAACCAGGCCTCCGATCTCCCCCACCAGCCTTCTGATCTCCACACCAGGCCTCCGATCTCCCCATGAGGCCTCCAACCTCCCCCATGAGGCCTCCGATCTCCCCCAGCAGGCCTCCGACCTCCCCCATGAGGCCTCCGATCTCCCCACCAGGCCTCCGATCTCCCCCACCAGGCCTCCGATCTCCTCCATGAGGCCTCCGATCTCCCCACCAGGCATCCGATCTCCCCCACCAGGCCTCCGATCTCCCCCACCAGGCCTCCGATCTCCCCCATGAGGCCTCCGATCTCCCCACCAGGCCTCCGATCTCCCCACCAGGCCTCCGATCTCCCCCACCAGGCCTCCGATCTCCCCCATCAGGCCTCCGATCTCCCCACCAGGCCTCCGATCTCCCCACCAGGCCTCCGATCTCCCCACCAGGCCTCCGATCTCCCCCATGAGGCCTCCGATCTCCCCACCAGGCCTCCGAGCTCCCCCACCAGGCCTCCGATCTCCCCCATGAGGCCTCCGATCTCCCCACCAGGCCTCCGATCTCCCCCACCAGGCCTCCGATCTCCCCCATGAGGCCTCCGATCTCCCCACCAGGCCTCCGATCTCCCCACCAGGCCTCCGATCTCCCCCACCAGGCCTCCGATCTCCCCCATCAGGCCTCCGATCTCCCCACCAGGCCTCCGATCTCCCCACCAGGCCTCCGATCTTCCCACCAGGCCTCCGATCTCCCCACCAGGCCTCCGATCTCTCCACCAGGCCTCCGATCTCCCCACCAGGCCTCCGATCTCCCCACCAGGCCTCCGATCTCCCCACCAGGCCTCCGATCTTCCCACCAGGCCTCCGATCTCCCCACCAGGCCTCCGATCTCCCCACCAGGCCTCCGATCTCCCCCACCAGGCCTCCGATCTCCCCACCAGGCCTCCGATCTCCCCACCAGGCCTCCGATCTCCCCACCAGGCCTCCGATCTCCCCCACCAGGCCTCCGATCTCCCCCATGAGGCCTCCGATCTCCCCCATCAGGCCTCCGATCTCCCCCACCAGGCCTCCGATCTCCCCATCAGGCCTCCGACCTCACCACCAGGCCTCCGATCTCCCCAACCAGGCCTCTGATCTCCCCAACCAGGCCTCCGATCTCCCTACCAGATCTCCGATCTCGACACCAGACCTCCGATCTCCCCCACCAGGCCTCCGATCTCCCCACCAGGCCTCCGATCTCCCCCACCAGGCCTCCGATCTCCCCCATGAGGCCTCCGATCTCCCTACCAGATCTCCGATCTCCCCACCAGGCCTCCGATCTCCCCCATGAGGCCTCCCATCTCCCCACCAGGTCTCCGATCTCCCCATCAGGCCTCCGACCTCCCCACCAGGCCTCCGATCTCCCCATCAGACCTCCGACCTCCCCCATGAGGCCTCCAATCTCCCCACCAGGCCTCCGATCTCCCCCACCAGGCCTCCGATCTCCCCATGAGGCCTCCGATCTCCCACACCAGGCCTCCGATCTCCCCACCAGGCCTCCGATCTCCCCACCAGGCCTCCGATCTCCCCACCAGGCCTCCGATCTCCCCACCAGGCCTCCGATCCCCCCACCAGGCCTCCGATCACCCCACCAGGCCTCCGATCTCCCCACCAGGCCTCCCATCACCCCCACCAGGCCTCCGATCGCCCCACCAGGCCTCCGATCTCCCCACCAGGCCTGCCATCTCCACCACCAGGCCTCCGATCTCCCCACCAGGCCTCCGATCTCCCCACCAGGCCTCCGATCTCCCCGATGAGGCCTCCGATCTCCCCCACGAGGCCTTGACCACCCAACCAGGCCACCGATATCCCCCATCGGGCCTCCGATCTCCACCACCCGGCCTCCGATCTCCCCCATGAGGCCTCCGATCTCCCGCAACAGGCCTCCGATCTCACCACCAGGCCTCCGATCTCCCCACCAGGCCTCCGATCTCCCCACCAGGCCTTTGATCTCCCCACCAGGCCTCCGATCTCCCCACCAGGCCTCCGATCTCCCCACCAGGCCACCGATCTCCCCACGAGGCCTTTGATCTCCCCACCAGGCCTCCGATCTCCCCATCAGGCCTCCGACCTCACCACCAGGCCTCCGATCTCCCCATCAGGCCTCCGACCTCACCACCAGGCCTCCGATCTCACCCACCAGGCCTCCGATCTCCCCCACCAGGCCTCCGATCTCCCCCATGAGGCCTCCGATCTCCCCCACCAGGCCTCCGAACTCCGCACCAGGCCTCCGATCTCCCCACCAGGCCTCCGATCTCCCCCACCAGGCTTCCGATCTCCACACCAGGCCTCCGACCTCCCCCATGAGGCCTCCAATCTCCCCACCAGGCCTCCGACCTCCCCCATGAGGCCTCCAATCTCCCCACCAGGCCTCCGATATCCCCCACCAGGCCTCCGATCTCCCCATCAGGCCTCCGACATCCCCACCAGGCCTCCGACCTCCCCACCAGGCCTCCGATCTCCCCCACCAGGCCTCCGATCTCCCCCACCAGGCCTCCGATCTCCCCCTCCAGGCCTCCGATCTCCACACCAGGCCTCCGATCTCCCCACCAGGCCTCCGATCTCCCCCAGGAAGCCTCCGATCTCCCCCAGGAAGCCTCCGATCTCCCCCACCAGGCCTCCGATCTCACCACCAGGCCTCCGATCTCCCCACCAGGCCTCCGATCTCCCCCACCAGGCCTCCGATCTCCCCACCAGGCCTCCGATCTCCCCACCAGGCCTCCGATCTCCCCCACCAGGCCTCCGATCTCCCCACCAGGCCTCCGATCTCCCCACCAGGCCTCCGATCTCCCCCACCAGGCCTCCGATCTCCCCACCAGGCCTCCGATCTCCCCACCAGGCCTCCGATCTCCCCCACCAGGCCTCCGATCTCCCCATCAGGCCTCCGACCTCACCACCAGGCCTCCGATCTCCCCCACCAGGCCTCCGACCTCCCCATCAGGATTCCGACCTCCGCACTAGGCCTCCGATCTCCCCCACCAGGCCTCCGATCTCCACCACCAGGCCTCCGATCTCCCCACCAGGCCTCCGATCTCCCCACCAGGCCTCCGATCTCCCCCATGAGGCCTCCGATCTCCCCCACCAGGCCTCCGATCTCCCCCACCAGGCCTCCGATCTCCCCATCAGGCCTCCGACCTCCCCCATGAGGCCTCCTATCTCCCCACCAGGCCTCCGATCTCCCGCACCAGGCCTCCGACCTCCGCCATGAGGCCTCCTATCTCCCCACCAGGCCTCCGATCTCCCCCAACAGGCCTCCGATCTCGTCACCAGGCTGCCGATCTCGACCATGAGGCCTCCGATCTCCCCACCAGGCCTCCGATCTCCCCCACGAGGCCTTAATCTCCCCACCAGACCACCGATCTCCCCCATCGGGCCTCCGATCTCCCCACCAGGCCTCCGATCTCCCCACCAGGCCTCTGATCTCCACCATGAGGCCTCCAAACTCCGCCACCAGGCCTCCGATCTCCCCACCAGACCACCGATCTCCCCCATGAGGCCTCCGATCTCCCCACCAGCCCTCCGATCTCCCCCACGAGGCCTTGACCACCCAACCAGGCCACCGATATCCCCCATCGGGCCTCCGATCTCCACCACCCGGCCTCCGATCTCCCCACCAGGCCTCTGATTTCACCACCAGGCCTCCGATCTCCCCACCAGGCCTCCGATCTCCCCACCAGGCCTCCGATCTCCACCACCCGGCCTCGGAACTCCCCACCAGGCTTCCGATCTCCCCACCAGGCCTCCGATCTCCCCACCAGGCCTCCGATCTCCACCACCCGGCCTCGGAACTCCCCACCAGGCCTCCGATCTCCCCACCAGGCCTCCGATCTCCCCACCAGGCCTCCAATCTCCCCACCAGGCCTCCGATCTCCACCACCCGGCCTCGGAACTCCCCACCAGGCCTCCGATCTCCCCACCAGGCCTCCGATCTACCCACCAAGCCTCCGATCTCCCCACAAGGCCTCCGATTCCCCCTTCCAGGCCTCCGATCTCCCCCACCAAGTCTCCGATCTACCCACCAGGCCTCCGATCTCCCCACAAGGCCTCCGATCTCCCCCATGAGGCCTCCGATCTCCCCGCCAGGCCGCCGAACTCCCCCATGAGGCCTCCGATCTCCCCACAAGGCCTCCGATCTCCCCACTAGGCCTCCGATCTCCCCACCAGGCCTCCGATCTCCCCATGAGGCCTCCGATCTCCCCACCAGGCCTCCGATCTCCCCATGAGGCCTCCGATCTCCCCATGAGGCCTCCGATCTCCCCACCAGGCCTCCGATCTCCCCATGAGGCCTCCGATCTCCCCATGAGGCCTCCGATCTCCCCACCAGGCCTCCGATCTCCCCATGAGGCCTCCGATCTCCCCACCAGGCCTCCGATCTCCCCCATGAGGCCTCCGATCTCCCCACAAGGCCTACGATCTCCCCACCAGGCCTCCGATCTCCCCATGAGGCCTCCGATCTCCCCCACCAAGCCTCCGATCTCCTCACAAGGCCTCCGATCTCCCCACCAGGCCTCCGATCTCCCCATGAGGCCTCCGATCTCCCCACCAGGCCTCCGATCTCCCCATGAGGCCTCCGATCTCCCCCACCAGGCCTCCGATCTCCCCACCAGGCCTCCGATCTCCCCATGAGGCCTCCGACCTCCCCCATGAGGCCTCCGATCTCCCCACAAGGCCTCCGATCTCCCCACCAGGCCTCCGATCTCCCCATGAGGCCTCCGACCTCCCCATCGGGCCTCCGATCTCCCCACCAGGCGTCCGATCTCCCCACCAGTCCTCCGATCTCCCCCACCAGGCCTCCGATCTCCCCACCAGGCCTCTGATCTCCCCCACCAGGCCTCCGATCTCCCCACCAAGCCTCCGATCTCCCCACCAGGCCTCCGATCTCCCCACAAGGCCTCCGATCTCCCCACCAGGCCTCCGATCTCCCCCACCAGGCCTCCGATCTCCCCACCAGGCCTCCGACCTCCACCACCAGTCCTCCGATCTCCCCACAAGGCCTCCGATCTCCCCACCAAGACTCCGATCTCCCCACCAAGCCTCCGATCTCCCCACCAGGCCTCCGATCTCCCCACCAGGCCTCCGATCTCCCCACAAGGCCTCCGACCTCCCCCATGAGGCCTCCGATCTCCCCACCAGGCCTCCGATCTCCCCACCAGGCCTCCGATCTCCCCCACCAGGCCTCCGATCTCCCCACCAGGCCTCCGACCTCCACCACCAGTCCTCCGATCTCCCCACAAGGCCTCCGACCTCCCCCACCAGGCCTCCGATCTCCCCACCAGGCCTCCGATCTCCCCACCAGGCCTCCAATCTCCCCACCAGGCCTCCAATCTCCCCACCAGGCCTCCGATCTCCCCACCAGGCCTCCGATCTCCCCCACCAGGCCTCCGATCTCCCCCATGAGGCCTCCGACCTCCTCCAAGAGGCCTCCGATCTCCCCACCAGCCCTCCGATCTCCCCCACGAGGCCTTGACCACCCAACCAGGCCACCGATATCCCCCATCGGGCCTCCGATCTCCCCACCAGGCCTCCGATCTTCACCACCCGGCCTCGGAACTCCCCACCAGGCCTCCGATCTCCCCACCAGGCCTCCGATCTCCCCACCAGGCCTCTGATTTCCCCACCAGGCCTCCGATCTCCCCACCAGGCCTCCAATCTCCCCCACGAGGCCTCCGATCTCCCCACCAGGCCTCCGATCTCTACACCAGACTTCCGATCTCCCCCATGAGGCCTCCAAACTCCGCCACCAGGCCTCCCATCTCCCCACCAAGCCTCCGATCTCCCCCATGAGGCCTCCAATCTCCCCACCAGGCCTCCGAACTCCCCACCAGGCCTCTGATCTCCCCACCAGGCCTCCGATCTCCCCCACTAGGCCTCCGATCTCCCCCACCAGGCCTCCGATCTCCCCATCAGGCCTCCGACCTCCTCACCAGGCCTCCGATCTCCCCCACTAGGCCTCCAATCTCCCCCACCAGGCCTCCGATCTCCCCATCAGGCCTCCGACCTCCCCCACCAGGCCTCCGATCTCCTCACCAGGCCTCCGATCTCCCCCACCAGGCCTCCGATCTCCACACCAGGCCTCCGATCTCCCCACCAGGCCTCCGATCTCCCCATCAGGCCTCCGACCTCCCCCACCAGGCCTCCGATCTCCTCACCAGGCCTCCGATCTCCCCCGCCAGGCCTCCGATCTCCTCACCAGGACTCCGATCTTCCCCCATGAGCCCTCCGATCTCTCCACCAGCTCTCCAATCTCCCCCACCAGTCCTCCGATCTCACCACCAGGCCTCCGACCTCCTCACCAGGCCTCCGATCTCCCCACCAGGCCTCCGATCTCCCCCACCAGGCCTCCGATCTCCTCACTAGACCTCCGATCTCCCCCATGAGACCTCCGATCTCCCTCACCAGGCCTCCGATCTCCCCCACCAGGCTTCCGATCTCCACACCAGGCCTCCGATCTCCTCACTAGACCTCCGATCTCCCCCATGAGGCCTCCGACCTCCCCCATGAGGCCTCCTATCTCCCCACCAGGCCTCCGATCTCCCCACCAGGCCTCCGATCTCCCCACCAGGCCTCCGATCTCCCCACCAGGCCTCCGATCTCCCCCAACAGGCCTCCGATCTTCCCACCAGGCCTCTGATCTCCCCACCAGGCCTCCGATCTCCCCCACTAGGCCTCCGATCTCCCCCACCAAACCTCCGATCTCCCCACCAGGCGTCCGATCTCCCCACCAGACCACCGATCTCCCCCATCGGGCCTCCGATCTCCCCACCAGGCGTCCGATCTCCCCACCAGTCCTCCGATCTCCCCCACCAGGCCTCCGATCTCCCCATCAGGCCTCTGATCTCCCCCACCAGGCCTCCGATCTCCCCACCAAGCCTCCGATCTCCCCACCAGGCCTCCGATCTCCCCACAAGGCCTCCGATCTCCCCACCAGGCCTCCGATCTCCCCCACCAGGCCTCCGATCTCCCCACCAAGCCTCCGATCTCCCCACCAGGCCTCCGATCTCCCCACCAGGCCTCCGATCTCCCCACAAGGCCTCCGACCTCCCCCATGAGACCTCCGATCTCCCCACCAGGCCTCCGACCTCCACCACCAGTCCTCCGATCTCCCCACAAGGCCTCCGATCTCCCCACCAAGCCTCCGATCTCCCCACCAGGCCTCCGATCTCCCCACCAGGCCTCCGATCTCCCCACAAGGCCTCCGACCTCCCCCATGAGGCCTCCGATCTACCCACCAGGCCTCCGATCTCCCCACCAGGCCTCCGATCTCCCCCACCAGGCCTCCGATCTCCCCACCAGGCCTCCGACCTCCACCACCAGTCCTCCGATCTCCCCACAAGGCCTCCGACCTCCCCCACCAGGCCTCCGATCTCCCCACCAGGCCTCCGATCTCCCCACCAGGCCTCCAATCTCCCCACCAGGCCTCCGATCTCCCCCACCAGGCTTCCGATCTCCACACCAGGCCTCCGATCTCCTCACTAGACCTCCGATCTCCCCCATGAGGCCTCCGACCTCCCCCATGAGGCCTCCTATCTCCCCACCAGGCCTCCGATCTCCCCACCAGGCCTCCGATCTCCCCACCAGGCCTCCGATCTCCCCACCAGGCCTCCGATCTCCCCACCAGGCCTCCGATCTCCCCCAACAGGCCTCCGATCTTCCCACCAGGCCTCTGATCTCCCCACCAGGCCTCCGATCTCCCCCACTAGGCCTCCGATCTCCCCCACCAGGCCTCCGATCTCCCCACCAGGCGTCCGATCTCCCCACCAGACCACCGATCTCCCCCATCGGGCCTCCGATCTCCCCACCAGGCGTCCGATCTCCCCACCAGTCCTCCGATCTCCCCCACCAGGCCTCCGATCTCCCCACCAGGCCTCTGATCTCCCCCACCAGGCCTCCGATCTCCTCACTAGACCTCCGATCTCCCCCATGAGACCTCCGATCTCCCTCACCAGGCCTCCGATCTCCCCCACCAGACTTCCGATCTCCACACCAGGCCTCCGATCTCCTCACTAGACCTCCGATCTCCCCCATGAGGCCTCCGACCTCCCCCATGAGGCCTCCTATCTCCCCACCAGGCCTCCGATCTCCCCACCAGGCCTCCGATCTCCCCACCAGGCCTCCGATCTCCCCACCAGGCCTCCGAGCTCCCCCACCAGGCCTCCGATCTCCCCACCAGGCGTCCGATCTCCCCACCAGACCACCGATCTCCCCCATCGGGCCTCCGATCTCCCCACCAGGCGTCCGATCTCCCCACCAGTCCTCCGATCTCCCCCACCAGGCCTCCGATCTCCCCACCAGGCCTCTGATCTCCCCCACCAGGCATCCGATCTCCTCACTAGACCTCCGATCTCCCCCATGAGACCTCCGATCTCCCTCACCAGGCCTCCGATCTCCCCCACCAGGCTTCCGATCTCCCCCACCAGGCCTCCGATCTCCCCACCAAGCCTCCGATCTCCCCACCAGGCCTCCGATCTCCCCACCAGGCCTCCGATCTCCCCACAAGGCCTCCGACCTCCCCCATGAGGCCTCCGATCTCCCCACCAGGCCTCCGACCTCCACCACCAGTCCTCCGATCTCCCCACAAGGCCTCCGATCTCCCCACCAAGCCTCCGATCTCCCCACCAGGCCTCCGATCTCCCCACCAGGCCTCCGATCTCCCCACAAGGCCTCCGACCTCCCCCATGAGGCCTCCGATCTCCCCACCAGGCCTCCGATCTCCCCACCAGGCCTCCGATCTCCCCCACCAGGCCTCCGATCTCCCCACCAGGCCTCCGACCTCCACCACCAGTCCTCCGATCTCCCCACAAGGCCTCCAATCTCCCCCACCAGGCCTCCGATCTCCCCATCAGGCCTCCGACCTCCCCCACCAGGCCTCCGATCTCCTCACCAGGCCTCCGATCTCCCCCACCAGGCCTCCGATCTCCACACCAGGCCTCCGATCTCCCCACCAGGCCTCCGATCTCCCCATCAGGCCTCCGACCTCCCCCACCAGGCCTCCGATCTCCTCACCAGGCCTCCGATCTCCCCCGCCAGGCCTCCGATCTCCTCACCAGGACTCCGATCTTCCCCCATGAGCCCTCCGATCTCTCCACCAGCTCTCCAATCTCCCCCACCAGTCCTCCGATCTCACCACCAGGCCTCCGACCTCCTCACCAGGCCTCCGATCTCCCCACCAGGCCTCCGATCTCCCCCACCAGGCCTCCGATCTCCTCACTAGACCTCCGATCTCCCCCATGAGACCTCCGATCTCCCTCACCAGGCCTCCGATCTCCCCCACCAGGCTTCCGATCTCCACACCAGGCCTCCGATCTCCTCACTAGACCTCCGATCTCCCCCATGAGGCCTCCGACCTCCCCCATGAGGCCTCCTATCTCCCCACCAGGCCTCCGATCTCCCCACCAGGCCTCCGATCTCCCCACCAGGCCTCCGATCTCCCCACCAGGCCTCCGATCTCCCCCAACAGGCCTCCGATCTTCCCACCAGGCCTCTGATCTCCCCACCAGGCCTCCGATCTCCCCCACTAGGCCTCCGATCTCCCCCACCAAACCTCCGATCTCCCCACCAGGCGTCCGATCTCCCCACCAGACCACCGATCTCCCCCATCGGGCCTCCGATCTCCCCACCAGGCGTCCGATCTCCCCACCAGTCCTCCGATCTCCCCCACCAGGCCTCCGATCTCCCCATCAGGCCTCTGATCTCCCCCACCAGGCCTCCGATCTCCCCACCAAGCCTCCGATCTCCCCACCAGGCCTCCGATCTCCCCACAAGGCCTCCGATCTCCCCACCAGGCCTCCGATCTCCCCCACCAGGCCTCCGATCTCCCCACCAAGCCTCCGATCTCCCCACCAGGCCTCCGATCTCCCCACCAGGCCTCCGATCTCCCCACAAGGCCTCCGACCTCCCCCATGAGACCTCCGATCTCCCCACCAGGCCTCCGACCTCCACCACCAGTCCTCCGATCTCCCCACAAGGCCTCCGATCTCCCCACCAAGCCTCCGATCTCCCCACCAGGCCTCCGATCTCCCCACCAGGCCTCCGATCTCCCCACAAGGCCTCCGACCTCCCCCATGAGGCCTCCGATCTACCCACCAGGCCTCCGATCTCCCCACCAGGCCTCCGATCTCCCCCACCAGGCCTCCGATCTCCCCACCAGGCCTCCGACCTCCACCACCAGTCCTCCGATCTCCCCACAAGGCCTCCGACCTCCCCCACCAGGCCTCCGATCTCCCCACCAGGCCTCCGATCTCCCCACCAGGCCTCCAATCTCCCCACCAGGCCTCCGATCTCCCCCACCAGGCTTCCGATCTCCACACCAGGCCTCCGATCTCCTCACTAGACCTCCGATCTCCCCCATGAGGCCTCCGACCTCCCCCATGAGGCCTCCTATCTCCCCACCAGGCCTCCGATCTCCCCACCAGGCCTCCGATCTCCCCACCAGGCCTCCGATCTCCCCACCAGGCCTCCGATCTCCCCACCAGGCCTCCGATCTCCCCCAACAGGCCTCCGATCTTCCCACCAGGCCTCTGATCTCCCCACCAGGCCTCCGATCTCCCCCACTAGGCCTCCGATCTCCCCCACCAGGCCTCCGATCTCCCCACCAGGCGTCCGATCTCCCCACCAGACCACCGATCTCCCCCATCGGGCCTCCGATCTCCCCACCAGGCGTCCGATCTCCCCACCAGTCCTCCGATCTCCCCCACCAGGCCTCCGATCTCCCCACCAGGCCTCTGATCTCCCCCACCAGGCCTCCGATCTCCTCACTAGACCTCCGATCTCCCCCATGAGACCTCCGATCTCCCTCACCAGGCCTCCGATCTCCCCCACCAGACTTCCGATCTCCACACCAGGCCTCCGATCTCCTCACTAGACCTCCGATCTCCCCCATGAGGCCTCCGACCTCCCCCATGAGGCCTCCTATCTCCCCACCAGGCCTCCGATCTCCCCACCAGGCCTCCGATCTCCCCACCAGGCCTCCGATCTCCCCACCAGGCCTCCGAGCTCCCCCACCAGGCCTCCGATCTCCCCACCAGGCGTCCGATCTCCCCACCAGACCACCGATCTCCCCCATCGGGCCTCCGATCTCCCCACCAGGCGTCCGATCTCCCCACCAGTCCTCCGATCTCCCCCACCAGGCCTCCGATCTCCCCACCAGGCCTCTGATCTCCCCCACCAGGCCTCCGATCTCCTCACTAGACCTCCGATCTCCCCCATGAGACCTCCGATCTCCCTCACCAGGCCTCCGATCTCCCCCACCAGACTTCCGATCTCCACACCAGGCCTCCGATCTCCTCACTAGACCTCCGATCTCCCCCATGAGGCCTCCGACCTCCCCCATGAGGCCTCCTATCTCCCCACCAGGCCTCCGATCTCCCCACCAGGCCTCCGATCTCCCCACCAGGCCTCCGATCTCCCCACCAGGCCTCGGAACTCCCCACCAGGCCTCCGATCTCCCCACCAGGCCTCCGATCTCCCCACCAGGCCTCTGATTTCCCCACCAGGCCTCCGATCTCCCCACCAGGCCTCCAATCTCCCCCACGAGGCCTCCGATCTCCCCACCAGGCCTCCGATCTCTACACCAGACTTCCGATCTCCCCCATGAGGCCTCCAAACTCCGCCACCAGGCCTCCCATCTCCCCACCAAGCCTCCGATCTCCCCCATGAGGCCTCCAATCTCCCCACCAGGCCTCCGAACTCCCCACCAGGCCTCTGATCTCCCCACCAGGCCTCCGATCTCCCCCACTAGGCCTCCGATCTCCCCCACCAGGCCTCCGATCTCCCCATCAGGCCTCCGACCTCCTCACCAGGCCTCCGATCTCCCCCACTAGGCCTCCAATCTCCCCCACCAGGCCTCCGATCTCCCCATCAGGCCTCCGACCTCCCCCACCAGGCCTCCGATCTCCTCACCAGGCCTCCGATCTCCCCCACCAGGCCTCCGATCTCCACACCAGGCCTCCGATCTCCCCACCAGGCCTCCGATCTCCCCATCAGGCCTCCGACCTCCCCCACCAGGCCTCCGATCTCCTCACCAGGCCTCCGATCTCCCCCGCCAGGCCTCCGATCTCCTCACCAGGACTCCGATCTTCCCCCATGAGCCCTCCGATCTCTCCACCAGCTCTCCAATCTCCCCCACCAGTCCTCCGATCTCACCACCAGGCCTCCGACCTCCTCACCAGGCCTCCGATCTCCCCACCAGGCCTCCGATCTCCCCCACCAGGCCTCCGATCTCCTCACTAGACCTCCGATCTCCCCCATGAGACCTCCGATCTCCCTCACCAGGCCTCCGATCTCCCCCACCAGGCTTCCGATCTCCACACCAGGCCTCCGATCTCCTCACTAGACCTCCGATCTCCCCCATGAGGCCTCCGACCTCCCCCATGAGGCCTCCTATCTCCCCACCAGGCCTCCGATCTCCCCACCAGGCCTCCGATCTCCCCACCAGGCCTCCGATCTCCCCACCAGGCCTCCGATCTCCCCCAACAGGCCTCCGATCTTCCCACCAGGCCTCTGATCTCCCCACCAGGCCTCCGATCTCCCCCACTAGGCCTCCGATCTCCCCCACCAAACCTCCGATCTCCCCACCAGGCGTCCGATCTCCCCACCAGACCACCGATCTCCCCCATCGGGCCTCCGATCTCCCCACCAGGCGTCCGATCTCCCCACCAGTCCTCCGATCTCCCCCACCAGGCCTCCGATCTCCCCATCAGGCCTCTGATCTCCCCCACCAGGCCTCCGATCTCCCCACCAAGCCTCCGATCTCCCCACCAGGCCTCCGATCTCCCCACAAGGCCTCCGATCTCCCCACCAGGCCTCCGATCTCCCCCACCAGGCCTCCGATCTCCCCACCAAGCCTCCGATCTCCCCACCAGGCCTCCGATCTCCCCACCAGGCCTCCGATCTCCCCACAAGGCCTCCGACCTCCCCCATGAGACCTCCGATCTCCCCACCAGGCCTCCGACCTCCACCACCAGTCCTCCGATCTCCCCACAAGGCCTCCGATCTCCCCACCAAGCCTCCGATCTCCCCACCAGGCCTCCGATCTCCCCACCAGGCCTCCGATCTCCCCACAAGGCCTCCGACCTCCCCCATGAGGCCTCCGATCTACCCACCAGGCCTCCGATCTCCCCACCAGGCCTCCGATCTCCCCCACCAGGCCTCCGATCTCCCCACCAGGCCTCCGACCTCCACCACCAGTCCTCCGATCTCCCCACAAGGCCTCCGACCTCCCCCACCAGGCCTCCGATCTCCCCACCAGGCCTCCGATCTCCCCACCAGGCCTCCAATCTCCCCACCAGGCCTCCGATCTCCCCCACCAGGCTTCCGATCTCCACACCAGGCCTCCGATCTCCTCACTAGACCTCCGATCTCCCCCATGAGGCCTCCGACCTCCCCCATGAGGCCTCCTATCTCCCCACCAGGCCTCCGATCTCCCCACCAGGCCTCCGATCTCCCCACCAGGCCTCCGATCTCCCCACCAGGCCTCCGATCTCCCCACCAGGCCTCCGATCTCCCCCAACAGGCCTCCGATCTTCCCACCAGGCCTCTGATCTCCCCACCAGGCCTCCGATCTCCCCCACTAGGCCTCCGATCTCCCCCACCAGGCCTCCGATCTCCCCACCAGGCGTCCGATCTCCCCACCAGACCACCGATCTCCCCCATCGGGCCTCCGATCTCCCCACCAGGCGTCCGATCTCCCCACCAGTCCTCCGATCTCCCCCACCAGGCCTCCGATCTCCCCACCAGGCCTCTGATCTCCCCCACCAGGCCTCCGATCTCCTCACTAGACCTCCGATCTCCCCCATGAGACCTCCGATCTCCCTCACCAGGCCTCCGATCTCCCCCACCAGACTTCCGATCTCCACACCAGGCCTCCGATCTCCTCACTAGACCTCCGATCTCCCCCATGAGGCCTCCGACCTCCCCCATGAGGCCTCCTATCTCCCCACCAGGCCTCCGATCTCCCCACCAGGCCTCCGATCTCCCCACCAGGCCTCCGATCTCCCCACCAGGCCTCCGAGCTCCCCCACCAGGCCTCCGATCTCCCCACCAGGCGTCCGATCTCCCCACCAGACCACCGATCTCCCCCATCGGGCCTCCGATCTCCCCACCAGGCGTCCGATCTCCCCACCAGTCCTCCGATCTCCCCCACCAGGCCTCCGATCTCCCCACCAGGCCTCTGATCTCCCCCACCAGGCATCCGATCTCCTCACTAGACCTCCGATCTCCCCCATGAGACCTCCGATCTCCCTCACCAGGCCTCCGATCTCCCCCACCAGGCTTCCGATCTCCCCCACCAGGCCTCCGATCTCCCCACCAAGCCTCCGATCTCCCCACCAGGCCTCCGATCTCCCCACCAGGCCTCCGATCTCCCCACAAGGCCTCCGACCTCCCCCATGAGGCCTCCGATCTCCCCACCAGGCCTCCGACCTCCACCACCAGTCCTCCGATCTCCCCACAAGGCCTCCGATCTCCCCACCAAGCCTCCGATCTCCCCACCAGGCCTCCGATCTCCCCACCAGGCCTCCGATCTCCCCACAAGGCCTCCGACCTCCCCCATGAGGCCTCCGATCTCCCCACCAGGCCTCCGATCTCCCCACCAGGCCTCCGATCTCCCCCACCAGGCCTCCGATCTCCCCACCAGGCCTCCGACCTCCACCACCAGTCCTCCGATCTCCCCACAAGGCCTCCAATCTCCCCCACCAGGCCTCCGATCTCCCCATCAGGCCTCCGACCTCCCCCACCAGGCCTCCGATCTCCTCACCAGGCCTCCGATCTCCCCCACCAGGCCTCCGATCTCCACACCAGGCCTCCGATCTCCCCACCAGGCCTCCGATCTCCCCATCAGGCCTCCGACCTCCCCCACCAGGCCTCCGATCTCCTCACCAGGCCTCCGATCTCCCCCGCCAGGCCTCCGATCTCCTCACCAGGACTCCGATCTTCCCCCATGAGCCCTCCGATCTCTCCACCAGCTCTCCAATCTCCCCCACCAGTCCTCCGATCTCACCACCAGGCCTCCGACCTCCTCACCAGGCCTCCGATCTCCCCACCAGGCCTCCGATCTCCCCCACCAGGCCTCCGATCTCCTCACTAGACCTCCGATCTCCCCCATGAGACCTCCGATCTCCCTCACCAGGCCTCCGATCTCCCCCACCAGGCTTCCGATCTCCACACCAGGCCTCCGATCTCCTCACTAGACCTCCGATCTCCCCCATGAGGCCTCCGACCTCCCCCATGAGGCCTCCTATCTCCCCACCAGGCCTCCGATCTCCCCACCAGGCCTCCGATCTCCCCACCAGGCCTCCGATCTCCCCACCAGGCCTCCGATCTCCCCCAACAGGCCTCCGATCTTCCCACCAGGCCTCTGATCTCCCCACCAGGCCTCCGATCTCCCCCACTAGGCCTCCGATCTCCCCCACCAAACCTCCGATCTCCCCACCAGGCGTCCGATCTCCCCACCAGACCACCGATCTCCCCCATCGGGCCTCCGATCTCCCCACCAGGCGTCCGATCTCCCCACCAGTCCTCCGATCTCCCCCACCAGGCCTCCGATCTCCCCATCAGGCCTCTGATCTCCCCCACCAGGCCTCCGATCTCCCCACCAAGCCTCCGATCTCCCCACCAGGCCTCCGATCTCCCCACAAGGCCTCCGATCTCCCCACCAGGCCTCCGATCTCCCCCACCAGGCCTCCGATCTCCCCACCAAGCCTCCGATCTCCCCACCAGGCCTCCGATCTCCCCACCAGGCCTCCGATCTCCCCACAAGGCCTCCGACCTCCCCCATGAGACCTCCGATCTCCCCACCAGGCCTCCGACCTCCACCACCAGTCCTCCGATCTCCCCACAAGGCCTCCGATCTCCCCACCAAGCCTCCGATCTCCCCACCAGGCCTCCGATCTCCCCACCAGGCCTCCGATCTCCCCACAAGGCCTCCGACCTCCCCCATGAGGCCTCCGATCTACCCACCAGGCCTCCGATCTCCCCACCAGGCCTCCGATCTCCCCCACCAGGCCTCCGATCTCCCCACCAGGCCTCCGACCTCCACCACCAGTCCTCCGATCTCCCCACAAGGCCTCCGACCTCCCCCACCAGGCCTCCGATCTCCCCACCAGGCCTCCGATCTCCCCACCAGGCCTCCAATCTCCCCACCAGGCCTCCGATCTCCCCCACCAGGCTTCCGATCTCCACACCAGGCCTCCGATCTCCTCACTAGACCTCCGATCTCCCCCATGAGGCCTCCGACCTCCCCCATGAGGCCTCCTATCTCCCCACCAGGCCTCCGATCTCCCCACCAGGCCTCCGATCTCCCCACCAGGCCTCCGATCTCCCCACCAGGCCTCCGATCTCCCCACCAGGCCTCCGATCTCCCCCAACAGGCCTCCGATCTTCCCACCAGGCCTCTGATCTCCCCACCAGGCCTCCGATCTCCCCCACTAGGCCTCCGATCTCCCCCACCAGGCCTCCGATCTCCCCACCAGGCGTCCGATCTCCCCACCAGACCACCGATCTCCCCCATCGGGCCTCCGATCTCCCCACCAGGCGTCCGATCTCCCCACCAGTCCTCCGATCTCCCCCACCAGGCCTCCGATCTCCCCACCAGGCCTCTGATCTCCCCCACCAGGCCTCCGATCTCCTCACTAGACCTCCGATCTCCCCCATGAGACCTCCGATCTCCCTCACCAGGCCTCCGATCTCCCCCACCAGACTTCCGATCTCCACACCAGGCCTCCGATCTCCTCACTAGACCTCCGATCTCCCCCATGAGGCCTCCGACCTCCCCCATGAGGCCTCCTATCTCCCCACCAGGCCTCCGATCTCCCCACCAGGCCTCCGATCTCCCCACCAGGCCTCCGATCTCCCCACCAGGCCTCCGAGCTCCCCCACCAGGCCTCCGATCTCCCCACCAGGCGTCCGATCTCCCCACCAGACCACCGATCTCCCCCATCGGGCCTCCGATCTCCCCACCAGGCGTCCGATCTCCCCACCAGTCCTCCGATCTCCCCCACCAGGCCTCCGATCTCCCCACCAGGCCTCTGATCTCCCCCACCAGGCATCCGATCTCCTCACTAGACCTCCGATCTCCCCCATGAGACCTCCGATCTCCCTCACCAGGCCTCCGATCTCCCCCACCAGGCTTCCGATCTCCCCCACCAGGCCTCCGATCTCCCCACCAAGCCTCCGATCTCCCCACCAGGCCTCCGATCTCCCCACCAGGCCTCCGATCTCCCCACAAGGCCTCCGACCTCCCCCATGAGGCCTCCGATCTCCCCACCAGGCCTCCGACCTCCACCACCAGTCCTCCGATCTCCCCACAAGGCCTCCGATCTCCCCACCAAGCCTCCGATCTCCCCACCAGGCCTCCGATCTCCCCACCAGGCCTCCGATCTCCCCACAAGGCCTCCGACCTCCCCCATGAGGCCTCCGATCTCCCCACCAGGCCTCCGATCTCCCCACCAGGCCTCCGATCTCCCCCACCAGGCCTCCGATCTCCCCACCAGGCCTCCGACCTCCACCACCAGTCCTCCGATCTCCCCACAAGGCCTCCGGCCTCCCCCACCAGGCCTCCGATCTCCCCACCAGGCCTCCGATCTCCCCACCAGGCCTCCAATCTCCCCACCAGGCCTCCGATCTCCCCACCAGGCCTCCGATCTCCCCACCAGGCCTCCGATCTCCCCCACCAGGCCTCCGATCTCCCCCATGAGGCCTCCGACCTCCCCACCAGGCCTCCGATCTCCCCCACCAGGCCTCCGATCTCCCCCATGAGGCCTCCGACCTCCTCCATGAGGCCTCCGATCACCCCACCAGGCCTCCAATCTCCCCACCAGGCCTCCGATCTCCCCACCAGGCCTCCGATCTCCCCACCAGGCCTCCGATCTCCCCCACCAGGCCTCCGATCTCCCCCATGAGGCCTCCGACCTCCCCACCAGGCCTCCGATCTCCCCCACCAGGCCTCCGATCTCCCCCATGAGGCCTCCGACCTCCTCCATGAGGCCTCCGATCTCCCCACCAGCCCTCCGATCTCCCCCACGAGGCCTTGACCACCCAACCAGGCCACCGATATCCCCCATCGGGCCTCCGATCTCCCCACCAGGCCTCCGATCTTCACCACCCGGCCTCGGAACTCCCCACCAGGCCTCCGATCTCCCCACCAGGCCTCCGATCTCCCCACCAGGCTCTGATTTCCCCACCAGGCCTCCGATCTCCCCACCAGGCCTCCAATCTCCCCCACGAGGCCTCCAATCTCCCCACCAGGCCTCCGATCTCTACACCAGACTTCCGATCTCCCCCATGAGGCCTCCAAACTCCGCCACCAAGCCTCCCATCTCCCCACCAAGCCTCCGATCTCCCCCATGAGGCCTCCAATCTCCCCACCAGGCCTCCGAACTCCCCACCAGGCCTCTGATCTCCCCACCAGGCCTCCGATCTCCCCCACTAGGCCTCCGATCTCCCCCACCAGGCCTCCGATCTCCCCATCAGGCCTCCGACCTCCTCACCAGGCCTCCGATCTCCCCCACCAGGCCTCCGATCTCCCCCACCAGGCCTCCGATCTCCCCATCAGGCCTCCGACCTCCCCCACCAGGCCTCCGATCTCCTCACCAGGCCTCCGATCTCCCCCACCAGGCCTCCGATCTCCACACCAGGCCTCCGATCTCCCCACCAGGCCTCTGATCTCCCCATCAGGCCTCCGACCTCCCCCACCAGGCCTCCGATCTCCTCACCAGGCCTCCGATCTCCCCCACCAGGCCTCCGATCTCCTCACCAGGCCTCCGATCTCCCCCATGAGGCCTCCGATCTCTCCACCAGCTCTCCAATCTCCCCCAGCAGTCCTCCGATCTCACCACCAGGCCTCCGACCTCCTCACCAGGCCTCCGATCTCCCCACCAGGCCTCCGATCTCCCCCACCAGGCCTCCGATCTCCTCACTAGACCTCCGATCTCCCCCATGAGACCTCCGATCTCCCTCACCAGGCCTCCGATCTCCCCCACCAGGCTTCCGATCTCCACACCAGGCCTCCGATCTCCTCACTAGACCTCCGATCTCCCCCATGAGGCCTCCGACCTCCCCCATGAGGCCTCCTATCTCCCCACCAGGCCTCCGATCTCCCCACCAGGCCTCCGATCTCCCCACCAGGCCTCCGATCTCCCCACCAGGCCTCCGATCTCCCCACCAGGCCTCCGATCTCCCCCAACAGGCCTCCGATCTTCCCACCAGGCCTCTGATCTCCCCACCAGGCCTCCGATCTCCCCCACTAGGCCTCCGATCTCCCCCACCAGGCCTCCGATCTCCCCATCAGGCCTCCGACCTCCTCACCAGGCCTCCGATCTCCCCCATGAGGCCTCCGATCTCCCACACCAGGCCTCCCATCTCCCCACCAGGCCTCCGATCTCCTCACCAGGCCTCCGATCTCCCCCACCAGGCCTCCCATCTCCCCACCAGGCCTCCGATCTCCCCATCAGGCCTCCGACCTCCCCCACCAGGCCTCCGATCTCCTCACCAGGCCTCCGATCTCCCCCACCAGGCCTCCGATCTCCCCACCAGGCCTCCGATCTCCCCACCAGGCCTCCGATCTCCCCCATGAGGCCTCCGATCTCTCCACCAGCTCTCCGATCTCCCCCACCAGTCCTCCGATCTCACCACCAGGCCTCCGACCTCCTCACCAGGCCTCCGATCTCCCCACCAGGCCTCCGATCTCCCCCACCAGGCCTCCGATCTCCTCACTAGACCTCCGATCTCCCCCATGAGACCTCCGATCTCCCTCACCAGGCCTCCGATCTCCCCCACCAGGCTTCCGATCTCCACACCAGGCCTCTGATCTCCCCATGAGGCCTCCGACCTCCCCCATGAGGCCTCCTATCTCCCCACCAGGCCTCCGATCTCCCCACCAGGCCTCCGATCTCCCCACCAGGCCTCCGATCTCCCCCAACAGGCCTCCGATCTTCCCACCAGGCCTCCGATCTGCCCACCAGGCCTCCAATCTCCCGCACCAGGCCTCCGATCTCCCCCACCAGGCCTCCGATCTCCCCCACCAGGCCTCCGATCTCCCCACCAGGTCTCCGATCTCCCCACCAGGCCTCCGATCTCCCCCACCAGGCCTCCGATCTCCCCACCAGGCCTCCGATCTCTACACCAGACTTCCGATCTCCCCCATGAGGCCTCCAAACTCCGCCACCAAGCCTCCCATCTCCCCACCAAGCCTCCGATCTCCCCCATGAGGCCTCCAATCTCCCCACCAGGCCTCCGAACTCCCCACCAGGCCTCTGATCTCCCCACCAGGCCTCCGATCTCCCCCACTAGGCCTCCGATCTCCCCCACCAGGCCTCCGATCTCCCCATCAGGCCTCCGACCTCCTCACCAGGCCTCCGATCTCCCCCACCAGGCCTCCGATCTCCCCCACCAGGCCTCCGATCTCCCCATCAGGCCTCCGACCTCCCCCACCAGGCCTCCGATCTCCTCACCAGGCCTCCGATCTCCCCCACCAGGCCTCCGATCTCCACACCAGGCCTCCGATCTCCCCACCAGGCCTCTGATCTCCCCATCAGGCCTCCGACCTCCCCCACCAGGCCTCCGATCTCCTCACCAGGCCTCCGATCTCCCCCACCAGGCCTCCGATCTCCTCACCAGGCCTCCGATCTCCCCCATGAGGCCTCCGATCTCTCCACCAGCTCTCCAATCTCCCCCAGCAGTCCTCCGATCTCACCACCAGGCCTCCGACCTCCTCACCAGGCCTCCGATCTCCCCACCAGGCCTCCGATTTCCCCCACCAGGCCTCCGATCTCCTCACTAGACCTCCGATCTCCCCCATGAGACCTCCGATCTCCCTCACCAGGCCTCCGATCTCCCCCACCAGGCTTCCGATCTCCACACCAGGCCTCCGATCTCCTCACTAGACCTCCGATCTCCCCCATGAGGCCTCCGACCTCCCCCATGAGGCCTCCTATCTCCCCACCAGGCCTCCGATCTCCCCACCAGGCCTCCGATCTCCCCACCAGGCCTCCGATCTCCCCACCAGGCCTCCGATCTCCCCACCAGGCCTCCGATCTCCCCCAACAGGCCTCCGATCTTCCCACCAGGCCTCTGATCTCCCCACCAGGCCTCCGATCTCCCCCACTAGGCCTCCGATCTCCCCCACCAGGCCTCCGATCTCCCCATCAGGCCTCCGACCTCCTCACCAGGCCTCCGATCTCCCCCATGAGGCCTCCGATCTCCCACACCAGGCCTCCCATCTCCCCACCAGGCCTCCGATCTCCTCACCAGGCCTCCGATCTCCCCCACCAGGCCTCCCATCTCCCCACCAGGCCTCCGATCTCCCCATCAGGCCTCCGACCTCCCCCACCAGGCCTCCGATCTCCTCACCAGGCCTCCGATCTCCCCCACCAGGCCTCCGATCTCCCCACCAGGCCTCCGATCTCCCCACCAGGCCTCCGATCTCCCCCATGAGGCCTCCGATCTCTCCACCAGCTCTCCGATCTCCCCCACCAGTCCTCCGATCTCACCACCAGGCCTCCGACCTCCTCACCAGGCCTCCGATCTCCCCACCAGGCCTCCGATCTCCCCCACCAGGCCTCCGATCTCCTCACTAGACCTCCGATCTCCCCCATGAGACCTCCGATCTCCCTCACCAGGCCTCCGATCTCCCCCACCAGGCTTCCGATCTCCACACCAGGCCTCTGATCTCCCCATGAGGCCTCCGACCTCCCCCATGAGGCCTCCTATCTCCCCACCAGGCCTCCGATCTCCCCACCAGGCCTCCGATCTCCCCACCAGGCCTCCGATCTCCCCCAACAGGCCTCCGATCTTCCCACCAGGCCTCCGATCTGCCCACCAGGCCTCCAATCTCCCGCACCAGGCCTCCGATCTCCCCCACCAGGCCTCCGATCTCCCCCACCAGGCCTCCGATCTCCCCACCAGGCCTCCGATCTCCCCACCAGGCCTCCGATCTCCCCCACCAGGCCTCCGATCTCCCCACCAGGCCTCCGATCTCTACACCAGACTTCCGATCTCCCCCATGAGGCCTCCAAACTCCGCCACCAAGCCTCCCATCTCCCCACCAAGCCTCCGATCTCCCCCATGAGGCCTCCAATCTCCCCACCAGGCCTCCGAACTCCCCACCAGGCCTCTGATCTCCCCACCAGGCCTCCGATCTCCCCCACTAGGCCTCCGATCTCCCCCACCAGGCCTCCGATCTCCCCATCAGGCCTCCGACCTCCTCACCAGGCCTCCGATCTCCCCCACCAGGCCTCCGATCTCCCCCACCAGGCCTCCGATCTCCCCATCAGGCCTCCGACCTCCCCCACCAGGCCTCCGATCTCCTCACCAGGCCTCCGATCTCCCCCACCAGGCCTCCGATCTCCACACCAGGCCTCCGATCTCCCCACCAGGCCTCTGATCTCCCCATCAGGCCTCCGACCTCCCCCACCAGGCCTCCGATCTCCTCACCAGGCCTCCGATCTCCCCCACCAGGCCTCCGATCTCCTCACCAGGCCTCCGATCTCCCCCATGAGGCCTCCGATCTCTCCACCAGCTCTCCAATCTCCCCCAGCAGTCCTCCGATCTCACCACCAGGCCTCCGACCTCCTCACCAGGCCTCCGATCTCCCCACCAGGCCTCCGATCTCCCCCACCAGGCCTCCGATCTCCTCACTAGACCTCCGATCTCCCCCATGAGACCTCCGATCTCCCTCACCAGGCCTCCGATCTCCCCCACCAGGCTTCCGATCTCCACACCAGGCCTCCGATCTCCTCACTAGACCTCCGATCTCCCCCATGAGGCCTCCGACCTCCCCCATGAGGCCTCCTATCTCCCCACCAGGCCTCCGATCTCCCCACCAGGCCTCCGATCTCCCACCAGGCCTCCGATCTCCCCACCAGGCCTCCGATCTCCCCACCAGGCCTCCGATCTCCCCAACAGGCCTCCGATCTTCCCACCAGGCCTCTGATCTCCCCACCAGGCCTCCGATCTCCCCCACTAGGCCTCCGATCTCCCCACCAGGCCTCCGATCTCCCCATCAGGCCTCCGACCTCCTCACCAGGCCTCCGATCTCCCCCATGAGGCCTCCGATCTCCCCCACCAGGCCTCCCATCTCCCCACCAGGCCTCCGATCTCCTCACCAGGCCTCCGATCTCCCCCACCAGGCCTCCCATCTCCCCACCAGGCCTCCGATCTCCCCCCCATCAGGCCTCCGACCTCCCCCACCAGGCCTCCGATCTCCTCACCAGGCCTCCGATCTCCCCCACCAGGCCTCCGATCTCCCCACCAGGCCTCCGATCTCCCCACCAGGCCTCCGATCTCCCCCATGAGGCCTCCGATCTCTCCACCAGCTCTCCGATCTCCCCCACCAGTCCTCCGATCTCACCACCAGGCCTCCGACCTCCTCACCAGGCCTCCGATCTCCCCACCAGGCCTCCGATCTCCCCCACCAGGCCTCCGATCTCCTCACTAGACCTCCGATCTCCCCCATGAGACCTCCGATCTCCCTCACCAGGCCTCCGATCTCCCCCACCAGGCTTCCGATCTCCACACCAGGCCTCTGATCTCCCCATGAGGCCTCCGACCTCCCCCATGAGGCCTCCTATCTCCCCACCAGGCCTCCGATCTCCCCACCAGGCCTCCGATCTCCCCACCAGGCCTCCGATCTCCCCCAACAGGCCTCCGATCTTCCCACCAGGCCTCCGATCTGCCCACCAGGCCTCCAATCTCCCGCACCAGGCCTCCGATCTCCCCCACCAGGCCTCCGATCTCCCCCACCAGGCCTCCGATCTCCCCACCAGGCCTCCGATCTCCCCACCAGGCCTCCGATCTCCCCCACCAGGCCTCCGATCTCCCCACCAGGCCTCCGATCTCCCCACCAGGCCTCCGATCTCCCCCACCAGGCCTCCGATCTCCCCACCAGGCCTCCGATCGCCCCACCAGGCCTCCGATCTTCCCACCAGGCCTCCGATCTCCCCCACCAGGCCTCCGATCTCCCCCATGAGGCCTCCGATCTCCCCACCAGGCCTCCGATCTCCCCACCAGGCCTCCGATCTCCCCCATGAGGCCTCCAATCTCCCCACCAGGCCTCCGATCTCCCCACCAGGCCTCCGACCTCCCCACCAGGCCTCCGACCTCCCCACCAGGCCTCCGATCTCTCCCATGTGGCCTCCAATCTCCCCACCAGGCCTCTGATCTCCCCCACCAGTCCTCCGACCTCCCCACCTGGCCTCCAATCTCCCCATGAGGCCTCCACTCTCCCCATGAGGCCTCCGATCTCCCCCACCAGGCCTCCGATCTCCCCACCAGGCCTCCGACCTCCCCACCAGGCCTCCGATCTCCCCCACCAGGCCTCTGATCTCCCCACCAGGCCTCCGATCTCCCCCATGAGGCCTCCGATCTCCCCCACCGGGCCTCCGAACTCCCTCACGAGGCCTCCGAGCAGCCACCACTCACCCCCCCCCACCTCCCGCTCTTCCGCGGCCCTCCAATCTCTCCCCGCCACCGCCCCCGCACTCCCTCCCCACCTCCGAGTAACAATCCAGTTAATCCAGTGCAAAAGATCCCACAGCACCATTCGAATAAGAGCAGAGGAGTTTTCCCCGATATCCTGGCCATCATGTATCCCTCAACGAGCATCACTAAAACAGATTATCTGCTCGTTTCTCTCATTCCTTGCTCTGCGCAAATTGGCTGCTGCATTTCCTACTGCAAAGAGGTCGGTTTTAAGGAGGGTCTTAAATGAAGAGAGGGAGGTGGAGAGGTGGAGAGATTTAGGGGGGGAATTCCAGAGTGTGGGGTCTATGTAGCAGGAATGACAGTTGCCAGTGCAGGAGTGGGGGGAGGGGTTCAGAAAAGGCCCAAGTCAGAGGAATGGAGAGCTGGGGCAGTATTACAAGGCTGGAGGAGGATCCAGACATAGTGAAGGGTGAGATCATTAAGGCCTTTAAACACAAGGATGACCATTTTAAATTTGAGGTGTTGGGGGACCAGGAGCCAATGTAGATCAGTGAGGACAGGAGTGATAGGTGAGTGGGATAGTGGAGGAGTTGAGGGAGCTGGTGGAGAGGTAGGGTTGTGTGTCATCAGCGTACATGTGGAAGCTGACGCCCTGCCTGTGAATGGTGTTTCCAAATAATAGATTCTTGTGGGGACTCCAGAGGTAACAGTACAGGGGTGGGAAGAGAAAGCATTACTTTGGCTATGATCTGATAGGCAAAAGTGGAACCAAGTGAGGGCAGTCCCATCGAGGTCGACAATGGAGGAGAGGCCTTGGAGGAGGCTGATGTTATGTATGTAATAACTCGATAGACTGAATACTGTAAACTAACACAGGTACAAACCTGGCTCTGCTTTATTCGGGTCCAAAGTGATTACATTACAAGATGGTTTGCCTTTTATACCTGGGCTGCACACACGTGAGTACAGCCCAATGATCTCCGACAGTCGCGCCACCTAGTGGCTAGTAACCCCAGGCATACATACATGACACCATCCCCCTTTAAGATATCAGTAACAGTCTTTTTACAAATTGAGATGCTCCGGGGCTTTCCGCTCCCGAGTTGATCGTCTCAGTTCAACTCCAGCCTTGGGCGAGCATTCTGAGTCTGTTATGACTGGGGGCTGGGTAGCCGATCTGATGGGAGTGGCAATGACCACATCAGGGATTGAAAGTCCAGATCCATTGATGACAGCGGAGTCCTCTGATGACTGAGGGTGGGTTGGTTGGTCACTGATCGTATCTTCCTCAGACTGTTCCAGTTCATCCGTGTGCCGCAGCTTTATCTGATCAACATGTTTCCTGCATGTTTGCCCATTCTTGAGCATGACAATAAACACTCTGTTACCCTCCTTAGCCGTAACAGTGCCGGCGATCCACTTGGGAACTTGACCATAATTTAGTACATACACAGGATCGTTAACAGAAATGTCGCGTGACACGGCAACACGATCATGACACCACTGCTGACTTTGACGTCTGAATTCAACATGGTCATTCAAGTCAGGGTGGACAAGAGAGAGCTTGGTCTTGAGACCTCTCTTCATCAATAGTTCAGCAGGGGAGACCCCGGTAAGCGTATGGGGTCTTGTCCTGTAACTAAGCAGTATGCGTGACAAGCGAGTGCAGTGAACCTTGAGTTACACGTTTCATACTCTGCTTGATGGTTTGGACAGCACACTCCGCTTGACCATTAGATGTGGGTTTGAATGGTGCTGACCTCACATGTTTGATATCATTGAGTTTCATGAACTCTTGAAACTCCAGACTAGTGAAGCAAGGTCCATTGTCGCTTACAACAATGTCGGGCAGACCATGAGTGGCAAACGTGACACAAAGGCTCTCAATGGTAGCTGTGGATGTACTGGATGACATTATACACTCTATCCACTTGGAATATGCATCCATCACAACTGAAAACATCTTTCCCAGGAAGGGACCTGCAAAGTCGATGTGGATCCTGGACCATGGTTTAGATGGCCATGATCACAGACTCAGCGGCGATTCTGCTGGTGCTTTACTTAGCTGCATGCAAGTGTTGCACTGATGCACACATGATTCCAGATCAGAGTCAATTCCAGGCCACCATACATGAGACCTGGCAATGGCTTTCATCATGACAATACCGGGATGAGTGCTATGTCGATCATGTACAAAATTCTCTCTGCTTTTCTTAGGCATAACAACCCGATTACCCACAGTAAACAATCTGACTGAATGGATAGTTCGTCTTTGCGACGGTTGTAAGGTTTGGTCTCATTACCCATTTGCTTGGGTATAACAGACCAATCACCACTAAGGACACAATGTTTCACAACCGATAACATCAGGTCCTGGCTGGTCCAGGTCTTAACTTGTTCAGCCATGACAGGGGTTCCTTCACTTTCAAAAGCATCCATGACTAACAGTAGGTCTGCAGGTTGTGGCGCCTCCAGTGTGGTAAACGGCAGACGGCTCAGTGCCTCGGCACAATTCTCAGTGCCAGGTCTATGGCGAATGACATACTCATAGGCAGATAATGTCAGCGCCCACCTCTGGATGTGGGATGATGCATTGGTATTGATACCTTTGTTTTCCTAAAACAATGAAATGAGTGGCTTGTGATCTGTTTCCAGTTCAAACCGAAGACCAAACAGGTACTGATGCATCTTTTTAACCTCATACACACAGGTTAATGCTTCTTTTTCTGTAGGCTCTAGGCTCTTTCTGTAGGCTCTTTCCTCCTTTGACAAACTTTTAGAAGCATACGCAACAGGTTGTAGTTTACCCGACTCATTAGCTTGTTGGAGCACACAACCAACTCCATATGACGAAGTATCACAGGCCAATACTGGATGCTTACACGGATGATAATGTACCAGCAGCTTGTTAGAGCAAGGCAGATTAGTAGCTTTCTCAAAAGCTCCGTCTTGAGACACACCCCAAACCCAGTTGTCGCCTTTTCTTAGCAGCATGTGGAGTGGCTCTAATAAAGTGCTCAATCTAGGTCGGAAATTACCGAAGTAGTTGAGTAGACCAAGGAACGAACGCAGCTCCATCACATTCTGAGGCTTGGGTGCATTTTTGATGGCCTTGGTTTTCGAGTCCGTAGGCCTGATGACATCAGCAGCAATTTTCCTCCGCAGGAATTCGACTTCCGGTGCCATGAAGACACACTTCGAACGTTTCAGTCTGAGTCCCACTTTGTCCAGACGATGTAGAACCTCTTCCAGGTTATTCAGATGTTCAGCGGTGTCACGACCTGTGACCAGGATGTCATCTTGGAACACGAGGGTTCTAGGGACAGATTTCAGTAGACTCTCCATGTTCCTCTGAAATATGGCTGCAGCCGAGCGAATTCCGAAAGGACACCTGTTGTAGATAAACAGTTCTTTATGAGTGTTGATGCATGTAAGTTTCTTCAACATCTCGACCAGCTCCTGTGTCATGTGGGCCGATGTCAAATCCAGTGTAGTGAACGACTTCACCCTGGCTAGCGTTGCAAACAGATCATTAGCCTTCGGTAACGGGTATTGATCCTGTTTCAAAACTCGGTTGATCGTAACCTTGTAGTCTCCACAAATCCTGACAATGCCATCATTCTTCAACACAGGAACAATGGGGCTGGCCCATTCGTTAAATTTGACCTGTGATATGACCCCTTCATGCTGGAATCTGTCCAGTTCGATTTCGACCTTCTCCCTCATCATATACGGAACTGCCCGAGCTTTATGATGGACGGGTCTTGCATCCGAGTCCATGTGGATCTGCACCTTGGCTCCCGTGAAATTGCCGATGCCTGGTTCAAACAGCGAGGGGAACTTGCTCAGCACTTGAGCACATGGAGTATCATCCTACGACGACAATGCTTTGATATCATTCCAATTCCATTTGATCTTTTCAAGCCAATTCCTGCCGAACAGCATTGGACCATTGCCTGGACAATCCATAATGGTAAATCATGAACCGCACCATCATACGACACCTTGACTACTGCACTGCCAATCTTTAGTGTACGTACGCAACTTGGCATTGACTGAACTCAGCTTAGGCCTCACAGCCTTAGTATCCCACAGCTTGTCGAATGTTCTCTGGCTCATTATTGATTGACTCGCACCTGTGTCCAATTCCATCGGTACCGACACACCGTTAAGTTTCACATTAATCATTATCGGTTGGCTCTTTGTTAGGAACGAATACAGTCCATACACTTCCTCCTCTGGTATCTCGGATTATATATCCGGATCCGCGCTATACTGGTCATCATCCTCCACATGGTGTGTCGCAGCACGCTTGCTCAGTTGCAGACACATGTGCTGGAGATGCCCCCATCTCAAACAGCCTTTACAAGTGTACTGTTTAAACCGACACTAATGAGGCCGATGATTGCCCCCACAACGCCAACACGGTGAAATCGGATTCATTGGCGGACTTTGAGCAGCCACAGGTTTCGCATACGCAGTCGAGTCGGCCCTGCCATATGCAGCTCTGCCAAACGACGACACAATCTTGTTTACAGTACTTGCCGAGTTCCGATTTTCCGATGATATCTGCTTTGTGTTGGTCCGTCGTCATGCATGCCTGGGCAATCGTGATGGCCTTGCTCAAGTCCAGCGTTTCCGCCGCCAGTAGCTTACGCAGGATCACCTCGTGGTTGATGCCGATTACAAAGAAGTCCCGCAGCATGTCTCCCAAAGCATTTTCGAACTTACACGGTCCAGCTAGACGTCTTAGGTCAGCAACGAATTCCGACACATCCTGGCCCTCAGAACGAATCGATATTGTGAGATGATGGTGCCTTCTTCTGGTTTGAGATGGTTACGTACCAGAGCACACAATTCCTCATAGTCCTTGTCCATTGGGCTTGCAGGTGAGAGAAGATTCTTTATGAGTCCATAGATTTTCAGACCGCAAACTGTGAGGAAGACCGCCCTGCACCTAACTGATCAGTGGGTTTATCCGTTTTGTTTGCCACGAAGTACTCGTCCAGGTGAGCTACAAAATCTGTCCAGTCTTCTCCCTCCACGAATCTCACCAGAATTCCAATTGTGCTCATTTTTGCATGTGAAGGTTCTTAAGTTACCTCGTCGCCAAATGTTATGTATGTAATAACTCGATACTGTAAACTAACACGGCACAAACCTGGCTCTGCTTTATTAGGGCCCAAAGTGATTACATTACACGATGGCTTGCCTTTTATACCTGGGCTGCACACACGTCGCTCCACCTAGTGGCTAGTAACCCCAAGCATACATACATGACAGTTGGTGTGATCAACCGTGTCAAAGGCTGCAGACAGATCAAGGACGAGGTGGGATAGTTTACCACAGTCACGTAGGATGTCATTTGCTGTGCCCTTTCAGCACTGTGGCAGGGGCAGACTCCTGATTGGATAGATTTAAATGGAGTTGCGGCAAAGATGAGCATAGATTTGGAAGCGACAACGTGTTCAAGGAATTTGGAGAGTAAAGTGAAGTTGGAGACAGGGACGGTAGTTTGCAAGGACAGAGGGGTTGGGGGTGGCTTTTTTGAGGTGAGGGGTGATGACGGCAGATTTGAAGGTTACCTGAGGAGAGGTAACCATTTACAATGTCAGCTAGCATGGGGACCAGGAAGGCAATTTACTGGGAATGGGGTCAGGAGGCCAGGGTTGGGGCTTATGGACAAGATGAGCTTGGAGAAGGCATGAGGGGAGATAGGAGAGAAACTTGAGAGAGATGTGGTTTCAAAGCTGGGGCGGTGGAGGGGGAGCGGAGCGGGGTGGGGGTTGGCTTGGCAGGCACAATGGGGAAAGGCGAGGGAGCAGCTGAATGGATCGTCTCAATCTCAATGACAAAGTGGTCTGAGTTCCTCACACCTGCAGTTGGAGGTAAGAGTGGAGGTGGCAAGGGAGAGGGGTTGAGGGAGAGAATTGGTAGAGGAGAAAAGAAGCTAGGCATTATCTTTGCTTTGTAGGATGCTCCTGGAGTAGTGAACGGTTTTAAAAGAGGAGAGCGTGGCCCGATAGCGCTTGATGTAGTCCAGACAGATGTGGTAATGGATAACCAGCCAGTTGTTTGCTATGTAGGCTCAAGTGTGTGCACCTTGGACTTGAGGGAATGAAGGTGAGGCTCGAGTATGGGAAAACCACCGGGATGGGTAAATAAAGGGATACAACTCCTTCCAAGATGGTGTAGTTCCCTGACTCTGGCGCAAAGCACTGGCAGTGCCAAGCAAAGATTGCTGCTGGCACCACTTGGCATTGGGGCAACCGATTTGATGCTAGTTTGATGCCCGGGGGCCCAGCAGGCAGACAAATGGAGTCACAAATGAACATTGGTTCCCATGGCAAAGGTTCCACAATTGAAATGGCAGATGCGTCACCCATTGGATCATAGGCTTGGAGGCCTTTTGTTATCAGTCCATAACTGTTACTGTCTGTGCAAACACAGACAGTAACACAGATCAGCAAATACGACCTTTATTACTGTTGACTGTCTGATGCAATTGGATAGGGAGCAGGAAAGGTGAATCTGGAGCTTGGATCTTTTAGCGTGTCTT
The DNA here is from genome assembly GCF_044704955.1 of Pristiophorus japonicus. NCBI lineage: Eukaryota > Metazoa > Chordata > Chondrichthyes > Pristiophoridae > Pristiophorus > Pristiophorus japonicus. The sequence continues at coordinate 18,450,863 of NC_092010.1, forward strand.
CACCGACGAGGGAGTAGAGATTCGATTCGCGTTCTTTAAAATACGAAAAGTCACTGCAAGTTTCGAAGCCAGCAAAATCCAAGTTTGGAATGTAGGTCAAAGCATGGGTTGGAAGATTAACCTCTCGGGTGCTGGCAATGCCAGGAATTCAGCATCCTCTAGGTCAGCCTTTCTGTTTTAACAGTTCTGCTCACACTCTGATACTGAGAAGTCCTCCAGCATGTTGATAATGCTACTTTCATGTCAGGAGTCGACTTATTACTGTAATATATTTATACGTATAAGATACACCCATTTGTTTTTAAATCGCATGTTAAAAATCGAGGGTTTGAGCTCCCTGATGGCCCCTGGTGTGCAAATATCTGGTATATTATTAAACCGTACACAGCAGAAGGTCGTGGGTTCAATTTGTGGACTGTTCTGAGGACGTCTGATCACAACTGCATTGGCAGTTGGGACACAAATACGATTCATGCCCCTTGGTTAGTGAGTGGGGGAAATCAGCCACAGTTCCCATGGGCCATGCCGCGTGTCTCTTTCTGTAAAGTGGGTGTGTCTGGGTGGAAGACGAAGGCAGGATCAAGGACAGCGGTGATGCCCTCTGCGACCCAGTGTCCCGACTCAGCGCTGCGCTGTCAGAGCTGCCGTCTTTCAAATGAGACATTAAACCGAGGCCCCCCTCTGCCGGTTCAGGCGGACGTAAATGACCCCACGGCACTATTTGAAATCGAGCTTTCATTTGCAGGGAGCGTATATCAGAAATTCAGAAGCGCCTGAATATATATGGAACACAGATGCATTTATATAGCACCTTTCACGACCTCATGACGTTCCACAGCGGTTTGTCACCAAATAAGGGCTTTTGGAGTGCAGTCGCTGTTGTAGTGTAACAATACATGGCAGCCGATTTGCGTACAGCAAGCTCCCACAAACAGCAATGTGATAAATGACCAGATAATCGGTTTTGGTGATGCTGGTTGAGGAAGGAATATTGGCCAAGATACTGAGACAACGCCCTGCTCTATTTCAAAAAGTGCTGCCGGATCTCTTACGTCCGCCTGAACAGTTTAACATCTCATTTGAAAGACGTCCCCTCCGACAATGCAGCACTCGCTCAGTACGGCACTGAAACCTTGAAGTAGGGATTTAACCCTGAGATCTTGCGATGCAGAGGCAGGGGCCTTACCACTGACTCAAGCGCATGCATTATATAGACACACACACATACACGTATGTTGCACACTTTGGATGTTACAACTGAGCAGTTCCGCTCCGAAGTACACCAGCTCCGAGGCAGTCGGACGGACGTGGGTGAAACCTTTCTCTGGGGGCGACTCAGCCAGTTCCGCCCACCACCCCCCAGTCACCATTTCCAAGATTTCCCACCAGAAGTAACGGGAATGCATGGGTCAACATGGACAGATACGTTGCAATGGTATGCAGATGATGTATTCTCTGTCATTTGCACCATAGTAACGGCGGGCATATGAGATGACAGTGAGTTCCAGCCTTGCTATGCAAGGCAGAGGGAGGAGGGGGATTTAAATGTTCCAGTGCGAAAAGGGAATTGGATAAGTATCTGAAGGAAAAAATTGCAGGGCTATGGGGAAAGGGTGGGGGGGGAGCGGGAGGCTAGCTAAGATGCTCTTGCAGAGAGCCAGCACAGGCTCGATGGGCTGAATGGCCACCATCTGTGCTATAACCATTCGATGATTCTATCTTCGCTCACCTGTATCATAGAATCATAGAGATTTATGGCACAGAAGGAAGCCATTCGGCCTATCGTGTCTGTGCCGACTGACAAAGAGCTACCCAGCCTAATCCCACTTTCCAGCTTTTGGTCCGTAGCCCTGTAGGTTGCGGCACTTCAGGTGCATATCAAAGTATTTTTTCAATATAGTGAGGGTTTCTGCCTCTACCACCCTTTCTGGGTGAAAATAGTTCTCCTCAATGACCTCTAATCCTCCTATCAATTACTTTAAATCTACGCCCCCTGGTTATTGACCCTTCTGCTAAGGGAAACAGGTCCTTCCTATCCACTCTATCTAGGCCCTTCATAATTTTATACACCTCAATTAAGTCTCCCCTCAGCCTCCTCTGTTCCAAAGAAAACAACTCCAGCCTATCCAATCTCTCCTCATAGCTACAATTCTCCAATCCAGGCAACATCCTGGTAAATCTCCTCTGTACCCTCTCTAGTGCACATCTTTCCTGTAATGTCGTGACCAGAACTGCACGCCGTACTCTAGCTGTGGCCTAACTGAAGTTGCTGTCCGATTTGCATATAAATAGCGGTAAGCGCCGTTAGCCCCACTGTTATTTTTACAGCAAACTCTGGCCTAACAAAGACATCAATTAACGCATCCCATCGTGCAACAGTGGAGCTCCTAATCAGACCCTGGAGCACATCATTGAGCATTGCCCTCAGAGGGAATTTCCATGCAGCCTATAAGATATCCACGCTGTTACACCAGAAGCTTTCGCCTGGATATCTGACTTAGATATTGCTATTTGATTTGCTTTGTTACGACCATATGAAAGGAGAAGAAAACATAAATTATACATGCACTGTAGCAGAGTGGTTATGTTAATGGACCAGTAATCCAGAGGCCTGGACTGATGATCCTGAGATGTATGTTCAAATCCCACCACGGCAGCTGGGGAATTTAAATAAATCTGGATTAAGAAGCTAGTATCAGTAATGGTGACCGTGAAACTACCGGATTGTCGTAAAAACCCATCTGGTTCACTAATGTCCGATAGGGAAGGAAATCTGCCGTCCTTACCCGGTCTGGCCTATATGTGACTTCAGACCCACAGCAATGACGCCCAACTGTCTCCTGGAATGGCCGAGCAAGCCATTTGGTTGTACCAAACAGTACAAAAAACAACAACAATAAGAAGAATTAAACTGGACGGATGACCCGCATCGACCTCGGCATCGCACGCGACCCTGCAAAGTCCTCCTCACTAACGTCTGAGGATTGTGCCAAAATTGGGAGAGCTGTCCCACAGACTAGTCAAGCAACAGCCTGACATAGTCATACTCCCAGAATTATACCTTTCAGACAATGTCCCAGACTCCTCCATCACCATCACCAGAGGTGGTGGCACAGTGGTATACAATCGGGAGGGAGTGACCCTGGGGTTCATCAACATTGACTCCGGACCCCATGAAATCTCATGGCTTCAGGTCAAACATGGTCAAGGAAACCTCCTGCTGATTACCACCGACCGTCCTCCCTCAGCTGATGTATCAATACTCCTCCATGTTGAGCACCACTTGGAAGAAGCACTGAGGGTGGCAAGGGCACAGAATGTACTCTGGGTGGGGAACTTCAATGTTCATCACCAAGGTGGCTTGGTGGCACCACTACTGACCGAGCTGGGCGAGTCATGAAGAACATAGCTGCCAGACTATGCCTGCGACAGGTGGTGAGAGAACCAACAGGAGTGAAAAACCTGCTTGACCTCGTCCTCCCCAATCTACCTGTTGCAGATGCATCTGTCCATGACAGTATTGGTAGCAGCGACCACCGCACAGTCCTTGTGGACACGAAGTCCTGTCTTGAATATTGTGTGCAGTTTTGGTCTCCTAATCTGAGGAAGAACATTCTTGCTATTGAGGGAGTGCAGCGAAGGTTCACCAGACTGATTCCCGGGATGACAGGACTGACATATGAAAAAAGACTGGATCGACAAGGCTTATATTCACTGGAATTTAGAAGAATGAGAGGGGATCTCATAGAAACATATAAAATTCTGACGGGATTGGACAGGTTAGATGCAGGAAGAATGTTCCCGATGTTGGGGAAGTCCAGAACCAGGGGCTACAGTCTAAGGATAAGGCGTAAGCCATTTAGGACCGAGATGAGGAGATACTTCTTCACTCAGAGAATTGTGAACCTGTGGAATTCTCTACCACAGAAAGTTGTTGAGGCCAGTTCATTAGATATATTCAAAAGGGAGTTAGATGTGGCCCTTACGGCTAAAGGGATCAAGGGGTATGGAGAGAAAGCAGGAATGGGGTACTCAAGTTGTAAAAATGATCAGCCATGATCATATTGAATGGTGGTGCATGCTCGAAGGGCCGAATGGCCTACTCCTGCGCCTATTTTCTATGTTTCTATGTTTCGCACTGAGGACACCCTCCATTGTGTTGTGTGGCACTACCACCGTGCTAAATGGGATAGATTCAGAAAAGATCTAGCAGCTCAAAACTGGGCATCCATGAGGCGCTGTGGGCCATCAGCAGCAGCAGAATTGTATTCCACCATAATCTGTAACCTCATGGCCCGACATATCCCTCACTCTACCATTACCATCAAGCCAGGGCACCAACCCTGGTTCAATGAGGAGTGTAGAAGAGCATGCCAGGAGCAGCACCAGGCGAACCTAAAAATGAGGTGCCAACCTGGGGAATCTGCAACACAGGACTACGTGCATGCTAAACAGCGGAAGCAGCATGCTATAGACAGAGCTTAGCGATCACACAATTAACAGATCAGATCAAAGCTCTGCAGTCCTGCCACATCCAGTCATGAATGGTGCTGGACAATTAAACGACTAATGGGAGGAGGAGGCTCCATGAATATCCCCATCCTCAATGATGGCGGAGCCCAGCACATGAGTACAAAAGACAAGGCTGACGTGTTTGCAAAAACCTTCAGCCAGAAGTGCCAAATGGATGATCCATCTTGGCCTCCTCCTGAGGTTCCCACCATCACAGAAGCCAGTCTTCAGCCGATTCATAGGAGCAGGAGTAGGCCATTGAGTTGTTCGAGCCTGTTCCGCCATTCGATGAGATCATGGCTGATCTGCGACCTAACTCCATTTACCCGCCTTTGGCCCATAGCCCTCAATTCCTTTGGTTAACAAGCTATCAATCACAGATTTAAAATTAAGAATTGATCCAGCATCAATTGCCATTTGCGGAAGATAATTCCAAACTTCTATCACCCTTTGTGTGTAGAAGTGTTTCCTCATTTCACTCCTGAAAGGGCTGGCTCTAATTTTTAGACTGTGCCCCCCAGTCCTAGACCCCCCAACCAGCGGGAATCGTTTCTCTCTATCTACCCTATCTGTTCCCCTTAATATCCTGAAAACTTCGATCAGATCACCCCTTACCCTTCTAAATTCCAGGGAATACAACCCTAGTTTGTGTAATCTCTCCGCGTAACTTAATCCTCGAAGTCCAGGTATCATTCTGGTAAACCTACCCTGCACTCCCTCCAAGACCAATATATCCTGCCTAAGGTGTGGTTCCCAGAACTGCTCACAGTGCTCCAGGTGTGGTCTAAACAGGGTTTTGTACAGCTACAGCATAACTTCTACCCCCTTGTATTCTAGTCCTCTGGATATAAAGGCCAGCATCCCATTAGCCTTTTTGATTATTTTTTTGTACCTGTCCATGACATTTTAATGATCTATGTACCTGAGCCCCCAAGTCTCTCTGGACCCACACCATTTAAAAAGTACCCTGTTCTATCTTTTTTAGGTCCAAAATGGATGACCTCACATTTGCCTACATTGAAATACATTTGCCACAGTTTTGCCCAGTCACTTAATCTGTCGTTATCCCTTTGTCATTTTATGCATCCATCTACACTGCCTACAATGCCGCCTATCTTTGTGTCATTGGCAAATTTGGATATATGACTTTCTATGCCATCATCTAAGTCATTAATAAATACTGTGAATAGTTGAGGCCCCACCACAGATCCCTGCGGGACACCACTAGTCACATTCTGCCAGTTTGAGTACCTGCCCATTATCCCTACTCTCTGCCTCCTGCCACTCAGCCACTTTCCTAACCATCTCAATAATTTGTCCTCAATTCCATGGGCTTCTGCTTTAGTTAACAGTCTCTTCTGACTTTATCAAATGCCTTCTGGAAGTCCATATAAATAACATCTATAGACATGTTCACTCCACTTGATATCAAGAAATGGCTGAGTGCACTGGTTACAGCAAAGGCTATGGGCCCCAACAACATCCCGGCTGTTGTGCTGAAGACTTGTGCTCCAGAACTAGCCGTGCCTCTAGCCAAGCTGTTCCAGTACAGCTACAACACTGGTATCTACCCGACAATGTGGTAAACTGCCCAGGTATGTCCTGTCCATAAAAAGCAGGACAAATCCAATCCGGCCAATTACCGCCCCATCAGTCTACTCTCAATCATCAGCAAAGCAATGGAAGGTGTCGTCAACAGTGCTATCGAGCGGCACTTACTCACCAATAACCTGTTCACCGATGCTCAGTTTGGTTCCACCAGGACCACTCAGCTCCAGACCTCATTACAGCCTTGGTCCAAACATGGACAAAAGAGCTGAATTCCAGAGGTAAGGTGAGCGTGACTGCCCTTGACATCAAGGCAGTATTTGACCAAGTGTGGCATCAAGGAGCCTTAGTAATATGAAAGTCAATAGGAATCAGAGGGAAAACTCTGCATTGGCTGGAGTCATACCTAGCACAAAGGAAGATGGTTGTGGTTGTTGGAGGTCAATCATCACAGCCCCAGGACATCGCTGCAGGAGTTCCTCAGGGCAGTGTCCTAGGTCCAACCATCTTCAGCAGATTCATCAATGACCTTCCCTCCATCATAAGGTCAAAAGTGGGGATGTACGCTGATGATTGCACAGTGTTCAGTTCCATTCGCAACTCCTCAGATAATGATGCAGACCTGGACAACATTCATGCTTGGGCTGATAAATGGCAAGTAACATTCGTGCCACACAAGTGCCAGGCAATGACCATCTCCAACATAGGAATATAGGAAAGAGAAAGTCTAACCACCTCCACTTGACATTCAACGGCATTACCATCGTCGAATCCCCCAACATGAACTTCCTGGGGGTCACCATTGACCAGAAGCTTAACTGGACCAGCCACATAAATACTGTGGCAACAAGAGCAGGTCAGAGGCTGGGTATTCTGTGGCAAGTGTCTCACCTCCTGACTCCCCAAAGCCTTTCCATAATCTACAAGGCACAAGTCAGGACTGTGATGGAATACTCTCCACTTGCCTGGATGAGTGCAGCTCCAACAACACTCAAGAAGCTCGACACCATCCAGGACAAAGCAGGCCGCTTGATCGGCACGCTACCCACCACCTTCAACATTCACTCCCTCCACCACCGTCGCACCGTGGCTGCAGTGTGTACAATCTACAAGATGCACTGCAGCAACTCGCCAAGGCTTCTTCGGCAGCACCTCCCAAACCCGCGACCTCTACCCCCGAGAAGGACAAGGGCAGCCTGGGAACACCACCACCTCCACGTTCCCCTCCAAGCTACACACCATCTTGACTGGGAAATATATCGGCCGTTCCTTCATCGTCACTGGGTCAAAATCCTGGAACTCCCTCCCCAACAGCACTGTGGGAGCACCTTCACCACACGGACTGCAGCGGTTCAAGAAGGTGGCTCACCACCACCTTCTCAAGGGCAATTAGGGATGGGCAATAAATGCCGGCCTTAGCAGCGACACCCACATCCCAGGAATGAATTAAAAAATTATGAAACATGTCCATACAACCTTGTGTGTTCAGATGCCTCCATCAGTGTTTTGGTATATGCCTGACTGAGAATCTTCTCAGCTGAAGAGGCTCAACAACTGGCTGCAACTCGCATTGTGCATTTGCTCCGAGAGCTGGAAGAATTTTTTTTAATGATTGACAGCATGACCGCCGAATCGTGGAGCGTAGCAGGATTTGAAAACCACACCCGTCCTGCACACCGATTGTCATGTATTCAACCAACATTGTAACCCATGTATAATCTGACCTAAGTTGTATACTGTGAGAACAATGACCACTAGGTGGGAGACACTCCTAACCTGGACCTTCAGGTATAAAAGGGTAAGCTCCACCCACCTTCATCTCTTGAGTGCTAAGGAATAAAGGACAGGTCACAGACTGACCTTCTCTCTAGCATGGGCCTCGTGTGCATTTATACTGTATAGTAAGGACGTATTAATGGCGACGAGAAACTGGGATTTAAACCACGCGAGCATGGCCACTAGCAGAACAGACGAGAGGTACTGTGTTAAGGAATGGTTGGGACAGAGATTCAACATTGTTAAAGCAGCACACAGTTCTCCAGGCAGACAAGGGCAGCCGGGCATGCCCCAACATGTAGTCGAACCCAGAGGAGGAGTTCGACAGAGACAATGGCAAGCTGAACGGCGATTCACGCCATTGCAAGGGACAATGCGGCCAGTAATGGGGCCATCAACACCTGTTAATGGCACATTCAAGGACAGTCACAGGGGCAGTCAGGGATGATCGACTGGCAAGGGACCTTTTGTTTGAAACAGCAGCTCATGTTGGAGGCGTGGAGGCACACACTCAGCCGGAGTTTGCAGAGATGAGCAAAATACCTGCAGAAATTGCAGAGGTGAATGCTGGGGGAAATCGCTGGAAGCTGAAGTTCAGCGAGTTCATGTGGAGCACGTATACAGTTCATATACCAGGTCACCACCGATAATGATGAAAGTGCTCCTCAATGGCATCCCAGTATCAATGGAGCTAGACACGGGGGCCAGCCAGTCCCTGATGGGTATCAAACAGTTCGAAAGGTTGTGGGCGTCCAAGGCCAGGAGGCCAAAATTATCGCCGATTGACGCACAGCTACGAACTTATACAAAGCAGATCATTCTGGTGCTAGACAGCGCCACGGTAGTCGTGACCCACAAAGATTCGGAGAACAGGTTGCCACTCTGGATTGTCCCAGGGGACGGTCCCGCACTACTGGGGAGCAGTTGGCTTGCTGTCATGAACTGGAAATGGGGCGATGTCAATGCAATTTTTCTGTGGAGCGAGTGTCATGCTCACAGATCCTGGACAAATTTGACTCATTATTTCAACCCGGCATCGGCACTTTCATGGGGGCCAAGGTAGTGATTCACATAAACCCGGACGCCAGGCCAGTACACCACAAGGCCAGAGCGGTGCCGTACGTGATGTGGGAAAAGATAGAAGGCGAATTGGACCGCCTGCTCAGGGAAGGCATCATCTCGCCAGTCGAATTCAGTGACTGGGCGAGCCCGATCGTGCCAGGGCTCAAGGCGGATGGGTCGGTCAGGATATGTGGTGATTACAAGGCCACCATCAATCGGGTGTCACTCCAAGACCAGTACCCGCTACCGAGAATGAAGGACCTCTTTGCGATACTATCCAGTGGCAAACTTTTTTCAAAATTGGATCTGACCTCAGCTTACATGACCCAGGAGCTGGCGAGTGAGTCGAAGAAGCTGACCACCATCACGACACACAAGGGGTTGTTTGAGTACAACAGATGTCCGTTCGGGATTCGCTCGGCCGCCGCGATCTTCCAATGAAATATGGAAAGCCTCCTCAAGTCGATTCCAGGGACGGTGGTTTTTCAGGACGACATCCTCATCACGGGTTACGATATTGAAGAACACCTCCACAACCTGGAGGAGGTGCTACACAGACTAGACCGGGTAGGGCTGCGACTGAAAAAGGCGAAGTGCGTCTTCCTAGCTCCAGAGGTATAATTCCTGGGGATAAGGGTAGCAGCAGGCGGGATCAGCCCTACTGCGTCCAAGACAGAAGCGATCCAGAGAGCATCCAGACCCTGTAACACGACGGAGCTGTGTTCATTCCTGGGGCTCCTGAACTATTTTGGTAACTTTCTTCCCAAATTGAGCACGCTGCTAGAGCCGCTACACGTGCTCCTACGCAAAGGTCGCGAATAGGTCTGGGGGGGACAGCCAGGAAAGGGCTTTTAATAGAGGACGCAATTTGTTATGTTGCAACACTCTGTTAACACTATATGACCCATGTAAGAAACTTGTATTAACGTGCGATGCGTCGTCCTATGGTGTCGGGTGTGTGTTGCAGCATGTCAATGCCAAGGGTCAGTTACAGCCGGTAGCTTATGCCTCCAGGAGTCTGTCCCAGGCAGAAAGGGGTTACGGGATGGTAGAAAAGGAAGCGCTCGCATGTGTATATGCTGTAAAGAAAATGCACCAGTACCTATTTGGCAGGAAATTTGAGCTGGAGACAGATCACAAACCCCCAACGTCCCTTTTGGCCGACAACAAGGCCATAAATGCAAACGCATCGGCCTGCATACAGAGGTGGGCACTCACGTTAGCCGCCGATGACTATACAATTCAGCACAGACCGGGCACCGAAAACTGCGCCGATGCACTCAGCAGGCTCCCACGAGCCACCACTGAGGGGGCAACCGAGCATGGTGCTGAGATGGTCATGGCTGTTGAAGCTTTCGGAAGCGAAGGCTCACCCGTGACAGCCCGTCAGATCAAAGTCTGGACAAATAGAGACCCGCTATTGTCTCTAGTCAAGAAATGTGTCCTGAATGGGGACTGGGCAGCCACGTACAGGGCATGCCCTGAGGAATTTAAACCATTTCACAGGCGCAGGGATGAACTCTCGATTCAGGCCGATTGCCTACTGTGGGGAAACCGCGTGGTCATGCCCCAGATGGGCAGAGAGGTGTTCATCAGAGAACTCCACAATGAGCACCCGGGCATTGTCACGATGAAGGCAATTGCCAGGTCACACGTTTGGTGGCCAGGGATAGACGCAGATCTGGAACTTTGTGTTCGCAGGTGCAACACGTGTGCCCAGCTGGGCAATGCGCCCAGGGAAGCCCCCCTTAGCCCCTGGCCATGGCCCGCCAAGCCTTGGTTACGCATCCATGTGGACTGCGCAGGTCCTTTCATGGGAAAAATGTTTTTGGTTGTAGTAGACGCCGACTCCAAATGGATCGAGTGTGACATTTTAAATTCAAGCACATCCTCTGTCGCGGTAGAAAGTCTACGGGCAATGTTCGCCGCCCACGGTCTACCGGACGTCTTGGTCAGCGACAATGGCCCGTGCTTCACAAGCACTGAATTCCAGAACTTCATGGCAGGCAATGGAATTAACCATGTTAGAACGGCATCGTTCAAGCCGGCCTCAAACGGCCAGGCAGAACGAGCAGTGCAGATAATCAAACATAGGATGCTCAGATTCCAAGGGGGTTCCCTACAAACCCGCTTATCACGCCTCCTGTTGGCCTATAGATTCTGACCACACTCGCTCACAGGGGTTCCACCTGCAGAGCTGCTAATGAAAAGGACGCTCAAAACACTGACCAGTATTGAAGCGGAATTGCAGTCATTGTTGAGCAATCAGTTGGCAGAGGTGCAGGTTTGCATTCAGCGTCTGCCAAGCAACATTGTGCAAAGTGTAAGATATTGGACATAATGTTACCTGTCAGGTCAGTGAACTGTCTGTCATGATGCAGAAGCTATGCAATATGTCAGTAGCCCTTTGAGATCATTGAGATCGTAACTGAAACAACATCAGCCATTCTGTACTGTGATGTGCAGAAATCACAAAGTGCTGTTGATTCTTCCAATGTTCCCACATTCCAAACTGTACATAACCATTTGGATGTGAGTCCTTCCACCACTGGCACTGGTACTACAGGGGCCTCCCTGATAAAGTGCAACATCCCCACCGACACATGGGAGTCCCTGGCCAAAGACCGCCCAAAGTGGAGGAGGTGCATCCCAGGACGGCGCTGAGCAGCTCGAGTCTCATCTCATGCAGAGATCAAGCGCAGGCAGCGGAAAGAGCATAAGAACATAAGAACATAAGAACTACGAACAGGAGTAGGCCATACGGCCCCTTGAGCCTGCTCCGCCGTTCAATAAGATCATGGATGATCTGATCATGGACTCAGCTCCACTTCCCCGCCCGCTCCCCATAACCCCTTATTCCCTTATCGTTTAAGAAGCTGTCTATTTCTGTCTTAAGTTTATTCAATGTCCCAGCTTCCGCAGCTCTCTGAGGCAGTGAATTCCACAGATTTACAACCCTCTGAGAGAAGAAATTCCTCCTCATCTCAGTTTTAAATGGGCGCCCCCTTATTCTGAGACTATGCCCCCTAGTTCTAGTCTCCCCCATCAGTGGAAATATCCTCTCTGCATCCATCTTGTCAAGCCCCCTCATAATCTTATACGTTTCGATAAGATCACCTCTCATTCTTCTGAATTCCAATGAGTAGAGGACCAACCTACTCAACCTTTCCTCATAAGTCAACCCCCTCATCTCCAGAATCAACCTAGTGAACCTTCCCTGTGGTCAAATAGCTTGCAAACACAAAATAGTGAGGTTGCAAACACAAAATAGTGAGGTTCGCACATGAAGATTAGGGATATAAGAACATAAGAACATAAGAAATAGGAGCAGGAGTAGGCCATACGGTCCTTCGAGCCTGCTCCGCCATTCAATAAGATCATGGCTGATCTGATCATGGACTCAGCTCCACTTCCCCGCCCGCTCCCCATAACCCCATATCCCCTTATCGTTTAAGAAACTGTCTATTTCTGTCTTGTGCCAAACCAGCCCTACCCACCCTTACCCTCAACGACCCGTGACAGAGACTGTGGTTCCCGTATTGGACTGTTCAGTCACCGAAGGAATAATTTTTAGAGTGGAAGCAAATCTTCCTCGATTCCGAGGGACTGCCTATGATGATGACAGGGGCACCACATGAGAATATAGAATGGGCCAGAATTTGCTGAAAGAATAACGGCAGGTGAACGACCCACACCATTATTAGCGTCAAAATCATCCAGCAACTTACAGCAGGAAGGAGATACCCCGTGAATCGTGAATCGCCACAAATTTTCCCTTAAAGAAAAAGGGTGGGACTAACAAATCTAGAGCCCCCTGGATGTCGAGGGACATACAGGGTAGGATAAAGAAAAAAAGTGAAGCTTATGAAAGATACCGAGGGCTCAATACTGCAGAATCTCTAGAGGAGTACAGAAAGTGCAGGGGTGCAATTAAGAAGGATATTAGGAAAGCAAAGACAGAGCATGAAAAAATGTTGACAAGTAAAATCAAGGAAAACCCAAAGATATTTTATAAATATATTAAGAGCAAGAGGATAACTGAAGAAAGAGTGGGGCCTATTAGAGACCATAAAGGAAATCTGTGTGTGAAGGCAGAAAACGTGGGTATGGCTCTTAATGGATACTTTGCGTCTGTTTTCACAAAAGAGAGGGGCGATCTAGATATTGCAATCAGGGAGGAGAAGTGTGAAATATTAGATGAAATAAACATAGTGAGAGAGGAGGTATTAAAGGGTTTAGCAGCTTTGAAAGTGGATAAATCCCCAGGCCTGGATGAAATGTTAAGAGAAGCAAAAGAGGAAATAGCAGAGGCTCTAACCATCATTTTCCAATCCTCTCTAGCTATAGATGTGATCCCAGAGGATTGGAGGACTGCTAATGTTGTACCTTTGTTTAAAAAGGGAGAAAGAGATAGACCGAGTAATTACAGGCCAGTCAGCCTAACCTTGGTGGTGGGAAAATTATTGGAAAAAATTCTGAGGGACAGGATAAATCTTCATTTAGAAAGACATGGATTAATCAAGGACAGACAGCATGGATTTGTTAAGGGAATGTCGTGTCTGACTGACTTGATTGAATCTTTTGAGAAGGTACCAGGAAGGTCAATGAGGGTAGTGTGTTTGATGTAGTGTATATGGATTTTAGCAAGGCTTTTGATAAGGCCCCACGTAGCAGACTGGTCACGAAGGTAAAAGCCCATGGGATCCAAGGCAAAGTGGCAAGTTGGATCCAAAATTGGCTCAGAGGCAGATAGCAAAGCGTAATGGTTGATGGGTGTTTTTGCGACTGGAAGGATGTTTCCATGGGGTTCCGCAGGGCTTAGTACTTAGGACTTAGATTTGAATGTAGGGGATATGATTAAGGTGTTTGCAGATGATACAAAATTGGCTGTGTGGTTGATAATGAAGAAGAAAGCTGTAGACTGCAGAAAGATATCAATGAACTGGTCAGGTGGGCAGAACAGAGGCAAATGGAATTCAATCTGGAGAAGTGTGAGGTAATGCGTTTGGAGAAGGCTAACAAGTCAAGGGAATACACATTAAATGGTAGGACACTGAGAAGTATAGAGGAACAAAGGGACATTGGAGTGCAGGTCTACAGATCCCTGAAGGTAGTAGGTCAGGTAGATAAGGTGGTTAAGAAGGCATACGGAATGCTTGCCTTTATCAGCCGAGGCATAGAATACAAGAGCAGGGATGGTTATGCTTAAACTGTATAAAACACTGGTTAGGCTACAGCTAGAGTAATGCATGCAGTTCTGGTCACCACATCACAGGAAGGATGTGATTGCACTAGAGAGGGTACAGAGGAGATTTATGAGGATGTTACCTGGACTAGAGAATTTTAGCTATGGTGAAAATTGGATCGGCTGGGTTTGTTTTCTTTGGAACAGAGGAGGCTGAGGGGAGACTTAATTGAGGTATAAAATTATGAGGGGCCTCGATAGAATGGATAGGACAAATCTATTTCCCTCAGCAGAAGGGTCAACAACCAGGAGGCATAGATTTAAAGCAATTGGCAGGAGGTTTAGATGGGTTTTGAGGGGAAATTTCTTCACCCAGAGGGTTGTGGGGGTCTGGAACTCACTGCCTGAAAGGGTGGTAGAGGCAGAAACCCTCACCACATTTAAAAAGTACTTAGATGTGCACTTCAAGTGCCGTAACCTACAGGGCTACTGACCAAGAGCAGGAAAGTAGGATTAGGCTGGGTAGCTCTTTGTCGGCCGGCACGGACACAATGGGCTGAAATGACCTCCTTCCATTCTGTACGATTCTAGTTGCTGGCTGATTTACTCCGCCTTTAGTTTTGTAAAAACGGCATTTCACCCTTAACCTCCCTGTAATTTTCATAAAGTTGTTGCATTTTCACATTAATCGATCATTAAGCTCACCACAGAAAGTGACGTCTAGTAATTAATAATGCACGATTCATTCCTACAGGTTGTGAATTGTTGTTGGAGATTTTTTTTAAATGTCTTACTTTTTCATTCTGTCTCTGTTTTTCTCTCTCTCCTAATCCAATCTTTCCTTCCCTCTCTTTATTTGTTTTTCTGTACCCGCTTTGACATTGAATTCACAAACTCTAATTCAGCCTCCTTCTCCGTCCTTCGAATCATAGAATGGTTGCAGCATGGAAGAAGTGGCATTCAGCTTGTCGAGCCCGTGCCGACTCTCAGTTAGTCCCACTCCCCCACCCTTTCCCTGTAGAACTGCAAAGAAAATTCCCTCAGATACTTTTCCAACTCTCTTTTGAAAGACAAAATGGAGTCTGCCTCCACCACCCTCTCAGGCCGTGCATTCCAGATCCTAACCACTCGCTGCATAAAAAAGTTTTTCCTTACGTCGCCTTTGGTTCTTCTGCCAATCGCCTTAAATCTGTGACCTCTGGTTCACGACCCTTCCACCAATGGGAACAGTTTCTCTCTATCTACTCTGTCTGGACCCCTCATGATTTTGAACACCTCGATCAAATCTCCTCTCAACCTTCTCTGCTCCAAGGAGAACAACCCCAGCTTCTCCAGTCCATCCACGTAACTGAAGTCCCTCATCCCAGGAAATATTCTCGTCAATCTTTTCTGCGCCCTCTCTAAGGCCTTCACATCCTTCCTAAAGTGCGGTGCCCAGAATTGGACACAATGCTCCAGTTGAGGCCGAACCAGTGTTTTATACAGGTTCACCATAATTTCCACACTTTTGTACTCTGTGGGGTAGAAATTGACCTCCGCTGGAAACGGGGCGCACTTACCATTTTGATGTGTTCTGGCCGTCGCAATGGATGCGGCGGCTTATCCGGCGAAATTCAGCTCCTCGGGGGTTTTTTCCAGCGGGGTGGAAGGGGATCAACATGGGGGCGGAAGTGGGGGCGGGACGGAGTGTTCGCAGCTGTCACTCATCGTGCTGGCGCATCACCACGTCTCTCCCCTTCAGTTAAAGGGGAGGGCCGCTGTGAACTCTGCATTCATTTTCGTTCGGTCCACTGGGCCACCAGGGAGGGTTTCGGCCGGGCCAGCGGCCTGGCACTCAAGAGGGTGTTGGTGGCCTGGCCGAACCCAGGGGCATAATTGTCGGGCCGACCTGGCAGTCGGCCGACAGAAAAAAATTAACATGGCGGCCACAGCAGTGCGCCCTCCCCTTTAAGGGCGGCCAGGCTGCCATTTCACACAGAGTGCACTGACAGCAAAAGCTGCCGGGGGCACCGGCCGATGGCAGGGCCTCTCCGCGGGGCAATTTTGGGGGGCAATTTCGGGAAGGGGTCCCACCAGACGATAAGGGGTTGGCACGGCAAGAAAACGGGCGGTGCGGTCCTGAGGAAGGGCAATTTCTAAAATGGTGGCCCCCCCACGGAGATCAGAGGCCTTATCGAAAGGAGCACTTTCGGCCCCACATATATCTCTATTTATGAAGCCTGGGATCCCGTATGCCTTTTTAACCACTTTCTCAACCTGCCCTGCCACCTTCAACGATTTGTGCACATATACCCCCAGGTCTCTCTGTTCATGCACCCCCTTTAGGATTGTACCCTTTAGTGTATATGGCCTCTCCTCATTCTTTCTAAAATGTATCACTTCACATTTTTCTGCGTTAAATTTCATCTGCCACGTGTCCACCCATCCCACCAGCCTGACGATGTCCTATGTCCACTTGAAGTCTATCACTATCCTCCTCACTGTGTACTATATTTCCAAGTTTTGTGTCATCTGCAAATTTTGAAATTGTGCCCTGTACACCTACATCAAGTCATTAATATATATCAAGGCCGGCAGTGGTCCCAGTACCGACCCCTGTAGATCACCACTGTATACCTTCCTCCAGTCCGAAAAACAACCGTTCACCACTACTCATTGTATCCTGTCACTGAGCCAATTCCGTGTCCATGCTGCCGCTGTCCCTTTTATTCCATGGGCTTCAACTTTGCTGGCAAGCCTATTATGTGGCATTTTGTCTTTTGGAAATCTATGTACACCACGTCAACTGCACCTTGATAAAATGCAACATCCCCACCGACACCTGGGAGTCCCTGGCTAAAGACCGCCCTAAGTGGAGGAAGTGTAACCGGGAGGGCGCTGAGCACCTCGAGTCTCGTCGCCAAGAGCATGCAGAAATCAAGCGCAGGCAGCGGAAGGAGCGTGCGGCAAACCTGTCCCACCCTCCCTTTTCCTCAACGACTATCTGCCCCACCTGTGACAGAGACTGTAATTCCCGTATTGGACTGTTCAGCCACCTGAGAACTCACTTTTAGAGTGGAAGCAAGTCTTCCTCGACTCTGCGGGACTGCCTATGATGATGATGCCCTTATCAACCCTCTGTTACCTCATCAAAAAACTCGATCAAGTTGTTTAAACGTGATTTGCCTTTAACAAATCCGTGCTGGCTTTCCTTAATTAATCCACACTTCTCCATTATTGCTGTTTCTGAAAGCTTCCCCGCTGGTGCCTCCTGCCGCTGTTTATTTCTCAATCCTTTAATCTCATTGGTTAAGGAGATGGACTGTTGGTCCTGTCGTTCACCAAGCTCCCAGATGCCCTCGTTGTCCTTGCCGCGCTGTTATCAGCTCGCACTTCCAGCAACTTACAGGGCAAGCAGGGTGCGGTAAAAAGTCGCAAGAGGCCCCACTCCAGCAAATTCTGGGCCATTTGGGGATTGTATTGGAAACAATTGAATTGTTCGGTGAGGTTACCTCTTACTACTCATGCCAATGTGAACCCATCATCCATGGCATCGGCTCATAGAATACCGCCTTCTTTATTGTCAGGACGTGGATGTGTTCTTCTGTGATGGCTAAATGGAAAACCCTCATAAATAACATAGAATGTACAGTCTGTGGGCAGCTCATGCCATAGTTTTCCCCAGAGCAATCCTGGCATTTAAACCTCTGCCTGAGTAAAACTGTGGTTGAAACAAATGGATTTACGTCTGTGTTTGAAATGTATTTGTCTCATGGGTTCTTTGCTTATGAATTCATAAGCAACCCATTGCTATTTAGAACTAGTTGGTTTATCAGCAAAAGGCTTAGCAATCACACTACACATTACCAGTTCATCCACCAGGCTCACAACTGCATACCTCATCGTGGATCCCCCGAACCCAACTGGCTGGGGTTTTATTGAGCCTTGTGAACATCATGTGACTGGCTAAGCCACTCCCAGCTCAACCAACCTGTGAGCATGCTCACTGGTGCATACATTACAGTGGTCACGCCAATGTTCAATTGTCATTTGGGAGTTTGCTACAGGTGTCACAAGTCATGGTTTCAGTTGGTAACATGACCCCTCCCCATCTTATATCACCCCCACATTAGATAGTCAACCTGTTGAGGAAATGGGGAAAGAGCAGGGGGAGTGGGACTAATCCGATAGCTCTTTCAAAGAGCCGGAATGGGCACGATGGGCCGAATGGCCTCCTTCTGTGCTGCATTATTCCTGTGGATGATACTGGGCCGAGTGGACTCAGTAGCAGCCACATCATTTGGTGCCACCACTTAAACATTGAAATCTTGGGGAAATAATGTTTCTGGGGTCTGAGCGCTGCTATGGTAAGAATGATCACCTCCCAAACCCGCGACCTCTACCACCTAGAAGGACGAGGGCAGCAGGCGCATGGGAACACCACCACCTCCACGTTCCCCTCCCAGTCACACACCATCCTGACTTGGAAATATATCGGCCGTTCCTTCATCGTTACTGGGTCAAAATCCTGGAACTCCCTCCCTAACAGCACTGTGGGAGCACCTTCACCACACGGACTGCAGCGGTTCAAGAAGGCGGCTCACCACCACCTTCTCGAGGGGCAATTAGGGATGGGCAATAAATGCCGGCCTTGCCAGCGACGCCCACATCCCGGAATGAATTTTAAGAAAATATTTCTCTCTCTCATCTCTAAAACCAGGTCCATACATAGCCGGGGGTCTTCAGATGGTCCTCTCTAAAACATTAAACTTCCTCACCCTCCCAATTCCTGGGAGAAGCATTATTTCCAAGTGTTTCTTTATCTTAAAATGAAGGCCTTTACATTACAAGTAGTCCTTTCTGCTCCATTTCGGTGTAGTGCTGCAATTCAGGACTATATCAAGTTGACATGGCCAGCAATGGGGGTGTAAATTTGGCTCATTTACATCACTGCTGACATTTGAACCCTGGAATGCTTATCCTGCATGGCTACCTAAAGCTGCTATGTTGTATTAATGTTTTGTTCTTTGAGTGAACTTGGAAGGAGCAACCTCAGTATCAGGCACCTAAATAAGGGCTCCAGTCATTAAATTGTTAGTTTCGACTGGATAAACAATCGATAGTACTGGTTAAGGTGACATCCACTCCCTTATCTAAAGTGGCTGCGGAAAGATTGGACTATTATGTCAGGTCCATCGGATTTGCTGAAGTAGTAGTCTCGTTAAATTACCTGATGTTTGACCTGACCTGAGTCCAACTTAATATGATAGTAAAGTGGCCATGTTGGAGGTAATAACGAGACAAATGGGAGAAGCTGCATTATAGCCTGGCTTATACCAGCGAAATCCATCTTCTCGTATTTGCGACCCCGTGTTCAAGTAATGAACGGCTGCTGTCAATTTCGGAGCAAAATTGGCCTGATGGTCCCTCGCTTTCCAGTGCAGTATTGCCATGTGACATAGCTTGGTTATTAGCTTTCGACTGTCCCGAACCCGCGAAGAAGCCACAGCTCCCGTGACGTGCCGAGATAATTGAAGGGTGACTGTGGATGTCCTGCTCCTTCCTCTCATGGAAACATAGAAACATAGAAAATAGGAGCAGTAGTAGGCCATTCGGCCCTTCGAGTCTGCACCGCCATTCAGTATGATCATGGCTGATCCTCTATCTCAACACCATATTTTCGCTTTCTCCCCATACCCCTTGATGTTCTCGATGTTGGGGAAGTCCAGAACCAGGGGACACAGTCTAAGAATAAGGGGTAAGCCATTTAGGACCAAGATGAGGAGAATCCTCTTCACTCAGAGTTGTTAACCTGTGGAATTCTCTACCACAGAAAGTTGTTGGGGCCAGTTCGTTGGATATATTCAAAAAGGGAGTTAGATGTGGCCCTTACGGCTAAAGGGTCAAGGGGTATGGAGAGAAAGCAGGAATGGGGTACTGAAGTTGCATGATCAGCCATGATCATATTGAGTGCTGGTGCAGGCTCGAAGGGCCGAATGGCCTACTCCTGCACGTATTTTCTATGTTTCTATGTTTCTATGTTTTTAGGATGTCTTTTGTGTCTCGAAATCTATCGCCCTCTTAAATATATTTAGTGACTTGGCCTCCACAGCCTTCTGTGGTAGAGAATTCCACAGGTTCACCACCCTCTGAGTGAAAAAATTTCTCCTCATCTCAGTCCTAAATTTCCTATCCCGTATCCTGAGACTGTGACCCCTTGTTCTAGACTTCCCAGCCCGGGGAAAATATCCTCCCCGCATCCAGTCTGTCCAACCCCGTCAGAATTTTATACGTTTCAATGAGATCCCCTCTCATTCTTCTAAACTCTAGTGAATACAGGCCTAGTCGATCCAATCTCTCCTCATACGACAGTCCTGCCATCCCAGGAATCAGTCTGGTGAACCTTCGCTGCACTCCTTTTATGGCAAGTATATCCTTTCTTAGGTAAGGAGACCAACATTGTTGCTGTGTTACTTGCCCTGCTCCACCTATGGGGTGAGGTAACAATTAAATATTAATAGGAACTGTCAGACCAACAAGATTTAGTCCAGCCGCTTGATCCAAGTGTAACTTTAAAAAATAGCACCTTCCTTAATTAGAATGTACCTTCATAATGGGCTCAATTGGTGTCTTGAGTAAGTATTTTTCACTTAGTGCAATGAGAAATATGTAAGCTGGATGATGAAAGTCCTGTATTAAACATCATGCATTAGGGGGTAGAAAGAATCAGTGAAGATTTTCAGCTCTGTTGCCTATAGGAAATAATCAGTTCCCAGGAGCAGTGAAGAGGAAATAGGGACGGAGACCCATTATGTCAGGTATGTACCCCCATTTCACTGCCCCTGGATCTCCTGGGGTATGCCCTGTGGATGATACTGGGCCGAGTGGACTCAGTAGCAGCCACATCATTTGGTGCCACCACTTAAACATTGAAATATTGGGGAAATAATGTTTCTGGGGTCTGAGCGCTGCTATGGTAAGAATGATCACCTCCCAAACCCGTGACCTCTACCACCTAGAAGGACGAGGGCAGCAGGCGCATGGGAACACCACCACCTCCACGTTCCCCTCCCAGTCACACACCATCCTGACTTGGAAATATATCGGCCGTTCCTTCATCGTCACTGGGTAAAAATCCTGGAACTCCCTCCCTAACAGCACTGTGGGAGCACCTTCACCACACGGACTGCAGCGGTTCAAGAAGGCGGCTCACTACCACCTTCTCAAGGGGCAATTAGGGGACGGGCAATAAATGCCGGCCTTGCCAGCGACGCCCACATTCCGGAATGAATCTTAAAGAAATAATTCTCTCTCTCATCTCTAAAACCAGGTCCATACATAGCCGGGGGTCTTCAGATGGTCCTCTCTTAAACATTAAACTTCCTCACCCTCCCACTTCCTGGGAGAAGCATTATTTACAAGTGTTTCTTTATCTTAAAATGAAGGCCTTTACATTGCAAGTAGTCCTTTCTGCTCGATTTCAGTGTAGTGCTGCAATTCAGGACTATATCAAATTGACGTGGCCAGCAATGGGGGTGTAAATTTGGCTCATTTACATCACTGCTGACATTTGAACCCTGGAATGCTTATCCTGCATGGCTACCTAAAGCTGCTATGTTGTATTTATGTTTTGTTCTTTGAGTGAACTTGGAAGGAGAGACCTCAGTATCAGGCACCTAAATAAGGGCTCCAGTCATTAAATTGTTAGTTTCGACTGGATAAACAATCGATAGTACTGGTTAAGGTGACATCCACTCCCTTATCTAAAGTGGCTGCGGAAAGATTGGATTATTATGTCAGGTCCATCGGATTTGCTGAAGTAGTAGTCTCGTTCAATTACCTGATGTTTGATCTGACATGAGTCTAACTTAATATGATAGTAAAGTGGCCATGTTGGAGGTAATAACGAGACAAATGGGAGAAAACATCAGACAGAATATTGGTTTGTGGGCTGGGTGGTGGAGGGGATGGAGTGCAAGGGAATAGTGAAAGATAGAGGGGAGGGCGGGGAGGAGAGGGGATAGGTGTGGGGTGGGCGTTGCTGACCAGGCCAGCATTTATTGCCCATCCCTAATTGCCCCTTGAGAAGGTGGTGGTGTACCCCTTCTTGAACCGCTGCAGTCCGTGTGGTGAAGGTGCTCCCACAGTGCTGTTAGGGAGGGAGTTCCAGGATTTTGACCCAGTGACGATGAAGGAATGGCCGATATATTTCCAAGTCAGGATGGTGTGTGACTGGGAGGGGAACGTGGAGGTGATGGTGTTCCCATGCGCCTGCTGCCCTTGTCCTTCTAGGCAGTAGAGGTCGTGGGTTTGGGAGATGCTGCTGAAGAAGCCTTGGTGAGTTGCTGCAGTGCATCTTGTAGATGGTACACACTGCAGTCACGGTGCGCCGGTGGTGGAGGGAGTGAATGTTGAAAGTGGTGGATGGGGTGCCGATCAAGCGGGCTGCTTTGTCCTGGATGGTGTCGAGCTTCGAGTGTTGTTGGAGCTGCACTCATCCAGGCAAGTGGAGAGTATTCCATCACACTCCTGACTTGTGCCTTGTAAATGGTGGATAGGCTTTGGGGAGTCAGGAGATGAGACACTTGCCACAGAATACCCAGCCTCTGACCTGCTCTTGTTGCCACAATATTTATGTGGCTGGTCCAGTTAAGTTTCTGGGCAATGGTGACCCCCAGGATGTGATGTTGGGGGATTCGGCGATGGTAATGTCGTTGAATGTCAAGGGGCAGTGGTTAACCTCGCGCTTGTTGGAGATGGTCATTGCCTGGTACTTGTGTGGCACGAATGTTACTTGCCACTTATCAGCACAAGCCTGAATGTTGTCCAGGTCTTGCTGCATGTGGGCATGGACTGTTTCATTATGTGAGGAGTTGCGAATGGCAACCTCCCTCAAGGAGAGCATGCTGGACATCATGGGCAAGGGCCATGGTGAGCATCAATGCTGGAGGAGACGTCGCACAGGGTTTCTTCACGCCTCATCCTCTTCGTCCCTTCTGTCTCTCTCAGCCCACACACACTGTAGGACAAACTGCAGCTACTGTCCCCACTCACTCATCTCTCTGCTCTCCCTCCACACCACAGGCAAAAGTTTAACAATCACACGACACATGACCAGTTCATCCACCAGGCTCACAACCACCTGTCTCATCCCGGATCCCCCGAACCCAACTGGCTGGGGGTTTATTAAGTCTTGTGACCATCACGTGACTGGATAAGCCCCTCCCAACTCAACAGCTGTACCAACCTGTGAGCTTATCCACAGGTGCGTACATTATAGACACCCACGGAGAAGCCTGATCCAACATGGCGGCCATCGTACACTCGGCTCGCAGTGAGGTTGCGCTTCATGCCCGCTATATCATATGCTAAACGGGTTTAGTGCGATCGAATTTCTAGGCCCGTGTTTCTGCTAAAACTAAAACTATGATGGGAGAGGTGGGGCTGCTAGACACTTGATTACACATCCTACTAATGATAGGTCACCCCTTCCAACTTTTCCCATTCTTGGGTCAGTGTGCATTTTCCTCTCTTATATCTTGGGATGTTCTTTACATTATAAGGAGGAGGAGTGATATCAATGCAAGTTGCTGTTGCCGACATAATGTTCCATTCTGAGTGTTGCGAGAGTTATTATTGGTGGGGGGGATGGGGGGGTGGGGGGGCAGGAATTGCACGGCGCCCCGTCTGGGGGCGGTAACAGCCGCGAAGCGGGAGTTCCTGCGGCAGGCGCGGGGAGTCCCGTCCCGCTCGCGATATTGGGGTTACCGTCCCTGCGAGCAAGTGGAGCGCAAAATAACATGCTCCATTTGCTCAGTGGGGCACGAGTGAGCCGGAAGCACACGGAGAGGGGTGCAGCACCACACGCTGGCACGCGTAGCGCTGCCGTGTAGAAGGGCACCTCCACGTCATTAAAGGGGAGGGCCAAGCTGCCAACTCTGCAGGTCCCTGCCTGGCCCACCGGGGAGCGGGGTGCCGTGCTGCCAGATCGTGGCACAGACCTCGCTTTGCACGATTCATTGGCCCGATTTTATTTTTGTGCAAGCGCCACCTCCCCTTTAACTATCGCCCGGCGCAGCTTCAGGGGGCGCTTCTGAATTTTCGCTCCGGGGTGAAGAGGGGTCGCAGCGCACGGTGATGGCGTTGTCCCCGCCGGTACAGTGGAGCGGGGCGCGACCAGTTACCGCCGCCGTTAAACTCCCACGGAAATTAGCGGGAGTTGTCAGTGGCGTCGGGCCCACGTCTGGGTTCACGCCCGGGCAAAAAGTCGTTTGCGCCCTGTTACTGCCCTCCGGGGGGGGGGGCGCTAACGGGAGGCGCAAACTACCCAAATTTCTCCCCAAGCGATGTGGTTAATGTTTCATGGTTGAAACCCTCTGCTTCGTGCTTTATGGTGAAACACTTGTATGTAGCCAGTGTTTTACAGACACCTGATTTTCAGATTTTTTTTCTCACGTATTCTCGGGATGTGGGTGACACTGGCCATACCTAGTTGCCCTGAGGAGATGATGGTTAGCGTTATTCTTGAATCACTACTGTCGCATGATGGAGTTAGGAATTCTAGGATGTTGACCCAACGATGATGAAGGAGTGATGAATTTGTCCAAATTAAGGTTGGGGTATGATTGGGAGGGGACCTTGGAGGTGATAGTGCTAGAGGTCACGGGGCTGGCAGGTACTGCCGAAGTAATATTGGTGAATTGCTGCAATGGATCCTCTGGATCATACATAAGAAAGAAAGAACTCGTATTTCTATAGCGCCTTTCACAACCCGTGTAGCGCTTTACAGCCATGAACTATTTTTGAAGTGTGAGCACTGTTGTAAAGTAGGAAACATAGCTGCCAATTTGCGCACAGCAAGCTCCCACAAACAGCAATGTGATAATTACCAGATAATCTGTTTTAGTGATGTTGATTGAGGGATAAATATTGGCCAGGACACTGGGGAGAACTCCCCTGCTCTTCGAAATAGTGCCCTGGGATCATTTACGTCCACCTGAGAGGGCAGACAAAAAACAGCAACTCCAACACTCCCTCAGTACTGCACTGGAGCGTTAGCCTAGAATTTGTGCTCAAGTCTCTGGAGTGGGATTTGAACACATGACCTTCTGAGTCAAAGGCAAGAATGTTACCCACTGAGCCACGATTAATGCACATTAAATGTCACCGTGATAGAGTTGGTTCTGATGTCTGCAATTAGGAAGTGAATTGGGCTAAATGGAGAGAGAGCAAGTGGGAGAGAGAGTGGGCGAGGGAGAGATTGGGAAAGGGAGAGAAAGTGAGAGAGAGAGCTGGAGAGAGCGAGTGGGTGAGAGGGTGGAGAGAGATGGGAGAGAGAGTGGGAGAGAGGGTGGAGGGAGGTGGGAGAGAGAGACTGGGAGAGAGATGGGAGAGAGAGAGAGAGAGAGAATGGGGGAGAGAGAGGGGAGAGAGGAGAGAGAGTGTGGAGGAGATTGAGAGAGAGAGAAGGTTTTGTTAAAGAGCCCGCGCACACATACATTTTGACAGTTGTGCTGTCAGTGTTCTGCAGCATTGAGGTGCTGCAAACACTGACAATCAGCACAGAGATGCACAGCTGCACCCAGGCTCTCCCATGACTCCCTCCAGATGTTTATAGAAGGAGTCACACCATGCAGGGAGGTCCTCTTCCCTTCCCATGGGCAGAAGAGACCTCCCCAGAAGACCAACGCAGCCTGGGTGCACATTGCACAGGAGGGCACAAGCAGGTATGTCATCAGGAGGGCCAGGCTGCAGTGGTGCAAACCTTTCAATGATCTCAGTAGATCACAAAACGTTACTGCAAAGCCACACTCAACCTCATCCTGCTGTGCCACTCATCACATCCCCATCACTCTGCCTTCCCTACCCTACTCCTACACATCCTGACTCACACCAACTTACCTTGAACCTCCACCCATCCCCCTCTATTTACATTATCACATCCCCATCTCACCAGCCAGCCCTTACACTCACTCTCCTCCTTGTCCAATCATACCAACTAACAACACACAAGGGTAGGCATTTGGGTCTTTTAGCCAATGTTCATGTCAAGCTTCTGTTAATGTGTTGTCAAACATTTAAATCTTTATTTCCAACACTTTGCCTTCTTGGACAGATCTGTGTGCACCTTTGGAAGTGGTTTAATGAGTTATAGTGAATGGTGAGACATAACGGTACCCCCTGCAATGACGATGAGTGTGAAAGGAATGGCTTGGGCATTGTAGGGATGCTTTATGGTGTTGGTGCAGGGTGGTGCCAACCTGGTGCATCATGTGGCAGCCAGAGTGTACAGCATGAAGTGAAGTAAATGTGGCCATGGTGAGGCCATCCCTGGCCTCCCGGGCAGCAGTGTGGTCGGGTGCTGATGCTCTGTGTCCTGTGCAGCATCAGGTGATTGCGGAGAAGGTTGGTGTTGCTGTTGGTGGTGCTGCTGGTGTACCTGGTGATTTTGGTGTTGGGGCTGATCGTGGTGGGCTTCTGATGACCAAGGTGAGATTTTTTTCAAGGGCACCGATGCTAATGGAATAGATGATAGAAGCGATCTGTCAATGGTGAGAGAAGTTGTTCCAAGGAGGTGACATGACTAGAGAGTTTACTCCAGACACTTCCAAACTGCATAAAGCTGGTCTCCACCAAATACCGAAGGCGCCACCTTCTAACGTTGGAAAGTGAACAGCTGTGAAATGGTAGCTTTTTTACACCAGTTTTGCAGCTGTCACCTAGTCAATGCAATGGAGAGTTGTTGAAAACCCGGAATACTTGCTTGACGTGATCCCCGAGCGATGGGAACCTCGTGAAAAAGTTAGAACAATGGTTAGTCGGTGCTAAAATGCTGTTCAACTACCTTTAAACAGCTTCTTAACTATTTCAATTGCCTGACCCGCTGGGAAAATTACAAGGAGGTGGATTCAGAGCAAGATGCCGCCCCGCTGTCACTCTTTTAGATTTTGACAATGGACCCGCCTCCAAACCCGCCATCTGAGCGCCGGTAAAATTCCGGCCGTAGAATACTGCACAGAAGGAGGCCATTGGGCCCGTCGAGCCCGTGCCGGCTCTCTGCAAGATCACCTCAGCCAGTCCCACTCCCCCGCCCTTTCCCCGTAGCCCTGCAATTTTCTATCCTTCAGGTACTTATCCAACTCCCTTTTGAAAGCCACGATTGAGTCTGCCTCCACCACCCTCTCAGGCCGTGCATTCCAGATCCTAACCACTCGCTGCATAAAAAGGTTTATCCTCATGTCGCTTTTGGTTCTTTTGTCAATCACCTTAAATCTGTGTCCTCTGGTTCTCGACCCTTCCCCCAATGGGAACGGTTTCTCTCTATCTACTCTGTCCAGACCCCTCATGATTTTTGACACCGCAATCAAATCTCCTCTCAACCTTCTCTGCTCTAAGGAGAACAACCCCAGCTTCTCCAGTCTATCCACGTAACTGATGTCCCTCATCCCTAGAACCATTCTCGTAAATCTTTTCTGCACCCTCTCTAAGGCTTTCACATCCTTCCTAAAGTGTGGTGCCCAGAATTGGACACAATGCTCCAGTTGAGGCCCAACCAGTGTTTTCTAAAGGCTCGTCATAATTACCACACTTTTGTACTCTATGCCTCTATTCATGAAGCCCGGGATCCTGTAAGCTTTTTAACCGCTTTCTCAACCTGCCCTGCCACCTTCAACGATTTGTGCACATATACCCCCAGGTCTCTCTGTTCATGCACCCCCTTTCGGGTTGTACCCTTTAGTTTATATTTCCTCTCCTTGTTCTTCCTGCCAAAATGTATCACTTCACATTTTTCTGCGTTAAATTTCATCTGCCACGTGTCCACCCATCCCACCAATCTGTCTATGTCCTCTTGAAGTCTATCACTATCCTCCTCACTGTTCGCTATACTTCCAAGTTTTGTGTCATCTGCAAATTTTGAAATTGTGCCCTGTACCACTACTCATTGTATCCTGTCACTGAGCCAATTCCGTGTCCATGCTGCCGCTGTCCCTTTTATTCCATGGGCTTCAACTTTGCTGGCAAGCCTATTATGTGGCACTTTATCAAACACCTTTTGAAAATCCATGAACACCACATCAACCGCATTGCCCTCATCAACTCTCTGTATTACCTCATCAAAAAACTCAACCAAGTTAGTTAAACACGATTTGCCTTTGCCAAAGCCGTGCTGGCTATTCTTAATTAATCCACACTTGTCCAAGTGACTGTTCCTTTTGTCCCTGATTATCATTTCATAAAAGCTTCCCCAGTACCGAGGTTAAACTGACTGGCCTGTAGTTGCTGGGTTTATCATTACACCATTTTTTGAACAAGGGTGTTGTCATGTATTCAACCAGCATTGTAACCCATGTATAAACTGACCTAAGTTGTACACCGTGAGAACACTGACCACTAGGTGGGAGACACTCCTAACCTGGACCTTCAGGTATAAAAGGGGAAGCTCCACCCACCTTCATCTCTTGAGTGCTAAGAAATAAAGGACAGGTCATAGACTTACCTTCTCTCAAGCATGGGCCTCGTGTGCATTTATACTGTGTAGTAAGGACGTATCAATGGCGACAAGAAACTGGGATTTAAACCACGCAAGCATGGCCACTAGCAGATCAGACGAGAGGTACTGTGTTAAGGAATGGTTGGGACAGAGATTCAACATTGTTAAAGCAGCACACAGTTCTCCAGGCAGACAAGGGCAGTCAGACATGCCCCAACATGTAGTCGAACCCAGAGGGGGAGCTCGACAGAGACAATGGCAAGCTGAACAACGATTCACGCCATTGCAAGGGACAGTGCAGCCAGTAATGGGGCCATCAACACCTGTTAATGGTGCACTCAAGGACAATAACAGGGGCAGTCAGGGACGATCGACTGGCAAGGGACCTTTTGTTTCAAACCGCAACTCATGCTGGAGGCGTGGAGGCATACATTCAGCCGGAGTTTGCAGAGATGAGCAAAATACCTGCAGAAATTGCAGAAATGGACACTGGGGGAAATCGCTGGAAGCTGAAGTTCAGCGAGTTCATGTGGAGCACGTATACAGTTCATACACCAGGACGCCACCGATAATGATGAAAGTGCTCCTCAATGGCATCCCAGTATCAATGGAGTTAGACATGGGGGCCAGCCAGTCCCTGATGGGTATCAAACAGTTCGAAAAGTTGTGGGCATCCAAGGCCAGGAGGCCAAAATTATCGCCGATTGACGCACAGCTACGGACTTACACGAAGGAGATCATTCCGGTGCTAGGCAGCGCCACGGTAGTCGTGACCCACAAAGATTCGGAGAACAGGTTGCCACTCTGGATTGTCCCAGGGGACGGTCCCGCACTACTGGGGAGCAGTTGGCTTGCTGTCATGAACTGGAAATGGGGCGATGTCAATGCAATTTCCTCTGTGGAGCGAGTATCATACTAACAGGTGCTGGACAAATTTGACTCATTATTTCAACCCGGCATCGGCACTTTCATGAGGGCCAAGGTAGTGATTCACATAAACCCGGACGCCAGACCAGTACACCACAAGGCCAGAGCAGTGCCGTACGTGATGTGGGAAAAGATAGAAGGCGAATTGGACCGCCTGTTGAGGGAAGGCATCATCTCGCCAGTCGAATTCAGTGACTGGGCGAGCCCGATCGTGCCGGTGCTCAAGGCGGATGGGTCGGTCAGGATATGTGGCGATTACAAGGCCACCATCAATCGGGTGTCACTCCAAGACCAGTACTCGCTACCGAGAGCAGGGGACCTCTTTGCGACGCTATCCGGTGGCAAACTTTTTTCAAAATTGGATCTGACCTCAGCTTACATGACCCAGGAGCTGGCGAGTGAGTCGAAGAAGCTGACCACCATCACGACACACAAGGGGTTGTTTGAGTACAACAGATGTACGTTCGCTCGGCCGCCACGATCTTCCAACGAAATATGGAAAGCCTCCTCAAGTCGATTCCAGGGACGGTGGTTTTTCAGGACGACATCATCATTACAGGTTACGATACTGAAGAACACCTCCACAACCTGGAGGAGGTGCTACGCAGACTGGACCGGGTAGGTCTGCGACTGAAAAAGGCGAAGTGCATCTTCTTAGCTCCAGAGGTAGAATTCCTGGGGATGAGGGTAGCAGCAGACGGGATCAGCCCTACTGCATCCAAGACGGAAACGATCCAGAGAGCACCCAGACCCCGTAACACGACGGAGCTGCGTTCGTTCCTGGGGCTCCTGAACTATTTTGGTAACTTTCTTTCCAAATTGAGCACGCTGCTAGAGCCACTACACGTGCTCCTACGCAAAGGTCGCGAATGGGTCTGGGGGGACAGCCAGACCCATTTAATAGAGCACGCAATTTGTTATGTTCCAACAATCTGTTAACGCTATATGACCCATGTAAGAAACTTGTGTTAACGTGCGATGCGTCGTCCTATGGTGTCGGGTGTGTGTTGCAGCATGTCAATGCCAAGGGTCAGTTACAGCCAGTAGCTAATGCCTCCAGGAGTCTGTCCCAGGCAGAAAGGGGCTACGGGATGGTAGAAAAGGAGGCGCTCGCATGTGTATATGCGGTAAAGAAAATGCACCAGTACCTGTTTGGCAGGAAATTTGAGCTGGAGACAGATCACAAACCCCTAACGTCCCTTTTGGCCGACAACAAGGCCATAAATGCAAACGCATCGGCCCGCATACAGAGGTGGGCACTCACGTTAGCTGCCTATCACTACACAATTCGGCACAGACCGGGCACCGAAAACTGCGCCGATGCACTCAGCAGGCTCCCACTAGCCACCACTGAGGGGGCTACCGAGCATGGTGCTGAGATGGTCATGGCTGTTGAAGCTTTCGGAAGCGAAGGCTCACCCGTGACAGCCCGTCAGATTAAAGTCTGGACAAATAGAGACCCGCTATTGTCTCTAGTCAAGAAATGTGTCCTGAATGGGGACTGGGCAGCCACGTACAGGGCATGCCCTGAGAAATTTAAACCATTTCACAGGCGCAAGGATGAACTCTCGATTCAGGCCGATTGCCTACTGTGGGGAAACCGCATAGTCATGCCCCAGATGGGCAGAGAGGTGTTCATCAGAGAACTCCATAATGGGCACCCGGGCATTGTCACGATGAAAGCAATTGCCAGGTCACACGTTTGGTGGCCAGGGATAGACGCAGATCTGGAACTTTGTGTTCGCAGGTGCAACACGTGTGCCCAGCTGGGCCATGCGCTCAGGGAAGCCCCCCTTAGCCCCTGACCATGGCCCGCCAAGCCTTGGTCACGCATCCATGTGGACTACGCAGGCCCTTTCATGGGGAAAATGTTTTTGGTTGTGGTAGACGCCTACTCCAAATGGATCGAGTGTGACATTTTAAATTCAAGCACATCCTCTGTCGCGGTAGAAAATCTAAGGGCAATGTTCGCCGCCCACAGTCTACCGGACACCTTGGTCAGCGACAATGGCCCGTGCTTCACAAGCACTGAATTCCAGGACTTCATGGCAGGCAATGGAATTAACCATGTTAGAACGGCACTGTTCAAGCCGGCCTCAAACGGCCAGGCAGAACGAGCAGTGCAGATAATCAAACAGGGGATGCTCAGAATCCAAGGGGGTTCCCTACAAACCCGCTTATCACGCCTCCTGTTGGCCTGTAGATCCCGACCACACTCGCTCACAGGGGTTCCACCCACAGAGCTACTAATGAAAAGGACGCTCAAAACCCGATTATCCCTTATACACCCCACCATGAAAGAAATT
This sequence comes from Pristiophorus japonicus, assembly GCF_044704955.1. Lineage (NCBI taxonomy): Eukaryota > Metazoa > Chordata > Chondrichthyes > Pristiophoridae > Pristiophorus > Pristiophorus japonicus. The sequence goes on from NC_092010.1 coordinate 18,482,649, forward strand.
GTCGAGAGCAGGCGCCAGTCACAATATCACTACCATGACAGGAATGCGAGGGCGCGATGTATTGATGTAAATTATCCTGTTTTTGTCCTCAGCTACGCTGCAGGGCCCAAATGGCTCGCAGGCACTGTGGTTGCCAAAGAGGGAAATAGGATTCTGGTAGTTAAACTTACCAATGGACAAATCTGCCGCAAACATGTGGATCAAACAAAAAGGAGGTTCAGCAACCCCATAGAAGAAGCAGAGGAAGAACACGATATAGAGTTCACTCCACCACAGGTGACCGAACACCGGAACCAAAGGGAGGAGAGCCCAGTCACTGTGGGCAGTCCGGACAGGCCTGAGGCACTGCAAACAGCAGGCACTCAGGCCAGCGCCCAACAACCGGAGCCCCAACTCAGGCGCTCTACAAGGGAGCGTAAACCACCAGAGAGACTCAACCTGTGATCCCAATAAGACTTTGTGGGGGAGGTGATGTCATGTAGTCAACCAGCATTGTAACCCATGTATAAACTGACCTAAGTTGTACACCGTGAGAACACTGACCACTAGGTGGGAGACACTCCTAACCTGGACCTTCAGGTATAAAAGGGGAAGCTCCACCCACCTTCATCACTTGAGTGCTCAGGAATAAAGGACAGGTCACAGACTGACCTTCTCTCAAGCATGGGCCTCGTGTGCATTTATACTGTGTAGTAAGGACGTATCAGGTGTAATTCTTCAGTCCTGTGGCACCACTTCCATATCCAAGGAGGATTGGAAGATTATGGCCAGTACCTCTGCAATTTCCACCATTACTTACCTCAGCGTCCTAGGATGCATCCAATCCAGTCCTGGTGACTTATCTACTTTAATTACAGCCAGCCTTTCTAGTGCTGCCTCCTTAACAATTTTTATCCCATCCAATATCTCCTCTTTCACAGTATCACTTTGGCAGCACCTTCTACCTTTGTAAATACAGATGCAACGTACTCAATTCGTACCTCAGCCATACCCTCTGGCTCCATGAATAGGTCTCCATTTTGGTCCCTAATCGGCCCCACCCCTGCTCTTACTGTCCGTTTACTGTTTATGGGCCAGACTTTCGGCTTCATTGTCGGCGATTTTCTCGGTGTTACAGCTGGTTTTTCGCCCGGCGACAGTTTGCACGCAAGTTGTTGCCTTGGTATCGCCCACATCTGAAGTCGCCCGCCGGGACCAGACCGCCTACGTGCAACGCCGAGTACAACCGCCAGGGTGTAAGTTTGGGCACAACCGCCAACGTCCAGATCAGTGAGAGACCCCCCCGGTAAACGCTGCTTAAACGGCGCGGTAAGGGGGGGCCCTGCAAAGAAAAGTCAGTTAAAGGTTCTGTAATTATTTATTTAAAATTTTACCACTGCGATTAGGCTTAAAACTGTCTGGGGAATGCTTTGTGTGTGTTTTTTTTTAGAATGATAATTTTTTTCTTTAAGTTTTCCCCCCTCCGTAGGCCCAACCGTAGCCTCGGCCTAAATTTTTCTACTTACCGTCCATTCCGGTAACAACTGGCCATTTGGCTAACTTTCCACTTACCCGCCGAGAGACCGCCGAGAATGAGTGTACAATGCCGAGTTTCTTCAGCGGGCGATCAATTCCACACATCTTTACCCTCAAAATGAAAATTCTCATTTTTTTCACTGAGCGTTAGCAATCCTTCTCAGTGGGTGTTGAGGGCCTTTATGGAAAGTCTGGCCCTATATGCCTATAGAAGGCTTTTGGATTCCTTTTTATGTTAGCTGCCAATCTATTCTCATATTCTCTTTGCATTGACATCTGTCATATGCCCCCTTTTTCTGCTTCATCTTACTCTCGATCTCATTTGTCATCCAAGGAGCTCCGGCTTTGGTTGCCTTACCTTTCCCTCTCATGGGATTTACCTCGACTGTACCCAAATCATCTCCTCTTTAAAGGCAGCCCATTGTTCGATTACAGTTTTGACTGCCAATCTATTTTAGATCTAATATTGTGCCATGAGAAAGGGTTAATTAATAACCTTGTAGTAAAGGGGCCTTCGGGGAAGAGCGACTATAATATGGTAGAATTTAACATTAAGTTTGAACGTGATTTAGTTAAATCCGAAACGAGGGTCTTAAATCTAAACAAAGGAAACTACGTAGGTATGAGGAGAGAGTTGGCTAAGGTCGATTGAGAAACTACATTAAAAGGTATGATGGTAGACAAGCAAAGGCTAGCATTTAAAGAATTAATACATAATTTACAACAAACATACATTCTGTTATGTATGCAACTATGTCATACTTGCCACCAGAGGGCGCGACTGTTGGAGTCCTAATGGTCACCTGCACACACACGTGCAGGGCCAGTATAAAAGGTTGGCTGCCATGTTGTTTAGGCACTCTGGAGTTGCAATAAAGAAGACTAAGATCACACTAAGTTTAGCTCACAGTACTCAGCCTCGTGGAGTTCTTCTATACACAACACATTCCTTGAAGGCACAAAAAACCCACAGGAAAGTGATCCAACCGTGGCTAACAAGAGAAGTTAAAGATAGTATTAGATCAAAGGAAGAGGCTTATAATGTTGCCAAAAAGGCAGTAAGCCTGAGGATTGGGAGGATTTTAGAATTCAGCAAAGGAGGACCAAGAAATTGATAAAGAAAAGGGAAAATAGAATACGAGAGTAAACCAGCGAGAGATATAAAAACAGACTGTAACAGCTTCTATAAGTATGTAAAAAGGAAAAGATTAGTGAAAGTAAATGTGGGTCCCTTACAGGCTGAGACAGGAGAAATTATAATGGGGAATAAGGAAATGGCAGAGAAATTAAACAAATACTTTGTGTCTGTCTACACGGAAGAAGACACAAAAAATCTCCCGGAAATAGTGGAGAACCAAGGGTCTAGTGAGAATGAGGAACTGAAAGAAATTAGTATTAGTAAAAAAAATCGTACTGGGGAAATTAATAGGACTGAAAGCTGATATTGCAAAGGGGATGGAGTATAAAAGCAGGGAAGTCTTGCTACAGCTATATAAGGTATTGGTGTGTACTGGAATACTGTGTACAGCTTTGGTTTCCATATTTAAGAACGGATATACTTTCTTTGGAGGCAGTTCAGAGAAGGTTCACTAGGTTGATTCCGGAGATGAGGGAGTTGACTTATGAGGAAAGGTTGTGTAGGTTGGTCCTCTACTCATTGGAATTCAGAAGATTGAGAGGTGATTTTATCGAAACGTATAAGATTATGAGGGGGCTTGACAAGGTGGATGCAGAGAGGATGTTTCCACTGATGGGGGAGACTAGAACTAGAGGGTATAATCTTAGAATAAGGGGCCACCCATTTAAAACTGAGATGAGGAGAAATTCCTTCTCTCAGAGGGTTGTAAATCTGTGGAATTCACTGCCTCAGAGAGCTGTGGAGGCTGGGACATTGAATAAATTTAAGACAGAGATAGACAGTTTCTTAAGGGAATAAGGGAATAAGGGGTTATAGGGATCGGGCGGGGAAGTGGAGCTGAGTCCATGATCGGATCAGCCATGATCATATTGAAATGGCGGAGCAGGCTCGAGGGGCCGTATGGCCTACTCCTGCTCCTAATTCTTATGTTCTTATGTTCTTATAAATCCCCTGGACCTGATGGCCTAAATCCTTGGGTTTTGAAAGAGGTGGCTATAGAGATAGTGGATGCACGTGTTCTCATCTTCCAAAATTCAATAGTTTTTGGAGGTTGTAACTAGCAGAATAGATAAGGGGGAACCAGTGGATGTGGTGTATTTGGATTTTCAGAAGGCATTCGATAAGGTGCCACACAAGAGGTTATTGAACAAAATTCGGGCTCATGGGATTGGGGGTAATATACTAGCCTGGATTGAGGATTATTTAATGGACAGAAAACGGAGATCAGGAATAAACGGGTCATTTTCGGGTTGGCAGGTGTTGTACAGCTTTCTTGCTCTTTTCACTTTGTTGCTTTAAACGTCGAATTACACACACACTCAGTTGGAGTAAAGGCAGGATCAGGTCTTTTATTTAAACATTCATACTAAACAAACCCAGTATAAATGCTACTGAGACACAAACACTTCACAAACCAACTTTCTGCTTGATACAATCTTGGGATCCATAGGGGTTGGGACGGGGTTATTAAATTCAGTGGATGTCGAGGTCCTTAGGAATAAACTGCTGGCAATGACCCAGGCTGAAACAAAGGGATGGGCACATGAGATTCTGAAGACAGAGGACTGGAAGGTTAATTTTAACCGGAATACCCACTCAGCTCTGATGGCATTGGAGAATTTAACACTGCAGGGATTAAATGAGGCAGCTTTGATTCCAGTGGCTGCTTATGAGGCACACACCTTCCAAATGTCCAGTGTCTAGTGTCCAACGTGTGTGCGTCAAACTCTCATCTTTATGCCATAAAAGCCTTTGAACTCTTATTTCTTTGCATAGTACATTTAGACAATGAACATGCAGACGATGTAGAATCAAAATGTCATCGTCCTGAAATCACGGCTAACTGCTTTCTGAATTACTATACACAAATCAGATTGTTTAACATACAGACGATGTCATCAAATTATTATTCACATAGTAACAAGGTACACTCAAATACAGACAATGTCATGAATTACTATACACAACTCAGATTATTATTCACATAGTAACAAGTTACACTCAAACACTCAACATACAGATAAATGACCAGCCACTCATTATCCTGAAGGCAAGTCTCACTGCCATAAATCGACTTCCACCATGAAGTACTGTAAACACAGAGCTGATCAGATAGACACATTTGAATGGCTAACTGGCTCCATATCATCTAGCAGCCTGTTTTGATCCAAACATTCTGTTTTAATCCAAACGGTAATCTTCAACTTTTAACCCTTTTGATTTCACCAGACTGCGCCGAAGCAAAGAGTTTCAGAAATGCGGGCTTGTGCTGCCACACTCCCCCACTTCTCTTTGTCTCTCTGCAGGCCTTATCTGGGTAACATTTGTATGGCCATTTGAGCTCGTTCAACAGCATTTTCCAATTGTAGTCCTTGTTTTCGAACACACCATCCGTAGTAAATCAAAATGACCAGCACAGTCAACTGAACCAGCACCAGCATAAGGACAGGGTGTATCATTGTGATCATCACGCCTGTTGCCGTCGGGCTCCATCCCAACAATAACTCCCACCAGTTTACATGTCCAATCTGCTCCAAAGTTGTGCGAACGTTCTCGATTTCCGCTGTGTGATGGTTAATGTCCACAACGATTGCTTGATTCAAACTCTGTAGCTGTTGAAATTTTGTATTCCATTTCCGCATTGCCTTCTTCCAAATAGCAGCACGCTTAGGGTCAAAGTAGGGTTGTTGTAGGTCCCGATTCTCAGGATGCCATTTTCAAGTCTGTTGATCTGCGATCACCTTGTATCGATAAAATTGTAAATGACCACACTCCACAATTAGGAGAGATCGATTAGAGCAATAAGATCCAATCTCCAGACGCATACATATTTGTAGCTGGCCATTAGTAACAACAAAACCGTTACAAGGACGCACATTATGTACACATATTCGGCCAAACCCCATATCTACAATTATAGACTTGTTTAACCGCCGAACCTCGACATTGCATGAGCGAGATCGTGCCATACAAGATGTTAAATTACTATTGCCCTGATGGGTATTATCGCACTCGTCCTTGTCGTCAAACCTTCGACAAAATCTCAAATCAATTTCAGAGTAGATCTGACTGGCTTCGTTATCTCGAGCATACATCGGGCTCTTGGTAGCTCTCATTGTGACATTGTCACTCAGATAACCAACATTTATGAGGGGAAATGCAACTTGCTGGGTGCCATTACGTGGGCACAAGGCCACAAATAAACAGCCATCAAACTAACAATCTCCCAAGTGAGCCTTAACCCATTCAGGCCCAAATGGTCCTAGGGCTGTTTGAGCCAGATCTAGTGGCCAATTCCGATGGAATAAAGCTCGCACGATATTCCTTACTAATTCATTCAGACTCAATTGCACATTTTGGCAAAGGCTAGCCCACGCTGCCTCATTTAATCCCTGCAGTGTTAAATTCCCCAATGCCATCAGGGCTGAGTGGGTATTCCGGTTAAAATTAATTGAGGCATTAGTTAGGACCTTCCAGTCCTCTGTCATCAGAATCTTGTGTGCCCATCCCTTTGTTTCATTTGGGTCATTGCCAGCAGTTTATTCCTAAGGACCTCGACATCCATTGAATTTAATCACCCTGTCCCGACCCCTATGGATCCCAAGATAGTGTCAGACAATTTCCTTTTTTGTCGGTGCCACGAGGTGAACCAAAAAGACACCTCATTTTTAACATAACCCGAGCACTCTGGGTACGACTGAGCAACCGTGGTAGAATTGGGGAGAAATTTAAAAGTGGTCATTCTTAACTGAGCATGTAGAATAACACGGATTGGGTGATTAAGCTGTACCTGCAGAGGACCAGCTGGCTGCCACACAGCCTGATCACTCACCCCGAAGATTATTATTCGCCCAATCCATCCGATACATTGTGGGGATGTACTCAATGGCACTTGGCCGATGCCCAACCAGGATCGTGTGCTGCTTGCAATTGATACCGTGATTGTGTTGGACGTCGTGCTCACATACACCCGCCCCTTTTCCCGAAAGGCCTCGTGCTGCCCGCGCTAAACCGAGAATCGGATTATACACAATACAATTGACCATGGTGCAATGTCCAATCTGTCCCATTCTGAGTTCCAGCTAGACCAAGCGCACACTCTCAAACCAGCTCCATGTCACATTTATGGGACGTCCCAGGAAGGCACTAAGTGTCAGGTTGCTCGCCGAGACATTGCATCCGTCCGGAGGGATAGTGCACTTGTAACACAAGTCCAGACATCGCCCACAGCCCTAACCACCAATTCACACCGTATCATACTTCTTGATCCTGAAAGGGTAAACACGTAACAGCAAAAACGCATAACCCAACATTATCCGCCTCCCCGCTTCATTCGCAACATTAATCCGCGCACGCTCCGTGTTTTCCCAAAAAGCTTGAGTTGCATCGCATGTTTCCAAACAAATGCAGTTCCCATCTGGATCAGATACATCGAGGAACTCAATTTATCGATTACTCTGTAGGGCCCATCCCAATCTCACTTGGGGAATTTTAGCCTCCATCACCATAATCTGATCACTGACCTGATAGGCATGAAGGTCAGCCTTTTGATCAAATTCCTTGTCCATGCGAACTGCTTGCTAAGCATCAATGTGCCCACCGAGCCATTAACCAAATGTAAATGCCTCTGGAGCGAGGTGACCCACTCCTCCATCGCGAGGGTGGATGTCAGGCTCGGGTCCATGGGTACAAACAGGTTCTCCCACATTGGCATGGGTCGGCCAAACAAGGCCTTGTATGGTGATAACCCAATCATTCGATTCACCCGGGACCTCACTCGCATGAGTACGAATGGCAAAAGATTAACCCAATCTCCTCCAGCACGATCACACACTTTGGATAACTCCACTTTAAGTGTGCGATTCATGCGTTCCACCGGTCTGGGGATGATATGGAATATGAAATTGCTGTGGGATTCCCAGGAATTCGTTTAACTCGTTGAACACTTCCCCAACAAAGGCTGGGCCATTGTCCGAGTCAATCACCTGTGGCAATTCCCAAGCCGCAAAGATTTCCTGCGCTAATACCTGAGCAGTTGTGGCACTAGTCTGGTTGGCCGTAGGAAATGTCTGCACCCGCCGAGTGAATGCGTCGACCACAGCCAACAGAAACCTTTTCTTTTGGACTTCAGGGAGAGATCCGACAAAATCGATCTGAATCCGTTCCCAAGGGCCCCTGCGAGCTTGCCGCAATAGCACCCCCCTTGATTTGTAACATGCGGGATCTTGCTATGCACAAGTTAAACAAAGCTATATTGCATTTTAATTCTGGCCACCAGGCCAATTTCATTAACCGTAAAACTGCCTCCTCTACTTTCGGGTGCCCCCCAACTAGTGAGCCATGTATCCATGACATGAGAAGTCTCCTAATAGGTTCAAGAACCAACCACATCCATTGACCCTCCTCTACTTCTACCATAACCATATCATGCATGACCTGTGTTTTCTTACCCCACAGGGTTCCTGGGCCCTCAAACAGAGGCGCTATCTCTGGATCACAGCGCTGGGTCACCAATATGTTGTACGGCTGTCTTGCTCTTTTCGCTGTGTTGCTTTAAACATCGAATTACCCACACACTCAGTTGGAGTAAAGGCAGGATCAGGTCTTTTATTTAAACATTCATACTAAACAAACCCAGTATAAATACTACTGAAGACACAAACACTTCACAAGCTGACTTTCTGCTTGCACCGATTCCAGTGGCTGCTTGTGAGGCACAAACTTTCAAATGTCCAGTGTCTAGTGTCCAACGTGTGTGCGTCAAACTCTCATCTTTATACCAAAAAAGTCTTTGAACTCTTATTTCTTTGTATAGTGCATACGATGTAGAATCAAAATGGCATTGTCCTGAAATCACAGCTAACTGCTTTCTGAATTACTATACACAAACCAGATCGTTTAACACACAGACGATGTCATCAAATTATTTTTCACACAGTAACAAGGGACACTCAAATACAGACAATGTCATGAATTACTATACACAACTCAGATTATTATTCGCATAGTAACAAGTTACACTCAAACACTCAACATACAGATAAATGACCAGCCACTCATTGGCCCCAAGTTTCCACATGATTTGCTCCTGATTTTTAGGAGCAACTGGTGTAGAACGGAGTATCTTAGAAATCGGAATTCTCCACATTTAGTTTCCTCCAGTTCCAGTCAGGCAGAGCAGTTTCACTTTGGAACAGAATGTTTTTTTCAAAAGGGGGCATGTCCGGCCACTGACGCCTGATTTCAAAGTTTCGTGAGTGAAAACGTACTCCAAACTAACTTAAAATGGAGTAAGTGAAGATTTTTGTACGCTTGAAAAAACTTTAAAAAATCAGGCGCAGGTTACAAATTAGGCGTCGGGAACGAGGTGGGGGGGGAGGAAGGGAAGTCATTAAATTCTACAATCAATCCTTAGTTATACTTATACAAATATTATACAAATAAATCCAACCTGAATAAAAATTTATAAGCAAAGAAAAGATTAAATAAACCATGTTCCTACCTGTGTGAAAGTGCTTCAGGCAGGCCTTTCAGGCAGCGGTGTGGCGTCAGTGTCTCGACGGCAGCGGCAGCAAGCTTCGAGCTGAGCTGCAGTGCTTGAGGCAGGCCTTCATTCTCTTCATGGCTGGCCGCGAAGATGCAGCACCGGACGGACCCGAGGCCATTCGGCCATGAGATATCAGCGGCGTCAGTGGCTGGCCGGCAGCCAAAGATACAGCAGCAGCCTTCGAGCTGTGAGGGGGACTGAGGCCATTTGGACAGGGAGAGGCAGCCACATCGACAGTTTTATATTTAAATTTGCAGAATGTGTGCTGCATTGTCAACACCACATATTATGCAATGGTTTGCCATCAATTCACTGCATAGGAGAGAATTGATTAGAGCTCACCGCACCAGGAACGTCGTAGCCCATAGGTTGATGGGCAGGAGACCTTACCCACGTCGACAATATCGAACCAGGCGCTCGTACCTGGACATGAGCGAGGCTGATTGTGTGAAAAGGCTGCGTTTTCGCAGAGAAGTTGTCACTGAGATCTGTGATATGGTGAGAGCAGATTTGCAGCCCAGAAGCAGAAGGACAACTGCCTTGTCTGTTGAAGTGAAGGTAACAGCTGCACTTTCTTTCTATGCCTCGGGATCGTTTCGGGCTACAACTGGAGATGTGTGTGCCATCTCTCAACGTGCAATACATGCCTGCGTTTACCAGGTCACGGCTGCACTTTATGCGCGAAGGAATGACCATCAATTTCCCAATGACTGCACAAGCGATCCATGAGAGGGCTGTGGGCTTCTTCAGGATTGCCGGCTTCCCAAAGGTACAGGGCTGCATTGATTGTACCCACTTAGCCTTGCGAGCACCTGTGGAGGATTCTGAGCAGTACCGAAATAGGAAAGGTGTCCACTCTCTCAATGTGCAGCTCGTGTGTGACGACAAGCAGCGCATCATGTCAGTCGATGCGAGATACCCTGGCAGCACCCACGATGCGTTCATCCTGCGCAACAGCGTTATATCTGACATGTTTGAGCAGCAGCCAGAAGGGCAGAGCTGGCTACTGGGAGACAAAGGGTACGGCCTGACCACCTGGCTCATGACGCCCATACGCGTGACACGGACAGAAGCTGACTGTCATTATAACATGGCGCACATTGCGACGCGTAGCATCATTGAGAGGACCATTGGCATATTGAAACAGCGATTCCGATGCTGGACCATTCCGGAGGATAGTTGCAATACTCTCCTCAAATTGTCGGTCACTTCACTGTTGTGTGCTGCATGCTTCATAACTTAGCCATCATGAGGCAGCAGGAGCTGGTAGTGGAACCCGAAGACCGACGTGAGGGTCCAGTGCATGATGATAGTATTACGGAAGACCAGGATGTGGATGATAATGACAATCAGGAAAGTATGCAAGTGCATGATGCCGGAGCACGAGGTCGGAGGAGGGCCATCCATCGTGCCCCTTTAACGATTGCTCGAGACTTGCGCCAGCAGCTCATCCGTGAACGCTTCAACTACTGATGCCTGAGGGCTCTGTGACCACTGTTGCGCATGGACATGTTTATTCTTTGCAGTTGTTCCTACGTTGTGTTGTGTTAATGGAACATGAAACAGTTTTAATGAAAAAATATTTTATTGAAAAGTTAATGTCACTCTAATAAAATATTTGTTGTATCAAACTATACTTTTTAATATGACTCTTGAAGATCACTTAAAAACTTTAAGATCACTTATAAACTTGTAAAGTTACAAAAGTTACAAAACACTTTCTATGTGAAAAATTTTACACTCTAAGATCACTTACACTTCAAGATCACTTTTTAGATGCAAAATTTAATAATTTACAGAATGTGAGAGCATTTACACTATAAGATCACTTGAAAACCCTGAGATCACTTATATGTTGTAAAGTTACAAAACTTACAAAACAGTTTCATTGTGAAAAATCTTACACTCTGAAGAACACTTAAACTTCAGGATCACTTTTTAGGTGCAAAATTAAATAAGATACAAAAAAATGTGAGAGCATTTACACTATAAGATCACTTAAAAACCATAAGATTCCTTATAAGTTGTAAAGTTACAAAACTTACAAAACAATTTCAATTTGAAAAACGCTACTACAGCAACATCAAGAACAAGAACAAAAGCAGCAAAGAAAGGCTGCAACAATCTCTCATCCATATCTCAGTGAATGTTCACTTCCTCATGGGGTGTCATTTGATTGGCTGGGCTGTGTGCCCTTATTGCAGCAGCTACCTCAACCAGGCTCTCCCTGACGGCCTGTGCCGTCACTTGCACTCCCTCGGACATTCCCTCCCTAAGTTCCTGTGTCATTACTGCTATTTCTCCCGTCAGGACCGTCAACTCTTCACCCACTGCATTGACGCCACCGAGGAGTGATCGGGTAAGCTCATTGGTCTCCATAGCCAATGCCACAACCTGAGCCGCATCTGTTGCACGCTGCATCTCAGGAGAGCATGTCTCCAATCTCCTTCTCCTCTGCCTGGGTCTGCCTCGTGGCACCACTACACTGGGAGGCGCGGGCACGGACGGTGGGATGCTCGGTGTTGCAAGCGGCACCACTACACAGGGAGGCGCAGGCTGGGACTGTGGGACGCTCTGTGTTCCAGACGGCTGAACTGGAGGGAGAGGCTCGGGCTGGAATGGTGGGATGCTCTGTGTTGCAGACGGCAGAACTAGAGGGAGAGGCTCGGGCTGGAACGGTAGGACACTCGGTGTTCCAGACGACAGCACTCGAGGGTGAGCCGTGGGCTGGGATGTTGGACGAATGGGTGTAAACTGCTCCATGATATCAGCAGCAACACTGGGACCCGAAGCGTCGGAATCGAAACCATAGTAGGTGGAACCAGAACCTATGCGATAGGGAGGCGCAGGCTGGGACGGTAGTGCACTGACTGTAGAATGCTGCATTATACCAGCAGCACCACTGGGACCCGCAACATCGGAAGCGAAACCATGGATGGTGGGACCAAGACCTATGCAAGGGGTTGAAACTCTGATGCCCCTTGATGGGGGCTCATAAACATTAAATTGGAAGCTCTCCCCTGCAGACATTTCAGTTATCGCTGCCATCATCCAGTCTGGATCGTCCGCAGCTGGTTGTACTGGTCCTTGTTCTGTACCCTCAGGATCCTCAGGGTTGGCAGCAGCAGCATAGTCATCATCATCATCATCATCATCATCATCATCATCATCATCATCATCATCATCATGTTCTGCAAAATACATCAGAACAGCCAAATGTTTAACAGCAAGGGAGGGGGCCGGATGGGTGGCATGAGTACTCTCACACATAGCAGGCCAGGCAGCAGGTTGATTTAAAGGGCCATGATGCATTTTCAGGACTTACCCTCTTCCTCGCGTGCGGGCCCAGCTTGTGCTGTACCGATTGCTTTTCTCCATGTCCGACTCATCATAGCAGCTACCCTTTGTTCCAAGGGTGTCAGTGGATGCAGATTGGGCACGCCTCGTCCTGTCCGAGTTGCCTCCCTTTTGTTGTGGGCCAATTTCTTCTGCAAAGAGTAAAATATAACTTTTTACAGAGTGTGTCAGTCTGCAAGGTGGGACATACAGATAGCCAGGTTACAATTACGATTAAACTAAAAATGGGAAATATTACTTACACTAACTACTTGACCAAGGTCGTGCCATTTCTTTTTACACTGACTTCCAGATCTCCTGGTATGCACCACTGCGCAGTAATCTTCTGCAACTTGGTTCCAGCGTTTCTTCATTTCTTTAGGTGGCACTTTTATGCGACCTCTGTTGCTGGTATCCAGCTCCTGCCATCTCTGCTCAATTACATTGACTAATATCTCCACTTCCTCATGCAAGAAATGTTTTGTTCTTGGTGGACGTTGATCCATTGCAAAGTTGAATTGGCACTCTTATTTCTCCAAACACACAGTCCTTAATTTGCATGCACCAATGCAGCACCGGTTCTGCAAGTTTAGCAGTGAAAAGCTGCACTCACTGATTTCAGCAGGTGATTTATTCAGCAGTGCTGCTAAAAGCACTCCCTCACACAGAAATATCAAAAAAAATTAAATTACAAGCCTTTGCAGGGGTCCAAGAAACAAATCTTTACTTTTTCTGCAGTATTTTTAAAAATGGCCGAGTGCCAATGTTTGTGTGAGACTGCGCGCACGCTCCAACGCGCACGCGCAGGGTTGCCAGCACCACGAAGGCTAATTTAAATTGTACCCGCCCCCTGCTGCTTAGAAAATCGGCGCGAGTGTTAGGCTCCGCCCCCTGCTGCGAAGAGCGCGCCGCGCCAAGCAGACATCGAGCTCCTGAATATCGGAGTTTTTTTTAGGCGCAGTTTTCGGCGCGAAAAACAGGCGCCCAGCTCGGAGGTGCGCCGTTTTCACCGCGGCACGAAACTTGGGGCCATTATCCTGAAGTCAAGTCTCGCTGCCATAAATCGACTCCCACCATGAAGTACAGTAAACACAAAGGTGATCGGATAGACTGGCTCCATATCGTCGAGCAGCCTGTTTTAATCCAAACGGTAATCTTCAACTTTTAACCCTTTTGATTTCTCCAGACTGCGCTGAAGCAAAGAGTTTCAGAAATGCGGCTTGTGCTGCCACAGCAGGCTGTAACTAGTGGGGTACCGCAAGGATCAGTGCTTGGGCCTCAGCTATTCACTATCTATATCAATGATTTGCATGAGGGGACCAAATGTAATACATCTAAGTTTGCTGATGGGAATGTAAGTTGTGAGGAGGATGCAAAGAGGCCTCAAGGGGATATAGACAGGCTCAGTGAGTGGGCAGGAGCATGGCAAATGGAATATAATGTGGAGAAGTGTGAAGTTATCCACTTTGGTAGGAAAAATAGAAAAACAGAGTATTTTTAAATGATGAGATATTGGGAAATGTTGGTGTTCAGAGGGACCTGGGTGTCCTTGTACACCAATCACTGAAAGTTAACATGCAGGTACAGCAAGCAATTAAGAGAGGAAATGGTACGTTGGCCTTTATTACAAGAGGATTTGTGTATAAGAGTAAAGGGCCCTGGTGAGACCACACCTGGAATATTGTGTACAGTTTTGGTCTAATTACTTAAGGAAGGATCTACTTGCCATTGAGGGAGTGCGATGAAGGTCCACCAGACTGAATTCTGGGATGGGGGGATTGTCCTATGAGGAGAGATTGAGTAGACTAGGAATATATTCTCTAGAGTTTAGAAGAATGAGACGTGATCTGATTGAAACATACAAAATTCTTACAGGGCTTGACAGGGTAGATACAGAGGATGTTTCCCCCTGGCTGGGGAGTCTAGAACCAGGGGTCACAGTCTCAGAATAAGGGGTCGGCCATTTAGTACTGAGATGAGGAGAAATTTCTTCACTCAGAGGCTGGTGAATCTTTGGAATTCTCTACCCCAGAGAGCTGTGGAGGCTCAGTCGTTGAGTATATTCAAGGCTGAGATCGATAGATTTTTGGATATTAAGGGAATCAAGGGATATGGGGTTACTGCAGGAAAGTGGAGTTGAGGTAGAAGATCAGCCATGATCTTATTGAATGGCGGAGCAGGCTCAAGGGGCCGAATGGCCTCCTCTTGCTCCTAATTCTTATGTTCTTATGTTCTTCTTGTATTCTCTCTTCGTCTGACCCCACCTAATACCGTATTATTTCTTACACTAATGCTATCAGTCTCTCCTAATCCTTTGTGCACCTTGTTTCTCCATTCTAATACTACATCCGGGTGCCCATCCCCTGCCAACTTAGTTTAAACCCTCCCCAACAGCACTAGCAAACCTCCACACGAGGATATTGGTGCTGGCTCTGTTGAGGTGAAACCCATCCCATGTCCCTCAGAACCAGCCCCAATGTCTCAGGAATCTAAAGCCCTCCCTCCTGCACCATCTCTCCAGCCAAGCGTTCATCTGCTCTAACCTCACTAACTCGTGACACCAGGAGTAATCCGGAGATTACTACCTTTGAGGTCCTGCTCTTTTAATCTCTTTCCTAGCTACCTATGATCTGCCTGCAGGACCTCATCCATCTTTTTACCTTTTTGATTGGTATCGATATGGACCACGACCTCGCTCAGTGACATCCTTGATCCTGGCACCAAGGAGGCAACATAGCATCCTGGAATCACATCTGCGGCCACAGAAACGCCTGTCTGTTATCCTCACTACCGAATCCCCTATTGCTTTCCCGATCTTCCTCCTTCCTCCCCACCTGTACAGCCGAGCCACCCGTGGTGCCATGGACTTGGCTCTGGCTGCACTCCCCAGAGGAACCATTGCCCCCACCAGTATCAGTATTGAATACTGGTTGGAGAGCGAGATGCACTCAGGGAACTCATGCACTACCTGCCTGGTCCATCTTGTCTGTCTGACGGTCACCCATTCCCTCTCTGTCTGTACATTCTTATGCTACAGGGTGACCACGTCTTGAAATGTGCTATCCACATAGCTCTCGGCCTCATGGATGCACCGCAATGACACCAGCTGCTGCTCAAGCTCCGAAACCCGGAGCTCGAGCTCCTCCAGCTGACGACACATTCTGCACATGTGTTTGTCCAGGACATGGGAAGCATTCTGGATTTCCCACATGGTTCACGTGGCCGAGGTGGCCTGCCATGCCTCGACTTAATAGACTATTAAGTAACTTAACAGAAATAAACAATTGACTGAAAAAAAAAACAACCTCCAACTATTCACCAATCAGCTCCTTCCCTTGCACTGACATCATTTACCTCACTCCCTGACACTCGCGGTCCCTCCGGGCTCTTGGGCCTACCTTTATCTGCGGCCGCTCCTCTCGCTGCCCCGCAGGTTTAGTAACTTACGGACCTTGGGTTCTGTGGCTCCACTCCTCCTTTGCAGTCAAACGTTGCCACCGCTTTTCTCCTCTCCACCGAATTCCAGCGCTCCCAAAATTCCTCACACTGCCAGCGGCGCACTCCGTTTGCGTTCCCCCAGTTCTGTCTCCCGGCTTCGTGTTCAAGCTCTGAGTATTGCTGAGTATTGTGTTTGTGCATGGAGTGTTCATTATCGCGTAATCACACGCAACCTAATGGCGGGAATTTTAACCCCCAAAAACGAGTGGGTTAGGGTCAGTTGGGGTGTTAAAATGTTAAAAATCTGAATCCCAACCCCAAGCTGGCCACTTCCGATTTTAACAGAGGCGGGCGGTCGGACGGGGGAGGGGTGGCGGGGGGGGGTAGGGGGGGGCGGGTAGGAGGGGTGGTCATTTAAATATTATGGGCCCGAATTTGATAAAGGCCCCCGCCCATCCAAGTGCCGCCCAAAGTGCCGCCGATGGCCGCCGAGGTACTTGGCGGTACTTTCGGCGGGATTTTCATCGCCGAGGTCCCTCGAAGGTCGGCGGGCAGCAAATGGATGACGTACGCCGCCAATCTGGGTGGGCAGCAGGGGGGAGGTCTCATTCTCGGCGGCAGAGGCACTTGCCGCCCAAGTTTTCACCATCTTCCCACTTACCGTCGGGAACAGACCAGCCTCCAGCCAGCGGCCCACCCCCGTGCTGCCGCCGCCTCCCGCCTGCATCAATATCACAGCTCGGCGGGCGGGAGCTCAGTTGCGCGACTCCTGACCCTTCCGCTCTCCCCCGACCCTTCCGATCTACCCCCGACACGTCCGATCTCCTCCCGACCCTTCCGATCTCCTCCCGACCCTTCCGACCTACCCCCGACCCTTCCGATCTCCCCCCGACCCTTCCGATCTCCCCCCGACCCTTCCGATCTACCCCCGACCCTTCCGATCTCCCCCCGACCCTTCCGATCTACCCCCGACCCTTCCGATCTCCGCCCGACCCTTCCGATCTCCTCCCGACCTTTCCGACCTACCCCCGACCCTTCCGATCTCCCCCCGACCCTTCCGATCTCCTCCCGACCCTTCCGACCTACCCCCGACACGTCCGATCTCCCCCGACCCTTCCGATCTACCCCGACCCTTCCGATCTCAAACCGACCCTTCCGATCTCCCCCCGACCCTTCCGATCTCCCCCCGACCCTTCCGATCTCCTCCCGACCCTTCCGACCTACCCCCGACCCTTCCGACCTACCCCCGACCCTTCCGATCTCCTCCCGACCCTTCCGACCTACCCCCGACCCTTCCGATCTCCCCCGACCCTTCCGATCTACCACCGACACGTCCGATCTCCTCCCGACCCTTCCGATCTCCCCCGACACATCCGATCTCCCCCGACCCTTCCGATCTCCCCCGACACATCCGATCTCCCCCGACCCTTCCGACCTACCCCCGACCCTTCCGATCTCCTCCCGACCCTTCCGATCTCCCCCGACACATCCGATCCCCCCCGACCCTTCCGATCTCCCCCGACCCTTCCGATCTCCCCCGACACATCCGATCTACCCCGACCCTTCCGATCTCCCCCGACCCTTCCGATCTACCACCGACACGTCCGATCTCCTCCCGACCCTTCCGATCTCCCCCGACACATCCGATCTCCCCCGACCCTTCCGATCTCCCCCGACCCTTCCGATCTCCCCCGACCCTTCCGATCCCCCCCGACCCTTCCGATCTCCCCCGACCCTTCCGATCTCCCCCGACACATCCGATCTCCCCCGACCCTTCCGATCTCCCCCGACCCTTCCGATCTCCCCCCGACCATTCCGATCTCCCCCGACCCTTCCGATCTCCCCCGACCCTTCCGATCTCCCCCCGACCATTCCGATCTCCTCCCGACCCTTCCGATCTCCCCCGACCCTTCCGATCTCCGCCCGACCCTTCCGATCTCCCCCGACCCTTCCGATCTCCCTCGACCCTTCCGATCTCCTCCCGACCCTTCCGATCTCCCCCCGAACCTTCCGATCTCCCCCGACCCTTCCGATCTCCGCCCGACCCTTCCGATCTCCCCCGACCCTTCCGATCTCCCCCCGACCCTTCCGATCTCCCCCGACCCTTCCGATCTCCCCCCGACCCTTCCGATCTCCCCCGACCCTTCCGATCTCCCCCCCGCCACTTCCGATCTCCTCCCGACCCTTCCGACCTACCCCCGACACGTCTGATCTCCCCCGACCCTTCCGATCTCCCCCCCGACCCTTCCGATCTCCGCCCGACCCTTCCGATCTCCCCCGACCCTTCCGATCTCCGCCCGACCCTTCCGATCTCCCCCGACCCTTCCGATCTCCCCCGACCCTTCCGATCTCCGCCCGACCCTTCCGATCTCCCCCGACCCTTCCGATCTCCCCCGACCCTTCCGATCTCCTCCCGACCCTTCCGACCTACCCCGACCCTTCCGATCTCCCCCCGACCCTTCCGATCTCCCCCGACCCTTCCGATCTCCCCCCGACCCTTCCGATCTCCGCCCGACCCTTCCGATCTCCCCCGACCCTTCCGATCTCCCCCCGACCCTTCCGATCTCCTCCCGACCCTTCCGATCTCCCCCGACCCTTCCGATCTCCCCCCGACCCTTCCGATCTCCCCCCGACCCTTCCGATCTCCTCCCGACCCTTCCGACCTACCCCGACCCTTCCGATCTCCCCCGACCCTTCCGATCTCCCCCGACCCTTCCGATCTCCCCCGACCCTTCCGATCTCCCCCTGACCCTTCCGATCTCCCCCGACCCTTCCGATCTCCCCCGACCCTTCCGATCTCCCCCGACCCTTCCGATCTCCCCCTGACCCTTCCGATCTCCCCCTGACCCTTCCGATCTCCCCCGACCCTTCCGATCTCCCCCGACCCTTCCGATCTCCCCCGACCCTTCCGATCTCCCCCTGACCCTTCCGATCTCCCCCGACCCTTCCTATCTCCCCCGACCCTTCCGATCTCCCCCGACCCTTCCGATCTCCCCCCCGACCCTTCCAATCTCCCCCCCGACCCTTCCGATCTCCCCCGACCCTTCCGATCTACCCCGAATCTTCCGATCTCCCCCGACCCTTCCGATCTCCCCCCCGACCGTTCCAATTTCCCCCCCGACCCTTCCGATCTCCCCCGACTCTTCCGATCTCCCCCGACCCTTCCGATCTTCCCCGACCCTTCCGATCTCCCCCGACCCTTCCGATCTCCCCCCGACCCTTCCGATCTCCCCCGACCCTTCCGATCTCCCCCCCGACCCTTCCGATCTCCCCCGACCCTTCCGATCTCCCCCCGACCCTTCCGATCTCCGCCCGACCCTTCCGATCTGCCCCCCTACCCTTCCGATCTCCCCCGACCCTTCCGATCTCCCCCCAACCCTTCCGATCTGTCCCCCGGCCGTTCCGATCTCCCCCCCGATCCTTCCGATCTACGCCCGACCCTTCCGATCTCCGCCCGACACTTCCGATCTCCCCCTTCCCCGACCCTTCCGATCTCCGCCCGACCCTTCCGATCTCCCCCGACCCTTCCGATCTCCGCCCGACCCTTCCGATCTCCCCCGACCCTTCCGATCTCCGCCCGACCCTTCCTATCTCCCCCGACCCTTCCGATCTCCGCCCGACCCTTCCGATCTCCCCCGACCCTTCCGATCTCCCCCGACCCTTCCGATCTCCCCCGACCCTTCCGATCTCCCCCGACCCTTCCGATCTCCCCCCGACCCTTCCAATCTTCCCCGACCCTTCCGATCTCCCCCGACCCTTCCGATCTACCCCCGACCCTTCCGATCTCCCCCGACCCTTCCGATCTCCCCCGACCCTTCCGATCTCCCCCCGACCCTTCCAATCTTCCCCGACCCTTCCGATCTCCGCCCGACCCTTCCGATCTGCCCCACTACCCTTCCGATCTCCCCCCGACCTTTCCGCTCGTCCCCGACCCTTCCGATTTCCCCCGACCCTTCCGATCTCCCCCGAACCTTCCGATCTCCCGCGACCCTTCCGATCTCCCCCCGACCCTTCCTATCTCCCCCGACCCTTCCGATCTCCCCCGACCCTTCCGATCTCCGCCGGACCCTTCCGATCTGCCCCACTACCCTTCCGATCTCCCCCCGACCCTTCCGATCTCCCCCCGACCCTTTCGATCTCCCCCCGACCCTTCCGATCTCCCCCCCGACCCTTCCGATCACCGCCCCGACCCTTCCGATCTCCCCCCCGACCCTTCCGATCTCCCCCCCGACCCTTCCGATCTCCGCCCGACCCTTCCGATCTCCCCCGACCCTTCCGATCTCCCCCGACCCTTCCGATCTCCCCCCGACCCTTCCGATCTCCCCCCCGACCCTTCCGATCTCCCCCCCGACCCTTCCGATCTCCGCCCGACCCTTCCGATCTCCCCCGACCCTTCCGATCTCCCCCGACCCTTCCGATCTTCCCCCGACCCTTCCGATCTCCGCCCGACCCTTCCGATCTCCGCCCGACCCTTCCGATCTCCCCCGACCCTTCCGATCTCCCCCCGACCCTTCCGATCTCCCCCCCGACCCTTCCGATCTCCGCCCGACCCTTCCGATCTCCCCCGACCCTTCCGATCTCCCCCGACACTTCCGATCTTCCCCCGACCCTTCCGATCTCCCCCGACCCTTCCGATCTCCACCGACCCTTCCGATCTTCCCCGACGCTTCCGATCTCCCCCCGACCCTTCCGATCTGCCCCCCGACCATTCCGATCTCCCCCCCGATCCTTCTGATCTCCCTCAGACCCTTCCGATCTCCGCCCGACCCTTCCGATCTCCCCCAACCCTTCCGATCTACCCCCCGACCCTTCCGATCTCCCCCCGACCCTTCCGATCTCCCCCCGACCCTTCCGATCTCCCCCCGACCCTTCCGATGTCCTCCCGACCCTTCCGATCTCCCCCGACCCTTCCGATCTCCGCCGGACCCTTCCGATCTCCCCCGACCCTTCCGATCTCCCCCCGACCCTTCCGATCTCCCCCCGACCCTTCCGATCTCCCCCCGACCCTTCCGATCTCCCCCGACCCTTCCGATCTCCCCCCCGATCCTTCCGATCTCCACCACGACCCTTCCGATCTCCCCCCGACCCTTCCGATCTCCTCCCGACCCTTCCGATCTCCCCCGACCCTTCCGATCTCCCCCGACCCTTCCGATCTCCCCCCCGATCCTTCCGATCTCCACCACGACCCTTCCGATCTCCCCCCGACCCTTCCGATCTCCCCCCGACCCTTCCGATCTCCCCCGACCCTTCCGATCTTCCCCCGACCCTTCCGCTCTCCCCCGACCCTTCCGATCTACCCCCGACCCTTCCGATCTCCCCCGACCCTTCCGATCTTCCCCCGACCCTTCCGCTCTCCCCCGACCCTTCCGATCTTCCCCCGACCCTTCCGCTCTCCCCCGACCCTTCCGATCTACCCCCGACCCTTCCGCTCTACCCCGACCCTTCCGATCTCCCCCCGACCCTTCCGATCTCCCCCCGACCCTTCCGATCTCCACCACGACCCTTCCGATCTCCCCCCGACCCTTCCGATCTCCCCCCGACCCTTCCGATCTCCCCCGACCCTTCCGATCTACCCCCGACCCTTCCGATCTACCCCCGACCCTTCCGATCTCCCACCTGACCCTTCCGATCTACCCCCGACCCTTCCGATCTACCCCCGACCCTTCCGATCTCCCACCACGACCCTTCCGATCCCCCCCAGACCCTTCCGATCTCCTCCCGACCCTTCCGATCTCCCCCGACCCTTCCGATCTTCCCCCGACCCTTCCGATCCCCCCCAGACCCTTCCGATCTCCTCCCGACCCTTCCGATCTTCCCCCGACCCTTCCGATCTCCCCCCTGACCCTTCCGATCCCCCCCAGACCCTTCCGATCTCCCCCCTGACCCTTCCGATCCCCCCCAGACACTTCCGATCTCCCTCGACCCTTCCGATCCCCCCCAGACACTTCCTATCTCCCCCGACCCTTCCGATCTCCGCCCGACCCTTCCGATCTCCCCCCTGACCCTTCCGATCCCCCCCGACCCTTCCGATCTCCCCCGACCCTTCCGATCTCCCCCCCGCCCCTTCCGATCTCCCCCCGACCTTTCCGCTCGTCCCCGACCCTTCCGATCCCCCCCAGACCCTTCCGATCTCCCCCGACCCTTCCGATCTCCGCTCGACCCTTCCGATCTTCCCCTGACCCTTCCGATCTACCCCCGACCCATCCGATCTCCCCCCAACCTTTCCGCTCGTCCCCGACCCTTCCGATCTCCCCCGACCCTTCCGATCTCCGCCCGACCCTTCCGATCTCCCCCGACCCTTCCGATCTCCCCCGACCCTTCCGATCTCCCCCGACCCTTCCGATCTCCCCCCGACCCTTCCGATCTCCCCCGACCCTTCCGATCTCCGCCCGACCCTTCCGATCTCCCCCGACCCTTCCGATCTCCCCCGACCCTTCCGATCTCCCCCGACCCTTCCGATCTCCCCCCGACCCTTCCGATCTCCCCCGACCATTCCGATCTCCCCCGACCCTTCCGATCTCCCCCCGACCCTTCCGATCTCCCCCGACCTTTCCGCTCTCCCCCGACCTTTCCGATCTCCCCCGACCCTTCCGATCTCCCCCCGACCCTTCCGATCTCCCCCCGACCCTTCCGATCTCCCCCGACCCTTCCGATCTCCCCCCGACCCTTCCGATCTCCCCCGACCCTTCCGATCTCCCCCCGACCCTTCCGATCTCCCCCGACCCTTCCGATCTCCCCCCGACCCTTCCGATCTCCCCCGACCTTTCCGCTCGTCCCCGACCCTTCCGATCTCCCCCGACCCTTCCGATCTCCCCCCGACCCTTCCGATCTCCCCCGACCCTTCCGATCTCCCCCCGACCCTTCCGATCTCCCCCGACCCTTCCGATCTCCCCCCGACCCTTCCGATCTCCCCCGACCCTTCCGATCTCCCCCCGACCCTTCCGATCTCCCCCGACCTTTCCGCTCGTCCCCGACCCTTCCGATCTCCCCCCGACCCTTCCGATCTCCCCCGACCCTTCCGATCTCCCCCCGACGCTTCCGA
The DNA here is from genome assembly GCF_044704955.1 of Pristiophorus japonicus. Taxonomy (NCBI): domain Eukaryota; kingdom Metazoa; phylum Chordata; class Chondrichthyes; family Pristiophoridae; genus Pristiophorus; species Pristiophorus japonicus. Next base: position 18,505,665 of record NC_092010.1, read on the forward strand.
TCTCCCCCGACACTTCCGATCTCCCCCGACCCTTCCGATCTCCCCCCCGACCCTTCCGATCTCCCCCGACCCTTCCGATCTCCCCCCCGACCCTTCCGATCTCCCCCCCGACCCTTCCGATCACCGCCCCGACCCTTTCGATCTCCCCCGACCCTTCCGATCTACCCCGACTCTTCCGATCTCCCCCGACCCTTCCGATCACCGCCCCGACCCTTCCGATCTCCCCCCCGACCCTTCCGATCTCCCCCGACCCTTCCGATCTCCCCCGACCCTTCCGATCACCGCCCCGACCCTTCCGATCTGCCCCACGACCCTTCCGATCTCCCCCGACCCTTCCGATCTCCCCCCGACCCTTCCGATCACCGCCCCGACCCTTCCGATCTCCCCCCCGACCCTTCCGATCTCCCCCCCGACCCTTCCGATCTCCCCCCCGACCCTTCCGATCTACCCCGAATCTTCTGATCTCCCCCGACCCTTCCGATCTCCCCCCCGACCCTTCCGATCTCCCCCGACTCTTCCGATCTCCCCCGACCCTTCCGATCTCCCCCCAACCCTTCCGATCTGTCCCCCGACCGTTCCGATCTCCCCCCAACCCTTCCGATCTGTCCCCCGACCGTTCCGATCTCCCCCCGACCCTTCCGATCTCCCCCGACCCTTCCGATCTACCCCCGACCCTTCCGATCTACCCCCGACCCTTCCGATCTCCCACCTGACCCTTCCGATCTACCCCCGACCCTTCCGATCTACCCCCGACCCTTCCGATCTCCCACCACGACCCTTCCGATCCCCCCCAGACCCTTCCGATCTCCTCCCGACCCTTCCGATCTCCCCCGACCCTTCCGATCTTCCCCCGACCCTTCCGATCCCCCCCAGACCCTTCCGATCTCCTCCCGACCCTTCCGATCTTCCCCCGACCCTTCCGATCTCCCCCCTGACCCTTCCGATCCCCCCCAGACCCTTCCGATCTCCCCCCTGACCCTTCCGATCCCCCCCAGACACTTCCGATCTCCCTCGACCCTTCCGATCCCCCCCAGACACTTCCTATCTCCCCCGACCCTTCCGATCTCCGCCCGACCCTTCCGATCTCCCCCCTGACCCTTCCGATCCCCCCCGACCCTTCCGATCTCCCCCGACCCTTCCGATCTCCCCCCCGCCCCTTCCGATCTCCCCCCGACCTTTCCGCTCGTCCCCGACCCTTCCGATCCCCCCCAGACCCTTCCGATCTCCCCCGACCCTTCCGATCTCCGCTCGACCCTTCCGATCTTCCCCTGACCCTTCCGATCTACCCCCGACCCATCCGATCTCCCCCCAACCTTTCCGCTCGTCCCCGACCCTTCCGATCTCCCCCGACCCTTCCGATCTCCGCCCGACCCTTCCGATCTCCCCCGACCCTTCCGATCTCCCCCGACCCTTCCGATCTCCCCCGACCCTTCCGATCTCCCCCCGACCCTTCCGATCTCCCCCGACCCTTCCGATCTCCGCCCGACCCTTCCGATCTCCCCCGACCCTTCCGATCTCCCCCGACCCTTCCGATCTCCCCCGACCCTTCCGATCTCCCCCCGACCCTTCCGATCTCCCCCGACCATTCCGATCTCCCCCGACCCTTCCGATCTCCCCCCGACCCTTCCGATCTCCCCCGACCTTTCCGCTCTCCCCCGACCTTTCCGATCTCCCCCGACCCTTCCGATCTCCCCCCGACCCTTCCGATCTCCCCCCGACCCTTCCGATCTCCCCCGACCCTTCCGATCTCCCCCCGACCCTTCCGATCTCCCCCGACCCTTCCGATCTCCCCCCGACCCTTCCGATCTCCCCCGACCCTTCCGATCTCCCCCCGACCCTTCCGATCTCCCCCGACCTTTCCGCTCGTCCCCGACCCTTCCGATCTCCCCCGACCCTTCCGATCTCCCCCCGACCCTTCCGATCTCCCCCGACCCTTCCGATCTCCCCCCGACCCTTCCGATCTCCCCCGACCCTTCCGATCTCCCCCCGACCCTTCCGATCTCCCCCGACCCTTCCGATCTCCCCCCGACCCTTCCGATCTCCCCCGACCTTTCCGCTCGTCCCCGACCCTTCCGATCTCCCCCCGACCCTTCCGATCTCCCCCGACCCTTCCGATCTCCCCCGACGCTTCCGATCTCCCCCGACACTTCCGATCTCCCCCGACCCTTCCGATCTCCCCCCCGACCCTTCCGATCTCCCCCGACCCTTCCGATCTCCCCCCCGACCCTTCCGATCTCCCCCCCGACCCTTCCGATCACCGCCCCGACCCTTTCGATCTCCCCCGACCCTTCCGATCTACCCCGACTCTTCCGATCTCCCCCGACCCTTCCGATCACCGCCCCGACCCTTCCGATCTCCCCCCCGACCCTTCCGATCTCCCCCGACCCTTCCGATCTCCCCCGACCCTTCCGATCACCGCCCCGACCCTTCCGATCTGCCCCACGACCCTTCCGATCTCCCCCGACCCTTCCGATCTCCCCCCGACCCTTCCGATCACCGCCCCGACCCTTCCGATCTCCCCCCCGACCCTTCCGATCTCCCCCCCGACCCTTCCGATCTCCCCCCCGACCCTTCCGATCTACCCCGAATCTTCTGATCTCCCCCGACCCTTCCGATCTCCCCCCCGACCCTTCCGATCTCCCCCGACTCTTCCGATCTCCCCCGACCCTTCCGATCTTCCCCGACGCTTCCGATCTCCCCCGACCCTTCCGATCTCCCCCCAACCCTTCCGATCTGTCCCCCGACCGTTCCGATCTCCCCCCCGATCCTTCCGATCTACCCCCCGATCCTTCCGATCTCCCCCCCGATCCTTCCGATCTCCCCCCAACCCTTCCGATCTGTCCCCCGACCGTTCCGATCTCCGCCCGACACTTCCGATCTCCACGCCCCCCAACCGACGCTTCCGATCTCACCCCCTCCCCCGACCCTTCCGATCTCCCCCCCGACCCTTCCGATCTCCCCCCGACCCTTCCGATCTCCGCCCGACCCTTCCGATCTGCCCCCCTACCCTTCCGATCTCCCCCGACCCTTCCGATCTCCCCCCAACCCTTCCGATCTGTCCCCCGACCCTTCCGATCTCCCCCGACCCTTCCGATCTCCCCCTCCCCCAACCCTTCCGATCTCCACCCCCCCCAACCGACGCTTCCGATCTCACCCCCTCCCCCGACCCTTCCGATCTCCCCCCCGACCCTTCCGATCTCCGCCCGACCCTTCCGATCTCCCCCGACCCTTCCGATCTCACCCCCTCCCCCGACCCTTCCGATCTCCCCCCCGACCCTTCCGATCTCCGCCCGACCCTTCCGATCTCCACCGACCCTTCCGATCTCCGCCCGACCCTTCCGATCTCCCCCGACCCTTCCGATCTCCGCCCGACCCTTCCGATCTCCCCCGACCCTTCCGATCTCCCCCGACCCTTCCGATCTCCCCCCCGACCTTTCCGCTCGTCCCCGACCCTTCCGATCTCCCCCAACCCTTCCGATCTCCCCCCGACCCTTCCTATCTCCCCCGACCCTTCCGATCTCCCCCGACCCTTCCGATCTCCGCCGGACCCTTCCGATCTGCCCCACGACCCTTCCGATCTCCCCCCGACCCTTCCTATCTCCCCCGACCCTTCCGATCTCCCCCGACCCTTCCGATCTCCGCCCGACCCTTCCGATCTCCCCCGACCCTTCCGATCTCCCCCCGACCCTTCCTATCTCCCCCGACCCTTCCGATCTCCCCCGACCCTTCCGATCTACCCCGAATCTTCTGATCTCCCCCGACCCTTCCGATCTCCCCCCCGACCCTTCCGATCTCCCCCCCGACCCTTCCGATCTCCCCCGACCCTTCCGATCTACCCCGAATCTTCTGATCTCCCCCGACCCTTCCGATCTCCCCCGACTCTTCCGATCTCCCTCGACCCTTCCGATCTCCCCCGACCCTTCCGATCTCCCCCGACCCTTCCGATCTCCCCCCGACCCTTCCGATCTCCCCCGACCCTTCCGATCTCCCCCGACTCTTCCGATCTCCCTCGACCCTTCCGATCTTCCCCGACGCTTCCGATCTCCCCCCAACCCTTCCGATCTGTCCCCCGACCGTTCCGATCTCCCCCCCGATCCTTCCGATCTCCCCCGACCCTTCCGATCTCCGCCCGACACTTCCGATCTCCCCCTCCCCCAACCCTTCCGATCTCCACGCCCCCCAACCGACGCTTCCGATCTCACCCCCTCCCCCGACCCTTCCGATCTCCGCCCGACCCTTCCGATCTCCCCCGACCCTTCCGATCTCCGCCCGACCCTTCCGATCTCCGTCCGACCCTTCCGATCTCCCCCGACCCTTCCGATCTTCCCCTGACCCTTCCGATCTTCCCCCGACCCTTCCGATCTCCCCCCCGCCCCTTCCGATCTACCCCCGACCCATCCGATCTCCCCCCGACCTTTCCGCTCGTCCCCGACCCTTCCGATCTCCCCCGACCCTTCCGATCTCCGCCCGACCCTTCCGATCTCCCCCGACCCTTCCGATCTCCCCCTGACCCTTCCGATCTCCCCCGACCCTTCCGATCTCCCCCTGACCCTTCCGATCTCCCCCGACCCTTCCGATCTCCCCCCCGACCCTTCCGATCTCCCCCGACCCTTCCGATCTCCCCCGACGCTTCCGATCTCCCCCGACCGTTCCGCTCGTCCCCGACCCTTCCGATCTCCCCCGACCCTTCCGATCTCCCCCGACGCTTCCGATCTCCCCCGACCCTTCCGATCTCCCCCCGACCCTTCCGATCTCCGCCCGACCCTTCCGATCTCCGCCCGACCCTTCCGATCTCCCCCGACCCTTCCGATCTCCCCCGACCCTTCCGATCTCCGCCCGATCCTTCCGATCTAACCCCGACCCTTCCGATCTCCCCCGACCCTTCCGATCTCCGCCCGACCCTTCCGATCTCCCCCGACCCTTCCGATCTCCGCCCGATCCTTCCGATCTAACCCCGACCCTTCCGATCTCCCCCGACCCTTCCGATCTCCCCCGACCCTTCCGATCTCCCCCGACCCTTCCACTCTCCCCCGACCTTTCCGCTCTCTCCCTACCCTTCCGATCTCCCCCCGACCATTCCGATCTCCCCACCGACCCTTCCGATCTCCCCCCCGACCCTTCCGATCACCGCCCCGACCCTTCCGATCTCCCCCCCGACCCTTCCGATCTCCCCCCCGACCCTTCCGATCACCGCCCCGACCCTTCCGATCTCCCCCCCGACCCTTCCGATCTCCCCCCCGACCCTTCCGATCACCGCCCCGACCCTTCCGATCTCCCCCCCGACCCTTCCGATCTCCCCCCCGACCCTTCCGATCTCCCCCCCGACCCTTCCGATCTCCCCCCCGACCCTTCCGATCACCGCCCCGACCCTTCCGATCTCCCCCCCAACCCTTCCGATCTCCCCCCCGACCCTTTCGATCTCCCCCGACCCTTCCGATCTACCCCGACTCTTCCGATCTCCCCCGACCCTTCCGATCACCGCCCCGACCCTTCCGATCTCCCCCCCGACCCTTCCGATCTCCCCCGACCCTTCCGATCTCCCCCGACCCTTCCGATCTCCGCCGGACCCTTCCGATCTGCCCCACGACCCTTCCGATCTCCCCCGACCCTTCCGATCTCCCCCCGACCCTTCCGATCTCCCCCCCGACCCTTCCGATCTCCCCCCCGACCCTTCCGATCTCCCCCGACCCTTCCGATCTCCGCCGGACCCTTCCGATCTGCCCCACGACCCTTCCGATCTCCCCCGACCCTTCCGATCTCCCCCCCGACCCTTCCGATCTCCCCCCCGACCGTTCCAATTTCCCCCCCGACCCTTCCGATCTCCCCCGACCCTTCCGATCTTCCCCGACGCTTCCGATCTCCCCCGACCCTTCCGATCTCCCCCCAACCCTTCCGATCTGTCCCCCGACCGTTCCGATCTCCCCCCCGATCCTTCCGATCTACCCCCGACCCTTCCGATCTCCGCCCGACACTTCCGATCTCCCCCTCCCCCAACCCTTCCGATCTCCACGCCCCCCAACCGACGCTTCCGATCTCACCCCCTCCCCCGACCCTTCCGATCTCCCCCCCGACCCTTCCGATCTCCGCCCGACCCTTCCGATCTCCCCCGACCCTTCCGATCTCCGCCCGACCCTTCCGATCTCCGTCCGACCCTTCCGATCTCCCCCGACCCTTCCGATCTCCGCCCGACCCTTCCGATCTCCCCCGACCCTTCCGATCTCCCCCGACCCTTCCGATCTCCCCCGACCCTTCCGATCTCCCCCCGACCCTTCCGATCTACCCCCGACCCTTCCGATCTCCCCCTCCCCCGACCCTTCCGATCTCCACCCCCCCCAACCGACGCTTCCGATCTCACCCCCTCCCCCGACCCTTCCGATCTCCCCCCCGACCCTTCCGATCTCCGCCCCGACCCTTCCGATCTCCGCCCGACCCTTCCGATCTCCCCCGACCCTTCCGATCTCCCCTGACCCTTCCGATCTCCCCCGACCCTTCCGATCTCCCCTGACCCTTCCGATCTCCCCCGACCCTTCCAATCTCCCCCGACCCTTCCGATCTCCCCCGACCCTTCCGATCTCCGCCGGACCCTTCCGATCTGCCCCACTACCCTTCCGATCTCCCCCCGACCCTTCCGATCTCCCCCGACCCTTCCGATCTCCCCCCCGACCCTTCCGATCTCCCCCCCGACCCTTCCGATCTCACCCCCGACACTTCCGATCTCCCCCCGACCCTTCCGATCTCCCCCGACCCTTCCGATCTCCCCCCCGACCCTTCCGATCTACCCCGAATCTTCTGATCTCCCCCGACCCTTCCGATCTCCCCCCCGACCGTTCCAATTTCCCCCCCGACCCTTCCGATCTCCCCCCCGACCCTTCCGATCTCCCCCCCGACCCTTCCGATCTCCCCCCCGACCCTTCCTATCTCCCCCCGACCCTTCCGATCTCCCCCCCGAATCTTCTGATCTCCCCCGACCCTTCCGATCTCCCCCCCGACCCTTCCGATCACCGCCCCGACCCTTCCGATCTCCCCCCGGACCCTTCCGATCTCCCCCCCGACCCTTCCGATCTCCCCCCCGATCCTTCCGATCTACCCCCCGACCCTTCCGATCTCACCCCCTCCCCCGACCCTTCCGATCTCCCCCCCGACCCTTCCGATCTCCGCCCGACCCTTACGATCTCCCCCCCGACCGTTCCAATTTCCCCCCCGACCCTTCCGATCTCCCCCGACTCTTCCGATCTCCCCCGACCCTTCCGATCTTCCCCGACCCTTCCGATCTCCCCCGACCCTTCCGATCTCCCCCCGACCCTTCCGATCTCCCCCGACCCTTCCGATCTCCCCCCCGACCCTTCCGATCTCCCCCGACCCTTCCGATCTCCCCCCGACCCTTCCGATCTCCGCCCGACCCTTCCGATCTCCCCCCGACCCTTCCGATCTCCCCCGACCCTTCCGATCTCCCCCCAACCCTTCCGATCTGTCCCCCGACCGTTCCGATCTCCCCCCCGATCCTTCCGATCTACCCCCGACCCTTCCGATCTCCGCCCGACCCTTCCGATCTCCACCCCCTCCCCCGACGCTTCCGATCTCACCCCCTCCCCCGACCCTTCCGATCTCCCCCCCGACCCTTCCGATCTCCGCCCGACCCTTCCGATCTCCCCCCCGACCCTTCCGATCTCCCCCGACCCTTCCGATCTCCCCCCCGACCCTTCCGATCTACCCCCGACCCATCCGATCTCCCCCCCGACCTTTCCGCTCGTCCCCGACCCTTCCGATCTCCCCCGACCCTTCCTATCTCCCCCGACCCTTCCGATCTCCCCCGACCCTTCCGATCTCCCCCCGACCCTTCCGATCACCGCCCCGACCCTTCCGATCTCCCCCCCGACCCTTCCGATCTCCCCCCCGACCCTTCCGATCTCCCCCGACCCTTCCGATCTCCCCCCCGACCCTTCCGATCTCCCCCGACCCTTCCGATCTCCCCCGACGCTTCCGATCTCCCCCGACCCTTCCGATCTCCCCCGACCCTTCCGATCTCCCCCCCGACCCTTCCGATCTCCCCCGACCCTTCCGATCTCCCCCCCGACCCTTCCGATCTCCCCCGACCCTTCCGATCTCCCCCGACGCTTCCGATCTCCCCCCAACCCTTCCGATCTGTCCCCCGACCCTTCCGATCTCCCCCCCGACCGTTCCAATTTCCCCCCCGACCCTTCCGATCTCCCCCGACCCTTCCGATCTCCCCCGACCCTTCCGATCTCCCCCCAACCCTTCCGATCTGTCCCCCGACCCTTCCGATCTCCCCCGACCCTTCCGATCTCCCCCGACCCTTCCGATCTCCCCCGACCCTTCCGATCTCCCCCGACCCTTCCGATCTCCCCCGACCCTTCCGATCTCCCCCCAACCCTTCCGATCTGTCCCCCGACCCTTCCGATCTCCCCCCAACCCTTCCGATCTCCCCCCGATCCTTCCGATCTACCCCCGACCCTTCCGATCTCCGCCCGACACTTCCGATCTCCCCCTCCCCCAACCCTTCCGATCTCCACGCCCCCCAACCGACGCTTCCGATCTCACCCCCTCCCCCGACCCTTCCGATCTCCCCCGACCCTTCCGATCTTCCCCAGACCCTTCCGATCTTCCCCCGACCCTTCCGATCTCCCCCCCGCCCCTTCCGATCTCCCCCCGACCTTTCCGCTCGTCCCCGACCCTTCCGATCTCCCCCGACCCTTCCGATCTCCGCCCGACCCTTCCGATCTCCCCCGACCCTTCCGATCTCCCCCGACCCTTCCGATCTCCCCCTGACCCTTCCGATCTCCCCCGACCCTTCCGATCTCCCCCGACCTTTCCGCTCGTCCCCGACCCTTCCGATCTCCCCCGACCCTTCCGATCTCCCCCGACGCTTCCGATCTCCCCCGACCCTTCCGATCTCCCCCCGACCCTTCCGATCTCCGCCCGACCCTTCCGATCTCCGCCCGACCCTTCCGATCTCCGCCCGACCCTTCCGATCTCCCCCGACCCTTCCGATCTCCCCCCGACCCTTCCGATCTCCCACCTGACCCTTCCGATCTCCCCCGACCCTTCCGATCTCCCCCGACCCTTCCACTCTCCCCCGACCTTTCCGCTCTCTCCCTACCCTTCCGATCTCCCCCCGACCATTCCGATCTCCCCACCGACCCTTCCGATCTCCCCCGACCCTTACGATCTACCCCGACCCTTCCGATCACCGCCCCGACCCTTCCGATCTCCCCCCCGACCCTTCCGATCTCCCCCCCGACCCTTCCGATCACCGCCCCGACCCTTCCGATCTCCCCCCCGACCCTTTCGATCTCCCCCGACCCTTCCGATCTCCCCCCCGACCCTTTCGATCTCCCCCGACCCTTCCGATCTACCCCGACTCTTCCGATCTCCCCCGACCCTTCCGATCACCGCCCCGACCCTTCCGATCTCCCCCCCGACCCTTCCGATCTCCCCCGACCCTTCCGATCTCCCCCCCGACCCTTCCGATCACCGCCCCGACCCTTCCGATCTCCCCCGACCCTTCCGATCTCCCCCCGACCCTTCCGATCTCCCCCCCGACCCTTCCGATCACCCCCCCGACCCTTCCGATCTCCCCCGACCCTTCCGATCTCCCCCGAATCTTCTGATCTCCCCCGACCCTTCCGATCTCCCCCCCGACCCTTCCGATCACCGCCCCGACCCTTCCGATCTCCCCCGACCCTTCCGATCTCCCCCCGACCGTTCCAATTTCCCCCCCGACCCTTCCGATCTCCCCCGACTCTTCCGATCTCCCCCGACCCTTCCGATCTTCCCCGACGCTTCCGATCTCCCCCGACCCTTCCGATCTCCCCCCAACCCTTCCGATCTGTCCCCCGACCGTTCCGATCTCCCCCCCGATCCTTCCGATCTACCCCCGACCCTTCCGATCTCCGCCCGACACTTCCGATCTCCCCCTCCCCCAACCCTTCCGATCTCCCCCCCGACCCTTCCGATCTCCGCCCGACCCTTCCGATCTCCCCCGACCCTTCCGATCTCCGCCCGACCCTTCCGATCTCCGTCCGACCCTTCCGATCTCCCCCGACCCTTCCGATCTCCCCCGACCCTTCCGATCTCCCCCGACCCTTCCGATCTCCCCCCGACCCTTCCGATCTACCCCCGACCCTTCCGATCTCCCCCTCCCCCGACCCTTCCGATCTCCACCCCCCCCAACCGACGCTTCCGATCTCACCCCCTCCCCCGACCCTTCCGATCTCCCCCCCGACACTTCCGATCTCCCCCTCCCCCAACCCTTCCGATCTCCGCCCCGACCCTTCCGATCTCCGCCCGACCCTTCCGATCTCCCCCGACCCTTCCGATCTCCCCCGACCCTTCCGATCTCCCCCGACCCTTCCGATCTCCCCCCGACCCTTCCGATCTCCCCCCGACCCTTCCGATCTCCCCCCGACCCTTCCGATCTCCCCCGACCCTTCCGATCTCCCCCGACCCTTCCGATCTCCCCCCGACCCTTCCGATCTCCCCCGACCCTTCCGATCTCCCCCGACCCTTCCGATCTCCCCCGACCCTTCCGATCTCCCCCCGACCCTTCCGATCTCCCCCCGACCCTTCCGATCTCCCCCCGACCCTTCCGATCTCCTCCCGACCCTTCCGATCTCCCCCGACCCTTCCGATCTTCCCCCGACCCTTCCGATCTCCCCCCGACCCTTCCGATCTCCCCCGACCCTTCCGATCTCCGCCCGACCCTTCCGATCTCCCCCGACCCTTCCGATCTCCCCCCGACCCTTCCGATCTCCCCCGACCCTTCCGATCTCCCCCGACCCTTCCGATCTCCGCCGGACCCTTCCGATCTGCCCCACTACCCTTCCGATCTCCCCCCGACCCTTCCGATCTCCCCCCGACCCTTCCGATCTCCCCCGACCCTTCTGATCTCCCCCGACCCTTCCGATCTCCCCCCGACCCTTCCGATCTCCCCCGACCCTTCCGATCTCCCCCCGACCCTTCCGATCTCCCCCCGACCCTTCCGATCTCCCCCGACCCTTCCGATCTCCGCCGGACCCTTCCGATCTCCCCCCGACCCTTCCGATCTCCCCCCGACCCTTCCGATCTCCCCCCCGATCCTTCCGATCTCCACCACGACCCTTCCGATCTCCCCCCGACCCTTCCGATCTCCCCCGACCCTTCCGATCTTCCCCCGACCCTTCCGATCTCCCCCAACCCTTTTGATCTCCCCCCAGACCCTTCCGATCTCCCCCCGACCCTTCCGATCTCCCCCCGACCCTTCCGATCTCCCCCCCGATCCTTCCGATCTCCCCCCCGATCCTTCCGATCTCCACCACGACCCTTCCGATCTCCCCCCGACCCTTCCGATCTCCCCCCGACCCTTCCGATCTCCCCCCGACCCTTCCTATCTCCCCCGACCCTTCCGATCTCCCCCCCGATCCTTCCGATCTCCACCACGACCCTTCCGATCTACCCCCGACCCTTCCGATCTCCCACCTGACCCTTCCGATCCCCCCCTGACCCTTCCGATCCCCCCCTGACCCTTCCGATCTCCCCCGACCCTTCCGATCTCCCCCGACCCTTCCGATCTTCCCCGACGCTTCCGATCTCCCCCGACCCTTCCGATCTCCACCGACCCTTCCGATCTCCCCCCGACCCTTCCGATCTCCCCCCGACCCTTCCGATCTGCCCCCCGACCCTTCCGATCTCCGCCGGACCCTTCCGATCTGCCCCACTACCCTTCCGATCTCCCCCGACCCTTCCGATCTCCCCCGACCCTTCCGATCTCCGCCGGACCCTTCCGATCTGCCCCACTACCCTTCCGATCTCCCCCGACCCTTCCGATCTCCCCCGACCCTTCCGATCTCCCCCCGACCCTTCCGATCTCCCCCCGACCCTTCCGATCTCCCCCCGACCCTTCCGATCTCCGCCGGACCCTTCCGATCTGCCCCACTACCCTTCCGATCTCCCCCGACCCTTCCGATCTCCCCCGACCCTTCCGATCTCCCCCCGACCCTTCCGATCTCCGCCGGACCCTTCCGATCTGCCCCACTACCCTTCCGATCTCCCCCCGACCCTTCCGATCTCCCCCCGACCCTTCCGATCTCCTCCCGACCCTTCCGATCTCCCCCGACCCTTCCGATCTACCCCCGACCCTTCCGCTCTCCCCCGACCCTTCCGCTCTCCCCCGACCCTTCCGATCTCCCCCGACCCTTCCGATCTCCTCCCGACCCTTCCGATCTCCCCCGACCCTTCCGATCTCCCCCCCGATCCTTCCGATCTCCACCACGACCCTTCCGATCTCCCCCCGACCCTTCCGATCTCCTCCCGACCCTTCCGATCTCCCCCGACCCTTCCGATCTACCCCCGACCCTTCCGCTCTCCCCCGACCCTTCCGATCTCCCCCGACCCTTCCGATCTCCCCCCGACCCTTCCGATCTCCCCCCGACCCTTCCGATCTCCCCCCGACCCTTCCGATCTCCTCCCGACCCTTCCGATCTCCCCCGACCCTTCCGATCTACCCCCGACCCTTCCGCTCTCCCCCGACCCTTCCGATCTCCCCCGACCCTTCCGATCTCCCCCCGACCCTTCCGATCTCCCCCAACCCTTCCGATCTCCCCCGACCCTTCCGATCTCCCCCCCGATCCTTCCGATCTCCACCACGACCCTTCCGATCTCCCCCCGACCCTTCCGATCTCCTCCCGACCCTTCCGATCTCCCCCCGACCCTTCCGATCTCCCCCCGACCCTTCCGATCTCCTCCCGACCCTTCCGATCTCCCCCGACACTTCCGATCTTCCCCCGACCCTTCCACTCTCCCCCGACCCTTCCGATCTACCCCCGACCCTTCCGATCTACCCCCGACCCTTCCGATCTCCCACCTGACCCTTCCGATCTACCCCCGACCCTTCCGATCTCCCCCGACCCTTCCGATCTCCCCCCGACCCTTCCGATCTCCCCCCGACCCTTCCGATCTCCCCCGACCCTTCCGATCTCCTCCCGACCCTTCCGATCTCTCCCCCGACCTTTCCGCTCGTCCCCGACCCTTCCGATCCCCCCCAGACCCTTCCGATCCCCCCCAGACCCTTCCGATCTCCGCTCGACCCTTCCGATCTTCCCCCGACCTTTCCGCTCGTCCCCGACCCTTCCGATCTCCGCCCGATCCTTCCGATCTAACCCGACCCTTCCGATCTCCCCCCGACCATTCCGATCTCCCCCCGACCCTTCCGATCTCCCCCCGACCCTTCCGATCTCCACCACGACCCTTCCGATCTCCCCCCGACCCTTCCGATCTCCGCCGGACCCTTCCGATCTGCCCCACTACCCTTCCGATCTCCCCCGACCCTTCCGATCTCCCCCCGACCCTTCCGATCTCCGCCGGACCCTTCCGATCTCCCCCCGACCCTTCCGATCTCCCCCCGACCCTTCCGATCTCCCCCGACCCTTCCGATCTCCCCCCGACCCTTCCGATCTCCCCCGACCCTTCCGATCTCCCCCCGACCCTTCCGATCTCCTCCCGACCCTTCCGATCTCCCCCGACCCTTCCGATCTACCCCCGACCCTTCCGATCTCCCACCTGACCCTTCCGATCTCCCCCGACCCTTCCGATCTCCCCCCGACCCTTCCGATCTCCTCCCGACCCTTCCGATCTCCCCCGACCCTTCCGATCTCCCCCGACCCTTCCGCTCTCCCCCGACCCTTCCGATCTCCCCCGACCCTTCCGATCTCCCCCCGACCCTTCCGATCTCCCCCCGACCCTTCCGATCTCCCCCGACCCTTCCGATCTCCCCCGACCCTTCCGATCTCCCCCCCGATCCTTCCGATCTCCCCCCCGATCCTTCCGATCTCCACCACGACCCTTCCGATCTCCCCCCGACCCTTCCGATCTCCTCCCGACCCTTCCGATCTCCCCCGACCCTTCCGATCTACCCCCGACCCTTCCGATCTCCCCCGGCCCTTCCGATCTCCCCCGACCCTTCCGATCTACCCCCGACCCTTCCGATCTCCTCCCGACCCTTCCGATCTCCCACCTGACCCTTCCGATCCCCCCCAGACCCTTCCGATCTCCCCCGACCCTTCCGATCTCCGCCCAACCCTTCCGATCTCCCCCGACCCTTCCGATCTCCTCCCGACCCTTCCGATCTCTCCCCCGACCTTTCCGCTCGTCCCCGACCCTTCCGATCCCCCCCAGACCCTTCCGATCCCCCCCAGACCCTTCCGATCTCCCCCGACCCTTCCGATCTCTCCCCCGACCTTTCCGCTCGTCCCCGACGCTTCCGATCTCCCCCCGACGCTTCCGATCTCCCCCCGACCCTTCCGATCTCCTCCCGACCCTTCCGATCTCCCCCGACGCTTCCGATCTCCCCCCGACCCTTCCGATCTCCTCCCGACCCTTCCGATCTCCCCCGACCCTTCCGATCTCCTCCCGACCCTTCCGATCTCCCCCGACCCTTCCGATCTCCCACCTGACCCTTCCGATCTACCCCCGACCCTTCCGATCTCCCCCGACCCTTCCGATCTCCCCCCGACCCTTCCGATCTCCCCCCGACCCTTCCGATCTCCCCCGACCCTTCCGATCTCCTCCCGACCCTTCCGATCTCTCCCCCGACCTTTCCGCTCGTCCCCGACCCTTCCGATCCCCCCCAGACCCTTCCGATCCCCCCCAGACCCTTCCGATCTCCGCTCGACCCTTCCGATCTTCCCCCGACCTTTCCGCTCGTCCCCGCCCCTTCCGATCTCCCCCCCGCCCCTTCCGATCTCCCCCCGACCTTTCCGCTCGTCCCCGACGCTTCCGATCTCCCCCGACCCTTCCGATCTCCGCCCGATCCTTCCGATCTAACCCGACCCTTCCGATCTCCCCCCGACCATTCCGATCTCCCCCCGACCCTTCCGATCTCCCCCCGACCCTTCCGATCTCCCCCCCGACCCTTCCGATCTCCCCCCGACCCTTCCGATCTCCCCCGACCCTTCCGATCTCCCCCCGACCCTTCCGATCTCCCCCCCGACCCTTCCGATCTCCCCCCGACCCTTCCGATCTCCCCCGACCCTTCCGATCTCCCCCGACCCTTCCGATCTCCCCCCGACCCTTCCGATCTCCCCCGACCCTTCCGATCTCCCCCCGACCCTTCCGATCTCCCCCGACCCTTCCGATCTCCCCCGACCCTTCCGATCTCCCCCCGACCCTTCCGATCTGCCCCACTACCCTTCCGATCTCCCCCGACCCTTCCGATCTCCCCCCGACCCTTCCGATCTCCGCCGGACCCTTCCGATCTCCCCCCGACCCTTCCGATCTCCCCCCGACCCTTCCGATCTCCCCCCGACCCTTCCGATCTCCCCCGACCCTTCCGATCTCCTCCCGACCCTTCCGATCTCCCCCGACCCTTCCGATCTACCCCCGACCCTTCCGATCTCCCACCTGACCCTTCCGATCTCCTCCCGACCCTTCCGATCTCCCCCGACCCTTCCGATCTACCCCCGACCCTTCCGCTCTCCCCCGACCCTTCCGATCTCCCCCGACCCTTCCGATCTCCCCCCGACCCTTCCGATCTCCCCCCGACCCTTCCGATCTCCCCCCGACCCTTCCGATCTCCCCCCGACCCTTCCGATCTCCGCCCAACCCTTCCGATCTTCCCCGACGCTTCCGATCTCCCCCGACCCTTCCGATCTCCCCCCCGATCCTTCCGATCTCCCCCCCGATCCTTCCGATCTCCACCACGACCCTTCCGATCTCCCCCCGACCCTTCCGATCTCCTCCCGACCCTTCCGATCTCCCCCGACCCTTCCGATCTACCCCCGACCCTTCCGATCTCCCACCTGACCCTTCCGATCCCCCCCAGACCCTTCCGATCTCCCCCGACCCTTCCGATCTCCGCCCAACCCTTCCGATCTCCCCCGACCCTTCCGATCTCCTCCCGACCCTTCCGATCTCTCCCCCGACCTTTCCGCTCGTCCCCGACCCTTCCGATCCCCCCCAGACCCTTCCGATCCCCCCCAGACCCTTCCGATCTCCCCCGACCCTTCCGATCTTCCCCCGACCCTTCCGATCTCCCCCGACCCTTCCGATCTCCCCCGACGCTTCCGATCTCCCCCCGACCCTTCCGATCCCCCCCGACCCTTCCGATCTCCCCCCGACCCTTCCGATCTCCCCCGACCCTTCCGATCTACCCCGACCCTTCCGATCTCCCCCGACCCTTCCGATCTCCCCCCAACCCTTCCGATCTGTCCCCCGACCCTTCCGATCTCCCCCCGACCCTTCCGATCTCCCCCCGACCCTTCCGATCTCCCCCGACCCTTCCGATCTACCCCGACCCTTCCACTCTCCCCCGACCTTTCCGCTCTCTCCCGACCCTTCCGATCACCGCCCCGACCCTTCCGATCTCCCCCCCGACCCTTCCGATCTCCCCCCCGACCCTTCCGATCTCCCCCCCGACCCTTTCGATCTCCCCCGACCCTTCCGATCTCCCCCGACCCTTCCGATCTCCCCCGACCCTTCCGATCTCCCCCGACCCTTCCGATCTGCCCCAACCCTTCCGATCTGTCCCCCGACCCTTCCGATCTACCCCGACTCTTCCGATCTCCCCCGACCCTTCCGATCTGCCCCAACCCTTCCGATCTGTCCCCCGACCGTTCCGATCTGCCCCAACCCTTCCGATCTGTCCCCCGACCCTTCCGATCTGCCCCAACCCTTCCGATCTCCCCCCCGATCCTTCCGATCGACCCCCGACCCTTCCGATCTCCACCCCCCCCAACCGACGCTTCCGATCTCACCCCCTCCCCCGACCCTTCCGATCTCCCCCGACCCTTCCGATCTTCCCCTGACCCTTCCGATCTCCCCCGACCCTTCCGATCTCCGCCCGACCCTTCCGATCTCCCCCGACCCTTCCGATCTCCGCCCGACCCTTCCGATCTCCCCCGACCCTTCCGATCTCCGCCCGACCCTTCCGATCTCCCCTGACCCTTCCGATCTCCCCCGACCCTTCCGATCTTCCCCTGACCCTTCCGATCTCCCCCGACCCTTCCGATCTCCGCCCGACCCTTCCGATCTCCCCCGACCCTTCCGATCTCCGCCCGACCCTTCCGATCTCCGCCCGACCCTTCCGATCTCCCCCGACCCTTCCGATCTCCGCCCGACCCTTCCGATCTCCCCTGACCCTTCCGATCTCCCCCGACCCTTCCGATCTCCGCCCGACCCTTCCGATCTCCCCCGACCCTTCCGATCTCCCCCCCGACCCTTCCGATCTCCGCCCGACCCTTCCGATCTCCCCCGACCCTTCCGATCTCCGCCCGACCCTTCCGGTCTCCCCCGACCGTTCCGATCTCCCCCCCGACCCTTCCGATCTCCGCCCGACCCTTCCGATCTCCGCCCGACCCTTCCGATCTCCCCCGACCCTTCCGATCTCCCCCGACCCTTCCGATCTCCGCCGGACCCTTCCGATCTGCCCCACTACCCTTCCGATCTCCCCCGACCCTTCCGATCTCCCCCGACCCTTCCGATCTCCCCCCGACCCTTCCGATCTCCCCCCGACCCTTCCGATCTCCACCACGACCCTTCCGATCTCCCCCGACCCTTCCGATCTCCCCCCGACCCTTCCGATCTCCACCACGACCCTTCCGATCTCCCCCCGACCCTTCCGATCTCCTCCCGACCCTTCCGATCTCCCCCGACCCTTCCGATCTTCCCCCGACCCTTCCGATCTCCCCCCCGATCCTTCCGATCTCCACCACGACCCTTCCGATCTCCCCCGACCCTTCCGATCTCCCCCCGACCCTTCCGATCTCCCCCCGACCCTTCCGATCTCCCCCCGACCCTTCCGATCTCCCCCCGACCCATCCGATCTCCTCCCGACCCTTCCGATCTCCCCCGACCCTTCCGATCTCCCCCGACCCTTCCGATCTCCCCCCGACCCTTCCGATCTCCCCCCGACCCTTCCGATCTCCTCCCGACCCTTCCGATCTCCCCCGACCCTTCCGATCTCCCCCCGACCCTTCCGATCTCCCCCCGACCCTTCCGCTCTCCCCCGACCCTTCCGATCTACCCCCGACCCTTCCGATCTACCCCCGAACCTTCCGATCTCCCACCTGACCCTTCCGATCCCCCTCTGACCCTTCCGATCTCCCCCGACCCTTCCGATCTTCCCCGACCCTTCCGATCTCCCCCGACCCTTCCGATCTTCCCCGACGCTTCCGATCTCCCCCGACCCTTCCGATCTCCCCCCGACCCTTCCGATCTTCCCCGACCCTTCCGATCTCCCCCGACCCTTCCGATCTCCCCCGACCCTTCCGATCTCCCCCGACCCTTCCGCTCTCCCCCGACCCTTCCGATCTCCCCCGACCCTTCCGATCTTCCCCGACGCTTCCGATCTCCCCCGACCCTTCCGATCTCCGCCCGACCATTCCGATCTCCCCCCCGATCCTTCTGATCTCCCTCAGACCCTTCCGATCTCCGCCCGACCCTTCCGATCTCCCCCAACCCTTCCGATCTACCCCCCGACCCTTCCGATCTCCCCCCGACCCTTCCGATCTGCCCCCCGACCATTCCGATCTCCCCCCCGATCCTTCTGATCTCCCTCAGACCCTTCCGATCTCCGCCCGACCCTTCCGATCTCCCCCAACCCTTCCGATCTACCCCCCGACCCTTCCGATCTCCCCCCGACCCTTCCGATCTGCCCCCCGACCATTCCGATCTCCCCCCGATCCTTCTGATCTCCCTCAGACCCTTCCTATCTCCGCCCGACCCTTCCGATCTCCCCCCGACCCTTCCGATCTGCCCCCCGACCATTCCGATCTCCCCCCCGATCCTTCTGATCTCCCTCAGACCCTTCCGATCTCCCCCGACCCTTCCGATCTCCTCCCGACCCTTCCGATCTTCCCCCGACCCTTCCGATCTCCCCCCCCGCCCCTTCCGATCTACCCCCGACCCATCCGATCTCCCCCCGACCTTTCCGCTCGTCCCCGACCCTTCCGATCTCCCCCCTGACCCTTCCGATCCCCCCCAGACCCTTCCGATCTCCTCCCGACCCTTCCGATCTTCCCCCGACCCTTCCGATCTCCCCCCTGACCCTTCCGATCCCCCCCAGACCCTTCCGATCTCCCCCGACCCTTCCGATCTCCCCCCCGACCCTTCCGATCTCCCCCCCGATCCTTCCGATCTCCCCCCCGACCCTTCCGATCTCCCCCAACCCTTCCGATCTACCCCCCGACCCTTCCGATCTCCGCCCGACCCTTCTGATCTCCCCGACCCTTCCGATCTCCCCCGACCCTTCCGATCTCCCCCCGACCCTTCCGATCTCCCCCCCGACCCTTCCGATCTCCCCCCCGATCCTTCCGATCTCCCCCTCGATCCTTCCGATCTCCCCCACAACCCTTCCGATCTCCCCCAACCCTTCCGATCTACCCCCCGACCCTTCCGATCTCCGCCCGACCCTTCCGATCTCCCCCTCGATCCTTCCGATCTCCCCCCCGCCCCTTCCGATCTACCCCCAACCCTTTGGATCTACCCCCGACCCTTCCGATCTCCCCCCAACCCTTCCGATCTCCCCCCAACCCTTCCGATCTCCCCCCGCCCCTTCCGATCTCCCCCCAATCCTTCTGATCTCCCCCCGACCATTCCGATCCACCACCCGACCGTTCCGATCTACCCCGACCCTTCCGATCTACCCCCCGACCCTTCCGATCTCCGCCCAACCCTTCCGATCTACTCCGACCCTTCCGATCTCCCCCGACCCTTCCGATCTACCCCGACCGTTCCGATCTCCCCCCGACCCTTCCGATCTCCACCCAACCCTTCCGATCTCCCCCGACCCTTCCGATCTACCCCCGACCCTTCCGATCTACCCCCCCAACCCTTCCGATCTACCCCCGACCCTTCCGATCTACCCCCGACCCTTCCGATCTACCCCCAACCCTTCCGATCTACCCCCGACCCTTCCGCTCTCCCCCGACCCTTCCGCTCTCCCCCGACCTTTCCGCTCTCTCCCGACCCTTCCGATCTCCCCACCGACCCTTCCGATCTCCTCCGACCCTTACGATCTACCCCGACCCTTCCGATCTCCGCCCCGACCTTTCCGATCTCCCCTGACCCTTCCGATCTCCGCCCCGACCCTTCCGATCTCCCCCGACCCTTCCGATCTATCCCCGACCCTTCCGCACTCCCCCGACCCTTCCGATCTCCCCCGACCCTTCCGATCTCCCCCCGACCCTTCCGATCTCCCCCGACCCTTCCGATCTCCCCCGACCCTTCCGATCTCCCCCGACCCTTCCGATCTCCCCCCCGACCCTTCCGATCTACCCCCGACCCTTCCGATCTCCCCCAACCCTTCCGATCTACCCCCGACCCTTCCGCTCTAACCCAACCTTTCCGATCTACCCCGACCCTTCCGATCTCCCCCCCGACCCTTCCGATCTCCCCCCCGACCCTTCCGATCTCCCCCGACCCTTCCGATCTCCCCCGACCCTTCCGATCTCCCCCGACCCTTCCGATCTCCCCCGACCCTTCCGATCTCCCCCGACCCTTCCGCTCTAACCCAACCTTTCCGATCTTCCCCCCCGACCCTTCCAATCTCCCCCCCGACCCTTCCGATCTACCCCCGACCCTTCCGATCTCCCCCGACCCTTCCGATCTCCCCCGACCCTTCCGCTCTAACCCAACCTTTCCAATCTCCCCCCCGACCCTTCCGATCTCCCCCGACCCTTCCGATCTCCCCCCAACCCTTCCGATCTACCCCCCTACCCTTCCGATCTACCCCCGACCCTTCCGATCTCCCCCCCGACCCTTCCGATCTCCCCCGACCCTTCCGATCTCCCCCCAACCCTTCCGATCTACCCCCCTACCCTTCCGATCTACCCCCCTACCCTTCCGATCTCCCCCCGACCCTTCCGATCTCCCCCCGGATCCTTCCGATCTCCCCCGGATCCTTCCGATCTCTCCCCCGACCCTTCCGATCTCCCCCCGGATCCTTCCGATCTCCCCCAGATCCTTCCGATCTACCCCCCGCCCCTTCCGATCTACCCCCAACCTTTTTGATCTACCCCCGACCCTTACGATCTCCCCCCAACCATTCCGATCTCCCCCCAACCCTTCCGATCTCCACCCGACCCTTCCGATCTACCCCCAACCTTTTTGATCTACCCCGGACCATTCTGATCTACCCCACCGACCCTTCCGATCTCCCCCCAACCCTTCCGATCTCCCCCCAACCCTTCCGATCCACCCCCCGAACCTTCCCATCTACCCCGACCATTCCGATCTACGCCCCGACCCTTCCGATCTCCGCCCAACCCTTCCGATCTCCTCCGACCCTTCCGCTCTCCCCCGACCCTTCCGATCTACTCCGACCCTTCCGCTCTCCCCCGACCCTTCCGATCTACTCCGACCCTTACGATCTCCCCCCAACCATTCCGATCTCCCCCCAACCCTTCCGATCTCCACCCGCCCCTTCCGATCTACCCCCAACCTTTTTGATCTACCCCCGACCATTCCGATCTCCCGCCAACCCTTCCGATCTCCCCCCAACCCTTCCGATCCACCCCCCGACCCTTCCCATCTACCCCGACCATTCTGATCTACCCCCCCGACCCTTCCGATCTCCCCCCAACCCTTCCGATCTCCCCCCAACCCTTCCGATCCACCCCCCGAACCTTCCCATCTACCCCGACCATTTCGATCTACGCCCCGACCCTTCCGATCTCCGCCCAACCCTTCCGATCTCCCCCGACCCTTCCGATCTCCGCCCAACCCTTCCGATCTCCGCCCAACCCTTCCGCTCTCCCCCGACCCTTCCGATCTCCGCCCAACCCTTCCGCTCTCCCCCGACCCTTCCGATCTCCGCCCAACCCTTCCGATCTCCGCCCAACCCTTCCGATCTCCGCCCAACCATTCCGATCTACTCCGACCCTTCCGCTCTCCCCCGACCCTTCCGATCTACTCCGACCCTTCCGATCTCCGCCCAACCCTTCCGATCTCCCCCCGACCCTTCCGATCTCCGCCCAACCCTTCCGATCTACTCCGACCCTTCCGCTCTCCCCCGACCCTTCCGATCTCCCCCGACCCTTCCGATCTACCCCGAATCTTCTGATCTCCCCCGACCCTTCCGATCTCCCCCCCGACCGTTCCAATTTCCCCCCCGACCCTTCCGATCTCCCCCCCGACCCTTCCGATCTCCCCCGACCCTTCCGATCTCCCCCGACCCTTCCGATCTCCCCCGACCCTTCCGATCTCCCCCGACCCTTCCGATCTCCCCCGACTCTTCCGATCTCCCCCGACCCTTCCGATCTTCCCCGACGCTTCCGATCTCCCCCGACCCTTCCGATCTCCCCCCAACCCTTCCGATCTGTCCCCCGACCGTTCCGATCTCCCCCCCGATCCTTCCGATCTACCCCCGACCCTTCCGATCTCCGCCCGACACTTCCGATCTCCCCCTCCCCCAACCCTTCCGATCTCCACGCCCCCCAACCGACGCTTCCGATCTCACCCCCTCCCCCGACCCTTCCGATCTCCCCCCCGACCCTTCCGATCTCCGCCCGACCCTTCCGATCTCCCCCGACCCTTCCGATCTCCGCCCGACCCTTCCGATCTCCGTCCGACCCTTCCGATCTCCCCCGACCCTTCCGATCTCCGCCCGACCCTTCCGATCTCCCCCGACCCTTCCGATCTCCCCCGACCCTTCCGATCTCCCCCGACCCTTCCGATCTCCCCCGACCCTTCCGATCTCCCCCCGACCCTTCCGATCTACCCCCGACCCTTCCGATCTCCCCCTCCCCCGACCCTTCCGATCTCCACCCCCCCCAACCGACGCTTCCGATCTCACCCCCTCCCCCGACCCTTCCGATCTCCCCCCCGACCCTTCCGATCTCCGCCCCGACCCTTCCGATCTCCGCCCGACCCTTCCGATCTCCCCCGACCCTTCCGATCTCCCCTGACCCTTCCGATCTCCCCCGACCCTTCCGATCTCCCCTGACCCTTCCGATCTCCCCCGACCCTTCCGATCTCCCCTGACCCTTCCGATCTCCCCCGACCCTTCCGATCTCCCCTGACCCTTCCGATCTCCCCCGACCCTTCCGATCTCCCCCCGACCCTTCCGATCTCCCCCGACCCTTCCGATCTCCCCCCCGACCCTTCCGATCTCCCCCGACCCTTCCGATCTCCCCCCGACCCTTCCGATCTCACCCCCGACCCTTCCGATCTCCCCCCGACCCTTCCGATCTCCCCCGACCCTTCCGATCTCCCCCCCGACCCTTGCGATCTACCCCGAATCTTCTGATCTCCCCCGACCCTTCCGATCTCCCCCCCGACCGTTCCAATTTCCCCCCCGACCCTTCCGATCTCCCCCCCGACCCTTCCGATCTCCCCCCCGACCCTTCCGATCTCCCCCCCGACCCTTCCGATCTCCCCCCGACCCTTCCGATCTCCCCCCCGATCCTTCCGATCACCGCCCCGACCCTTCCGATCTCCCCCCCGACCCTTCCGATCTCCCCCCCGACCCTTCCGATCTCCCCCGACCCTTCCGATCTACCCCGAATCTTCCGATCTCCCCCGACCCTTCCGATCTCCCCCCAACCCTTCCGATCTGTCCCCCGACCGTTCCGATCTCCCCCCCGATCCTTCCGATCTACCCCCCGACCCTTCCGATCTCACCCCCTCCCCCGACCCTTCCGATCTCCCCCCCGATCCTTCCGATCTACCCCCCGACCCTTCCGATCTCCGCCCGACCCTTCCGATCTCCCCCCCGACCGTTCCAATTTCCCCCCCGACCCTTCCGATCTCCCCCGACCCTTCCGATCTCCCCCCGACCCTTCCGATCTCCCCCGACCCTTCCGATCTCCCCCCCGACCCTTCCGATCTCCCCCGACCCTTCCGATCTCCCCCCGACCCTTCCGATCTCCGCCCGACCCTTCCGATCTCCACCCCCTCCCCCGACGCTTCCGATCTCACCCCCTCCCCCGACCCTTCCGATCTCCCCCCCGACCCTTCCGATCTCCGCCCGACCCTTCCGATCTCCCCCCCGACCCTTCCGATCTCCGCCCGACCCTTCCGATCTCCCCCCCGACCCTTCCGATCTCCGCCCGACCCTTCCGATCTCCCCCCCGACCCTTCCGATCTGCCCCACTACCCTTCCGATCTCCCCCGACCCTTCCGATCTCCCCCGACCCTTCCGATCTACCCCCGACCCATCCGATCTCCCCCCCGACCTTTCCGCTCGTCCCCGACCCTTCCGATCTCCCCCGACCCTTCCGATCTCCCCCCGACCCTTCCTATCTCCCCCGACCCTTCCGATCTCCCCCGACCCTTCCGATCTCCGCCGGACCCTTCCGATCTGCCCCACGACCCTTCCGATCTCCCCCGACCCTTCCGATCTCCCCCCGACCCTTCCGATCACCGCCCCGACCCTTCCGATCTCCCCCCCGACCCTTCCGATCTCCCCCCCGACCCTTCCGATCTCCCCCGACCCTTCCGATCTCCCCCCCGACCCTTCCGATCTCCCCCGACCCTTCCGATCTCCCCCGACCCTTCCGATCTCCCCCGACGCTTCCGATCTCCCCCGACCCTTCCGATCTCCCCCCAACCCTTCCGATCTGTCCCCCGACCCTTCCGATCTCCCCCCCGACCGTTCCAATTTCCCCCCCGACCCTTCCGATCTCCCCCGACCCTTCCGATCTCCCCCGACCCTTCCGATCTCCCCCCAACCCTTCCGATCTGTCCCCCGACCCTTCCGATCTACCCCCGACCCTTCCGATCTCCGCCCGACACTTCCGATCTCCCCCTCCCCCAACCCTTCCGATCTCCACGCCCCCCAACCGACGCTTCCGATCTCACCCCCTCCCCCGACCCTTCCGATCTCCCCCGACCCTTCCGATCTTCCCCTGACCCTTCCGATCTTCCCCCGACCCTTCCGATCTCCCCCCCGCCCCTTCCGATCTCCCCCCGACCTTTCCGCTCGTCCCCGACCCTTCCGATCTCCCCCGACCCTTCCGATCTCCGCCCGACCCTTCCGATCTCCCCCGACCCTTCCGATCTCCCCCTGACCCTTCCGATCTCCCCCGACCCTTCCGATCTCCCCCCGACCCTTCCGATCTCCGCCCGACCCTTCCGATCTCCGCCCGACCCTTCCGATCTCCGCCCGACCCTTCCGATCTCCCCCGACCCTTCCGATCTCCCCCCGACCCTTCCGATCTCCCACCTGACCCTTCCGATCTCCCCCGACCCTTCCGATCTCCCCCGACCCTTCCACTCTCCCCCGACCTTTCCGCTCTCTCCCTACCCTTCCGATCTCCCCCCGACCATTCCGATCTCCCCACCGACCCTTCTGATCTCCCCCGACCCTTACGATCTACCCCGACCCTTCCGATCACCGCCCCGACCCTTCCGATCTCCCCCCCGACCCTTCCGATCTCCCCCCCGACCCTTCCGATCACCGCCCCGACCCTTCCGATCTCCCCCCCGACCCTTTCGATCTCCCCCGACCCTTCCGATCTCCCCCCCGACCCTTTCGATCTCCCCCGACCCTTCCGATCTACCCCGACTCTTCCGATCTCCCCCGACCCTTCCGATCACCGCCCCGACCCTTCCGATCTCCCCCCCGACCCTTCCGATCTCCCCCGACCCTTCCGATCTCCCCCGACCCTTCCGATCTCCGCCGGACCCTTCCGATCTGCCCCACGACCCTTCCGATCTCCCCCGACCCTTCCGATCTCCCCCCCGACCCTTCCGATCACCCCCCCGACCCTTCCGATCTCCCCCGACCCTTCCGATCTCCCCCGACCCTTCCGATCTACCCCGAATCTTCTGATCTCCCCCGACCCTTCCGATCTCCCCCCCAACCCTTCCGATCACCGCCCCGACCCTTCCGATCTCCCCCCGACCCTTCCGATCTCCCCCCCGACCGTTCCAATTTCCCCCCCGACCCTTCCGATCTCCCCCGACTCTTCCGATCTCCCCCGACCCTTCCGATCTTCCCCGACGCTTCCGATCTCCCCCGACCCTTCCGATCTCCCCCCAACCCTTCCGATCTGTCCCCCGACCGTTCCGATCTCCCCCCCGATCCTTCCGATCTACCCCCGACCCTTCCGATCTCCGCCCGACACTTCCGATCTCCCCCTCCCCCAACCCTTCCGATCTCCCCCCCGACCCTTCCGATCTCCGCCCGACCCTTCCGATCTCCCCCGACCCTTCCGATCTCCCCCGACCCTTCCGATCTCCCCCGACCCTTCCGATCTCCCCCGACCCTTCCGATCTCCCCCCGACCCTTCCGATCTACCCCCGACCCTTCCGATCTCCCCCTCCCCCGACCCTTCCGATCTCCACCCCCCCCAACCGACGCTTCCGATCTCACCCCCTCCCCCGACCCTTCCGATCTCCCCCCCGACCCTT
Organism: Pristiophorus japonicus; assembly: GCF_044704955.1. NCBI lineage: Eukaryota > Metazoa > Chordata > Chondrichthyes > Pristiophoridae > Pristiophorus > Pristiophorus japonicus. The sequence continues at coordinate 18,532,008 of NC_092010.1, forward strand.
CCGATCTCCGCCCCGACCCTTCCGATCTCCGCCCGACCCTTCCGATCTCCGCCCGACCCTTCCGATCTCCCCCGACCCTTCCGATCTCCCCCGACCCTTCCGATCTCCCCTGACCCTTCCGATCTCCCCCGACCCTTCCGATCTCCCCCGACCCTTCCGATCTCCCCCCGACCCTTCCGATCTCCCCCGACCCTTCCGATCTCCCCCCGACCCTTCCGATCTCCCCCGACCCTTCCGATCTCCGCCCGACCCTTCCGATCTCCCCCGACCCTTCCGATCTCCCCCCCGACCCTTCCGATCTCCTCCCGACCCTTCCGATCTCCCCCGACCCTTCCGATCTCCGCCGGACCCTTCCGATCTGCCCCACTACCCTTCCGATCTCCCCCCGACCCTTCCGATCTCCCCCCGACCCTTCCGATCTCCCCCCGACCCTTCCGATCTCCCCCGACCCTTCCGATCTCCCCCGACCCTTCCGATCTCCCCCCGACCCTTCCGATCTCCCCCGACCCTTCCGATCTCCTCCCGACCCTTCCGATCTCCCCCGACCCTTCCGATCTTCCCCCGACCCTTCCGATCTCCCCCCCGATCCTTCCGATCTCCACCACGACCCTTCCGATCTCCCCCCGACCCTTCCGATCTCCCCCGACCCTTCCGATCTCCGCCCGACCCTTCCGATCTCCCCCGACCCTTCCGATCTCCCCCCGACCCTTCCGATCTCCCCCGACCCTTCCGATCTCCCCCGACCCTTCCGATCTCCCCCGACCCTTCCGATCTCCCCCCGACCCTTCCGATCTCCCCCCGACCCTTCCGATCTCCCCCCGACCCTTCCGATCTCCTCCCGACCCTTCCGATCTCCCCCGACCCTTCCGATCTCCCCCCGACCCTTCCGATCTCCCCCCGACACTTCCGATCTCCCCCCGACCCTTCCGATCTCCTCCCGACCCTTCCGATCTCCCCCGACCCTTCCGATCTCCCCCCGACCCTTCCGATCTCCCCCCGACCCTTCCGATCTCCCCCCGACCCTTCCGATCTCCCCCCGACCCTTCCGATCTCCCCCGACCCTTCCGATCTCCCCCCGACCCTTCCGATCTCCCCCCCGATCCTTCCGATCTCCACCACGACCCTTCCGATCTCCCCCCGACCCTTCCGATCTCCCCCGACCCTTCCGATCTTCCCCCGACCCTTCCGATCTCCCCCAACCCTTTTGATCTACCCCCGACCCTTCCGCTCTCCCCCGACCCTTCCGATCTCCCCCGACCCTTCCGATCTCCCCCGACCCTTCCGATCTCCCCCCCGATCCTTCCGATCTCCACCACGACCCTTCCGATCTCCCCCGACCCTTCCGATCTCCGCCCGACCCTTCCGATCTCCGCCCGACCCTTCCGATCTTCCCCGACGCTTCCGATCTCCCCCGACCCTTCCGATCTCCGCCCGACCCTTCCGATCTCCCCCGACCCTTCCGATCTCCCCCGACCCTTCCGATCTCCGCCCGACCCTTCCGATCTCCCCCGACCCTTCCGATCTTCCCCGACCCTTCCGATCTCCCCCTCGATCCTTCCGATCTCCACCGACCCTTCCGATCTCCCCCCCGATCCTTCCGATCTCCACCACGACCCTTCCGATCTCCCCCCGACCCTTCCGATCTGCCCCCCGACCCTTCCGATCTCCGCCGGACCCTTCCGATCTGCCCCACTACCCTTCCGATCTCCCCCCGACCCTTCCGATCTCCCCCGACCCTTCCGATCTCCCCCGACCCTTCCGATCTCCCCCGACCCTTCCGATCTCCCCCGACCCTTCCGATCTCCGCCGGACCCTTCCGATCTGCCCCACTACCCTTCCGATCTCCCCCGACCCTTCCGATCTCCCCCGACCCTTCCGATCTCCCCCCGACCCTTCCGATCTCCCCCCGACCCTTCCGATCTCCCCCCGACCCTTCCGATCTCCGCCGGACCCTTCCGATCTGCCCCACTACCCTTCCGATCTCCCCCGACCCTTCCGATCTCCCCCGACCCTTCCGATCTCCCCCCGACCCTTCCGATCTCCCCCCGACCATTCCGATCTCCCCCGACCCTTCCGATCTCCCCCGACCCTTCCGATCTCCCCCGACCCTTCCGATCTCCCCCCGACCCTTCCGATCTCCCCCCGACCCTTCCGATCTCCCCCCGACCCTTCCGATCTCCCCCGACCCTTCCGATCTCCCCCGACCCTTCCGATCTCCCCCCGACCCTTCCGATCTCCCCCGACCCTTCCGATCTCCCCCGACCCTTCCGATCTCCCCCCGACCCTTCCGATCTCCCCCCGACCCTTCCGATCTCCCCCCGACCCTTCCGATCTCCCCCCGACCCTTCCGATCTCCTCCCGACCCTTCCGATCTCCCCCGACCCTTCCGATCTCCCCCCCGATCCTTCCGATCTCCACCACGACCCTTCCGATCTCCCCCCGACCCTTCCGATCTCCTCCCGACCCTTCCGATCTCCCCCGACCCTTCCGATCTACCCCCGACCCTTCCGCTCTCCCCCGACCCTTCCGATCTCCCCCGACCCTTCCGATCTCCCCCCGACCCTTCCGATCTCCCCCCGACCCTTCCGATCTCCCCCCGACCCTTCCGATCTCCTCCCGACCCTTCCGATCTCCCCCGACCCTTCCGATCTACCCCCGACCCTTCCGCTCTCCCCCGACCCTTCCGATCTCCCCCGACCCTTCCGATCTCCCCCCGACCCTTCCGATCTCCCCCGACCCTTCCGATCTCCCCCAACCCTTCCGATCTCCCCCGACCCTTCCGATCTCCCCCCCGATCCTTCCGATCTCCACCACGACCCTTCCGATCTCCCCCCGACCCTTCCGATCTCCTCCCGACCCTTCCGATCTCCCCCCGACCCTTCCGATCTCCCCCCGACCCTTCCGATCTCCTCCCGACCCTTCCGATCTCCCCCGACCCTTCCGATCTTCCCCCGACCCTTCCACTCTCCCCCGACCCTTCCGATCTACCCCCGACCCTTCCGATCTACCCCCGACCCTTCCGATCTCCCACCTGACCCTTCCGATCTACCCCCGACCCTTCCGATCTCCCCCGACCCTTCCGATCTCCCCCCGACCCTTCCGATCTCCCCCCGACCCTTCCGATCTCCCCCGACCCTTCCGATCTCCTCCCGACCCTTCCGATCTCCCCCGACCCTTCCGATCTCCTCCCGACCCTTCCGATCTCCCCCGACCCTTCCGATCTCCCCCGACCCTTCCGATCTCCCCCGACCCTTCCGATCTCCTCCCGACCCTTCCGATCTCTCCCCCGACCTTTCCGCTCGTCCCCGACCCTTCCGATCCCCCCCAGACCCTTCCGATCCCCCCCAGACCCTTCCGATCTCCGCTCGACCCTTCCGATCTTCCCCCGACCTTTCCGCTCGTCCCCGCCCCTTCCGATCTCCCCCCCGCCCCTTCCGATCTCCCCCCGACCTTTCCGCTCGTCCCCGACGCTTCCGATCTCCCCCGACCCTTCCGATCTCCGCCCGATCCTTCCGATCTAACCCGACCCTTCCGATCTCCCCCCGACCATTCCGATCTCCCCCCGACCCTTCCGATCTCCCCCCGACCCTTCCGATCTCCCCCCCGACCCTTCCGATCTCCCCCCGACCCTTCCGATCTCCCCCGACCCTTCCGATCTCCCCCGACCCTTCCGATCTCCCCCCGACCCTTCCGATCTCCCCCCCGACCCTTCCGATCTCCCCCCGACCCTTCCGATCTCCCCCGACCCTTCCGATCTCCCCCCGACCCTTCCGATCTCCGCCGGACCCTTCCGATCTCCCCCCGACCCTTCCGATCTCCCCCGACCCTTCCGATCTCCCCCCGACCCTTCCGATCTGCCCCACTACCCTTCCGATCTCCCCCGACCCTTCCGATCTCCCCCCGACCCTTCCGATCTCCCCCCGACCCTTCCGATCTCCGCCGGACCCTTCCGATCTCCCCCCGACCCTTCCGATCTCCCCCGACCCTTCCGATCTCCCCCCGACCCTTCCGATCTGCCCCACTACCCTTCCGATCTCCCCCGACCCTTCCGATCTCCCCCCGACCCTTCCGATCTCCCCCCGACCCTTCCGATCTCCGCCGGACCCTTCCGATCTCCCCCCGACCCTTCCGATCTCCCCCGACCCTTCCGATCTCCCCCCGACCCTTCCGATCTCCCCCCGACCCTTCCGATCTACCCCCGACCCTTCCGATCTCCCACCTGACCCTTCCGATCTCCTCCCGACCCTTCCGATCTCCCCCGACCCTTCCGATCTACCCCCGACCCTTCCGCTCTCCCCCGACCCTTCCGATCTCCCCCGACCCTTCCGATCTCCCCCCGACCCTTCCGATCTCCGCCCAACCCTTCCGATCTTCCCCGACGCTTCCGATCTCCCCCAACCCTTCCGATCTCCCCCGACCCTTCCGATCTCCCCCGACCCTTCCGATCTCCCCCCCGATCCTTCCGATCTCCCCCCCGATCCTTCCGATCTCCACCACGACCCTTCCGATCTCCCCCCGACCCTTCCGATCTCCTCCCGACCCTTCCGATCTCCCCCGACCCTTCCGATCTACCCCCGACCCTTCCGATCCCCCCCAGACCCTTCCGATCTCCCCCGACCCTTCCGATCTCCGCCCAACCCTTCCGATCTCCCCCGACCCTTCCGATCTCCACCACGACCCTTCCGATCTCCCCCGACCCTTCCGATCTCCTCCCGACCCTTCCGATCCCCCCCAGACCCTTCCGATCCCCCCCAGACCCTTCCGATCTCCCCCGACCCTTCCGATCTTCCCCCGACCCTTCCGATCTCCCCCGACCCTTCCGATCTCCCCCGACCCTTCCGATCTCTCCCCCGACCTTTCCGCTCGTCCCCGACGCTTCCGATCTCCCCCCGACCCTTCCGATCCCCCCCGACCCTTCCGATCTCCCCCCGACCCTTCCGATCTCCCCCGACCCTTCCGATCTACCCCGACCCTTCCGATCTCCCCCGACCCTTCCGATCTCCCCCCAACCCTTCCGATCTGTCCCCCGACCCTTCCGATCTCCCCCCGACCCTTCCGATCTCCCCCCGACCCTTCCGATCTCCCCCGACCCTTCCGATCTACCCCGACCCTTCCACTCTCCCCCGACCTTTCCGCTCTCTCCCGACCCTTCCGATCACCGCCCCGACCCTTCCGATCTCCCCCCCGACCCTTCCGATCTCCCCCCCGACCCTTCCGATCTCCCCCCCGACCCTTTCGATCTCCCCCGACCCTTCCGATCTCCCCCGACCCTTCCGATCTCCCCCGACCCTTCCGATCTCCCCCGACCCTTCCGATCTGCCCCAACCCTTCCGATCTGTCCCCCGACCCTTCCGATCTACCCCGACTCTTCCGATCTCCCCCGACCCTTCCGATCTGCCCCAACCCTTCCGATCTGTCCCCCGACCGTTCCGATCTGCCCCAACCCTTCCGATCTGTCCCCCGACCCTTCCGATCTGCCCCAACCCTTCCGATCTCCCCCCCGATCCTTCCGATCTACCCCCGACCCTTCCGATCTCCACCCCCCCCAACCGACGCTTCCGATCTCACCCCCTCCCCCGACCCTTCCGATCTCCCCCGACCCTTCCGATCTTCCCCTGACCCTTCCGATCTCCCCCGACCCTTCCGATCTCCGCCCGACCCTTCCGATCTCCCCCGACCCTTCCGATCTCCGCCCGACCCTTCCGATCTCCCCCGACCCTTCCGATCTCCGCCCGACCCTTCCGATCTCCCCTGACCCTTCCGATCTCCCCCGACCCTTCCGATCTTCCCCTGACCCTTCCGATCTCCCCCGACCCTTCCGATCTCCGCCCGACCCTTCCGATCTCCCCCGACCCTTCCGATCTCCGCCCGACCCTTCCGATCTCCCCCGACCCTTCCGATCTCCGCCCGACCCTTCCGATCTCCCCTGACCCTTCCGATCTCCCCCGACCCTTCCGATCTCCGCCCGACCCTTCCGATCTCCCCCGACCCTTCCGATCTCCCCCCCGACCCTTCCGATCTCCGCCCGACCCTTCCGATCTCCCCCGACCCTTCCGATCTCCCCCGACCCTTCCGATCTCCGCCCGACCCTTCCGATCTCCGCCCGACCCTTCCGATCTCCCCCCCGACCCTTCCGATCTCCGCCCGACCCTTCCGATCTCCGCCCGACCCTTCCGATCTCCCCCGACCCTTCCGATCTCCCCCGACCCTTCCGATCTCCGCCGGACCCTTCCGATCTGCCCCACTACCCTTCCGATCTCCCCCGACCCTTCCGATCTCCCCCGACCCTTCCGATCTCCCCCCGACCCTTCCGATCTCCCCCCGACCCTTCCGATCTCCACCACGACCCTTCCGATCTCCCCCGACCCTTCCGATCTCCCCCCGACCCTTCCGATCTCCACCACGACCCTTCCGATCTCCCCCCGACCCTTCCGATCTCCCCCCGACCCTTCCGATCTCCTCCCGACCCTTCCGATCTCCCCCGACCCTTCCGATCTTCCCCCGACCCTTCCGATCTCCCCCCCGATCCTTCCGATCTCCACCACGACCCTTCCGATCTCCCCCGACCCTTCCGATCTCCCCCCGACCCTTCCGATCTCCCCCCGACCCTTCCGATCTCCCCCGACCCTTCCGATCTACCCCCGACCCTTCCGATCTCCCACCTGACCCTTCCGATCCCCCTCTGACCCTTCCGATCTCCCCCGACCCTTCCGATCTCCCCCGACCCTTCCGATCTTCCCCGACGCTTCCGATCTCCCCCGACCCTTCCGATCTCCCCCGACCCTTCCGATCTCCCCCGACCCTTCCGCTCTCCCCCGACCCTTCCGATCTCCCCCGACCCTTCCGATCTTCCCCGACGCTTCCGATCTCCCCCGACCCTTCCGATCTCCGCCCGACCATTCCGATCTCCCCCCCGATCCTTCTGATCTCCCTCAGACCCTTCCGATCTCCGCCCGACCCTTCCGATCTCCCCCAACCCTTCCGATCTACCCCCCGACCCTTCCGATCTCCCCCCGACCCTTCCGATCTGCCCCCCGACCATTCCGATCTCCCCCCCGATCCTTCTGATCTCCCTCAGACCCTTCCGATCTCCGCCCGACCCTTCCGATCTCCCCCCGACCCTTCCGATCTGCCCCCCGACCATTCCGATCTCCCCCCCGATCCTTCTGATCTCCCTCAGACCCTTCCGATCTACCCCCCGACCCTTCCGATCTCCCCCGACCCTTCCGATCTCCTCCCGACCCTTCCGATCTTCCCCCGACCCTTCCGATCTCCCCCCCCGCCCCTTCCGATCTACCCCCGACCCATCCGATCTCCCCCCGACCTTTCCGCTCGTCCCCGACCCTTCCGATCTCCCCCCTGACCCTTCCGATCCCCCCCAGACCCTTCCGATCTCCTCCCGACCCTTCCGATCTTCCCCCGACCCTTCCGATCTCCCCCCTGACCCTTCCGATCCCCCCCAGACCCTTCCGATCTCCCCCGACCCTTCCGATCTCCCCCCCGACCCTTCCGATCTCCCCCCCGATCCTTCCGATCTCCCCCCCGACCCTTCCGATCTCCCCCAACCCTTCCGATCTACCCCCCGACCCTTCCGATCTCCGCCCGACCCTTCTGATCTCCCCCGACCCTTCCGATCTCCCCCGACCCTTCCGATCTCCCCCCGACCCTTCCGATCTCCCCCCCGACCCTTCCGATCTCCCCCCCGATCCTTCCGATCTCCCCCTCGATCCTTCCGATCTCCCCCACAACCCTTCCGATCTCCCCCAACCCTTCCGATCTACCCCCCGACCCTTCCGATCTCCGCCCGACCCTTCCGATCTCCCCCTCGATCCTTCCGATCTCCCCCCCGCCCCTTCCGATCTACCCCCAACCCTTTGGATCTACCCCCGACCCTTCCGATCTCCCCCCAACCCTTCCGATCTCCCCCCAACCCTTCCGATCTCCCCCCCGCCCCTTCCGATCTCCCCCCAATCCTTCTGATCTCCCCCCGACCATTCCGATCCACCACCCGACCGTTCCGATCTACCCCGACCCTTCCGATCTACCCCCCGACCCTTCCGATCTCCGCCCAACCCTTCCGATCTACTCCGACCCTTCCGATCTCCCCCGACCCTTCCGATCTACCCCGACCCTTCCGATCTCCCCCCGACCCTTCCGATCTCCCCCCAACCCTTCCGATCTCCCCCGACCCTTCCGATCTACCCCCGACCCTTCCGATCTACCCCCGACCCTTCCGATCTACCCCCAACCCTTCCGATCTACCCCCGACCCTTCCGCTCTCCCCCGACCCTTCCGCTCTCCCCCGACCTTTCCGCTCTCTCCCGACCCTTCCGATCTCCCCACCGACCCTTCCGATCTCCTCCGACCCTTACGATCTACCCCGACCCTTCCGATCTCCGCCCCGACCTTTCCGATCTCCCCTGACCCTTCCGATCTCCGCCCCGACCCTTCCGATCTCCCCCGACCCTTCCGATCTATCCCCGACCCTTCCGCACTCCCCCGACCCTTCCGATCTCCCCCGACCCTTCCGATCTCCCCCCGACCCTTCCGATCTCCCCCGACCCTTCCGATCTCCCCCGACCCTTCCGATCTCCCCCGACCCTTCCGATCTCCCCCCCGACCCTTCCGATCTACCCCCGACCCTTCCGATCTCCCCCAACCCTTCCGATCTACCCCCGACCCTTCCGCTCTAACCCAACCTTTCCGATCTACCCCGACCCTTCCGATCTCCCCCCCGACCCTTCCGATCTCCCCCCCGACCCTTCCGATCTCCCCCGACCCTTCCGATCTCCCCCGACCCTTCCGATCTCCCCCGACCCTTCCGATCTCCCCCGACACGTCCGATCTCCCCCGACCCTTCCGATCTCCCCCGACCCTTCCGCTCCAACCCAACCTTTCCGATCTTCCCCCCCGACCCTTCCAATCTCCCCCCCGACCCTTCCGATCTACCCCCGACCCTTCCGATCTCCCCCGACCCTTCCGATCTCCCCCGACCCTTCCGCTCTAACCCAACCTTTCCAATCTCCCCCCCGACCCTTCCGATCTCCCCCGACCCTTCCGATCTCCCCCCAACCCTTCCGATCTACCCCCCTACCCTTCCGATCTACCCCCGACCCTTCCGATCTCCCCCCCGACCCTTCCGATCTCCCCCGACCCTTCCGATCTCCCCCCAACCCTTCCGATCTACCCCCCTACCCTTCCGATCTACCCCCCTACCCTTCCGATCTCCCCCCCGACCCTTCCGATCTCCCCCCGGATCCTTCCGATCTCCCCCGGATCCTTCCGATCTCTCCCCCGACCCTTCCGATCTCCCCCCGGATCCTTCCGATCTCCCCCAGATCCTTCCGATCTACCCCCCGCCCCTTCCGATCTACCCCCAACCTTTTTGATCTACCCCCGACCCTTACGATCTCCCCCCAACCATTCCGATCTCCCCCCAACCCTTCCGATCTCCACCCGACCCTTCCGATCTACCCCCAACCTTTTTGATCTACCCCCGACCATTCTGATCTACCCCACCGACCCTTCCGATCTCCCCCCAACCCTTCCGATCTCCCCCCAACCCTTCCGATCCACCCCCCGAACCTTCCCATCTACCCCGACCATTCCGATCTACGCCCCGACCCTTCCGATCTCCGCCCAACCCTTCCGATCTCCTCCGACCCTTCCGCTCTCCCCCGACCCTTCCGATCTACTCCGACCCTTCCGCTCTCCCCCGACCCTTCCGATCTACTCCGACCCTTACGATCTCCCCCCAACCATTCCGATCTCCCCCCAACCCTTCCGATCTCCACCCGACCCTTCCGATCTACCCCCAACCTTTTTGATCTACCCCCGACCATTCCGATCTCCCGCCAACCCTTCCGATCTCCCCCCAACCCTTCCGATCCACCCCCCGACCCTTCCCATCTACCCCGACCATTCTGATCTACCCCCCCGACCCTTCCGATCTCCCCCCAACCCTTCCGATCTCCCCCCAACCCTTCCGATCCACCCCCCGAACCTTCCCATCTACCCCGACCATTTCGATCTACGCCCCGACCCTTCCGATCTCCGCCCAACCCTTCCGATCTCCCCCGACCCTTCCGATCTCCGCCCAACCCTTCCGATCTCCGCCCAACCCTTCCGCTCTCCCCCGACCCTTCCGATCTCCGCCCAACCCTTCCGCTCTCCCCCGACCCTTCCGATCTCCGCCCAACCCTTCCGATCTCCGCCCAACCATTCCGATCTACTCCGACCCTTCCGCTCTCCCCCGACCCTTCCGATCTACTCCGACCCTTCCGATCTCCGCCCAACCCTTCCGATCTCCCCCTGACCCTTCCGATCTCCGCCCAACCCTTCCGATCTACTCCGACCCTTCCGCTCTCCCCCGACCCTTCCGATCTCCCCCCGACCCTTCCGATCTCCGCCCAACCCTTCCGATCTACTCCGACCCTTCCGCTCTCCCCCGACCCTTCCGATCTACCGCGACCCTTCCGATCTCCCCCCCGACACTTCCGATCTACTCCGACCCTTCCGCTCTCCCCCGACCCTTCCGATCTACCGCGACCCTTCCGATCTCCCCCCCGACACTTCCGATCTACTCCGACCCTTCCAATCTACCCCGACCCTTCCGCTCTCCCCCGACCTTTCCGCTCTCTCCCGACCCTTCCGATCTCCCCCGACCCTTCCGCTCTCCCCCGACCTTCCGATCTCCCCCCGACCCTTCCGATCTCCCCCCGACCCTTCCGATCTCCCCCCGACCCTTCCGATCTCCCCCCGACCCTTCCGCTCTCCCCCGACCCTTCCGATCTCCCCCCGACCCTTCCGATCTCCCCCCGACCCTTCCGATCTCCCCCCGACCCTTCCGATCTCCCCCCGACCCTTCCGATCTCTCCCCCGACCCTTCCAATCTCCCCCCGACCCTTCCGCTCTCCCCGACCCTTCCGATCTCCCCCCGACCCTTCCGATCTCTCCCCCGACCCTTCCGATCTCCCCCCGACCCTTCCGATCTCTCCCCCGACCCTTCCGATCTCCCCCGACCCTTCCGATCTCCCCCCGACCCTTCCGATCTCCCCCCGACCCTTCCGATCTCCCCCCGACCCTTTCGATCTCCCCCGACCCTTCCGATCTCCCCCCAACCCTTCCGATCCACCCCCCGAACCTTCCCATCTACCCCGACCATTCCGATCTACGCCCCGACCCTTCCGATCTCCGCCCAACCCTTCCGATCTCCTCCGACCCTTCCGCTCTCCCCCGACCCTTCCGATCTACTCCGACCCTTCCGCTCTCCCCCGACCCTTCCGATCTACTCCGACCCTTACGATCTCCCCCCAACCATTCCGATCTCCCCCCAACCCTTCCGATCTCCACCCGACCCTTCCGATCTACCCCCAACCTTTTTGATCTACCCCCGACCATTCCGATCTCCCGCCAACCCTTCCGATCTCCCCCCAACCCTTCCGATCCACCCCCCGACCCTTCCCATCTACCCCGACCATTCTGATCTACCCCCCCGACCCTTCCGATCTCCCCCCAACCCTTCCGATCTCCCCCCAACCCTTCCGATCCACCCCCCGAACCTTCCCATCTACCCCGACCATTCCGATCTACGCCCCGACCCTTCCGATCTCCGCCCAACCCTTCCGATCTCCCCCGACCCTTCCGATCTCCGCCCAACCCTTCCGATCTCCGCCCAACCCTTCCGATCTCCCCCGACCCTTCCGATCTCCGCCCAACCCTTCCGATCTCCGCCCAACCCTTCCGATCTCCGCCCAACCCTTCCGATCTCCGCCCAACCCTTCCGCTCTCCCCCGACCCTTCCGATCTACTCCGACCCTTCCGATCTCCCCCGACCCTTCCGATCTCCGCCCAACCCTTCCGATCTCCGCCCAACCATTCCGATCTACTCCGACCCTTCCGCTCTCCCCCGACCCTTCCGATCTACTCCGACCCTTCCGATCTCCGCCCAACCCTTCCGATCTCCCCCGACCCTTCCGATCTCCGCCCAACCCTTCCGATCTCCGCCCAACCATTCCGATCTACTCCGACCCTTCCGCTCTCCCCCGACCCTTCCGATCTCCGCCCAACCCTTCCGATCTCCCCCCGACCCTTCCGATCTCCGCCCAACCCTTCCGATCTACTCCGACCCTTCCGCTCTCCCCCGACCCTTCCGATCTCCCCCCGACCCTTCCGATCTCCCCCCCGACACTTCCGATCTACTCCGACCCTTCCAATCTACCCCGACCCTTCCGCTCTCCCCCGACCTTTCCGCTCTCTCCCGACCCTTCCGATCTCCCCCGACCCTTCCGCTCTCCCCCGACCTTCCGATCTCCCCCCGACCCTTCCGATCTCCCCCCGACCCTTCCGATCTCCCCCCGACCCTTCCGCTCTCCCCCGACCCTTCCGATCTCCCCCCGACCCTTCCGATCTCCCCCCGACCCTTCCGATCTCCCCCCGACCCTTCCGATCTCTCCCCCGACCATTCCGATCTCCCCCCGACCCTTCCGATCTCTCCCCCGACCCTTCCAATCTCCCCCCGACCCTTCCGCTCTCCCCGACCCTTCCGATCTCCCCCCGACCCTTCCGATCTCTCCCCCGACCCTTCCGATCTCCCCCCGACCCTTCCGATCTCTCCCCCGACCCTTCCGATCTCCCCCGACCCTTCCGATCTCCCCCCGACCCTTCTGATCTCCCCCCGACCCTTCCGATCTCCCCCCGACCCTTCCGATCTCCCCCCGACCCTTCCGATCTCTCCCCCGACCCTTCCGATCTCCCCCCGACCCTTCCGATCTCCCCCCGACCCTTTCGATCTCCCCCGACCCTTCCGATCTCTCCCCCTACCCTTCCGATCTCCCCCCCGATCCTTCCGATCTCCCCCACGACCCTTCTGATCTCCCCCCCGATCCTTCCGATCTCCCCCAGACCCTTCCGATCTCCGCCCGACCCTTCCGATCTCCCCCTACCCTTCCGATCTACCCCCCGACCCTTCCGATCTCCCCCCCGATCCTTCCGATCTCCCCCTACCCTTCCGATCTACCCCCCGACCCTTCCGATCTCCCCCCCGATCCTTCCGATCTCCCCCGCGACCCTTCCGATCTCCCCCCCGACCCTTCCGATCTCCCCCCAACCCTTCCGATCTACCCCCAACCCTTCCGATCTCCCCCGACCATTCTGATCTACCCCCCCGACCCTTCCGATCTCCACCCGACCCTTCCGATCTCACTCCGACCCTTCCGATCTGCCCCCGACCATTCCGATCCACACCCCGACCCTTCCGATCTACCCCGACCCTTCCGATCTCCCCCCCGACCCTTCCGATCTTCCCCCGACCCTTCCGATCTCCCCCCGACCCTTCCGATCTCCCCCGACCCTTCCAATCTACCCGACCCTTCCGATCTCCCCCTGACCCTTCCGATCTCCCCCCAACCCTTCCGATCTCCCCCGACCCTTCCGATCTACCCCGACCCTTCCGATCTCCCCCGACCCTTCCGCTCTCCCCCGACCCTTCCGATCTACCCCCGACCCTTCCGATCTCCTCCCGACCCTTCCGATCTCCCCCGACCCTTCCGATCTACCCCCGACCCTTCCGATCTCCCCCTGACCCTTCCGATCTCCCCCCAACCCTTCCGATCTCCCCCGACCCTTCCGATCTACCCCGACCCTTCCGATCTCCCCCGACCCTTCCGCTCTCCCCCGACCCTTCCGATCTACCCCCGACCCTTCCGATCTCCTCCCGATCCTTCCGATCTGCCCCAACCCTTCCGATCTACACCCCTACCCTTCCGATCTGCCCCCCGACCCTTCCGATCTCCCCCAGACCCTTCCGATCTCCGCCCGACCCTTCCGATCTCCCCCAACCCTTCCGATCTACCCCCTGACCCTTCCAATCTACCCCGACCCTTCCGATCTCCCCCCCGACCCTCCCGATCTCCCCCCGACCCTTCCGATCTCCCCCCGACCCTTCCGATCTCCCCCCCGACCCTCCCGATCTCCCCGCCGATCCTTCCGATCTCCCCCACGACCCTTCCGATCTCCCCCCTGATCCTTCCGATCTCCCCCAGATCCTTCCGATCTCCCCCCCCACCCCAACCCTTACGGTCCCTCCCCCCCAGCCCTTATGATCTCCTCCCGGCCCTTACGATCTCCCCCGACCCTTCTAATTTCCCCCCTTCGACCCCCGTCCCTTCCGATCTCTCCCCCCGACCCTACGATCTCCGGGTTTCCCGATCTGAAAGCAGCTCCTGCACTCCCTCCCCATCTCCGAGTTAATATCCAGCCCATTGCTTTTTGACACCTGTATCTGGCCCCCAGCTTCAATAGACTGGACGCTCTGTAGTCCAAGGCCGCCATGATAACTCGGCATTCCCACACTGCTGGCCGAGAGCCTTTGCCGACGATGTTGTACATCGCGTGCACCAGAACATCTTATCCGCCAGCAGCTCGGACTCGTCAAGCGAACCCCCGTATCTGCGCCCTGCAAGAGGTCTGCTGAAAAGAATGCTACTGCAGCAACAAGCCAAAGACACATTTGAAACTACTTTATTAGCATTAGCGTCTATTGAAAGGCAAAAATGCACATAGCAGACCGCGGAGGAAACAATTGGCTGTCGCACTGATCCGTAGCAGGGCATGAGCAGGATGGGCCTTGTTTTTGCGCCTTGAATTGCGTGTTCCAAATAATATTGGATCGTTTTCGCTGTTATGGTCAAGCAGATGAAAAGGCTGCTGGGAACGGCACCCTTTAGCATAGGGGGAACTGAGCTAAGTGCAGCCACATTCCTCAACAGTCATGTCTGGGATGTCCTTTTTGATTATGCGACCCTTTTCTTCAAAGTACAACATGGAGAGCAGGCTCTTCCTGGTCGGAATGCAGCACGAGTTCATGGCCAGTGCGGGATGGTAGCCATTCAGTTTGTGCAGGTTGGTCACAATACTGTGAAAGGATGATGCAAAATCAGGTGCTCCGGCCATGTGGGGAGCACAGTTACCCAGGCAGTAGTTTGCATAGTAACCATGAGGCATTATGATCCAGTCGTCCCAGCCAATGTCACGGAAATCCACAAAGTACGTTTTCCGGCAGCAAAAGTTCAACTTCTCCATGCATTCTATCCCCCGCTTGCGGACGTGGGGGCTTTCCGATGAGACCCTGATCTGAGAGACCAGAAAGGCCTTCTGGCCCTTGCTACTGACATCAAGAAGCATCGATTCTCCCATGGCATCAGTGCAGCCACTGCACTCCAGCTCAAAATGAAACTGCTTATCTTCTCGGTCGGAGAAACTCTGGATGGCATGCGTCACCGGGAACGTATGCCAGCTGCTCCGCTTAATATTGAACTGCTGGTTGCTGATCAGTGTGTGGTTGACACCCCCTGGACCTTTAAGAAGTATTTTCAAAGTTACCTTTTGCCTCCTCCTGTTAGAGGGGGAAGGAAATAACTTGAGGTACAGCCACAGGTTTGCTTGTTGAATGAAAGTAAGAGTGCTCTGGGCTGGCTCATCCCAAAGGAGAAAGTTTAGCCTGATTTTGGAAGAGTTTGAGTGGACTATGAAAGAAAAGAGACAATCTATTTAGTGGTCAGGAAAAGGAGAAGCAAAAAGCAACCTAACGAAAACTACAATGTATATTTTTTTAATGTTTCCATTGAAATGAGTTGGAAGCAATTCAACACACTGAAGTTCCTCGAGTGCTCTTGCACTTCCACCCATCTAGGCGAGCCTATCACAGCCCTGACTTGAGCTTTGTAGATGATGGAGAGGCTTTGAGAGGTCAAGTGATGAGTCACTCCTCTCAGAGTACCTAGCCTCTGCCCTGCGCTTATAGCCACGGTATCAATATGGCTGCTCAGCGGCAACCCTCAGGGTTTCGATGGTGGGGGACTTGGCAATGGTGTGAGGTTGAAGGTTAAGGGCAGGTGGTTTTGCTTTCTCTTGTTTGAGATGGTCATTACTTGGCATAAGAACATACGAAATAGGAGCGGGAGTAGGCCATTTGGCCCCTCGATCCGCCATTCAATAAGATCATGGCTGATCTGATCATGGACTCAGCTCCACTTCCCTGCCCGCTCCCCATAACCCTTGACTCCCTTAACGTTCAAAAATCTGTCGATCTCCACCTTAAATATATTCATGGACCCAGCCTCCACAGCTCTTTGGGGCAGAGAATTCCACAGATTTACAACTCTCTGAGAGAAGAAATTCCTCCTCACCTCTGTTTTAAATGGGCAACCCCTTATTCTGAAACTATGCCCCTTAGTTCTAGATTCCCCCATGAGGGGAAACATCCTCTCTGCATCTACCTTGTCGAGCCACCTCATTATCTTACATATTTCAATAAGATCACCTCTCATTCTTCTGAACTCCAATAAGTATAGGCCCAACCTACTCAACCTATCTTCTAAGTCAACCCCCTCATCTCCGGAATCAACCGAGTGAACCTTTTCTAAACAGCCTCCAATGCAAGTATATCCTTCCTTAAATACGGAGACCAAAACTGTACGCAGTACTCCAGGTGTGGCCTCACCAATACCCTGTACAGTTGTAGCAGGACCTCCCTGCTTTTATACTCTATCCCCCCTTGCAATAAAGGCCAACATTCCATTGGCCTTCCTGATTACTTGCTGTACCTGCATACTAACTTTTTGTGTTTCATGTACGAGGTCACCCAGATCCTTCCGTACTGCAGCATTCTATAGTCTCTCTCCATTTAAATAATAATTTGCTTTTCTATTCTTCCTACCAAAGTGGATAAACTTACACTTTCCCACATTATACTCCATCTGCCAATTTTTTGGTCACTCACATCCCTTGTCTATATCCCTTTGCAGACTCTTTGGGACCGAAATTGTCCCCCGCCCGAAACGGGGTGCACCCTTTTTTGTGTGTGTTTTACCGCCGCGGTGGTTGAGGTTGCCTCTTGTGCGAAATTCCGCTCTTTGGGCTGGATTTTCGGGTCGTTTGCGAACGGGTTGTCGCCGGGTTTTGACTCTCTGCGGCGAAAAATAGGGCGGTGAGCTGTTTTGCGTCCTGGGGGCGATCATCGGGTAGGTCATTACTTGGTGTAAGAACATAAGAACATAAGAAATAGGAGCAGGAGTAGGCCATTTGGCCCCTCGAGCCTGCTCCACCATTCAGGGTTAGGGTTAGAAGCAGCGCCAGGGAGAGCTGTGCCCCGGTGTGTGACGGCTCGCCTTGCGACACCGGCAGAAGTTTGGACAATCACCCGACCCGTGCGCCCCGAAGCGCGCCCCGTGAGGACCACCCGGGAAAACACAGGCATGGCCTGCCGACGGCAGTGAGGTGGATACACTGCAGAAAGGTCAGTTCCACTGTTCATTCTTTTATACTTTTGCAGCGATTTGTGAGGTAAGGGTGCGGGCAATGTTGTTTGAATGTATTTGTGAATTTTCTTTGAGTTTTTTTTCCCCCTCCTGAGGCCTCTCTCGGAGCGCTCCCGGCCCCGCACTAAAGTTACGGAGGATCCCGTTTTTGCACCGTAAAAGTCGGACAATGCCTCCCTTTGTGCTGCACCCCCTGGCACAAGGGCCAAATGACACAAGTTGCTCCATAAAGCGCAAACGTTAACCGGGCGGTAAATTTCCCGCCGCCCCTTCTCCGTTTTCGCCCCCAAAACGGCAAAGCTGAAAATCCATCCCTTTGGTATTTTTGCGCTTGGATCCGGAAGTCGCTCTTAATGGGGGCGGTGACTACAGGAGAGGGCCGGATACGCGGCGGTGGCAGCAAATGAGGGGCGGGAGTTGGGGGCGGTGCGGAGTAACCGCCGCGATGACATCATCACGGCGCCACGTCACCACGGCTCTCCCCTTCACTTAAAGGGGAGAGACTTCGTTATTTGTAAACTTCGGCCCACTGGGCCACCAGGGAGGGGTTTCGCCAGGCCAGTGGCAGTCCGGCCAAACCCGGGGGCATAATTGTCGGTCCGACATGGCAATTGGCCGACAAAAAAAAACATGGCGGCAGCGACAGTGCGCCCTCCCCTTTAAGGGAAGCCGCACCGCCGTTGCAGAAGGCCACAGCCTCACTGGACCACCGGGAAAAAACAGGTTTTGGCACCGCCGGGCGCGCCAAAGATTTTCCGAGGGGAATGTCACCGTCGGGGGTTAGATCGGCGGTGTGCACGGTGATGATGCGCTTACCACGGATCAGCAGCAGCGGAGCGGTAAGGGGAGGATCGGGGCACCGCCAGGAAACCTCGGGAGGGCAATTGGGCTATCAGCGGCCATTCCACCAAACGTCAGCGGCCTCTCCACTCCGCAGCGTGGCCGCAGATTTGTGGTGGTAATCGGCCTTAAGGAACGGGGTAATTTCAGCCTCTTTGTGTCCACACAATTTGCTTTCCCATCCATCTTTGTATCATCAGCAAACTTGGCTACATTACACTCGGTTCCTTCATCCAAGTCATTAATATAGATTGTAAATAGTTGAGGCCCCAGCACTGATCCCTGTGGCACCCCATGTTTGCCAACCCGAAAATGACCCATTTATCCTGACTCTCTGCATCTATACTGATAGGATGAAGGAGCCATAATGATATTGTAAACAAATGCGGGATGACTTCCCCTTGTTTCTTTTCTTTCTGAGTTCACAATATCTCTAAAAGTAATGAGCAGAATAAATGCTCTCGCTCTTGTTTATAATATCACGACACACGGTGACACAAGGAAATCAGTCCACAGGCTCAAGGCGGTGTTTTGGTCAAGATTAAATCTCTGAGCCATTTAGAAAGGAATATAAAAGTGACTTTGGGTCAGAAGGTCATGGGTTCAGGTCCTACTCCAGGGACATCAATCTAGGCTGACACTCCCCAGTGCAGCGCTGAGGGAGTGCCGCACTGTCGGAGGTGCCGTCTTTCGGATGAGACGTTAAACCGAGGCCCCGTCTGCTCTCTCAGGTGGATGGAAAAGATCCCATGGCACTATTCGAAGAGCAGGGGAGTTATCCCCGGTGTCCTGGCCAATATTTATCCCTCAATCAACATCAGAAAAACAGATTATCTGGTCATTATCACATTGCTGTTTGTGGAAGCTTGCTGTGCGCAAATTGGCTGCCGCGTTTCCCACATTACAACAGTGAACTACACTTCAAAAGTACTTCATTGGCTGTAAAGCGCTTTGGGATGTTCTGAGGTCGTGAAAGGCGCGATATAAATCCAAGTCTTTCTTTTCTATAAGAGTAGAAGTTCCGATTGGCAAAATTCACTTATGAGCTGTTGACGCGCTCACCTGTGCACTATTTTTGTACAGGCGTTAAACTGTTTTCCTCAAATGGCTGTGGTTTTATTGAGTCTGGTGAACATCACGTTACTAGTTAAGCCATTCCCAACTCAACAGCTCTACCAACCCTGTGAGCATGCTCACCGGTGCATACATTACACACACGATGCCAAGCAGCCTCGTAAATGTTGAAAGCCCTTGAACGAGGCACATATTAACCCACTTCCACGTTCCTGCAGGAGAAGCTGGCCACATGGCAGAAGGGAGACAACCAGCACAGGAGAAGGTCCTGTCACTCCACAGACACTGACACCAATGGAATTGGCTGCTAGTGACAGTCTGGCCATCTCCAATTCTGCAGGTCCTTTCTCCACCTTGGACAGGCTGGGAGACAGAATGGATAAAGGCTTAATCAGATCAGTCTGCTCCCCAGCATGGGAGGTGGAAAGCAACCATGGCTAGATTAAGTAAGAGAACACTTAAGACAGACACTCGGGGCTCAGACTAGGGTGATAATTAGTGCGTAGCTATTTCCGTAAGCCAGTAAAACGCCAAACCTTTTTGAAAGCTTTGTGCGCAGAGAGTGTTCCCATGTGACCCTGCAATGGGCTGACGTGAATATCAGTGCTGCTCTTTCAGCACATGCAGTTTATTCGAGGGTAGAAGGATTGGCAGAGATGTTGGACATATCTGTTAATGCAGGGGAGCAAGGATTGTTCAGCCGAGGCGCTCTTCAATGAGCTGCTGCCAAACAGCTTTCTGTTGGAACCCCTCAATTTCCTCACCATCCTATATATCATCAGTGTCCTCTTCCTCATGATGCTGAAGGGCCTCTTCCAATACATTGACTTCAGTGCCAGCTGTGGCTCAGTGGGTAGCACTCTTGCCTCTGGGTCAAGAAGGTTGTGGGTTCAAGTCCCACTCCAGAAACTTTAACACCTAAATTTAGGCTGACACTCCCCGTGCAGTGCCGAGGGAGCGCTGCACTGTCTACTCTCTCAGCTGGACATAAAAAATGCCGCAGCATTATTTCGGTGTCCTGGCCAATATTTATCCCTCAATGAATAGAACAAAAACAGATGATGTGGGTCATTTTTGCATTGCTGTTTGTGCGAGCTCGCTGTGCGCAGATTGGCTGCCGTGTTTTCCACGTCACAACAGTGACTTCACTCCAAAACTACTTCAGTGGTTGTCAAGCGCTGAGAGACGTCCGGTGGTCATGAAAGGTGCTACATAAATGCAAGTCATTCTTCTTTTCATTGCAGGGTAAAGTAATATAGCATAGAGCAAACCACTATCACATGGAGCACGCTTTGTGGGCAGTATTGCAGGAAGCCACCAGACCAAGTCCCGGCATCAGAATTGTTGCTCAAGGACCCCAATGTCTGCTCAATGAGGGTCCGAGATGACGCACGGACCTGATGGTACTGCAGACCGGCCGCTGACTGTGCGTTTCTCAGAGCAGTCATGAGTCAAGTGTGTGCATCTCAATTGCTGTGCAGGTATCTGTTATTCTATGTGTAAACCCCCAGAACCCTCGATTAGATTCCAGCCTGTAACTCACTCCCGGATATCTGTTATTCCATATATAAACCCCCTGAACCCCTCGATTAGATTCCAGTCTGTAACTCACTCCCAGGTATCTGATATTCGAGATATAAACCCCCGAACCCCTCGATTAGATTCCAGCCTGTAACTCACTCCCAGGTATCTGTTATTCTATATATAAATCCCCTGAACGCCTCGATTAGATTTCAGCCTGTAATTCACTCCCGGCTATCTGTTATTCTATATATAACCCCCCCCGAATCCCTCGATTAGATTCCAGTCTGTAATTCACTCCCGGGTATCTGTTATTCTATATATAAACCCCCCGAACCGCTCGATTAGATTCCAGCCGGTAACTCACTCCCAGGTATCTGTGATTCGATATATAAATCCCCTGAACCCCTCGATAAGATTCCAGTCTGCAAGTCACTCCCGGGTATCTGTTATTCTATATATAAACCCCCTGAACCCCTCGATTAGATTCCAGTCTGTAATTCACTCCCGGGTATCTGTTATTCTATATATAAACTCCCCCGAACCCCTCGATTAGATACAAGCCTGTAACTCACTCCCAGGTATCTGTTATTCTAGATATAAATCACCCGAACCCCTTGATTAAATTCCAGCCTGTAACTCACTCCCAGCTATCTGTTATTCTATATATAAATCCCCTGAACGCCTCGATTAGATATCAGCCTGTAAATCACTCCCGGCTATCTGTTATTCTAGATATAAACCCCCCCCGAATCCCTCAATTAGATTCCAGCCTGGAACTCACTCCCGGGTATCTGTTATTCAAAAGATAAAACCACCCAAACCCCTCAATTAGATTCCAGCCTGGAACTCACTCCCGGGTGTCTGTTATTCTATATATAAACACCCCCGAACCTCTCGATTAGATTCCAGCCTGTAACTCACTCCCGGGTATCTGTTGTTCTATATATAAACCCCCCAAACCCCTCGATTACAGTCCAGCCTGTAACTCACTCCCGGTTATCTGTTATTCTATATATAAACCCCCCGAACCCCTCGATTAGATTCCAGCCTGTAACTCACTCCCAGGTATCTGTTATTCTATATATAAATCCCCCGAACCCCTTGATTAGATTCCAGCCTGTAAATCACTCCCGGCCATCTGTTATTCTATATATAAACTCCCCCCGAATCCCTCGATTAGATTCCAGCCTGTAATTCACTCCCGGTTATCTGTTATTCCATATATAAACCCCCCGAACCGCTCGATTAGATTCCAGCCTGTAACTCACTCCCGGGTATCTGTTATTCTATATATAAACCCCCTCAAACCCCTCAATTAGATTCAAGCCTGGAACTCACTCCCGGGTATCTGTTATTCTATATATAAACCCCCGAACCCATCGATTAGATTCCAGCCTGTAACTCACTCCTGGGTATCTGTTATTCTATATATAAACCCCCCCCCAACCCCTCGATTCGATTCCAGCCTGTAACTCACTCCCGGGTATCTGTTATTCTACATATAAACCCCTCGAATCCCTCGATTACAATCCAGCCTGTAACTCACTCCCGGTTATCTGTTAATCGATATATAAACCCCCCGAACCCCTCGATTAAATTCCAGTCTTTAACTCACTCCCGGGTATCTGTTATTCTATATATAAACCCCCCCAAGCCCCTCGATTAGATTCCAGCCTGTAACTCACTCCCTGGTGTCTGTTATTCTATATATAAACCCCCCGAACCCCTCGATTAGATTTCAGCCTGTAACTCAATCCCAGGTATCTGTTATTCTATATATAAATCCCCTGAACGCCTCGATTAGATTTCAGCCTGTAATTCACTCCTGGGTATCTGTTATTCTATATATAAATGCCCCCAAACCCCTCAGTTAGATTCCAGCCTGTAACTCAATCCCGGGTATCTGTTATTCTATATATAAACTGCCCCAACCCCTCGATTAGATTCCAGCCTGTAACTCACTCCCGGGTGTCTGTTATTCTATATATAAACCCCCTATACCCTCGATTACAGTCCAGCCTGTAACTCACTCCTGGTTATCTGTTATTCTATATATAAACCCCCCGAACCCCTCGATTAGATTCCGTTCTGTAACTCACTCCCGGGTATCTGTTATTCGATATATAAACAACCCGAACCACTTGATTAGATTCCAGCCTGTAACTCACTCCCGGGTATCTGTTCTATATATAAACCCCCCCAAACCCCTCGATTAGATTCCAGCCTGTAAGTCACTCCCTGGTATCTGTTATACGATATATAAATCCCCTGAACGCCTCGATCAGATTTCAGCCTGTAATTCACGCCCGGCTATCTGTTATTCTATATATAAACCCCTCCGAATCCCTCGATTAGATTCCAGCCTGTAACTCACTCCCGGGTATCTGTTATTCTATATATAAACCCCCGAACCCTTCGATTAGATTCCAGCCTGTAACTCACTCCCGGGTATCTGTTATTCTATATATAAACCCCCCGAACCCCTCGATTACAGTCCAGCCTGTAACTCACTCCCGGTTATCTGTTATCTATATATAAACCCCCCGAACCCCTTGAATAGATTCCAGCCTGTAACTCACTCCCAGGTATCTGTTATTCTATTTATAAACACCCCGAACCCCTCGATTAGATTTCAGCCTGTAATTCACTGCCGGCTATCTGTTATTCTATATATAAACCCCTCCGAATCCCTCGATTAGATTCCAGCCTGTAACTCACTCCCGGGTATCTGTTATTCTATATATAAACCCCCGAACCCCTCGATTAGATTCCAGTCTGTAACTCACTCCCGGGTATCTGTTATTCTATATATAAACCCCCCCCCGAACCCCTCGATTAGATTCCAGCCTGTAAATCACTCCCGGGTATCTGTTCTATATATAAGCCCCCCCAAACCCCTCAATTAGATTCCAGCCTGTAACTCACTCCCTGGTAGCCGTTATTCTATATATAACCCCCCCTCCGAACCTCTCGATTAGATTCCAGCCTGTAGCTCACTCCTGGGTATCTGTTATTCCAGATATAAACTCCCCGAACCCCTCGATTAGATTCCAGTCTGTAATTCACTCCCGGGTATCTGTTATTCTATATATAAACCCCCGAACCCCTCGATTAGATTCCAGTCTGTAACTCAATCCCGGGTATCTGTTATTCTATATATAAACCCCCCGAATCCCTCGATTAGATTCCAGCATGTAACTCACTCCCGGGTATCTGTTATTCTATATATAAATCCCCCGAACCCCTCGATTAGATTCCAGCCTGTAACTCACTCCCGGGTATCTGTTATTCTATATATAAACCCCCCGAACCCCTCGATTAGATTCCAGCCTGAAATTCACTCCCGGCTATCTGTTATTCCATTTATAAACCCCCCAAATCGCTCGATTAGATTCCAGCCTGTAACTCACTCCCGGGTATCTGTTATTCTATATATAAATCCCCCGAACCCCTTGATTAGATTCCAGCCTGTAACTCACTCCCAGGCATCTGTTATTCTATATATAAACCCCCCCCGAATCCCTCGATTAGATTCCAGCCTGTAATTCACTCCCGGCTATCTGTTATTCCATATATAAACACCCAAACCCATCGATTAGATTCCAGCCTGTAACTCACTCCTGGGTATCTGTTATTCTATGTATAAACCCCCCGAATCCCTCGATTACAGTCCAGCCTGTAACTCACTCCCGGTTATCTGTTAATCGATATATAAACCCCCCGAACCCCTCAATTAGATTCCAGTCTTTAACTCACTCCCGGGTATATGTTCCACATATAAACCCCCCCAAACCCCTCGATTAGATTCCAGCCTGTAACTCACTCCCTGGTGTCTGTTATTCAATATATAAACCCCCCGAACCCATCAATTAGATTCCAGCCTGTAACTCAATCCCGGGTATATGTTATTCTATATATAAACCCCCGAACCCCTCGATTAGATTCCAGCCTGTAATTCACTCCCGGGTATCTGTTATTCTATATATAACCCCCCGAACCCCTCGATTACATTCCAGCCTGTAACTCACTCCCGGGTATCTGTTATTCTATATCTAAAGCCCCCCCCCCCCCCGAACTCCTCGATTAGATTCCAGCCTGTAACTCACTCCCGGTTATCTGTTATTCTATATATAAACCCCCCCCCGAACCCCTCGATTAGATTCCAGCCTGTAACTAACTCCCGGGTATCTGTTCTATATATAAGCCCCCCCAAACCCCTCGATTAGATTCCAGCCTGTAACTCACTCCCTGGTAGCCGTTATTCTATATATAACCCCCCCTCCGAACCTCTCGATTAGATTCCAGCCTGTAACTCACTCCTGGGTATCTGTTATTCCAGATATAAACTCCCCGAACCCCTCGATTAGATTCCAGTCTGTAATTCACTCCCGGGTATCTGTTATTCTATATATAAACCCCCGAACCCCTCGATTAGATTCCAGTCTGTAACTCAATCCCAGGTATCTGATATTCGAGATATAAACCCCCGAACCCCTCGATTAGATTCCAGCCTGTAACTCACTCCCAGGTATCTGTTATTCTATATATAAATCCCCTGAACGCCTCGATTAGATTTCAGCCTGTAATTCACTCCCGGCTATCTGTTATTCTATATATAACCCCCCCCGAATCCCTCGATTAGATTCCAGTCTGTAATTCACTCCCGGGTATCTGTTATTCTATATATAAACCCCCCGAACCGCTCGATTAGATTCCAGCCGGTAACTCACTCCCAGGTATCTGTTATTCGATATATAAATCTCCTGAACCCCTCGATAAGATTCCAGTCTGTAAGTCACTCCCGGGTATCTGTTATTCTATATATAAACCCCCCGAACCCCTCGATTAGATTCCAGTCTGTAATTCACTCCCGGGTATCTGTTATTCTATATATAAACTCCCCCGAACCCCTCGATTAGATACAAGCCTGTAACTCACTCCCAGGTATCTGTTATTCTATATATAAATCCCCTGAACGCCTCGATTAGATATCAGCCTGTAAATCACTCCCGGCTATCTGTTATTCTATATATAAATCCCCCCGAACCGCTCGATTATATTCCAGCCTGTAACTCACTCCCGGCTATCTGTTATTCAAAAGATAAAACCACCCAAAGCCCTCAATTAGATTCCAGCCTGGAACTCACTCCCGGGTGTCTGTTATTCTATATATAAACACCCCCGAACCCCTCGATTAGATTCCAGCCTGTAACTCACTCCCGGGTATCTGTTATTCTATATATAAACCCCCCGAACCCCTCGATTACAGTCCAGCCTGTAACTCACTCCCGGTTATCTGTTATTCTATATATAAACCCCCCGAACCCCTCGATTAGATTCCAGCCTGTAACTCACTCCCAGGTATCTGTTATTCTATATATAAATCCCCAGAACCCCTTGATTAGATTCCAGCCTGTAACTCACTCCCTGGTGTCTGTTATTCTATATATAAACCCCCCGAACCCCTCGATTAGATTCCAGCCTGTAACTCACTCCTGGGTATCTGTTATTCTATATATAAACGCCCCCAAACCCCTCAGTTAGATTCCAGCCTATAACTCACTCCTGGTTATCTGTTATTCTATATATAAACCCCCCGAACCCCTCGATTAGATTCCGTTCTGAAACTCACTCCCGGGTATCTGTTATTCTATATATAAACAACCCGAACCACTTGATTAGATTTCAGCCTGTAACTCACTCCCGGGTATCTGTTCTATATATAAACCCCCCCAAACCCCTCGATTAGATTCCAGCCTGTAAGTCACTCCCTGGTATCTGTTATACGATATATAAATCCCCTGAACGCCTCGATCAGATTTCAGCCTGTAATTCACGCCCGGCTATCTGTTATTCTATATATAAACCCCTCCGAATCCCTCGATTAGATTCCAGCCTGTAACTCACTCCCGGGTATCTGTTATTCTATATATAAACCCCCGAACCCTTCGATTAGATTCCAGCCTGTAAATCACTCCCGGCCATCTGTTATTCTATATATAAACTCCCCCCGAATCCCTCGATTAGATTCCAGCCTGTAATTCACTCCCGGTTATCTGTTCTTCCATATATAAACCCCCCGAACCGCTCGATTAGATTCCAGCCTGTAACTCATTCCCGGGTATCTGTTATTCTATATATAAACCCCCTCAAACCCCTCAATTAGATTCAAGCCTGGAACTCACTCCCGGGTATCTGTTATTCTACATATAAACCCCCGAACCCATCGATTAGATTCCAGCCTGTAACTCACTCCTGGGTATCTGTTATTCTATATACAAACCCCCCCCAACCCCTCGATTAGATTCCAGCCTGTAACTCACTCCCGGGTATCTGTTATTCTACATATAAACCCCTCGAATCCCTCGATTACAATCCAGCCTGTAACTCACTCCCGGTTATCTGTTAATCGATATATAAACCCCCCGAAACCCTCGATTAGATTCCAGTCTTTAACTCACTCCCGGGTATCTGTTATTCTATATATAAACCCCCCCAAGCCCCTCGATTAGATTCCAGCCTGTAACTCACTCCCTGGTGTCTGTTATTCTGTATATAAACCCCCCGAACCCCTCGATTAGATTCCAGCCTGTAACTCACTCCTGGGTATCTGTTATTCTATATATAAACGCCCCCAAACCCCTCAGTTAGATTCCAGCCTGTAACTCAATCCCGGGTATCTGTTATTCTATATATAAACCCCCTATACCCTCGATTACAGTCCAGCCTGTAACTCACTCCTGGTTATCTGTTATTCTATATATAAACCCCCCGAACCCCTCGATTAGATTCCGTTCTGAAACTCACTCCCGGGTATCTGTTATTCTATATATAAACAACCCGAACCACTTAATTAGATTTCAGCCTGTAACTCACTCCCGGGTATCTGTTCTATATATAAACCCCCCCAAACCCCTCGATTAGATTCCAGCCTGTAACTCACTCCCGGGTATCTGTTATTCTATATATAAACCCCCGAACCCTTCGATTAGATTCCAGCCTGTAACTCACTCCCGGGTATCAGTTATTCTCGATATAAACCCCCCGAACCCCTTGAATAGATTCCAGCCTGTAACTCACTCCCAGGTATCTGTTATTCTATTTATAAACACCCCGAACCCCTCGATTAGATTTTAACCTGTAATTCACTCCCGGCTATCTGTTATTCTATATATAAACCCCTCCGAATCCCTCGATTAGATTCCAGCCTGTAACTCACTCCCGGGTATCTGTTATTCTATATATAAACCCCCGAACCCCTCGATTAGATTCCAGCCTGTAACTCACTCCCGGGTATCTGTTATTCTATATATAAACCCCCCGAACCCCTCGATTACAGTCCAGCCTGTAACTCACTCCCAGTTATCTGTTATCTATATATAAACCCCCCGAACCTTTTGAATAGATTCCAGCCTGTAACTCACTCCCAGGTATCTGTTATTCTATTTATAAACACCCCGAACCCCTCGATTAGATTTCAGCCTGTAATTCACTCCCGGCTATCTGTTATTCTATATATAAACCCCCCGAACCTCTCGATTAGATTCCAGCCTGTAACTCACTCCCGGGTATCTGTTATTCTCTATATAACCCCCCCGAACCCCTCGATTCGATTCCAGCCTGTAACTCACTCCCGGGTATCTGTTATTCTATATATAAACCCCCCGAACTCCTCGATTAAATTCCAGCCTGTAACTCACTCCCGGTTATCTGTTATTCTATATATAAACTCCCCGAACCCCTCGATTAGATTCCAGTCTGTAACTCACTCCCGGCTATCTGTTATTCTGTATATAAACCCCCCCCCGAACCCCTCGATTAGATTCCAGCCTGTAACTCACTCACGGGTATCTGTTCTATATGTAAGCCCCCCCAAACCCCTCGATTAGATTCCAGCCTGTAACTCACTCCCTGGTAGCCGTTATTCTACATATAACCCCCCGCCCCCGAACCTCTCGATTAGATTCCAGCCTGTAGCTCACTCCTGGGTATCTGTTATTCCAGATATAAACTCCCCGAACCCCTCGATTAGATTCCAGTCTGTAATTCACTCCCGGGTATCTGTTATTCTATATATAAACCCCCGAACCCCTCGATTAGATTCCAGTCTGCAACTCAATCCCGGGTATCTGTTATTCTATATATAAACCCCCCGAATCCCTCGATTAGATTCCAGCCTGTAAATCATTCCCGGCCATCTGTTATTCTATATATAAATCCCCCGAACCCCTCGATTAGATTCCAGCCTGTAACTCACTCCCGGCTATCTGTTATTCTATATATAAACCCCCGAACCCCTCGATTAGATTCCAGTCTGTAATTCACTCCCGGTTATCTGTTATTCCATATATAAACCCCCAAACCCATCGATTAGATTCCAGCCTGTAACTCACTCCTGGGTATCTGTTATTCTATGTATAAACCCCCCGAATCCCTCGATTACAGTCCAGCCTGTAACTCACTCCCGGTTATCTGTTAATCGATATATAAACCCCCGAACCCCTCTATTAGATTCCAGTCTTTAACTCACTCCCGGGTATATGTTCCACATATAAACCCCCCCAAACCCCTCGATTAGATTCCAGCCTGTAACTCACTCCCTGGTGTCTGTTATTCAATATATAAACCCCCCGAACCCCTCGATTAGATTCCAGTCTGTAACTCAATCCCGGGTATCTGTTATTCTATATATAAATCCCTCAATTAGATTCCAGCCTGTAACTCAATCCCGGGTATCTGTTATTCTATATATAAACCCCCGAACCCACAATTAGATTCCAGCCTGCAACTCACTCCCGGGTATCTGTTATTCTATATATAAACCCCCCGAACCCCTCGATTACAGTCCAGCCTGTAACTCACTCCCGGTTATCTGTTATCTATATATAAACCCCCCGAACCCCTTGAATAGATTCCAGCCTGTAACTCACTCCCAGGTATCTGTTATTCTATTTATAAACACCCCGAACCCCTCGATTAGATTTCAGCCTGTAATTCACTCCCGGCTATCTGTTATTCTATATATAAACCCCCCGAACCTCTCGATTAGATTCCAGCCTGTAACTCACTCCCGGGTATCTGTTATTGTATATATAACCCCCCGAACCCCTCGATTCCATTCCAGCCTGTAACTCACTCCCGGGTATCTGTTATTCTATATCTAAAGCCCCCCCCCCCCGAACTCCTCGATTAGATTCCAGCCTGTAACTCACTCCCGGTTATCTGTTATTCTATATATAAACCCCCCCCCGAACCTCTCGATTAGATTCCAGCCTGTAACTAACTCCCGGGTATCTGTTCTATATATAAGCCCCCCCAAACCCCTCGATTAGATTCCAGCCTGTAACTCACTCCCTGATAGCCGTTATTCTATATATAACCCCCCCTCCGAACCTCTCGATTAGATTCCAGCCTGTAACTCACTCCTGGGTATCTGTTATTCCAGATATAAACTCCCCGAACCCCTCGATTAGATTCCAGTCTGTAATTCACTCCCGGGTATCTGTTATTCTATATATAAACCCCCGAACCCCTCGATTAGATTCCAGCATGTAACTCACTCCCGGGTATCTGTTATTCTATATATAAATCCCCCGAACCCCTCGATTAGATTCTAGCCTGTAACTCACTCCCGGGTATCTGTTATTCTATATATAAACCCCCCGAACCCCTCGATTAGATTCCAGCCTGAAATTCACTCCCGGCTATCTGTTATTCTATTAATAAACCCCCCGAACCGCTCGATTAGATTCCAGCCTGGAACTCACTCCCGGGTATCTGTTATTCTATATATAAACCCCCGAACCCCTTGATTAGATTCCGGCCAGTAACTCATTCCCGGGTATCTGTTATTCTATATATAAACCCCTGAACCGCTCGATTAGATTCCAGCATGTAACTCACTCCCGGGGTATCTGTTATTCTCGCTATAAACCCCCCGCCGATCCCCTCGATTAGATTCCAGCCTGTAACTCACTCCTGGGTATCTGTTATTCTATGTATAAACCCCCCGAATCCCTCGATTACAGTCCAGCATGTAACTCACTCCCGGGTATTTGTTATTCTATATATAAACCCCCCGAACCCCTCGATTAGATTCCAGCCTGAAATTCACTCCCGGCTATCTGTTATTCTATTAATAAACCCCCCGAACCGCTCGATTAGATTCCAGCCTGTAACTCACTCCCGGGTATCTGTTATTCTATATATAAACCCCCTGAACCGCTCGATTAGATTCCAGCCTGTAACTCACTCCCGGTTATCTGTTATCTATATATAAACCACCCGAACTCCTTGAATAGATTCCAGCCTGTAACTCACTCCCAGGTATCTGTTATTCTATTTATAAACACCCCGAACCCCTCGATTAGATTTCAGCCTGTAATTCACTCCCGGCTATCTGTTATTCTATATATAAACCCCTCCGAATCCCTCGATTAGATTCCAGCCTGTAACTCACTCCCGGGTATCTGTTATTCTATATATAAACCCCCGAACCCCTCGATTAGATTCCAGCCTGTAACTCACTCCCGGGTATCTGTTATTCTATATATAAACCCCCCGAACCCCTCGATTACAGTCCAGCCTGTAACTCACTCCCGGTTATCTGTTATCTATATATAAACCCCCCGAACCCCTTGAATAGATTCCAGCCTGTAACTCACTCCCAGGTATCTGTTATTCTATTTATAAACACCCCGAACCCCTCGATTAGATTTCAGCCTGTAATTCACTCCCGGCTATCTGTTATTCTATATATAAACCCCTCCGAATCCCTCGATTAGATTCCAGCCTGTAACTCACTCCCGGGTATCTGTTATTCTATATATAAACCCCCGAACCCCTCGATTAGATTCCAGCCTGTAACTCACTCCCGGGTATCTGTTATTCTATATATAAACCCCCCGAACCCCTCGATTACAGTCCAGCCTGTAACTCACTCCCGGTTATCTGTTATCTATATATAAACCCCCCGAACCCCTTGAATAGATTCCAGCCTGTAACTCATTCCCAGGTATCTGTTATTCTATTTATAAACACCCCGAACCCCTCGATTAGATTTCAGCCTGTAATTCACTCCCGGCTATCTGTTATTCTATATATAAACCCCCCGAACCTCTCGATTAGATTCCAGCCTGTAACTCACTCCCGGGTATCTGTTATTCTCTATATAACCCCCCGAACCCCTCGATTCAATTCCAGCCTGTAACTCACTCCCGGGTATCTGTTATTCTCTATATAACCCCCCGAACTCCTCGATTAGATTCCAGCCTGTAACTCACTCCCGGTTATCTGTTATTCTATATATAAACCCCCGAACCCCTCGATTAGATTCCAGTCTGTAACTCACTCCCGGCTATCTGTTATTCTATATATAAACCCCCCCCGAATCCCTCGATTAGATTCCAGCCTGTAATTCACTCCCGGTTATCTGTTATTCCATATATAAACCCCCAAACCCATCGATTAGATTCCAGCCTGTAACTCACTCCTGGGTATCTGTTATTCTATATATAAACCCCCCGAATCCCTCGATTACAGTCCAGCCTGTAACTCACTCCCGGTTATCTGTTAATCGATATATAAACCCCCCGAACCCCTCAATTAGATTCCAGTTTTTAACTCACTCCCGGGTATATGTTCCAGATATAAAACCCCCCAAACCCCTCGATTAGATTCCAGCCTGTAACTCACTCCCTGGTGTCTGTTATTCTATATATAAACCCCTCAATTAGATTCCAGCCTGTAACTCAATCCCGGGTATCTGTTATTCTATATATAAACCCCCGAACCCCTCAATTAGATTCCAGCCTGTAACTCACTCCCGGGTATCTGTTATTCTATATATAAACCCCCCGAACCCCTCGATTACAGTCCAGCCTGTAACTCACTCCCGGTTATCTGCTATCGATATATAAACCCCCCGAACCCCTTGAATAGATTCCAGCCTGTAACTCACTCCCAGGTATCTGTTATTCTATTTATAAACACCCCGAACCCCTCGATTAGATTCCAGTCTGTAACTCACTCCCGGGTATCTGTTATTCTGTATATAAACCCCCCCCCGAACCCCTCGATTAGATTCCAGCCTGTAACTCACTCCCGGGTATCTGTTCTATATATAAGCCCCCCCAAACCCCTCAATTAGATTCCAGCCTGTAACTCACTCCCTGGTAGCCGTTATTCTGGATATAACCCCCCCCCCCCCGAACCTCTCGATTAGATTCCAGCCTGTAGCTCACTCCTGGGTATCTGTTATTCCAGATATGAACTCCCCGAACCCCTCGATTAGATTCCAGTCTGTAATTCACTCCCGGGTATCTGTTATTCTATATATAAACCCCCGAACCCCTCGATTAGATTCCAGTCTGTAACTCAATCCCGGGTATCTGTTATTCTATATATAAACCCCCCGAATCCCTCGATTAGATTCCAGCCTGTAAATCATTCCCGGCCATCTGTTATTCTATATATAAACCCCCGAACCCCTCGATTAGATTCCAGCCTGTAACTCACTCCCGGCTATCTGTTATTCTATATATAAACCCCCGAACCCCTCGATTAGATTCCAGTCTGTAACTCACTCCCGGCTATCTGTTATTCTATATATAACCCCCCCTCCGAACCTCTCGATTAGATTCCAGCCTGTAACTCACTCCCGGGTATCTGTTATTCTATATATAAACCCCCGAACCCCTCGATTAGATTCCAGTCTGTAACTCAATCCCGGGTATCTGTTATTCTCTATATAAACCCCCCGAATCCCTCGATTAGATTCCAGCATGTAACTCACTCCCGGGTATTTGTTATTCTATATATAAACCCCCCGAACCCCTCGATTAGATTCCAGCCTGAAATTCACTCCCGGCTATCTGTTATTCTATTAATAAACCCCCCGAACCGCTCGATTAGATTCCAGCCTGTAACTCACTCCCGGGTATCTGTTATTCTATATATAAACCCCCTGAACCGCTCGATTAGATTCCAGCCTGTAACTCACTCCCGGTTATCTGTTATCTATATATAAACCCCCCGAACTCCTTGAATAGATTCCAGCCTGTAACTCACTCCCAGGTATCTGTTATTCTATTTATAAACACCCCGAACCCCTCGATTAGATTTCAGCCTGTAATTCACTCCCGGCTATCTGTTATTCTATATATAAACCCCTCCGAATCCCTCGATTAGATTCCAGCCTGTAACTCACTCCCGGGTATCTGTTATTCTATATATAAACCCCCGAACCCCTCGATTAGATTCCAGCCTGTAACTCACTCCCGGGTATCTGTTATTCTACATATAAACCCCCAGAACCCCTCGATTACAGTCCAGCCTGTAACTCACTCCCGGTTATCTGTTATCTATATATAAACCCCCCGAACCCCTTGAATAGATTCCAGCCTGTAACTCATTCCCAGGTATCTGTTATTCTATTTATAAACACCCCGAACCCCTCGATTAGATTTCAGCCTGTAATTCACTCCTGGCTATCTGTTATTCTATATATAAACCCCCCGAACCTCTCGATTAGATTCCAGCCTGTAACTCACTCCCGGGTATCTGTTATTCTCTATATAACCCCCCGAACCCCTCGATTCGATTCCAGCCTGTAACTCACTCCCGGGTATCTGTTATTCTCTATATAACCCCCCGAACTCCTCGATTAGATTCCAGCCTGTAACTCACTCCCGGTTATCTGTTATTCTATATATAAACTCCCCGAACCCCTCGATTAGATTCCAGTCTGTAACTCACTCCCGGGTATCTGTTATTCTGTATATAAACCCCCCCCCGAACCCCTCGATTAGATTCCAGCCTGTAACTCACTCCCGGGTATCTGTTCTATATATAAGCCCCCCCAAACCCCTCGATTAGATTCCAGCCTGTAACTCACTCCCTGGTAGCCGTTATTCTGTATATAACCCCCCCCCCCGAACCTCTCGATTAGATTCCAGCCTGTAGCTCACTCCTGGGTATCTGTTATTCCAGATATGAACTCCCCGAACCCCTCGATTAGATTCCAGTCTGTAATTCACTCCCGGGTATCTGTTATTCTATATATAAACCCCCGAACCCCTCGATTAGATTCCAGTCTGTAACTCAATCCCGGGTATCTGTTATTCTCTATATAAACCCCCCGAATCCCTCGATTAGATTCCAGCATGTAACTCACTCCCGGGTATTTGTTATTCTATATATAAACCCCCCGAACCCCTCGATTAGATTCCAGCCTGAAATTCACTCCCGGCTATCTGTTATTCTATTAATAAACCCCCCGAACCGCTCGATTAGATTCCAGCCTGTAACTCACTCCCGGGTATCTGTTATTCTATATATAAACCCCCTGAACCGCTCGATTAGATTCCAGCCTGTAACTCACTCCCGGTTATCTGTTATCTATATATAAACCCCCCGAACTCCTTGAATAGATTCCAGCCTGTAACTCACTCCCAGGTATCTGTTATTCTATTTATAAACACCCCGAACCCCTCGATTAGATTTCAGCCTGTAATTCACTCCCGGTTATCTGTTATTCTATATCTAAAGCCCCCCACCCCCGAACTCCTCGATTAGATTCCAGCCTGTAACTCACTCCCGGTTATCTGTTATTCTATATATAAACCCCCCCCCGAACCTCTCGATTAGATTCCAGCCTGTAACTCACTCCTGGGTATCTGTTATTCCAGATATAAACTCCCCGAACCCCTCGATTAGATTCCAGTCTGTAATTCACTCCCGGGTATCTGTTATTCTATATATAAACCCCCGAACCTCTCGATTAGATTCCAGCCTGTAACTAACTCCCGGGTATCTGTTCTATATATAAGCCCCCCCAAACCCCTCGATTAGATTCCAGCCTGTAACTCACTCCCTGGTAGCCGTTATTCTATATATAACCCCCCCTCCGAACCTCTCGATTAGATTCCAGCCTGTAACTCACTCCTGGGTATCTGTTATTCCAGATATAAACTCCCCGAACCCCTCGATTAGATTCCAGTCTGTAATTCACTCCCGGGTATCTGTTATTCTATATATAAACCCCCGAACCCCTCGATTAGATTCCAGCATGTAACTCACTCCCGGGTATCTGTTATTCTATATATAAATCCCCCGAACCCCTCGATTAGATTCTAGCCTGTAACTCACTCCCGGGTATCTGTTATTCTATATATAAACCCCCCGAACCCCTCGATTAGATTCCAGCCTGAAATTCACTCCCGGCTATCTGTTATTCTATTAATAAACCCCCCGAACCGCTCGATTAGATTCCAGCCTGGAACTCACTCCCGGGTATCTGTTATTCTATATATAAACTCCCGAACCCCTTGATTAGATTCCGGCCAGTAACTCATTCCCGGGTATCTGTTATTCTATATATAAACCCCTGAACCGCTCGATTAGATTCCAGCATGTAACTCACTCCCGGGGTATCTGTTATTCTCGATATAAACCCCCCGCCGATCCCCTCGATTAGATTCCAGCCTGTAACTCACTCCCGGGTATCTGTTATTCTATGTATAAACCCCCCGAATCCCTCGATTACAGTCCAGCATGTAACTCACTCCCGGGTATTTGTTATTCTATATATAAACCCCCCGAACCCCTCGATTAGATTCCAGCCTGAAATTCACTCCCGGCTATCTGTTATTCTATTAATAAACCCCCCGAACCACTCGATTAGATTCCAGCCTGTAACTCACTCCCGGGTATCTGTTATTCTATATATAAACCCCTCCGAATCCCTCGATTAGATTCCAGCCTGTAACTCACTCCCGGGTATCTGTTATTCTATATATAAACCCCCGAACCCCTCGATTAGATTCCAGCCTGTAACTCACTCCCGGATATCTGTTATTCTATATATAAACCCCCCGAACCCCTCGATTACAGTCCAGCCTGTAACTCACTCCCGGTTATCTGTTATCTATATATAAACCCCCCGAACCCCTTGAATAGATTCCAGCCTGTAACTCACTCCCAGGTATCTGTTATTCTATTTATAAACACCCCGAACCCCTCGATTAGATTTCAGCCTGTAATTCACTCCCGGCTATCTGTTATTCTATATATAAACCCCTCCGAATCCCTCGATTAGATTCCAGCCTGTAACTCACTCCCGGGTATCTGTTATTCTATATATAAACCCCCGAACCCCTCGATTAGATTCCAGCCTGTAACTCACTCCCGGGTATCTGTTATTCTATATATAAACCCCCCGAACCCCTCGATTACAGTCCAGCCTGTAACTCACTCCCGGTTATCTGTTATCTATATATAAACCCCCCGAACCCCTTGAATAGATTCCAGCCTGTAACTCATTCCCAGGTATCTGTTATTCTATTTATAAACACCCCGAACCCCTCGATTAGATTTCAGCCTGTAATTCACTCCCGGCTATCTGTTATTCTATATATAAACCCCCCGAACCTCTCGATTAGATTCCAGCCTGTAACTCACTCCCGGGTATCTGTTATTCTCTATATAACCCCCCGAACCCCTCGATTCAATTCCAGCCTGTAACTCACTCCCGGGTATCTGTTATTCTCTATATAACCCCCCGAACTCCTCGATTAGATTCCAGCCTGTAACTCACTCCCGGTTATCTGTTATTCTATATATAAACTCCCCGAACCCCTCGATTAGATTCCAGTCTGTAACTCACTCCCGGGTATCTGTTATTCTGTATATAAACCCCCCCCCGAACCCCTCGATTAGATTCCAGCCTGTAACTCACTCCCGGGTATCTGTTCTATATATAAGCCCGCCCAAACCCCTCGATTAGATTCCAGCCTGTAACTCACTCCCTGGTAGCCGTTATTCTGTATATAACCCCCCCCCCCCCGAACCTCTCGATTAGATTCCAGCCTGTAGCTCACTCCTGGGTATCTGTTATTCCAGATATGAACTCCCCGAACCCCTCGATTAGATTCCAGTCTGTAATTCACTCCCATTATCTGTTATTCTATATATAAACCCCCGAACCCCTCGATTAGATTCCAGTCTGTAACTCAATCCCGGGTATCTGTTATTCTATATATAAACCCCCCGAATCCCTCGATTAGATTCCAGCCTGTAAATCATTCCCGGCCATCTGTTATTCTATATATAAATCCCCCGAACCCCTCGATTAGATTCCAGCCTGTAACTCACTCCCGGCTATCTGTTATTCTATATATAAACCCCCGAACCCCTCGATTAGATTCCAGTCTGTAACTCACTCCCGGCTATCTGTTATTCTATATATAAACCCCCCCCGAATCCCTCGATTAGATTCCAGCCTGTAATTCACTCCCGGTTATCTGTTATTCCATATATAAACCCCCAAACCCATCGATTAGATTCCAGCCTGTAACTCACTCCTGGGTATCTGTTATTCTATATATAAACCCCCCGAATCCCTCGATTACAGTCCAGCCTGTAACTCACTCCCGGTTATCTGTTAATCGATATATAAACCCCCCGAACCCCTCAATTAGATTCCAGTCTTTAACTCACTCCCGGGTATATGTTCCAGATATAAAACCCCCCAAACCCCTCGATTAGATTCCAGCCTGTAACTCACTCCCTGGTGTCTGTTATTCTATATATAAACCCCTCAATTAGATTCCAGCCTGTAACTCAATCCCGGGTATCTGTTATTCTATATATAAACCCCAGAACCCCTCAATTAGATTCCAGCCTGTAACTCACTCCCGGGTATCTGTTATTCTATATATAAACCCCCCGAACCCCTCGATTACAGTCCAGCCTGTAACTCACTCCCGGTTATCTGTTATCGATATATAAACCCCCCGAACCCCTTGAATAGATTCCAGCCTGTAACTCACTCCCAGGTATCTGTTATTCTATTTATAAACACCCCGAACCCCTCGATTAGATTCCAGTCTGTAACTCACTCCCGGGTATCTGTTATTCTGTATATAAACCCCCCCCGAACCCCTCGATTAGATTCCAGCCTGTAACTCACTCCCGGGTATCTGTTCTATATATAAGGCCCCCAAACCCCTCGATTAGATTCCAGCCTGTAACTCACTCCCTGGTAGCCGTTATTCTGTATATAACCCCCCCCCCCCGAACCTCTCGATTAGATTCCAGCCTGTAGCTCACTCCTGGGTATCTGTTATTCCAGATATGAACTCCCCGAACCCCTCGATTAGATTCCAGTCTGTAATTCACTCCCGGGTATCTGTTATTCTATATATAAACCCCCGAACCCCTCGATTAGATTCCAGTCTGTAACTCAATCCCGGGTATCTGTTATTCTATATATAAACCCCCCGAATCCCTCGATTAGATTCCAGCCTGTAAATCATTCCCGGCCATCTGTTATTCTATATATAAATCCCCCGAACCCCTCGATTAGATTCCAGCCTGTAACTCACTCCCGGCTATCTGTTATTCTATATATAAACCCCCGAACCCCTCGATTAGATTCCAGTCTGTAACTCACTCCCGGCTATCTGTTATTCTATATATAACCCCCCCTCCGAACCTCTCGATTAGATTCCAGCCTGTAACTCACTCCCGGGTATCTGTTATTCTATATATAAACCCCCGAACCCCTCGATTAGATTCCAGTCTGTAACTCAATCCCGGGTATCTGTTATTCTCTATATAAACCCCCCGAATCCCTCGATTAGATTCCAGCATGTAACTCACTCCCGGGTATTTGTTATTCTATATATAAACCCCCCGAACCCCTCGATTAGATTCCAGCCTGAAATTCACTCCCGGCTATCTGTTATTCTATTAATAAACCCCCCGAACCGCTCGATTAGATTCCAGCCTGTAACTCACTCCCGGGTATCTGTTATTCTATATATAAACCCCTCCGAATCCCTCGATTAGATTCCAGCCTGTAACTCACTCCCGGTTATCTGTTATCTATATATAAACCCCCCGAACTCCTTGAATAGATTCCAGCCTGTAACTCACTCCCAGGTATCTGTTATTCTATATATAAACCCCCCGAACCCCTCGATTACAGTCCAGCCTGTAACTCACTCCCGGTTATCTGTTATCTATATATAAACCCCCCGAACCCCTTGAATAGATTCCAGCCTGTAACTCATTCCCAGGTATCTGTTATTCTATTTATAAACACCCCG
This sequence comes from Pristiophorus japonicus, assembly GCF_044704955.1. Taxonomy (NCBI): domain Eukaryota; kingdom Metazoa; phylum Chordata; class Chondrichthyes; family Pristiophoridae; genus Pristiophorus; species Pristiophorus japonicus. The sequence continues at coordinate 18,571,873 of NC_092010.1, forward strand.
AACCCCTCGATTAGATTTCAGCCTGTAATTCACTCCTGGCTATCTGTTATTCTATATATAAACCCCCCGAACCTCTCGATTAGATTCCAGCCTGTAACTCACTCCCGGGTATCTGTTATTCTCTATATAACCCCCCGAACCCCTCGATTCGATTCCAGCCTGTAACTCACTCCCGGGTATCTGTTATTCTCTATATAACCCCCCGAACTCCTCGATTAGATTCCAGCCTGTAACTCACTCCCGGTTATCTGTTATTCTATATATAAACTCCCCGAACCCCTCGATTAGATTCCAGTCTGTAACTCACTCCCGGGTATCTGTTATTCTGTATATAAACCCCCCCCCCGAACCCCTCGATTAGATTCCAGCCTGTAACTCACTCCCGGGTATCTGTTCTATATATAAGCCCCCCCAAACCCCTCGATTAGATTCCAGCCTGTAACTCACTCCCTGGTAGCCGTTATTCTGTATATAACCCCCCCCCCCAAACCTCTCGATTAGATTCCAGCCTGTAGCTCACTCCTGGGTATCTGTTATTCCAGATATGAACTCCCCGAACCCCTCGATTAGATTCCAGTCTGTAATTCACTCCCGGGTATCTGTTATTCTATATATAAACCCCCGAACCCCTCGATTAGATTCCAGTCTGTAACTCAATCCCGGGTATCTGTTATTCTATATATAAACCCCCCGAATCCCTCGATTAGATTCCAGCCTGTAAATCATTCCCGGCCATCTGTTATTCTATATATAAATTCCCCGAACCCCTCGATTAGATTCCAGCCTGTAACTCACTCCCGGCTATCTGTTATTCTATATATAAACCCCCGAACCCCTCGATTAGATTCCAGTCTGTAACTCACTCCCGGCTATCTGTTATTCTATATATAAACCCCCCCCGAATCCCTCGATTAGATTCCAGCCTGTAATTCACTCCCGGTTATCTGTTATTCCATATATAAACCCCCAAACCCATCGATTAGATTCCAGCCTGTAACTCACTCCTGGGTATCTGTTATTCTATGTATAAACCCCCCGAATCCCTCGATTACAGTCCAGCCTGTAACTCACTCCCGGTTATCTGTTAATCGATATATAAACCCCCCGAACCCCTCAATTAGATTCCAGTCTTTAACTCACTCCCGGGTATATGTTCCAGATATAAAACCCTCCAAACCCCTCGATTAGATTCCAGCCTGTAACTCACTCCCTGGTGTCTGTTATTCTATATATAAACCCCTCAATTAGATTCCAGCCTGTAATTCAATCCCGGGTATCTGTTATTCTATATATAAACCCCCGAACCCCTCAATTAGATTCCAGCCTGTAACTCACTCCCGGGTATCTGTTATTCTATATATAAACCCCCCGAACCCCTCGATTACAGTCCAGCCTGTAACTCACTCCCGGTTATCTGTTATCGATATATAAACCCCCCGAACCCCTTGAATAGATTCCAGCCTGTAACTCACTCCCAGGTATCTGTTATTCTATTTATAAACACCCCGAACCCCTCGATTAGATTCCAGCCTATAACTCACTCCCTGGTAGCCGTTATTCTATATATAACCCCCCCTCCGAACCTCTCGATTAGATTCCAGCCTGTAACTCACTCCCGGGTATCTGTTATTCTATATCTAAACCCCCGAACTCCTTGATTAGATTCCGGCCTTTAACTCATTCCCGGGTATCTGTTATTCTATATATAAACCCCCTGAACCGCTCGATTAGATTCCAGCATGTAACTCACTCCCGGGTATCTGTTATTCTCTATATAAACCCCCCCCCCCGATCCCCTCGATTAGATTCCAGCCTGTAACTCACTCCTGGGTATCTGTTATTCTATATCTAAACCCCCGAACTCCTTGATTAGATTCCGGCCTTTAACTCATTCCCGGGTATCTGTTATTCTATATATAAACCCCCTGAACCGCTCGATTAGATTCAAGCATGTAACTCACTCCCGGGTATCTGTTATTCTATTTATAAACCCCCGAACCCTTCGATTAGATTCCAGCATGTAACTCACTCCCGGGTATCTGTTATTCTCTATATAAACCCCCCCCCCGATCCCCTCGATTAGATTCCAGCCTGTAACTCACTCCTGGGTATCTGTTATTCTATATATAAACCCCCGAACTCCTTGATTAGATTCCGGCCTTTAACTCATTCCCGGGTATCTGTTATTCTATATATAAACCCCCTGAACCGCTCGATTAGATTCCAGCATGTAACTCACTCCCGGGTATCTGTTATTCTATTTATAAACCCCCGAACCCTTCGATTAGATTCCAGCCTGTAACTCACTCCCGGGTATCTGTTATTCTATATATAAACCCCCCGAACCCCTCGATTACAGTCCAGCCTGTAACTCACTCCCGGTTATCTGTTATCTATATATAAACCCCCCGAACCCCTTGAATAGATTCCAGCCTGTAACTCACTCCCAGGTATCTGTTATTCTATTTATAAACACCCCGAACCCCTCGATTAGATTTCAGCCTGTAATTCACTCCCGGCTATCTGTTATTCTATATATAAACCCCTCCGAATCCCTCGATTAGATTCCAGCCTGTAACTCACTCCCGGGTATCTGTTATTCTATATATAAACCCCCGAACCCCTCGATTAGATTCCAGCCTGTAACTCACTCCCGGGTATCTGTTATTCTATATATAAACCCCCCGAACCCCTCGATTACAGTCCAGCCTGTAACTCACTCCCGGTTATCTGTTATCTATATATAAACCCCCCGAACCCCTTGAATAGATTCCAGCCTGTAACTCACTCCCAGGTATCTGTTATTCTATTTATAAACACCCCGAACCCCTCGATTAGATTTCAGCCTGTAATTCACTCCCGGCTATCTGTTATTCTATATCCAAAGCCCCCCCCCCGAACTCCTCGATTCGATTCCAGCCTGTAACTCACTCCCGGGTATCTGTTATTCTCTGTATAAACCCCCCCCCGATCCCCTCGATTAGATTCCAGCCTGTAACTCACTCCCGGGTATCTGTTATTCTATATCTAAACCCACCCAAACCCCTCAATTAGATTCCAGCCTGGAACTCACTCCCGGGTATCTGTTATTCTATATATAAACCCCCGAACCCCTTGATTAGATTCCGGCCTTCAACTCATTCCCGGGTATCTGTTATTCTATATATAAACCCCCTGAACCGCTCGATTAGATTCCAGTCTGTAACTCACTCCCGGGTATCTGTTATTCTATATATAAACCCCCGAACCCCTCGATTAGATTCCAGCCTGGAACTCACTCCCGGGTATCTGTTATTCCATATATAAACCCCCCCGAACCCCTCGATTAGATTCCAGCCTGTAACTCACTCCCGGGTATCTGTTATTCTATATATAAACCCCCCGAACCCCTCGATTAGATTCCAGCCTGTAACTCACTCCCGGCTATCTGTTATTCTATATATAAACCCCCGAACCCCTCGATTACAGTCCAGCCTGTAACTCACTCCCGGTTATCTGTTATCTATATATAAACCCCCCGAACCCCTTGAATAGATTCCAGCCTGTAACTCACTCCCGGGTATCTGTTATTCTATATATAAACCCCCGAACCCCTCGATTAGATTCCAGTCTGTAACTCAATCCCGGGTATCTGTTATTCTCTATATAAACCCCCCGAATCCCTCGATTAGATTCCAGCATGTAACTCACTCCCGGGTATCTGTTATTCTATATCTAAACCCACCCAAACCCCTCAATTAGATTCCAGCCTGGAACTCACTCCCGGGTATCTGTTATTCTATATATAAACCCCCGAACCCCTTGATTAGATTCCGGCCTTCAACTCATTCCCGGGTATCTGTTATTCTATATATAAACCCCCTGAACCGCTCGATTAGATTCCAGTCTGTAACTCACTCCCGGGTATCTGTTATTCTATATATAAACCCCCGAACCCCTCGATTAGATTCCAGCCTGGAACTCACTCCCGGGTATCTGTTATTCCATATATAAACCCCCCCGAACCCCTCGATTAGATTCCAGCCTGTAACTCACTCCCGGGTATCTGTTATTCTATATATAAACCCCCCGAACCCCTCGATTAGATTCCAGCCTGTAACTCACTCCCGGCTATCTGTTATTCTATATATAAACCCCCGAACCCCTCGATTACAGTCCAGCCTGTAACTCACTCCCGGTTATCTGTTATCTATATATAAACCCCCCGAACCCCTTGAATAGATTCCAGCCTGTAACTCACTCCCGGGTATCTGTTATTCTATATATAAACCCCCGAACCCCTCGATTAGATTCCAGTCTGTAACTCAATCCCGGGTATCTGTTATTCTCTATATAAACCCCCCGAATCCCTCGATTAGATTCCAGCATGTAACTCACTCCCGGGTATTTGTTATTCTATATATAAACCCCCCGAACCCCTCGATTAGATTCCAGCCTGAAATTCACTCCCGGCTATCTGTTATTCTATTAATAAACCCCCCGAACCGCTCGATTAGATTCCAGCCTGTAACTCACTCCCGGGTATCTGTTATTCTATATATAAACCCCTCCGAATCCCTCGATTAGATTCCAGCCTGTAACTCACTCCCGGTTATCTGTTATCTATATATAAACCCCCCGAACTCCTTGAATAGATTCCAGCCTGTAACTCACTCCCAGGTATCTGTTATTCTATATATAAACCCCCCGAACCCCTCGATTACAGTCCAGCCTGTAACTCACTCCCGGTTATCTGTTATCTATATATAAACCCCCCGAACCCCTTGAATAGATTCCAGCCTGTAACTCATTCCCAGGTATCTGTTATTCTATTTATAAACACCCCGAACCCCTCGATTAGATTTCAGCCTGTAATTCACTCCTGGCTATCTGTTATTCTATATATAAACCCCCCGAACCTCTCGATTAGATTCCAGCCTGTAACTCACTCCCGGGTATCTGTTATTCTCTATATAACCCCCCGAACCCCTCGATTCGATTCCAGCCTGTAACTCACTCCCGGGTATCTGTTATTCTCTATATAACCCCCCGAACTCCTCGATTAGATTCCAGCCTGTAACTCACTCCCGGTTATCTGTTATTCTATATATAAACTCCCCGAACCCCTCGATTAGATTCCAGTCTGTAACTCACTCCCGGGTATCTGTTATTCTGTATATAAACCCCCCCCCCGAACCCCTCGATTAGATTCCAGCCTGTAACTCACTCCCGGGTATCTGTTCTATATATAAGCCCCCCCAAACCCCTCGATTAGATTCCAGCCTGTAACTCACTCCCTGGTAGCCGTTATTCTGTATATAACCCCCCCCCCCAAACCTCTCGATTAGATTCCAGCCTGTAGCTCACTCCTGGGTATCTGTTATTCCAGATATGAACTCCCCGAACCCCTCGATTAGATTCCAGTCTGTAATTCACTCCCGGGTATCTGTTATTCTATATATAAACCCCCGAACCCCTCGATTAGATTCCAGTCTGTAACTCAATCCCGGGTATCTGTTATTCTATATATAAACCCCCCGAATCCCTCGATTAGATTCCAGCCTGTAAATCATTCCCGGCCATCTGTTATTCTATATATAAATTCCCCGAACCCCTCGATTAGATTCCAGCCTGTAACTCACTCCCGGCTATCTGTTATTCTATATATAAACCCCCGAACCCCTCGATTAGATTCCAGTCTGTAACTCACTCCCGGCTATCTGTTATTCTATATATAAACCCCCCCCGAATCCCTCGATTAGATTCCAGCCTGTAATTCACTCCCGGTTATCTGTTATTCCATATATAAACCCCCAAACCCATCGATTAGATTCCAGCCTGTAACTCACTCCTGGGTATCTGTTATTCTATGTATAAACCCCCCGAATCCCTCGATTACAGTCCAGCCTGTAACTCACTCCCGGTTATCTGTTAATCGATATATAAACCCCCCGAACCCCTCAATTAGATTCCAGTCTTTAACTCACTCCCGGGTATATGTTCCAGATATAAAACCCTCCAAACCCCTCGATTAGATTCCAGCCTGTAACTCACTCCCTGGTGTCTGTTATTCTATATATAAACCCCTCAATTAGATTCCAGCCTGTAATTCAATCCCGGGTATCTGTTATTCTATATATAAACCCCCGAACCCCTCAATTAGATTCCAGCCTGTAACTCACTCCCGGGTATCTGTTATTCTATATATAAACCCCCCGAACCCCTCGATTACAGTCCAGCCTGTAACTCACTCCCGGTTATCTGTTATCGATATATAAACCCCCCGAACCCCTTGAATAGATTCCAGCCTGTAACTCACTCCCAGGTATCTGTTATTCTATTTATAAACACCCCGAACCCCTCGATTAGATTCCAGCCTATAACTCACTCCCTGGTAGCCGTTATTCTATATATAACCCCCCCTCCGAACCTCTCGATTAGATTCCAGCCTGTAACTCACTCCCGGGTATCTGTTATTCTATATCTAAACCCCCGAACTCCTTGATTAGATTCCGGCCTTTAACTCATTCCCGGGTATCTGTTATTCTATATATAAACCCCCTGAACCGCTCGATTAGATTCCAGCATGTAACTCACTCCCGGGTATCTGTTATTCTCTATATAAACCCCCCCCCCCGATCCCCTCGATTAGATTCCAGCCTGTAACTCACTCCTGGGTATCTGTTATTCTATATCTAAACCCCCGAACTCCTTGATTAGATTCCGGCCTTTAACTCATTCCCGGGTATCTGTTATTCTATATATAAACCCCCTGAACCGCTCGATTAGATTCAAGCATGTAACTCACTCCCGGGTATCTGTTATTCTATTTATAAACCCCCGAACCCTTCGATTAGATTCCAGCATGTAACTCACTCCCGGGTATCTGTTATTCTCTATATAAACCCCCCCCCCGATCCCCTCGATTAGATTCCAGCCTGTAACTCACTCCTGGGTATCTGTTATTCTATATATAAACCCCCGAACTCCTTGATTAGATTCCGGCCTTTAACTCATTCCCGGGTATCTGTTATTCTATATATAAACCCCCTGAACCGCTCGATTAGATTCCAGCATGTAACTCACTCCCGGGTATCTGTTATTCTATTTATAAACCCCCGAACCCTTCGATTAGATTCCAGCCTGTAACTCACTCCCGGGTATCTGTTATTCTATATATAAACCCCCCGAACCCCTCGATTACAGTCCAGCCTGTAACTCACTCCCGGTTATCTGTTATCTATATATAAACCCCCCGAACCCCTTGAATAGATTCCAGCCTGTAACTCACTCCCAGGTATCTGTTATTCTATTTATAAACACCCCGAACCCCTCGATTAGATTTCAGCCTGTAATTCACTCCCGGCTATCTGTTATTCTATATATAAACCCCTCCGAATCCCTCGATTAGATTCCAGCCTGTAACTCACTCCCGGGTATCTGTTATTCTATATATAAACCCCCGAACCCCTCGATTAGATTCCAGCCTGTAACTCACTCCCGGGTATCTGTTATTCTATATATAAACCCCCCGAACCCCTCGATTACAGTCCAGCCTGTAACTCACTCCCGGTTATCTGTTATCTATATATAAACCCCCCGAACCCCTTGAATAGATTCCAGCCTGTAACTCACTCCCAGGTATCTGTTATTCTATTTATAAACACCCCGAACCCCTCGATTAGATTTCAGCCTGTAATTCACTCCCGGCTATCTGTTATTCTATATCCAAAGCCCCCCCCCCGAACTCCTCGATTCGATTCCAGCCTGTAACTCACTCCCGGGTATCTGTTATTCTCTGTATAAACCCCCCCCCGATCCCCTCGATTAGATTCCAGCCTGTAACTCACTCCCGGGTATCTGTTATTCTATATCTAAACCCACCCAAACCCCTCAATTAGATTCCAGCCTGGAACTCACTCCCGGGTATCTGTTATTCTATATATAAACCCCCGAACCCCTTGATTAGATTCCGGCCTTCAACTCATTCCCGGGTATCTGTTATTCTATATATAAACCCCCTGAACCGCTCGATTAGATTCCAGTCTGTAACTCACTCCCGGGTATCTGTTATTCTATATATAAACCCCCGAACCCCTCGATTAGATTCCAGCCTGGAACTCACTCCCGGGTATCTGTTATTCCATATATAAACCCCCCCGAACCCCTCGATTAGATTCCAGCCTGTAACTCACTCCCGGGTATCTGTTATTCTATATATAAACCCCCCGAACCCCTCGATTAGATTCCAGCCTGTAACTCACTCCCGGGTATCTGTTATTCCATATATAAACCCCCCCGAACCCCTCGATTAGATTCCAGCCTGTAACTCACTCCCGGGTACCTGTTATTCCATATATAAACCCCCCCGAACCCCTCGATTAGATTCCAGCCTGTAACTCACTCATGGGTACCTGTTACTTTGGCTATAAATCACATGAATAGTGAGATGATATCTTTTACATTCAATGAAGTGTTGTTAAATGCAAAACAAGTCTTTGAGACGGAAGAGAAATCTGAGTTTTTTTGAGGCAGCTTTAGTTACTGGAGGAAACATGAAGATTTTGTTTCGAGATCAGAAGAGACAGTGCGGCCAGAAGTGCTGATACATGAAGAATGACTAAAGGTGGAGCTCTCAAAGATAAGCGACGGAATCCGTTGTTTAGATTTGTAAGGGACATGAAGAAACTGTGGGGGTGAAATTCAGCTTCAGCAGGGGCAGCAAAGGAGACGTAACGGATCTGCTCGCTGTTCTAACCCACCTCATTTTCACTCTGGTTTGTAGTAAAACACTTTGACTGGAAATTGCGTGGCGCCCCGTTTGGGGCGATAACTTTTGCAGGAGCACCAAAGTCTCGCCGGGTGCTACACAATTGATCCCGCCGGGAACTTGCGGTTTAGCGCTCCAAGAGGGAGGTGGAGCACTAAATCAGGTGCTACCACTTCCCTTCGGGCGCTAAAGGGAGCGAGAGGGACGGTATCGGCAGAGCGCTGACCAATGTTCTGTGCAGTGCCGCCGGTTTCACAGGCTCCTTCCCTCATTTAAAGGGAAGGGCCAGGGCTGGGGTCATTGGAGGCTAAGGCCGGGAATGGTCATCGACATGCGATACGCGCAGAGCAGCCCCGAGCGCTCAGAGAGGGAGCAGGGCTGATCAATCACGGGGCTGGGAAATCAAAATACAGCACACTGGGAACATTATTAAATGTTGGCCTACCTGACCCCCACTGCCTTTAATTAGCGCTCCCCAAGCGGCCAACCGAGGTCACAACGCCTCCTGCAGCTGCCGTTGTTGATGTCCGGCGATGCTGCAGGGGGCGGGAGCGAATATCACGTCTGGGGCGGTAACGGGGCGCTGCGCACCGGATGATGTCATGATCTCCGGAGCACAGGAGATCGAGGCGGTAAGTGTTAGCGCCCGCGCAAAACCGCCAGGGAAGTTCGCAGGCATCGGTAATTTCACTGCGCCCGGTCGGTAACCCCTTTACGGCACATTATCGCCCCCTGCAGGCGCTAACGAGAGGCGCAAAGGAGGCCATTTACGCCCCCTCTGACTAGAAAGAAAGAAAAGAAAGACTTGCATTTATATAGCGCCTTTCACGACCACCGGATGTCTCAAAGCACTTTTACAGTCAATGAAGTCCTTTTGGGATGTAGTCACTGTTGCAACGTGGGACAAAATAGGTAACACGTTATTTACTACGACAAACCTGATTGTGCAAAGGTGATGATTTCATAGCTCTTATCTTCCAGTCCCTGGCTGTGCCCCAACGTCTGAAAGGTTCTTGGGCTGTCTGGAGCGCTGGCCTTCATCGAGTTGTCTGTGTGAAATTTTCTCAGGACGGACACTTGAGTTTTCCTGAGGGTTGCATTGGTGGTTTTCGGTCTTGCCTTCATGTGCATTTGTTTCAGGATGTAGCTCTTTATCAACTGGAGGACTTTGTCGTCCGTCCCTACCTCAAAACTGGAGGAGCCACAGAAACTGCAGGCTGCGTCCGCCGACAATGGCAGAGTCAGAGTCCTTATCCACAAGTAAAGGAAACCGCAGAGGCTCAAAATCACCCTGTTGTTCATCCTGCTGAGATCTTCACTTTCCAGAAACGCCTGCTGAACCCGGCAGGTGGGGAAACCAGCTGCAGGTTCTAAGACATAATCCGCGCAGGCCCCTTTATAGCAAGTCTTCCGCCGGTCCCACTTGGCACATATCCTTGCCCAGGTAAAAGGGAGCCGGGGCTGCCACAGATCTCAGATCATTTCAGATTGACATGTGCAGGAAGATCAGCAAAATATCGTGTGCGCCAAACCATTACATCATCTCACGGGGGGAGCTGGGGGGTCAGAGGGAGGCCGGAGTGATTGCATGGTGATCTTGTTTGTTAATTGAGTCAGCAGACAGTGGTAATTCAGGGCAAAAGCCAAACATTACTGGAACTTGGGCATGACACAACCTTTGCTATCTCTGCTCTGCAAAATGTTGGCATTTAAGTTTGATTTTGATTATTTACACTCTGGGTTAACACGTGACAAAATGGGGCTTGAAACGAGAACTAGCCCCCCGCCCCCCCCCCCCCCCACTGTCATGTATGTAACCAACATACTACTGCAACCCTTATACAATTGTAACCCTCAGGTAACCACTACATACTGTACATACTTACTAGAAATGCACACCTTGACCACAGGGAGGCGTACTTGTGGGAGACACTCCTCACCTGGAGACTCAGGTATATAAGGGGAGGTCCCTCACAGGGCCAGCACTCCTTGGTCCCGGTAATAAAGGTGAAGGTCACAGAGTGACTGTGTCTGCAGTACATGCCTCGTGAGATTATGTTTAAGAGTTAAGGACTCGACACCCACCGACCCCTGCCTGACGATATTGTTTGCCGTTGTTAAGATTTGAAGTGCGGTTCATTTTTCTTTTCCCGTGCACGCACATCGTTGGCTGCAGCGCGACGCACTTTGCCAGGTTTGTCAGCGGACTGGGCACCGGTTCCGTCACAGCCCCGACCGAATTCATGAGAAAATAACCCGAGTGCTGCACCTCCAGCAGCAAAAGCCTCCTTGAAGATCATAGCATCTCACAGTACAGAAGGAGGCCTTTCAGCCTGTTTTGTCTGCAATACTCTCATGAATGACTCCACGAGTATTGTACTTGAGCTGTTGTGACCTTAGTCCCATTTATTGTAACTCCAGGGTGAGCCACAAGCATGGTGGGCAGCCTTTTGTACTGGGTCCTGCACACCTATGCAGGTGACCCTCAGGTCTCCCACCGCAGTGCCCTCTGGTGGCACACCTTATGTGACTATATATACATGGTCGACCGACATGACATGGTCCGTCGTGCCTGTGCTAGCTCTTTCAAAGAGCTGTCCAATTAGTCCCATAGCCCTGCAATTTTCTCCCCTTCCCCAAGTATTTATTCAATTCCCTTTTGAAAGTTACCATTCAGGCAGAGCGCGTTCCAGACCACAACTCGCTGCATTAAAAAAAAACATTATTTTCTTCTCATCTCGCCTCTGGTTCTTTTGCCAATCACCTTAAACTTGTGTCCTCTGGTTACCGACCCTTCTGCCACTGGAAACAGCTTCTCCCTATTTACTCTATCAAAACCATTCATGATTTTGAACAGCTCTATTAAATCTCCCCTTAACCGTTTCTGTTCCAAGGAAAACAATCCTAGCTTCTCTAATCTCGCCACATAATTGAAGTCCCTCGTCTGTGGTACCATTCTAGTACATCTCCTCTGCACCCTCTCTGAGGCTTTGACATCCTAGGGGGCATAATCTTAGAATAAGGGGCCGCCCATTTAAAACTGAGATGAGGAGGAATTTCTTCTCTCAGAGGGTTGTGAACATAAGAACATAAGAATTAGGAACAGGAGTGGGCCATCTAGCCCCTCGAGCCTGCTCCGCCATTCAACAAGATCATGGCTGATCTGGCCGTGGACTCAGCTCCACTTACCCGCCCGCTCCCCATAACCCTTAATTCCCTTATTGGTTAAAAATCTATCTATCTGTGACTTGAATACATTCAATGAGCTAGCCTCAACTGCTTCATTGGGCAGAGAATTCCACAGATTCACAACCCTCTGGGAGAAGAAATTCCCTCTCAACTCGGTTTTAAATTGGCTCCCCAGTATTTTGAGGCTGTGCCCCCTAGTTCTAGTCTCCCCGACCAGTGGAAACAACCTCTCTGCCTCTATCTTGTCTATCCCCTTCATTATTTTAAATGTGTCTATAAGATCACCCCTCATCCAGAGAATTTTGGTAGATTATAACGAATGCATCTGCTATAACTTCCGCCATCTCTTTTAATACCCTGGAATGCATTTCATCAGGCTTATGTACTCCATCCCTCTCGCAATGAAGGCAATGGAGTACAAATGGATCTGTGGAATTCGCTGGCTCAGAGAGCTGTGGAAGCTGGGACATTGAATAACTTTAAGACAGAGATAGACAGTTTCTTAAACGATAAGGGGATAAGAGGTTATTGGGAGCGGGCGGGGAAGTGGAGCTGAGTCCATGATCGGATCAGCCATGATCGTATTAAATGGCGGAGCAGGCTCAAGGGGCCATGTGGCCTACTCCTGCTCCTATTTCTTATGTTCTTATGTTCCTAAAGTGTGGTGCCCAGAATTGGCTTGAACTGAGGCCTAACCAGTGATAAATTGCCTTGTTTTTGTATGCTGTGCTTCTGTTGATAATCTGGAAGCTCCTCCTCTGTCTCAGTGGGCAAATGCGCCACCCACTGTGGCCGTGCAGTCTCGGAAGATCTCAAGGTCCATCGGTGATCTGTGCTCGGTTAATTGATCTCTGCTGTTGCATTGGCAGGGGTTCTCGAATTAGACTCAGCACCCCTGGACTAGGGGAAAGGAGAAGTCAAACAGGTTTGCCAGTCCTGATGGGAGAGACATCAGTTGGGGATGGTGCGCTGAGTGGAGTGGTCTAGAGATTGATGCCGGGGCCTTTCAAGTTTCTGATTCACATAAATGACCTGGAATCAGAAATCCAAATTAAGTTGTTCAAATCTCTGAATGACACTAAACTAGGGGGACAGTCGAGGGTAATGAAGTGGTCAAGAAACTATAAAAGAATCCAGACAATATTTGCAACTAGGAAGAACCATGGCAGATGAAACTCAGTACAGGCAAGCACGAGGTCTGACACATTGGAAGAAAAATGAGGGACATACTTAACGACCATTGTCAAACCAGCTCGGATTGAGGCTGAAAGGGATCTGGGAACCATTAAAGTGCAGCATCAACAACAACAACCTGCATTTATATAGCGCCTTTAACGTAGTAAAACGTCTCAAGGCGCTTCACGGGAATGTTATCCAACACAATTTGACACCGAGCCACACAAGGAGAAATTAGCGCAGGTGACCAAAAAGAGGTAGGTTTTAAGGAGCGTCCTGAAGGAGGAAAGAGAGGTAGAGAGGTGGAGAGGTTTAGGGAAGGAATTCCAGAGCTTGGGGCCCAGGCAGCTGAAGACACGGCCATCAATTGCTGAGCGATTATAATCAGGGATGCTCATGAGGGCAGAATTAGAGGAGCGCAGACATCTCGGGCGGGGGGAGCGGTTGGAGGAGGTTACAGACATAGAGGGGGGTGAGGCCATGGAGGGATTTGAAAACAAGAATGAACATTTTAAAATCGAGTCATTGCTTAGCCGGGAGCCAATGTAGGTCAGTGAGTTTTGGATGAGTTTAAGTTTATGGAGGGTGGAAGATGGGAGGCCAGCCAGGAGTGTGTTGGAATAGTCAAGTCTAGAGGTAACAAAGGCATGGATGAGGGTTTCAGCAGCAGAAGAGCTGAGGCAGAGGTGGAGCAATCAACAAATCAAACAGAATGCTGAGCTGTATAGCCAAATTAGTCCAGTTTAGTCTGATCTCTTCATGGTGCACATTGAACACCTTCTGCAGTTCTGGTCACCAAGGTTCAAGCAAAACACTCTGAAGCAGTGCAAAGAAGGCCCATGAGGCTGCTTACCTTGGGTTAGACAACTGAGTTTTGAGGAATGATCAGAAAAACTTGGACAGAAGCCTTGAAATGTAGTTGTTAGCCGTGGCTCAGTGGGTAGCACCCTCGCCTCTGACTCAGAAGGTCGTGGGTTCAAGTCCCACTTTAGAGCACATAATCTGGGCTGACACTCCACTCCAGTGCAGTGTTGAGGGAGTGCTGCACTGTCGGAGGTGCCGTCTTTCAGATGTGACATTAAACTAAGGCTCCATCTGCTCTCTCGGGTGGCTGTAAAAGATCCCATGGCACTATTTCGAAGAAGAGCAGAATGGCCTGGCCAATCTGTGTTTGGTTCCCCCAATGTAAAGGAGACCGCTTTGTGAGCAGCGAATACAGAATGCTAAATTAAAAGATGTACAAGTAAATCACTGTTTCACCTGAAAAACGAAAAAAAAAAGTAATCTCATTGCTGTTTGTGGGAGCTTGCTGTGCGTAAATTAGATGCTGCATTTCCTGCAGTAATACAGTGACGACACTTTAAAAGTACTTCATTGGCATAATTGAAGGTGATAAGGATAAACATAGATGATCAAATGTGTTGTGTGGAACACAATGTTTCATAAACTGTTTGGACCTTGGATGACTCATGTGGACTGTAGGTGGGCAGAGGTCAGCAGTGTGGGCCGTACCCTGGAGATTCAATCATTGTGCAAATTGTATAAGGTCTTGATTGTTCAAGTGACTTTGGGACATCCTTGGGACACAGGAGTAGGCCATTCGGCCCTTCGAGCCTGCACCGCCATTCAATAAGATCATGGCTGATCATTCCTTCAGTACCCCTTTCTTGCTTTCTCTCCATACCCCTTGATCCCCTTAACCGTAAGGGCCATATCTAACTCCCTCTTGAATATATCCAATGAACTGGCATCAACAACTCTCTGCGGTAGGGAATTCCATAGGTTAACAACTCTCTGAGTGAAGAAGTTTCTCCTCATCTCAGTCCTAAACGGTCTGCCCCTTATCCTAAGGCTATATCCCCTGGTTCTGGACTTCCCCAACATCGGGAACATTCTTCCCGCATCTAACCTGTCCAGTCACGTCAGAATCTTATATGTTTCTATGAGATCCCCTCTCATCCTTCTAAACTCCAGTGAATAAAGGCCCAGTTGATCCAGTCTCTCCTCATATGACAGCACAGCCATGCCTGGAATCAGTCTGGTGAACCTTTGCTGCAGTCCCTCAATAGCAAGAACGTCCTTCCTCAGATTAGGAGACCAAAACTGAACACAATATTCCAGGTGGGGCCTCACCAAGGCCCTGTACAACTGCAGTAAGACCTCCCTGCTCCTATACTCAAATCCCCTCGCTATGAAGGCCAACATACCATTTGCCTTCTTCACCGCCTGCTGTACCTGCATGCCAACTTTCAATGACTGATGAACCATGACACCCAGGTCTCGCTGCACCTCCCCTTTTCCTAATCTTCAGATAATATTCTGCCTTCGTGTTTTTGCCCCCAAAGTGGATAACCTCACATTTATCCACATTATACTGCATCTGCCATGTATTTGCCCACTCGCCTAACCTGTCCAAGTCACCGTGCAGCCTCTTAGTGTCCTCCTCACAGATCACACCACAAGTCTTTTGCAAGTCTTTTTTTGGTGTTATCCAGTGACCCCTGGTGGAAAGTGTGTATGTGGGGACATTAGGTGAACACAGGATCAAGCTAGGTAAATACCTACTGACACTCACCATGTACATGAAGAATGGCCATGGCATAAGGTGCCACATAGGAGCTGTGGCGCCATATTCCAGCATGACCTCGTGCATTCAGTTGTGGAGTGGAACAAAAAATCTATTTGTGGTAAAATCACGCTGCGTGATGTCAGGATAACAATTCGTATGAGATCTCTTTCTCTGCTATTTTGATGGTGGCATCGATTTGATTATTTAAATGGCATAACACTTGCGTTAAACTAAAGATAGAGATAAAACTAAACTGTATCCTTGAATATTTTTATATCAACACACGAATGCTTAACTCTTACAGAAGACATTGATCATATGAACAAATGAATCATTTGTACACAGATAGGCAATTATTGAAAGAATCGCCGCTTTAATCTATACTTTAATTCCGGATTAACAAAGCTATCTTTTTCCCACAATGCAGTGCATATGTGAAATAGCCTGACATTACAAGCAGTCAATACTTTGACAACGAACTCTTTTTGAAAAGGAGTTGGGTAATTGCCATTTTAAGAATGTAATTGAAAGTGATGAGGATAAACATAGATAATCAAATATATTGTGCTGAACACAGTATTTCACAAGCTGCTGGGTCATTGGATGAGTAATGTGGAGGTGGGCAAAGTGTGAGCTGTGCATTGGAATTGATAACCTGCAGATCCACTCATTTACTTTTGGGGTCAGGGGAAAACCTTAAAGTCTTGGAGGTTTCACTGGGATGGTTGGGTAGAATATGTACAAATTATATAAGGTCATGATTGGCCAAATTGCTTGATAGTTGTTCTATGTTTTCTTTTTGGAGGGAACACAGGAACAGGAGGAGGCCATTCAGCCCCTCGAGCCTGTTCCACCATTCAATGAGATCATGGCTGGCCTGTATCTTAATTCCATCGACCCGCCTTGGTTCCATAACACTGAATACCCTTGCCGATCAAAAATCTAGCAATTTTAATTTTGAAAATTTCAATTGACCCCCCCAGCCTCAATAGCTTTTTGGAGGAGAGAGTTCCAGATGTGCACTGCCCTTTGTGTGAAGAAGTGTTTCCTGATATCGCCCCTGAATGGCCTGGCTCTAATTTTAACTGGACTCCCTCCACCAGAGGAAATAGCTTCTCTCGATCTACCCTATCATCTTAAACACCTCATTCATTATACCCAAGGAATGGGCTGTGTTTAGACTAAAAATGGTGAATTAGCACCAGGTGGAAATCGTCTAGACTGCACGCAGAATTCATCCTCACTTCTCAGTAAAATGATTGCAGTCATGATTCTAGTCTAACAACTCAAGCTCATTGGCAATACACTGACAAAATGGACCAATATCAGGGGCATTCTAAACACAAGTAATGATTGTCACTGGCTTTTCTCACTGCTTAAAAGGGAGGTACATTGATTCTGTAGCTCCTCATTCTCAGCATTGTTGGGTGAGCAGCTGCCTCAACAACCATAGGAAGGTGAAAGAGAAGGTGCACTTATTTACAGATGCTGATGGCAGATCGCCGCCCCAGGGAGAGAGCCCGGAGCTTTGCGGTTACAGAAGATCTCAGGATTGTTATGCGGCGCCCGCAAAGCCACGTGGGTGCAGCCGATGGCGCCCTGCACCACGGGGAAGCCCGTTATCCTGGCAAAGCCACATGCACGCTCATCCTGCACCGGCAGCGCTACCGGCAACACTGATATGGCATGCGGCGCTGGAACCAGCATCAGCTGTCATTACAGCTGTGAATGGCATTTTAGCGCCATCTCCTGGCATTAACGTGTGGTGAAAACCATATGTTCTGCTGATCGGGAAGCCAATGTCGTCCCTTCTCCTGGTGTAGAGAGCCTCTGTGACATCCCAGATGCAGCAATGGATGGCAGACTGTGAGATGCAGACTGGAAGGATCCGGTGGTGAGGAAATCGAGGGCCACAGTGACATTGACTGCCCCAGGGAGAGCTGTGGCCGCCCTGGTCTGAGGCTGCAGGTCTGGTTGGCGGAGGTGGCAGAGTTCTGTGACCACCTCCTTGGTGAAGCAAGCCTCCCAATGCACTGCTCCTTGCTTAATTGAATGTAGGAGAAGTGATGTCGGAAGACTCTAGGTGGGTGAGGCCTCCTGTTGAGATCCCTGATGGCCCTTCGCCTCCCTCTGTGCACATGTTCCCATCTTTGTTGCTGCCTTCGCTCCCTCCACCATAGATCCTGAAGGGCGAGGTTGACTGCCAGTACAGTCCCCATGAGTTTTAGCAAGCGTTGTACTTTCAAAACTAATGAGGCAGTTTTGTACATGCCAGAACACTCCCTGGTACCAAAGAACTTTGAAATGACTAAAGAAAACTCTTGCAGTTGCAGAAAGTAGCACACAGCTACTCAAACTGCAAAACCCTGTCAGGTGCGAGTGATTGGTGATGATCCCTTTAAATAGCGTTGCTGGAGCCGGCTTCCTGCTGCTGCACGCCACTTCAACCTGCCGCTGCTTTCTCCAGCTGGTAAGTACATTGCCTAAAACGAAGTTGGGAGATCGGGCGTCCAGTGAGCGTTGCACGCTCACTGACGTCATGATCTCCACGATGGCGAGCTCCCTGGCGATCGAGGTTACCGGCAGCGCTACCGGCAACACCGATATGGCGTGCGGCACTGGAACCGACCTCAGCTGTTGTTACAGCTGTGAACGGCACTTTAGCACCATCTCCTGGCATTAACGTGTGGCGCAAACCACATGAATTTCTCTCCCATCAATTAGATCACCCCTTAATCTTCTACACTCAAGGGACTACAAGCCTAGCCTATGCAACCTGTCCTCATAAATGAACCCTTTTAGACGGGTATCATTCTGGTGAATCTGTGCTGCACCCTACCAAGGCCAATCCTTCCTGAGGGGCAGTGCCCAGAAGTGAACCCAGTACTCCAGATGGGGTCTGATCAAAGCTCTGTACAACTGTAACATAACTTCCATCTCTTTGTATTCCAGCCCTCTTGAGATAAAGGTCACTATTTCATTAGCCTGTTTAATTATTTTTTGTACCTGTCCCCTAGCTTTTAGTGATTTCTGTCCTTGGATCCTAAATCTCTCTGCTCCTCCGCAGTTCCTAGCTTCTCACCATTTAGAAAATACTCTGATCTATTTTTCTTCGGTCCAAATTAAAGGACCTCACACATTCCCATATTGAACGCCATCTGCCACAGCTTTGCCCACTCACTTAATCTATCAGTGTTCCTTTGCAACTTTCAGCTCCCATTTCCACTACTTACTGTGCCACCTAACAGTGTCATCAACAAACTTGGATATTGATAGAGAATTCAAGCTCTGCAGCTGGCTGCAGTTTTGAGAAAACACAGGCCACATTGCATTAAGTCATCAATCAACTTGACATTTTAGGACCTTGGGAAGCGAGCCAATTAAAGGTTAAAAGACTATCAATTGAGCCAATAAGGTCAAAGAAGGCGAGTTCTTTTCTGTAAATTGAACCAGGTATAAGTACAGCCATTTTGGCCATGTGGTCTCAGAAGGACAAAGGCCTGGCTTAAAGCCAAGAGCTTGTTGCTGCTGCCAGAATAAAATTACATTAAAACTACAACCAGAGTTCGTATTTCATTGGAAATTAAGAGATCTAACAGATATACAGCTCTCTATTCCTTTATCCAAGTCATTGATAAATACAGTGAAAAGTTGAGTCTCCGGTACTGATACCTGTGGAGCACCACTGGTCGCATCCTACCAATTAGAGCACATAACCATTACCCCTCCATCTCTGTCTCCCACCTCCAAACCAATTCCCCACCCACATCAACAGGTTGTCTCCAATTCCATGTGCTTTCATTTTGGTTCACAGCCTCTTATGTTGAACCTTCTCGAATGCCTTATGGTTGTCCATATAAATAACATCCATAGACATTCCCTTATTTACCACGTTTGTTATATCCTCAAACAATTCAACTAGGTTAGTTAGACATGACTTGCCCTTTACAAATCCATGCTGGCTCTCTCTGATCAGCTCACCTTTGTCATATTTGTCACTCTGTCCCAAACAGATTCGAATAACTTCCCCACAACAGACCTTAGACCAATAATTTCTATTATTGTGCCGTTGATTCCTGTAAAAAAAAACACTTTTTGCACTTACAATGCACCTCCCCTTTAAGAGGTGCAGGCTACCTTTAAGTAACGTTAGCCCCTCGCGATATCGGGCCCCCTGCTGATACGTCCAGCCAATGAACAGTGCGGGGAGTGCTGGCTGCATGCGGAAATCACTTACGAGAGCAGGCAGCACAAATTTAATGTGCTGCCTGCAGCGCAAGGAACGGGTGCGGGTTAATCGCACACCATGATTCCCACACCCGTTTTCAGGGATTATCCAATTCCTCCCTCCGCCCGCCCCCCCCCCCCCCGCCATGCTCTTCGGTGGGTTTTTTCTGTTTTGGGAACTGCATCTGCCCTCCAGTGGTTACAGTGCACAATTGCACACAGAGCTGATCATTATAACCTGGAAATGACTGACTGAGTGCTGCAACTGTCTGAACGCTTAGCAAGTCTGTATCAAATTCCTTTACACTTATCTGCCGCAAGCTTCATCTGTCACTGTCTGCCTATTTACAGTTTTTACCCACCTGCTTTTGTGGGTCCCAGGCTTGCTCCACTGCTCCCCACCACCAACCCCCAGCCCCCAACCCTGACCCATCAAGATGTAGTATTTGACCAGTTTTCATTGGGTTTCTGAATCCAAATTGTTAATGTACAAGCCCAGCTATAATTCCTGGGTCACTCCATGAAGTACTTCCCCCTACCAACCCAACATCCCTATCATTATTTCATTCTTTCCTTCAGCCAGTTCCTTCTCCGCACCCAGGTTTTATCTTGAATTGACTCTACTTCCGGTTTCAATCATAATGTTTTGGGAAGAGCTTTATCAAAGACTTTTTGGAGATCTAAGTACCCCAGGTCACATAGTTTCCCCCTGTCCACTTGGCATATCATTCCCACAATTAAGGAGTTTAGTCAGCCACTCATAGGGGAAACTGAAAGTAGGGGACATAGTCTTAGAATAAGTGGCCGCCTTTTTAAAACTGAGATGAGGAGGAATTTCTTCTCTGAGGGTTGTAAATCTATGGAATTCTCTGCCCCAGAGAGCTGTGGAGGCTGGGTCATTGAATATATTTAAGGCGGAGGTGGACAGATTTTTGAGCGATGAGGGTTATGGGGAGCGGGCAGGGAAGTGGAGCTGAGTCCATGATCAGATCAGCCATCATCATCATAAGCAGTCCCTCGAAACGAGGATGACTTGCTTCCACGCCGAAAACATAGAAACATAGAAACAATGGGCCCAAGTTTCGGGCCGCGCCTAAAGCGGCACAGCCCGGACCTGGACGCCCATTTTTCGCGCCACAAAGTGCGCCTAAAAAAAACTTACCTATTCTCCGGCTCCCAGCAGGTTTTCTGGAGCTGGGCGCAGCGCCGCACGAGCTGTAGGGGGCGGAGCCAGGTCCCAGCGCTGAAAACAGTGCCGGGACCTCTGCACATGCACGCTACAGTGGGCGCGCATGTGCAGTAGCTCCAGGCGCCCAAAACTGTGGGAGGGGCCCGAAGCACGCCGCCCCTAGCCCTTGTCGAATGGCCTCACTGGGGCTGCGTGAATCAGGCTCACCTCCCATCCGACCGGACCCGACCCGACCCCCGCTCTCCTCCACCTCCCCACGCCCCTTCTCCCCCCCTCCCCCTCCCCACCCCCTTCTCCCCTTCCCCCCCACCCCCCTTCTCCCCTTCCCCCCAACACCCCTTCTCCCCCTTCTCCCCCTTCCCCCTCCACCCCGCTTCTCCCCCTCCCCTCGCTGTCAGAAACACAGACACTGACAGACAGAGAATGAGAGACACACACACAGACAGAGAGATAGAGACACTGACAGACACACTGGGGGGGGGGGGGGGGGGGGGTATCCCAGCACGCTGTTGGAGGGCTCCCGGTGCTGCAGTCGGTAAGTAGAAAATGTTTTATTTATTGATTTTTTTAAATGTTTTTCTTTTTTATTAATTTTTTAAAATTGATTTATTGGTTGATTTATTGATGTATTTATCATTTATTATTGATGATGGCTCTTTATTTGTAAAACTGAAGTGCTTAATGTTTGTAAACTTCCCTTTAAACCCCCCCCCCCATTCCCTACGCCTGATTTGTAACCTACGCCTGATTTTCTAAAGTGTAGACAAGGTTTTTTCGAACGTACAAAAATCTTCACTTACTCCATTCTAAGTTAGTTTGGAGTAAGTTTTCACTGCCTAAACTTTGAAAACAGGCATAAGTGGCCGGACACGCCCCCTTTTGAAAAAAAAATTCTGTTCCAAAGTGAAACTGTTCTAACTGACTAGAACTGGAGCAAACTAAATGCCGAGAATTCAAATTTCTAAGATATTCCACTCTAAACCAGTTGCTCCAAAAAAACAGGAGCAACTCAGGTCGAAACTTGGCCCCACAGAATCAAAATAGGTGCAGGAGCGGGCCCTTCGGCCCTTCGAGCCTGCACCACCATTCAATAAGATCATGGATGATCATTCCCTCAGTACCCCTTTCCTGCTTTCTCTCCATACCCCTTGATCCCTTTAGCCGTAAGGGCCACATCTAACTCCCTCTTGAATATATCCAATGAACTGGCATCAACAACTCTCTGCTGCAGGGAATTCCACAGGTTAACAACTCTCTGAGTGAAGAAGTTTCTCCTCGTCTCAGTCCTAAATGGCCTACCCCTTATCCTGAGACTGTGTCCCCTGGTTCTGGACTTCCCCATCATCGAGAACATTCTTCCTGCATCTAACCTGTCCAGTCCCGTCAGAATCTTATATGTTTCGATGCGATCCCCTCTCATCCTTCTAAACTCCAAGTATAAAGGCCCAGTTGATCCAGTCTCTCCTCATATGTCAGTCCAGCCAACCCGGAAATCAGTCTGGTGAACCTTCACTGCACTCCCTCAATAGCAAAAACATCCTTCCTCAGATTAGGAGACCAAAACTGAACACAATATTTCAGGTGAGGCCTCACCAAGGCCCTGTACAACTGCAATAAGACCTCCCTGCTCCTATACTCAAATCCCCTAGCTATGAAGGCCAATATACCATTTGCCTTCTTCACCGCCTGCTGTACCTGTATGCCAACTTTCAATGACTGATGAACCATGACACCCAGATCTCGTTGCACCTCCCCTTTTCCTAATCTTCCGCCATTCAGATTGTCATGCTTGTAACCTTCACATAACTGTAACCTTTATGTAACAACACTGTACACTGTATATACCTGAGTAATGCACACCTTGACCACAGGGGGTGAACTTGTGGGAGACACTCTTCACCTGGTCATCCAGATATATAAAGGGAGGTCCCACGCAGAGTCAGCACTTCTTGGTCCTGGGAATAAAGGTTCAGGTCACGTAGTGACCTTGTCTGCAGTACATGGCTCATGTGATTCTATAGTAAGGTGTAAGGACACTACATTTGGCAACGAGAAACGGGAATCAACGACCCACGAGGATGGCCACCGGTAGCACAGAGGAACGGTACTGTGTTGGTGAGGACTGGGACGATTTTGTTGAGAGGCTCCAGCAGAGCTTTGTCACGAAGGACTGGCTGGGAGAGGAAGCGGCTGGCAAACGGAGGGCGCATCTACTGACCAGCTATGGATCCAAGACGTATGCGCTGATGAAAGACCTGCTCGCACCCGAGAAGTCGGCGGACAAGTCCTTTGAAGAGCTCAACACTCTGATCATTGAGCACCTCAAACCGGCGAGCAGTATACACATGGCCCGGTACCGGTTCTATACACACCAGCGTCGGGAGGGACAAAGCATATCGGACTTCATTGTGGACCTTCGGCGTTTGGCCAGTCTCTGTAAGTTCACAGATGCCTGCAGGGGGGGGATGTTAAGAGATTTCTTCATTGAGGGCATTGGTCATGCCGGGATTTTCAGGAAGCTTATTGAGACCAAGGACTTGACTTTGGAAAGGGAAACGCTGATAGCTCAGACCTTCATGGCAGGGGAAGAGGAGACCAAGATAATTTACGCACACAGCCCTGGTTCCAACATGGCGATGGACCAGGGAGTTAACATTGTAAATGAGACACAGAACCCTGCAGGCAGGCAAGGGCAATTCAACACCGCCCAGGCAGCAATAGACTCTAGAGTGGGCCAGCAACAGAGACAATGGCAGGGGGATCGGCAATTCACGCTATCACAAGGGACAATGCGTCCCGGGATGGGACCATTGACACTCAGCAACAGAGTGCTCAAGTGTAATCAAAGAGACAATCGGAGAGGAATGCCTGGTAACAGTTCCTTTGTTCACAACAAATCTCAGCTCATGCTGAATGTGCGGTGGCAGACATATGCGAAAACCTGTAGGTTTCAACAATTTATCTGTAGAAACTGTAACTTCAGTGGACATCTGGCCAGAATGTGCAGAAAGCCCGTGGCGAGGCTAGTTTACGAGGCAGAGGAACCAGGCGAGGGGTCTGCAAGGCAGGTTGATGCTTGGGGCAAAGCTATGGACGCTGAAGTCCAGTGGATTCATGTGGCAGACGTCCACAGCTCGTACACCAAAATGCCACCTATGATGATGAAAGTCCTATTAAATGGCATCCCAGTATGCATAGTGCTGGACACGAGCCAGCCAGTCACTTATGAGTGCCCAACAATTTGAAAAACTATGGCCACTCAAAGCTAACAGGTCCAAACTGGAACGCATTGACATGCAGCTACGGACGTACACCAGAGAGATCATCCCAGTACTAGGCAGTGCAAACTTGGTTGTCACACACAATGGTTCGGAGAACCGGCTGCCACTCTGGATTGTCCCAGGGAATGGTCCCGCGCTCTTGGGGAGCAGCTGGCTAGCCGAGATGAACTGGAAATGGAGGGATGTGCACGCCATTTCATCTGTGGAGCGAAGTTCATGCTCACAAGTCCTACAGAAATTCGAGCCACTTTTTCAACCAGGTGTCAGGACCTTTAAGGGCACCAAAGTTGTGATACACATCACCCCGGATGCCAGACCAGTACACCACAAAGCCAGAGCCGTGCCGTATGTGATGCATGACAGAATTGAGAGTGAGTTGGACAGGCTGCTAGGAGAGGGCATAATATCGCCTGTTAAATTCAATGACTGGGCAAGCCCCATCGTCCCTGTTCTAAAAACGGATGGCTCAGTCAGGATCTGTGGCGACTACAAGATCACTATCAACCGAGTGTCACTACAAGACCAATACCCGCTTCCGAGAGCGGAGGATCTTTTTGCCACGCTGGCAGGTGGCAAGCTGTTCACCAAGTTGGACCTCACTTCAGCCTACATGACCCAGGAACTGGCTGAAGAATCCAAGCTACTGACCACCATCACCACGCACAAGGGGCTATTTGTTTACAACAGGTGTCCGTTTGGCATTTGTTCAGCGGCCGCTAGCTTCCAGAGGAACATGGAAAGCTTGCTTAAATCCATCCTTGGAACAATCGTATTCCAAGTTGACATCCTTATCATGGGTCGAGACACCGAGGAACACCTCCACAACCTGGAGGAGGTGCTGTGCCGACTGGACCGGGTAGGCTTGCGACTAAAGAAGTCCAAGTGTGTGTTTTTGGCTCCCGAGGTCGAGTTTTTGGGCAGGAGGGTTGCCGCAGACAGGATCCGGCCTACCAAATCCAAAACGGAGGCGATTCGTCGTGCGCCCAGGCCCGGCAACACATCGGAGTTGCGTTCATTTCTGGGACTCTTGAACTACTTCGGGAACTTTCTGCCGGTCTTAAGCACATTGTTGGAGCCACTACATGTGCTCCTGCGTAAGGGTTGTGAATGGTTTTGGGGGGACTGTCAAGAACGGGCTTTCAATCGGGCGCGGAACCTGCTTTGTTCTAACAAGCTGTTGACCTTGTACAACCCCAGTAAGAAACTGGTTTTAACGTGTGATGCATCATCCTATGGGGTTGGGTGCGTGTTGCAGCAGAGTAATGATGAGGGCCAACTCCAACCTGTGGTTTATGCCTCCAGGTCGCTCTCCCAGGCAGAAAGGGGATATGGGATGGTTGAAAAGGAAGCACTCGCATGTGTCTACGGGGTGAAAAAAATGCACCAGTACCTTTTCGGCAGAAGGTTCGAGTTAGAAACGGACCACAAGCCGTTAACATCCCTGTTGTCTGATAGCAAGGCTGTCAATACCAATGCGTCAGCTCACATACAGCGGTGGGCTCTCACGCTGGCTGCGTATGACTACACCACACGGCACTGGCCAGGCACTAAAGATTGCGCTGACGCACTCAGCAGGCTCCCACTGGCCACCACTGAGGGGGCGTCGGAACAAAGCGCGGAGATGGTTATGGCCGTTGAGGCTTTCGACACCGCAGGCTCCCCCATCACAGCCCGCCAGATCGAAATCTGGACCAACAGCGATCCCTTCCTATCCCTGTTAAAGAAATGTGTCCTGACTGGGGAGCATGCCCCGAGGAGGTCAGATCATTTCAGAGACGGATGGATGAGCTCTCCATCCAAACCGACTGCCTGCTATGGTGCAGCCGGGTAGTCATGCCCCAGAAGGGAAGGGAAGCATTCATCAGGGAACTCCACAGCGAACACCCAGGCATCGTGCTAATGAAGGCCATTGCCCGGTCACATGTATGATGGGCGGGAATTGACTCAGACCTGGAACACTGGGTTCGCAGGTGCACGACGTGTTCTCAGCTGGGAAATGCCCCCAGGGAGGCCCCACTCAGGCCATGGTCACATATTCACGTAGACTACGCGGGCCCGTTCATGGGAAAAATGTTCTTGATTGTTGTCGGTGTATACTCGAAATGGATCGAGTGCATCATATTGAATTCGTGCACGACATCCACCACCGTGTAAAGTCTGCGTACGGTCTTTGCGACCCACGGCTTGCCGGACATCCTGGTTAGTGATAATGGCCCGTGTTTCACTAGCTATGAATTTCAGGAGTTTATGTCAGGTAATGGCATTAACCATGTCAGGACAGCACCGTTCAAGCCGGCTTCCAATGGCCAGGTGGAATGTACGGTCCAAATCATAAAACAGGGCATGCTCCGGATTCAAGGACTCTCCCTTCAATGCCACCTATCGCGCCTCCTGCTGGCCTATAGGTCCCGACCGTATATTCGCTCACGGGAGTCCCACCCACGGAACTACTCATGAAACGTACACTAAAAACTCGGCTGTCCCTCATTCATCCAGTCCTGTCAGACATTGTTGAGGGCAAGCGCCAGTCCCAAAATGAGTGTCATGACCGTAACTCAAAGGGGAGATGTATAGAAATTGATGACCTTGTATTTGTTCTCAATCATGCTTTGGGACCCAAGTGGTTTGAGGGTACTGTAATAGACAAAGATGGGAATAGGGTCATAGTGGTCAGACTTAACAATGGGCAGATATGCCACAAACACTTGGACCAAGTAAAGAAAAGGTTCAGCATGGACACTGAGGAACCTGAGGAAGATCATGAGATGTCACCCACACCACTGCCAGTGAACGAGCAACAAGAACATTCAGCAGCATGCACAGTCCCTGCGGTCAGCCCGGACGAGCCGGAATCACCTCAGGCGACAAAGACGCATGCCAAGGCTCAACAACCAGAGCCCCAACTGCGGCACTCCACGAGAGAGCGTCGACCGCCTGAAAGACTCAATCTTTGACCCAAAGACGTTGGGGGGAGGTGATGTCATGTTTGTAACCTTCACATAACTGTAACCTTCATGTAACAACACTGTACATTGTATACACCTGAGTAATGCACAACTTGACCACAGGGGGTGAACTTGTGGGAGACACTCTTCACCTGGTTATCCAGGTATATAAAGGTCCCACGCAGGGTCAGCACTTGTTGGTCCTGGGAATAAAGGTACAGGTCACGTAGTGACCTTGTCTGCAGTACATGCCTCGTGTGATTCTATAGTAAGGTGTAAGGACACTACACAGATAATATTCTGTCTTCGCATTTTTGCCCCCAAAGTGGATAACCTCACATTTATCCACATTATACTGCATCTGCCATGCATTTGCCCACTCACCTAACCTGTCCAAGTCACCCTGCAGCCTCTTAGCATCCCCCTCACAGTTCACACCACCACCCAGTTTAGTGTCATCTGCTAACTTGGAGATATTACACTCAATTTCTTCATCTAAATCATTGATGTATATTGTAAATAGCCCAGCACTGAGCCCTGCGGCACTCCACTAGTCACTGCCTGCCATTCTGAAAAGGACCCGTTTATCCCGACTCTCTGCTTCCTGTCTGCCAACCAGTTCTCTATCCATGTCAGTATATTACCCCCAATTTGATTTTGCACACCAATCTCTTGTGTGGGACCTTGTCAAAAGCCTTTTGAAAGTCCAAATACACCACACCCACTGGTTCTCCCTTGTCCACTCTACTAGTTACATCCTCAAAAAATTTGTCAAGCATGATTTCCCCTTCATAAATCCATGCTGACTTGGACCGATCCTGTCACTGCTTTTCAAATGCGCTGCTATTTCATCCTTAATAATTGATTCTAACATTTTCCCCACTACTGATGTCAGGCTAACCAGTCTATAATTACCCGGTTTCCTACTCCCTTTTTAAAAAAAAAGTGGTGTTACATTAGCTACCCTCCAGTCCATAGGAACTGATCCCGAGTCGATAGACTGTTGGAAAATGATCACCAATGCATCCACTATTTCTCGGGTCACTTCCTTAAGTACTCTGGGATGCAGATTATCAGGCCCCGGGGATTTATCGGCCTTCAATCCCATCAATTTCCCGAACACAATTTCCCACCTAATAAGGATATCCTTCAGTTCCTCCTTCTCACTAGAACCTCGGTCCCCTCGTACTTCCGGAAGGTTATTAGTGTCTTCCTTCGTGAAGACAGAACCAAAGTATTTGTTTAACTGGTCTGCCATTTCTTTGTTCGCCATTATAAATTCACCTGAATCTGACTGCAAGGGACCTACGTTTGTCTTCACTAATCTTTTTCTCTACACATATCTATAGAAGTTTTTGCAGTCAGTTTTTATGTTCCCGGCAAGCTTCCTCTCATACTCTATTTTCCCCCTCTTAATTAAACCCTTTGTCCTCCTCTGCTGAATTCTAAGGGCTAGACTTTCCACTTCACATCACCCATCTATGGCCCATCTATCGCCCAAAATGGACCGCTATCGCCCATTTTGAGCAAAAAGTGGAAACTAGGCCCAAAACATCACCGGAAAGATAGGCCCCCAAGTTTCCACTTTGATCGCCGAGATGATTGCCCAAATGATCGCCCACACAAGGCACATCCCAAGTTTCAGCACCTAGCATGCACTTCGCTGGGCCGATGCAAGGCCCAAAAGAGTGCTGAAAAATAGTTGCTTTTTCAGGGCCTAAGAGAAGGAAATGGGCACTACGGACACCGTTTTTAACTTCAGAGGAAGGGTGGAAAATTAGTTGTGAGTCATTTAGAAAGTAAAATTGAAGAAAATTGTACTCAGTAATTTGGGACAGGGAATATAAATAGGTACTATCAACTTATTTATGCTAAATAGATCTCATATATTGGAATTATTTAGTAAATAGCTTTTACATAGTGAAGTTATTTAATGATATTGTTGGGGCCTTTCAAACTGACTGGTATACAGCGTAGAGAGTACAGAGCGTGCAGAGTACAGTGATTAGAGAGTATAGAGTACAGAGATGATTGAAATTAGTGAAAGTAATTATCGATAGTGATGAGGCCTATGCTTTCCCTGCCTTTAATTGCGACTGCTCACAGACTGGTTACTGAAAGGATCAATCGAAGAGGAAGCAGAGAAATGCGTAGACGGAGACGAAGACAGAGGAGGAGACCATACAGCCAACGAAGGTACTTGGAGAAGCAATCTTAGCTGAACTTGTCTGAAAATGTTTGTCTTAGGAGGCTGCGATTCCGGAAGGAGGTCATCGATGAGATATGTCAACTCGTCAAGGATGATCTGCAGCCTTCCAGCACCATCAGAACCGCACTGTCCGTTGAGGTGAAGGTTACTGCTGTCCTAGCCTTCTACGCATCGGGATCTTTTCAGGCTTCAGCTGGTGACCTCTGCCATATCTCTCAGCACGCTACATACTGCTACATTCGACAGGTGACTGAAGCCCTTTACGCTTGCAGGATGGACTTCATAAGCTTCCCAGGGAGGCACAGACCGAGAGGGCTTTGGGTTTCTCGAGAATAGCAGATTTCTCCAAGGTGCAGGGAGCAATAGACTGCGCGCACATTGCCCTGAAAGCACCCTTAAAGAACGCAGAGGTGTTTCGTAACAGAAAGGGGTTCCACTCACTTAATGTGCAGCTTGTTGTCGACCACAATCAAACAATTCTGACAGTAAATGCTACATTTCCTGGCAGCATCCATGATGCGCACATCTTACATGAAAGTGCTATCCCTGACCTGTTTGTCAATCAGCCAGAAGGTCACGGTTGGATGCTGGGGGATAAAGAGTATGGCCTTGCCAGTTGGCTCATGACCCCTCTGCGTAATCCTGTCAATGAAGCACAGAGACGGTGTAATGAAAGTCACATAGCGACTCGCAACATCGTTGAAAAGACAATTGGAGTCCTAAAGCAGCGCTTCAGATGCCTGGACCATTCTGATGGCAGCCTACAGTACCACCCTGACCAGGTCGCAGAGTTTATTGTGGTGTTTTGCATGCTGCATAACCGAGCTATAAGGAGAGGGCAAGTAATGCCAGATCATGCTGCAGGTCCACCTCCAGAAGGAGATGAGAGAGAAGAGGCAGCCGGCGAAGATGAAGAGGAGGAACAGGCGGGAGAGGACACGGGAGAGGACATAGGGGAGCTTACTTAGCATGGTGATCTAGCACCGGTACCACCTCACCTTTCCCGAAGACTGTTAGCCAGGGGCAGTTACACGGCCGCTAAGCTTTTGCGTCAGCAGCTCATTAATGAACGCTTCGCATGAACTATTATTGTTGATATTCAAACGTTCAATTACAGTTACGGTTAATCAAAAGTTTCAATTCCGTGTGGAAAAAGAATAAACAAACAAATATGCATGAAAAACTGTGCATTGTAAAATTTATGTAACTTAAGAGAGAATTTACAAAAGTTGTAGAAACATTTTTTTTTATTAAGAAACAAATTTTTTTTAAAGAACTAATGAACAACACCCTCCTTCCAACCCCCCACGCCCCGCACCAACCCATCCTTCTCTCAAAATCCCCAAAACATGAGAAGAAGAAGAAATTGAACATTTAAGTTTTAAAGAACAAGTGACCATCTCAGTGACGATAACAAGTGACCATTTCAGTGACGATAACAAGTGACCATTTCAGTGATGATAACAAGTGACCATTTCAGTGATGATAACAAGTGATCATTTCAGTGACGATAACAAGTGATCATTTCAGTGACGATAACAAGTGACCATCTCACTGATGATAACAAGTGATCATTTCAGTGATGATAACAAGTGACCATCTCAGTGATGATAACAAGTGACCATTTCAGTGATGATAACAAGTGACCATCTCAGTGATGATAACAAGTGACCATCTCAGTGATATATAAAAGTGACCATCTCAGTGATGATAACAAGTGACCATCTCAGTGATGATAACAAGTGATCATTTCAGTGATGATAACAAGTGACCATTTCAGTGATGATAACAAGTGACCATCTCAGTGATGATAACAAGTGACCATTTCAGTGATGATAACAAGTGACCATCTCAGTGATGATAACAAGTGACCATCTCAGTGATGATAACAAGTGACCATCTCAGTGACGATAACAAGTGATCATCTCAGTGACGATAACAAGTGACCATCTCAGTGATGATAACAAGTGACCATCTCAGTGATGATAACAAGTGACCATTTCAGTGATGATAACAAGTGACCATCTCAGTGATGATAACAAGTGACCATTTCAGTGATGATAACAAGTGACCATCTCAGTGATATATAAAAGTGACCATCTCAGTGATGATAACAAGTGACCCTAACAAGGCCCATCTCAGTGATGATAACAAGTGACCATCTCAGTGATGATAACAAGTGACCATCTCAGTGACGATAACAAGTGATCATCTCAGTGACGATAACAAGTGACCATCTCAGTGATGATAACAAGTGACCATCTCAGTGATGATAACAAGTGACCATTTCAGTGATGATAACAAGTGACCATCTCAGTGATGATAACAAGTGACCATTTCAGTGATGATAACAAGTGACCATTTCAGTGACGATAACAAGTGACCATTTCAGTGATGATAACAAGTGATCATTTCAGTGACGATAACAAGTGACCATCTCAGTGATGATAACAAGTGACCATCTCAGTGATGATAACAAGTGACCATTTCAGTGATGATAACAAGTGACCATTTCAGTGATGATAACAAGTGATCATTTCAGTGACGATAACAAGTGAGCATTTCAGTGAAGATAACAAGTGACCATTTCAGTGATGATAACAAGTGACCATTTCAGTGAAGATAACAAGTGACCATTTCAGTGATGATAACAAGTGATCATCTCAGTGATGATAACAAGTGACCATCTCAGTGATGATAACAAGTGACCATTTCAGTGATGATAACAAGTGATCATCTCAGTGACGATAACAAGTGATCATTTCAGTGACGATAACAAGTGAGCATTTCAGTGAAGATAACAAGTGATCATCTCAGTGATGATAACAAGTGACCATCTCAGTGATGATAACAAGTGACCATTTCAGTGATGATAACAAGTGATCATCACAGTGACGATAACAAGTGATCATTTCAGTGATGATAACAAGTGACCATTTCAGTGATGATAACAAGTGATCATTTCAGTGATGATAACAAGTGATCATTTCAGTGACGATAACAAGTGAGCATTTCAGTGAAGATAACAAGTGATCATTTCAGTGGTGATAACAAGTGACCATCTCAGTGATGATAACAAGTGATCATTTCAGTGACGATAACAAGTGACCATCTCAGTGATGATAACAAGTGACCATTTCAGTGATGATAACAAGTGATCATTTCAGTGATGATAACAAGTGACCATTTCAGTGACGATAACAAGTGACCATATCAGTGATGATAACAAGTGATCATTTCAGTGATGATAACAAGTGATCATTTCAGTGACGATAACAAGTGAGCATTTCAGTGAAGATAACAAGTGACCATTTCAGTGATGATAACAAGTGACCATTTCAGTGAAGATAACAAGTGACCATTTCAGTGATGATAACAAGTGATCATCTCAGTGATGATAACAAGTGACCATCTCAGTGATGATAACAAGTGACCATTTCAGTGACGATAACAAGTGACCATCTCAGTGATGATAACAAGTGATCATTTCAGTGACGATAACAAGTGACCATTTCAGTGACGATAACAAGTGACCATCTCAGTGATGATAACAAGTGATCATTTCAGTGATGATAACAAGTGACCATTTCAGTGACGATAACAAGTGACCATCTCAGTGATGATAACAAGTGACCATTTCAGTGATGATAACAAGTGATCATTTCAGTGATGATAACAAGTGACCATTTCAATTTCAGTGATGATAACAAGTGACCATTTCAGTGATGAAAACAAGTGACCATTTCAGTGATGATAACAAGTGACCATTTCAATTTCAGTGATGATAACAAGTGACCATTTCAGTGATGATAACAAGTGATCATTTCAGTGACGATAACAAGTGAGCATTTCAGTGAAGATAACAAGTGACCATTTCAGTGACGATAACAAGTGACCATATCAGTGATGATAACAAGTGATCATTTCAGTGATGATAACAAGTGATCATTTCAGTGACGATAACAAGTGAGCATTTCAGTGAAGATAACAAGTGACCATTTCAGTGATGATAACAAGTGACCATTTCAGTGAAGATAACAAGTGACCATTTCAGTGATGATAACAAGTGATCATCTCAGTGATGATAACAAGTGACCATCTCAGTGATGATAACAAGTGACCATTTCAGTGATGATAACAAGTGACCATTTCAGTGATGATAACAAGTGATCATTTCAGTGATGATAACAAGTGACCATCTCAGTGATATATAAAAGTGACCATCTCAGTGATGATAACAAGTGACCATCTCAGTGATGATAACAAGTGATCATCTCAGTGACGATAACAAGTGACCATTTCAGTGATGATAACAAGTGACCATCTCAGTGATATATAAAAGTGACCATCTCAGTGATGATAACAAGTGACCATTTCAGTGACGATAACAAGTGACCATTTCAGTGATGATAACAAGTGACCATCTCAGTGATATATAAAAGTGACCATCTCAGTGATGATAACAAGTGACCATTTCAGTGACGATAACAAGTGACCATCTCAGTGATGATAACAAGTGACCATTTCAGTGATGATAACAAGTGACCATTTCAGTGATGATAACAAGTGACCATTTCAGTGATGATAACAAGTGACCATCTCAGTGATATATAAAAGTGACCATCTCAGTGATGATAACAAGTGACCATTTCAGTGACGATAACAAGTGACCATCTCAGTGATGATAACAAGTGACCATTTCAGTGATGATAACAAGTGATCATTTCAGTGACGATAACAAGTGACCATCTCAGTGATGATAACAAGTGACCATTTCAGTGATGATAACAAGTGATCATTTCAGTGATGATAACAAGTGACCATCTCAGTGATGATAACAAGTGATCATTTCAGTGACGATAACAAGTGACCATTTCAGTGAAGATAACAAGTGACCATCTCAGTGATGATAACAAGTGATCATTTCAGTGACGATAACAAGTGACCATTTCAGCGAAGATAACAAGTGACCATTTCAGTGATGATAACAAGTGATCATTTCAGTGATGATAACAAGTGACCATCTCAGTGATGATAACAAGTGATCATTTCAATGACGATAACAAGTGATTATTTCAGTGATGATAACAAGTGACCATTGCAGTGAAGATAACAAGTGATCATTTCAGTGATGATAACAAGTGATCATTTCAGTGATGATAACAAGTGACCATTGCAGTGAAGATAACAAGTGATCATTTCAGTGATGATAACAAGTGATCATTTCAGTGATGATAACAAGTGACCATTTCAGTGATGATAACAAGTGACCATTGCAGTGAAGATAACAAGTGATCATTTCAGTGATGATAACAAGTGATCATTTCAGTGATGATAACAAGTGACCATTTCAGTGATGATAACAAGTGATCATTTCAGTGACGATAACAAGTGACCATTTCAGTGATGATAACAAGTGACCATTGCAGTGAAGATAACAAGTGACCATTTCAGTGATGATAACAAGTGACCATTTCAGTGAAGATAACAAGTGATCATTTCAGTGATGATAACAAGTGACCATTTCAGTGATGATAACAAGTGACCATTTCAGTGATGTTAACAAGTGACCATTTCAGTGATGATAACAAGTGACCATTTCAGTGACGATAACAAGTGATCATTTCAGTGACGATAACAAGTGACCATCTCACTGATGATAACAAGTGACCATTTCAGTGATGGTAACAAGTGACCATTTCAGTGATGATAACAAGTGACCATTTCAGTGATGATAACAAGTAACCATCTCAGTGATGATAACAAGTGACCATCTCAGTGATATATAAAAGTGACCATATCAGTGATGATAACAAGTGACCCTAACAAGGCCCATCTCAGTGATGATAACAAGTGACCATCTCAGTGATGATAACAAGTGACCATCTCAGTGATGATAACAAGTGATCATCTCAGTGACGATAACAAGTGATCATTTCAGTGACGATAACAAGTGACCATTTCAGTGATGATAACAAGTGATCATTTCAGTGACGATAACAAGTGACCATTTCAGTGAAGATAACAAGTGACCATCTCAGTGATGATAACAAGTGATCATTTCAGTGACGATAACAAGTGACCATTTCAGTGATGATAACAAGTGACCATCTCAGTGATGATAACAAGTGACCATCTCAGTGATATATAAAAGTGACCATCTCAGTGATGATAACAAGTGACACTAACAAGGCCCATCTCAGTGATGATAACAAGTGACCATCTCAGTGATGATAACAAGTGACCATCTCAGTGACGATAACAAGTGACCATCTCAGTGATGATAACAAGTGACCATTTCAGTGATGATAACAAGTGACCATCTCAGTGATGACAACAAGTGACCATCTCAGTGATGATAACAAGTGACCATTTCAGTGATGATAACAAGTGATCATTTCAGTGATGATAACAAGTGACCATTTCAGTGATGATAACAAGTGATCATTTCAGTGATGATAACAAGTGACCATTTCAGTGAAGATAACAAGTGATCATTTCAGTGACGATAACAAGTGACCATTTCAGTGAAGAAAACAAGTGACCATTTCAGCGATGATAACAAGTGACCATCTCAGTGATGATAACAAGTGATCATTTCAGTGACGATAACAAGTGACTATTTCAGTGATGATAACAAGTGACCATTGCAGTGAAGATAACAAGTGATCATTTCAGTGATGATAACAAGTGACCATTTCAGTGATGATAACAAGTGACCATTTCAGTGATGATAACAAGTGACCATCTCAGTGACGATAACAAGTGATCATTTCAGTGACGATAACAAGTGACCATCTCAGTGATGATAACAAGTGACCATCTCAGTGATGATAACAAGTGACCATTTCAGTGATGATAACAAGTGACCATCTCAGTGACGATAACAAGTGATCATTTCAGTGACGATAACAAGTGACCATCTCAGTGATGATAACAAGTGACCATCTCAGTGATGATAACAAGTGACCATTTCAGTGACGATAACAAGTGACCATCTCAGTGATGATAACAAGTGACCATTTCAGTGATGATAACAAGTGACCATCTCAGTGATGATAACAAGTGACCATTTCAGTGATGATAACAAGTGATCATTTCAGTGATGATAACAAGTGACCATCTCAGTGATGATAACAAGTGATCATTTCAGTGACGATAACAAGTGACCATTTCAGTGAAGATAACAAGTGACCATCTCAGTGATGATAACAAGTGATCATTTCAGTGATGATAACAAGTGACCATTTCAGTGAAGATAACAAGTGACCATTTCAGTGATGATAACAAGTGATCATTTCAGTGATGATAACAAGTGACCATCTCAGTGATGATAACAAGTGATCATTTCAGTGACGATAACAAGTGACCATTTCAGTGATGATAACAAGTGACCATTGCAGTGAAGATAACAAGTGATCATTTCAGTGATGATAACAAGTGATCATTTCAGTGATGATAACAAGTGACCATTTCAGTGATGATAACAAGTGATCATTTCAGTGATGATAACAAGTGACCATCTCAGTGATGATAACAAGTGATCATTTCAGTGACGATAACAAATGACCATTTCAGTGATGATAACAA
Organism: Pristiophorus japonicus; assembly: GCF_044704955.1. Classification (NCBI taxonomy): domain Eukaryota; kingdom Metazoa; phylum Chordata; class Chondrichthyes; family Pristiophoridae; genus Pristiophorus; species Pristiophorus japonicus. Next base: position 18,608,997 of record NC_092010.1, read on the forward strand.
GTGATCATTTCAGTGATGATAACAAGTGATCATTTCAGTGATGATAACAAGTGACCATTTCAGTGAAGATAACAAGTGATCATTTCAGTGATGATAACAAGTGACCATTTCAGTGATGATAACAAGTGACCATCTCAGTGATGATAACAAGTGATCATTTCAGTGACGATAACAAGTGATCATTTCAGTGATGATAACAAGTGACCATCTCAGTGATATATAAAAGTGACCATCTCAGTGATGATAACAAGTGACCCTAACAAGGCCCATCTCAGTGATGATAACAAGTGACCATCTCAGTGATGATAACAAGTGACCATCTCAGTGATGATAACAAGTGATCATCTCAGTGACGATAACAAGTGATCATTTCAGTGACGATAACAAGTGACCATCTCAGTGATGATAACAAGTGACCATCTCAGTGATATATAAAAGTGACCATCTCAGTGATGATAACAAGTGACCATCTCAGTGATGATAACAAGTGATCATCTCAGTGACGATAACAAGTGATCATTTCAGTGACGATAACAAGTGACCATCTCAGTGATGATAACAAGTGACCATTTCAGTGATGATAACAAGTGATCATTTCAGTGACGATAACAAGTGACCATCTCAGTGATGATAACAAGTGACCATCTCAGTGATGATAACAAGTGACCATTTCAGTGATGATAACAAGTGATCATTTCAGTGATGATAACAAGTGACCATCTCAGTGATGATAACAAGTGATCATTTCAGTGACGATAACAAGTGACCATTTCAGTGAAGATAACAAGTGACCATCTCAGTGATGATAACAAGTGATCATTTCAGTGACGATAACAAGTGACCATTTCAGCGAAGATAACAAGTGACCATTTCAGTGATGATAACAAGTGATCATTTCAGTGATGATAACAAGTGACCATCTCAGTGATGATAACAAGTGATCATTTCAATGACGATAACAAGTGATTATTTCAGTGATGATAACAAGTGACCATTGCAGTGAAGATAACAAGTGATCATTTCAGTGATGATAACAAGTGATCATTTCAGTGATGATAACAAGTGACCATTGCAGTGAAGATAACAAGTGATCATTTCAGTGATGATAACAAGTGATCATTTCAGTGATGATAACAAGTGACCATTTCAGTGATGATAACAAGTGACCATTGCAGTGAAGATAACAAGTGATCATTTCAGTGATGATAACAAGTGATCATTTCAGTGATGATAACAAGTGACCATTTCAGTGATGATAACAAGTGATCATTTCAGTGACGATAACAAGTGACCATTTCAGTGATGATAACAAGTGACCATTGCAGTGAAGATAACAAGTGACCATCTCAGTGATGATAACAAGTGACCATTTCAGTGAAGATAACAAGTGATCATTTCAGTGATGATAACAAGTGACCATTTCAGTGATGATAACAAGTGACCATTTCAGTGATGTTAACAAGTGACCATTTCAGTGATGATAACAAGTGACCATTTCAGTGACGATAACAAGTGACCATCTCACTGATGATAACAAGTGACCATTTCAGTGATGGTAACAAGTGACCATTTCAGTGATGATAACAAGTGACCATTTCAGTGATGATAACAAGTAACCATCTCAGTGATGATAACAAGTGACCATCTCAGTGATATATAAAAGTGACCATATCAGTGATGATAACAAGTGACCCTAACAAGGCCCATCTCAGTGATGATAACAAGTGACCATCTCAGTGATGATAACAAGTGACCATCTCAGTGATGATAACAAGTGATCATCTCAGTGACGATAACAAGTGATCATTTCAGTGACGATAACAAGTGACCATCTCAGTGATGATAACAAGTGACCATTTCAGTGATGATAACAAGTGATCATTTCAGTGACGATAACAAGTGACCATCTCAGTGATGATAACAAGTGACCATCTCAGTGATGATAACAAGTGATCATTTCAGTGATGATAACAAGTGACCATCTCAGTGATGATAACAAGTGATCATTTCAGTGACGATAACAAGTGACCATTTCAGTGAAGATAACAAGTGACCATCTCAGTGATGATAACAAGTGATCATTTCAGTGACGATAACAAGTGACCATTTCAGTGATGATAACAAGTGACCATCTCAGTGATGATAACAAGTGACCATCTCAGTGATATATAAAAGTGACCATCTCAGTGATGATAACAAGTGACACTAACAAGGCCCATCTCAGTGATGATAACAAGTGACCATCTCAGTGATGATAACAAGTGACCATCTCAGTGACGATAACAAGTGACCATCTCAGTGATGATAACAAGTGACCATTTCAGTGATGATAACAAGTGACCATCTCAGTGATGACAACAAGTGACCATCTCAGTGATGATAACAAGTGACCATTTCAGTGATGATAACAAGTGATCATTTCAGTGATGATAACAAGTGACCATTTCAGTGATGATAACAAGTGATCATTTCAGTGATGATAACAAGTGACCATTTCAGTGAAGATAACAAGTGATCATTTCAGTGACGATAACAAGTGACCATTTCAGTGAAGAAAACAAGTGACCATTTCAGCGATGATAACAAGTGACCATCTCAGTGATGATAACAAGTGATCATTTCAGTGACGATAACAAGTGACTATTTCAGTGATGATAACAAGTGACCATTGCAGTGAAGATAACAAGTGATCATTTCAGTGATGATAACAAGTGACCATTTCAGTGATGATAACAAGTGACCATTTCAGTGATGATAACAAGTGACCATCTCAGTGACGATAACAAGTGATCATTTCAGTGACGATAACAAGTGACCATCTCAGTGATGATAACAAGTGACCATCTCAGTGATGATAACAAGTGACCATCTCAGTGATGATAACAAGTGATCATTTCAGTGACGATAACAAGTGATCATTTCAGTGACGATAACAAGTGACCATTTCAGTGATGATAACAAGTGACCATTTCAGTGATGATAACAAGTGACCATCTCAGTGATGATAACAAGTGACCATTTCAGTGATGATAACAAGTGATCATTTCAGTGATGATAACAAGTGACCATCTCAGTGATGATAACAAGTGATCATTTCAGTGACGATAACAAGTGACCATTTCAGTGAAGATAACAAGTGACCATCTCAGTGATGATAACAAGTGATCATTTCAGTGATGATAACAAGTGACCATTTCAGTGAAGATAACAAGTGACCATTTCAGTGATGATAACAAGTGATCATTTCAGTGATGATAACAAGTGACCATCTCAGTGATGATAACAAGTGATCATTTCAGTGACGATAACAAGTGACCATTTCAGTGATGATAACAAGTGACCATTGCAGTGAAGATAACAAGTGATCATTTCAGTGATGATAACAAGTGATCATTTCAGTGATGATAACAAGTGACCATTTCAGTGATGATAACAAGTGATCATTTCAGTGATGATAACAAGTGACCATCTCAGTGATGATAACAAGTGATCATTTCAGTGACGATAACAAGTGACCATTTCAGTGATGATAACAAGTGATCATTTCAGTGATGATAACAAGTGATCATTTCAGTGATGATAACAAGTGACCATTTCAGTGAAGATAACAAGTGATCATTTCAGTGATGATAACAAGTGACCATTTCAGTGATGATAACAAGTGACCATCTCAGTGATGATAACAAGTGATCATTTCAGTGACGATAACAAGTGATCATTTCAGTGACGATAACAAGTGACCATCTCACTGATGATAACAAGTGACCATCTCAGTGATGATAACAAGTGACCATTTAAGTGATGATAACAAGTGACCATTTCAGTGATGATAACAAGTAACCATCTCAGTGATGATAACAAGTGACCATCTCAGTGATATATAAAAGTGACCATCTCAGTGATGATAACAAGTGACCCTAACAAGGCCCATCTCAGTGATGATAACAAGTGACCATCTCAGTGATGATAACAAGTGACCATCTCAGTGATGATAACAAGTGATCATCTCAGTGACGATAACAAGTGATCATTTCAGTGATGATAACAAGTGACCATTTCAGTGATGATAACAAGTGACCATCTCAGTGATGATAACAAGTGACCATCTCAGTGATGATAACAAGTGACCATCTCAGTGATGATAACAAGTGATCATCTCAGTGATGATAACAAGTGATCATTTCAGTGATGATAACAAGTGACCATCTCAGTGATGATAACAAGTGATCATTTCAGTGACGATAACAAGTGACCATTTCAGTGAAGATAACAAGTGACCATCTCAGTGATGATAACAAGTGATCATTTCAGTGACGATAACAAGTGACCATTTCAGTGAAGATAACAAGTGACCATTTCAGTGATGATAACAAGTGATCATTTCAGTGATGATAACAAGTGACCATCTCAATGATATATAAAAGTGACCATCTCAGTGATGATAACAAGTGACCCTAACAAGGCCCATCTCAGTGATGATAACAAGTGACCATCTCAGTGATGATAACAAGTGACCATCTCAGTGATGATAACAAGTGATCATCTCAGTGACGATAACAAGTGATCATCTCAGTGACGATAACAAGTGACCATTTCAGTGATGATAACAAGTGACCATCTCAGTGATGATAACAAGTGACCATTTCAGTGATGATAACAAGTGATCATTTCAGTGACGATAACAAGTGACCATCTCAGTGATGATAACAAGTGACCATTTCAGTGATGATAACAAGTGATCATTTCAGTGACGATAACAAGTGACCATCTCAGTGATGATAACAAGTGACCATCTCAGTGATGATAACAAGTGACCATTTCAGTGATGATAACAAGTGATCATTTCAGTGATGATAACAAGTGACCATCTCAGTGATGATAACAAGTGATCATTTCAGTGACGATAACAAGTGACCATTTCAGTGAAGATAACAAGTGACCATCTCAGTGATGATAACAAGTGACCATTTCAGTGACGATAACAAGTGACCATCTCAGTGACGATAACAAGTGACCATCTCAGTGATGATAACAAGTGACCATCTCAGTGACGATAACAAGTGACCATTTCAGTGATGATAACAAGTGACCATTTCAGTGATGATAACAAGTAACCATCTCAGTGATGATAACTAGTGACCATCTCAGTGATATATAAAAGTGACCATCTCAGTGATGATAACAAGTGACCCTAACAAGGCCCATCTCAGTGATGATAACAAGTGACCATTTCAGTGACGATAACAAGTGACCATTTCAGTGATGATAACAAATAACCATCTCAGTGATGATAACAAGTGATCATTTCAGTGATGATAACAAGTGACCATTTCAGTGATGATAACAAGTAACCATCTCAGTGATGATAACTAGTGACCATCTCAGTGATATATAAAAGTGACCATCTCAGTGATGATAACAAGTGACCCTAACAAGGCCCATCTCAGTGAAGATAACAAGTGACCATTTCAGTGACGATAACAAGTGATCATCTCAGTGACGATAACAAGTGACCATCTCAGTGATGATAACAAGTGACCATCTCAGTGATGATAACAAGTGACCATCTCAGTGATATATAAAAGTGACCATCTCAGTGATGATAACAAGTGACCCTAACAAGGCCCATCTCAGTGATGATAACAAGTGACCATTTCAGTGACGATAACAAGTGACCATCTCAGTGATGATAACAAGTGATCATTTCAGTGATGATAACAAGTGACCATCTCAGTGATGATAACAAGTGACCATCTCAGTGATGATAACAAGTGACCATCTCAGTGATGATAACAAGTGACCATTTCAGTGACGATAACAAGTGACCATTTCAGTGATGATAACAAGTGACCATTTCAGTGACGATAACAAGTGACCATCTCAGTGATGATAACAAGTGATCATTTCAGTGACGATAACAAGTGACCATCTCAGTGATGATAACAAGTGACCATCTCAGTGACAATAACAAGTGACCATTTCAGTGATGATAACAAGTGACCATTTCAGTGATGATAACAAGTAACCATCTCAGTGATGATAACAAGTGACCATTTCAGTGATGATAACAAGTAACCATCTCAGTGATGATAACAAGTGACCATCTCAGTGATATATAAAAGTGACCATCTCAGTGATGATAACAAGTGACCCTAACAAGGCCCATCTCAGTGATGATAACAAGGCCCATCTCAGTGATGATAACAAGTGACCATTTCAAAGATGATAACAAGTGACCATTTCAGTGACGATAACAAGTGACCATCTCAGTGATGATAACAAGTGACCATTTCAGTGACGATAACAAGTGACCATTTCAGTGATGATAACAAGTGATCATTTCAGTGACGATAACAAGTGATCATTTCAGTGACGATAACAAGTGACCATTTCAGTGACGATAACAAGTGACCATCTCAGTGATGATAACAAGTGACCATCTCAGTGATGATAACAAGTGACCATTTCAGTGATGATAACAAGTGACCATTTCAGTGATGATAACAAGTGACCATCTCAGTGACGATAACAAGTGACCCTAACAAGGCCCATCTCAGTGATGATAACAAGTGACCATCTCAGTGATGATAACAAGTGACCATTTCAGTGACGATAACAAGTGACCATCTCAGTGACGATAACAAGTGACCATCTCAGTGACGATAACAAGTGACCATCTCAGTGACGATAACAAGTGACCATCTCAGTGACGATAACAAGTGACCATCTCAGTGACGATAACAAGTGACCATCTCAGTGACGATAACAAGTGACCATCTCAGTGATGATAACAAGTGACCATCTCAGTGACGATAACAAGTGACCATCTCAGTGACGATAACAAGTGACCATCTCAGTGACGATAACAAGTGACCATTTCAGTGACGATAACAAGTGACCATCTCAGTGACGATAACAAGTGATCACATCAGTGACGATAACAAGTGACCATATCAGTGACGATAACAAGTGACCATCTCAGTGACGATAACAAGTGACCATTTCAGTGACGATAACAAGTGACCATCTCAGTGACGATAACAAGTGATCACATCAGTGACGATAACAAGTGACCATCTCAGTGACGATAACAAGTGATCATTTCAGTGACGATAACAAGTGACCATCTCAGTGCCGATAACAAGTGACCATCTCAGTGATGATAACAAGTGATCATTTCAGTGACGATAACAAGTGACCATCTCAGTGACGATAACAAGTGACCATTTCAGTGACAATAACAAGTGACCATTTCAGTGATGATAACAAGTGACCATTTCAGTGATGATAACAAGTGACCATCTCAGTGATGATAACAAGTGACCCTAACAAGGCCCATCTCAGTGATGATAACAAGTGACCATCTCAGTGACGTTAACAAGTGACCATCTCAGTGACGATAACAAGTGACCATCTCAGTGATGATAACAAGTGACCATCTCAGTGGTGATAACAAGTGACCATCTCAGTGATGATAACAAGTGACCATTTCAGTGACGATAACAAGTGACCATATCAGTGACGATAACAAGTGACCATTTCAGTGATGATAACAAGTGACCATTTCAGTGACGATAACAAGTGATCATTTCAGTGACGATAACAAGTGATCATTTTGTGACCATTTCAGTGATGATAACAAGTGACCATTTCAGTGATGATAACAAGTGACCATTTCAGTGATGATAACAAGTGACCATTTCAGTGATATATAAAAGTGACCATCTCAGTGATGATAACAAGTGACCCTAACAAGGCCCATCTCAGTGATGATAACAAGTGACCATCTCAGTGATGATAACAAGTGACCATCTCAGTGATGATAACAAGTGATCATCTCAGTGACAATTACAAGTGACCATCTCAGTGATGATAACAAGTGACCATTTCAGTGACGATAACAAGTGACCATCTCAGTGATGATAACAAGTGACCATCTCAGTGATGATAACAAGTGATCATTTCAGTGACGATAACAAGTGACCATTTCAGTGATGATAACAAGTAACCATCTCAGTGATGATAACAAGTGACCATCTCAGTGATGATAACAAGTGACCATTTCAGTGACGATAACAAGTGACCATTTCAGTGATGATAACAAGTGACCATTTCAGTGACGATAACAAGTGACCATCTCAGTGATGATAACAAGTGACCATTTCAGTGATGATAACAAGTGATCATTTCAGTGATGATAACAAGTGACCATTTCAGTGACGATAACAAGTGACCATCTCAGTGATGATAACAAGTGACCATTTCAGTGATGATAACAAGTAACCATCTCAGTGATGATAACAAGTGACCATCTCAGTGATGATAACAAGTGACCATCTCAGTGATATATAAAAGTGACCATCTCAGTGATGATAACAAGTGACCCTAACAAGGCCCATCTCAGTGATGATAACAAGTGACCATTTCAGAGATGATAACAAGTGACCATTTCAGTGATGATAACAAGTGACCATCTCAGTGATGATAACAAGTGACCATTTCAGTGATGATAACAAGTAACCATCTCAGTGATGATAACAAGTGACCATCTCAGTGATATATAAAAGTGACCATCTCAGTGATGATAACAAGTGACCCTAACAAGGCCCATCTCAGTGATGATAACAAGTGACCATTTCAGAGATGATAACAAGTGACCATTTCAGTGATGATAACAAGTGACCATTTCAGTGACGATAACAAGTGATCATTTCAGTGACGATAACAAGTGACCATCTCAGTGACGAAAACAAGTGACCATCTCAGTGATGATAACAAGTGATCATTTCAGTGACGATAACAAGTGACCATCTCAGTGATGATAACAAGTGATCATTTCAGTGACGATAACAAGTGACCATCTCAGTGACGATAACAAGTGATCATTTCAGTGACGATAACAAGTGACCATTTCAGTGATGATAACAAGTGACCATTTCAGTGATGATAACAAATAACCATCTCAGTGACGATAACAAGTGACCATTTCAGTGACGATAACAAGTGACCATTTCAGTGACGATAACAAGTGACCATCTCAGTGATGATAACAAGTGATCATTTCAGTGATGATAACAAGTGATCATTTCAGTGACGATAACAAGTGATCATTTCAGTGACGATAACAAGTGACCATTTCAGTGACGATAACAAGTGATCATTTCAGTGATGATAACAAGTGACCATCTCACTGATGATAACAAGTGACCATCTCAGTGATGATAACAAGTGACCATTTCAGTGATGATAACAAGTGACCATCTCAGTGATGATAACAAGTGACCATCTCAGTGATGATAACAAGTGACCATCTCAGTGATGATAACAAGTGACCATTTCAGTGATGATAACAAGTGACCATCTCAGTGATGATAACAAGTGACCATCTCAGTGATGATAACAAGTGACCATCTCAGTGATGATAACAAGTGACCATCTCAGTGATGATAACAAGTGACCATCTCAGTGATGATAACAAGTGACCATCTCAGTGATATATAAAAGTGACCATCTCAGTGATGATAACAAGTGACCCTAACAAGGCCAATCTCAGTGATGATAACAAGTGACCATTTCAGTGATGATAACAAGTGACCATTTCAGTGATGATAACAAGTGATCATTTCAGTGATGATAACAAGTGACCATTTCAGTGATGATAACAAGTGACCATTTCAGTGATATATAAAAGTGACCATCTCAGTGATGATAACAAGTGACCATTTCAGTGACGATAACAAGTGATCATTTTGTGACCATTTCAGTGATGATAACAAGTGACCATTTCAGTGATGATAACAAGTGACCATTTCAGTGACGATAACAAGTGATCATCTCAGTGACGATAACAAGTGACCATCTCAGTGATGATAACAAGTGACCATCTCAGTGATGATAACAAGTGACCATTTCAGTGACGATAACAAGTGATCATTTTGTGACCATTTCAGTGATGATAACAAGTGACCATTTCAGTGATGATAACAAGTGACCATTTCAGTGATGATAACAAGTGACCATCTCAGTGATGATAACAAGTGATCATTTCAGTGATAACAAGTGACCATTTCAGTGATGATAACAAGTAACCATCTCAGTGATGATAACAAGTGACCATTTCAGTGATGATAACAAGTAACCATCTCAGTGATGATAACAAGTGACCATCTCAGTGATATATAAAAGTGACCATCTCAGTGATGATAACAAGTGACCCTAACAAGGCCCATCTCAGTGATGATAACAAGTGACCATTTCAGAGATGATAACAAGTGACCATTTCAGTGACGATAACAAGTGATCATTTCAGTGACGATAACAAGTGACCATCTCAGTGATGATAACAAGTGATCATTTCAGTGACGATAACAAGTGATCATTTCAGTGACGATAACAAGTGACCATCTCAGTGATGATAACAAGTGATCATTTCAGTGACGATAACAAGTGACCATCTCAGTGATGATAACAAGTGACCATCTCAGTGACGATAACAAGTGATCATTTCAGTGATGATAACAAGTGACCATTTCAGTGATGATAACAAGTGACCATTTCAGTGATGATAACAAGTGACCATTTCAGTGACGATAACAAGTGATCATCTCAGTGACGATAACAAGTGACCATCTCAGTGATGATAACAAGTGACCATTTCAGTGATGATAACAAGTGACCATCTCAGTGATGATAACAAGTAACCATCTCAGTGATGATAACAAGTGACCATCTCAGTGACGATAACAAGTGATCATTTCAGTGATGATAACAAGTGACCATTTCAGTGATGATAACAAGTGACCATTTCAGTGATGATAACAAGTGACCATCTCAGTGATGATAACAAGTGACCATCTCAGTGATGATAACAAGTGACCATTTCAGTGACGATAACAAGTGACCATTTCAGTGACGATAACAAGTGATCATCTCAGTGACGATAACAAGTGACCATCTCAGTGATGATAACAAGTGACCATTTCAGTGACGATAACAAGTGACCATCTCAGTGATGATAACAAGTGACCATCTCAGTGATATATAAAAGTGACCATCTCAGTGATGATAACAAGTGACCCTAACAAGGCCCATCTCAGTGATGATAACAAGTGACCATTTCAGTGACGATAACAAGTGACCATTTCAGTGACGATAACAAGTGATCATTTCAGTGATGATAACAAGTAACCATCTCAGTGATGATAACAAGTGACCATCTCAGTGATATATAAAAGTGACCATCTCAGTGATGATAACAAGTGACCCTAACAAGGCCCATCTCAGTGATTATAACAAGTGACCATTTCAGAGATGATAACAAGTGACCATCTCAGTGATGATAACAAGTGACCATCTAAGTGATGATAACAAGTGACCATTTCAGTGACGATAACAAGTGACCATTTCAGTGATGATAACAAGTGACCATTTCAGTGATGATAACAAGTGATCATTTCAGTGACGATAACAAGTGACCATCTCAGTGATGATAACAAGTGATCATTTCAGTGACGATAACAAGTGACCATCTCAGTGATGATAACAAGTGATCATTTCAGTGACGATAACAAGTGACCATCTCAGTGATGATAACAAGTGATCATTTCAGTGACGATAACAAGTGACCATCTCAGTGACGATAACAAGTGACCATTTCAGTGATGATAACAAGTGACCATCTCAGTGACGATAACAAGTGACCCTAACAAGGCCCATCTCAGTGATGATAACAAGTGACCATCTCAGTGATGATAACAAGTGACCATTTCAGTGATGATAACAAGTGACCATCTCAGTGACGATAACAAGTGACCATCTCAGTGATGATAACAAGTGACCATTTCAGTGATGATAACAAGTGACCATTTCAGTGATGATAACAAGTAACCATCTCAGTGATGATAACAAGTGACCATTTCAGTAATGATAACAAGTAACCATCTCAGTGATGATAACAAGTGACCATCTCAGTGATATATAAAAGTGACCATCTCAGTGATGATAACAAGTGACCCTAACAAGGCCCATCTCAGTGATGATAACAAGTGACCATTTCAGTGATGATAACAAGTGACCATCTCAGTGATGATAACAAGTGACCATCTCAGTGATGATAACAAGTGACCATCTCAGTGATGATAACAAGTGATCATCTCAGTGACGATAACAAGTGATCATCTCAGTGACGATAACAAGTGACCATTTCAGTGATGATAACAAGTGACCATTTCAGTGATGATAACAAGTGATCATTTCAGTGATGATAACAAGTGATCATTTCAGTGACAATAACAAGTGACCATCTCAGTGATGATAACAAGTGACCATTTCAGTGATGATAACAAGTGATCATTTCAGTGACGATAACAAGTGACCATCTCAGTGATGATAACAAGTGACCATCTCAGTGATGATAACAAGTGACCATTTCAGTGATGATAACAAGTGATCATTTCAGTGATGATAACAAGTGACCATCTCAGTGATGATAACAAGTGATCATTTCAGTGACGATAACAAGTGACCATTTCAGTGAAGATAACAAGTGACCATCTCAGTGATGATAACAAGTGACCATTTCAGTGACGATAACAAGTGACCATCTCAGTGACGATAACAAGTGACCATCTCAGTGATGATAACAAGTGACCATCTCAGTGACGATAACAAGTGACCATTTCAGTGATGATAACAAGTGACCATTTCAGTGATGATAACAAGTAACCATCTCAGTGATGATAACAAGTGACCATCTCAGTGATATATAAAAGTGACCATCTCAGTGATGATAACAAGTGACCCTAACAAGGCCCATCTCAGTGATGATAACAAGTGACCATTTCAGTGACGATAACAAGTGACCATTTCAGTGATGATAACAAATAACCATCTCAGTGATGATAACAAGTGATCATTTCAGTGATGATAACAAGTGACCATTTCAGTGATGATAACAAGTAACCATCTCAGTGATGATAACTAGTGACCATCTCAGTGATATATAAAAGTGACCATCTCAGTGATGATAACAAGTGACCCTAACAAGGCCCATCTCAGTGAAGATAACAAGTGACCATTTCAGTGACGATAACAAGTGATCATCTCAGTGACGATAACAAGTGACCATCTCAGTGATGATAACAAGTGACCATCTCAGTGATATATAAAAGTGACCATCTCAGTGATGATAACAAGTGACCCTAACAAGGCCCATCTCAGTGATGATAACAAGTGACCATTTCAGTGACGATAACAAGTGACCATCTCAGTGATGATAACAAGTGATCATTTCAGTGATGATAACAAGTGACCATCTCAGTGATGATAACAAGTGACCATCTCAGTGATGATAACAAGTGACCATCTCAGTGATGATAACAAGTGACCATTTCAGTGACGATAACAAGTGACCATTTCAGTGATGATAACAAGTGACCATTTCAGTGACGATAACAAGTGACCATCTCAGTGATGATAACAAGTGACCATCTCAGTGACAATAACAAGTGACCATTTCAGTGATGATAACAAGTGACCATCTCAGTGATGATAACAAGTGACCATTTCAGTGACGATAACAAGTGACCATTTCAGTGATGATAACAAGTGACCATTTCAGTGACGATAACAAGTGACCATCTCAGTGATGATAACAAGTGACCATCTCAGTGACAATAACAAGTGACCATTTCAGTGATGATAACAAGTGACCATTTCAGTGATGATAACAAGTAACCATCTCAGTGATGATAACAAGTGACCATTTCAGTGATGATAACAAGTAACCATCTCAGTGATGATAACAAGTGACCATCTCAGTGATATATAAAAGTGACCATCTCAGTGATGATAACAAGTGACCCTAACAAGGCCCATCTCAGTGATGATAACAAGTGACCATTTCAGAGATGATAACAAGTGACCATTTCAGTGACGATAACAAGTGACCATCTCAGTGATGATAACAAGTGACCATTTCAGTGACGATAACAAGTGACCATTTCAGTGATGATAACAAGTGATCATTTCAGTGACGATAACAAGTGATCATTTCAGTGACGATAACAAGTGACCATCTCAGTGATGATAACAAGTGACCATTTCAGTGATGATAACAAGTGACCATTTCAGTGATGATAACAAGTGACCATTTCAGTGATGATAACAAGTGACCATTTCAGTGATGATAACAAGTGACCATCTCAGTGACGATAACAAGTGACCCTAACAAGGCCCATCTCAGTGATGATAACAAGTGACCATCTCAGTGATGATAACAAGTGACCATTTCAGTGACGATAACAAGTGACCATCTCAGTGACGATAACAAGTGACCATCTCAGTGACGATAACAAGTGACCATCTCAGTGACGATAACAAGTGACCATCTCAGTGACGATAACAAGTGACCATCTCAGTGACGATAACAAGTGACCATCTCAGTGACGATAACAAGTGACCATCTCAGTGATGATAACAAGTGACCATCTCAGTGACGATAACAAGTGACCATCTCAGTGACGATAACAAGTGACCATCTCAGTGACGATAACAAGTGACCATTTCAGTGACGATAACAAGTGACCATCTCAGTGACGATAACAAGTGATCACATCAGTGACGATAACAAGTGACCATATCAGTGACGATAACAAGTGACCATCTCAGTGACGATAACAAGTGACCATTTCAGTGACGATAACAAGTGACCATCTCAGTGACGATAACAAGTGATCATATCAGTGACGATAACAAGTGACCATTTCAGTGACGATAACAAGTGACCATCTCAGTGATGATAACAAGTGACCATCTCAGTGCCGATAACAAGTGACCATCTCAGTGATGATAACAAGTGATCATTTCAGTGACGATAACAAGTGATCATTTCAGTGACGATAACAAGTGACCATCTCAGTGATGATAACAAGTGACCATCTCAGTGCCGATAACAAGTGACCATCTCAGTGATGATAACAAGTGATCATTTCAGTGACGATAACAAGTGACCATCTCAGTGACGATAACAAGTGACCATTTCAGTGACAATAACAAGTGACCATTTCAGTGATGATAACAAGTGACCATTTCAGTGATGATAACAAGTAACCATCTCATTGATGATAACTAGTGACCATCTCAGTGATGATAACAAGTGACCCTAACAAGGCCCATCTCAGTGATGATAACAAGTGACCATCTCAGTGACGTTAACAAGTGACCATCTCAGTGACGATAACAAGTGACCATCTCAGTGATGATAACAAGTGACCATCTCAGTGGTGATAACAAGTGACCATCTCAGTGATGATAACAAGTGACCATTTCAGTGACGATAACAAGTGACCATATCAGTGACGATAACAAGTGACCATTTCAGTGATGATAACAAGTGACCATTTCAGTGACGATAACAAGTGATCATTTCAGTGACGATAACAAGTGATCATTTTGTGACCATTTCAGTGATGATAACAAGTGACCATTTCAGTGATGATAACAAGTGACCATTTCAGTGATGATAACAAGTGACCATTTCAGTGATATATAAAAGTGACCATCTCAGTGATGATAACAAGTGACCCTAACAAGGCCCATCTCAGTGATGATAACAAGTGACCATCTCAGTGATGATAACAAGTGACCATCTCAGTGATGATAACAAGTGATCATCTCAGTGACAATTACAAGTGACCATCTCAGTGATGATAACAAGTGACCATTTCAGTGACGATAACAAGTGACCATCTCAGTGATGATAACAAGTGACCATCTCAGTGATGATAACAAGTGATCATTTCAGTGACGATAACAAGTGACCATTTCAGTGATGATAACAAGTAACCATCTCAGTGATGATAACAAGTGACCATCTCAGTGATGATAACAAGTGACCATTTCAGTGACGATAACAAGTGACCATTTCAGTGATGATAACAAGTGACCATTTCAGTGACGATAACAAGTGACCATCTCAGTGATGATAACAAGTGACCATTTCAGTGATGATAACAAGTGATCATTTCAGTGATGATAACAAGTGACCATTTCAGTGACGATAACAAGTGACCATCTCAGTGATGATAACAAGTGACCATTTCAGTGATGATAACAAGTAACCATCTCAGTGATGATAACAAGTGACCATTTCAGTGATGATAACAAGTAACCATCTCAGTGATGATAACAAGTGACCATCTCAGTGATATATAAAAGTGACCATCTCAGTGATGATAACAAGTGACCCTAACAAGGCCCATCTCAGTGATGATAACAAGTGACCATTTCAGAGATGATAACAAGTGACCATTTCAGTGATGATAACAAGTGACCATTTCAGTGACGATAACAAGTGATCATTTCAGTGACGATAACAAGTGACCATCTCAGTGACGAAAACAAGTGACCATCTCAGTGATGATAACAAGTGATCATTTCAGTGACGATAACAAGTGACCATCTCAGTGATGATAACAAGTGATCATTTCAGTGACGATAACAAGTGACCATCTCAGTGACGATAACAAGTGATCATTTCAGTGACGATAACAAGTGACCATTTCAGTGATGATAACAAGTGACCATTTCAGTGATGATAACAAATAACCATCTCAGTGACGATAACAAGTGACCATTTCAGTGACGATAACAAGTGACCATTTCAGTGACGATAACAAGTGACCATCTCAGTGATGATAACAAGTGATCATTTCAGTGATGATAACAAGTGATCATTTCAGTGACGATAACAAGTGATCATTTCAGTGACGATAACAAGTGACCATTTCAGTGACGATAACAAGTGATCATTTCAGTGATGATAACAAGTGACCATCTCACTGATGATAACAAGTGACCATCTCAGTGATGATAACAAGTGACCATTTCAGTGATGATAACAAGTGACCATCTCAGTGATGATAACAAGTGACCATCTCAGTGATGATAACAAGTGACCATCTCAGTGATGATAACAAGTGACCATTTCAGTGATGATAACAAGTGACCATCTCAGTGATGATAACAAGTGACCATCTCAGTGATGATAACAAGTGACCATCTCAGTGATGATAACAAGTGATCATTTCAGTGACGATAACAAGTGATCATTTCAGTGACGATAACAAGTGATCATTTCAGTGATGATAACAAGTGACCATCTCACTGATGATAACAAGTGACCATCTCAGTGATGATAACAAGTGACCATTTCAGTGATGATAACAAGTGACCATCTCAGTGATGATAACAAGTGACCATCTCAGTGATGATAACAAGTGACCATCTCAGTGATATATAAAAGTGACCATCTCAGTGATGATAACAAGTGACCCTAACAAGGCCAATCTCAGTGATGATAACAAGTGACCATTTCAGTGATGATAACAAGTGACCATTTCAGTGATGATAACAAGTGATCATTTCAGTGATGATAACAAGTGACCATTTCAGTGATGATAACAAGTGACCATTTCAGTGATATATAAAAGTGACCATCTCAGTGATGATAACAAGTGACCATTTCAGTGACGATAACAAGTGATCATTTTGTGACCATTTCAGTGATGATAACAAGTGACCATTTCAGTGATGATAACAAGTGACCATTTCAGTGACGATAACAAGTGATCATTTTGTGACCATTTCAGTGATGATAACAAGTGACCATTTCAGTGACGATAACAAGTGACCATCTCAGTGATGATAACAAGTGACCATCTCAGTGATGATAACAAGTGACCATTTCAGTGACGATAACAAGTGATCATTTTGTGACCATTTCAGTGATGATAACAAGTGACCATTTCAGTGATGATAACAAGTGACCATTTCAGTGATGATAACAAGTGACCATCTCAGTGATGATAACAAGTGATCATTTCAGTGATAACAAGTGACCATTTCAGTGATGATAACAAGTAACCATCTCAGTGATGATAACAAGTGACCATTTCAGTGATGATAACAAGTAACCATCTCAGTGATGATAACAAGTGACCATCTCAGTGATATATAAAAGTGACCATCTCAGTGATGATAACAAGTGACCCTAACAAGGCCCATCTCAGTGATGATAACAAGTGACCATTTCAGAGATGATAACAAGTGACCATTTCAGTGATGATAACAAGTGATCATTTCAGTGACGATAACAAGTGATCATTTCAGTGACGATAACAAGTGATCATTTCAGTGACGATAACAAGTGACCATCTCAGTGATGATAACAAGTGACCATCTCAGTGATGATAACAAGTGACCATCTCAGTGATGATAACAAGTGATCATTTCAGTGACGATAACAAGTGATCATTTCAGTGACGATAACAAGTGACCATCTCAGTGATGATAACAAGTGATCATTTCAGTGACGATAACAAGTGACCATCTCAGTGATGATAACAAGTGATCATTTCAGTGACGATAACAAGTGACCATCTCAGTGACGATAACAAGTGATCATCTCAGTGACGATAACAAGTGATCATTTCAGTGATGATAACAAGTGACCATTTCAGTGATGATAACAAGTGACCATTTCAGTGATGATAACAAGTGACCATCTCAGTGATGATAACAAGTAACCATCTCAGTGATGATAACAAGTGACCATCTCAGTGATGATAACAAGTAACCATCTCAGTGATGATAACAAGTGACCATCTCAGTGACGATAACAAGTGATCATTTCAGTGACGATAACAAGTGACCATTTCAGTGATGATAACAAGTGACCATCTCAGTGATGATAACAAGTGACCATCTCAGTGATGATAACAAGTGACCATTTCAGTGACGATAACAAGTGACCATTTCAGTGACGATAACAAGTGATCATCTCAGTGACGATAACAAGTGACCATCTCAGTGATGATAACAAGTGACCATTTCAGTGACGATAACAAGTGATCATTTCAGTGATGATAACAAGTAACCATCTCAGTGATGATAACAAGTGACCATCTCAGTGATATATAAAAGTGACCATCTCAGTGATGATAACAAGTGACCCTAACAAGGCCCATCTCAGTGATGATAACAAGTGACCATTTCAGTGACGATAACAAGTGACCATTTCAGTGACGATAACAAGTGATCATTTCAGTGATGATAACAAGTAACCATCTCAGTGATGATAACAAGTGACCATCTCAGTGATATATAAAAGTGACCATCTCAGTGATGATAACAAGTGACCCTAACAAGGCCCATCTCAGTGATTATAACAAGTGACCATTTCAGAGATGATAACAAGTGACCATCTCAGTGATGATAACAAGTGACCATCTCAGTGATGATAACAAGTGACCATTTCAGTGACGATAACAAGTGACCATTTCAGTGATGATAACAAGTGACCATTTCAGTGATGATAACAAGTGATCATTTCAGTGACGATAACAAGTGACCATCTCAGTGATGATAACAAGTGATCATTTCAGTGACGATAACAAGTGACCATCTCAGTGATGATAACAAGTGATCATTTCAGTGACGATAACAAGTGACCATCTCAGTGATGATAACAAGTGATCATTTCAGTGACGATAACAAGTGACCATCTCAGTGACGATAACAAGTGACCATTTCAGTGATGATAACAAGTGACCATCTCAGTGACGATAACAAGTGACCCTAACAAGGCCCATCTCAGTGATGATAACAAGTGACCATCTCAGTGATGATAACAAGTGACCATTTCAGTGATGATAACAAGTGACCATCTCAGTGACGATAACAAGTGACCATCTCAGTGATGATAACAAGTGACCATTTCAGTGATGATAACAAGTGACCATTTCAGTGATGATAACAAGTAACCATCTCAGTGATGATAACAAGTGACCATTTCAGTAATGATAACAAGTAACCATCTCAGTGATGATAACAAGTGACCATCTCAGTGATATATAAAAGTGACCATCTCAGTGATGATAACAAGTGACCCTAACAAGCCCCATCTCAGTGATGATAACAAGTGACCATTTCAGTGATGATAACAAGTGATCATTTCAGTGATGATAACAAGTGATCATTTCAGTGATGATAACAAGTGACCATCTCAGTGATGATAACAAGTGATCATTTCAGTGACGATAACAAGTGACCATCTCAGTGATGATAACAAGTGATCATTTCAGTGACGATAACAAGTGACCATCTCAGTGACGATAACAAGTGACCATTTCAGTGATGATAACAAGTGACCATCTTAGTGACGATAACAAGTGACCATTTCAGTGACGATAACAAGTGACCATTTCAGTGATGATAACAAGTGACCATCTTAGTGACGATAACAAGTGACCATTTCAGTGACGATAACAAGTGACCATCTCAGTGATGATAACAAGTGACCATTTCAGTGATGATAACAAGTGATCATTTCAGTGATGATAACAAGTGATCATTTCAGTGATGATAACAAGTGATCATTTCAGTGATGATAACAAGTGACCATCTCAGTGACGATAACAAGTGACCATTTCAGTGATGATAACAAGTGACCATTTCAGTGATGATAACAAGTGACCATCTCAGTGACGATAACAAGTGACCATCTCAGTGATGATAACAAGTGATCATTTCAGTGATGATAACAAGTGACCATTTCAGTGATGATAACAAGTGATCATTTCAGTGACGATAACAAGTGATCATTTCAGTGACGATAACAAGTGACCATCTCAGTGACGATAACAAGTGATCATTTCAGTGACGATAACAAGTGACCATCTCAGTGATGATAACAAGTGACCATCTCAGTGATGATAACAAGTGACCATCTCAGTGACGATAACAAGTGACCATTTCAGTGATGATAACAAGTGACCATTTCAGTGATGATAACAAGTGACCATCTCAGTGACGATAACAAGTGATCATTTCAGTGATGATAACAAGTGACCATTTCAGTGATGATAACAAGTGATCATTTCAGTGACGATAACAAGTGATCATTTCAGTGACGATAACAAGTGACCATCTCAGTGACGATAACAAGTGATCATTTCAGTGACGATAACAAGTGACCATCTCAGTGATGATAACAAGTGACCATCTCAGTGATGATAACAAGTGACCATTTCAGTGACGATAACAAGTGACCATCTCAGTGATGATAACAAGTGACCATCTCAGTGATGATAACAAGTAACCATCTCAGTGATGATAACAAGTGACCATCTCAGTGACGATAACAAGTGACCATTTCAGTGATGATAACAAGTGACCATTTCAGTGATGATAACAAGTAACCATCTCAGTGATGATAACAAGTGACCATCTCAGTGATGATAACAAGTGATCATTTCAGTGACGATAACAAGTGATCATTTCAGTGACGATAACAAGTGACCATCTCAGTGACGATAACAAGTGACCATTTCAGTGATGATAACAAGTAACCATCTCAGTGATGATAACAAGTGACCATCTCAGTGATGATAACAAGTGATCATTTCAGTGACGATAACAAGTGATCATTTCAGTGACGATAACAAGTGACCATCTCAGTGATGATAACAAGTGACCATTTCAGTGACGATAACAAGTGACCATCTCAGTGATGATAACAAGTGATCATTTCAGTGACGATAACAAGTGACCATCTCAGTGATGATAACAAGTGACCATCTCAGTGATAATAACAAGTGATCATTTCAGTGACGATAACAAGTGACCATCTCAGTGACGATAACAAGTGACCATTTCAGTGATGATAACAAGTAACCATCTCAGTGATGATAACAAGTGACCATTTCAGTGATGATAACAAGTAACCATCTCAGTGATGATAACAAGTAACCATCTCAGTGATGATAACAAGTGACCATTTCAGTGACGATAACAAGTGATCATTTCAGTGACGATAACAAGTGACCATCTCAGTGATATATAAAAGTGACCATCTCAGTGATGATAACAAGTGACCCTAACAAGGCCCATCTCAGTGATGATAACAAGTGACCATCTCAGTGATGATAACAAGTGACCATCTCAGTGATGATAACAAGTGACCATTTCAGTGACGATAACAAGTGATCATTTCAGTGACGATAACAAGTGACCATCTCAGTGATGATAACAAGTGACCATCTCAGTGATGATAACAAGTGATCATTTCAGTGATGATAACAAGTGACCATTTCAGTGACGATAACAAGTGACCATATCAGTGATGATAACAAGTGACCATTTCAGTGATGATAACAAGTGATCATTTCAGTGACGATAACGAGTGAGCATTTCAGTGAAGATAACAAGTGACCATTTCAGTGATGATAACAAGTGACCATTTCAGTGAAGATAACAAGTGACCATTTCAGTGATGATAACAAGTGATCATCTCAGTGATGATAACAAGTGAACATCTCAGTGATGATAACAAGTGAGCATTTCAGTGAAGATAACAAGTGACCATTTCAGTGATGATAACAAGTGACCATCTCAGTGATGATAACAAATGACCATTTCAGTGATGATAACAAGTGACCATTTCAGTGATGATAACAAGTGATCATTTCAGTGATGATAACAAGTGACCATCTCAGTGATGATAACAAGTGACCATCTCAGTGATGATAACAAGTGACCCTAACAAGGCCCATCTCAGTGATGATAACAAGTGACCATCTCAGTGATGATAACAAGTGACCATCTCAGTGACGATAACAAGTGATCATTTCAGTGACGATAACAAGTGACCATCTCAGTGATGATAACAAGTGACCATTTCAGTGATGATAACAAGTGATCATTTCAGTGACGATAACAAGTGACCATCTCAGTGATGATAACAAGTGACCATTTCAGTGATGATAACAAGTGATCATTTCAGTGACGATAACAAGTGACCATCTCAGTGATGATAACAAGTGACCATTTCAGTGATGATAACAAGTGACCATCTCAGTGATGATAACAAGTGACCATTTCAGTGATGATAACAAGTGATCATTTCAGTGATGATAACAAATGACCATTTCAGTGAAGATAACAAGTGACCATCTCAGTGATGATAACAAGTGACAATCTCAATGATGATAACAAGTGACCATTTCAGTGATGATAACAAGTGATCATTTCAGTGATGATAACAAGTGACCATCTCAGTGATGATAACAAGTGATCATTTCAGTGATGATAACAAGTGACCATCTCAGTGATGATAACAAGTGACCATTTCAGTGATGATAACATGTGATCATTTCAGTGATGATAACAAGTGATCATTTCAGTGACGATAACAAGTGACCATCTCAGTGATGATAACAAGTGACCATCTCAGTGATGATAACAAGTGACCATTTCAGTGATGATAACAAGTGACCATCTCAGTGATGATAACAAGTGACCATCTCAGTGATGATAACAAGTGATCATCTCAGTGACGATAACAAGTGACCATTTCAGTGATGATAACAAGTGATCATTTCAGTGATGATAACAAGTGACCATCTCAGTGATGATAACAAGTGATCATTTCAGTGATGATAACAAGTGACCATCTCAGTGATGATAACAAGTGACCATTTCAGTGATGATAACATGTGATCATTTCAGTGATGATAACAAGTGATCATTTCAGTGACGATAACAAGTGACCATCTCAGTGATGATAACAAGTGACCATCTCAGTGATGATAACAAGTGACCATTTCAGTGATGATAACAAGTGACCATCTCAGTGATGATAACAAGTGACCATCTCAGTGATGATAACAAGTGATCATCTCAGTGACGATAACAAGTGACCATTTCAGTGATGATAACAAGTGATCATCTCAGTGATGATAACAAGTGAACATCTCAGTGATGATAACAAGTGACCATTTCAGTGATGATAACAAGTGACCATTTCAGTGATGATAACAAGTGATCATTTCAGTGATGATAACAAGTGATCATTTCAGTGATGATAACAAGTGACCATCTCAGTGATATATAAAAGTGACCATCTCAGTGATGATAACAAGTGACCCTAACAAGGCCCATCTCAGTGATGATAACAAGTGACCATCTCAGTGATGATAACAAGTGACCATCTCAGTGATGATAACAAGTGACCATCTCAGTGACGATAACAAGTGATCATTTCAGTGACGATAACAAGTGACCATCTCAGTGATGATAACAAGTGACCATTTCAGTGATGATAACAAGTGATCATTTCAGTGACGATAACAAGTGACCATCTCAGTGATGATAACAAGTGACCATCTCAGTGATGATAACAAGTGATCATTTCAGTGACGATAACAAGTGACCATCTCAGTGATGATAACAAGTGACCATCTCAGTGATGATAACAAGTGACCATCTCAGTGATGATAACAAGTGACCATTTCAGTGATGATAACAAGTGATCATTTCAGTGATGATAACAAGTGACCATTTCAGTGAAGATAACAAGTGACCATCTCAGTGATGATAACAAGTGACCATCTCAATGATGATAACAAGTGACCATTTCAGTGATGATAACAAGTGATCATTTCAGTGATGATAACAAGTGACCATCTCAGTGATGATAACAAGTGATCATTTCAGTGATGATAACAAGTGACCATTTCAGTGAAGATAACAAGTGACCATCTCAGTGATGATAACAAGTGACCATTTCAGTGATGATAACATGTGATCATTTCAGTGATGATAACAAGTGATCATTTCAGTGACGATAACAAGTGACCATCTCAGTGATGATAACAAGTGACCATCTCAGTGATGATAACAAGTGACGATTTCAGTGATGATAACAAGTGATCATTTCAGTGACGATAACAAGTGACCATCTCAGTGATGATAACAAGTGACCATCTCAGTGATGATAACAAGTGATCATCTCAGTGACGATAACAAGTGATCATTTCAGTGACGATAACAAGTGACCATCTCAGTGATTATAACAAGTGACCATTTCAGTGATGATAACAAGTGACCATCTCAGTGATGATAACAAGTGACCATCTCAGTGATGATAACAAGTGACCATTTCAGTGATGATAACAAGTGATCATCTCAGTGACGATAACAAGTGATCATTTCAGTGACGATAACAAGTGACCATCTCAGTGATGATAACAAGTGACCATTTCAGTGATGATAACAAGTGACCATCTCAGTAATGATAACAAGTGACCATCTCAGTGATGATAACAAGTGACCATTTCAGTGATGATAACAAGTGACCATTTCAGTGAAGATAACAAGTGACCATCTCAGTGATGATAACAAGTGACCATCTCAATGATGATAACAAGTGACCATTTCAGTGATGATAACAAGTGACCATCTCAGTGATGATAACAAGTGATCATTTCAGTGATGATAACAAGTGACCATTTCAGTGAAGATAACAAGTGACCATCTCAGTGATGATAACAAGTGACCATTTCAGTGATGATAACATGTGATCATTTCAGTGATGATAACAAGTGATCATTTCAGTGACGATAACAAGTGACCATCTCAGTGATGATAACAAGTGACCATCTCAGTGATGATAACAAGTGACCATTTCAGTGATGATAACAAGTGATCATTTCAGTGACGATAACAAGTGACCATCTCAGTGATGATAACAAGTGACCATCTCAGTGATGATAACAAGTGATCATCTCAGTGACGATAACAAGTGATCATTTCAGTGACGATAACAAGTGACCATCTCAGTGATTATAACAAGTGACCATTTCAGTGATGATAACAAGTGATCATTTCAGTGACGATAACAAGTGACCATCTCAGTGATGATAACAAGTGACCATCTCAGTGATGATAACAAGTGACCATCTCAGTGATGATAACAAGTGACCATTTCAGTGATGATATCAAGTGATCATTTCAGTGACGATAACAAGTGACCATTTCAGTGAAGATAACAAGTGACCATCTCAGTGATGATAACAAGTGATCATTTCAGTGACGATAACAAGTGACCATTTCAGTGAAGATAACAAGTGACCATTTCAGTGATGATAACAAGTGATCATTTCAGTGATGATAACAAGTGACCATCTCAGTGAAGATAACAAGTGATCATTTCAGTGACGATAACAAGTGACCATTTCAGTGATGATAACAAGTGACCATTGCAGTGAAGATAACAAGTGATCATTTCAGTGATGATAACAAGTGACCATTTCAGTGATGATAACAAGTGACCATTTCAGTGATGATAACAAGTGACCATCTCAGTGATGATAACAAGTGACCATTTCAGTGATGATAACAAGTGATCATTTCAGTGACGATAACAAGTGATCATTTCAGTGACGATAACAAGTGACCATCTCACTGATGATAACAAGTGACCATCTCAGTGATGATAACAAGTGACCATTTCAGTGATGATAACAAGTGACCATTTCAGTGATGATAACAAGTAACCATCTCAGTGATGATAACAAGTGACCATCTCAGTGATATATAAAAGTGACCATCTCAGTGATGATAACAAGTGACCCTAACAAGGCCCATCTCAGTGATGATAACAAGTGACCATCTCAGTGATGATAACAAGTGACCATCTCAGTGATGATAACAAGTGACCATCTCAGTGATGATAACAAGTGATCATCTCAGTGACGATAACAAGTGATCATTTCAGTGAAGATAACAAGTGACCATCTCAGTGACGATAACAAGTGACCATTTCAGTGACGATAACAAGTGATCATTTCAGTGACGATAACAAGTGACCATCTCAGTGATGATAACAAGTGACCATTTCAGTGATGATAACAAGTGACCATCTCAGTGACGATAACAAGTGACCATTTCAGTGACGATAACAAGTGACCATTTCAGTGACGATAACAAGTGATCATTTCAGTGACGATAACAAGTGACCATTTCAGTGACGATAACAAGTGACCATTTCAGTGATGATAACAAGTGATCATTTCAGTGATGATAACAAGTGACCATTTCAGTGATGATAACAAGTGACCATTTCAGTGATGATAACAAGTGACCATCTCAGTGACGATA
The DNA here is from genome assembly GCF_044704955.1 of Pristiophorus japonicus. NCBI lineage: Eukaryota > Metazoa > Chordata > Chondrichthyes > Pristiophoridae > Pristiophorus > Pristiophorus japonicus. Next base: position 18,635,994 of record NC_092010.1, read on the forward strand.
ACAAGTGACCATTTCAGTGACGATAACAAGTGACCATCTCAGTGATGATAACAAGTGACCATTTCAGTGATGATAACAAGTGACCATTTCAGTGACGATAACAAGTGACCATTTCAGTGATGATAACAAGTGACCATTTCAGTGATGATAACAAGTGACCATCTCAGTGATGATAACAAGTGACCATTTCAGTGATATATAAAAGTGACCATCTCAGTGATGATAACAAGTGACCCTAACAAGGCCCATCTCAGTGATGATAACAAGTGACCATCTCAGTGATGATAACAAGTGACCATCTCAGTGATGATAACAAGTGATCATTTCAGTGATGATAACAAGTGACCATTTCAGTGACGATAACAAGTGATCATTTCAGTGATGATAACAAGTGACCATTTCAGTGATGATAACAAGTGACCATCTCAGTGACGATAACAAGTGACCATCTCAGTGATGACAACAAGTGATCATTTCAGTGATGATAACAAGCGACCATCTCAGTGATGATAACAAGTGATCATTTCAGTGAAGATAACAAGTGACCATTTCAGTGATGATAACAAGTGATCATCTCAGTGATGATAACAAGTGAACATCTCAGTGATGATAACAAGTGAGCATTTCAGTGAAGATAACAAGTGACCATTTCAGTGATGATAACAAGTGACCATTTCAGTGATGATAACAAGTGATCATTTCAGTGATGATAACAAGTGACCATTTCAGTGATGATAACAAGTGACCATTTCAGTGATGATAACAAGTGATCATTTCAGTGACGATAACAAGTGACCATCTCAGTGATGATAACAAGTGACCATCTCAGTGATATATAAAAGTGACCATCTCAGTGATGATAACAAGTGACCCTAACAAGGCCCATCTCAGTGATGATAACAAGTGACCATCTCAGTGATGATAACAAGTGACCATCTCAGTGATGATAACAAGTGACCATCTCAGTGATGATAACAAGTGACCATCTCAGTGATGATAACAAGTGACCATTTCAGTGATGATAACAAGTGATCATTTCAGTGACGATAACAAGTGACCATCTCAGTGATGATAACAAGTGACCATCTCAGTGATGATAACAAGTGACCATTTCAGTGATGATAACAAGTGATCATTTCAGTGACGATAACAAGTGACCATCTCAGTGATGATAACAAGTGACCATTTCAGTGATGATAACAAGTGACCATCTCAGTGATGATAACAAGTGACCATTTCAGTGATGATAACAAGTGATCATTTCAGTGATGATAACAAGTGACCATTTCAGTGAAGATAACAAGTGACCATCTCAGTGATGATAACAAGTGACCATCTCAATGATGATAACAAGTGACCATTTCAGTGATGATAACAAGTGATCATTTCAGTGATGATAACAAGTGACCATCTCAGTGATGATAACAAGTGATCATTTCAGTGATGATAACAAGTGACCATTTCAGTGAAGCTAACAAGTGACCATCTCAGTGATGATAACAAGTGACCATTTCAGTGATGATAACATGTGATCATTTCAGTGATGATAACAAGTGATCATTTCAGTGACGATAACAAGTCACCATCTCAGTGATGATAACAAGTGACCATCTCAGTGATGATAACAAGTGACCATTTCAGTGATGATAACAAGTGATCATTTCAGTGACGATAACAAGTGACCATCTCAGTGATGATAACAAGTGACCATCTCAGTGATGATAACAAGTGATCATCTCAGTGACGATAACAAGTGACCATTTCAGTGATGATAACAAGTGATCATGTCAGTGATGATAACAAGTGAACATCTCAGTGATGATAACAAGTGAGCATTTCAGTGAAGATAACAAGTGACCATTTCAGTGATGATAACAAGTGACCATCTCAGTGATGATAACAAGTGACCATTTCAGTGATGATAACAAGTGACCATTTCAGTGATGATAACAAGTGATCATTTCAGTGACGATAACAAGTGACCATCTCAGTGATGATAACAAGTGACCATCTCAGTGATATATAAAAGTGACCATCTCAGTGATGATAACAAGTGACCCTAACAAGGCCCATCTCAGTGATGATAACAAGTGACCATCTCAGTGATGATAACAAGTGACCATCTCAGTGATGATAACAAGTGACCATCTCAGTGACGATAACAAGTGATCATTTCAGTGACGATAACAAGTGACCATCTCAGTGATGATAACAAGTGACCATTTCAGTGATGATAACAAGTGATCATTTCAGTGACGATAACAAGTGACCATCTCAGTGATGATAACAAGTGACCATCTCAGTGATGATAACAAGTGACCATTTCAGTGATGATAACAAGTGATCATTTCAGTGACGATAACAAGTGACCATCTCAGTGATGATAACAAGTGACCATTTCAGTGATGATAACAAGTGACCATCTCAGTGATGATAACAAGTGACCATCTCAGTGATGATAACAAGTGACCATTTCAGTGATGATAACAAGTGATCATTTCAGTGATGATAACAAGTGACCATTTCAGTGAAGATAACAAGTGACCATCTCAGTGATGATAACAAGTGACCATCTCAATGATGATAACAAGTGACCATTTCAGTGATGATAACAAGTGATCATTTCAGTGATGATAACAAGTGACCATTTCAGTGATGATAACAAGTGACCATCTCAGTGATGATAACAAGTGACCATCTCAGTGATGATAACAAGTGACCATTTCAGTGATGATAACAAGTGATCATTTCAGTGACGATAACAAGTGACCATTTCAGTGAAGATAACAAGTGACCATCTCAGTGATGATAACAAGTGACCATCTCAGTGACGATAACAAGTGATCATTTCAGTGATGATAACAAGTGACCATCTCAGTGATTATAACAAGTGACCATTTCAGTGATGATAACAAGTGACCATCTCAGTGATGATAACAAGTGACCATCTCAGTGATGATAACAAGTGACCATTTCAGTGATGATAACAAGTGATCATCTCAGTGACGATAACGAGTGATCATTTCAGTGACGATAACAAGTGACCATCTCAGTCATGATAACAAGTGACCATTTCAGTGATGATAACAAGTGACCATCTCAGTAATGATAACAAGTGACCATCTCAGTGATGATAACAAGTGACCATTTCAGTGATGATAACAAGTGACCATTTCAGTGAAGATAACAAGTGACCATCTCAGTGATGATAACAAGTGACCATCTCAATGATGATAACAAGTGACCATTTCAGTGATGATAACAAGTGATCATTTCAGTGATGATAACAAGTGACCATCTCAGTGATGATAACAAGTGATCATTTCAGTGATGATAACAAGTGACCATTTCAGTGAAGATAACAAGTGACCATCTCAGTGATGATAACAAGTGACCATTTCAGTGATGATAACATGTGATCATTTCAGTGACGATAACAAGTGACCATCTCAGTGATGATAACAAGTGACCATCTCAGTGATGATAACAAGTGACCATTTCAGTGATGATAACAAGTGATCATTTCAGTGACGATAACAAGTGACCATCTCAGTGATGATAACAAGTGACCATTTCAGTGATGATAACAAGTGATCATTTCAGTGACGATAACAAGTGACCATCTCAGTGATGATAACAAGTGACCATTTCAGTGATGATAACAAGTGACCATCTCAGTGATGATAACAAGTGACCATTTCAGTGATGATAACAAGTGATCATTTCAGTGATGATAACAAGTGACCATTTCAGTGAAGATAACAAGTGACCATCTCAGTGATGATAACAAGTGACCATCTCAATGATGATAACAAGTGACCATTTCAGTGATGATAACAAGTGATCATTTCAGTGATGATAACAAGTGACCATCTCAGTGATGATAACAAGTGATCATTTCAGTGATGATAACAAGTGACCATTTCAGTGAAGATAACAAGTGACCATCTCAGTGATGATAACAAGTGACCATTTCAGTGATGATAACATGTGATCATTTCAATGATGATAACAAGTGATCATTTCAGTGACGATAACAAGTGACCATCTCAGTGATGATAACAAGTGACCATCTCAGTGATGATAACAAGTGACCATTTCAGTGATGATAACAAGTGATCATTTCAGTGACGATAACAAGTGACCATCTCAGTGATGATAACAAGTGACCATCTCAGTGATGATAACAAGTGATCATGTCAGTGATGATAACAAGTGAACATCTCAGTGATGATAACAAGTGAGCATTTCAGTGAAGATAACAAGTGACCATTTCAGTGATGATAACAAGTGACCATCTCAGTGATGATAACAAGTGACCATTTCAGTGATGATAACAAGTGACCATTTCAGTGATGATAACAAGTGATCATTTCAGTGACGATAACAAGTGACCATCTCAGTGATGATAACAAGTGACCATCTCAGTGATATATAAAAGTGACCATCTCAGTGATGATAACAAGTGACCCTAACAAGGCCCATCTCAGTGATGATAACAAGTGACCATCTCAGTGATGATAACAAGTGACCATCTCAGTGATGATAACAAGTGACCATCTCAGTGACGATAACAAGTGATCATTTCAGTGACGATAACAAGTGACCATCTCAGTGATGATAACAAGTGACCATTTCAGTGATGATAACAAGTGATCATTTCAGTGACGATAACAAGTGACCATCTCAGTGATGATAACAAGTGACCATCTCAGTGATGATAACAAGTGACCATTTCAGTGATGATAACAAGTGACCATCTCAGTGATGATAACAAGTGACCATCTCAGTGATGATAACAAGTGACCATTTCAGTGATGATAACAAGTGATCATTTCAGTGATGATAACAAGTGACCATTTCAGTGAAGATAACAAGTGACCATCTCAGTGATGATAACAAGTGACCATCTCAATGATGATAACAAGTGACCATTTCAGTGATGATAACAAGTGATCATTTCAGTGATGATAACAAGTGACCATCTCAGTGATGATAACAAGTGATCATTTCAGTGATGATAACAAGTGACCATTTCAGTGAAGATAACAAGTGACCATCTCAGTGATGATAACAAGTGACCATTTCAGTGATGATAACATGTGATCATTTCAGTGATGATAACATGTGATCATTTCAGTGACGATAACAAGTGATCATCTCAGTGATGATAACAAGTGACCATCTCAGTGATGATAACAAGTGACCATTTCAGTGATGATAAAAAGTGATCATTTCAGTGACGATAACAAGTGACCATCTCAGTGATGATAACAAGTGACCATCTCAGTGATGATAACAAGTGATCATCTCAGTGACGATAACAAGTGATCATTTCAGTGACGATAACAAGTGACCATCTCAGTGATTATAACAAGTGACCATTTCAGTGATGATAACAAGTGACCATCTCAGTGATGATAACAAGTGACCATCTCAGTGATGATAACAAGTGACCATTTCAGTGATGATAACAAGTGATCATCTCAGTGACGATAACAAGTGATCATTTCAGTGACGATAACAAGTGACCATCTCAGTCATGATTACAAGTGACCATTTCAGTGATGATAACAAGTGACCATCTCAGTAATGATAACAAGTGACCATCTCAGTGATGATAACAAGTGACCATTTCAGTGATGATAACAAGTGACCATTTCAGTGAAGATAACAAGTGACCATCTCAGTGATGATAACAAGTGACCATCTCAATGATGATAACAAGTGACCATTTCAGTGATGATAACAAGTGATCATTTCAGTGATGATAACAAGTGACCATCTCAGTGATGATAACAAGTGATCATTTCAGTGATGATAACAAGTGACCATTTCAGTGAAGATAACAAGTGATCATTTCAGTGATGATAACAAGTGACCATCTCAGTGATGATAACAAGTGACCATTTCAGTGATGATAACATGTGATCATTTCAGTGACGATAACAAGTGACCATCTCAGTGATGATAACAAGTGACCATCTCAGTGATGATAACAAGTGACCATTTCAGTGATGATAACAAGTGATCATTTCAGTGACGATAACAAGTGACCATCTCAGTGATGATAACAAGTGACCATCTCAGTGATGATAACAAGTGATCATCTCAGTGACGATAACAAGTGATCATTTCAGTGATTATAACAAGTGACCATTTCAGTGATGATAACAAGTGATCATTTCAGTGACGATAACAAGTGACCATCTCAGTGATTATAACAAGTGACCATTTCAGTGATGATAACAAGTGATCATTTCAGTGACGATAACAAGTGACCATCTCAGTGATGATAACAAGTGACCATCTCAGTGATGATAACAAGTGACCATTTCAGTGATGATAACAAGTGATCATTTCAGTGACGATAACAAGTGACCATTTCAGTGAAGATAACAAGTGACCATTTCAGTGATGATAACAAGTGATCATTTCAGTGATGATAACAAGTGACCATCTCAGTGATGATAACAAGTGATCATTTCAGTGACGATAACAAGTGACCATTTCAGTGATGATAACAAGTGATCATTTCAGTGATGATAACAAGTGACCATTTCAGTGATGATAACAAGTGATCATCTCAGTGATGAAAACAAGTGATCATTTCAGTGACGATAACAAGTGACCATTTCAGTGATGATAACAAGTGACCATTGCAGTGAAGATAACAAGTGATCATTTCAGTGATGATAACAAGTGACCATTTCAGTGATGATAACAAGTGACCATTTCAGTGATGATAACAAGTGACCATCTCAGTGATGATAACAAGTGACCATTTCAGTGATGATAACAAGTGATCATTTCAGTGACGATAACAAGTGATCATTTCAGTGACGATAACAAGTGACCATCTCAGTGATGATAACAAGTGATCATTTCAGTGATGATAACAAGTGACCATCTCAGTGACGATAACAAGTGATCATTTCAGTGACGATAACAAGTGATCATCTCACTGATGATAACAAGTGACCATCTCAGTGATGATAACAAGTGACCATTTCAGTGATGATAACAAGTGACCATCTCAGTGATGATAACAAGTGACCATTTCAGTGATGATAACAAGTGACCATTTCAGTGATGATAACAAGTGACCATCTCAGTGATGATAACAAGTGACCATCTCAGTGATGATAACAAGTGACCATCTCAGTGATGATAACAAGTGACCATTTCAGTGATGATAACAAGTAACCATCTCAGTGATGATAACAAGTGACCATCTCAGTGATATATAAAAGTGACCATCTCAGTGATGATAACAAGTGACCCTAACAAGGCCCATCTCAGTGATGATAACAAGTGACCATCTCAGTGATGATAACAAGTGACCATCTCAGTGATGATAACAAGTGATCATCTCAGTGACGATAACAAGTGATCATTTCAGTGACGATAACAAGTGACCATCTCAGTGATGATAACAAGTGACCATTTCAGTGATGATAACAAGTGATCATTTCAGTGACGATAACAAGTGACCATCTCAGTGATGATAACAAGTGACCATCTCAGTGATGATAACAAGTGATCATTTCAGTGATGATAACAAGTGATCATTTCAGTGACGATAACAAGTGACCATTTCAGTGAAGATAACAAGTGACCATCTCAGTGATGATAACAAGTGATCATTTCAGTGACGATAACAAGTGACCATTTCAGTGAAGATAACAAGTGACCATTTCAGTGATGATAACAAGTGATCATTTCAGTGATGATAACAAGTGACCATCTCAGTGATATATAAAAGTGACCATCTCAGTGATGATAACAAGTGACCCTAACAAGGCCCATCTCAGTGATGATAACAAGTGACCATCTCAGTGATGATAACAAGTGACCATCTCAGTGATGATAACAAGTGATCATCTCAGTGACGATAACAAGTGACCATTTCAGTGATGATAACAAGTGACCATCTCAGTGATATATAAAAGTGACCATCTCAGTGATGATAACAAGTGACCCTAACAAGGCCCATCTCAGTGATGATAACAAGTGACCATCTCAGTGATGATAACAAGTGACCATCTCAGTGACGATAACAAGTGATCATTTCAGTGATGATAACAAGTGACCATCTCAGTGATGATAACAAGTGACCATTTCAGTGATGATAACAAGTGACCATCTCAGTGACGATAACAAGTGACCATTTCAGTGACGATAACAAGTGACCATTTCAGTGATGATAACAAGTGACCATCTCAGTGACGATAACAAGTGATCATTTCAGTGATGATAACAAGTGACCATCTCAGTGATGATAACAAGTGACCATCTCAGTGACGATAACAAGTGATCATTTCAGTGATGATAACAAGTGACCATCTCAGTGATGATAACAAATGATCATTTCAGTGACGATAACACGTGACCATCTCAATGATGATAACAAGTAACCATCTCAGTGATGATAACAAATGATCATTTCAGTGACAATAACAAGTGACCATCTCAGTGACGATAACAAGTGACCATTTCAGTGATGATAACAAGTGACCATTTCAGTGATGATAACAAGTGATCATTTCAGTGATGATAACAAGTGATCATTTCAGTGACGATAACAAGTGATCATTTCAGTGATGATAACAAGTGATCATTTCAGTGACGATAACAAGTGATCATTTCAGTGATGATAACAAGTGATCATTTCAGTGATGATAACAAGTGACCATTTCAGTGATGATAACAAGTGATCATTTCAGTGACGATAACAAGTGATCATTTCAGTGATGATAACAAGTGATCATTTCAGTGATGATAACAAGTGACCATCTCAGTGATGATAACAAGTGATCATTTCAGTGACGATAACAAGTGATCATTTCAGTGATGATAACAAGTGATCATTTCAGTGATGATAACAAGTGACCATCTCAGTGATGATAACAAGTGACCATTTCAGTGATGATAACAAGTGACCATCTCAGTGATGATAACAAGTGACCATCTCAGTGACGATAACAAGTGACCATCTCAGTGATGATAACAAGTGACCATCTCAGTGACGATAACAAGTGATCATTTAAGTATTGATAACAAGTGCCCAATTTAGTAACAATAACAAGAGAATAATAAAGTGCTAATAACAAGTGAACATTTATGAAAGAAGTGAACTATTGAGAAGCACTCCCCTCTCCCTACCTGCGGCCACGTTTCCCTCCAGATCCTGTCCCACCCCGTGTTCACACCCCACCCGCCCATTTTGGTCTGCGCAGACCGACACCAAGACGTCGTGCAGAGTGGGACGGCAAGACTTCCTGCCGTGGTGGAGGTAACAGAGCAGAAGCAGAAGCCTGAGGCTCTACTTCCGAGTCAGGAGGTACTGTGTCCTCTGTACTCGCTTGTGTGCTTGGGGTCTCGCAGCGAGTGGACACGACACCTTGGGGTGCAGTGCCGTGTCCAGCCAGCAACGCGTGCAGTAGGGCATTTGTTGCGGCTGTCTGCTCTCTGATCACCTCCAACGTCTCCCGAGCAGTCTGTGACTGCTCAGAAGACCAGCTGGAAAAGCGCGAGCAGAACTTGCTCCAGGTTGTGGAGAACTGGCTCCAATTGGCTGAGAAACCCGATCGCGACCGTCTCCCTGCACAGGGATAGTAAGCTCTCTGTCTGGTCCTCCGTGGCAGGCGAGTGCATATCACGCTGACCGGACCACCGTGGGGTCGGCGTCTGCAATGTCACGCGCCTTGGCGTGACCACCTGCACACCGCTTGGTCCCGGTGCCTCATCTGTCTCAAAAGGTTGTTTCCCCCCGCCACACAAAAAAAATCTCCTGTTTTTTCTCCTCCTCCTCCTCCTGCTCACGCACAGCGGCAGCAGGAGTCTGCACTGGCTCCTCCTCTGGCTCTTCCTCCTGGGAGTTTCCTGATTGTTCAGTGGACGTGTCCACTGACTCCAGTAATACTTATTGACCTTTGAAAGACAAATGGAAGTTATCAACAAAGTTTAACAATGCAAATCAATTCATCTCAATTTTCCAAGAACTCAAAACATTACCATCAGCCCATATACGCAAGCGGTCACCAGGCCTAACATGACCTCATTTGAAGATCAATAGTACATCTCAATAGTATAATTCAATTATATATCAAATTAAAGTATCATTGCATAGGATTACCCACGTAACAAATATTTACTATTGATTCACACATTGCACAATGCACAGTTCTCATTACTCACGTGACTCTAGGGTGGGTTCAGCCACACCACGGGGTGTGACTGAACGGCTTTCTGGCCCCACCAAGGCCACTGCAAGCTCCTCGTAGGTGATGAGCGACTGCAGCATGGCACAGCCCCCGCCCGTCCTGCGTTGCTCCCGCTGGTTGAAGGATATCTTCTTCTGTAATAGATAAGGTAACATTGCACGACATAAGCAGATGGATTTGGCAATAAACATTTAGGACTGACAGATTTATAAGTTCAATTACAAGTTTGCACTATATTGCATAGGAATAAGATATTTCATACTGTAACATTCAAATTTATGTTGCGGTGCATAAATGTAATCATAATTTAATCCTAATTTAGTTATTTAGTCATGCTTAAAGATTACGATATAACATTGCAGATTCTAATTAGACTTTCCATACAACATTAAATAATAAATATGGATGATTTCAAATTTAAATTTCAACTTATTCTTGCAGTCGCCAGTAGACTGTTCCATCTTTTGCGGCACTGGTCCGGTGTCCGGGCTTCATTTGATGCCGACGTGACCACGTCGGCAATCTCTGCCCAGGTCCTCCAACATGCACGGGGTGGAGGTTTACCATGCCCACCCCGTGTCAGATCCTCCCACCTCGTGCTGACACTGTTCACTCGGGCCTCATTGGCCTCCTCGCTGAAGGGCTTGGCCCTTCGCTTTCCTGCAGCTCCCTCCATTCTTTAAATTTATCTGATTTAAGAGTTGCTCAAAATACCTACTTCCTTTCTCCTCTCTCTCTCTCTCTCCCAGACCCACACAGAGCTTCTGAACATGTGTGAAGACCCTTGACCTCTCAAAACGCAGGAAGGAGCATCAACCTGAAAAAAAAATCAACCTGCACATGCGCAGTAATGCGTTGCTAGGGAAACTTTTTTTTTCATTCACTTCCGTTTTCTTTGGCCGATTGTGAGATCGCTGAGAAATCAAATCGCCCATTTGACATCGCTGGGCTAAGGCCGAGTGGAAAATCGCAAAAAAAAAATGGGCCTTGAGCCGGCGATCAGCACGGGCGATAGATCCCGCATCGCTGGAACAAGGCCCATTTTTTTCGGACTTAACCACCAAGTGGAAAGTCTAGCCCTAAATTTCTCCCAGTCCTCAGGTTTGCTGCTTTTTCTGGCTAATTTATATGCCTCTTCCTTGAATTTAACGCTATCCTTAATTTCCCTTGTTAGCCACGGTTGAGCCACCTTCCCCATTTTATTTTTACTCCAGACAAGGATGTACAATTGTTGAAGTTCATCCATGTGATCTTTAAATGTTTGCCATTGCCTATCCACCATCAACCCTTTAAGTATCATTTGCCAGTCTATTCAAGCCAATTCACGCCGCATACCGTCGAAGTTACCTTTCCTTAAGTTCAGGACCCTAGTTTCTGAATTAACTGAATTAGAATAAAGAATTCTACCATATTATGGTCACTCTTCCCCAAGGGGCCTCGCACAACAAGATTGCTGATTAGTCCTTTCTCATTGCACATCACCCAGTCTAGGATGGCCAGCCCGCTAGTTGGTTCTTCGACATATTGGTTTTGAAAACCATCCCTAATACACTCCAGGAAATCCTCCTCCACCGCATTGCTGCCAGTTTGGTTAGCCCAATCAATATGTAGATTAAAGTCGCCCATGATAACTGCTGTACCTTTATTGCACACATCCCTAATTTCTTGTTTGATGCTGTCCCCAACCTCACTACTACTATTTGGTGGCCTGTACACAACTCCCACTAGCGTTTTCTGCCCCTTGGTACTCCGTAGCTCCACCCATACCGATTCCACATCATCCAGGCTAATGTCCTTCCTTACTATTGCATTAATTTCCTCTTTAACCAGCAATGCCACCCCGCCTCCTTTTCCTTTTTGTCTATCCTTCCTAAATGTAGAATACCCCTGGATGTTGAGTTCCCAACCTTGGTCACCCTGGAGCCATGTCTCCGTGATGTCAATTACATCATACCCGTTATCTGCTATTTTTGCAGTTAATTCGTCCACCTTATTCCGAATACTCCTCGCATTGAGGCACCCTCGCATAAAGGGATGAGGTCACAGGTGTTTCAATGAAGGACCTAATATTCCAGGTCCCGAACTACATCCTGAAGGGTGGAAGATGCCTGTGCATGGATTTTTTTAACGTGGGGTGACCGTTGCACACCAGCCACCACACGGGCTTGACAGAGCTCGGTCTTGGTCCAGTGGCAAGGGTTATCCAGGACAACTGGAGACCTGCTCTGCTGCACAGACCTAGTGCGCACACATATCGGAGTGTGGGCTGGGCCCATGCTGCCCCTGGGCCCTCGCCTCTTCTGAGCCCCAAACTCACACCTCTCCTGGGCCCCGATCACATCCCTCTACAATCTCTCGCCGCTCCTTCGCCCTGACCTCGCCGCTCCTGCTGTACCTGCCTGCACTGCAGTCAGCCATTGCCCTCCTGCAGCAGCATGCGCTGCTCCCTGCAGTGGCATGCCGCCACACGCTAGTCCCTCCAATGGCCCCGGCCTGCTGATGGTCTTGCAGGCTGGGACCTCAGATCAGCCATGATCTTATAAGAACATAAAAACATAAGAAATAGGAACAGGAGTAGGCCATACGGCCCCTCGAGCCTGCTCCACCATTTAATAAGATCATGGCTGATCTGATCATGGACTCAGCTCCACTTCCCCGCCCGCTCCCCATAACCCCTTATCCCCTTATCATTTAAGAAACTGTCTATTTCTGTCTTAAATTTATTCAATGACCCAACTTCCACAGCTCTCTGAGGCAGTGAATTCCACAGATTTATAACCCTCTGAGAGAAGGAATTCCTCCTCATGCCAGTTTTAAATGGGCGGCCCCTTATTCTAAGATCATGCCCTCTAGTTCTAGTCTCCCCCATCAGTGGAAACATCCTCTCTGCATCCACCTTGTCAAGCCCCCTCATAATCTTATACGTTTTGATAAGATCACCTCTCATTCTTCTGAATTCCAATGAATAGAGGCCCAACCTACTCAACCTTTCCTCATAAGTCAACCCCCTCATCCCCGGAATCAACCTAGTTGATCTATGTTTTATGAAGGATCTCCTCATTCAGAATCCATGTTATTTACCAGGTTCTTTTCATATAAGTAGCCTCACATTTTCTCCTGATAATCCATTCCATTATTTTACCAGTTAATGGTGTAAAACTGCCGAGTCTGCGGTTGTCCATGTTAAATTTGTCTTCTGTTTTTAATATGAGTACATTAGCCTATTTCCAATCTAGTGGGACCTCACAGCATTCATTAACTCCCTCATAATCGTTGGCACTTCACAAATTTCATGTGGCTTAGCAACAAAGTGCAGCTGGAGACAATTGTAGCGATGATAGACGCCTCTTCAATGAACCCTGGTGACTTGTGAGTAGACAGGAAAACTTGGAAAAACCGTATTGGAGCACAGATTTCCCACTGCGACTCTGGCCCTGACATTGACGCAGGGGCAGGGCGGGAACGGAGCACGGCGGGGGGGCAACAGCGCAACATCCCGGGACACGTAGGAACGTCCGATTTCCTCATTATGATTTTACTTCCAAGGTGCGTGAGCAAGCGTGACGAAGACCCGCATGGCACGCTTTCACCTCGACTATTTAAAGGGCCACTTCACATGCATTGGGAGAGGATGTCTGGATATTACTAGTCAAGTATTTGAAGGAGAAAACAGAGGGACATGTTCGTCAAGAGAGCAAAGGCTGCGCCCAGGTTCACCAAGTCATCCCAGGATGTTCTGCTGGGTGCAGAAAGGACTAGGAGGGAGGTCCTCTTTCCCAGCAATGGGAAAAAGAAGTCTGCTGTCTGGACTAAGAACCCGTGCAACACCAGTTAATTTCAAATCATAGTATCATAGAATCATAGAATGGTTACAGCACAGAAGGAGGCCATTCGGCCCGTCGAGCCCGTGCCGGCTCTCTGTAAGAGCACTCCAGCCAGTCCCACTCCCCCGCCCTTTCCTCGTAGCCCTGCAATTGTTTTCCCTTCAGGTACGTATCCAATTCCCTTTTGAAAGTCATGATTGAGTCTGCCTCCACCACCCTCTCAGGCCGTGCATTCCAGATCCTAACCACTCGCTGCGTAAAAATGTTTTTCCTCATGTGGCCTTTGGTTCTTCTGCCAATTGCCTTAAATCTGTGTCCTCTGGTTCTCGACCCTTCCACCAATGGGAACAGTCTCTCTCTATCTACTCTGTCCAGACCCCTCATGATTTTGAACACCTCGATCAAATCTCCTCTCAACCTTCACTGCTCCAAGGAGAACAACCCCAGCTTCTCCAGTCTATCCACGTAACTGAAGTCCCTCATCCCTGGAACCATTCTCGTAAATCTTTTCTGCTCCCTCTCTAAGGCCTTCACATCCTTCCTAAAGTGTGGTGCCCAGAATTGGACACAATACTCCAGTTGGGGCTGAACCAGTGTTTTATAAAAGTTCATCATAACTTCCTTGCTTTTGTACTCTATGCTTCTATTTATGAAGCCCAGGATCCCATAAGCTTTTTTAACCGCTTTCTCAACCAGCCCTGCCACCTTCAACGATTTGTGCACATATACCCCCAGGTGTCTCTGTTCATGCACCTCCTATAGAAATGTACCCTTTAGTTTATATTTTCTCTCCTCATTCTCATTCTTTCGACCAAAATGTATCACTTCACACTTTTCTGCGTTAAATTTAATCTGCCCCGTGTCCACCCATCCCACCAATCTGTCTATGTCCTCTTGAAGTCTATCACTATCCTCCTCACTGTTCACTATACTTCCAAGTTTTGTGTCATCTACAAATTTTGAAATTGTGCCCTGTACACCCACATCCAAGTCATTAATATATATCAACAAAAGCAGTGGTCCCAGTACCGACCCCTGTAGATCACCACTGTATACCTTCCTCCAGTCCGAAAAACAACCGTTCACCACTACTCATTGTATCCTGTCACTGAGCCCATTTCATATCCATGCTGCCACTGTCCCTTTTATTCTATGGGCTTCAACTTTGCCATTACAGAGACCTGGCTCCAAGCTGGACATGATTGGGAGTCAAATATTCCAGGCTATAGGATCTCTCGAAAGGACAGGGAAATTGGGAAACGAGAAGGAGTAGCAATATTGATGAAAGACTTAATTACAACAGCGGAAGGAAAGGAACAGTGGCGATCCAGTAAACTGGGGAGCTATGAAAAGCAACAAAGAGATACAAAGAAAGTAATCAGAGGTGCGACAAGATAATATGAAAAACATAACTTGCAAGAGATATTGAAGCTAACAGTAAAGGGTTTTATAAGTATATCAAGAGAAAGAGGGGATAGTCCCCAAAAATGGGCACAGGGATCGTGATTACCCCGCGCTCGTTCAGTGTAATGCAGGTAGCACGCCAACTTCGTGCTGTCTGCTCACTATAATAATCACTACCTGTGCTGTTCATTGGCTGCACATATCAGCTGATGGCCCAAACTTGCACTACTTAAAGCTAGCCTGCACTGCTGAAAGCTGGCCTGCACCTCTTAAAGGGAAGGTGCATTGTGGCTGCTGGTGGTGCTGAGATCATCCTGAATATTGTGCTGTGGAATGATCAGCGATGACTGACCACGGGAGAGAGCCTGCACCAACATTTTTGGACGCTGCACTGGAGGTCTCGGTAGAAAAGGTGGAAAAAAGGAGAGATGTCCTGGATCCTCAGGGGGCAGGGGGCCCTCCAGACAGACGATGAGAAGGCAGTGGGAGCAGATAGCAACGGAGGTCAATGCCAGGAGTATAGCCCCAAGGACCTGGATGCATTGCAGTTTAATGACCTCACATGAGTGGTCAAGGTCAGTGAGTGCATCTTCAAATGCCATATCCTACCAACTGCACCACTAGCCTCACACACTGCTCAATGCACCACACCCCCATCACTCACCTAGCAGAAATCTCTGTCAATCAGGACTCATACCTTACATTCATATGCTTCACCTCACCCTCATACATTTAGCACTGTTGGAAGCCTCGCACCCTCATCTTCCATCTTACACATACTGGCAGCTATTAAACCATGACAGCCACATCACCCAAATATATTGCAGGACACTCACTGACACATTTCCCTTTCTTGCAGGAGAAGGTGGCGCACAACAGGAAGCAGCAGGAATTAATGGGAGGGGGAGAGGCGCACCTGCTTGTTCTAACCCCCATGGAGGAGATGGTGCTGGCCATTATGGGAAGGGTCATTGTTGAGGCCGTTGGAAGCCATGGCCATGGCAGGGCTGAAGCGATTGATGATGAGGGTATCCTCATACCTAATCCTCCTTCTCGCATTCCACTTCTCCCTCATCTCTTAATCTCGTCTGAGTGAGAAGCTGAGATGGTGTAAGCATGCTTATTTTCTCCTCTCACCTTACTCTTCTCTCTTTTTCATTTCAGATGGCCAAGGACTGCAACCTGCCCAGGCAGTGGTGGAAGAGCAGGAAGGCAGTGATGATGAAGACACACCATCACTCGATTTTACACTCACAGCCACCAGCTCAGATACTTAGAGGACAGCATAGAGATGGAATCTGCTCATGGTGAGACATCGGGCACAAGTGCACTGCAGCCAGGGCAGGGGGAAAATGTAGCGCACGTCCCAGCTCACCATAGGGCAAGGTTGCACACAAGTTCTGCTGCAGAGGACTCAGATGAGGATTTCGATGAGCCAGGTTACAGAAAAAAGCTGATGGGTTTACACACTGAAATCTTTGGTGCATCAGGAAGCCTGCCAGAAAAACCCGTGTTCAATGTCAAGGAGCATGGAGGAGTCCAGCACCAACTTGGCACAGGGCTTTGCGCAGAGCTTAGAGCCCACCCTTTCCAGCATGGAACTGGTGGCCAACTCCATCAACACACTTGTGGAGCCTCACATTGATATGCGCACAGTATAAATGCACACGAGGCCCATACTTGAGAGAAGGTCACTCTGTGACCAGTTACCTTTATTACCAAGACCTCAAGTGATGAAGTTGGGTGGAACTTCCCCTTTTATACCTGAAAGTCCAGGTTAGGAGTGTCTCCCACAAGTTCACCCCCTTGTGGTCAATGTTCTCAAGGTGTACAACTTAGATCAGCTTATATATGGGTTACAATGATAGTTGAATACATGACATCACCTCCCCCCGCAAAGTCTTGTTGGGATCACAGGTTAAGTCTCTCTGGTGGTCTACGCTCCCTTGTAGAGCACCTGAGTTGGGGCTCTGGTTGTTGGGCGCTGGCCTGAGTGTCTGCTGTTTGCGGTGCCTCAGGCCTGTCTGGACTGCCCGCAGTGACTGGGCTCTCCTCCACTTGGTTCCAGTGTTCGGTTACCTGTGGTGGAGTAAACTCTATATCGTGTTCTTCCTCTGCTTCTTCTATGGGGTTGCTGAACCTCCTTTTAGTTTGATCCACGTGTTTGCGGCAGATTTGTCCATTGGTAAGCTTAACTACCAAAACCCTATTCCTCTCTTTGTCAATCACAGTGCCTGCAAGCCATTTGGGCCCTGCAGCGTAATTAAGGACAAAAACAGGGTCATTGACACCAATACATCGCCCCCTCGCATTCCTGTCATTGTAGACACATTGTGACTGATGCCTGCTCTCAACAATTTATTTCATAGTGGGGTGTATAAGGGATAACCTGGTTTTGAGCGTCCTTTTCATTAGTAGCTCTGCGGGTGGAACCCCTGTGAGCGAGTGTGGTCGGGATCTATTGGCCAACAGGAGGCGTGATAAGTGGCTTTTTAGGGAACCCTCTTGGATTCTGAGCATCCCCTGTTTGATTATCTGCACTGCTCATTCCGCCTGGCCGTTTGAGGCCGGCTTGAACGGTGCCGTTCTGACATGGTTGATTCCATTGCCTGCCATGAAGTATGGAATTCAGTGCTTGTGAAGCACGGGCCATTGTTGCTGACCAAGACATCCGGTAGACCATGGGTGGCGAACATTGCCCGTAGACTTTCTACCGTGGCAGAGGATGTGCTTGAATTTAAAATGGCACACTCAATCCATTTGGAGTAGGCGTCTACTACAACCAAAAACATTTTTCCCATGAAAGGACCTGCGTAGTCCACATGGATGCGTGACCATGGCTTGGTGGGCCAGGACCTGGGGCTAAGGAGGGCTTCCCTGGGTGTGTTGCCCAGCTGAGCACATGTGTTGCACCTGCGAATACAAAGTTCCAGGTCTGCATCTATCCCTGGCCACCAAATGTGTGAGCTGGCAATTGCCTTCATCATGACAATGCCCGGGTGCTCATTGTGAAGTTCTCTGATGAACATCTCTCTGCCCTTCTGGGGCATGACTACTTGGTTTCCCCATAGTAGGCAATCGGCCTGAATCGAGAGTTCATCCTTACGCCTATGAAACAGTTTAAATTCCTCAGGGCATGCCCCGTACGTGGCTGCCCAGTCCCCATTCAAGACACATTTCTTAACTAAAGACAGTAGCGGGTCTTTATTTGTCCAGACTTTAATCTGTTGGGCTGTGACAGGTGAGCCTTCGCTTTCGAAAGCTTCAACAGCCATGACCATCTCAGCAGCATGCTCGGTAGCCCCCTCAGTGGTGGCTAGTGGGAGCCTGCTGAGTGCATCGGCGCAGTTTTCAGTGCCCGGTCTGTGCCGAATTGTGTAGTCATAGGTGGCTAACGTGAGTGCCCACCTCTGTATGCGGGCCGATGCATTCGCATTTATGGCCTTGTTGTCGACCAAAAGGAACGTTAGGGATTTGTGATCTGTCTCCAGCTCAAATTTCCTGCCAAACAGGTACTGGTGCATTTTTTTTTTGCTGCATATACACATGCTAGCGCTTCCTTTTCTACCATCCCGTAGCCCCTTT
This sequence comes from Pristiophorus japonicus, assembly GCF_044704955.1. NCBI lineage: Eukaryota > Metazoa > Chordata > Chondrichthyes > Pristiophoridae > Pristiophorus > Pristiophorus japonicus. Next base: position 18,655,033 of record NC_092010.1, read on the forward strand.
CTGCCTGGGACAGACTTCTGGAGGCATAAGCTACTGGCTGTAACTGACCATTGGCATTCACATACTGCAACACACACCCGACCCCATAGGACGACGCATCGCACATTAAAACAAGTTTCTTACACGGGTCATATAACGTTAACAGTTTGTTGGAGCATAACAAATTGCGTGCTCTATCAAAAGCCCTTTCCTGGCTGTCCCCCCAGACCCAATCGCGACCTTTGTGTAGGAGCACGTGTAGCGGCTCTAACAGCGTGTTCAATTTGGGAAGAAAGTTACCAAAATAGTTCAGGAGCCCCAGGAACGAATGCAGCTCCGTCGTGTTACAGGGTCTGGGTGCTCTCTGGATCGCTTCCATTTTGGACGCAGTAGGTCTAATCTCGTCTGCTGCTATCCTCCTCCCCAGGAATTCTACCTCTGAAGCTAAGAAGACGCACTTCGCCTTTTTCAGTCGCAGACCTACCCGCTCCAGTCTGCGTAGCACCTCCTCCTGGTTGTGGAGGTGTTCTTCAGTATCGCAACCTGTGATGAAGGTGTCGTCTTGAAAAACCACCGTCCTTGGAATCGACTTGAGAAGGCTTTCCATATTTCGCTGAAAGATCGCGGCGGCCGAACGAATCCCGAACGGACATCTGTTTTACTCAAACAACCCCTTGTGTGTCGTGATGGTGGTCAGCTTCTTCGACTCACTCGCCAGCTCCTGGGTCATGTAAGCTGAGGTCAGGTCCAATTTTGAAAAAAGTTTGCCACCGGATAGCGTCGCAAAGAGGTCCTCCGCTCTCAGTAGCGGGTACTGGTCTTGGAGTGACACCCGATTGATGGTGGCCTTGTAATTGCCACATATCCTGACCGACCCATCCACCTTGAGCACCGGCACAATCGGGCTCGCCCAGTCACTGAATTCGACTGGCGAGATGATGCCTTCCCTCAGCAGGCGGTCCAATTCGCATTCTATCTTTTCCAGCATCACGTACGGCACCGCTCTGGCCTTGTGGTGTACTGGCCTGGCGTCCAGGTTTATGTGAATCACTACCTTGGCCCCCTTGAAAGTGCCGATGCCGGGTTGAAATAATGAGTCAAATTTGTCCAGGACCTGTGAGCATGATACTCACTCCACAGAGGAAATTGCATTGACATCACCCCATTTCCAGTTCATGACAGCAAGTCAACTCCTCCCCAGTAGTGCAGGACTGTCCCCCGGGACAATCCAGAGTGGCAACCTGTTCTCCGAATCTTTGTGGGTCACGACTAACGTGGCACTGCCTAGCACCGGAATGATCTCCTTTGTATATGTCCGGAGCTGTGCGTCAATCGGCAATAATTTTGGCCTCCAGGCCTTGGACACCCACAACCTTTCGAACTGTTTGATACTCATCAGGGACTGGCTGGCTTCCGTGTCTAGCTCCATTAATACTGGCTTCATCATTATCGGTGGCGTCCTGGTATATGAACTGTATATGTGCTCCACATTAACTCGCTGAATTTCAGCTTCCAGCGATTTCCCCCAGTATTCGTTTGGCCTCGTAGGGCTTACGTTGGGCCCATCCTCCTCATACATCAACCTGGCTGCAGGCTTCCTGCACATACGTGCCAAGTGACCGCTGACGTTGCAGTTTCTACAGGTATATTGTTGATACCTGCAAGCTCTCGCTGGGTGTTTGCCTCCACACCTCCAGCTTGAGCTGGAGGCCCCGTTGTTGGAAACAAAAGGTCCATTACCAGTCGATCGTCTCTGACTGTCTCTGTAACTGTCCTTAAGCGCACCATTAACAGGTGTTGATGGCCCCATTACTGGCCGCATTGTCCATGAATCGCCGTTCAGCTAGCCATTGTCTCTGTTGAATTCCCCCTTTGGGTTCGACTACATGCTGGGGCATGTCAAATTGCCCTTGTCTGCCGAGAGAACTGTGACCCACGTTAACAATGTTGGCTCCCTGGTCGTTTGCCCCATTTGAGCCAAGATTTTTGTCATACATCATTCTGGTCTCTTCCTCCCCTGAGATAAATGTCTGGGCTATCAGAGCCGCCGCTTCCAAGGTCAAGTCTTTGGTCTCAATCAGTTTCCTGAAAACCCCAGCGTGCCCGATGCCCTCAATAAAAAAGTCTCACAGCATCTCCGCTCTGCATGCGTCTGTGAACTTACGTCGGCTCGCCAGTCACCGGAGATCTGCCACGAAGTCTGGAACTCTTTGCCCTTCTCGCCGCCGGTGCGTGTAAAACTGGTGTCTCGCCATGTGCATGCTGCTCACCGGTTTAAGGTGTTCCCCGATCAACTTACTGAGTTCTTCAAACGTCTTGTCCACCGGCTTCTCTAGCGCTAGAAGGTCCTTCGTCAGGGAGTACGTTCTGGATCCACAAACCGTCAGGAGATGAGTCCTGCGTTTGTCGGCCGAATCCTGTCCCAACCATTCCTTAGTGACAAAACTTTGCTGCAGTCTCTCAATAAAGTCGTCCCAATCATCACCATCACAGTACCTCTCTTCTGTGCTGCTAGTGGCCATGCTCGTGTGGTTTAAATCCCAGTTTCTCGTCGCCAATGATATGTCCTTACTATACAGTATAAATGCACACGAGGCCTATACTTGAGAGAAGGTCACTCTGTGACCAGTAACCTTTATTACCAAGACCTCAAGTGATGAAGGTGGGTGGAGCTTCCCCTTTTATACCTGAAAGTCCAGGTTAGGAGTGTCTCCCACAAGTTCGCCCCCTTGTGGTCAATGTTCTCAAGGTGTACGACTTAGGTCAGCTTATACATGGGTTACAATGATAGTTGAATACATGACACACATGATGCAGCATCTGATGGCCGATGTCTCAGCTTCCATTGTAGCACAAGCAGCAGCCACCCAACGTCTGAGTGCTGCAGTGGAAACTCAGACTGCTGCCATCAGGGCTCATTGTGGGCCGCCCCGACCTGTGTGAGAACACCACCGCAGGTCGGGGCTGTAAATAGACCTGGAGCGTCAGGCCCTGGAACATCGTGGGTGAAGGTGCGGCAAATGAGGGTACGGGGCCCAGAAGAGGCGAGGGCCCGGGGGCAGCACGGGCCAGCCCACACTGCGATATGTGTGCGCACTAGCTCTGTGCAGCAGAGCAGGTCTCCAGTCGTCCTGGCTAACCCCTGCCACTGGATAAAGGCCTAGCTCTGTCAAGCCCGTGTGGTGGCTGATCCATGCACAGGCATCTCCCACCCCCTCAACTGGAGTTCAGGACTGGAACATCGGGTCCTTCATTGAAACATCTGTGAACTCTTGTGGAAGCAAGTCATCCTCGTTCGAGGGACCGCCTATGAAAGGGATACCGGTGTTCAAAGGAGCTGGCAAGGTGTCACAGCAGTCCGGCAATTTTATTCTTCAACAAGTTACTAGGATTGCTGAGGTGCCGCCCTGGGGGAGAGGCAGTGGCTGCAGGGCGCACGAACCCGCTGTCCTCTCTGTTTGGACCAAGGTGGTAATGAGGTTTGGAGCTGAGTTTGCCCTGGCAGAACCCAAACTGAACAGGGTATTGGTGAGTAAGTGCCGCTTGACAGCACTGTCGATGACTCCTTCCATCACTTTGCTGATACTTGAGAGTAGGCTGATTGGCTGGATTGGATTTGTCCATTCTTTTTGTGGACAGGTCATAAAAAGCCAATTTTCCACATTGTCCAGTAGATACCAGTGTTGTAGCTGTACTGGAACAGCTTAGCTCGAGGCGCAGCTAGTTCTGGAGCACAAGTCTTCAGCACAACAGCCAGGGTGTTGTCAGGACCCGTAGCCTTTGCTGTGTCCAGTTCATTCAGCCGTTTCTTGATATCACGTGGAGTGAATCGAATTGGCTGAATACTGGCTTCTGTGATGGTGGGGACCTCAGGAGGAGGCTGAGATGGATCATCCACTCGGCACTTCTGGCTGAAGGTGGTTGTAAACGTTTCTGCTTTGTCTTTTGAACTCACGTGGTGAGCTCCTCCATCATTGAGGATGGGGATATTCATGGAGATTCCTCCTCCCGTTAATTGCTTAATTGTCTACCACGACTGGATGTGGCAGGACTGCAGAGCTTTGACCTTATTTGTTGGTTGTGAGATCTCTTAGCTCTCTCTACAGTGCGTGCCGTCCGCTGTTTAACGTACATGTAGTCCTGTGTTGTAGCTTCCCCAGGTTGGCACCTCATTTTCAGATCCACCTGCTGCTCCTGGCATGCTCTTCTACACTCCTCATTGAACCAGGGTTGGTCCCCTGGCTTGATGGTAACGGTAGAGTGAGGGATATGCCGGGCCATGAGGTTACAGATTGTGGTGGAATACAATTCTGCTGCTGCTGATGGCCCACAGCACCTCATGGATGCCCAGTTTTTAGCTGCGAGATCTGTTCTTAATCTATTCCAATTACTACAGTGGTAGTGCCACACAACACAATGGAAGGTGTCCTCAGTGTGAAGACGGGATTTGGGCTCCACAAGGACTGTGCGGTGGTCACTCCGACCAAAACTGTCATAGTCAGATGCATCTGCGATTAGTGATGGCAAAGTTAAGTATGTTATTTCCTCGTGTTGGTTCTTCACCTCCTGCTGTAAGCCTAGTCTGGCGGCTGTGTCCTTCAGGACTCGGCCAGCTCGGTCCGTAGTGGTGCTACTGAGCCACTCTTCCTGATGGACATTGAAGTCCCCCACCCAGAGTACATTCTGTGCCTGTGCTACCCTCAGTGCTTTATCCAAGTGGTGTTCAACATGGAGGAGTACTGATTCCTCAGCTGAGGGAGAGCGATAGGTGGTAATCAGCAGGAGGTTACCATGATCATGCTTGACCTGCAGTCATGAGGCTTCGTGGGGTTCAGAATCAATGTTGAGGACTCCCAGGGCCACTCCCTCCCGACTGTATACCACTGTGCACCACCCCTGGTGGGGGTCTGCCCTGCCGGTGGGACAGGACATACCCAGGGATGGTGATGGAGGAGTTTGGGACATTGGCTGAAAATTATCATTATGGGAGTATGACTATGTCAGGCTGTTGCTTGACCAGTCTGTGGGACATCTCTCCCAATTTTGGCACAAGTTCTCCAGATGTTAGTGAGGAGGACTTTGCAGGGTGAGTGTGCCTTCTTCGTTGCCAATGCCGAGGTGGCAGCTGAGTGGTTTGTCTGATTTTATTCTTATTCTTTTTTATAATGGTTCGATACAGCGGAGTGGCTTGCTAGGCCATTTCAGAGGGCAGTTAAGAGTCAACCACATTGACCAAGTTACAAAGGGACATTGATAGATTAAGTGAGTGGGAAAAACTGTGGCAGATGTTATTCAATGTGAAAACATCGGAACATAGGAACAGGAGGAGGCCATTCAGCCCCTCGAGCCTGTTCCGCCATTCAATGTGATCATGGCTGATCTGTGATCTATCTCCATATACTCTCCTTTGGCCCATATCCCTTAATACCTTTGGTTAACAAAAATCTGTTCACGGAAGAGAGTTCCAAACCTCTACCACCCTTTGTGTGTAGAAGTGTTTCCTAATTTCACTTCTGAAAGGTCTGGCTCTAATGTTTAGACTATGTCCTAGTCCTAGAATCCCCAACAGCGGGAATAGTTTCTTTCTATCTACCCTATCTGTTCCCCTTAATATCCTGAAAACTTCCATCAGATCAACCTTTAATCATCTAAGTTCTTGGGAATACAACCCTTAATTTGTGTAATGTCTCCTCGTAACTTAACCCTTGAACCTACTCCCTCCAAGACCAATATATCCTCCCTAAGGTGTGGTGCCCAGAACTGCTCACAGTGCTCCAGGTGTGGTCTAACCAGGGCTTTGTACAGCTGCAGTATAACTTCTACCCCCGGTATTCTAGGCCTCTGGTTATTTGATTATTTTCTGTACCTGTTTGTGCCATTTTAATGATCTATGTACCTGAACCCCCAAGTCTCTCTGGACCCCCACTGTGTTTAGCCTTTCACCATTTAGAAAGTACCCTGTTCTATCCTTTTTAGGACTAAAATGGATGACCTCACATTTGCCTACATTGAAATCCATTTGCCACAGTTTTGCCCAGTCACTTAATCTGTCGATATCCCTTTGTCATTTTATGCATCCATCTACACTGCCTACAATGCCGCCTATCTTTGTGTCATCGGCAAATTTGGATATATGACTTTCTATGCCATCATCTAAGTCGTTAATAAATACTGTGAATAGTTGAGGCCCCAACACAGATCCCTGCGGGACACCACTAGTCACATCCTGCCAGTTTGAGTACCTGCCCATTATCCCTGCTGCCTGTCTCCTGCCACTCAGCCAATTTCCTAACCATCTCAATAATTTGTCCTCAATTCCATAGACTTCTAACTTAGTTCACAGTCTCTTTTTTGAGATTTTATCAAATGCCTTCTGGAAGTCCATATAAATAACATCCATAGACATTCCCCTGTCCACTACTTTAGTCACCTCCTCAAAAACTTCAATCAGGTTTGTCAGGCATGACCTACCCGTTACAGATCCACACTGGCTCTCTCTGATCAGCTGAAAATGTTCGAGGCGTTCAGTCACCCTATCCTTAATTATAGACGCTCGCAATTTCCCAACAACAGATGTTAGGCTAACTGGTCTATAATTCCCTGGTTTCGCTCCCTCGTAATTTTCCAGTCTAAAGGGACTATTCCTGAATCTAGAGAACTTTGGAAGATTATAGTTAGAGTATCTGCAATATGCCCACCTACTTCCTTTAAACCCCTGGGATGGAAACCATCTAGCCCTGGGGATTTGTCACTCTTTAGTGCCATTATTTTCTTCATTACTGTTATTTTACCTACGGTAATTTTATTGAGCCCCTGTCCCTGATTTAATATAAGTTTCCTTAGGATTTCCAGCATGCTTTGCTCTTCCTCCACTGATGCAAAGTAATTATTCAACATGTCCACCATTTCTCCATTGCCATTGACAATATCACCACTTTCAGTTTTTAAGGGCTCCTGACCGTCCTCTTTTTCCGAATGTAACTGTAAAAATTCTTCATATTGACTTTGATATCCCTTGCAAGTTTCTTGTCATACTCCCTTTCTGTAAGCCGCACTAACTGTTTTGTGACCCTTGCTGTTCTTTCTAACTCTCCATTCGCCAGGATCTGTGCTATGTTTGTTTGCTTTCCTTTATTTTTATGCTGTCCCTTCCCTCTTTAGTCGTCCATGGCTGTTTTTTGGGCAAGTAGAGCCCTTGCCCCTTTGGGGTAGAAACTGGTTGTGTATCACATTAAATTATTTTTTGAACACCTCCCACTGATTTTCTGTCATTTCACCCATTAACAGATTTGCCCAGTTTACTGTGGACCGTCTCTGTCTCATCCCATTGAAGTCGGCCTTACCCAAATCTAGAATCTTAGGAGCTGTTTCACGTTTCTCCCTTCAAACGCTACGTTCAACTCGATCACGTTATGATCGCTATTGGATAAATGTTCACACTGAAGAAGGTGCGAAATTCACATGAAACCCTCCCTATGATTGGGCTCTTTCGAAAGGAAATTTAATTTGGGACTATCTACCGAAAAGTTTGGAACGCTAAAGCACTTATGAAAGAAACTACGAACTTTAATAGAATTTTGGATCTTAAAAGACAAACTCAAGGCTGTGGGCGGGCCTAAGGAACTAACAGGAGACAGTCTGATTAAGTGAGGCTACCTGGGTGTGAGGACTAAGTTAACCAGTCTGGAGGGATGAGTATTCGAGAATCCTTCCCCCACAAGAAACATTTACATCACAAAATCACCCCGAGATAGCTACCCATCAACATGGGTCTGGAAAACCATTTCAGCATATACATCACAAAGAGGCCCAATCCAGCCTGTATGCGAAAAACTAAGCACAAAAGGGCATGGCAATCACCAAACTAATACTTCCATCAGGAAACAGTTTTCGACATCAACCCACCCATGATATATCAACTTTTAACAAGCCCGCCAAAATATTACAAAGAAGAGCCAAGCCCGCCAAATTTATACAAAGGATTTTGAACTGATTTGGCGCCAAGATTAGAACCACTGAAATCGTATAACTGGCCCCCTGTTTTCAACAGAGGTTAGGTTGCTAGGTAGCTACAAGGTTGCCACTACCTCAGATGACATACGTGGATATACAACCGAGACCATGTTTGTGTCATCAAGACAAGGAGAGAAACCAATGCGACAATTGTAAACTAACTTCTCCAGCCTCGGAAGTCCTGAAGTCCTGAAGGAAGGAAGAACATCACCATTGCGGCAGCAACCGACCACAGTCAACGTGGTATCAATGGAAAAACCCACCGTGATTGACCAAACTCGAACAAAACTCCAACGGGAAAAAAAACAAAGCATCGAAAAGTTTCCACTCTACAATCTAATCCTGGCCTACCAGCGGGTAACACATTACCTAAAAGACTGTAGAAACCTATTTCTAACCAAAGAAAATGGGTACTTACCCCATAGACCCAAAACGCACCTTACTGCATCAGCGGACTCAACCCAACTGAAGATTGCGCAGCAAGAAGTCTTCTCTGACGTTCGGGATACGGCAAGCAGACCCTACCACATCCAGCGAACCCCGAAACCGTGATCTACCGTTAACTGTCAAAAGGATTGGTAAGCATAGTCCCTGCCTGCCCTGGAGTCTAACCTAGCTAGAATTAGGCATTGGGAGGTGGGAGGTATAATTTTACTGTAACCCCCTTTGAATATGTAGTGTATGGTTCTTCATTAAAGTGATTATAAGTTTGACCTTGTACCTTTCCTTGTATTGTCCCTTACCAGAACGATTGTAAGTTTGGCTTTGTATTTTCTTACTAGAGTAATAAGCTTTATTACCTTGACTGTAATAAAAACAAAGTTCTTTTGCATCAAACCAGTGTCCTTTGCACTTTTGTCACACCCCCCAAATAAATCCAGAGTATAGAACCCAAGGGAGTGGGAGCGATTCGAACTGCTCAAGTTGGTCAGAAGGGAACCTGACCCCCTCATAGAGAACACCCCTTACACGCAGAGTTAGACTGTTAACTAAATCTAGCTCATTACTCATTATTAAATCTAATATGGCACGCCTTCTTGTTGCCTCTTGGACATATTGTTGGAGAAAACTATCCCGGACACACTCAAGAAATTCTCTACCTTTCTGACAGGTGCTAATCAGCTAATCCCAATCTATATGAAACTTAAGATCCCCATTAAAACCACTCTGCCGTTGTTACACGCTTGTCTAATCTCTGCATTTATACAATCTAGCTCTTCACAGCTGCGACCAGGGGGCCGATACTTATGTAGTGCCATGCGGAAAGGTCAAGAGCACCAGGCCCAACCAGTCCGCCCCACACAACTGTGACACCCCTTATACTGAAACAGTCGACACTCCACCCCAACCGGAGCCATGTGATCTCCTGGGAGAAGCAAAAAAACCCAGGTCAAATGGGGGGAAAAAATCTGGGAAAATTTGTCTCCGACCCATCCAGGCAATCGAAACTAGTCCAGGAGATCACCCTGACCGTATTCGATTCCCTGCAGATTCGATTTCTGACTGTTACTCTACTCTCTTCCCTTGCGTTTGTGTTTTGAACTACTGTTTGCACTACAATTTCCATCTGAGCCCACCCTGCCCCCATTTACTAGTTTAAAGTCCTTGTGACCGCCCTATATGTACTTTGCACTAGAACCCTGGTCCCAGACCGGTTCAGGTGGAGCCCATCCCAACGGTACAGTTCCTTCCTGTCCCAATACTGGTGCCAGTGCCCGCTGAAATGGAACCCCTCTTTACCACACCACTCCTTTAGCCACGTATTCGCTTCCCTAATCAGCTTATCCCTACGCCAATTTGCATCTGTAATTTAGCTCCTCGTTCCTGATACTCCTCAAACAGGACCTCTTGCCTACTTTTCCCGATGTTGTTTGTCCCAACATGGACCACAACGACTGGATCCTCCCCCTCCCTCTCCAGTATCCTATCAAGCCGGTTCGAGATGTCCCTCACCCCGGCACCAGGCGGGCAACATACCATATGGGACTCTCGATCCTGCTTACAAAGGATGCTATCTGTTCCTCAAATTATAGAATCCCCTACAACTACCACATTATGCTTCCTCTCCTTGTTTTCCTCCCCTCTTAGGGCAGCCTCCTGCTCCAAAGCGCCATGGTCCGCACTGGGGAAGTGTGGATCGAAGTAAGACAGATCACAATATTTTCGAAATGTCGAGAGATTAGAAACTGAGAGGAGCAAAGGGATTTGGGTGTTCATGTGCACAAATTATTCAAAGCTAGTGGATCGGTACAAAAAGTAATGAAGAAAGCTGATGGAACGTCGGCCTTTATCTCAAGGGGCTGGAATTCAAATGGGAGGAAGTTATACTTCAGTTATACAGAGCCTTGGTCAGACCCTGTCTGGACACTCTGTTCAGTTCTGGGCACTGCCCGTCAGGAAGGATATATTGGCCTTGGAGAGGGTGCAGTGCAGATTCACCAGAGTGATACCGGGGCATAAATAGTTAAATTGTAAGGACAGATTGCATAAACTTGGGTTGTATTCTCGAGTTTAGAAGGATGTGGGGCCGGTTTCGAGGGGGCGCGGAGCAGTACCGCCCGGGAGAGGCGAGTCGGTGTGCAACGCCCCCCCTGGTTGCGACACCGGCTCGAAATTTGGTTCGCGCCCGATCCGTAGCGCCTCGCAGCGCCCCCTAGTGGGACTGCCTGGGAAAGCGAGCGGTCCAAGCTATAGCGGCCGCAGTGAGAGAAGGAATGTCCGCCTCGGGTAAGTGTGATTGGTTTTGTATTTTATTCTTTTTGCGATTTATGTTGTAGTGGCGTGAGTTATTTATTGGGAATGTTTCAGGGTTTTTTTTGCTCCCCAGGCTTCTCACAGAGCGCTCCCGGGCCGGCTGTTTAGCTCGGTTTTCCCTTGCTCAGCCGGCCTAGCGCCCTACGAGAGGTATACAACGCCTCCCTTAGCGCTCCGCCCCGCACTCAGGGCCCAGCTGGTGAATTTTGCTGACTGAGGCGCAAGCTGTTCCCGGGCGCAAACTTTACCGCCCCACCGCCATTACCGCCCCGCAATCATCAAAGCCAAAAATCCAGCCCAAGCTGTTTAAAATGAAAGAAGCATTCAATAAAGTCGATGTCGAGAAACTATTTCTTCTGGTGGGGGGGAATCCAGAACAAGGGCACATAAGCTTCAAGTTAGAGCTACCCATTCAGGAGTGAAATCAGGAATCACATTTTGATGCAAAGTGTAGTAGATATCTCAAAACCACTGCCCCCCCCCCAACCCACTGTCCCCACCCCCCACCGCCCACTGCCCACCCACCCAAAAGGCTATGGATTTTGGGACAATTGAAATTTTCAAGACTGAGATTGATTGATTTTTGTTGGGTAAGGGTATCAAGGGATATGGATCAAAGGCAGGTAAATGGAGTTGAGATAGACGTCAGCCATGATCTGATATAATCAGGAACAGGCTCAAGGGGCTGAATGGCCTTCTCCCGTTCCTACATTCTTGTATTCCTGTGTAGATTCTTGAGGCGTGGAATTATATTGGTTGCTGGCCTCTGACGTGCAATAGTATCCTTCCTCTGATTGGATGAGTAGTACACAAGAGTTCATAATCAATGCTGCCAGCGCGGAGTGTGCTGAAAATACGTCAGAGAATCAGTGCTACAGTGTTGTAGCTCCAACTTGGACCTGTGCTTCCTTCAAGTCTGGCTCCCTAATCGGTGTGTGCGATTGGTGAAATTTTCCTCATCCATCATAGGCGGGCCCTCGAACGAGGATGACTTGCGTCCACACCAAAAGGGATGAGTTCACAGATGTTTCAATGAAGGACCCGATTAGGGTCGACCAGCGACATATACAGCAACAATAAAGCCTCTTTTGATTTGCATGCTATTCCTCTGTTCATGCAACAGAGAACTTTATTTCTGTTTTTTATTGCGTTGATGGTCTCATTAGGCACAATAACTCCAAGTTGTCTTTTTTAATCAACACACTATATGACTGTTCCACTTAATATATGCTCCCTCTTTTCGTGCCTTGCTCCCATACTAATTATTTCTCGCTTGTCTGCATTGAAGTACGTCTGCACTTACATGCATACAACACGTGCATCACAGCATAGTTTTACTCCACAGAGGTTGCAGTGCAAGTGTGGAACCCAGAAGAGCTTCTAAATCTGGGGGATTTCAACCTCTGGGAAACAGAACATGGAAGTGTGAGACTCGGCTCGCTGGGCACATTGACAGCGGAGTTTCGGGAACTGAATGGAATGTTGGGAAATCACAAGGTTGGGCAAAAGAACAGAGCTGAGTTTTCTGTGCTCTGCAATGTCAACCTCCCATCCGTTCAATTAGCTGTGAGACTCATGTGTTCCACAGGCCTTCAACCAGAGCAGCGTCTCTCACTTTATTGTTCTGCTCCCCATCTCCAGGTGCTGTTTTATACGCCACGTCGACGTATTTACTGAGGCATACGAAAGCATGGGTCTTACGCTAAACATCGTTAAGACAAAGGTCCTCCATCAGCCTGTCCTTACCACACACCACTGCCCCCCAGTCATCAAGATCCACGGCGCGGCCCTGGACAATGTGAACCACTTCCCATACCTCGGGAGCCTCCTATCAACAAGAGCAGGCATCGACGACGAGATTCAACGCCGCCTCCAGTGCGCCAGTGCAGCCTTCGGCTGCCTGAGGAAAAGACTGTTTGAAGACCAGGCCCTCAAAACTGTCACCAAGCTCATGGTCCACAGGGCTGTAGTAATACCCGCCCTCCTGTATGGCTCAGAAACATGGACCATGTACAGCAGACACCTCAAATCGCTGGAGAAATACCACCAACAATGTCTCCGCAAGATCCTACAAATCCCCTGGGAGGACAGACGCACCAACGTTAGTGTCCTCGTCCAGGCCAACATCCCCAGCATTGAAGCACTGACCACACTTGATCAGCTCCGCTGGGCAGGTCACATTGTTCACATGTCTGACACAAGACTCCCAAAGCAAGCGCTCTACTCGGAACTCCTTCACGGCAAACGAGCCAAAGGTGGGCAGAGGAAACGTTACAAGGACACCCTCAAAGCCTCCCTAATAAAGTGCAACATCCCCACCGACACCTGGGAGTCCCTGGCCAAAGACCAGTCTGCCCTAAGTGGAGGAAGTGCATCCGGGAGGGCGCTGAGCACCGAGTGTCATCGCCAAGAGCATGCAGAAACCAAGCGCAGGCAGCAGAAGGAGCGTGCGGCAAACCTGTCCCACCCATCCCTTCCCTCAACGACTATCTGTCCCACCTGTGACAGAGACTGTGGTTCTCATAGTGGACAGTTCAGTCACCTAAGAACTCATGCTAAGAGTGGAAGCAAGTCTTCCTCGATCCCGAGGGACTGCCGATGATGATGATTTATACGCCAAGAGTGCAGCCAACTGCAGATTTGTGGATTTTCCTCTGTTGTCTACCTTACACAGTGTAAACAATCTCAAATTCTGGGAACTGACTGCATTCTGCCTCCGGTATCAGTAACGTGAGCCTGGGGAGCTTATTTTACCTATTGGCTCTTCAGCTGTCCTCATTAAGGGCTCAATTTTCCTGGGTCATTTGTGCCGTTTTTTTGGCGCGTGTCGTTTTTTTGGCGTAATTATTTTTTCCAAGTTTCCCCCTGCAATCTGCATCGGTTAACTGACTTAGTTACGCTTTTTCTAAGCCAGTGGGTTTTTTTTACGTCATCAGGGGCGTTGCCTCATGTCTGCGCTGGTTTTTATCATTTTTCGCAGTTTGGCCAACATTTTTTCCTCCTAGATCGGTGTATCTAGCCTCTCCCAAAAAACCTTTGTTGGATTTCAGAAGTTTTCTCAGTTTTTTTACTCACTCACACGCCACCACCTTGAAGCAGGGCTGGAGGGTCATAGCTTTGGCCGTCAGAATCGGCCCCGCGCCCGGACACAGGAGCTCGGGGTTCAGCTGGAAAGCAAGCTCGGGAGGGGGATTAGTGGAGGGAGGAGAGAGAGAGCGAGGTGCCGTTCGGAAGGCTTCAAGCCCGGGGAGCGAGGTGCTGATCGGAAGCTTTCTGAAGACTGCAATGAGTGGGGGAAGGGAGGGGTGGGGGAAGAGAAGGGGAGAAGTTACAAGACTTCAATTAGTTAAGGGGGGGGGAGGTGGAGAAGTCACAAGACCTTTGGGGTGTGGTCCACCCATACAGACCTTGGGCAGAGAGAACTATGAACCTGTCCTGTCTGCTTTCCTGCTGTTTTGAGCTTCTTTCAAAGGTAAAATTTAAGTATGGGGCCAATACTGGCAATGCCATACCTTGTGCGAGCCTTCTGCATCATGGTGCTACGGAGGAGACAATTGATTCGACGTCATCGCATCAGGAACATCAGAGCCCATAGGGTGCTGGGCAGGAGGCCTTACCCACCTTGGGTATATTGAGACAGGCATTCGTACCTCCACCTGAGTGATGCCGACTGTGCCAGAAGGCTGTGTTTCCTCAAAGAAGTTATAACTGAGATCTGAGAGTTGGTCAAAGCAGACCTGCAACCTAGAAGCATCAGGAGGACTGCTTTGTCAGTTGAAGTGAAGGTTACAACTGCACTTTCATTCTATGCATCTGGATCATTCCAGATCACAACTGGGGATGTGTGTGCCATCTCTCAACATGCAACACATGTCCGCATTCGCCAAGTGACGGCTGCACTGTATACGTGTAGGAATGACTTCATAAAGTTCCCCATGACCGCCCAAGAAATCCATGACAGGGCTGTGGGCTTCTCCAGGATTGCTGGCTTCCCAAAGGTACAGAGCTGCATTGATGGTACCCACATCGCCTTGCGAGCACCTTTGGAGGATTCCGAGATGTACAGGAACAGAAAAGGCTTCCACTCCATTAATGTACAGCTCGTGTGTGATGACATGCATCGTATCATGTCAGTCGATGCAAGATACCCTGGGAGCACACATGATGTGTTCATACTACGCAACAGCGTTGTATCTGCCATGTTTGAGCAGCAGCAGCCAGAAGGGCAGAGCTGGCTGCTGGGAGACAAAGGGTACGGCCTCGCCACGTGACTCATGACGCCCCTACGCGTAACCCGGATGGAAGTTGACCGTGAATACAATTTGTCGCAAATTGCGACGTGCAGTATCATAGAGAGGACCATTGGCATCTTGAAACAGCGTTTCCGATACCTGGACCATTCCGGAGACTACTTGCTGTACTCCCCTGAGATTGTCGGTCAGTTCACTGCTGTGTGCTGCATGCTGCATAACTTAGCCATCGTGAGGCAGCAGCAGCTGGTAGTGGAAGACCCACCTGCGGTGAGAGTGGCCGATGATAACGATGTGGAAGATGCAGGTGATGAGCAGGAGGAGGAGGAGGAGGAGGACGACGAGGATGAGGAAGCCATGCAAGTGCCTGAGGCCGGAGCACGATGGCGGAGGAAGGCGGGCGGGCCGGCCATCGAGCTCCTTTAATGATTGCTCAAGCCTTGCGCCAGCAGCTCATCCGTGAACGCTTTACTGATGCCTGAGGGCTCAATGACAACTATTCCACATGGACATGTTTACTGTTTGGAGCTGTTCCGTAATGTTGTGTTGTGTTAATGGAACATGATTCAGTTTTAATGTCAAATATATTTTATTCAAAAGTTTAACAAATAGTTCTTTTGCACTTAACTTAACTTTAATCAAATTATTCTTGTATCAAACTTTACTTTAAGATCACTCTTTAAGATCACTTAAAAACTTTAAGCTCACTTACAAATGATTAAACTTGTAAATTGACATAACTTACAAAAAACTTTTAATTTGAGAACAACAATTACAACAGTAACAATAATAATAACAGCAGCAGCAGCAAAGAAAGGCTGCACCCACCCACCCATCTCTCCTCCACCTTATTCTAAGACCGCCCACTGAGCTTGGTCTGGGACCCTCCACCCCTGCCCGCAGGCACAGCATTTCTGGGTTTGGTACCAAGCTTATTCTTTCTAAGGTCTCGGGTACTGTGCACCCGTTGGGGGGTGGGGCCATCGGCAGCAGGTGGCAAGTTGGAGGGCCCAGCAGCAAGTTGGAGGGCCCGGCTTTGGGCCCTTCAGAAGCTGGTATGGAGATTGGAGTGGGAGTGACAGTTGATTCTGTCAACGGATGAGGGGTCTGGGCGTGTTCCCTTATTGCAGCAGCTAACTCCGACATGCCGTCCCTCATGCGCCGACAGTGTCTGAACGACCTGCAACATTCCCTCCCTCATGGCCAGTGACGTGATTTGCACTACCTCTGACATTCCCTCCCTCATGGCCACTATTCCCTCACTGATGGTCCTGGATATCGTTCCTATTTTTCATGTCATTGCAGTTACTTCTCCCGACAGTCCCGATACCTCATCATTCACCTCACTGATGGCATCCAGGAGTGATCGGTTAAGGTTAATGCTCTCCCCACTCGATGACATCATCTGAACCACATCTTTTAGATCCTGCAGCTCAGGAGAGCGCGGTCGAGCTCTCCTTCCCCTCCTCCCCATGGGTATGGCTTGCACCCCAACACTGGGACCCACAGCCTGGGACGGTGGGGCCCTGGGTCTGCCTCGCTGCACCCCACCACCACTGGCACCCACAGCCTGGGACGGTGGGGCCCTGGGTGTGCCTCGCTGCACCCCACTGGGACCCGCAGCCTGGGACGGTGGGGCCCTGGGTCTGCCTCGCTGCACCCCACCACCACTGGCACCCACAGCCTGGGACGGTGGGGCCCTGGGTGTGCCTCGCTGCACCCCAACACTGGGACCTGCAGCCTGGGATCGTAGGAAACCATTGACTGGCCCACCAACATTCAAGCCACTAGTCACAGAAGGGGCTGTCACCTCCATGAGCGGCACCTCCTCCAAAGTCAGTACAACAGTGGGAGCTTCATACAGCTCCATCCCCTCCCCCCAGCTCCATCCCCTCCCCCTCCCCCTCACCCCCATGCTCTTGGTCTGGAGGGTTGGATTGGAAGATGTTCTCCTCTTCAGGCTCATCCTCATCTGAATCTTCTTCTGCATCATCAGGGTTGGCCTCAAGTTCTGCAAAATATAACAGAGCAGTCAAATGGTTAGCAGCAGAGGAGGGGGCAGGGTGGGTGGCATGAATAGGCTCACACATCGCAGGCCGGGCAGCAGGCTGATTTGAAGGACCACGATGAATTTACAGGACTTACCCTCTCCCTCGAGTGTGGGCCCAGCTGCTGCAGTGGTGGTTGCTTTTCTCCAGGCAGGACCCATCAAAGCAGCGACCCTCTCTTCCAAGTGTGTCAGTGGGTGCAGATTTGCCGGGCCTCCTCCTGTTCGAGTTCTTTCCCTTTTGTTGTGTGCCACCTTCCTCTGTAAAGATGAAAACCTAACTTTTTAAAGAAGGTGCCTTTCTGCTGGGTGGGACATACAGATGGTCACATTTACAATTGCAATTCCATTGAATAAATGAAAATATTACTTATACTAACTACTTGACCAAGGTCCTGCCAGTTCTTTTTACATTGGCCTCCAGATCTTGTGGTGGTCACCATTGTGCAGTAATCTTCTGCAACTTGGTTCCAGTGTTTCTTCATTTCTTTGGGTGGAACTTTTATGTGACCTCTGCTGGTGTCCAGCTCCTGCCATCTGGCCTCAATCACAGTAACTAGTGCCTCCACTTCATCCTGTAATAAATTCTTGGTCCTTGCACCATGTTGCATTTTGTACTGCTGCAGCTGTGATTTTTCCAATGCTCTCACACAGCACTCCTTCTCTCACACACGACTGGCTCTTTAAAAATGGCCGATTGCCAAATCCGAGCTGTACTGAGCATGCGCGTCCATTGCAACATAGAAACATAGAAAATAGGTGCAGGAGTAGGCCATTTGGCCCTTCGAGCCTGCACCACCATTCAATGAGTTCATTGCTGAACATGCAACTTCAGTACCCCCTTCCTGCCCTCCCACCATACCCCCCCAATCCCCCCAGTAACAAGGACCACATCTAACTCCTTCCCGAATACACCCAGCGAACTGGCCCCAACAACCCTCTGTGGCAGAGAACTCCACAGGCCCACCACTCTCCAGGCGAAGAAGTCTCTCCCCATCTCGGTCCCAAATGGCCTACCCCCCATCCCCAGACTGCGACCCCTGGTTCTGGACTTTCCCAACATTAATAAGAACATAAGAACATAAGAATTAGGAACAGGAGTAGGCCATCGAGCCCAACGACGTCAGAAATGTAACTTTTTTCCCGTGCATGCGCAGGAGGTGTGGCTTCGTTATTCGGCGCAGACAGCAGGCTCCACCCCCCCCCCCCCCCCCCCCCCCCCGAGGCGACTGGACACGCTGCACGCCGCCAAATTCAAATTATATATCGGGGAAACTTTGGCAAAATATTTCTGCCGCATTTCTGGCCTAGAAAAATGGGCGTAACTCTGGGAATACGCCAGAAAACAGGCTGAGGCAAAATTGAGTCCTAAGAGACCGGCTCCTGGTTCCAATTAGCTGAGCATTTCCCTGAAACAGAATGCAATACTTAGGAACAAACAAAATCAATTTCTAAGAACTCAAGCTTTTAACAGTTGACAACATGTGAGTTAACTCAAACTCCATCTGGTAGATTCCTGTGTTATTAATTTGTGCAGGGTTCAGTGCTGGGACCCCAGCTCTTTACAATATACATTAATGATTTAGACGAAGGAATTGAATGTAATATCTCCAAGTTTGCAGATGACACTAAGCTGGGTGGCAGTGTGAGCTGTGAGGAGGATGCTAAGAGGATGCAGGGTGACTTGGACAGTTAGGTGAGTGGGCAAATGCATGGCAGATGCAGTATAATGTGGATAAATGTGAGGTTATCCATTTTGGTGGCAAAAACATAAAGGCAGATTATCTGAATGGTGACAGATTAGGAAAAGGGGAAGTGCAAAAAGACTTGGGTGTCATGGTACATCAGTCACTGAAAGTTGGCATGCAGGTACAGCAGGCAGTGAAGAAGGCAAATAGCATGTTGGCCTTCATAGTAAGAGGATTTGAGTATAGGAGCAGGGAGGTCTTACTGCAGTTGTACAAGGCCTTGGTGAGGCCACACCTTGAATATTGTGTACAGTTTTGGTCTCCTAATCTGAGGAAGGACATTCTTGCTATTGAGGGAGTGCAGCGAAGACTCTCCAGACTGATTCCCGGGATGACAGGACTGACATATGAGAAAAGACTGGATCGACTAGACTTACATTCATTGGAATTTAGAAGAATGAGAGGGGATTTCATAGAAACATATAAAATTCTGACGGGATTTGACAGGTTAGATGCAGGAAGAATGTTCCCGATGTTGAAGTCCAGAACCAGGGGTCACAGTCGAAGGATAAGGGGTAAGCCATTTAGGACTGAGATGAGGAGAAACTGCTTCACTCAGAGAATTGTGAACCTGTGGAATTCTCTACCACAGAAAGTTGTTGAGGCCAATTCATTAGATATATTCAAAAGGGAGTTAGATGTGGCCCTTATGGCTAAAGGGAACAAGGGGTATGGAGAGAAAGCAGGAATGGGGTACTAAAGTTGTAAAAATGGTCAGCCATGATCTTATTGAATGGTGGTGCAGGCTCGAAGGGCCGAATGGCCTACTCCTGCACCTATTTCTATGGTTCTATGTTTCAATGTTTCCATGTATATTTGTACTGAATTGGATAAAGGAAGGGTGAGGCACATACCATTAAGAATTGACTGCAGCCCACTGACAATTGTCACACCTCTGCCAGTGGGATTCATTTACCATTTTACATACAATCACAGGCAGTCCCTCGAAATCGAGGCAGACTTGCTTCCACTCTAAAAGTGAGTTCTCAGATGGCTGAACAGTCCAAATTGGGAATTACAGTCTCTGTCGCAGGTGGGGCAGACAGTGGTTGGAGGAAAGGGTGGGTGGGGAGTCTGGTTTGCCGCATGTTCCCTCCGCTGTCTGCGCTTGCTCTCGGCGACGAGACTCGAGGTGCTCAGCGCCCTCCCGGGTGCACTTCCTCCGCTTAGGGCGGTCTTGGGCCAGGGACTCCCAGGTTACAGACAAATGCAACAGATCAAAGCAACGAACCAATCCAGGAGATGGCATCACAGCTGTCCTGTCTGACCTACGTTGACTCCCTGTCACTCAGTGCATTGAATTTAAAATTCTCGTTCTCGTCTTCAAAACCTTGCGCAGCCTCACACTACCCTATCTCCATGACCTCCTCCAGCCTTACGTTCGCTCGTGCCCCGTTCAGTCCTCTGACTCTGGCCTTTTGTGTACCACACCCCCGCCCACGCCCCCCTCTGCACCAACATTGGTGGCAGAGCCTTCAGCTGCCTCATCCCCACCCTCCAAAACTCCCCCCCGTCAACCTCTCCACCTTCTTCCTTCTCTCTCCATCTTTAAAAATCTTCTCAAAGCCCATCATTTCTACTTAGTACTTTCAGTCACCCCTCCTCACCTTTTACCTTACAGCTTGAACACAAAATTACTACACGGCAACAGGCCGATCGGCCCACCCAGTCCGTGTTGGTGTTTACCTCCCACACGGGCAGTGATCCTAATCTCATGGACCCACCCTGTTCTCATATCCTTTTATCCTCCTTTCCTTCAACCCCCTCTCTATCCTATTCTTAAATGTTGACATGGGGGCTAAAATTCCGGCCTCGCGGGGTCGGTATAAAGTGTGCACGGAGCTGGCGAGGCCTCGCAAAAGCTGGTTTTCGGGGCGCAGTGCGCATGCGCCAAAAACCGGCTTTTCCGATCTGTCAAAGATTTCTCCGCGTCCCCGAGAGAAGGACATCCGCGTGGCAGCGATTGGGCGATTTGCCCAACTCCATGCCCAACGGATGTCCGTAGCAAACTTTTACGCCTGGGGAAAGCAGGCGCATAGCCTACTTTTCCCAGCGTAAGAGTTTTCAAACAGAATGGGGCCGAAATTGGCGGTCCGCCCATTTCTCGGCGGTGTGCCGGGGGGTGGGGGGTATGTCGTTTTATACCGTGCCGGGTACCGCTGGGGCGGAGTGCTGGCAAGATTGGCCCGGGCGGTCCTGAGCGGTGCGTCAGCGGAGTGCGACGGACGGACGGTCTGCTCCGGCGGCGCAGGGTAAGTTGTCTGCGACTTGGGACTCTTCGCTTCGCGAGTTCTGCGCACGCGCGCTCTTGCATCGACCTCCATCGTCTCCCCCCCTCCCGCCATCCACTCCACCCAAGAAGAGCAGTCCAGAGGCCAGAGACTTCCGACATTGGGCCACAGGTAAGTGTCTCCAGGTACGTTTCGATTTTTAATTGTTTTGTGCAGTGTTTTTGATTTATTTGTAATACTTATATTGTTATTTATTTATTTATTTTCACGTTTTTCGGGGGGGGGGGAATGGATCTCTGGGGGATTAGATCTCTTGGGGGGGTTAGATCTCCGGGGGGGGAGATTGGATCTCTCTGCGGGGGGTGGGGGGGGGGATTAGATCTCTGGGGGATTAGATCTCTGGGGGGGGTTAGATCTCGGGGGGGGGGGGGGGGAAGGGGGAGATTGGATCTCTGTGGGAGGGGGTGGGATTAGATCTCTGGGGGAATTCGTTCTCTGGAGAGGATTAGATCTCCGGGGGGGGCGGGATTGGATCTCTCGGGGGGGGGGGGGGTTAGATCTCTGGGGGGAGGACTAGATCACTGGGGGGGATTAGATCTCTCTGGAGGGAGTGGACTAGATTACTGGGGAGGGATTAGATCTTGAGGAAGGGGGGTGGGGGGTTAGATCTCTGAGGGAGATTAGATCTCCGGGGGCGGGGGGGGAAATTAGATCTCCGGTGGGATTGGATCTCTCTGGGGGGGTTAGATCTCTCTGGGGGTGGGGGAGGGCTAGACCAAATCGCCAGGGCGTAAGTTTTGTCTCAACGGAAGCCCGTCCAGATCGCCGAGGGAACCGCCCTGTGAAAGCTGCTTAAAGTGTAGGAGAGTACTCTGCAAAGAAAGGTAAGTTAAAGTTCTTTCTTTATTTTTTTTTAATTTTGAAACAGCGATTATGTGTAAAAGTGTCTTGGGAATTGTATTTAAACTTTTTTTTGGTGACATTTTTTTAAAGTTTTCCCCCCTCCCTAGGCCCAACCGCAGCCTCGGACTACATTTTTTAACCCGCCCGTTTTACTTAATTTTTCCTTAACCGCCGAGAAAACCACCGAGAATAATGGTGCAAGACCCATTTTCTCGTCAGGCAATTAGTTTTAATTAGTTTTAACTTCAAAGTGTAAATTTTCGCCAGCGTTACTTACCAAACATTAACGGTTTTTCTGGGCGGGCAATCGGGTGCTGAGTGGCTCTCGGCAAAGTCTAGCCCTTAGCCTTTTATGTATCCCGCCCACCCTCTCTCCGCACCACCATTGGCGGCAGAACATAAGAACATAAGAAATAGGGGAACATCTGGCCAACAGTGACCATATTGACTGATAGAGCTAATGGTGCTGAGAATCTGCAACTCATACCAGATTTCAGAAGAGCAAACTTCACCAAAATGGCAGATAATTTAGAACAGGTAAATTGACTAACCCTACTGGATGGTGATCCATGCCTTTGTTACCTCTACACTTGACTACTCCAACGTACTCCTGGCTGGCCTCCCACATTCTACCCTACGTAAACTTGAGGTCATCCAAAACTCGCACCAAGTCCCGCTCACCCATCACCCCTGTGCTCGCTGACCTACATCGGTGGCTGTGCCTTCAGCTGCCTTGGCCCTAAGCTTTGGAACTCCCTCCCAAAACCTCTCCGCCTCTCTACTTCTCTTT
Source organism: Pristiophorus japonicus (assembly GCF_044704955.1). Taxonomy (NCBI): domain Eukaryota; kingdom Metazoa; phylum Chordata; class Chondrichthyes; family Pristiophoridae; genus Pristiophorus; species Pristiophorus japonicus. Next base: position 18,677,748 of record NC_092010.1, read on the forward strand.
CCTCCTTGAAGATGCTTCTTAAAACCTATCTCTTTGACCGTCACCTGCCGTAATTTCTTCTTATGCGGCTCGTTGTAAAATGTATTTGTTTTGTCTTATAACATTGCTGTGTAGCACCTCGGGACGTTTTACTCCATTAAAGGCGCTATATAAATACAGTTTGTTGTTGTTGTGATGATTCTGATGCAGAATACAAATGGAAAGTTTTTAAGAACAAGATAAAAAAGGTGGGAAACAAATCTTTACCCTAGGTCAAAAGAAGGAAGTGTGGTAAGAAAAAAACCAAGGTGACTCACTGGTTATGTACAAATACAAATAAGATGTAAACAGAAATGTTTCTATAAATTAAAGGCTTTTAATACTCAACTAAACAGAGTTGAGTACAAGGAACAATGAAAGAAAACGAAGGCTGCTATTAGATCAGCAAAAAGGCTAATGGAAAAAGGAACGTGGACAACTGTGGCAGTCATGGGAAGAGCTTTTTCAGTTATGTGAAGAGTCAGAAAACTGTCAAATACTGTATTGGGCCATTGAAGGATGGTCAAGGACAGATTACAAAGGACTTACTGGGTATGGCGAAAATATTAAACTGATCCCGCAGGGATCAGTGCTGGGACCCCAGCTATTTACAATCTATATTAATGACTTGGAAGAAGGGACTGAGTGTAATGCAGCCAAGTTTGCTGACGATACAAAGATGGGAGGAAAAGCAATGTGTGAGGAGGACACAAAAAACCTGCAAAAGGACATAGACAGGCTAAGTGAGTAGGCAAAAATTTGGCAGATGGAAAGTGTGAAGTCATGCACTTTGGCAGAAAAAAAATCAAAGAGCAAGTTATTATTTAAATGGAGAAAAATTGCACCTGGGGGTCCTGGTGCATGAAACACAAAAGGTTAATATGCAGGTGTAGCAAGTGATCAGGAAGACCAATGGAATCTTGGCCTTTATTGCAAAGAGGATGGAGTATAAAAGCAGGGAAGTCTTGCTACAGTTATGCAGGGTATTGGTGAGGCCACACCTGGAATACTGTGTACAGTTTTGGTTTCCTTATTTAAGAAAGGATATACTTGCTTTGGAGGCAGCTCAGAGAAGGTTCACTAGGTTGATTCCGGAGATGAGGGGGTTGACTATGAGGAAAGGTTGTGTAGGTTGGGCCTCTACTCATTGGAATTCAGAAGAATGAGAGGTGATCTTCTCGAAACGTATAAGATTAAGAGGGAGCTTGCCAAGGTGGATGCAGAGAGAATGTTTCCACTGATGGGGGAGACTAGAACTAGGGGGCATAATCTTAGAATAAGAGGCCTCCCATTTAAAACTGAGATGAGGAGGAATTTCTTCTCTCAGAGGGTTGTAAATCTGTGGAATTGCTGCCTCAGAGAGCTGTGGAAGCTGGGTCATTGAATAAATTTAAGACAGAGATAGACAGTTTCTTAACCGATAAGGGAATAAGGGGTTTTGGGGAGCGGGCGGGGAAGTGGAGCTGAGTCCATGATCGGATCAGCCATGATCGTATTAAGTTGTATAAGGCCAGACCTAGGTTAGATGTCAGGAGGTGGTTCTTTTCCCAGAGAATAGTGGGCCTCTGGAACAGGCCTTGTGTGGTGGATGCTGATTCGCTGAATTCCTTCAAACGAGAGCTGGACCTGTTTCTGGCTGGGACGGCGAGCACCTCTTACAGAAGGTAGGTACTGCAGGGACTTCAGGGCCAGAGTGATCTCCTGGACTGGCTTCAATCGGTGAGATAGGTTGGAGAGGAATCTCCCAGAGTTTTTTCCCTACATTGGCCTGGGTTTTTATATCTGCTTTTTTGCCTCTCCCGAGAGCTCACATGGTTTCGGATGGGGTGGAGTGTATATATTATGATACACAAGGTATCACAATTGTGTGGGTCAGGCTCGATGGTTCAGAGAGACTTTACCAGTCCGCCATTGTTCGGATGTTTGTAGGAGCAGGAGTAGGCCATTCGGCCCCTCGAGCCTGCGCTGCCATTCAATAAGATCATGGCTGATCTTCTACCTCAACTCCACTTTCCTGCACTGTCCCCATATCCCTTGATTCCCTTAATATCCAAAAATCTATCGATCTCTGTCTTGAATATACTCAATGACTGAGCCTCCAGAGCCCTCTGGGGGCAGAGAATTCCAAAGATTCACCACCCTCTGAGTGAAGAAATGTCTCCTCATCTCAGTCCTAAATGGCCGACCGCTTATCCTGAGACTGTGACCCCTGGTTCTAGACTCCCTAGCCCGGGGGAAACATTCTCCCAGCAGCTACCCTGTCAAGCCCCTTTCAATGAGATCACTGCTCATTCTTCTAAACTCTAGAGAATATCGGCCGAGTCTACTTAATCTCCCCTCATAGGACAATCCCCCCCATCCCAGGAATCAGTCTGGTGAGCCTTCGTTGCACTCCCTCAATGGCAAGTATATCCTTCCTTAAGCAAGGAGACCAAAACTGGACACAATACTCCAGGTGTGGTCTCACCAAGGCCCTGTATAATTGCAGTAAGACATCTTGGGGCCAAAATTGCACCTCTCCTTAAGACCCGTTACTACCACAAATCTGCGGCCACGCTGCGGAGTGGAGAGGCCGCTGACGTTTGGTGGAATGGCCGCTGATAGCCCAATTGCCCTCCCGAGGTTCCCCGGCGGTGCCCCGATCCTCCCCTTACCGCTCTGCTGCTGCCGATCCGTGGTAAGCGCATCATCACCGTGCACACCGCCGATCTAACCCCCCCTCCCCCCGACGGCGACATTCCCCTCGGAAAATCTTCGGACCGCCCGGCGGTGCCAAAACTTGTTTTTTCCCGGTGGTCCAGTGAGGCTGTGGCCTTCTGCAACAGCGGTACGGCTTCCCTTAAAGGGGAGGGCGCACTGTCGCTGTCACCGTGTTTTTTCTTGTCAGCCGACTGCCAGGTCAGCCCGACAATTATGCCCCCGGGTTTGGCCAGGCCACCAACAGGCAGCCTGACACCCCCTCTTGGGTGCCAGGCCGCTGGCCCAGCCAAAACCCACCCTGGTGGCTCAATGGGCCGAAGTTTAAAAATCGTGAAGTCTCTCCCCTTTAAGTGAAGGGCAGAGCCGGGGTGAAGTGGCGCCGTGATGACGTCAGCGCGGCAGTGACTCCACACCGCCCCCAACTTCCGCCCCTCAGTTGCTGTCACCGTCGCGTCTGTCCCTCAGGTGTAGTCACCGCCCCCATTATGATCGAGTTCCACATGCACGGAACAAAAAACAACAAAGAGCCAAATGTCACTCAAGAGGCAACCTGAACCGCAGCTGCGGTAAGAACCATTGAAACGGGGTGGGAGCGCTCCATTTCAGGCGGGGGGGGGAGGGGGCAATTTCTTCCCCCTTTACTTTTATACTCCAATCATCATCATCATCATCATCATAGCCAGCCCCTCGGAATCGAGGAAGACTTGCTTCCACTCTTAACATGAGTTCTTAGGTGGCTGAACAGTCCAATACGAGAACCACAGTCTCTGTCACAAGTGGGACAGATAGTCGTTGAGGGTAAGGGGTGGGTGGGACAGGTTTGCCGTACGCTCCTTCCGCTGCCTGCGCTTGATTTCTGCATGCTCGCGGCGACGAGACTCGAGGTGCTCAGCGCCCTCCCGGATGCACTTCCTCCACTTAGGGCGGTCTTTGGCCAGGGACTCCCAGGTGTCAGTGGGGATGTTGCACTTTATCAGGGAGGCTTTGAGGGTGCCCTTGTAACATTTCCGCTGCCCACCTTTGGCTCGTTTGCCGTGAAGGAGTTCCGAGTAAAGAGCTTGCTTTGGGAGTCTCGTGTCTGGCATGCGAACAATGTGGCCTGCCCAGCGGAGCTGATCGAGTGTGGTCAGTGGTTCAATGCTGGGGATGTTAGCCTGGTCGAGGACGCTAACATTGGTGCGTCTGTCCTCCCAGGGGATTTGTAGGATCTTGCGGAGACATCGTTGGTGGTATTTCTCCAGCAACTTGAGGTGTCTTCTGTATATGGTCCATGTCTCTGAGCCATACAGGAGGGCGGGTATCACTACAGCCCTGTATACTCCAATACTTGTGTAATGAAGGCTAACATTCCATTTGCTTTCCTAATTGCTAGCTGTATCTGCATGCTGATTTTCTGTGATTCGTGTACAAGGACACCTAGGTCCCTCTGGATAACAGCACTTTCCAATTTCTAATCATTTAAAAAATATTCTGCTTTTTTATTTTTCCTACCAAAGTGGATAACTTTACATTTCTCCCCATTATATTCGATCTTCCATGTTCTTGCTCACTCAATTATCCCTTTCCAGATTCTTTGCATCCTCCTTACAACTTACTTTCCCATCTCACTTTGTATCGTCAGCATGCTTGGATAAATGACACTCGGTTCCCTCGTCTAAGTCATTGATATAGATTGTGAATAGCTGAGGGCCAAGCATTGATCCTTGCGGCACCCCACTAGTTACAGTCAGCCCACCCAAAAATTACCTTTTTATTCCAACTCCCTGTTTTCTGTCTGTTAAGCAACCCTCAATCCATGCTAGTATATTACCCCCATCCAATGAGCCCTAGTTACGTGTAATAAACTCTTGTGCGACACCTTATCGAATACTTTCTGAAAATCCAAATACGCTACATCCACTTGTTCTCCCTTCTCTACCCTGCTAGTTACAACCTCAAAGCACTCAAACAGATTTGTCAAATTAGTCTAGGTGGTAGAGGTCGCGGGTTTGGGAGGTGCTGTCAAAGAAGCCTTGGCGAGTTGCTGCAGTGCACCTTGTAGATGGTATACACTGCAGCCACGGTGCGCCGGTGGTGGAGGGAGTGAATGTTGAAGGTGGTGGATGGGGTGCCAATCAAGTGGGCTGCTTTGTCCTGGATGGTGTCGAGCTTCTTGAGTGTTGTTGGAGCTGCACTCATCCAGGCAAGTGGAGAGTATTCCATCACACTCCTTCCTGACTTGTGCCTTGTAGATGGTGGAAAGGCTTTGGGGAGTCAGGAGGTGAGACACTCACCGCAGAATACCCAGCCTCTGACCTGCTCTGGTAGCCACAGTATTTATGTGGCTGGTCTAGTTAAGTTTCTGGTCAATGGTGACCCCCAGGATGTTGATGATGGGGGATTCGGCGATGGTAATACTATTTAATGTCAAGGGGCGGTGGTTAGACTCTCGCTTGTTGGAGATGGTCATTGTCTGGCACTTGTGTGGCGCGAATATTACTTACCATTTATCAGCCCAAACCTGAATGTTGTCCAGGTCTTGCTGCATGTGGGCATGGACTGTTTCATTATCTGAGGAGTTGCGAATGGAACTGAACACTGTGCAATTATCAGCATACATCCCCACTTTTGAGCTTATGATGGAGGGAAGGTCATTGATGAAGCAGCTGAAGATGGTTGGACCTAGGACACTGCCCTGAGGAACTCCTGCAGCGATGTCCTGGGGCTGTGATGATTGGCCTCCAACAACCACAACCATCTTCCTTTGTGCTGGGTATGTCTCCAGCCAGTGGAGAGTTTTCCCCCTGACTCCCATTGAATTCAGTTTTACTAGGGATCCTTGATGCCACAGTCGTTCAAATACTGCCTTGATGTTAAGGGCAGTCACGCTCACCTCACCTCTGGAAATCAGCTCTTTTGCCCATGTTTGAATCAGGGCTGTAATGAGGTCTGGAGCCGAGTGGTTCTGGTGGAACCCAAACTGAACATCGGTGAGCAGGTTATTGGTGAGTAAGTGCATGTCTGTGTGGGTGTGTGTGTATTTGTGCCTGTATCTATGTGTGTCTGTGTGTGTCAGTGTGCTGTGCCTATGTGCGTCTGTGAGTTTATGTGTGTCTGTGTCTATGTGTGTCTGTGAGTCTATGTCTGTCTGTGTCTGTGTGTATCTGTGTGTCTGTGCCTGTGTGTCTGTGAGTCTATGTATGTTTGTGTCTGTGTGTATGTGTATGCCTGTGAGGCCATGTGTGTCTGTGTCTGTGTGTCTAGGTGTGTCTGTGTCTGTGAATCTCTGTATGTCTGTGTCTGTGTGTCTGTATGTGCCTGTGTCTGTGAGTCTCTGTATGTCTGTGTCTGTGTGTATGTGTATGCCTGTGAGTCCATGTATGTCTGTGTCTGTGTGTCTAGGTGTGTCTAGGTGTGTGCCTGTGTCTGTGAATCTCTGTATGTCTGTGTCTGTGTGTCTGTATGTGCCTGTGTCTGTGAGTCTCTGTATGTCTGTGTCTGTGTGTATGTGTATGCCTGTGAGTCCATGTATGTCTGTGTCTGTGTGTTTAGGTGTGTCTAGGTGTGTGCCTGTGTCTGTGAATCTCTGTATGTCTGTGTCTGTGTGTCTGTGTGTGCCTGTGTCTGTGAGTCTCTGTATGTCTGTGTCTGTGTGTCTGTGTGTCTGTGCCTGTGTGTCTAGGTGTGTCTCTGTATGTCTGTCTCTGTGTGCCTAGTTGTGTCTGTGCGTGCCTGTGTCTGTGAGTCTCTGTATATCTGTGTCTGTGTGTCTGTGTGTGAGTCTCTGTATGTCTGTGTCTGTGAGTCTCTGTATGTCTGTGTATGTGCGTACATCAAATCACTCAATTGCAGAAAAGCAGAAGTAGCTCACCAGAGAGGAAGATTCACTGTTGTGCAACTACTTCCTGAGTACAGGATTTTAAAGCTATTTTTCTAATATCATAGATTTAAATCGAAAGAATACAATCACTGTTGCTAATGTTGCTCAACAAACTACAAAGGACTACATATAAGCAGAGAAATTATGAAGCTCTGCTGTCAGCATGGAGTCTCTTTAGACACCAGCATCAGACGCTGAATCAGGGCTGCAATATTATAGCCCTTTCTCTGATCTGCGCACATGTCTGGAAAGATTTGGTGTTTCACAACTTCTGCCTTCAACCCGAATCTTGAACGAAGATTCTGTATCAAGTAGAACTCGGCTAAGGCTGTACTACTGTAATGCTGAACTCTGCTGTTATGTCAAGATGAACCCAGCCAATTGATTGGTGTTATTTGTGATAATCACTTTGATAACCAGATGACCTTTGTATGTAGAATTAAGAAAGTAAAACATTGTTATTGATACAACTATGAGTTGCCATTCATTTTATTATAATAAGAATAATAACTTGTATTTATATAACGCCTTTAACACAGTAAAACGTCTTCAGGCGCTTCACAACAGTGTTACAGACAAACAGATAAATTTGACACCGAGCCACAGAAGAAATTAAGGCAGATAATCAAAAACTTGGTCAAAGAGGTAGGTTTTCACGCCCGTCTTAAAGAAGGAAAGAGAGGTAGAGAGGCGGAGAGGTTTAGGGAGGGAGTTCCAGAGCTTGGGGCCCAGGCAGCTGAAAGCACGGCCACCGATGGTTGAGCAATTATAATCAGGGATGTTCAAGAGGGCAGAATTAGAGGAGCACAGACATCTTGTCGGATTGTGAGGCTGAAAAAGATTACATTTATGGTCCTTGGTAAGCCAAATGTTAACTGGGGACCCAACTCCTGATCTTGAACCCATTCCCATTAAACTGCTGACCACCCAACTTCACTTCCTGACCCCCATGTTCACTGACATCGTAAATGGTTCCCACTCCTCAGGTACTGTCCCTCTCCCTTTCAAAACCGCCGTTACTACCCCCCGCCTCAAAAAACCTATCCTCTGTCCTTGTGAACAACCGCCCAGTCTCCAACCTCCCTTTCATCTCAAAAGTCCTTGAAAGTGTTGTCGCCTTCAAAATCCGTGCCCACCTTTCCCGCAACTCCATATCTGAACCCTTCCAAGCAGGTTCCCGTGCCTGCCACAGCATTGAAATGGCCCTTATCAAGGTCACAAATTACGTCCTCTTTGACTGTGGTGCACTATCTCTCCTCATTCTTCTTGACCTTCTTTAAAGGCATTTATATAGCACCTGTACCACAGTAAAACATTCAAAGGCACTTCACAGGAGTGTTATAAAATAAAATATAACCAAAAGCTTGGTCAATGAGGTAGATTTTAAGGAGTGTCTTAAAGGACGACAGAGGAGTACAAGGTGGAGAGGTTTAGAGAGGGGATTCCAGAGCTTGGGGCCTAGGCCAATACCTCTTTTTCATCTACATGCTGTCCCGTGGCAACACCATTTGAAGACATGGGGTCAGCTTCCATGTGTACGCTGATGACACCCAGTTCGACCTCTCCAAGACTCCAACGCCTCCCTCAACCCATATTCTGCTTCTGTGTTATCAGGCTCAGTCCTGGATGAGCCACAATTTCCTCCAGTTAAATATTAGGACGATTGAAGCCATGGTCCCCGCCGCAAACTCCATACCCTCACCCCCCCGATTCCATCCCCCTCCTCAGCCACTGTCTCAGGCTGAACCAGACTATTTGCAATTTTGACGCCCTACTTGACCTTGAGCTGAGCTAACAAACCCATATCCTCTCCGTCATTAGGACAGCCAACTGCCACGTCTGTAACATTGCCCATCTCCGCCCCTGCCTCAGCCCATCTGCTGCTGAAGCCCTCATCCATGCTCGTAGTGTCAGCTGTGGCTCAGTGGGTAGCATACTCGCCTCTGAGTCAGAAGGCTGTGAGGTTCAAGCCCCACTCCAGGGACTCGAGCACATAAACCTAAACTGACACTCCAGTGCAGTGCTGAGGGAGTGCTACACTGTTGGAGGTGCCGCCTTTCAGATGAGATGTTAAACTGAGGTCTGCTCTTTCAAGTGGACATAAAGGATCCCATGGCACTATTTCGAAGAAGAGCAGAGGAGCTATCCCCAGTGTCCTAACCAATATTTATCCCTCAATCGACATGACAAAAAAACAGATTATCTGGCCTGTGATCACATTGCTGTTTGTGGGAGCTTGCTTGTGCGCAAATTGGCTGCCGCGTTTCCTATATTACAACAGTGACTACACTCCAAAAGTACTTCATTGGCTGTAAAGTGCTTTGAGACGTCCGGTGGTTGTGAAAGACGCTATATAAATCCAAGTCTTTCTTTTTTTCTTGTCACTTCCAAAGTCGACTATTCCAATGCTCTCCCACCTACCACTATCTGCAAACTTCAACTCATTGAAAACTCTGCTGCCTGTATCCGAACCCGGATACCCATCACTCCTGTCTTTGTTGAGCCAAGTTGGCTCCCAGTCCTCCAATGCCTGCAATTTAAAAATCTCATCCTCATGTTCAAATCCCTCCATGATCTCACCGAACTCTGTAACCTCCTCCAGCCCCACAACCCCCTATCCTGAACTGTCTGTTCCTCTGACTCTGGGGTCTTGTACATCCCCCACTTGCTTTGTCCTACTTATGTGGCCATGACCTTCATCTGCTGCCTCACCCGTGTCCTAACTCGCACCAAGTCCCTTTCACCCATCACTCGCTCACCTACATTGGCTCCCAGTCCGGCAACACCATAATTTTAAAATTCTCATCATTGTGCTCGAATCTCATCCATGGCCTGATCTCTCCCTATCTCTGTAACCTCCTACAACTCTCCAAGAACTCTGTGCTCCTCCAATTCTGGCCTCTTGCGCGTCCCTGATTTCCTCTGTACCTCGCTCTCCTCCTTTAAGACGCTCCTTAAAACTTAACTCTTCGATCAAGCTTTTGGTTACCTGTCCTAATATTTCTTTTTGCGGCTCGGAGTCAAATTTTGACTGATAGCACTCCTGTAAAGCTTCTTGGGCCTTTTTACTACGATAAAAATGCTATATAAATGGGAGTTGTTGTTGTGCCTTCAGTCATCTAGGCCCTGTGCTCTGGAATTTCCTCCCTAAACCTCTCCGCCTCTGTCTCCTCCTTTGAACGGCCCTTGACTAAGGAAATAAGGAATGGTATCAAATTGAAAACAAAGGCATACAATGTGGCCAAGACTAGTGGGAGGCCAGAGGATTGGGTGTTATATATGTAAACTTGTATTTACTCTGTACAACCACCAGAGGGCTCATCCCCTGGAGTCCCAAGGGATCCCACAACCCCTTGGGAGCACAGGTGTTTAAGGAGGCCTCACAGGCTGGAGAGGCACTCTGGAGACCTGCAATAAAAGACCAAGGTCACACTTTACTTCAAGCTCACAGTGTTCAGTCTGATTCTTTCTCCATACATAACAACTGGTGACGAGATACAGATAGCGAACCCAAAGATGCAGAGAACAGTGGGCATCCTGGAGAAATTCTCAGAGGGAGATGATTGGGAAACCTTTGTGGAGCAACTCGATCAATACTTCTTGGCCAACGAGCTAGATGGGGAAGAGAACGCTGCCAAACGAAGGGCGATCCACCTCACCGTCTGTGGGCACCAACGTATGGCCTCGTGAAGAATCTGCTCACTCCAGCGAAACCCACGGAGAAATCGTACAATGATTTGTGCACACTGGTCGGAGAGCATTTGAACCCGAAGGAAAGTGTTCTGATGGCGAGGTACCGGTTCTACACCTACAAAAGGTCTGAAGGCCAGGAAGTGGCGAGTTATGTCGCCGAGCTAAGATGCCTTGCAGGACATTGCGAATTTGAAGGACCTTTGGAGCACATGCTCTGAGACTTTTTCGTACTTGGCATTGGCCATGAAACCATACTTCGCAAACTTTTGACTGTAGAGACCCCAACCTTGAGTAAGGCCATAGCAATAGCCCAGGCGTTCATTGCCACCAGTGAAAATACTAAACAAATCTCTCAGCACACAAGTGCTGCTACAAGTATTGTGAAAAAAGTGATGTTGTTTTCAAATCGCAAGGTACAGGGCAGGTCACACATACCTGCAGCTGCACATCCGCAGATGTCTCAGAGTCCACCATCAAGGGTGATGAATGCAAGGCCATTAACACCTTGTTGGCGCTGCGGGGGTGATCATCGTTTCCATTCATGCCGATTCAAATGGTATGCTGTGGAACAATGGGACACCTCCAGCGTATGTGCAGGCGAGCTGCTAATCCTGTTAAACCTGCAAACCACCATGTTGCAGACGACAGATCCACGGAGGATCACGACGAACCAGAGCTTCAGACCGAGGAGACAGAGGTACATAGGGTGCACACATTTACCACGAATTGTCCCCCTAAAATGCTGAATGTTGAACTAAATGGACTCCCGGTGACAATGGAACTGGACACGGGCGCGAGCCAGTCCATCATGGGCAAAAAGACTTTTGAAAGATTGTGGTGCAACAAAGCCTCAAAGCCAGTCTTAACTCCAATTCGTACGAAACTAAGAACTGATACGAAAGAACTTATTCCTATAATCGGCAGTGCTACTGTAAAGGTCTCCTACGATGGAGCGGTGCACAAGCTACCACTCTGGGTGGTACCGGGCGATGGTCCCACGCTGCTCGGCAGGAGCTGGGTGGGAAAGATACGCTGGAACTGGGACGACGTCCGAGTGCTATCGCCCGCTGACGACACTTCGCGTGCCCAGGTCTTAAACAAGTTCCCTTCGCTGTTTGAACCAGGCATCGGGAAATTCCAAGGAGCAAAAGTGAAGAACGACCTAATTCCGGGGGCGCGACCCATCCATCACAAAGCAAGAGCAGTACCGTACATGATAAGAGAAAGGGTAGAGATCGAGCTAGACCAGCTGCAAAGAGAGGGCATCATTTCACTGATTGAGTTCAACGAGTGGGCAAGCCCGATCGTTCCTGTCCTCAAGGGAGACGGCACCGTCAGAATCTGTGGCGATTACAAAATAACTATCAATCGTTTCTCCCTGCAGGACCAATACCCACTACCAAAGGCCAACGGCCTCTTTGCTGGCGAGGGGAAAGACATTCAAGAAGCTGGATCTGACTTCAGCCTACATGACGCAGGAACTGGAGGAATCATCGAAGGGCCTCACCTGCATCAACACGCACAAAAGTCTTTTTATTTATAACAGATGTCCATTTGGAATCCGATCAGCGGCAGCGATATTCCAGAAAAACATGGAAAGCTTACTGAAGTTGGTCCCACACACCGTGGTCTTCCAGGATGACATCTTGGTCACAGGTCGGAACACAGTCGAGCATCTGCAGAACCTGGAGGAGGTACTTAGTCGACTCAACTGCGTGGGGCTCAGGTTAAAACGCTCGAAGTGCGTTTTCCTGGTGCCTGAAGTGGAGTTCCTGGGAAGGAGGATTGCGGCGGACGGCATCAGGCCCACCAACGTGAAGACGAAGGCAATCGAGAACGCACCGAGGCCACAGAACGTGACGGAGCTGCGGTCGTTTCTGGGACTCTTGAACTACTTTGGTAACTTCTTACCGGGTCTCAGCACACTGCTAGAACCACTACATGTCTTACTACGAAAAGGGGACGAATGGGTTTGGGGCAAAAGCCAAGAAAATGCCTTTGTAAAAGCGAGAAAACTGTTATGGTCAAACAAATTGCTTGTGTTGTATGATCCATGTAAGCGTTTGGTACTAGCATGTGATGCGTCGTCATAAGGCGTCGGGCGTGTATTGCAAGAAGCTAATGATTTCGGGAAACTGCAACCGGTTGCTTATGCTTCCAGAAGTCTGTCTAAGGCTGAGAGAGCCTACAGCATGATTGAGAAAGAAGCGTTAGTGTGTGTCTATGGGGTAAAGAAAATACATCAATACCTGTTTGGGCTAAAATTCGAATTGGAAACTGACTATAAGCCACTCATAGCCCTTTTTTCTGAGAGTAAGGGGATAAATACCAACATATCGGCCTGCATCCAGAGATGGGCGCTCACGTTGTCCGCATACAACTATGCCATCCGCCACAAGCCAGGCACAGAAAACTGCGCTGATGCTCTCAGTAGGCTGCCATTGCCCACCACGGGGGTGGAAATGGCACAGCCCGCAGATCTAGCCATGGTTATGGAAGCATTTGAGAGTGAGCAATCACCCGTCACTGCCCGGCAGATCAAAACCTGAACAAGCCAGGATCTCTTATTATCTCTAGTCAAAAGCTGTGTGCTTCACGGGAGCTGGTCCAGTGTCCCAGTGGAAATGCAGGAAGAGATAAAGCCGTTCCAGTGCCGCAAAGATGAAATGCCTATACAGGTCGACTGCCTTCTGTGAGGCAATCGTGGAGTGGTTCACAAGAAGGGCAGAGACACCTTCATCAATGACCTCCACAGTACCCACCCAGGCATCGTAATGATGAAAGTGATAGCCAGATCCCACGTGTGGTGGCCCGGTATCGATGCGGACTTAGCGTCCTGCATTCACAGGTGTAATACATGCTCGCAGTTAAGCAATATACCCAGGGAGGCACCGCTAAGTTTATGGTCTTGGCCCTCCAAACCGTTATCTAGGGTACACGTTGACTATGCAGGCCCGTTCTTGTGTAAAATGTTCCTTGTGGGTGTAGACGTGTACTCCAAGTGGATTGAATGTGAGATAATGTCGGCTAGCATGTCCGCTGCCACTACTGAAAGCCTGCGGGCCATGTTTGCCACACACGGCCTACCCAATGTCCTGGTGAGCGACAACGGGCCATGTTTTACCAGTGCTGGGTTCAAAGAATTCATGACCCGTAACGGGATCAAACATCTGCCCCGTTTAAACCAGCGTCCAATGGTCAGGCAGAGAGAGCAGTGCAAACCATCAAGCAAGGCTTAAAGAGGGTAACTGAAGGCTCACTGCAGACTCACCTATCCCGAGTCCTGCTTAGTTACCGCACGAGACCCCACTCACTCACTGGGATCCCACCTACTGAACTGCTCATGAAAAGAGCACTCAGGACAAGGCTCTCGTTAGTTCACCCTGATCTACATGAACAGGTAGAGAGCAGGTGGCTTCAACAAAGTACATACCATGATAGCGCAAATGTGTCGCGCGAGATTGAAATCAATGATCCTGTGTTTGTATTGAATTATGGACAAGGTCCCATGTGGCTTCCCGGCACTGTCGTGCCCAAAGAGGGGAGCAGGGTGTTTCGGGTCAAACTTTCAAATGGACTCATTCACCGGAAACACTTGGATTAAATCAAACTCAGATTCACGGACTATCCTGAGCAACCCACCTTGGACCCTATCTTTTTTGATCCCCCAACATACACACCAGTGGCAACCGGCACCACGGTTGACCACGAAGCAGAACCTATCATCCACAGCAGCCCAGCAGGACCCAACACACCAGGCAGCCCAGCAAGGCCAGCTGCAAAGCAGCCCAGCGAGGGCCCAACAAATGATTCAACAACACCAGCTTTCACACCGAGACGATCAACCAGGGCAAGAAGGGCCTCAGATCGACTCACATTGTAAATAGTTACACTATTGACTTTGGGGGGCGGTGGGGCGGGGGAGTGTTGTTATATATGTAAACTTGTATTTACTCTGTACAGCCACCAGAGGGTTCATCCCCTGGAGTCCCAAGGGATCCCACAACCCCTTGGGAGCACAGGTATTTAAGGAGGCTTCACAGGTTGGAGAGGCACTCTGGAGACCAGCAATAAAAGACTAAGGTCACACTTTACTTTGAGCTCAGTGTTCAGTCTGACTCTTTCTCCATACATAACATTGGGAAATTTTTAAAAGCCAGTAGAGAACAACTAAAAAAATGATTAAGAGAGGGAAGATAGATTATGAAAGTAAACCAGCACGAAATATAAAAACAGATAGTTAGAGTTTCTACAGGTACATAAAAAGGAAAAGAGTGGCAAAAGTAAATGTTGGTCCACTATAGGATGAGACTGGGGAATTAATAATGGGGAACAGGGAAATGGCAGAGATGTTGAACAAATATTTTGTATCGGTCTTCACGATAGAAAACACTAAAACATCCCAATAGTGGATAATCAATGGACTATAGGGAGGGAGGAACTGAATACAATCACTATCACTAATGAAGTAGTACTCGGTAAAATAATGGGACTAAAGGCGGACAAGTCCCCTGGGCCTGATGGCTTACATCCTAGAGTGTTAAGAGAAGTGGCTGCAGAGATAGTGGATGCATTGGTTGTAATCTACCACAATTCCTTGGATTCTGGAGTGGTCCCAGCAGATTGGAAAACTGCAAATGTAACGCCCCTATTTAAAAAATCAGACCAAAAGCAGGAAACTATAGACCAGTTAGCCTAACATCTGTCGTTGGGAAAATGCTGGAGTCCATATTCACACATCATAGGCGGTCCCTCGAACGAGGATGACTTGCTTCCACAAGATTTCGCAGATGTTTCAATGAAGGACCCGATGTTCCCCTCCTGAACTCCAATTGAGGGGGTGGAAGATGCCTGTGCGTGCATTTTTTTAACGTGTGGTGACCGTTGCACACCAGCCACCACACGGGCTTGACAGAGCTAGGCCTTTATCCAGTGGCAAGGGTTAACCAGGACAACTGGAGACCTTCTCTGCTGCACAGACCGAGTGCACACACGTATCACAGTGTGGGCAGGTCCGTGCTGCCCCCGGGCCCTCGGCTCTTCTGGGCCCCGTACCCTCATTCGCCGCACCTCTGCCACGATCTCTCGCCGCTCATCCGCCACAAACATTCGCCGCAACTCCACCACGATGTTCCAGGGCCTGGCGCTCCAGCTCTATTTATAGCCCCGACCTGCGATGGTGTTCTCACACAGGTTGGGGCGGCCCCCCATGTTCCAGGGCCCACCGATTAATTAGAGAAGGGTGGGGGGTGCGGGGGGGGGGGGGGGCGTGCTGCTGGTCAGATCACTGCATATAATTAACACGGTGGGGGGCATCTGACCAGCGTTTTAACCAACGATGGAAAGTCTGTGATTCCTCGCCAGGGAAATCCGGGCTTCAAATTTCACGTTTCAAGAGATAAAATAGTGTTTGCGAAGACGGTGTTAAATAAAACGGGGAAGGGCGTTTAAAAAAAGAAAATGAACAAACGAAGGCAGCAGTTGGAAACGTAATCCGTTCGCGCTGGGCGCAAAAAGGTTGCATCGCCCCCCACCCCCCTTCTCCGGGGCAGATGTTCGTTTATCCAACAACCCTCACGGGTCGTCGCGCGCGCACATACACACAAACACACGCGATTGGACAGGTTTCTGAACGGCAGGGGACATTCGAGGGCTGGAATCTTGGCCTTTATTGCAAAGGGGATGGAATATAAAAGTAGGGAAGTCTTGCTACAGTTATACAGGGTATTGGTGAGGCCGCACCTGGAATACTGCGTGCAGTTTTGGTTTCCATATTTACGAAAGGATATACTTGCTTTGGAGGCAGTTCAGAGAAGGTTCACTAGGTTGATTCCGGGGATGAGGCTTATTAAGGAAGAAGTAGCTGGACATTTGGAAAAGCATGATTCCATCAAGCAGAGTCAGCATGAAACATAGAAACATAGAAAATAGGTGCAGGAGTAGGCCATTCTGCCCTTCGAGCCTGCACCACCATTCAATAAGATCATGGCTGATCATTCACCTCAGTACCCCTTTCCTGTTTTCTCTCCATACTCCTTGATCCCTTTAGCCGTAAGGGCCATATTTAACTCCCTCTTGAATATATCCAATGAACTGGCATCAACGACTCTCTGCGGTAAGGAATTCCACAGGTTAACAACTCTCTGAGTGAAGAAGTTTCTCCTCATCTCAGTCCTAAATGGCTTACCCCTTATCCTTAGACTGTGGTTTTATGAAAGGGAAATCATGTTTGACAAATTTACATAAGAACATAAGAAATAGGAACAGGAGTAGGCCATACGGCCCCTCGAGCCTGCTCCACCATTTAATATGATCATGGCTGATCTGATCATGGACTCAGGTCCACTTCCCTGCCCGCTCCCCATAACCCCTTATCCCCTTATCGGTTAAAAAACTGTCTATTTCTGTCTTAAACTTATTCAATGACCCAGCTTCCACAGCTCTCCGAGGCAGCGAATTCCACAGAATTATATCCTTTTGAGAGAAGAAATTCCTCCTCATCTCAGTTATAAATGGGCGGCCCCTTATTCTAAGATTATGCCCCCTAGTTCTAGTCTCCCCCATCAGTGGAAACATCCTCTCTGCATCCACCTTGTCAAGCCCCCTCATAATCTTATACGTTTCGATAAATCACCTCTCATTCTTCTGAATTCCACTGAGTAGAGGCCCAACCTACTTAACCTATTGTGGGTAATATTTTAGCATGGATAGAGGATTGGCTAACTAACAGAAAACAGAGAGTTGGGACAAATGGGTCATTTTTCGATTGGCAAGCAGTGACTAGTAGGGTGCTGCAGGGATCAGTGCTGGGTCCTCAAGTATTTACAATCTATATTAATGATTTGGATGAAGGGACCGAGCGTAATGTAGCCAAGTTTGTTGATGATACAAAGATGGGTGAGAAAGCAAATTGTGAGGAGGACACAAAAAATCTGCAACTGGATATAGACAGGCTAAGTGAGAGGGCAAACGTTTGGCAGATGGAGTATAATGTGGGAAATGTGAGATTATCCACTTCGCCAGAAATAATAGAAAAGCAAATTATAATTTAAATGGAGAAAAATTGCAAAGTGCTGCAGTACAGAGAGACCTGGGGATCCTTGTGCCTGAAACACAAAAAGTTAGTATGCAGGTACAGCAAGTAATCAGGAAGGCAAATGGAATGTTGGCCTTTATTGCAAGGGGAATAGAGTATAAAAGCAGAGAAGTCCTGCTACAACTGTACAGGGTATTGGTGAGGCCACACCTGGAGTACGGCGTACAATTTGGTCTCTGTATTTGGAGGCTGTTCAGAGAAGATTCCGGAGATGAGGTGGTTTATTTATGAGGATAGGTTAAGTAGGTTGGGCCTATACACATTGGAGTTCAGACGAATGAGAGGTGATCTTATCAAAACTTATAAGATAATGTAGGGGCTCGACAAGGTGGTTTCCACTCATAGGGAAAACTAAAACTAGGGGACATAGTCTTAGAATAAGGGGCCGCCCATTTAAAACTGAGATGAGGAGGAATTTCTTCTCTCGGAGGGTTGTAAATCTATGGAATTCTCTACCCCAGAGAGCTGTGGAGGCTGGGTCATTGAATATATTTAAGGTGGAGATCGACAGATTTTTGAGCGATAAGGGAGTAAAGGATTATGGGGAGTGGGCACGGAAGTGGACCTGAGTCCATGATCAGATCATCCATGACCTTATTGAATGGCGGTGCAGGCTCGAGGGGCTGAATGGCCTACTCCTGCTCCTATTTCTTATGTTTCTTATGTTAAAGCTTTTTGACCAGTGCTTTTGGGCTCTCCTCCTCATATTTCGTTCTTTGGTTCAGAATCCATTTTTGTCCGATTGCACTTCTGTGGGACATTAAGGGTGCTATATAAATGCACATTGCTGTTTTATCTATGCACACAGTGGCTGTAAATTTCCTCGGAGTTGATGCCGCTCCGCTGCTGTAACTTCACTGGAACTGCGGCGGAAGTTATGGCGGCGGGCCGAGAGCCGTGTGGAGGAAATTCCTGGCCAGTGCTTTTTGTAAGCTGCTGCTTTTCCTGCATCACAACAAAAAGTACTTCATGGGCCGTAAAGCTTTGGGACATCCTGAGGTGGTGAAAGGCGCTCTATAAATGCAAGTCTGTCTTGCCCTCCTAAAAGGGGAGGGAAATCCTGACATATCTGCTCTGGTGCTGCAAAGGTTGGGACGTGTGGGGTGCAGGGTCATAATTCTGCACAGGGCGTCATGGAGAGCCACTCCGGCCTCTACGCACAAACCGGTGACGTCACAAGCACGGAGCACCTGTTGACGTCACTGAGTGGGCAGGAAGGTGTGACGCAGCACGCAGGCGCCGGAGCCGGCGAGATTATTTTCTTTCTTTTTTTTCTCTTTTTATTTCTCCGCAGTTTGGTTTCTTTCTCATTTCCCCTTCCCCCCCCCCTCCCCTCTCCCGGGTTGTGTTTTTCTCCCCTTTCCCCCCCCCCCCCCTCCCTTCCCCTTCCTCTCCGCCCTTTCTCACTCCTCGACGGGCGAAGCTTTTTTCCCTTTCGTTTTGTGGTCGGCAACGGACGGTTTGTGGTGGTGCGAGCGCTGAGTTTTCTGAGGCGTCGGCCTGAAGCCCGAGTGTGAGGCGGTGAGTGGGAGGCCTTTGAGCCCGCGGGGGGGGGGGGTGCAAGGGCGGACGGTGCTGGGGCGGGGGGGGGAAGCGTCTCACAGGACTTGGGGCATGTTCCTCACGGAGCAGTCGAATGAAGTTTTAGCCCATGTACTTCCATGGTGACTTGGTTTTTTTTGGTGGTGGTGTTGGGAGGAGGGAGGGAGTGGTGGCTCCCATTTTTCAGGGCTTTACATTGGTTCACATGGTTGTTTTATGCCAGAGACAGGAATGATCAGAGTGCACCACGACCACTGGGTGAGCCCTCCCTCCCTTTCGTTGGCGATGTCTTCGAACGCCAGGACCGTCAAAAGGTCTGGCGTGAGATCTGCCTGGGGAAGGGGTGGAAGTTCATGTGGCTCAATGGGGCTACGCCCGTTGGCCATTGGTGTCAGTGGCACACGTGTTTGCCCGGGTAACGTACTGCACCTACTACCGATCACTCCGTCACTGGGAGGTTCAGGATTCCTGTCAGAAACCAGGCCTGTCACCTGAAATGTCAATCCATTGAGAGGCCTGAATTCTGCGATCAAGCTTTTCCTTTCCCAGGAATGATGGCGATTGATTGGTATGATTAGTCAACAACTCCATTATTGTTGTTTCGTGCAAGTACCAGGATGGTAGAAGGCAAACTAAATGAACTTTTTTCAGCGAGCAATTTCTACGACTGGATCTGTGTCCTCACCGAAGAAACACATGGAATGGCCAGTGATAGTTCTCCAAAGTCCCATGGTTACTCGGAGCCAGTGAACGCAAACAGGGCCTGAGTCATGGCTCTGCTCATTGAAAGAAAACGGTTGCATTTATATAGCACCTTTCATATCCTCGTGACATCCAGAAGCTCTTGACAGCTGGTGAAGTATTTTTGAAGTGTAGTCGTTGATGTAATGTAGAAAATCGCAGCAGCCAATTTATGTACGGCAAGGCCCTACAAACGACAATGCGATAAATGATCAGTTACTCTGTTTCAGTGATGGTTGAAGGATAAATATTAGAGCACTGGCTGAATAACATCATAAGGGATTGTCTTGGAGTGTCCATTCCAGGCACTTAAAAGAATGATCGGACTCTTTTTTGCAGATCGGTACATTTAGCTTGCTCAATTCCCTAGAATTTAGAAGGTTAAGGGGGTGATCTGGTTGAAATTTTCAATATATTAAGGGGAACAGATAGGATAGGGAAACTATTTCTGCTGGTTGGGGATTCTAGGACTGGCGGGCATAATAAAAATTAGAGCCAGACCTTTCAGAAGTGAAATTAGGAAACACTTCTACACACAAAGGTTGGTAGAAGTTTGGAACTCTCTCTTTAACAAACGGCAATTGTTAATTTTAAATCTGAGATTGCTCGATTTTTGTTAACCAAAGATATTAAGGGATATAGAGCAAAGGTGGGTATATGGAGTTAGGTCACAGATCAGCCATGATCTCATTGAATGGTAGAACAGGCTTGAACGACTCAACGGCCAACTCCTGTTCCGATGTTTAGTCACCATCTCAAATGTGAACGCCTCTGAATGCGATATGGCTCAGCAGCACTCGAGTGTACTGATTCCCTGAGGGTCTTAGTGGCTAAAAGCTTTAGCTTTTCCACAGTTCTTAAGGACTACATTGTGAAGGGGTAGTAGGGGCTTTGGTCTTCTTCAGTGACAGCAAATGGCCCATTCAGGTCAAGCTTGTGGCATACAAGATGTATAACATATAAATATAAGACCATAAGAAATTGTAGCAGGAGGAGGCCATTTGGCCTTCGAGCCTGCTCTGCCATTCAATAAGATCATGGCTGATCTTCTACCTCAACTCCACCTTCCCGCATTATCCCCATATCCCTTAATTCTCTTAGTTCCTAAAAAATTATCAACCTCTGCCTTGAATATACTCAATGACTGAGCATCACAGCTCTCTGGAGTCGAGAATTTCAACCCTAAAAGTGAAGACATTTCTCCTCATCTCAGCCCTAAATGGCTGACCCCATATTCTAGATTCCCCAGCCAAGGGAAACATTTTCTCAGCATTAACCCTGTCAAGCCCCTTAAAAATTTTTAATGTTTCAATTAGATCACCTCTCATTCTTCTGAACTCTTCGGAATATAAGCCTAGTCGACATAATAATGGTGGTTCTTCATGGTTCGGTGCTCCTAACTGCACCGAAAGGACTTCCTTCGGTCGTACGTGCAATATCCATGTTCAAACTGTGAAGTGGATTTGTGCAAGAGGAGAGATGGTTGTGGGATGGTGGGCTATGACCAACACTGACCTGTCAGTATTTTGGAGGGGGAGGAGGTCTCGCTCGTAGCAGGCATGCATCTTTGACAAAGTCCCTTTGATAAACTGCTGGATTTGGATTTGATGTCGAGGGCATCACGACGGCTAGCATGTCTGCATAGGTACTTCCACCATGCACAAGTCAATTGTTCATCACGTCGCTGATGAGAAATTCGAGGGTTAGGATAAGAATTCATCATCATCATGGGCAGTCCCTCGAAATCGAGGAAGACTTGCTTCCACTCTAAAAGTGAGTTCTCTGGTGACTGTACAGTCCAATATGGAAATTACAGTCTCTGTCACAGGTGGGACAGACAGTTGTTGAAGGAAAGGGTGGATGGGGAGTCCGGTTTGCCGCACGCTCCTTCCGCTGCCTGCGCTTGGTTTCTGCACGCTCTCGGCGACGAGACTCGAGGTGCTCAGCGCCCTCCCGGATGCACTTCCTCCACTTAGGGCGGTCTTGGGCCAGGGACTCCCAGGTGTCAGTGGGGATGTTGCACTTTATCAGGGAGGCTTTGAGGGTGTCCTTGAAACGTTTCCTCTGCCCACCTGGGGCTCGCTTGCCATGTAGGAGTTCCGAATAGAGCGCTTGCTTTGGGAGCCTTGTGCTGGGCCCGCCCAACGGAGTTGGTTGAGTGTGGTCAGTGCTTCGATGCTGGCCCGATCGAGAACACTAACGTTGATGTGTCTGTCCTCCCAGGGGATTTTCAGGATCTTGCAGAGGTAGCGCTGGTGGTACTTCTCCAGCGCTTTGTGGTGTCTACTGTATATGGTCCATGTCTCTGAGTCATATAGGAGGGTGGGTATCACTACTGAGAGGCTGGCTATGTCTGATTGTGCTCATATATCCAGGGCTTGGAACCTCCCCGAATTGGTCTGCAGAGCACATAGTAGCTGCTGAAGTTCCCCACCTCTAATTTGTGGAAGCACTGTTTGGTGGAATGTGGTGTGTGCCCATGCTATGGTCAAGTTTTTAAAAAATATTTGTTCTTGGCATGTGGGTGATGCTGGCAAGATTGTATTTAATGCCCATCCCTAGTTGGGGAGGTGGTGCTCCTTCTTGAACTGCTGCGTCCTTGTGATGATGGTGGTAAGCCCTCCTGTTTTCTGATGAGTTGTGCTGCTCAGAAAGAGTTCCTGTTGTCTGCCTGTCAAGGTCTTAAACCTTCACTTGTTATCCAATGACAAACTTGTGAATGCCGTTTTTTTGGGGTGGGGGCCGGAGAGAAAGAGTTAGCATTTTTTTTTGGAGTCAAGTTGGTTTCAAGATAGCATGCTTGGTGCTGGGAGATTTGAACTGAGTCAGTCCGCTGTAGCAGATTCAGTAATCAAGTTCCTGAGTTAGGTAGATCTGCAGTCGTCTAGGCCTGACCACCTGATGTGTAGACTGGTCACCGAGAGCTGGGATAAGAACATAAGAAATCGGAGCAGGAGTAAGCTATTTGACCCCTCGAAACATGCTCCGCCACTCAATAAGATCATGGCTGATCTGATCTTGGCCTCAACTCCACTTTCCTGCCCGCTCCCTATAAACCCTTAACTTCCTTATCGTTCAAAAATCTGTCTTGTCTCCACCATAAATATATTCAATGACCCAGCCTCCACAGCTCCCTGGGGCAGAGAATTCCAAAGATTCACAACCCTCTGGGAGAAGAAATTCCTCCTCATCTCTATTTTAAATGGGCGGCCCCTTATTGTGAAACTATGGTCCCTAGTTCTAGATTCCCCTATGAGAGGATGTTCCCAGATAACACTAACTCCATACCCTGATGGGTAGAGTGGCCCTAGCTGGACAAACGGTGGGAAACCTGCCAGTGGGCTGTGCTGGTGAGCTGCCTGGTTTTAGCTGGTTGGCCTTAGACCGACATACCGTCATGCATATTTTTAGGATCACTGAGCCTTTGCTCTGCCAACCTGCACCTAAGCTCTATGGGCTCAGGTAAATGGAGTGTGGGACAAGAGCTGAGTGTGCCCCTCATATCAGGCCATGTACAAATCACTTGTATGCACTTCAGTCGTTTGGTTGGGCCTCCAATGTTAGGTTGACTGAAAATAAACCTCGGGGGGCCTCGCTGCAGGCCGTGTAGATTCGCTGCAAGCATTCAAGTGGGATCTGGATGAGTTCCTGAGAGTGACCAAGCAAACTGTGTCAAAGGTAGGTGGGTCATTCGGGGATCTGCCATCCAATTACTGTGGTTTCTTGGGTTTGATTGCCTTCAGGAGTCGGGAGAGGAATTTTCTCAATTTTATCTTCCGCTAAATTTTTTTTTCTCTCTTTGCCTCTCCCAAGAGGTTGTGTGGCTGGAGGTGATGATGTGCAGAAGTTTTACCGTGCCAGTGTTGGAAAAGTTTGATGGATCGGTTGGTCTTTACTGGTCTTTTTCTTGTGTATTTTGCCGACTTCAGCAACAAAGGAAACAAACCTTTCTCTCAATACACACAGAAAATGTTTGAGATGTACAGCACGTCAGTCCGAACCAGAAGGCAATCGGTTTCCCTTTCCAATTCTGACTACTGTCCATTGCTAGCATGTTCCTTGTTAATGAGATACATTTGATTTTCTTATCAACTGCACATTCTATTAAGTTAGTTTTTGCCTCATTTTACACTCGTGCAGTTTAGTCTGACCAGTCTGAGAGATGACAATTGCAACCCAAAAATGGATTCATTTTCTTTTAGAATCAGACAAAACCATGTGCAGTTCTGCTGAAGGTGGGTGAGTGAATCACAAGTAATTTCAAATAGCAGTAAGGGTCCTGTGTGAAAGGAATTTAGGTAGTTTCCACCCACTTCCCAGTGGGCACAAGTCCTACAGCACTTCATTGTCTATCATGTAGCACTAAATTGGCAGTTTTATTCAACTCTCAAGGATCGCTAAGTGTGGTTCAAGCAAAAAGATTCAGAGTAGAGTTAGTTTTACTCTGTACCTACTTCTGGAATACCTGCCCTGGGAGTGTTTGATGGGACATTGTAGAGAGAGCTTTACTCTGTATCTAACCCGTGCTGTACCTGCCCTGGGAGTGTTTGATGGGACAGTATAGTGGGAGATTTACTCTGTATCTAACCTGTGCTGTACCTGCCCTGGGAGTGTTTGATGGGACAGTGTAGAGGGAGCTTTACTCTGTATCTAACCCATGCTGTACCTGCCCTGGGTGTGTTTGATGGGACAGTATAGAGGGAGCTTTACTCTGTATCTAACCCGTGCTGTACCTGCCCTGGGGGTGTTTGATGGGACAGTGTAGAGGGAGTTTTACTCTATCTAACCCCGTGCTATACTTGCCCTTGGAGTGTTTGATGGTAACATTGTCTGTGCAAAATGGAAAATGTTTCATTTCCTCCCACTGAAATCCCTTCATCTGAGCACAAAAATGTATCATAAGCACAAGGATTTAACAGACATACAGTCTGTGTGTACTCAGCATGGAGAGGGGCTGGACTATATTGTGAGCCACAGTGCATCTACAAAATGTCGACTTAGTCCTGGCTCCCAAGTTTGAATCCTAGATGAGAAGTCTATCAAAGCAGGTGCCACCCCCTCCCGCCTTTTTGTTTGTGCCTGGGTGGAAAAGCTGAGGTAACTACAGAGGATGGACTGTATTATTGATTTGTTCTGCTAATAAACAAAGAGCTCATTTCAAATCCTGCATTAAAGAAAATCTCCTTCAGCAAAAGGGTGCGGAAACGATGCACCGAAAGTCCAGTAGTTTGACGTTATTTGAAGCTCTTCGTTCGGTTACAGTCATGTCATCACTGGCAGGTGTATGTCCTTAACATTTCGTTGAGATTATCATCACTGATGAATTCCATGAAAAATACTGTGCTTTTTGGGAGTTCAACTGGGATTGATCCCAGGTCTGGCAGGACAGTGCTCACTAGTCACCTTGCTCTCCAATCTATTGGCCCTGAGATTCTGGTTGGAGGCTTCTTTCGAACGAACGGCTCCGACCCGAGAAATTTTACGAAAGTACCCGGTGGTCCCAGAGACGCCTGGGATTCCGGTGAGGAGGCCTTCTCTTCCCGCGCTGCGGAGCGCGCTCCCATCCTCGATGTTCGGACGCAGAAGGTGCAGTCACGTGTGACTGCACAACCAATCGGGTACAGTATTCTCATTAATAGCAATGAGAACTCCGTATCTATGAGTTCTCATTGTTATTAATGAGAAAAAAACAAACACTAAACACAACACACAAAATAAAAAACACACCTCACATAATTAAAATTAATTGAAATTAAAGTTAATAAATGTCTTCGAAAAAAATATATATTTTCCCAATTTTTAAAGTTTTTTTAATTAAGGTTTAAAATAAACTTGCCTTCGTGGGCAGGGTTTTTAAATAGAAAAATGTGTTTTTAAATTTTATTTTTATATTTTTATATGTTTTAAAACTGCTTTTACCAGGCACAAGAGTTTTCAGGACATTCGCTGGGCCAGAGATGGGTAAATACCGCAATCTTGCCCATGCGAATGTCTTTGCTTCTGAGATGCGTGTGATCTGTCAAGCCAGAACTTGACAGATCGGAAAAGCCGGTTTTCGGCGCATGTGCATCACGTGCTGAAAACCGGCTTTTGTGATGCCTTCCCAGGTCCATACACACTCCGTACGGACCCGGGAGGCCGGGATTTCAGGGCCATTATAAAGTTCTTAACTGGTTGAAAAATTGGAGATCCTTTCTGCTTTAATTATAAGGGATATCCTAAATTTTCTTCCCAAAAATGTGGAAATGGATCAGTTACTATAATGAGAAAAGGAGCTGTGATAGAAACTTACCATTTCACAGAAACAATTGGTAGGTACTTTTGTTGGTGTCAGAACTGGTGTCAGCTGAGGTTTTTTGACTTGGTTCTTTGGTTCTTGTACCGTGTTGAGGTGCATGAACTGTAGATGTTCCAAGTTCCTAAATCCGAATCAACATTGACGCCAGTCCAGTTACACAAATAACTTCAGTTACCAGCTTTTATCACTTGATGGTCTGTGCTGTGTTCCAGACTGTCTTTTTAAATATGTAACATTGGCCGTAACAGAAGTTGTTTCACCATGAAATAGGAATTTAATTTCCATGAGCGAGGCTGACTGGAAAACTCGCACTTCAGCAAGTTGTGACTGAATTACAGTAAACCTCAAGTTAAAATGAAAATTGTTCATTGGTGGTGGTGGGGGGGGGGAGGTTGTTATTCAGCTTTCTGTTTTGGCTATTAAAGTGGCAACATCACCCCTGAAATATAATTGGGACGCTGTAAACATGGGAAGCCGTGGCTTAATTCCACCTACTTCCACCTCCGTAATATCACCCGTCTCTGCCCCTGCCCATCTGCTGAAACCCTCATCCATGCTTTTGTTACCTCCAGATCAGGAGATCATTGTTACCCCAATGATCTCCTGGCCGGCCTCCCATCTTCCACCCTCTGTAAACTTGAGCTCATCCAAAACTCTGACCGTGTCCTAACTCGCACCAAGCCCTGTTTACCCATCGCCCCTGTGCTCGCCGACCTACCTTGGCTCCCGGTTAAGCAATGCCTCGATTTTCAAAATTCACAATTTGTTTAAATCCTTCCATGGCCTTGCCCCTCCCTATCTCTCTATAACCTCTTCCAGCCCTTCAACCCTCCGAGATCTCTGCCCTCCTCCAATTCTGGCCATTTGTGCATCCCTGATTTCCTTCACCTCGTCATTGGTGGCCGTGCCTTCAACTGCCTGGGTCCTAAGCTCTGGAATTCCCTGCCTAAGCCTCTCGGCCTCTCTACCTCCTCCTTTTAAGATGCTCCTTAAAACCTGCCTCTTTGACCAAGCTTTTGGTCACCTGTCCTAATAGCTCCTTATGTGGCTCGGTGTCAAATTTTGTTTTATAACGCTCCTGTGAAGTGCCCTGGGATGTTTTACTACGTTAAAGGTGCTATATAAATGCAAGTTATTGTTAATTCAAAACAGTAAAAATAGAGTTTAGAAAGATTAGACTCTGCAGTCCACAACATAAACATTGTGTGCTAACAAAAATTCCCAAATGCCCAGTATTGACTATACCAATAAAATATATGAAATCTGATTTAAAAACACACAAAATCGTGCCATAACAATCAAGATTCATAGATCCCTCGGTGCCAAGCGAAGGTTAAGGAAGGAGTATCCAAGTAGGCTGTGCTGTGTCAAAGTATATCTACTGTCTTCACTGAGCTGTGAATGATCAGCATTCCAAACCATAGGCCAGCACACTCTGACCATTGCCTGGTAGTCTCCACAATCCGTGAAACCCAGAGTTCTCCCCCCGCCAAATAGTCACTGCAGACATTGGATGTGGAAAAGGAGACCTCTTGCTAGGCCTAGAATGCAGCTCAAACTAACAAATGAGATTGAAATGGGCCAGATGGACTGGATTGCATAGAAAGAGGTGCGATACTGGCAAATGGTTGCAGCACTCTTGCTCCAGCATCACGTACTGGTGGCCCAGGACATAGCCATCCTTTCAGGTAAATCTGAGTGAAATAGTACGAATATGAGCAGCTTGACATTTCATTGACCTACCACCATGCACTGTAATGGACCAGTTGGATGTATTTGAGCCTTTCACAAAACATGGCTAAACTATCAATCCAACTAATTGAACACCATTCTGGGAGTATGAGCTGGCAACATTTGGAACCGATACAACAAGTTCACAAAACCAAAAATTAGTGAATTGAATTAAGGATTCAGTCTGTTCAGTCAGCGGAGTGTCTAATTTGACTCTGGGCTGCACAAGAACTTCCTTAACCTTAGCCCTCCTTTTTTCGACCTGAAACTTGGGAAGGGGGAGTTGGCTGTACACAAGGATTGCAGGTTACATGCCAGTTATACTCCCAAGTTACTGATTTCAGTCTTCCATCCCTTCTACAAACTACAGGCGTTTAAACTTTAAGCTTTGTATCACTTTTTCTTTATTTGTTCCGGGATGTGGGCGTCTCAGGCAACGGTAGCATTTATTGCCCATCCCTAATTGCCCTTGAGAAGGTGGTGGTGAGCCGCCACCTTGAATCGCTGCAGTTCGTGTGGTGAAGGTGCTCCCAAAGTGCTGTTAGGGAGGGAGTTCCAGGATTGTGACCCAGCGACGATGAAGGAACGGCCGATATATTTCCAAGTCAGGATGGTGTGTGACTTGGAGGGGAACGTGGAGGTGATGGTGTTCCCATGCACCTGCTGCCCTTGTCCTTCTCGGTGGTAGAGGTTGCGGGTGTGGGAGGTGCTGCCGCCAAAGCCTTGGCGAGTTGCTGCAGTCCATCTTGTCGGTACACACTGCAGCCACGGTGCGCCGGTGGTGGAGTGGGTGCCAATCAAGTGAGCTGCTTTGTCCTGGACTGTGTTAAGCTTCTTGTGTTGTTGGAGCTGTGCTCATCCAAGGAAGTAGAAAGTTTTCCATCACACTCGTGACTTGTGCCTTGTAGATGGTGGAAAAGCTTTGGGGAGTAAGGAGGTGAGACACTTGTCACAGCATACCCAGCCTTTCATAAGAACATAAGAAATAGGAGCAGGAGTAGGCCATACGGCCCCTCGAGCCTGCTCCGCCATTCAATAAAATCATGGCTGATCTGATCATGGACTCAACTCCACTTCCCTGCCCGCTCCCCATAACCCCTTATCCCCTTATCGTTTAAGAAACTGTCTATTTCTGTCTTTGACCTGCTCTTGTAGCCATAGTATTTATGTGACTGATCCAGTTAGGTTTCTGATCAGGATGCTGATGATTGGGGGTTTGGCAATGGTAATGCTGTTGACTGTCAAGGGGCGTTGGTTAGGCTCTTGCTTATTGGAGATGGTCATTGCCTGGCACTTGTGTGGCGCGAATGTTACTTGCCACTTATCAGCCCAAGCCTAAATGTCGCCCCGGTTTTGCTGCATGTGGGGATGAGTTACTTCATTATCTGAGGAGTTGCGAATGGAGCTGAACACTGCAGTCATCAGCGAACATCCCCACTTCTGACCTCATGATGGAGGGAAGGTCATTGATAAAGCAGCTGAAGATGGTTGGATCTAGGACACTGCCCTGAGGACTGAGATGATTGATCTCCAACAACCACAACCATCTTTTTGTGCTCGGTATGACTCCAGCCAGTGGAGAGTTTTCCCCTCTGATTCCCATTGACTTCAGTTTTACTAGGGCTCCTTGATGCCACACTCAGTCAAATGCTGCCTTGATAAGGGCAGTCACTCACTCTCACCTCACCTCACCCCAGGAATTCAGCTCTTTGGACCATGTTTGATCAGGGCTGTAATTCGGTCTGGAACCGAGTGTTTGTGGCGGAACCCAACTGAGAATTGGCGAGAAGGTTGTTGAGAGTAAGTGCCGCTGGATAGCACTGTCGACGGCATTGAGTGAGTGCCTTCCACAGACACAACCTGTTCGATCAAGATGAACTAATTTTGTGACGATTTGTACAAGCAAAGTCTCAAGACCTTGGACATAGATTTAGTGTCACAATTCAGGAGAAGTTGGTTCATAAAAGGCATGTTGAATGGAGTCTTTGCCCTTTTTATGGACAAGGCTGGCTCATGCTGTGTGTTGGAATTTAATGCCATGATTGTTGTACTGCAAATTCCATTTAGAAGCAACCATGCTAATTTGACGGGCTGTTCTTGCACAAGTTGTTGGGCAAACCATCACGCTTATGGGCCTGTAAGGAATTGATACTCCAACATTGTGCTGAAATTGGGGAACCTTAACCAAAATCTGTTCTTCTCCTTCAGTCTTTGCAGGGCAATGAGTCCAGGTAACTATGAATAACGTTCATCGAAACAACTGACTCTGACTTGTAAAGAGCAGAATAAAACTGATTAAAGACGTCATTGACTTCTCTAGTCTTCGCAAATAAGCCATCCTGATGATGTACCATCAGAATAGTGCCACCAGCTTGCTGCTTGCACAAAGCACATGTGAGTAACTTGTCTAATTTAAGACCGTGTTTACCGTACCAAACATTGGTGAATTAGATAAAAGTATGCAGCCTGTTCAGTCAGTTGGGTGTCTAATTTGACCCTAGCCTGCAAGAGAGCTTCACTGACCTTCAGTAAAAATTGGAGCAGGAGTAACCCATTCGGCCCTTCGAGCCTGCTCAACCATTCAATAAGATCATGGCTGATCTTCGACCTCAACCGAGATGAGGAGGAATTTCTTCTCTGAAGGTTGTAAATCTATGGAATTCTCTTCCCCAGAGAGCTGTGGAGGCTGGGTCATTGAATATATTTCAGGCGGAGATGGACAGATTTCTGAGTGCTATGGGAATAAAGGATTATGGGGAACGGGCAGGGAAGTGGAGCTGAGTTCATGATCAGATCAGCCACGATCTTATTAAATGGCGGAGCAGGCTCGAGGGGCCAGGTGGCCGACTCCGGCTCCTATTTCTTATGTTCTTATGTTCTTAACTCCACTCTCCCGCACTATCCCTTAATATCCAAAAATCTCTTGATCTCTATCTTGAACATACTGAACATCCACAGCCCTCTGGGGTAGAGAATTTCAGAGATTCACCACCCTCTGAGTGAAGGCACTTCTCATCTCAGTCTGAAATGACCGACCCCTTTTATAGTGAATGGCAGAACTTGGAGACTCTTTCAGGAATGGGTCTGAAGAGCACGACTTCTTCCAAGATTGCTTTTTGCTCAGCCATAAGGCTATAACAGAACCTAGTACAACAAGAGCCCTTGAATTTTGCCATGTCTTCAGGTTTCCAAGGTATCGTGGCAATGATTTGCTGAATTTCTCACCCATTGGGATCCCTTATGAGGTGCTGTCTGGAGATGTTTACAATGAAATGGGGAGCAGTCCATGCAAATAGATGGTCACGGAACCTCTTGAGTAGGGCTACCCTCATTGTTTCAGAAGCATGCTACTGAGGTTGTATGCAGTTATCTGATTGGCAGCATTGTCTACTGAGGTTGACAAACTAAATGTAATCAAAAAGGTTTATCCTGACTAAGCGAGAACAGACGACTTCTCCAGATATCTAGCAGTTCCCAAAACTGATTGTGGGTGTCCACCAGTACTGGACCGCCGAGTACTGAAACAGTTCCTCAAATGAGAAAAGTTCAAGATGTTCAAACTCCCTCAGATTATTCAGGTGATATGCCCAGGGGAATGGCGAGCATTCATTGACCTAAAAGATAACGACTTCCATTTGCCACACAGGAGTATTGTTGACATTTTTTCCGGTTCAAAGCTATCCGTATTTTGGCCTTTCCTTGATAACTGTGGTTTTGTAAAGTGCCTGCCAATGGTCACATCATTATCAGTTTGCAGTATCTTCCTGTTTATCTGACTTGTTGGAGGATTGTATCGATTCTGTTGCCATGGCCGTGTGGCAGATACTGTGTAGTCGAGGAGCTGGGCTTTGCATAATCAGTAAAATCATTTTTTTACTGATTTTTTTTTTGTTCCATCATAAATTCATGTTTGTTCAGGTGTTGGATAAGTGAAAATTGATTTCCATCCATATTTGCCTAACATCCCGTCCCTGAAAATGTCTGTTTTCCGACCTATAATTGGGTCCAACAATGTGCGCACATTGCATCCGTGACGTCAGCACATACATTGCTTGCTGTGTGTGTAATGCTGATATCCCCAATATGATGCGTTTGTGTCCGCAACCAATTTCCTGCACAAAGGAATCTGAGACTTTACATTTAGTATTTTTTGAAGGGCATCTGGATATTTCAAATTTGAAATTCTGAATACAGTTTGCGGGTGTTAAGATCCATTCAGTCCATGTTTGATGGTCTCGTATATCCACATGTTTTCTACTTGACTTGTCTTCACTACCATTATGGTGATCAGACACACAGATCATAGTGTCCACCCTGGGCTTTCCTGCTTTATTGTTGCATATGTTAGCTTGCTATAAAATAAACCACATTTTTAAGATTCGTGATTTATGCTCCCTATACTTTGAAAAATTAAATCTATTGTAATGATGATTTCCCTGTCTTTAGGTCTTACTCTGAGAATACACTTGCCAGAACTTTTCAGACAGCCATTGAGCCCTAAAAAAGCAGTGTTATGCTGATAGGGTTCGATGAGAGGAGGCTCGAGTGGAGCATAAACGCTGGCATAGACTGGTTGGGCCGAATGGCCTGTTTCTGTGTCGTATATCCTATGTAGTATCTGAGCTGTTAATAATTCTGGGTTGTCATTTTGCTTAACTGCCATTTTTCAGTCCCTTGCCGATTTTCCTGAGTTTTAGCGGTGCTCTAAATAAAAACTGACTTGCACTGATTTTCTTCAATTAACCTGAGGTTTTTGGGGTCCGCTTTTTTTCTCCGAGTTTCAAAATAGAACCTGAAAACACCTGAGAAAACGGTAGCTTTTAAATTGCCAATGATCTTTGATTTTATAGTTACATAGAAACATAGAAAAATAGGTGCAGGAGTAAGAACATAAGAATTAGGAACAGGAGTAGGCCATCTAGCCCCTCGAGCCTGCTCCGCCACTCAACAAGATCATGGCTGATCTGGTCGTGGACTCAGCTCCACTTACCCGCCCTCTCCCCGTAACCCTTAATTCCCTTATTGCTTAAAAATCTATCTATCTTTGACTTGAAAACATTCAATGAGCCAGCCTCAACTGCTTCCTTGGGCAGAGAATTCCACAGATTCACAGCCCTCTGGGAGAAGAAATTCTTTCTCAACTCGGTTTTAAATTGGCTCCTCCGTATTTTGAGGCTGTGCCCCCTAGTTCTAGTCTCCCCCACCAATGGAAACAACCTCTCTGCCTCTATCTTGTCTATCCCTTTCATGACTGTAAATGTTTCTATAAGATCACCCCTCATCCTTCTGAACTCCAAGGAGTAAAGACCCAGTCTACTCAATCTATCATCATAAGGTACCCCCTCATTTCTCGAATCAGCCTAGTGAATCGTCTCTGTACCCCTTCCAAAGCTAGTATATCCTTCCTTAAGTAAGGTGACCAAAACTGCACGCAGTACTCCAGGTGCGGCCTCACCAATACGCTATACAGTTGCAGAAGGACCTCCCTGCTTTTGTACTCCATCCCTTTCGCAATGAAGGCCAACATTCCATTTGCCTTCCTGATTACCTGCTGCACCTGCAAACTAACCTTTTGGGATTGCAGCGGCCGTGTGGCATAATGGATAAGTCGTCTGACTTCGATTGTAACTGTGATGTTATCAGAAGATTGCAGGTTCGTGTCCTGCCGCGGTCAGCTAACTCGCCGCGTGAAATTTCTCCAAAAGAGTTTCATGCACAAGGTCCCTCTGCACCACAGCATGTTGTAATTTCTCCCCATTCAAATAATATTCCCTTTTACTGTTTTTTTTTCCCAAGGTGGATGACTTCACACTTTCCGACATTGTATTCCATCTGCCAAACCTTAGCCCATTCGCTTAACCTATCCAAATCTCCTTGCAGCCTCTCTGAGTCCTCTACACAACCCGCTTTCCCACTAATCTTAGTGTCATCTGCAAATTTTGTTGCACTACACTCTGTCCCCTCCTCTAGGTCATCTATGTATATTGTAAACAGTTGTGGTCCCAGCACTGATCCCTGTGGCACACCACTAACCACTGATTTCCAACCGGAAAAGGACCCATTTATCCCGACTCTCTGCTTTCTGTTCGCCAGCCAATTCTCTATCCATGCTAATACATTTCCCCTGACTCCACATACCTTTATCTTCTGCAGTAACCTTTTGTGTGGCACCTTATCGAATGCCTTTTGGAAATCTAAATACAACACATCCATCGGTACACCTCTATCCACCATGCTCGTTATATCCTCAAAGAATTCCAGTAAGTTAGTTAAACATGATTTCCCTTTCATGAATCCATGCTGCGTCTGCTTGATTGCACTATTCCTATCCAGATGTCCCGCTATTTCTTCCTTAATGATAGTTTCAAGCATTTTCCCCACTACAGATGTTAAACTAACCGGCCTATAGTTACCTGCCTTTTGCCTGCCCCCTTTTTTAACAGAGGCGTTAAATTAGCTGCTCTCCAATCCGCTGGTACCTCCCCAGAGTCCAGAGAATTTTGGTAGATTATAACAAATGCATCTGCTATAACTTCCGCCATCTCTTTTAATACCCTGGGATGCATTTCATCAGGACCA
This sequence comes from Pristiophorus japonicus, assembly GCF_044704955.1. Lineage (NCBI taxonomy): Eukaryota > Metazoa > Chordata > Chondrichthyes > Pristiophoridae > Pristiophorus > Pristiophorus japonicus. Next base: position 18,712,005 of record NC_092010.1, read on the forward strand.
GGGGACTTGTCTACCTTCAGTCCCATTAGTCTGTCCAGCACTACCTCCCTAGTGATAGTGATCATCTCAAGGTCCTCCCTTCCCACATTCCTATGACCAGCAATTTTTGGCATGGTTTTTGTGTCTTCCACTGTGAAGACGGAAGCAAAATAATTGTTTAAGGTCTCAGCCATTTCCACATTTCCCATTATTAAATCCTCCTTTTCATCTTCTAAGGGACCAACATTTACTTTAGTCACTCTTTTCCGTTTTATATATCTGTAAAAGCTTTTACTATCTGTTTTTATGTTTTGCGCAAGTTTACCTTCGTAATCTATCTTCCCTTTCTTTATTGCTTTTTTAGTCATTCTTTGCTGTTGCTTAAAATCTTCCCAATCATCTAGTTTCCCACTAACCTTGGCCACCTTATACACATTGGTCTTTGATTTGATACTTTCCTTAATTTCCTTGGTTATCCACGGCTGGTTATCTCTTCTCTTGCCGCCCTTCTTTTTCACTGGAATATATTTTTGTTGGGCATTATGAAAGAGCTCCTTAAAAGTCCTCCACTGTTCCTCAATTGTGCCACCGTTTAGTCCTTGTTTCCAGTCTACTTTAGCCATCTCTGCCCTCATCCCACTGTAGTTCCCTTTGTTTAAGCATAGTATGCTCGTTTCTGACACAACTTCCTCATCCTCAATCTGTATTACAAATTCAACCATATTGTGATCACTCATTCCGAGAGGATCTTTTACGAGGAGATCGTTTATTTTTCCTGTCTCATTACACAGGACCAGATCCAAAATGGCTTGCTCCCTTGTAGGCTCTGTTACATACTGTTCTAAGAAACAATTCCGTATGCATTCTATTAATTCCTCCTCCAGGCTACCCCCTGCGATTTGATTTGACCAATCGATATGTAGGTTAAAATCCCCCATAACTACTGCCATTCCTTTTTCACATGCCTCCATTATTCCTTTGATTATTGCCCGCCCCACCATGAAGTTATTATTTGGGGGCCTATAAACTACGCCGACCAGTGTCTTTTTCCCCTTACTATCTCTAATCTCCACCCACAATGATTCAACATTTTGTTCATTGGAGCCAATATCATCCCTCACAACTGCCCTGATATCATCCCTTATTAACAGAGCTACCCCACCTCCCTTCCCTTCCTGCCTATCTTTCCGAATCGTCAGATACCCCTGTACATTTAATTCCCAGTCCTGGCCACCTTGCAACCATGTCTCTGTAATGGCCACCAAATCATACCCATTTGTAATGATTTGTGCCGTCAACTCATTTACTTTATTTCTAATGCTGCGTGCATTTAGGTAGAGTGTTTTCATCCTAGTTTTTAAACCATGATTTTTAGTTTTTACCCCTCCTGCAGCCCTTTTATATTCAGTGGCCCTTTTTGTTTCTTGCCTTTGGTTTCTCTGCCCTCCACTTTTACTCATCTCTTTTCTGTCTTTTGTTTTTGTCTCCTTTTTGTTTCCCTCTGTCTCCCTGTACTGGTTCCCATCCCCCTGCCATATTAGTTTAACTCCTCACCAACAGCACTAGCAAACACTCCCCCTAGGACATTGGTTCTGTTCCTGCCCAAGTGCAGACCATCCAGTTTGTACTGGTCCCAACTCCCCCAGAACCTGTTCCAATGCCCCACGAATTTGAATCCCTCCCTGCTGCACCACTGCTCAAGCCACGTATTCATCTGTGCTATCCTACGATTCCTACTCTGACTAGCACGTGGCACTGGTAGCAATCCCGAGGTTACTACTTTTGAGATCCTACTTTTTAATTTAATTCCTAGCTCCTTAAATTCGTCTCGTAGGACCTTATCCCTTTTTTTACCTATGCCGTAGGCCCTTCGAGCCTGCACCACCATTCAATATCATGGCTGATCATTCCTTCAGTACCCCTTTCCTGCTTTCTCTCCATACCCCTTGATCCCCTTAACCATAAGGGCCATATCTAACTCCCTCTTGAATATATCCAGTGAACTGGCATCAACAACTCTCTGCTGCAGGGAATTCCACAGGTTAACAACTCTCTGAGTGAAGAAGTTTCTCCTCATCTCAGTCCTAAATGGCCTACCCCTTATCCTTAGACTATGACCCCTGGTTCTGGACTTCCCCAACATCGGGAACATTCTTCTCGCATCTAACCTGTCCAGTCCTGTCAGAATCTTGTATGTTTCTATGAAATCCTCTCTCATCCTTCTAAACTCCAGTGAATAAAGGCCCAGTTGATCCAGTCTCTCCTCATATGACAGCCCAGCCATCCCTGGAATCAGTCTGGTGAACCTTCGCTGCACTCCCTCAACAGCAAGAATGTCCTTCCTCAGACTAGGAGACCAAAACTGAACACAATATTCCAGGTGAGGCCTCACTAAGGCCCTGTCCAACTGCAGTAAGACCTCCCTGCTTCTATATTCAAATCCCCTAGCTATGAAGGCCAACATACCATTTGCCGCCTTTACCGCCTGCTGTACCTGCGTGCCCACTTTCAGTGACTGATGAACCATGACACCCAGGTCTCGTTGCACCTCCCCTTTTCATCCCAGCATGTTGTCTGTTGCCATACATTATGTAGTGGTTATATTAGTGGACTAGTAAGCCATAATAGCATAAGAATTAGGAGCAGGAATAGGTCATTCAAGCCTGTTCCACCATTCAATAAGATCTCCTACCTCAACTCCACTTTCCCGCCCGATCTCCATATGGCTTAATTCCCCTCGAGTCCAATTTGACACTGTCGGATTCAAGGGAAGGAAACCTGCCATCTATAGGTAGTCACGAGAACAGTGTCCTGCAGTCGACTTCCTTATGACAATTGACAATGGTAACAGATGGGGTGCTCACCTCTCGGGAGCTCGGGGCAGAATAGTCCACTTGGAGTTGAGGGTGATAATGGAACATTTCCAGACTGTAGTATAGGAAGAATTGGTAGGGTGGTCAATAATGCAGTACTCCACCTTGTCAACCATGAGGTGCTCCTTCATGATCTATTCTTCAAGATGGCATCTAACTGGCCTGCTGGTTATTGATCACACAATAATGCATTCAGCTGAACACAATATAGGTAACATAAGAAATAGGAGCAGGAGTAGGCCACCTGGCCCCTCGAGCCTGCTCCGCCATTCAATAAGATAATGGTTGATCTGATCATGGACTCAGCTCTACTTCCCTGCCCGATCCCCATAACCCTTTATTCCATTATCGCTCAAAAATCTGTCTATCTCCGCCTTAAGTATCTTCAATGACCTGGCTCTCTGGGACAGAGAATTCCATAGATTTACTACCCTCTGAGAGAAGAAATTCCTCCTCATCTCAGTTGTAAATGGGTGGCCCCTTATTCTAAGACTATGTCTCCTAGTTTTAGTTTCCCTATGAGTGGAAATATTCTCTCTCTATCCACCTTGTTGAGCCCCCTCATTATCTTATGTTTTGATAAGATCACCTCTCATTCTTTTGAACTCCAATGAGTATAGGCCCAACCTATTCAACCTATCTTCATAAGTCAACCCATCATCTCCGGAATCCACCCAGTGAACTTTCTCTGAACAGCCTCCAATGCAAGTATATCTCTCCTTAAATAAGGAGACCAAAACTGTACGCAGTACTCTAGGTGTGGCCTCACCGATACCCTGCACAGTTGTAGCAGGACTTCTCTGCTTTTATACTCTATTCCCCCTTGAAATAAAGGCCAACATTCCATTTGCCTTTCCTGGTTACTTGCTGTACCTGCATACTAACTTTTTGTGTTTCATGCACAAGAACCCCCAGGTCCCTCTGTACTGCAGCACTTTGCAATTTTTCTCCATGTAAATTGTAATTTGCTGTTCTATTTTTTTCCTGCCAAAGTGGATAATCTCACATTTTCCCACATTATACTTCATCTGCCAAATTTTTGCCCACTCACTTAGCCTGTCTATATCCCTTTGCAGATTTTTCGTGTCCTCACAATTTGCTTTTCCACCCATCTTTGTATCATCAGCAAACTTGGCTACCTTACACTCGGTCCCTTCATCCAAGTCATTAATATAGATTGTAAATAGTTGAGGACCCAGCATCGATCCCTGTGGCACCCTACTAGTTACTATTTGCCAACCGGAAAATGACCCATTTATCCCGACTCTCTGTTTTCTGTTAGTTAGCCAATTCTCTCTGCATGCTAATATATTACCCCCAGCCCCGTGAACTTTTATCTTGTGCAGTAAACTTTTATGTGGCACCTTATCGAATGCCTTCTGGAAATCCAAATACACCACATTCCACTGGTTCACCCTTATCCACCCTGCTCATTACATCCTCAAAGACCTTCAGCAAATTTGTCACATTGATTTCCCGTTCATAAAACCATGCTGACTCTGCTTGATTGAATCATGCTTTTCCAAATGTCCTGCTACTGCTTCCTTAATAATGGACTCCAGCATTTTCCCAACCAAAGATGTTAAGCTAACTGGTCTATAGTTTCCTGCTTTTTGTCTGCCTCCTTTTTTAAATAGGGGCGTTACATTTGCGGTTTTCCAATCCGCTGGCACCGCCCCAGAATCCAGGGAATTTTGGTAGATTGCAACCAATGCATTCACTATCTCTGCAGCCACTTCTTTTAAGACCCTAGGATGTAAGCCATCAGGTCCAGGGGACTTGTCCACCTTGAATCCCATTATTTTACTTAATGCTACTTCATTAGTGATTGTATTAAGTTCCTCCCTCCCTATAGCTCCTTGATTATCCACAATTGAGATGTTTTTCGTGTCTTCTCCGTGAAGACCGATACAAAATATTCAAATCAAGAACTGAAGATTTGCCTGAAGCTGATTCAGGGAATGCTTAGGATTTGGGGATGCCTGGAAGTAGACCTGTATGCTTTCCAATCGCCTGTATTTCTGTTTAAAGACAGCGGTCATGTCGGCCTGGAAGCCAGTTGGTCCGTCTTTTTGTCTCTGAATGCACAATTTTCTCTGTGCGTTTCCTCCATTTGTCCTGGTACCATGAATTCTACTAAGGTCACACACATAAGTAGTGAATGCTGTCTTAGTGACTCCCTTGTTAGCTTCGCAGACTGGTTTTCTGACATCCGCAGTAAGCATGTTGCTCTCCACGCAATATTCATGTGTGCCTTTCCCAGGCGAGGTTGCAGGATGAACATCAGAAGCAGGAACTCTGACTGATTTCTCCTTTTGACTCCCGATCCACCAAACTAGGGACACTGAGGGCAATTGTAATTGTCTCATCCCATGTAATTACAGTCCCAAACCCCCCACCATTCGTGTTCCTGAAACATTCTAACAACATATTTTGAAGAAAGGGTAGTTTGTAGAACTGATGTGATACAGTACCACTTGATGACACCTGTGGTTTTATTTCCAAAGCACATGAAACCTCTATTGTTGTTGAAAGGGTACTGCATTCATTAGCATTTGCTGTATTATCAATAGCCTGAGGTTTTACTGTAGATCCTAGCTTGTGACTAATAGAACTGCACAGTTTTTACAATTCTTAAAGCTTTGTAAATGCTGCACAGTACTTACGCTGTTTTCAACTTATCTCTGTAACCTCCTCCTGTCCTCGAGTAATGTTCCCTTTTAGCAGCGGGCCATCGCGAGGTCCCGCGTGGCCGGTGAACCGGCTTCACAATGCAAACAAACGTACATGAGCAGAAGTTTGAATGGGCCGCGTGGCCCAGAAAAAGATTGGGGGGAACATTGCCTCTGAAATCTCTTCTCCACCTCTTGCACAACCCTGATTTTCATTGCTCCACCATTGCCGGCCATGCCTTCAGCTTCCTAGACCCCAAGCTCTGGTATTCCCTCCCCACTCCAAAGACTTGGCTCACATTCCAGTGCAGTACTGAGGGACTGCTGCACTGTTGAAGGTGCCGTCCTTTGGTTGAGATGTTCAACCGAGACGTCCACCCCCTTGGGTGGATGTAAAAGATCCCATAGCACTATTTTGAAGACGAGCAGGGGAGTTATCCCCGGTGTCCTGGACAATATTTATCCCTCAATCAACATCACTAAAACAGATTACCTGGTCATTATCAGATTGCTGTTTGTGGGAGCTTGCTGAGCGTAAATTGGCTGCCACGTTTCCCACATTGCAATAGTGACTACACTGCCAAAAAAAACTTCATTGGCTGTAAAGTGATTTGGGATGTCTGGTGGTCGTGAAAGGTGCTATAGAAATGCAGGTCTTTCATTCTTTTCTTAAACCTCTCCGCCATTCTCTCCTCCTTTTTAAGATGCTTCTTAATACGTCCTATTTGCTTTACCTAATTTCTCAGTGTGTAGCTCGGTGACAAATTTTGTTTGATAACACCCCTGTGAAGTGCCTTGAGATATTTTACTATGTTAATGGCGCTATGTAAATGTAAATTGTTGTTCCTTGCCGTGTTTGCAATGTTTGATTGTGGATGGTTGCACCTAATATGTTTGTTCCCACCTGGAGCCTGATCTCGTTGTGGTAAGATCACTCTCATGTCAGTCATTCTACATGATCCAGATGTCAAATTGGAGGAGGTCCTAAGTTTAGGGTTGGATTCCCAAACACATTGATATATAAAAAAATAATAATTTAAGAAATAAGTGTCCTTGGGTTGATTGAGGATACATGAAAGTTGAATTAAGGAATCAGTTGAAATGGAATGTAGCTCCTTTTAAGGAAAGACTCTAGAAGAGTCAGTGCTTGAAGCACGAGTTCTCTTTGAAAGGATGTGCCCAGTATACACAGGATACCAAATGGCTTGTGTTGCACGTGACCGTCCTGTGATGCAATGTTAAAGCAATAGGACTTTGCTAACGACCTGACTTTTGAAAGCTATTTTAATCCACACGCAGTTGAATCCTGTTAAAGACAAGTGGTTTGTCAAGAAATGTTGTACATGGATTTGGTCTTTTCTAAACTGCAATTACAGATAGTGGGTCAGTACATTGACAACAACTAATTTAATCATTTGATCACTTCTTCTATCTAAAATGTACTGAGTAAAGATGAAACAAACCTCTATTTAACAGGAAGATCTCACAAATTCCTGATTAGGGACGAGTGACTTCTGTATATTGCTCTCCCCTTTTTGCTTTTATAGGCGAGTGGCAACTGTGCTGGGCTCCGCTGTGGGATGTGGACACCCAGTTGCTGTGTCAGTGGAAACATGTGGATCAGCTCTCTCCATTTACTCTTCTGAAAGCAGCTCCCTTAATCCGGATGCAAATTTGTGGATCCACATTTTGAGGGGAGGGTGAGCTAAAATTCTCTTACCAACTGCACTTCTGTGACATCATTTAAAAAAAAAAATTCATTCACCGGATGTGAGCGTTGCTGGCAAGGCCAGTATTGCCTCTCTCTGCCAGTCAGGAGGTGAGTCACTCACTGCAGAATACCCAGCCTCTGACCTGCTCTTGTAGTGCAGTATTTATGTGCTGGTCCAGTTAAGTTTCTGGTCAATAGTGACCCCCAGGATATTGATGGTGGGTGGGGGATTCGGCGATGATAATGTCATGGGGAGATGTCTAGACTTTCTCCTGTTGGAGTTGGTCATTGCCTGGCATTTGTGCAGCATAAATGTTACTTGCTACTTCCTAGCCCAAGCCTGAATGTTGTCCAGGTCTTGCTGCATGTGGGCATGAACTGCTTCATTATCTGGAGTTGCGAATGGAACAGAACACTGCAATTATCAGCGATCATCCCCACTGCTGACCTCCATAAGACCATAAGAAATACGAGCAGGAGTTGGCTATTCGGCCCTTCGAGCCAGCTGATCCATCTCAATTCCACCTTCCCACACTGTCTCCATATCTCTTGATTCCCTTAATAGCCAAAAATCTATTGATCTCAGCCTTAAATATACTCAACGACTGATCATCCACAACAATAGAGAATTCCAAAAATTCACAACCCTTTCAATGAAGAAATATCTCCTCCTCTCAGTCCTAAATGGCCGACCCCTTATTCTGAGTCTGTGACCCCTGGTTCTAGATGGGATTGAAGGTCGATAAATCCCCGGGGCCTGACAGTCTGCATCCCAGAGTACTTAAGGAAGTGGCCCTAGAAATAGTGGATGCATTGGTGGTCATTTTCCGGCAGTCTATCAGCTCTGGGTCGGTTCCTATGGACTGGAGGGTAGCTAATGTAACGCCACTTTTTTAAAAAAAGGAGGGAGAGAGAAAACTGATAATTATGGGCCGGTTGGCCTGACATCGGTGGTGGGGAGGGTGTTGGGGTCGATCATTGGGGATGAAATAGCAGCGCATTTGGAAAGCAGTGACAGGATCGGTCCAAGTCAGCATGGATTTATGAAAGGGAGATCATGCTTGACGAATCTTCTGGAATTTTTTGAGGATGTAACTAGCAGAGTGGACAAGGGAGAACTAGTGGATGTGGTGTATTTGGACTTTCAAAACGCTTTTGACAAGGTCCCGCACAAGAGATTAGTGTGCAAAATCAAGGCGCATGGTATTGGGGGTAATGTGCTGGCGTGGATGGAGAGCTGGTTGGCAGAGAGTCGGGATAAACGGGTCCTTTTCAGAATGGCAGGCAGTGACTGGTGGAGTGCCGCAGGGCTCAGTGCTGGGACCCCAGCTCTTTACAATATACATTAACGATTTAGATGGGGGAGTTGAGTGTTGTGTCTCCAGGTTTGCAGATGACACTGGACTGGGTGGCGGTGTGAGCTGTGGGGGGGGGGGGGGAACGCTGGGAGGCTGCAGGGTGACTTGGACAGGTTAGGTGAGTGGGCAAATGCATGGCAGATGCAGTATAATGTGGATAAATGTGAGGTTATCCACTTTGGGAGCAAAAACACGAAGGCATAATATTATCTGAATGGCGGCAGATTAGGAAAAGGGGAGGTGCAACGAGACCTGGGTGTCATGGTTCATCAGTCACTGAAAGTTGGCATGCGGGTGCAGCGGGCGGTGAAGGGGGCGGATGGTATGTTGGCCTTCATAGCTAGGGGATTTGAGTATAGGAGCAGGGAGGTATTACTGCAGTTGTACAGGACCTTAGTGAGACCTCACCTGGAATATTGTGTTCAGTTTTGGTCTCCTAACCTGAGGAAGGACGTTCTTGCTATTGAGGGAGTGCAGCGAAGGTTCACCAGACTGATTCCAGGGATGGCTGGACTGACGTATGAGGAGAGACTGGATCAACTGGGCCTTTATTCACTGGAGTTTAGAAGGATGAGAGGGGATCTCATAGAAACGTATAAAATTCTGACGGGACTGGACAGGTTAGATGCGGGAAGAATGTTCCCGATGTTGGGGGAGTCCAGAACCAAGAGACATAGTCTTAGGATAAGGGGTAGGCCATTTAGGACTGAGATGAGGAGAAACTTCTTCACTCAGAGTTGTTAACCTGTGGAATTCCCAGCCGCAGAGAGTTGTTGATGCCAGTTCATTGGATATATTCAAGAGGGAGTTAGATATGGCCCTTGCGGCTAAGGGGATCAAGGGGTATGGAGAGAAAGCAGGAAAGGGGTATGAGGGAATGATCAGCCATGATCTTATTGAATGGTGGTGCAGGCTCATAGGGCTGAATGACCTACTCCTGCACCTATTTTCTATATTTCTATGTTTCTCCCCAGCGGGGAAACATCCTCCCTGCAATCTACTCTGTCAAGCCCTGTAAGAATGTTATATGTTTCAATGAGATCACCTTTCATTCTTCTCAACTCTAGGGAATATAGGCCTAGTCTCCTCATACGACAATCCCCCCATCCCAGGAATCAGTCTGGTGAACCTTGGTTGCACTCCCTCTATGGCCAGTACATCCTTCCTTGGGTAAGGAGAGCAAAACTGTACACAATACTCCAGGTGTGCTCTCGCCAAGGCCCTATATAATTGCATCTTTACTCTTCTACTCTCATCCATTTGTAATAAAGACCAACATACCATTTGCTTTCCTAATTGCTTGCTGTACCTGCATATTAACTTTCAATGATTGGTGTACGACGACATCCAGGTCCCTCCTGGATACCATATCCCAATCGCTCATCATTTTAAAAAAAAAACGTTGCTTTTCTATTTTTCCTACCAAAGTGGATATCGTCACATTTCTCCACATTATATTCCATCTGGCATGTTCTTGCCCGCTCACTTAACCCGTCTATATCCCTTTGCAGCCTCTGCATCCTCCCACCTAGCTTTGTATTGTCAGCAAACATTGCATTTGGTCCCCTCATCTAAGTCATTGATGTAGATTGTAAATAGCTGAGGCCCTGATCCTTGCAGTATCCCACTAGTTACAGCCTGCCAATCCAAAAATGACCTGATTATTCTTGCGCTCTCTTTTCTATCCATAAATCAATCTTCAATCCATGCTAATATATTACTCCCAATCCCATGAGCCCTAATTTTATGTAATAACCTTTTGTGTGGCACCTTATCTAATGCTTTCTGAAAATCCAAATATACCACATCCACTGGTTCCCCCTTATCTACCCTGCTAGTTACAACCTCAAACTCAAAAACAGATTTGTCAAACGCGATTTTCCTTTCATAAATCCATGTTGACTCTGCCTAATCATATTATGATTTTCTAAGTGCCCTGTTACCACGTCCCTAAAAGATTCTAGCATTTTCCCTACTCCTGATGATAGGCTAACTGGTCTATAGTTCCCTATTTTCTCCCTCCCTCCTTTCTTTAATAGCAGGGTTACATTTGCCACCTTCCAATCTGCGGGTACTGTTCTGAAATCCAGTGAATGCTGGAAGATCAAAACCAATGTATCCCACTATCTCTGCAGGGAACCTGTTTTAAAACCTTAGGTTGCAGCCTATCGGGTCCAGAGGATTTGTCGGCTTTTAGTCCCATTAATTTCTCCAGTTCTATTTGCTAATACTAATTTCTTTAAGACCCTCATTCTCACTGGAGCCTTGGTTCCCCACTATTTCCAGAATTTTTTGTGTCTTCTGTGAAGTATTTGTTTAATGTCGCTGCCATTTCCTTATTTCCCCATTATAATTTCTCCTATCTCTGCCTCTAAGGGACCCACATTTACTTTCTAATCTCTTCCTTATTACATACCTATAGAAGGTTTTACAATCTCTTTTTGCGTCTCTTGCTAGTTTATTCTAATTTTATTTTCTCTCTCAATTGATTGGTCCTCCTTTGCTACGACCTTTCTCTCTACTGTCTTTACTCCATCCTTTATTATCAGGGCTACCACCCCTCCCCCTTCCCCCTCCTTTTTCATTCTTTTTGTCTTCTAAAAATCGAGTACCCTGGAATATTTAGTTCCCAAACTTGGTCACTCTGCAACCATGTCTCCGTAATGGCTATTGGATCAAACCCATCTGTGCTAATAATGCATCTATTTTGTTGTGAATGCTTTGTGCCTTCAGATGTAGTGCCTTTAGCTTTAACTTTTTTCTACTTTTCCCTGATGTCACCTTAGTCACTGATGCCCTTTTACCTTTGTTGTGCTCTCTCTGACCCTTCCTGACCCACTCTGCATATTTTTACCCAAATCACTATTCTGCTCTACAGTCACAGCATTTCACTTACTGCTTTTGAATTTACCCTTTCCTGAATCCTCCCACAGTCCCCCCCACCCCCCCATCATTAATTTAAAGCCCCATCTACCACCCTAGTTATTCAATTTGACAGGACACTGATCCCACTGTAACAGCTCCCTTTTTCCACAGTACCTATGCCGGTGCCCCATGAATTGAATCCCCTGCTCCTCACACTACTCTTTCAGCCAAGTATTTAACCTAATCGGTTTGTCCCTGTGCCAATTTGCATGTGGCTTGGGTAACAATCCAGAGATTATTACCGTTGAGGTTCTGCTTTTTAATTTCGACCCTAGCTTTTCAAACTCTCTCAGCAGAACCTCATCTCCTTAATCGAGACTCTGCCTTTGACACAAGTGTCCTCAACTCCATCCCGCAGCATGCTACCCGCCACCATCTCGGCAAAACCCCAGCCCTGTACGAGGTAGAAAAGGCCATCCGTCAGCTCAAGAACAACAAGGCATCAGGAGTAGATGGAATCCCCGCTGAGTCACTAAAGTATGACGGAGAGGCACTATTGGCACGAATGCATCTCTCTCATCTGGAAGGAGGAGAGCATGCCTGGAGATGTCAGATGCCGTAATCGTGACCATCTTTAAAAAAGGGGACAAGTCTGACTGTGGCAACTACAGAGGAATCTCCCTGTTGTTGGCCACTGGGATTGTATTCCATAATCATACAGTAAAAGAGCTCTTTCCTTTTTATCAGAGTACTAATCTCCTGTTATGACAAATGGTAATGTTCTTAGCTAGAATTTCATTATGTTTTAAGCATTATAAGGGCATTGTCATCACACTGGGGACATTTTCAGGTAATCTTGGAATGAAAGAACTTGAGTGAGAGAGAACTTTCATTAATGTAGCATCTTTCACAACCTCAGGACAGCCAATCAAGTACTTTTTGAAGTGTAGTCACTTGTAATGTAGGAAATGTGGCAACCAATTCGCGCACAGCAAGGTTCCCCAAAGAGCAATCTGTCTAAGTGATGTTGGTTGAGGGATAAATATTGGACCGGATGTGCCATGGGATCTTCTATATCCAACTGAGAGGGCAGATGGGGTCTCAGTTTAACATCTCTGAAAGATGGCACCTCCGACAGTGCAGCACTCCCTCAGTACTGCACTGAAATATCAGGCTAGATCATATGCTCAAGTCTCTGGAGTGGGACTTGAACTCACAACCTTGTGACTCTGAGACGAGCGTGCTACATACTGAACCATGGCAGACGCCTTATAACTTGCCTTGGGACGTTTTACTACGTTAAAGGTGCTATATAAATGCAAGTTGTTGTTGTTTGATCAGCAACGGTGGCAGTTATTTTGTGCACAGCAAAGTCTGAAACAGAAATTGAATGAATGATGAGATGATTTGTATTTTTGGTGATTCTGGTTGAAGTTGGAATGTTGTTCTGGACATTGGGAGAACTTCTTCAAATAGTGCCATTGGATCTTTGATGTCCAGCTGAGCAGCCAGATGGGGCCATAGATTAATTTCTCTGAAAGATGGGACCTCCGATAAAATAACATTTCCTCGATACTGCACTGGCGTGTCAGCCTAGATTATGCGCTCAAGTCTCCAGTGGGTGTGAATCCACGGCCGTTTGACTCACTGGTGAGAGTGCTACCAACTGAGCTAAGCAAACACTTGGGCCCGGAATAGCCAGCAACAGCCTGATCCGCTGACTTTATTTGCTATCTTCCATGTTGAGTGGCAAGATGCATTTATTTAGTGCTTTTGATGGAGTAAAACATCCTAAGATGTTTAACAGGAACAGAATTTGACACCGAACCACCTAAGGAGACACCAGGACAGATGATACACAGGCTTGGTCAAAGCGGAGGATTATAAAAGGCAGAAAGGTTTAGGGAGGGAATTCGAGTTTAGGGCCTAGGCAGCTGAAGGCACGGCTGCCAATGGTGGGGCGATTAAAATAGGGGATGCACAAGAGGCCAGAATTGGAAGAGCGCCGAGAGCTCAGAAGATTGTAGAACTGGAGGAGGTTACAGAGATTGGGAGGAAATCTTCGTGCTGCAACCGATTTGTTGCAATGCATTTTTGCAATTCATATGTTTTACTGAAAAGTAATCAAAATAGAATTCTAGTGGTAACCCAATTGATATGATGACCTGATTGCACTTGATACAAGATACTTTACAGTGGTATCACTAGATGCAGAGGGGATGTTTCCCCTCGTGGGGGAATCCAGACCTACGGGGCACAGTTTAAAAAATAAAGGGTTGCCCCATTTAGAACTGAGATGAGGAGGACATTCTTCTGAGAATCTTTGGAATTCTCTGCCCCAGAGAGCTGTGGAGGCTGGGTCGTTGAATATATTTAAGGCAGAGGTAGACAGATTTTTGAGCGATTAAGGGAGTAAAGGGTTATGGGGAGCGGGCAGGGAAGTGGAGCTTAGTCCATGATCGGAGCAGGCTCGAGGGGCCAAATGGCCTCCTCCTGCTCCTATTTCTTGTGCTATGTTCTTCTCCATATTTGGCTAAATCTTAGGGAGATTCTTTGGGAAGCTGTTCACTTCAGTAATATTGTTCCACTGGATTCAAAGGGTTAACTTGTTTTGTACTCGAGGTAACCTTGGCCGTGGTTAATGTCATAGTTCGGAGTTTCCCCCAACAATTATTCCCGTTTATATGGCTTGATGACACTTTCTATAAGGCGACCATGTACCCTTGGAACTGAATCTTGTCCCTTGATCCTCTGCTGTATTTGGGTTAGTGGAGACTAGGTCTGACAGTTAGCCCAGATCAAGGTAAATGATTTACAACATCTTCAGTCTTCTGGCTGATGGAAAAATATCACAGCATTCGACCACTTTATAGATGCTAAAGTTCTGAATTATTTCTAAGTGATATTTCAAACATGGGGAAATAGTATAATAATTGAGAGAACTGGAATCAGTCCACACTGGGTTAAAAACAGAAAATGCTGGAAATCTCAGCGGGTTAGGCAGCATCTGTGGAGAGAGAAACAGAGTAAAAGTTTCAGGTTGACGGGTCATTGACCTGAAGCGTTAACTCTGTTTCTCTCTCCACAGATGCTGCTGGACCCGCTGAGATTTCCAGCATTTTCTGTTTTTATTTCAGATTCCAGCATGCGCAGTATTTTGCTTTTGCACATGGGGTTAACATTGCTTTTTCATAAAGCGGACTTTTTACACTTTCTTGCAATGTCGTAGTTCCTTTGGATTAATCAGCCGAGCCTTCTCTTTTGTTGGTGCACAGTCCAGTCTTTCAAGTGGATGTTACATGTAGTTTAAATTAACAGCACATTCACGTGGAGTCTTGCGTGTGTTTTTTTTGCCAGAACTCTGACATTGTGCCATGACGCTTTTTTGATGTAAAACCATTTCTTTTGGCATGGTAAAACAAACCAAATGTTAAGTCTTCACACCTTTGTAGATCTACAGGGCTGTAGTGATACCCGCCCTCCTGTATGGCTGAGACATGGACCATGTACAGTAGACACCTCAAGTCGCTGGAGAAATACCACCAACGATGTCTCCGCAAGATCCTACAGATCCCCTGGGAGGACAGACGCACCAACATTAGCGTCCTCGACCAGGCTAACATCCCCAGCATTGAAGCACTTGATCAGCTCTGCTGGGCAGGCCACATTGTTCGCATGCCAGACACGAGACTCCCAAAGCAAGCGCTCTACTCGGAACTCCTTCATGGCAAACGAGCCAAAGGTGGGCAGAGGAAACGTTACAAGGGCACCCTCAAAGCCTCCCTGATAAAGTGCAACATCCCCACTGACACCTGGGAGTCCCTGGCCAAAGACCAGTCTGCCCTAAGTGGAGGAAGTGCATCCGGGAGGGCGCTGAGCACCTCGAGTCTCATCGCCGAGAGCGTGCAGAAATCAAGCGCAGGCAGCGGCAAGAGCGTGCGGCAAACCAGTCCCACCCACCCCTTCCCTCAACGACTGTCACAGGTGGAACAGAGTCTGTGGCTCTCGTATTAGACTGTTCATTCACCTAAGGACTCATTTTAAGAGTGGAAGTAAGTCTTCCTCGATTCCGAGGAACTGCCTATGATGATGATAATGTAGATCATGGAATAATGGTTTGCACCTTGTGGCTTCCACATCATAGCTTGCTTGTTTTGATCTCTGTCAGTGTTCAGAAATTACATTTTCATCTGACAGAATGTTGTGTTTGTTCGAATTTTAAGCATGCTGCCCCAGCCATCAAATGGAATGTTCTTTATTGGGTAATTCATGGACAGCAACGCTACCCAGTTCTCGGAGATGAAGTGTTTCTGGCCTACTCTTTTTTTGTATTTGGTGAAAAGAGCAGTCTTCATTTTAAATCCTGGCTACTTGAACCGACTTAAAACTAAAGCCAGAAATTCCCATTTTTGTCATGGTTATCAATGAACATCTTAGTCCTAATAGCAATTGGTGTATTTTTATTGAGCTGTGTAGCAAACTGTACATCGTGCCACCATGGTAGTGTTTCAGATAAGCATCTGCCTGTGCTAACCATTGCCTTTTTGTGGGCCATAAAAAAACAAAATGCCGGTAAAGAAAAGGAAGAACTTGCATTTATATAGCACCGGTCACATCATCAGGACGTCCCAATATGCGACACTATCCATTAAATACTTTTGAAGTGTAGTCACTGTTATGTAGGCAAATGCGGCAGCCAATTTGCACACAGCAAGGTCTTACAAATAGGAATGAGAAAAATGACCAGTGAATCTGTTTTTTGGTACTGTTGGTTGAGGGAGGAATGTTGTCCAGGATACTGGGAGAACTCCCTGCTGTTCTTTGAATAGTGCCATGAGATATTTTATGTCCACCTGAACAGACAGACTTATTTTAACATTTCTTCTCCTAGACAGCATCCCTCAGTGCTGCACTGGAATGTCAACCGAGATTATGTGCTCATGTCCTGGAGTGGGATATTGCATGTTTGTTTTTTGACACACATAACCTAATTGAACTTTTGAGAAGGCATCAGTTTGCTCTGCCTTGTGTCCAGATTTGCTGTGGTCTCAAACTCTGACGAGCTGAATTCACTTGTGCTACTGACTGTTATGTGTCTCAGAAACAAGTGTTTTTCTAGGTCAGTTCTGCTTCTGAATTACGTATGTTCTTGGCTAAGGTGCTGTTAATAACCTAGCAAGATGTTGTCAAAAGTATTGCCAACTGGAATTTTTAATTATTCTACATTTTTGATGGAACAGCTACTCTATTGGGACTACTTCGTGTGATTTTTCTCCTGCAATAGAATTGGCAAGTGATGACCACTGACTTTGAAATTACAGATCGATTGATGATTACATTATCTCCCGCTTCTCTCTGATCTCCAATGCTAACTGTTTGTCAAAGCTCAAACTGCTCAATAATGAAGTAACTCTAATTTTTCTGCCCTCTGTGCATTTAAAAAAAAAAGCCTCAAGTTTCACCATCTTCCTCATTCATTCAGTCTACATGTAGATGAATAGGTGCTCATTCATTCAGTCTACATGTAGATGAATAGGTGCTGGCTGTCTAGGTCAGGCATTTTTTCCTACTCTTATTGTACTTTAGGCTTCATTCTACACTACGCCGTAGTTTCTTTAACTTTGTAGGCCTCGATCACTACTTCCAAAGTGATTGTTGCAGTGACAGAAGAGATTTGTTGCCTTTTCTTTATCAGTTGACTGAAACCTGCTCGTGGCTGGATCTGCTCTGCCTCTGGCTGATGGCATCTGGTTTTCATATCAGCATTGAATGTCATGGATGCAACTCACAGCCATGCCACCTGTTTGTGTTGTCTTATGCCAGAACAAAGCTTGCTTCATTCAATGAAATCGCCTGCTCAGAGCATTTTCTTCCTTATGAGAATAATCTCCTTCAATCCTTTACAACAAGAGCTCTTGGGTTCTACTTCCTTTATGAAGTACACCTCTGGCTCTCTCTTAGTATAGCTGAGGGGATGCAGGAAAGTCCAGAATGGTAGCTCACGCAGACTCACACTTCATGCTCAGAAGTTACTCCAGAGCATTCTGCCTCTTCCGACAATGGCACCAGTGCTGGTAGACGTCACCAGCTTCTTATTAACGTCAGCTGAGACTGCTGGCCATTCAGTATTATGTGAGGCATATATCCTGGAGAGTTGTCGGATTTCTCTGAAGAGAAGGCGGTATAGATGAAGCTTTTTAGGTTACAGTACAAGAAGAATGATTCTCTGCCCTATTATACACTTAGGGTCTGAACTTGGTGGAAGGTAAGTGCCGCGCAAAGGACCGCCGAGATACCTGATGGTACTTTTGGGCGGACCGCCCGGTGACAAATAACGACTTACGCCATGAATCTGGGTGGCAGCGGGCAGGAGCTCCCAATCTCGGTGGCAAATGCGATCCTCGCCAAAGTGCCACCGAGGATTGAGTCATGCCCAGGGAGAGGGGAGCACACAAATAAAAATTCACACCAAAAAAACCCCACTGGAAGACCTTCAGGGACCCCATCCACGTAAAACGCTGAAAAAAAAAAAAAAGTTTGCTAACTTTTTTGCAGGTCTTCATACTTGCCATTGGGGTTAGACCTGCCTCTACGCAGCGGTCCTTCCCCCTGCTGCCGCCGACTCCCGTCCGGAGGAATCTGCCAGCTCGGCAGGCGGGAGGACACTTGCGTGCCTTGCGTGCTAGCGGCCCTCAGCGGGCGCTTCCCAGCGGTCCTCCCCTCCCGCTGGCGGGAGGCCTAGTGGAAACTGGCACCGAGGGGAGACCGCCGAAAAAACTTGGTGGCAACGGGCAGCAAAGGCCACCAAGTTCGGGCCTTTAGTCTTAATCACCTTCCTTTTGACGGCTGCACATCCTTCATTACATCACAGCTAGTGGTTAAAGTCTGTGAGAATACCAACTCCAGCAGAGAAACCATTCTGGATTTAGTGGGCTGGAGTTTTTTTTATCTCCTGTGTCCTATGTGGTCCTTTGAAAAGAGCTGTGTGTCCAAGGGGTTTTGAGATCAACCATGAGGACCTCTGCGGTGATCTCGAGGAAGTCTGGGAAATTAGGAAGACCAGATCTGTGGTACTAAAAAAGAAAAAACTACAAATGCTGGAAATACACAATAGGACAGTCAATATCTGGAGAGAGAGAAAAGAACTGATTTAAAGGTTCAGACAGAGCTTCTTCAGGATTAAAAACTGAAAGATAAATGAGCATTTCAGTAGAATCAGAAAAAGGGAGCGATGCAGGCAAACAGAAGTGAAATACTGAGGATGCTGGAAATCTGAAATAAAGAGAGAAACAGTTAACAGTTCAGTTCATCAGAACTGGAAGATGTTGGAGATGTACCAGTTTTTAAGCAAGTACAGAGCCAGATATGATGGAGGGCAGGAGTGATTAAATGACAAAAGGGATGATGATGCAAGGGAAAAGGTGATAATGAGACAGTATAGAAGCAAAAGGTGAGTCCACTGGTGGTGTAAATGGATAAAGCAGAAGAGCAAATGGGTGGGAAATATGGAAAATCTGCCTAAAGGAGAAGGCTCCCACGGCCCGGGACTGTTGTGGAGAAAGGCAGGTAGACCCCAGGTGTGCGAACTATCCCGTCGGTCGTGCACCGATTGAGGATCCCCACCCCATTCACCAGTTCACACCTCCCCCACCCCGCCGGCCGTTCACCGATCGGCGATCCCCACCGCAAGCACCAGCTCACACCTCCCCCACCCCGCCGGCCGTGCACCGATCGGCGATCCCCACCTCATTCACCAGCTCACACCTCCCCCCACCCCGCCGGCCGTGCACCGATAGGCGATCAGCACCCCATTCACCAGCTCGCACCTCCCCCACCCCGCCGGCCGTGCACCGATAGGCGATCACCAACTCACACCTCCCCCACCCCGCCGGTCGTGCACTGATGGGGGATCCCCACCCCATTCACCAGCCCTCCCCTCCTTCACTTCCAGTGACTCTGGTGCAGCCATCCTCCATTACCAGCACTTGCTGTCTGAGGGGAAAATGTTTAATGTTAAAGACGGCAGGCTGTAATGTGCGGAATGGAAAAATGAGTTGCTGTTCCTTGAGCTGGCATTGAGTTTCATTGGAACAGTGTAGGAGGCCAAGGACAGAGGTGAGAGTGGGACTGGGATGGAGAATTAAAGTGGCTCGCGACTTGAAGCTCAGGGTCGTGCTTGCATCATGTTAGTTGAATGATCATTTACTTAAAAGAACAGGTGATTATTAGATATTTTTAAAAATCGCCTCAAAGACATTAAAGAAGCAAATGAACAAGAAAATTGCTAACCCAGTGAGAGGCTCATTCAAAGCAAAGGGTGTAAAAATGGAGGAAGCTTGAGGGAGAGAAAAAAAACAGCAGCGCTGGAAATGCACAATGAGAAAAAACACCCATTCACTCTCCATGGGCCAGACTGTTCTGATGAAGGGGTGACACTGAGAATGTCAATCTGCTCTCCCCAGGAGTCCAACAAGCTTGCTTTCTAATGTAAGTAAATAATGAATAACATTACAGCAACACGTGGCTTTGAAACATGCAGATCCTGTGAATGTGATTTTGTTCATGTTGTTAATTATAGAGAAAAACAGACATTCTCTCATTTTTATACAGGGAAACTTCACCTGTCCTGATGTTTCTTCCATCTCCAATTTCTTTTGGTGTCTTTTAGAACCAATAAAGGGATGGGTTTATGTCAAAAGGCATGATCCATGCTCACATTTTTCCCCTCAATATATGTAATTAAAAAAAATCCTTGCATTTATATACTGTGTAATTATGTCCTCGGGATGCCCCAAAGCACTTTACAATCAATTAATTACTTTTTGAAGTACAGTCACTGTTACATAGGCAAATGCAGCAGCTAATTTACAATGCAGCAAGGTCTCCCAAACAGCCAAATGAATAAATAAATGAGCACGTGATCTGTTTTGGTGGTGTATTTGAAGGAAGAGTATTGATTGGGAGAATTCCCTACTTTTCAATTAGTGCCATAGGATCTTTTACTTCTACCCGAACTGATAAATGGGGCCTCAGTTTAACGTCTCATCCAAAAGATAGTGCCTCCCCCAATGCAACACTCCCTTGGCCAAGATTATTTGCTCATGTGTAGTGGGGTGAGAGTGCTGTCACTGAGCCAAGCTGACGCCATCTAACACATGCTGGCTATAGAACTTATTTTAATGAACTGTAAATAATTTTTTCATCGAGGAACAATTCATGTCTCAATTGTTAATCTTTCAGTGTGAAGGTCATTGTGCATCAGCAGTCAGTATCTACACAAACCTGAGACAAAACGGAATGAACTCACCCATCCAATTTAGCAGTATGTGTGTGTTTGATGAAAGATATTGTGTGTGTGTTTTTTTTTAAGGCTGTAATCTAATCTAGGACCCACTTAGGTTTTGTGCTTATGCTATCCCTTGTACCCTTTCACTAGATATCCCATTTTATAAGTGATATGTAAGGTATTGAATCCACAATCATCACCATCATTTCTGAAAGTACATTTATTGTAATTTACAAACATTGATGTCGGGAGAAGCAAATTATTTTCATCGTAACTTTGCATTTCCAGCATTGCAAACCTGTTTTTGGTTGTCAACTCCTGGTTTTTCTACTTGCACACTTACTGACCCAAGCCCAACTCTTGGATCATATACATATATGTAATTCACCAAGCTATCCATTATTCTAAATTTAAAGGTACTCCTGTCTGTATTTACCTTGTGCACAGCTGTTGAGGCGTTGAAACAAGTGCTAGTGTACCAGAACAAAATATCTCAGTGGATGAGAGCTCCAGACAGGGTCCCTTACTGTGAGGGCAGAATTTTTGCTGGATAAACGGACTTCCTCTGCTCTGATTTGGTGAGTTCAGCTGTAACATTTAAACAGTAGTGCAATATCTCCTCTAGACTGTACAGAATTGACCAAATTCACAAAAGTGCTGGTGGACGAAGACCAAACAAAATTCAAAAGCAATAAGCCAAGAGTTGAATCTTGTTTTGAAACATATAACCAGTGTGCGAAGAATTGTGCTTGGATCTGGGGTTTCCAGATTATAGCTCATTTACATGTTTCTACCGCAACCCCTTTTTATAATAATTCATTGAGTGTCTAATTTGCTAAATAAATGTTTATGGAAGTAATTGGCCTTTTAAAATGTGCCACTGTCTCTGAAAATTGGCAGTGCATTAGCTATATTGAATGTGCTGAGCATTAAATAAAATAGGATAATGTAGCCATTTGGATTTGGAATTTAAATATTATGCTTGGATTGAGAATTGTGTACAATGGTAGTGAATGGGAAGTGGTTTGGTTCATTGGAATTTTGTGCTTGGATCAGGTGAGTGATTATTACCAGCCAACTGCATTACAGTTTAATGCTGTTTACTACAAGCTATATCCCCAGTCTCCTGACTCCAGTCAGAGGAAGAAGTCCAAATGTGATAAAAGGAACTAATCTAATGGTGTTGGCAGTACTATGGAAAGTATTGGACAGCTAGGATAAGTTACTGGTATGTTTGGGGACAGATATTGTGGCCTTGTGTTCAGAACCATAGATATACCACTCATGCACATATTAGCATCATTTAAAAACTCTTGCCTATGTACGTATTTGTAATTGAACCACGATTCAATGCTCTGGCACTTGTCGTGACCCCAAAGGTTCTTTCTTGGAGTTTGAAAACAATCTTGAATCATGTTGAGCTGATCATCTTTTTGGAAAGTTGTTCTTCATTAAATCTTGCCATTTTAGAGCCAGAAAAAAAAATCACACTGCATTTTCAGTACAAAGATTGAATTGAACATGCCGCCAAGTACTTTCTTTCACTATTTAGATGATATTTAAGATTAAGTATTCCATTGAAACACCCATCTGCAGATTAAGTTGGAATTAATCTGCATGTTGATATTAGTCTCGCGATGTTTCTTGTTCTTCCATCTGTATGTAATTTACATGACAGTAGTTGTGAGTTGGTGAGCTGCAATTGCTGCTGTTGAGGAAGTGTCGACCTTGGCTCAGTGGCAGCTTCTGAGCCAAGAGGTTATGGGTTCAAGTCCAATTCCACAGACTTGAGCATATAATCCAGGATGACATTTCAGTGCAATACTGAGGGAGAACTGCACTATTTCAAATACAGTAACACTTTAAACTGAGGACCTGTCTCCCTGCTCAGGTGGACGTAAAATATCCTGTGACATTATTCAAAGAAGAGCAGGAAGTTTCCTGGTAACTTGGCCATCATTTATATCTCCACCTACATTACCAAAACAAATTAACTGGTCATTTATCTCATTGTTGTTTGTGAGGCCTTGCTGGGCACAAATTGGTTGCTGCGTTTGTCCACATTACAACAGTGACTATAGATGCACTTTCCTTTTTTCCCCACTGGTACAATTTTTTGGCTCGCTAAAAGGTTGGTACTGGCCCCTTTCATTTGTTCCAGGTGGTTGTATTTTGTCTCTTTCATTCCTTCCCTCCTTCCTGAAGGTGTTGACTTGGGCTGGCGTTTCATCCCAAGGATGCCAGCTGCTCTCTGGTACTTGATGCAAGTGACCACCTTTCATGTGAGTGAGTGCCAGTATGCTACTTTGCAGGGACAGTAGCTATCTTAGTTGTGGTTGATTCTATCCACATTTGACATCCATTCGACATCACTGGCCAGCAATTAGGAGTGGGAACCTTGGCTGATGTGTTTATTTTCTCTCTAGATTGGGGATGCTACAGCCATATGTAGTACCTCAGATCAGCTAATACAGTGGTGGTCTGGTTGTCCTGTGTATTCCAGAAAAGGGGCCCAAGTCAGCAGTACATAATTATTTTCCAACGGAGCTGTTGTCTGTAATGTGTGCGGCATATTCAATGGGTGGAAGATATAACCCAGGTCTTCAACCTGTTCTCTTGGCTGAGGAAGGTGGGGATACTTCTTTTGTGGTGGGCAGAGGAAATCGGGTTCTAATGGTGAAACATGTTCTTCAAAAATGTAGTTTGTTCAGAACTTGCAGAAGTTTCCTTTTTAGGACAATAACCAAAATCCATGTTACTTTCATTCTACTTTTATAGGCTTTATATATTCATCGATGGGTTTTCTTAGAGCTGCAGTAATCCTTTTTTAAAAAAAAAAATTAATAAATAAATAAATAAATTAAAGGTATTCAAGACCTGGCTGGTGCTTCCTCCAAATGTCTGTGGTTATAAAAATTGATCGTTTTGGCGTGAGCGGCAAACATTCAGCCCAAGCCAGGAAGCCCGTGTCAGTCTTGTGATTTATGTCTCTGAGTACATTAACAAATTAACTGCATAATATTTTGCAGCATTTATGCGATGCAGTTCTGATACTTTGACGGGTCTTGCAGCCTGATTCATAACCCCTAAAGTCACCAGCATCTGCAGGGAAATCTGTTCTACCTGGGGAGACCACTTAAAAATGTCAGCGTGTAAGGCTCAATAGCCCAGTAATGCTGCTGAGATGTTGGGCTCAAGTTTCGGACCCCCGCTAGAATGGCGCACATCGGAGAGGCCCGCCTAATTTGTGGAACAGAAATGGCGCCGAATACTTACCTCGCGATTCTCCGATATCTGTAGGGCCGTTTCCAGCTCGGCGCAGCGCAGCAGGAGCTGCTAGGGGCGGAGCTATAGCCCTGAGCCCAAAAGAGTGGCGGCAGCTGCGAGCATGCGCAGCAGCTCCAGCCCCTCCCAGCACGTCCTGTCTCCGGGCGACGACCCTATCCCTGGCCGAAGTGACGTCGCCCCTATCCCGGGCCAAGTGGCCTGACTGCACTTGCCTCTTCCGCGGCAGGCCCGCCTGGCATCTCGCTGGGGGCAGGCCCTGCCCGAAGTTCTTGGTGGCGGACCCCGCCCGAAGTCGGTCGGCGGTCTGGCCCGCCCGACCGGCATCTCCTCGGGGCGGGCCCCGCCCGAGCAGCTCTTCAGCAGGCTGTTGGAGGGCTCCCGGTGCTGCAGTAGGTGATTAGAAACTTTTAAGTTTTTATTTATTGATTGCTTTATTTTTATTTTTTATGTTTTAATTTTTTTGATTTGATTGATTTATTTATCATTTATTATTGCTGATGGCTCTTTATTGGTAAAAGTGAAGTGTTTAATGCTTGTAAAATCCTCTAACTTCCCTCCACCCCCCCCTTCCCCCCCATCTCTCGTTCCCTGCGCCTAATTCCTAAAATGTAGACAAGGTTTTTCTGAGCGTACAAAACTCTACACTTACTCCAAACTAACTTAGAATGGAGTAAGTTTTCACTGCCTAAACTTGCAAAACAGGCGTAAGTGGCTGTTAACACCCCCATTTGGGAAAAAAAATTGTTCTAAAACGAAACTATTCTAACTCGCTAGAATTGGGAGCAAACTAAATGCCGAGAATTGCAATTTCTAAGATACTCCATACTAAACTAGTTGCTCCAAAAAATAAGAGCAACTCGAGCCGAAACTTGAGCCCGTTGAAAGTAGCTTTGTTACTGTAACAATACACTTTTATAGTTGAAAAACTTAAAAGTAGTTAACTTTTTATTCTACTATTCTATTCTCTTCCCTTTTTAAAATGTTGTTTATTTTGTGTACTTCATGTTTTAGTTCGACTCTCTTTCAACAGATTTTTCGTCCACAGGCTTATCTCTTCTCGGTGTTGCTTAGGGTTGTTCTGAGGTCCGTAAGGCAGTTGTGACATTTTCTGAATTACCACCCTGAGCCTGGGAGTGGTGGAAAATGGGGAGAGGAAGCCAAGAAGTGGTGCACAGCAGGGGTCCTAGGAGCATTGCACAACAGGAAGCAGAGCACTTGGAGAGGGGGTCTAACAAGCAGAGCACAGCAAAGAACTAGAGTATCGGAGGGACTAGAGAACTGGGTACCAAATTTTGAAATTTAAATTGTTGATCCGAGAGATGTGGGGACTTGCCTGACGAACATAGCTGTGGACATGGGAAGAATTCTGAAGAGAATTCCTTTCCCCTGGATTTGATTTCGAATCGGAAGGCTGTATCTGGGAGGAAAGGTACTGTTTTCCCATTCCAACACTTGGGCTGTGTCATTTCAAGCATTAGTATTAGTTGCGGTAGATGATGGCAGCTTTAAGCTGTAATATGGGAGTTTTAGTTTGCTACATGTACAGGACAACATTGGTGCGTTCTGGGAGTTGCAGCGAGTTACTTGATGAAACTTCTTCATTCAAGCAGGAACAATGTAATCTCGGGGAATGCAGCTGAACTCCAAGATCTAGGCCCAGGGATTTCTAACGTCCAGTGGTTGGACCATATGGGTAATTTTTTGTTTCCTGCCAAGAGTTTAATTTTGAATGTATATATTATGTCAAGTATTTTTAGCTGTATAACGTGGACTTTGTAGAGGACCAAAATTGTCTCTGTGATTTGTGTAACTATGTTTTCAAGCATTTGATTGGTTTTGTTGCAGTTTCTTCTTCCTGATTGGTAGCTTTGATACAAATTGAGCTTTTCCTACTTTGTTTATATTTGAGCAGGGACAGCACGGGCCAGCCCATACTGCGAAATGTGCGCGCACTAGGTCCGTGCAGCAGAGCTGGTTTCCAGCCCTCCTGGTTTAGCCTTGCCACTGGACCAAGACCTCGCTCTGTCAAGCCCATGTGGTGGCTGGTGTGCAACGGACACCCCAAGTTAAAAAAATCCACACACAGCCATCTTCCACCCCCTCAATTGGAGTTCAGAACTAGAACATTGGGTCCTTCATTGAAACATCTGTGAACTCATCCCTTTTGGTGTGGAAGCAAGTCATCCTCGTTCGAGGGACCGCCTATGATGATGGATATTTGAGTGAATCAGCGTGGTTAATTTAACAATTGTTAATTGAGCTAATCAGCAAAGTATGATGTACTCTTTTGAGATGTGACGCTTTACAGTAACTTTGAAGGTGTTGTGACTTGGGGATGGGGGGGGTGTGTGGAGAGAGAGAGAGAAACACAAAACTTGAAATTATATTTCGATTAATATTTACTTGTTTTGCTCTGCCTCCAGCGATTGTCATTTTATGAAAGCTTGACCTGATCATTGGGATTCCAGGTCAGAAACCTTTTGTGTTTTTTCCCCCCGAGGGGACTGTTTCGCTGTCCCCAAATGCGGAGGAAGAGTTTAAAAGAGGGCCATCTTCAAGGAGAGGTGTTTGGCAAATCTTTGCGTGTTTGCAAATGATGCAAGTTATGTCAAAATTTCTATCAGTTGTGCAGTGAGAGCAATGTCTGGTTCTTCTGACTGTTCTCCCTGTCAAAACACAAAACTGTTTCGCCAAATACCTTTTTAAAATTGTGAAGCCCCTTTAACTTTGTTATATGTGCTCAAGGAAAACCCCTTTTAATAGAACTATAATTGCTGGCCTACACTCTCTTCCCTACACTCCCTTAGTGCGTTATAAAACATTGGGCAGTTAGATATATTAATTAATCCGCTCTGAACTGTTTTTTTAAAAGCTAGAGATTCTGATTTTAAACTTTTGAAATGTAAAACCTGTGACACTGTGGTCAGTTTATCCATTGTTGGTTATGTTTGGTATTTGTAATCATCATAGAGCATGATTTGCCATTTGTTTCTGTGGCCTGTTCTTACTGCAAGGAATAGATTTGGACTTTATTGCATCCTTTATGATGCAAATACTATTGCTGTTATGCCAGGATATGGACAAAATGTAGATTACAAAAGGACGTTTCAACTGTGCTAAACAACTTGCAAAAAAAACCTCATCTACATCGAGACCTTTTAAAATACATTTTTTAACTAATTTCCACCAATACATTTCTGGATTTTATTTTTATTTTGGATGGTGAATGAGTAAAAAATGATTTGCTTTGGAACTTGCCCCCCCCCCCCCCCCCCCACACACTCCATGGAAATTTCCCATTGTTTTCTTGCTCCAAATGAGGTCTGGAGAATTGCCCAAATTGCATCTGTGACGTCAACATGTATATTGCAAGAGGTCTGAGCTAAGGTCACATATATATAATGAGCATGCCTCTCTTGACTCGATTTTTGGCAGGAAAAGTTTGAATTATTTTGAGGAAACCTGGATCATCTTTAGGTGCTGCTGTGAGGATAACATTGTTTGCTGCATCAAGTATCAGTCTTTGATTCCTAGCCAGTTATGGAGCAAGGACAGTACTGCGTGGACAGTTACCACACTGATTGATGACCTCGGACTTCGGGGGACAATCAGAGGCAGATTCCGATCACAAACCAAGACATTATTAACTAAAAGTATGATTGCAACTGTTTCCCTGTCTGATCTTTAACAATTTTTAATATCTCACCATCATAGTGGCAGTTAACAATTAAAAATAGGTTCTTCAGTTTTACTTTTCATTTCAAACAAAACTAGTGATTTAGAGAGAGCTTGATGGTGAGCCCCTTGAAAATGGTGTCCATGAACATTCCTTTAACAGTTGGTGGTAAAACAATGCCTCTAAAGGTCCTTGCATCTGTGTCACAGTTGTGCACGTCAGTAACTGTGTGAGGTTGGTAGGCACACTTGATATGCAAATGTAAACATGTAGCATCAGAAAGGCTAGCAGTAAATTATGTCAAACCCATTACAGCACTGTCTGTACTTTTCACACACATCAGCGTGAAATCAGCCCTCAATAGGGTCGCCAACTCTGGTCGGACGTATTCCTGGCGGTTGCATCACATGACCTCCTGCTGTCAAAAGCCCCGCCCGGTCAAACAGCCGTTTTTCTCATCCAATATTCTTGTGATGAATAAAATAATAAAATGTAAACTTTTTTTTTTTAAAAGCACTTTTTTTTAATACCCCAATGGTTTTCTCCTGAGTTGCTCGGCTGGAGATTAATCTTTAATTACTGGTGACTCCAGGACAGCCCCAGCCCTCAATGATCAACTTTTGTACCACTTTCACACTGCTCGAACACCAGCTGCAGTTTACAACCAAGTTGCTTCACTTTAATGCAAGCAGACCTAAATCAGTATTTTGGATGAAACAACCAAGAGATAGCTTGACTTGACTCTCTCATCGCAAGTCAAAAACCTAGGCTTGCATTCCAAACAGTAATTTATTTGTACAAGTCTGCTGGGAAGAAATTTGACTTCAATTGATTCAGTAACTTTAAGGAGCAACATGTTGCGGAAGCAAAATAAAAAGCCAGCCGCAAAGTTTATATCTAAAGTCACAAAATAAACTTTACATTTTGTGCCCAAAAGTTCTGCAGTGAGAGAAATTTTGCTCTGTAAACAGGAGTTATATATTTTTTTTGATAAACTGAGGTGAAAGGCTCGTGGTGCAGGGCACCAACAAGGTTGGAAAGATTAGACGAGAAGATGAGGCAAATAACGAAGTAGTCATCAATTCATGCCAAACATAAGTTTAAGAAAGCAAGAACTTGCATTTATACAGCATCTTTCATGTCCTCTGATCGTCCCAAAGTGCTTCATAGACAATGAGTTGCTTTTGAAGTATAGGTACTATTGTAGCCAAGTATGGCAGCCAGTTTATGCACAGCAAGGTCCCACAAATAGCACTGAGACAAATGACCGTCAATCTGTTTTGGTGATATTGGTTGAAGGGGGAATGTTGGGCCAGGACACTGGGAGCTTTCCCCTGCTCTTCAAATAGTGCCATGGGATCTTTTATATCCACCTGAACAGACAGTCAGCTCGTGGATTTAATGTGCCACCATTCAGTGAATAGCAGGGAGTTATCCGGGTATCCTGGCCAACATTCTTTCCTCAAACAAAACCACCAAAAACAAATTAATTGTTAATTCTTTTCATTGCTGTTTGTGGGATCTTGCTGAGCGTAAAGTTGCTGTCCATTTGCCTTCAGAGCAGTGAATAAATTTCAGCGTAATTCATGGTGAAAAGCTTTGGCACGATTCTATGAGTAGTGATCAGGTACAATATAAATTACAGTTCTTTATCTCAGGTTCCCATTGATAGGATTTTGAAAGCTGTCACATGCAGCAATTCTCACCCATTTACTAAACATTACTGTCTAGATTTAGCTGCAGTGTACGACAATGCCTTTGGCCGATTAGGCTGACAGCTGGTGGGGCTTCTATGCAGGGGCCTGTTCTGCTTAATTTTGTGTTGGTTTGGTATGGCCCTACGGTGTAGGAGAATGCAGAATGAAAAGGCAAGTAAGGTTGTCTTCATTCTTGAAATGCAAGGCCTCACTTCTATCTTTGTTGACCTTGCAGGAATATTGTTTAGAGTGTTTTGGGGCAAATGGTCAGTTTTCAGGCTAGCCTGATGCAAAGGCACAGGTCCCTGCCTCTGCATGACTTGGGATTAGGATATCTTGTGCGGCACTACATATCTGCAATGCCATTATGGCATTTTCATGCATATTCTGGGCAAGTGCTTTCCCTGTGAAGCCAGGCTGCCACCCTTGTGTTGTGGATGTTGCTGGTCATTTGAAGAATGAAAATCCCTTTAAGTACCAATCTTTTGGGATCTGATTTTGGTGAAATTGTCCACTTCATATTGGGTAGATGTTTCTGAATATTTGTGCTCTAGTTTAGATTTAATTTTGCAAAGTGCTATTATGTGGAGCAGAAGCCATATGAAGCAGGATATCTTGAGTCATAGCGAGGTCATGTTTCATAAATAGTTCAAATAGCAAAATGATGAGGCATTTATAAAGACAAAATACCATTAAAAATGATGAGAAAATAGAGCAAATATCAACATAAAAAAAAAACCTCTTGGTACCATTGATTAAGCGACCTTTTTTAGCAATTCCCTCTATATAGGGATTTTATTTTTGCAGTGAGCCACTCCAACTTTAATTGAGATGGTGAAATCTTTATCTGTGTAATAGGTTGGCAACCAGACTCGCTAATAATAGGATTGGCTGCACTATAACTGAACAAGATTGGATTTGAAAATAATTTGTACATTAAGAGATTGCCAGGAATTACAAGTGTGTGTGTGATGTCTTTTATGGCTGTTTGTCATTCCAAATCATTTCTATCCCAGACCATTATAGTTACTGGCTAACCGAACTATATTAGTGGGTCTTTCCTATTGACTTAACTTCTGCCCGCCTCGTTAAATGTTTGGACCCTCTCCCACACCATTCCCCTGAGAGGGCTGTGAGAGCACCTTCTTTCGGGCTCCTGTTAGTACAGGTATTATTAGCTGCTAGAAGCTGCACAAGAGTGGCCAAAGATGACTCACCCGGTTATCTTGACACTTGGATTTTTTTATTTCCCCCCCCCCCCCCCCCTCCACTTTCCCTGTGAGTAAGCACAAAGCCTCCATATGGATCTCCCTGTGACATAAGTTCTTTTTATTTCCGATTGGTTTTCAATCACCTGCACCCTGAAGCACTTAAATGGTGCCAATTTATTTTTTAACGCAAAGGAATTACTATTATGTAAAGAAATCTTGGAGAAAGAGAATTCTGTTGACAGCTGTGTGTAGGTGGCTGCAGCTCACTCCTATGAGTCATCACTGCTGAATCTCATTTTAAGAGATTGTGTAGCGCTTGTTTTCTCTTGTACAGGTTGGACCTCCCTTATCTGGAACCCTCGGGACCTGGCCTGTTCTGGATAAGGGATTTTTACGGACGAGGGGTGGTCACGTTAAATTGGATGGTACAAATACTGAGCAAGGGGATATCGGGGCTGGAAGTGCGGCAGAGTGAACATGGTGGCGGGGGGTAGTGGATCGCGGGGTCAGCGATTATGGGAGTCGGCAGCGAGGAAGGACTTCAATTTGTTCATAAGAACGTAAGAACATAATAGGAGCAGGAGTAGGCCATACGGCCCCTCGAACCTGCTCCGCCATTCAATAAGATCATGGCTGATCTGATCATGGACTCAGCTCCACTTCCCCGCCCACTCCCCATAACCCCTTATCCCCTTATCATTCAAGAAGCTGTCTATTTCTGTCTTAAATATATTCAATGTCCCAGCTTCCACGGCTCTCTGAGGCAGCGAATTCCACAGATTTACAACCCTCTGAGAGAAGAAATTTCTCCTCCTCTCAGTTTTAAATGGGTGGCCTCTTATTCTAAGATCGTTCCCTCTAGTTCTGGTCCCCCCCATCAGTGGAAACATCCACCTTGTCAAGCCCCCTCATAATCTTATACGTTTCGATAAGATCACCTCTCATTCTTCTGAATTCCAATGAGTAGAGGCCCAACCGACTCGACCTTTCCTCAAAAGTGAACCCCCTCATCCGCGGAATCAACCGAGTGAACCTTCTCTGAACTGCCTCCAAAGCAAGTATATCCTTTTGTAAATATGGAAACCAAAACTGCACGCTGTATTCCAGGTGTGGCCTCACCAATATCCTGTATAACTGTAGCAAGACTTCCCTGCTTTTATACTCCATCCCCTTTGCAATAAAGGCCAAGATACCATTGGCCTTCCTGATCACTTGCTGTACCTGCATACTATCCTTTTGTGTTTCATGCACAAGTACCCCCAGGTCCCGCTGTACTGCGGCACTTTCCATTTAAATAATAACTTGCTCTTTGATTTTTTTCTGCCAAAGTGCATGACTTCACACTTTCCAACATTATACTCCATCTGCTAAATTTTTGCCCACTCACCTGTCTATGTCCTTTTGCAGATTTTTTGTGTCCTCCTCACACATTGCTTTTCCTCCCATCTTTATATCATCAGCAAACTTGGCTATGTTACACTCAGTCCCTTCTTCCAAGTCATTAATATAGATTGTAAATAGTTGAGGTCCCAGCACTGATCCCTATGGCATCCCACTAGTTACTGGTTGCCAACCAGAGAATGAACCATTTATCCCGACTCTCTGTTCTCTATTAGTTAGCCAATCCTCTATCCATGCTAATATATTACCCCCAACCCTGTGAACTTTTGTGCAGTAACCTTTTATGTGGCACCTTGTCAAATGCCTTCTGGAAGTCCAAATACACCACATCCACTGGTTCCCCTTTATCCACCCTTTTTGTCTGCCTCCTTTTTTAAATAGGGGTGTTACATTTGCAGTTTTCCAATCTGCTGGGACCTCCCCAGAATCCAGGGAATTTTGGTACATTACAACCAATGAATCCACAATCCCTGCCGCTACTTCTCTTAAGACCCTAGTATGCAAGCCATCAGGTCCAGGGGATTTATCTGCCTTTAGTCCCATTATCTTACTGAGTACCACCTCCTTTGTGATTGTGTTAAGTTCCTCCCCCTTTGACTATCCACTGTTGGGATATTGTTAGTGTCCTCGACCGTAAAGACTGATACAAAATATTTGTTCAGAGTTTCTGCCATCTCCATGTTCCCCATTACTAGTTCCCTGGTTATCTTGACACTTGAATTTTTAAAATTCCCCCCCCCCCCCTCCCCCTCGGAGTTCAGCGCATGTGCCACCTGATGCCGGACGAGGAATGTTTCCGGATAAGGGAGTACTGGATAAGGAAGGTTCAACCTGTATTTAATACACTACTTTTTGGAACAAAACATTCAGAGTGACTACTGCTTTTACTCCTGCAACTGAATTCCTTGACTATGTGATGTACTGGAAGTCCAATGCTAATAGTTTGCTGAATCCTGTTAGACAGTGAGCTGAGATGATGGGTAGTAATTGGGGCCAATAGTCCATGATGATTGAATGGCAAATTCCATTTTTATTACAATGGGTTATGGGATTTTTCTGGTTTTGGGATCATGTTCAGTGATTATGTCCATTTTTCTGTGAAGGTCACAAAACCTGTGGCCTTGGTAGTAATATATGAAGGTATCAATGAACTGGTCAGGTGGGTAGAACAGTGGCAAATGGAATTCAATCCGGAGAAGGGTGAGGTAATGCATTTGGGGAGGGCTAACAAGGAAGTGAGTACACATTAAATAGTAGGACACTGAGAAGTGTAGAGGAACAAAGGGACCTTGGAGTGCAGGTCCACAGATCCCTGAAGGTAGCAGGCCAGGTAGATAAGGTGGCTAAGAAGGCATACGGAATACTTGCCTTTATTAGCCGAGGCATAGAATACAAGAGCAGGGAGGTTATGCTTGAACTGCATAAAACACTACTTAGGCTACAGCTCGAGTACTGCGTGCAGTTCTGGTCACCACATTACAGGAAGGACATGATTACACTAGAGAGGGTACAGAGGAGATTTATGAGAATGTTACCTGGACTGGAGAATTTTAGCTATGAGGAAAGATTGGATAGGCTGGGTTTGTTTTCTTTGGAACAGAGGAGGCGGAGGGGAGATCTTGTTGAGGTGTATAAAATTATGAGGGGCCTAGATGGAATGGATGGAAGGACCTATTTCCCTTAGCAGAGGGGTCAACAACCAGGGGGTATAAATTTAAAGTAATTGGTAGGAGGTTGAGAGAGGATTTGAGGGGAAATTTCTTCACCCAGAGGGTGGGTGGGGTCTGGAACTCACTGCCTGAAAGGGTGGTAGAGGCAGAAACCCTCACCACATTTAAAAAGTACTTGGATGTGCACCTGAAGTGCCGTAACCTACAGGGCTACGGACCAAGAGCTGGAAAGTGGGATTAGGCTGGGTAGCTCTTTGTCGGCTGGCATGGACGCGATGGGCCGAAATGGCCTCCTTCCGTGCTGTAAATTTCTATGATAAAAGAATGAATTCAAATAGGATAGTTCAGTTGTTAGGCCAGGATCTCTGTCATCTTTTGTAGTATAAACTGTGATGCAAAGCATTTTAACAATATTAAGACTTGGATTTTCAATCTCATTAAATATTATCAGGTGCTTTTCTTAAGTTATTCAGCTAAATGTCTGCCTACTTTTTTAAATAGGGGTGTTACATTTGTGGTTTTCCAATCTGCTGGGACTGCCCCAGAATTCAGGGAATTTTGGTAGATTACAACCAATGCATCCAGTATCTCTGCAGCCACTTCTTTTAAGACCCTAGAATGTAAGCCATCAGGTCCAGGGGACTTGTCCACCTTTAGTCCCATTATTTTACCGATTACTACTTCATTAGAGATAGTGATTGTATTAACTTCCTCCCTCCCTTATGCCCCTTGATTATCCACTATTGGGATGTTTTTAGTGATTTCTACCGTGAAGACTGATACAAAATATTTGTTCAACGTCTCTGCCATTTCCCCGTTCCCCATTATTAATTACCCTCTCGGGGACCAACATTTACTTTAGCCACTCTTTTTTCCTTTTTTTGTACCTGTAGAAACTCTTACTATCTTTTTATATTCCGTGCTAGTTTACTTTCATAATCTATCTTTCCCCCTCTATCATTTTTTGGTGCTAAGTCATGCCTGACAAACCTGATTGAATTTTTTGAAGAAGTGACTAAAGTAGTGGCCAGGGGAATGTCTATGGGTGTTAATTATATGTACTTCCAGAAGACATTTGATGATCAGGGGTCTATTAGCTGGTTTCCCTGCACAATGAAAGTATCTCTCCCATTCTTATCACAGTTATCTGTTCTCCCTGTCTGTGCATGTCTTCTTTCCTAAGCTTTTCCTAACTGCCTCGTTTATTTAATTGTAATGCATTTAGCAGCTGGTTTGTCTACACAAGACTCTATGCCGGACACGAGACTCCCAAAGCAAGCGCTCTACTCGGAACTCCTTCATGGCAAATGAGCCACAGGTGAACAGAGGAAACCTTACAAAGCCTCCCTGATAAAGTGCAATATCCCCACTGACACCTGGGAGTCCCTGGCTAAAGACCCCTGATTACGGGGCTCACGAACCATCAAAGCCATTGGGTGCACCATAAACTTGTTAACTTAAAGACAGTATCTGTATGCACACAAAACCTCCCAGAACAAACGCAATGTAATCCCTATATAACTGGTAGTAGAATTGTATTTGATTGAGAAGGTGGTGGTAGAAAACCATAGCTCTCCCGTGCATATGTTCGAGAAATAAAGACCTAAGGAAGTGCATCCGGGAGGGCGCTGAGCACCTCGAGTCTCATCACCGAGAGCATGCAGAAATCAAGCGCAGGCAGCGGAAGGAGCCTGCGGCAAACCTGTCCCACCCACCCCTTACCCTCAACGACTATCTGTCCCACCTGTGACAGGGACTGTGGTTCTCTGTTTGGACTGTACAGTCACCTAAGGACTCATGTTAAGAGTGGAAGCAAGTCTTCCTCGATTCCGAGGGACTGCCTATGATGATGATCTCTGCACAATCAGTGAAGATCACTCCACAAGCTTTTCTCTGGTGTACCTGTGGATCCTTTCCTGCTGACCAGTCTGTTTTCAACAGACTTATTTACCTAAGGCATTCTTTTAATCTGCCTTTGTGTCTTACATTTAGCTTATTTGACATCTTTTCCCATCATTCTCTTCTTAAAGCTACGCACCTGCTAATTCTTACCCCAACACATTCAAAGCTGGAGCTTCCTGGATGACAAAGGATATGCCTTCTGGATTCAACATTGAGGTCAACAATTTCAGATCATAACCTCGGTCCCCATTTTTGGGGATGTGGCTAATTGCATTTTTGATTAAATAAAAAAACTAGTAATAGACATTTATTGGGCATGTGATCTCAACACTCAGATTTGCATGGTGTGGGCATGTGTGCGTGTGTGTATGTCTTAATTTTAAGCAGCAACCTATCCTCATTCTGTTCAAAAACCACACTCTACTTATGTGAACTTTAACGGCTGGAGCTGCAAATTTGAACCAACCCGAGAGCTGTTTGAGGTGCTTAACAATGGCCAGTTTGATGTCACAACCCCTGCTGTTTCTGTAATGTTCTGTCTAATGTATTATATGTACATTATTTTCTTCTATAAAAAGTACTTTGAACCAAACTTATTGCCTAGACTTTCCTTCTCTCTTAACTGTTGAGTTAATTTCATAATGACAATGAGACGCTCATTACCAGCCCTAGCAAAATGTGAACAGAATTGCTGTCATGGTTGATCCTAAACAAATGAATCGTATTGTCATGGTCTGTTTACCGCAGTGTGAAGCTGAAGTATTTCGTTTTGCTGTTTTTGAATGTTGTCAATTTTGGGATATTTTAATATTAGACTGCAACTGGAGAAGTACCACCAACGCCGCCTCCGCAAAATCCTGCAAATCCATTGGCAGGATAGGTGTACCAACGTCAGCGTTCTCTCAGGCCAACCTCCCCAGCATCGAGGCATTGACCACGCTCGATCAGCTCCGATGGACGGGGCCACATTGTCTGCATGCCCGATACTGGACTCCCAAAACAAGCACTCTACTCCGAGCTGCATTACGGCAGGCGAGCCCCAGGAGGGCAGAGAAAACACTTCAAGGACACCCTCAAAGCCTCCTTGGAAAAAATGCAACATCCCCACCGACTCTTGGGAATCCCTGGCCCAAGACCGCTCAAAGTGGAGGAGAAGCATCCGAGAAGTCGCCGAACACCTTGAGTCGCTTCGCCGGGAGCACGCGGAAGCCAACCCTGGCCCAAGACCGCTCAAAGTGGAGTAGAAGCATCTGAGAAGGCGCTGAATATCTCGAGTCTCTTTGCCGGGAGCCAAGTACAAACAGCGGAAGGAGCGTACGTCAAATCAAGCACCACCTGTGACAGAGACTGTAGATCCCGCAATGGCCTCATCGGTCACCTTAGAACTCATTTTAGTGTGGAAGCAAGTCATCCTTGACTCCAGGGGACTGCCTGAGAAAAAGACCGCACACCAAGCCAAGCACAGATAAATGTAGACATTTCTGAGTTGGATCAATATGATCTTGATTAAATTGGATCATTAGAATCAGGTGTTGAATCAGTTCACACCTTGAATAATTCATGCTAATTATTGAGTTGAATTAGGTTTTGCTTTGCCATTGCTCATTGAGGTCCGCCCTGAGTTCTGACAGAACTGGTTCACTGCAAACTGCAGCCAGCCACTGAATGAATGTAGTTTAAGACGGTAGCTGCCTACACTGAGCTTGCTCTGAGAAAATGGGAGATGGCTCCTGTTTACTTTCATGGCCCCATTAATAATTAACAATATATAACTACTGAACCTTGAAGGACCATGATTTTTTTAATTTTTTTGTATGTTTTTCTGTTGCTCAAAGCATGAACAGAAAA
Organism: Pristiophorus japonicus; assembly: GCF_044704955.1. Classification (NCBI taxonomy): domain Eukaryota; kingdom Metazoa; phylum Chordata; class Chondrichthyes; family Pristiophoridae; genus Pristiophorus; species Pristiophorus japonicus. Next base: position 18,749,442 of record NC_092010.1, read on the forward strand.
TAACTTAAAAGATCTTCCAGAGGAGTGAATTATTTGATTTTTTTTGTTTGGTGTTCAGTACTATTACTATTTCTACTCTGAGATACAAGTACAAAGTTAACCTTTGACTGGCATAAATCAGGTCATGTGTTTGGGTGTTTGAAATTCAAAATGTATTTTCTTCAAAAAAAAGTGCAAACCTTCCTTAGTTACAGTAGGGTTGGTGCAATGGAAATTAGACACCATTTCAATGTCAGTATTGATCACAAGTTTGTCATCTCAGTAATACAAAGGTGGAGCGAGCAGAGGCTGAGTGGTTATGCCACTGCTTGGGAGGAAGTGTTTGGTAGACAACCATTATGCATCTCTTAGCAGCTGGTTGAAGAGTGACTGACATTGGAGAAGCCCTAGGATCAGGTCTTTCCCACCCTTTCTGTGCAGGAATGGGGCATTGTATGAGTGAGTTTTTATTGGTCCACCTTCAGTTCATTTTCAACAATTATCCGATGGTGAAGTTGGCCAAGGATTCCCGTCTTGGCATCTAAATCTCCAGGGTTGTCTTTCTTGTCTTTTAATATCTTATGTACTACTTGTGTATAAAAGTGCAGACCCTTCTAAGAAGGAACCCAGCGTTCGCCTTGATCAAGATCCACCAGACATTATATATTATTTATTTCTAGATGTAAGGTCTGGGTTCAGATTCTCCCAAGTGTTGTTTAAGAAGCCAACGCTGTCTCTTTGGAAGGGATATTGACTAAAAGCTCAAATTGCATTAAGCCACTGTCAAGTCATAAGACTTTGTTGGTCATCATCATAGGCAGTCCTTCGAAATCGAGGAAGACTTGCTTCCACTCATTTAAAAAAAAAAGTGAGTTCTTAGGTGACTGAACAGTCCAATACGGGAATTACAGTCTCTGTCACAGGTGGGACAGACAGTGGTTGGAGGAAAGGGTGGATGGGGAGTCTGGTTTGCCGCACGCTCCTTCCGCTGCCTGCGCTTGTTTTCTGCAAGCTCTTGGCGACGAGACCCAAGGTGCTCAGTGCCCTCCCGGATGTTGTTCTTCCACTTATGGCACTCTTTGGCCAGGGACTCCCAGGTGTCGGTGGGGATCTTGCATTTTATCAAGGAGGCTTTGAGGGTGTCCTTGGGATGTTTCCTCTGCCCACCTGGGGCTCGCTTGCCGTGTCGGTGTTCCGAGTAGAGCGCTTGCTTTGGGAGTCTTGTGTCAGGTATGTGAACAATGTGGCCCGCCCACCGGAGCTGGTCGAGTGTGATCAGTGCATCGATGCTGGGGATGTTGGCCTGATCGAGGACGCCAACGTTGGTGCGTCTGTCCTCCCAGGGGATTTGCAGGATCTTGCGGAGACATCGTTGGTTGTATTTCTCCAGCGATTTTAAGGTGTCCACGTCTCTGAGTCATACGGGAGGGCGGGTATCACTACAGCCCTGTAGACCATAAGCTTGGTGCTAGATTTGAGGGCCTGATCTTCGAACACACACTTCCTCAGGCAGCCGAAGGCTGCACTGGCGCACTGAAGGCGGTGTTGAACCTCGTCGTCGATGTCCGATAATAGGCTCTCGAGGTATGGAAAATGGTCCACGTTGTCCAGGGCCGCGCTGAGGATCTTGATGACTGGGGGGCAGTGCTGTGTGGTGGGGTCAGGTTGGTGGAGGACCTTTGTCTTATGGCTGTTGAGTGTAAGGCCCACGCTTTCGTACGCCTCAGTGAAGATGTTGACGATGACTTGGAGTTCGGCCTCTGTGCGCAGACGCAGGTGTCGTCCATGTACTGTAGCTCGACGACAGAGGTTGGGACAGTCTTGGATCTGGCCTGGAGACGACGAAGGTTGAACAGGTTCCCACTGGTTTCTGTAGTTTAGTTCCACTCCAGTGGGGAGCATTGCAGTGAGGAAGATCGAGAAGAGGGACGGTGCGATGACGCAGTCCTGCTTGACCCCGGTCCGGACGTGGATTGGGTCTGTGATGGATCCATTGGTCAGGATCACAGCTTGCATGTCGGTCTGGGTTCAGATTCCCCAAAGTGTTGTTTAAGAAGCCAACGCTGTCTCTTTTTGGAAGGGATATTGACTAAAAGCTCAAATTGCATTAAGCCACTGTCATAAGACTTTGTTGGTAGCCAGTTCAGAACATGAGAACATAAGAAATGTCCATTTGGCCCCTCGAGCCTGCTCCGCCATTCAATAAGATCGTGGCTGATCTGATCTTGGCCTCAACTCCACTTCCCCACCAGCTCCCATAATCCTTGACTCTCTAAATAGGTAGCAGAGCTACGGAGATTTCCAGCAGGTATTGGTTTGGAGCTTTACTGCAACATCCTGAGACTCTTCTGTTCCAGCACCGCACTGGTAACTAGTGCATGAATTTGATGTTACTCAGAAGCTTGTTTGCAGACCTGATTTTCAAGGGTCACCCCTATTGGGGGCAACAGTGCTAGATACACCGTGTTCTCGAGCTTCTTGTCTTTGGTCACACGGAATTTCCTGGCCTTGCAACTCCTCTCCAGACCCATGAGCATATTCCCTTGGTCCATTGGGGAGGGGAAATCCAGTCACTAAAGACTGAGGCGGACTCTGGTGGAGAAAAGTGTCCATTACCAGTGGTTGGGGAGGAAGGGAAAGCATAGACACAGAGTTGGTCCTGGCTGGCTGGCCCTGATGCTAGGTCAGTCCCATTTGGTACACTTTTCGGTCAACTTTCTGTGATACTAAAAGTGACATTACTGGAGTGCTCTTTGAAATGTAATGCTTTTTTGATTCTCTGTGACTTTGTTTAACTTGTCGATCAGACCTGTGTCACACATTGTCTCTGAGAGCAGTTCTTTTTTTATATATAGTGTTTTTGTTTGAAAGAAGAATTATATAGAATATACAACACCGAAACAGGGCATTTGGCACAACCAGTACATACCAGAGTTTATGCTCCACTCACGTGGCCTCCCGTCTTTCCTCATCTAACTCTATCAGCATAACCCTCTATTCCCTTCTCCCTCATATACTCATCAACTTCCCCTTAAATGCATCTATTCTGTTTGCCTCAACTACTCTCTGTGGTAGAGAGTTCCATATTCTCACCACCCTCCCATCATTGATCAGCAATATGTGTTGTATTGGAAGTGGTATACCGGAGAGGGTAATACACTACCAAGGAGTGACTGTAGACTTGCATATGAATTCCACAATTAACTATTTTGCTCCTTTATTTCCTAACCCCCCAAAATCTGCTGTTGCTGTCTGTATGGACCATTGTGTTGTGTTTTGATTTGAAGGTTTTGTGCAATGTTAAAAGATGTCAAGGATAATGTTCAGCTTTCCTCTCCCTTTTCAGGATGAGAGAAGTTGTAGTATATGAGCATGTTCAGGTGCAAGCTGATTTGTGGATGTGATATGGGAGGAATTCCCCCAGACGATTTTCCTTTGCCCTGGCATGACTTATTCTCAAGGGGGTGCCATCTTCAGGCCATTTGACATTCTTTGGAATTTTAGCAATTTTGCAGCGGGTAGTTATTAGAAAAAAAAAATCTGATGGAAAGCTATTTGCCTTCCATAAATGGAAAAGTCTGTCAACAGTGCTAACGGCAGCTGCTGTGTCAATTTGAATGAAACATTTTTTTTGCAAGTGCACAGAGAAAGCTCTGCATTGATTTTCAGCAAATCATCTCGTATGGGCTAAAATAAGCACAGGGGAGGAATAGCTGTGCACTGTGACGCTCCTACAAAAAGGAACGTAGTGTAGCTGTATCTGCGAAGTGTTCAAGTTTGGCTCAGCTCCCGGTGACCCCTCATTCAGCAGCTGGAGGAAGTCTGATTCTGAGCTCCTCGTAAGAACAATTGGCTTGTCGTAGCAGCAATGGGGGCTTTCTCTGAGAGAAGGATTTAGTCAGTCAATGAATTGGATGCTTGGCATGTTACGATGCGACTGATTCTAGCAAGGAAGGCTCCTTTTGTAAGCACAATGCCCCTTCCAGTATAAAACAACAAATACTGCTGTGGTGAGTTGATTTACATTTTCAGAAGCTGTTCTAGTTGTTAAGTAGAAAGTGCAGCTGACACACTGGCATGTCCTTGAAATTTTAGATGCAGTATGTTAAGGCTGTGTTAAATATAGTCCCTACTTTGTTTTGTCTTTTTAAATACCGAAACAAGCTGCTCATCTGTATGTTCATTTTGTCATCCATAGTAGTGATTTTGATTAACATATTTAAGAAGTAGCATGCTTGAAAATGCTCCAAATGTAAAGTATTGCAATATATGTTGCGGTGGAGGGGAAAGTACCTTGTTTTAAGGTATTGCACGTTACTATATCGTTCCCGGATTGTGTCTCTTCCTCTTTCACTTCCCTTCCTCCTTCTCTCATTCACTTTTCTCCAGGTTTCCAAACTTGGTCTCTGGCCCATTGACCTGCTGGTCACTTGAGGCAATATTTTACTCTTAATTTTTGTGAAGTACGAGTAAATAAGTGATCAAATTCGGTAGAAAACGCTAACTGGTTTTAAAGCTACTCTTGAGTGTTTCTTCTGGGTTCAAATATGTTTCTGGAAATGAGTGGGGAGAAAATGTGCTTGTTACGTACATTAAACCCTTGTTAAAGGGCAGTCGTGATAAACTTTAGCATAATTGCACGAGGGGACAGAAATTAAAAATTATTAACTGATTCAGACTCCAGATTTATTAAAATGAAAGGAGTGGATTGTAATAGCTGTGTAGTTTTCATTTAATTGAAGTACTTTGAAGGGATATTAATAACTGAGTAATGAATAAATATAAAATCTACGGTATGGAACATAATGACTATCTTTTGACATACTGCTGGTTTCAGGTGTGATAAGCCAACTGGTCAGCATCTGTCAGGGCATGATGGAGACCCGATGGAAAAGCATGAACTGTAATTGCAAAAAAAGGTATCTTTAATCACAGGACCGGGCCTCATTCAATATAATCGGAACTTCCCAGAGTCATCTGTGCAAAGGAGGTTAATTGTTCTTTACTGTGTGCTGACCAATAGCCTTTGAAAATAGGTGACTCTCCATTGGGACACGGTCCACCATGTACACTTTGCATCTATATTACCTGAAACTTTTTATGTCGAGAATTGAAATTATTTTTCACATTGTGCATTAAATAAACAACAGTTAAGATACATATTGACATCTTTTTTAAAAAACGTGGCACAAATACATTTACCATATGCGTCACTTGTAATATGTTGCTTTTGGTTTTGCAAGTTAATTTACCTGCTCTAAAATTTTCCACCACATATTAGAAATGTTCTTGAATGCATCCTTTTAAACACAATATTGGTCGAATAACCACAAGGTGTTGTGGGCCATTGGTCCTGTTCCTCAAACCTATGCTTTCAACGTTTCTCTGTTCTAAATGAGTGCAAAGCTGTAGGCCAAGTTGGCGTTAATATATTGAGGTACAGTAAAAGTTGAATTTGCAATTCTCTATTGTATAAGCAGTCCAAAAGGTGGTTCAATCCGGCTTCTTTTGAAATTGAAGAATAATAAGAGTGCCTTGCAATGTTTAGCCATCCTGTTGTAGTGTATCTCCTGACATCCCCTTTTCTGCATCAGCGCAATAGTCCCAACAGTATCAATTGTTAAATGGTAAACTTTTAGCGCTGTAGATTTGAAGTTGCTAAACAACTGCAGCATGTAGCCCTGTGTCCGTGGGGTGTTTTGTGATTTCTCAACTGCGATGTATCCTGATCATCATCATAGGCAGTCCCTGGGAATCGAGGAAGACTTGCTTCCACTCTTAAAGTGAGTCCTTAGGTGGCTGAACAGTCCAATACGAGAACCACAGTGCCTGTCACAGGTGGGACAGATAGTCGTTGAGGGAAGGGGTGGGTGGGACTGGTTTGCCGCACGCTCTTTCCGCTGCCTGCGCTTGATTTCTGCATGCTCTCGGCGATGAGACTCGAGGTGCTCAGCGCCCTTCCGGATGCACTTATGCCTGAGGAACAGAAGCTCCTTATCTTGGTAGGACACCATCTCTGGCCTGGTACTGCCTCGTCTGGAGCACTGTGGGTAAATGGGCATTTTCTACATATTCGTTGAATTATTCTGCACAACTTTTGCACCTTCCACAATGGACTTGTAGGACTGGCCAGTTATATTTATTTTAGGCACTTAAGAAGTGAGAGCAGCAACATTACATTGCATTGGGATCAACTTGGCTCCTTTTATTCCTATTATCCAGAGCTCTATGCAGCAACATCATGTGCACCTGCCGTTTTGATTCGGGGCCGTTAAAACTAATGAATAAAATGTAGTTAATCTTGTTCACAAAAATAAGAGAGTATTCCCTTTAATACGAATGCAAATGACTTCTGCTGCAGTCCTGAATTGTTTTAATAAGGCATAGAGTAAAGATCTCAGTAAGTAGGTCACAGCAGGGCAGGGCAAATGAATGAACAAAATGAGTGGAGGAATTATTTTCTTTGTGTAACAGGGATCCCAATGAACAAATATTTTTGAGGGAAAATTCCAGCTGTTAGCTTGAAGATGACCTGCTCTGAGGTACAGTGTTCGATATTATTTCTGGTAGCCCTATAGTTATTCATGTGGGTATTTCACCTCTCTTTTACCAGTGGCTTTTGAAGAATGTGTTCTGATGCACACTGAATAATTAATTACTTGTTTCAAATTTTGACTTCACAGAAGTGTTTTCTTAAGTGCTCATTAAGTCCAGTGGAAATGGTGACATTTGATTCTCTCTGATCTTGTAAAATATCGCAATCGACAAAAAATCCCTGCAACTGGTTAATTTAACTGTCTACAGGGTTGCTGTGAAGACTAGAGTCTGATTGGCCGATGGCAAGTGCCAATGAGCAGGGAGCTAGTGGAGAATTGCAGTGAAACCCCTGTCTAAGCCCATTGTTATTTTTAGAAAGTGATGGCGTATTGTTTTCAGGGAAGATCCTCCTAACCGCGTGAGCCCTTGCAGCTTAGAAATTTTAATATTCTTCTCAGTGAGCCCTTTGCCCTGTGAAGACTGCAACAGACTTTCTATGCAAAAACCACCAATGTATTAATGCAATTTGAAGTTTATTCACCAAATATTATGAATGGAGGAGTATTCTGCGGTGCAGTGTATTTCTAAAATCCCATATCATTTATTATAGCTGCACAGAAAATGACTTTTGGACAGATTGTGTGGAAAAGAGGGTCGTAATTTTACAGGCTGGTAAACGGCTTAAATATTCAAATGGTTTGGTCGGCTTCTCGACCAGCTTTTTGTTAATGATTGCTGCTTTCTAGAGGTGGAGCTTTGTTACGGAGGGCAGCTTTGAAACATTGCCTCGTCGACTCCCTCATTGTCCAACCACATCACATCAGCAGTCTTTCTCCCACGAGTTGAGACATCCCACGCCACCCTGAGGGACTGCTGCTGATTCATTCATTTACTTGCTTGCATTTTTTTTTGCGCCAGAAACCTTAATGAGCGGAAGAGCCACGACTGAGTGAAGAGGGAGGGAGCGAGATAACTCAAAAGAATGGGGGGGGGAAGGGAGCAGAAAGTGATAAAGAATGAGGAATCAAAAAGCAATGGTGTCATGTTTACTGAGCTGTGTACCATAATCTTGTTTTCAGGGCGTTCCAGATCATACCCACACAACTCTCTTAAATGCTGCAAGTAGATGATCAGTGTTTTAGTAGAATTGTTAAGTGCAGTCTTGAGACATTGAGTCATGTCGCACCATGTGCCTGTATTTTGTATATGTGTCATACATACAAACTTATATAATAAAATTGTCAGTCATACTGACACAGACAGATGCATGCAATCACAGACCCTTGAATGGAGCTCTACATTCCTGCTGCAATCTGTCAGGATGTGCCGATGACTTGTATGATCTTTGGCTTCAGAATTGCAGTTTGCTGAATGTTTCATTTTTTAATTCGATTAAAGTAGGATTTTAAAAGTTTTATTTGCCCATTTCTGCCCGACATGTTTTTTCAAATCACAAATATAACCAAGTGTTCAAGTAAAGTAAACCAATGTATTTGTTATGCTGAAGCACTAGCTTAGAGTATGGCTTCCTGCTACATATCAATCCACCTTGCCAGGAGCACCAATAAAGGTGCGTGACCAGTTTGGAGGCAAGCTGAAGTGAGGGCTTTGTGATGTCTTCAAAGGGCATTCAGTAATTGTGCAGTTCAAAATAGGCCCTATCCTTTTGCTGTCCACAATGTTCTAGTAGCTTTTTAATCACATCAGTGATATTTTCGAGAAGAAATGTAACGAGAGATTTAAAAAAAAGGATATCCTTTCCAAATTGAGTGGGAATACTTCAGGTTTTTTTCCAGTGTGGGTGCGGTGCAACAGTATTCCTGACAGCCCTTCACACCTCAGATCTCTTTATAGAAAGCAGGAACACTTGCATTTATATAGTGCCTTATTATGTACCTTAGAAGAGGCAGACAGGACTGTAGTTTATTTTGCTAATTATCACTTTCCTTCTTTGTTCTTGACAATTTTAATTGCAGCTGCTGGAAAATTGCACAAGATGCACAGTCAGTCATAAAAGGAAACTCACGCATGTGTAGTGCTCTCATGCAAAACTCCTCCCCTCTGAGCTCATCTTGTCCAGGAGACCCACCTCCTGCTCCCTCGACCCTATTCCAACTTATCTGTTGACCACCCAACTTCCCTTCGTGGCTCCTATGTTAGCTGATATTGTTAACAGTGCCCTCTCGGGTACTATCCCCCACTACTTTAAATCTGTCATACACCCCCCTTCTCAAAAAAAAACACTCTTGACTCCTCTGTCCTTGCAAACTACCACCCCATCTCCAATCTCCCTTTCCTGTCCAAAGTCCTTGAACGTGTTGTCGCCTCCATAATCCATGCCTATCTTTCCCGCAACTCCATGTTTGAACACTTCCAAACAGGTTTCCGCCCCGCCACAGTCCTGAAACAGCCCTTATCAGTCACAAATGACATCCTATGTGATTATGACCATGAGAAGCTATCCCTCCTCATCCTCTCGACCTGTCTGCAGCCTTTGACACGGTTGACCACACCATCTTCCTCCAATGCCTCTCCTTTGTCGTCTAGCTGAATGGGCTCACTGGGGCGGCGAAGATCGGACTGCATCTCCCTCCTCCTGCTCCTGCTCTGGCTGTGGCTCCGGCTCCTGCCCGTTCAGCTCACGCTCCCTCTGGCTCTCTCACCTCCCCCCTCCCCCACCCCCCTGCTTCGCTGGCTTCCCCCCCACCCCAGTCCCCTTTCAGGTCCAGTCCGCTCCCTCTTCCTTCGGCGGGGCCCGCCCGCCTGGCATCTTGCGGAGGGCGGGCCCCGCCCGAAGTCTTCGGCCCGACTTCTTCTCATCGGCCGGGCCCATTCAGCCTTTCCCCTCCCCCCCCCCCCCCTTCTCCCTCTCTCCCCCTCCTCCCTTTCCCCCCCCCCCCCCTCCCTCTCCCCCCCCCTCTCTTTCTCCACCCCCCCCTCTCTTTCTCCACCCCCCCTCTCTTTCTCCACCCCCCTCTCTTTCTCACCCCCCCTCTCTTTCTCCACCCCCCCTCTCTTTCTCCACCCCCCCTCTCTTTCTCCACCCCCCCTCTCTTCTCCACCCCCCTCTCTTTCTCCACCCCCCCTCTCTTTCTCCACCCCCCCTCTCTTCTCCACCCCCCCTCTCTCTCCACCCCCCCCTCTCTCTCCACCCCCCTCTCTTTCTCCACCCCCCCTCTCTTTCTCCACCCCCCCTCTCTTTCTCCACCCCCCCTCTCTTTCTCCACCCCCCCTCTCTTTCTCCACCCCCCCCCTCTCTTTCTCCACCCCCCTCTCTTTCTCCACCCCCCTCTCTTTCTCCACCCCCCTCTCTTTCCTCCCCCCCCTCTCTGTCTCCACCCCCCCTCTCTTTCTCCACCCCCCCTCTCTTTCTCACCCCCCTCTCTTTCTCCACCCCCCCCTCTCTTTCTCCACCCCCCCTCTCTTTCTCCACCCCCCCTCTCTTCTCCACCCCCCCTCTCTTTCTCCACCCCCCCTCTCTTTCTCCACCCCCCCTCTCTTTCTCCACCCCCCCTCTCTTTCTCCACCCCCCCTCTCTTTCTCCACCCCCCTCTCTTTCTCCACCCCCCCTCTCTTTCTCCACCCCCCCTCTCTTTCTCCACCCCCCCTCTCTTTCTCTCTCCACCCCCCTCTCTTTCTCCACCCCCCCCTCTCTTTCTCCACCCCCCCTCTCTTTCTCCACCCCCCCTCTCTTTCTCCCTCCCCCCCTCTCTTTCTCCACCCCCCCTCTCTTTCTCCACCCCCCCTCTCTTTCTTCACCCCCCCCTCTCTTTCTCACCCCCCCCTCTCTTCTTCACCCCCCCTCTCTTTCTCCACCCCCCCTCTCTTTCTCCACCCCCCCTCTCTTTCTCCACCCCCCCTCTCTTTCTCCACCCCCCCTTCTTTCTCCACCCCCCCTCTCTTTCTCCACCCCCCCTCTCTTTCTCCCCCCCTCCCTCTCTTTCTCCCCCCCTCCCTCTCTTTCTCCCCCCCTCCCTCTCTTTCTCCCCCCCTCCCCTCTCTTTCTCCCCCCTCCCCCTCTTTCTCCCCCCTCCCTCTCTTTCTCCCCCCTCCCTCTCTTTCTCCCCCCTCCCTCTCTTTCTCCCCCCCTCCCTCTCTTTCTCCCCCCCTCCCTCTCTTTCTCCCCCCCCCCCTCTCTTTCTCCCCCCCCTCCCTCTCTTTCTCCCCCCCCTCCCTCTTCTTTCTCCCACCCCCTCCCCCTCT